>NW_026622963.1:2699166-3970000 GCF_023065955.2 Ursus arctos
CTGGGGAGTGGATTCCGACCCTTCCACCTCCAGTCTCCGGGGAAGGACAGGGAATTTTATTAAGGGAGTTGTTGGCCAGGCCCTGTGCCAACTAGGTGCCATACTTCCTGCCTGATTGACTTCACCACCCAACAGCCTTACCAGGTGAGCGACAGGATCACCATTTTACAGATGAGGAAACTGAGGTTCAGAAAGTTCAACTTCACAGAGCTGCACTACAGATAACTTGAAGCAACCAGGCTGCCTCGAAGGCTCACGCTGCTGATGAGGATGCCCCAGTGTTCCCACCATAGTCACCACCTCTAGCGTCAACAAAGGCAGGTGTGACCCTGGGAGAGAGAATCCCACCTCCATTCTACACGGTGCTGACACCCAAACAGGGTAGACACTCCGCTGTTACTAACACGAACACCAGCTTTGCACGGATTCTGCGCCAGGCCCCTTGCTAAGCACTCAGCATGCATTATCACATTCCATCCTCACGGCACTGGAAGAGAAGCGCCATTATTACCGCTGAATAGATGGGGAGCTAAAAGCAATTACCCAAAATCACTGCAGTAAATGCCTGCCCAGTAGCCATACCTCCCTTCTTCATTCTCAGAGTGCCCCACGTTCGTTGAGGGGTCCACTCCTCTCCAAAACTGAACCTGAGTGAATTGTCATTACTTGAGCCAATCCTGGCAATCCCTTTCATCATGCCAGTCGTTGGTTTAGGAAGGAGCACGTGACCCACAAGGAAAGCCCGCCGGAGGGCTTCTGGGGAAAGCTACCTTGCTCTTAACAGGAGATGCACAGTAAGAGATGGACACCCCCTTCTTCCACTGGATATTGTCATTTCTGAATGTGATGCCTGGAACCACAGCAGCCAACTCACCACCATGAGGCACTAGCACGACGATGAGCCCACACGCTGAGGAAAAGCAGCCAGAGAGGTAGAAAGGACCTGGCTGCTTCTCGTTTAAGCCCTTGACGTCATGCTTTTCTGTTACTCGCAGCCGAACAGAGAGAGGCAAAGGGAAGGTGAACTTCCATCACTCTGGTTCTAGACTCAAAACTAGATTGAGTCCAAGCCCATCCATAACTTGTATCTGTATGCTACTCTGAAGATTGGACATCAGAAAATAAATAAAAAATAAATTTAAATATATATATAAACGAATAAAGATTAGATATCAGACCGTCAACCAAGACACCCAGCACCGTTCCGTCCCCTTGACCCTGGGACTGCCTGATCCAATCCCAGGGGGGAAAAAAACACAAACCAGGACCCAGGCCCAGCCTGGCCACCCAACCATGACTCCAAGCCCCGAAGAACGAGGCCCTGAGCCGGGGTACTCAGCGGACGCCTTGTAATGGTGGAAAGATCCTGGAGCCAGCCCCTGCCCCTTGGGAACCAAGTCTCGTTTCCTTCTCCACTCCTCCCGCCTTCCTCCACCGCTGCCCCACAAATCTCCAGTTTATTAATCCTTTACATGAAGCAGTTGGTGCCGGATCCTGATTTACTCCCTGTTCATAAAACTCAGAGGTATTAAAGGTGGAAATTACCCAGAAGGACACAGAGCCTCCACTGGGGAGCCCCAGAGCCGTTCCTGGCCCCGAACCAGGCCCTCTCTGCCCTTCCCACCTTCAGAGCTCAGGATCGGGTGATGTCATTGCACTACTCCCCCTCCCCACCGCCCCGTCCCCGTCAAGACATAAGGGGCTCCTCTCTGTCCTCACACACCTCTCAACCCCTACTCCGCACACAGCAGGACAGGAGGCACCACTACCTCCATTAAAACCCATTTCAGAGTCTCCTACTTTTTGAAGATTTTCCTCTCCTCAAATCCCTTTCGCTTATTCATGTGAGAAGAGGGGGATCAAGCCAGGGCAAAAAGTAGGGAGCTGATTACAACAATTCAAATGCCAAAATATGTAACAAATCCAGAGACAGGACCAGGAGAGAAAATGGACACTTGGTATTAAATGACTTTACCCATCCAGGGGCCTCAAGTACCAGGAATCATCCTCATTCCTCAAGCCTCTGAGGCCCTTCACCCCAACACTCCCCAAGCCCTGCGGGGACTCAGAACACTGATGGTCTCTAAAATCCAGCAGAGCCAGGATCCCCCTAACAAAACCCTGGTTGGGTCTCCAGGCGGCCTGCCGAGACCCCCACACCGCACAGTCCAGCCCAAAACTGGCTGCCAAATCCCACCTCTTCCCTGCAGGTCAGAGAGAGCCACAGGCAGTCCTCAGGGTCTCATATCCAGGGCAAGGCCTCCCCCAGTTCAGTAGAACAACGTATCTTTAGCCCAACAACATGCCAGGAATGGCAGTGGGTCCTGGGTCCTTGCCTGACCAGGCCCCTACTCCTGAGGCTCTCACCATTGTCTTGAAGTTGTAAGACTGTCATAAGCAGAGTGTGGGGAAGCAGAAACACAGGTCACTTAGCCAGAAGGGGGGAGAGGAATTCAGGGAAGGCTTCCCGGAGGAGGCAGTGTCTGGGCTGAATTGTGAAGGATGAGTGAGAGTCATAGGGAAGGGCACTGCGTCAGAAAACAGCACGAGCCAAGGCGTGGAACTGTGGAGCAGCGTTGCGTGTTCTGGGGCAGAGGAGGGCTGGAAGCGGGTCGGTGCTACCAAAGCAGAGAGTACAGCGGGGATTACAGAGCGCAGGTCCAGGGAGGCAGTGGGGCCTTGACTGCGGTGCTAATGAGTTTTGACTTTATCCCAAGGGCAATGAGGAACCATTAAAGGGTTTCCGACAGGACAGGGCCATGGTCCAGTCCGCACGTTACATAGATCCCTCTGCCTGCCGGGGGGAGGATGGACCAGGGAGGGACCAAAAGGGAGGAGGGAGGCCATCACCAGCAAAAGATGGAGAAGGTTCGAGGCAAGGCAGAGGGCTCCTGAGGGAGGGGCAGCGAAGCCACTTACCCCAGTTACACAGCTCACAGTTCAAGGCTGGAACTCCAAGCTCGCCTGCAAAGGGCACCCCCGTGCAGAGAGACCCAGGTGTGGCTCTGGGTCACATCACCTCTCTGGCCTCAGCCTCCTCATCTGGACAGTGGGATAACAGGAGGACCTCCCTCACAGGGTGGTTTGTGAGAACGGAATGAGACAATCCCTAAGGGGGCCGGCACATAATACCCTGCCGCGCACTGCCGCCAGCCTGCATGGCTCAACGCTGTCTGGAGGACAGGCTGCCCGCCCGGAGCTTCCTGCCTCCGGCGACTTTGTGGCCCCTGCCCAGGGACGGCAGGGAGAGGCACACTCCTGAATGATAAGTGAACCAATGAACCAATCTTTTTGTCTGGGTGGGTATGAATTATAGCAGGAAGCTTCTTGGGTAGGTGTCTTCTGTGGCATTAAGACGTATCATTAATTATGTATTAAGTGTTTGAAAGGAAAAGACACCAGTAGCCTATAGGATGCATCTGCATGGTAATAGAGGATTGATTAGATGCAATATCTACACTGAGGGCTATTGGGATTTAGGTCCCGGGGCTTCACGGTGGTGGTAAATTACAGCCACGAAGATCTCTGCAATAGTAAATAATGGTGTCCCCACTGCTGGTGGGACTCCCGGTGCCTGCTGATGAGAGCTGCACAGCCACGCGGCAAGGAAGGGGGAAGCAGGGCAGGACCCAGGTTCCACTGGCTGTGGGGCTGGTTGTCCAGGCGGGTGACCCCCTGCCGCCTCAGCCTAGCCCTGCGCCAGGCTAGAAACACCTGCCCGGTCTGCAGATCCTCCGGAGAAAGGCTCGAAGCTTGCTTCCCAAACCTGGATTTTGCTAACGGCTCTTCTGCAATCCCCTCTGGGAGTTAGATGCTCGAGTAGAAAGGAAATGCATGTGTTGCTTCTCAAACCGCAGGCTGTGGGTCCCCTTTTAATGAGGAGATAGGGAGAGTTGGAGGAGAGCCACTCCCACCCCTGGAGAGATGAAGGCCACCCACACCCCTGTAGTCTGGTGCCCAGGCGTGCCCCCCAGAGGCAGCAGGGACAGGCTCCCACCTGAGCAGCAGTGACGGTCAGAACAGGCAGCAGCGAGAGCTTACGCTGTGCCAGGTCAAAGCCCACCACACGGATTAACTCGATTCGGCTTCAAAGCGGCCATGGGCATTGGGTCCTATCGTAACCCACTGTACAGGTGAGTAAACTGAGGCACGGAGACAGTTCCCCTAGATACCAGCATCGCTCCCTCCCTCACCTCCTTCAGGCTGTCACTTAAATGTCACCTCTTTACTGGGACCCTCCGTAATCTCTCTATTGTAAACTGCCCCCCACCCACCCCTTCACCTTTCCTGCATTTCTCCACATCACTTGTCACCATCAAATATGCTGTCACCTACTAACTGAGTTTGATTTTAGCCTGGCTCCCTCCACCCGAACGTCAGCTTCACAAGGGACAGAGTTCAGTCTGCCTGTCTTGTATTGTTTCCTGCTACATCCCCACCAGCGAAAATGGGCCAGGCACATATCAAGGGTTCAATAAACATTTCATCACCTGCCCAAGGTCACCCAGCTTTTAAATGGCAGAGCTGGGGTTCAAACCCCAGGCACCCTGGGCCCTGAGCAGGTCGGTGCTCTGAATCACCATGCCTCACCCAGAAAGAACATTCTCCTCTCTGATTAAGACATGTGTGGGTGTTATAGGGGGACCCAGCCTCACCACCACTGAATGAAACTCTCTCGTGATCTCTGTTCCCTACTCTGAGTTGGGAAAGCCAGGACTGCTGGGAACAGCTCACGTCTGACTCCACGCAATGACAAGTAGACATGAAAACAGACCTTCTCCAAATAACCCGTGTACGGACTGAGTGCGTCCCCCCAAATTTCACATGTTGAAGCCATAACCCCCACTGTGGCTGTATTTGGAGTAAGAAAGCGGCAAAGGTCAAATGAGGTCATAGGGTGAGGCGTTGATCTGAAAGGATTAGCATCCTTGTAAGAGACACTAGCACGAGCTTCTGAGCTGTGAGTCCTCCTCTCTCTCCCTCTCTCTCTCTCTCTCTCTCTCTCTCTCTCTGCATCTCCCTCCATCCCTGAGAGCGAGCACACACCCAGGGAATGCCATGTGAGCACACAGCGAGAAGGTAGCCATCTGCTAGCCAGGAAGAGAGCTCCAGAAACCAAAAGGGCCAGCATCTTGATCTTGGACTTTCAGCCTCCAGAACTGAGACGAAATGAGTCTGTGCTGTTCCAGCCAGCCGAGCTATGGTATTCTGTTATGGCAGCCGAAGCGGACTGATATACCCTGTCCTGCACCTGCTCGAGAAAGCCAGCGGCTCCCCACTACCTGCAGGGAAAGGTCCAGACTCCAGCACCTGGCCCTCACAGTAGACCAATTAATTGGCTAACGGTGGCTGGATCAGACCCCGTGTAGGTGCCTTCCCAGATCCGCGCGGTCGCACCTGCCTCCTGGACCGTCGATCTTCTCCACGGCGAGCCGGGCCACCGCTACCGCGATGCCTGGTCTCACCGATGACCACGGGCTATCTCGGCCTCCCCTGGGCTGAAGCCTGGGCCCACCCACCCCAGGAGCCAGAGCAGCTCCAGGGCCCGGGTTTGACCGTCCGGACGCACAGAGGGGCTGGCTGTTCTCACCAAGTCCGGACTCAGCCGAGTGTCCTGCCGCAGGGCATGGGGCTGGCTTCTCCAGTGGCCACCCTCAGGGGACGACCCAGAAGTGCAAGAAGGGTAAGGCCCTGCAGGGAAAACCAAGAAGCTGGCAGATAAACTCTCCTTCCCACCCTCAAACTCTCCTGAGTCACCGTGGCTCCACTCGGGCTCCACACACACCCCTCCTGTCCCAGCAACCAGCTTTCTTTCCTCACGGAGCTGTAGCCAGCTGACATTTGCTTTTCCTCCTTCCCTGTCTCTCTGCCCCTTTCCCCGCACTCTCCTCGCCCCGAGACTGCCTCCGTACCTACCCATCCCTGGCCCCCCTGTAAAGCACTGGCGCCCAGTTTTTGCCTCAAACTTGGTTTTCTGGGGAACCCCAGATCTGCTCAGCCGCGGATGGTCCCTGATGTCCCATTAGAGTAAAGACATACAAGAGAAGATGAATGACTTGACTTTGAGAAGAAAATCAGATACTGCTGCCCCTTCAATCGGGAACAGTGGGGACCTGGATCCTTGGAGGCACGGACAAGGAATCTCCCGCTTCCATGCCACCTCTGCAAATGTTTTCACCCACGTGTCCTGAGGACTTGACTTCCTAAAAGGCACTGAAGGGATTCAAGGCTGCCTCCTGTCGCCTGTGGCTAAAGAGCAGCCGATGAGCAATTTATACTAGAGTGTAAAAGACATTCTCTAGAACCTCGGTTTTCTAATGGAGCCCATGGGGACTGGAGATGCTAACTCTCACTGAGTCTATTACGTTCGAAACACTAAGCTAAGCCCTTTACCTGCATTGTTCATTTAATCTTCACAACAACCCCAGTACTATTACTACCATTAACTTCTAGTAGTATTATTCTCCTTTTACAGATGAGAGAATGGGCTCTCAGACACCGTATACCTTATAGGTAAGTTGCAGCCAGGACTCAAACCCACATCGAAAGGAGGGAATGTCGAGTATAGTGATGGCCCATAAGAAAGACACATTAGGGGCACAGCCCCGCTGGGGAAGCTTTTTGGGGTTGGGAGTTTCTGCAGCTAGAGTCATCATTAATTGCGCATTAGGTATCTGAAAAGAAAAGACATCTTTTGCTCCTTGGTCTCCCACCCAGCCCATCCCCAGGCAGGAATGCGTTATAGGGGTACTGAAAACCCAAGCTGTCCCTTTCCATCCTCCCCAAGGGTAAGTCGGTGGGAGCCCAAGAAGCAGGCACGAGGGCACAAGTCAGACAAGTCTGTCCCTGGTATGACATGACAGAGCTGACGCTGGTCAGAAGCAACTACCCATGGAATAAGAAAGTCTTCTCCCCGGAAATGCACCTCGCAGGGTCCCAGGGCCTGTACCCACTGATCCGGTCCCCCTTGCAGATGGAGGGAAAAACAGGTTTCTGGGGTTTCCATCCTCCGCCCCAGGGCCCCCAATTCTGAGAGGGAGTCTGGATCAGAAAGAATAAGAGAAAAAGCCGCAATTCTTAACATAATGACCTTCAAGAAGAGCAAGTACATTTTACCTTGAAAACTGCAGAATGGAGAGCGGAGTCTACGTAGACAATGCAAATGATATGCATGTGATATGCAAACACGAATGCAAATGAGACCGAGAGCGGGAGGGTGGAGGCGCCAGGGTGCCTCTAGAGGGAGGTAGAGGGAAGCTTGCGGAGGGCAGTTGGAAGGGGCCGGGGGCTGAAGTCAGGGAGCGCAGGAGTGCTTGGGTGGGAGGGCTCCGTGGGGTACACAGAGCCCCTCCTGTCCCACCAGCCCTGTACTACATACACACCCGTGCCCACCCTCACACACACAACCACACAGGCACACAGCTCACAGCACAACACACACACTCAGAGAAACACACACAGCCACAGAAACACACCAACACAGACACAGAGCCCCCCCCCAAAGCACGGATGCGCACATACCCATCCTGACCCCGTGCAGCCAGGCAGACAAATCTGGGAAAGAAAGAAATCTAGGTGTAGTGAATCCCTACTTTGGGCCTGGCATGCGGAGGGAACTTTCAATCCTTATTTAATCTTTACAAAGCAATATTAAGAAGTGGGGGTGGGGGCACCTGGGTGGCTCGGTTGAGCGTCAGACTCTTGATTTCGACTCAGATCATGATCTCAGGGTCGTGAGATCGAGCCCCCCATCGGGCTCCGTGCTGAGTGTGGAGCTTGCTTCGAATTCTCTCTCCCTCTCCCTCTGCCTCTCCCCTCGTGCTCTCTCGCTCAAAAAAAAAAAAAAAAAGTGGGGGTGATGATTTCAATATTTACTGACAGGGAAAAAGAGGCCCAAAGGTGAACTGACGGGCCCAGTAAACAGCAGGACCCAGCTTCCTGTAACACCATGATGCTGCGGCATTCTCCCCCTCCCTCCCACCCAGCAGAGCCTCCCCTGGACAGCGGGACACAGAAACTACTGTCAGTTCCACCCCCTCCAGCTCTCGGTCCCCCCCAGCCAGTCCGGCCCCCACGTGCTCCCTCAGAGACACTCCCGCCCTTCCATCACTTCGGCGGGGATATGCTCCACGATGCAACCTCACATCATTCCGGAACTCCGCTGGGGGTGGGAGGAAATCATTTCTTTCAACCCAAATGGGATCCAAGACTGGATTTTCAGTGGCTGCCTGTCTCTGAGAGAACGTTCACACTAGAAGAATGACTCTCTTCTCCAAAGTATACAAACTCTAAATACCGCCCTGCCCACCCCTTCCTACAAACACACACTCAAAAAGAAATGTGCTTTTCAGGGCAAGAATGAGTAAGATTTCTTGCTTCCTGCCATTAAGTCACTGTGTCACCTTGGGCAAGCCACCGCCCCCCCCCCATCCCAGGGTCTGTTTCCTGATTTGCCTGTGAGAGGAAGGACAAGTGGATTCCCAAGCCCCTCCCATCTCCCCGACAGCACAAGAGCCTGAGGCTGACAGTTGTCCCACAGCGCTCCCCAGCACTGTCCTCTGGCCTTGGGGACTCACTGCTAGTGCCTGGACCTCCACCAGGGAAGGACAGGGTCAGACACAGCTCCAGGGTCAGGATTCACCCATCACCCCCAGGCCTCTGGCCTGCCAACCAGAGATACTCCACATCCCCCTGATAACCTCAAGAGTCTCAGATGGGAGCAGGGGAACCTTAAAATATAATAAGGCCATGATTATCGGAGCGAGCAGGGAGGAGTCACAAAATGCCACATTGTTGGTTTTCGGTGTATTTAGGGCCTCAGACTCTCTTTCCAAATTAATATTCATGGAGGCTGGCATGCCATTTATTTGCATATGTAGATTGTTGCTCATCTCCTGCAGGATAAAAAAGTTTTGGGGTGTTTTTAATTATTGTACATATTCTAAGCTTGTTTGATAAACCAGGCAGGTCAGGCAGGGGAAGGCATCTCCCAAGGGCAGAAGTGGGTTTTAAACAGTTTTTGCTCTGGGGCGCCCGGTGGCTCAGTAGGTTAAGTGTCTGACTTCAGCTCAGGTCATGATCTCAGGGTCCTGGGATGGGGCTCCCCACTCGGCGGGGAGTCTGCTTCTCCCTCTGCCCCTCCCCCTGCACATGCATGCGCACACACTCTCAAATAAATAAATAAAATCTTTAAAAAATAAGAAGAATTTTTGCTCTGAGGAAAGGTGGGTCCTAGATATACAGGAGTAAGTCGCCCTCCCCTGACCCACAGAATCGATTCTAGAACGGCACTCTGGGGTCATCCCATCAAGCCCCTACCTCGGGATGCCTGACCACCTCACATGTCCCCACACAAGCCTCTGGGAAACCAAGCCTGCCACTGTCACTCAAAGTGCCTGCTGTGAGGCAGGCACCAGGTTTAGGGTATGACTTTGGGCAAGTCGCTCGAACTCTCTGGGCCCCTAGTTCTGACAACAATAACCCGCTTTGAAGAGTTGCTGTCAAACACAAGCTAGATAACTGTGGAGATGGATGGTAGCACTGGCCACAGTATTACGAGTGTATTTAATTCTATGGAACTGTACATTTAAGAATGGTTAAGATGGTAAATTGTATGTTATGTGTATTTACCCCAATAAAAATAATTTTTTAAACCCCCCCCCACCAACTTGAAAATAAATGCACCAAAAAACTGCTTGCTCAAATGGGAAGTCCTAAAAAAGGTAAGCATCGTTAATGTGCCTCTCCCGCAGTAACCAGCATGTGCTCCTCCCAGGGGCCTTCACGGAAGGTTCTGTCCCCTGGCACTGCCAGCCAAAGTCTCCTGAGGATCTGAGGGCCATTGATAAGTGCTATCCCGCTCTTTACTGGCTTCACTCCTCCTTTTTGCACAAATAACATGTCCTAACCGCTCCACCAAAAAGCTCTGAGTCCACTGTGAGAATCCAGAGGTTCCTGATTATTCCAAAGTCCTTGCGCACTGATCGCTCAACGCGTGTGAAGCCCGGGGAGGGTCTGTAGATGGGAAGGCAGTGCAGCCTGGTGGGAAGCTCATGGGTTTTGAGTCATGCAGACTTGGGTGGAACCAGATGCTGCCAGTGATCAATGGGACCCTGACTGGTCAATCTCTCTGAGCCTCAACCTTCTCATCTGTACAAGGAGGATAATACCTACCTCTAGTCTACGCACCTCCTGAAATAATAGTGCATAACAAAGGTTCGAGAACATGATTTCTATTATTACGACTGCAGAAAAATGAGCAGCTGCCCTAGCATGAACCTTTCAGACCACTGGGGGCGCTCTTCAGAGGGCTCCGCAGTCCTTCTCAAGCAGGGGTTCTTCTTTTTTTTTTTTTAACAATTTTATTTTTTTTTTAAGATTTTATTTATTTATTTGACAGAGAGAGAGAGAGAGAGAGATTGAGAGAGAGTACAAGCAGGGGGAGCGGCAGGCAGAGGGAGAAGGGACTCAATCCCAGGACCCTTGGGATCATGACCTGAGCCAAAGGCAGACGCTCAGCGGACTGAGCCACCCAGGCGCCCAAGCCAGGGTTCTCGAGGCACCGTGAAGAATCAGGGTTGTGTTTTTTATTTCAAAGACCAAGCAGCGACACTGAGTCTCAATGCCCGGCTTTGTACCAAGGTCCGCTTTTGCACTAGAATTAAACAGAGCCCCTTCAACTGTGCGGGCTAATGAGCAAAAGGCAGCATCCTAACGCACAAATGTTTTTGTGCCAAGGGCCAGCCAAATGACCCCCTGGCAGGTTGTAGGGACAAAGGTTTCACAGTCATTCCAGTTGAGAAATGTAATAGGACAGGTGAGTCACCACAGGGCACGTGGCGGAGGAAGCAGCCAAAATGCTCGATGCAGCCAAAACCACAATCTGTAGCAAGGGGTGATTTAATCTTAATGGAAAAACAGCATCTATCACGTCAAATTAATATTGTTAATCTGAATATTATTGGCTTTGTAGTTTGCATTTTAATTTATAAACTTGTTTGGAGTTTAATATTGTGTAAGAGTTATAAGCACACGGTATTTATGCCCAGTTTTGTATTTATATATATTTAAATATTATTTTATTAATAATTTAAGACAAGATTAGAGGTCTGTGGGAAGCTTTCTCCCCATTTAAAGTGGAACCATCTGTACATTTCTCAAGTTTTAAAACCACTGGCCTGAAAATTAATGGAGAAACAAATCTGGGGAGGGGCGCCTGGGTGGCTCAGTCACTTGAGCATCTGGTTTTGGCTGGGGTCATGATCTCATGGGTTGTGTGATCGAGTCCCTCCGAGCCCCTCCGTAAGGTGCTTTCTTGAAGATTCTCTCCCTCTGCCCCTCTCCCCCCATCCCTGCTCACACACAGGTGAATGCACACAGACACGCACACACTCTCTCTCTTAAATAAATAAATAAATAAATAAATAAATAAATAAATAAATAAGAAACAAACCTAGGGAATAGTTAAGGTCCTTAAAAAGTCAGGTTTATTGGGGGGCGCCTGGGTGGCTCAGTCAGTTAAGCATCTGCCTTCAGCTCAGGTCATGATCCCAGGGTCCTGGGATCAAGCCCCGCATTGGGCTCCCTGCTGAGCCTCTCCCCCTCTCCCCTGTACCCTGCTCGTTCCCTCTCTGTCTCTCTCTCTCTCTCTCTCTGAAATACAATCTTTTTTTAAAATCAGGTTTATTGGTCATTTCCTTCGACAATGGATGGGGAGATGGGTGGCTTGGCTGAGAAGAAACTGCAGCAGAACAGGCGAAGTTTACATGATTCGCCCAAGGTCACTCACAAGGCACCCATCGCACACAGAATTCCTGCCCTGGAGGGCAGGGAGGTTCCCCGAACCCTGGGTGAATGAATTCCTTCCTCACCTGCTCCTGAAACACCTTACTCCTCACTGAGCAAGCAGTAAAGGCTGATAAAGAAGCAGGCTTCCTCCGCATCCCAGCTCCTCTCCCTCCCCCACTCAGAGCCAAACTGCATCCAAGTCCTGGGAAAAGCCGATCCCGCCTCCCCGCTCCCAGCAGCAGGAGAGGCTCCCAGCTCAAAGTGCTCCAAGAACGACTGGAATAAAAGATTTCCTGTCTATGAAGGGACACTGGGCTCAGTGTGAGGAAGCCCTCACCTCCTTCCCACTTCTGACACCAGTATCACTGATAGGTGGACACTGAGCCCCACTCTGGGCTGGCTTCTGGGCAGGGGAAATAAACCAGTTTCAATGGACTGGTTCATTAGCGAGGTGTGACCAACACACCCAGGGGAAGGGGCCCGGCCATGCAATCGAAGGCTCAGTTGTGCAGTGAAGAGGCGAAAGTTCTAGAAACTCAGAGCAGAGGTGGACCAACAAGAGACAGCAGAGATGGCAGCCCCCTATAGGGTGGGGGCCACAGCGGAGCTGAGCCAGTCGAGTGGGACCTGGCTGAGTGGTCATTCCAGCCAGTGGCAACGGCTCTGAGAAGGATGACGTGTTTCTGAGGCCGTGGAGAGGCTGAAGAGGAGTCTCGCCTCCTCCCAAGGAGATCCCATCTGGTCTCCATTGCCACCTTCTTGCTGATCCTCAGACTCACCAGGCAACTTCTCACCTCAGGGCCTTTGCACTTGCTCTCCACTCTGCTCACTGCCTTCTGCCCTTGATATCCACATGGCATCCTTCCTCTCAGTCTCTGCTCCAATGTCACCATCAGAGAGGCCTTCCCTGACTGCACTGTGTAAAATAGCAGCATCCCACTGCCACATATACCCCTTTCCCTTGCTGTCTTTCTTCATTATATCCACACACAGTATATTATATAATGTGTTTGCTTTTTACCATCTGTCTCCCCTCACTTCAATACAAGCTCCACGAAGACAAAGACTTTGTTTCGTTTCCTGCTATATTGAACATGTGGTCAGTGTTCAGTATTTACAGAATGAACGAATGAATGAACCAGAGGACAGAAAAAGGCCTGCCATAACTCCCAGAGTTGGCAGCCTCTTCCAACAGACTACGCTCCTGCTGACAAATCAGCAGTGTCTTCCTGCCCCAGGTCACACCCGAGACTCAGAACAGGCGTGGTAGCAGGTGAGAGTGGATGGATACAAAGGGTGGGATGGGGGAGAGGAAGGGTGGGCGGAGGAGTTCAGAAGACCTGGCTCAGGCCCGGCTTGATTCCACTAGCAGAATGTTTTATGCTCTAAAGGGATCTCTAGGCCAGGTTTTCAGGCGGCAGGAAAGACAATCAAGGTGAGAAAGGCTTGTGATCAATATGAACCATAACCTAACAGAACGAGCGGGTCGTCAGGACAGAGTCACGGGAAACGTCGGAGTCCTCAAAGCCCCCAAACACACCCTCCGGACAAAACAGGGTCTGAGTCTCATCAGAGACAGGCGACAGAAGGAGGCAGGGGGACATAGCAAATAGGGAAAAGTCTGGGAGAACAGAGCACCACAGGGTCCGGAGAACCTCACGAAGACCTATGAAACACACAGAGGAAAGAGCTTGAGCTTGACCCTCACTCTGCCTCCCGCTGGCTGAGCAAGCAAGGCAAGCCACTTCCCGTCTCCAGCCTCCATCTCCTCATCAGTAAAACGACAGCAATAACCCCAACTTCCCAGGGGTGTTTCAAGGCTGACTTGAAACAGGTTCTGAAAAATCACCTGAAGTAGCATCCAGCATACGGCAGACATTCATCAGATTTAGTCTCTGCCCGAAACTGAAGTAAAGGGAAAAAATAAATAAAGATTAACTGACTTTTCAGGTGAATAATCTTATTTCCCCTATTTCTGTGATTTATTAATTCAATGAATTTATTAATTCAGTTAATTCAATAAATTAATTCAATTTATTGAATTCAATTAATTCAATAAATCTGGACGTGCCAGATGCTCGGCGGCCACAATGCTGGATGCGAAGAAGGATCCACCCCTCCCCCCATCTCGGACCTCGATGGTCTTATATCCAATTGGGAAGATGAGGAACATTCCAACCAAAGGCAGAGCAGTGACACCGGCATATTATTAAGTACGGAACTGGCAGCACAGCATTAATCACTACACAAGTTCAGGAGAAGGAAAGATCGATGTTTCGAGATCACCGTGGGCTCCGGTGGTCAGGGGAGGTCAAATGAGGCTACGGCTCTGACACTGGCCTTGAAGGAAAGAGTGGCTCGGCGTGAACACGGAGAAGGGCAGAACTTGAAGCAGGCTTGAAGGCGGCAGGGGTGGTGGGTCCTAGCAGGGAAGGACGGCGAGTGGGCGAGGCAGGATGCAGAGGGTTGTGGAGGCTTTCTAATGTCTCTTTGAGGAGTGTGGGCTTCATCCACGGAAGACTACAGAAAAAAATGTAAGGTGACAAGTGGAGAATAAACAAGGTCTTAGAAGGACTTGAAGGAGAGAGAGAGGCGAGGCTGGGAAATGGCCCCCAAACGACATGATGTGTCTGCGGCCCCACATTGCAGACTCATTGCCACCTTTGCCCTCGAATTACAAACTGTACCCTTTGCGAAGCCCCACAGACTGCTGCTTGAGACATATGTCCCTGTGCACTCCCATGCCCTGTGCCCAGAGGACAGGAGACCGGAGCGGGAGACCAGGGCCACTGCCCAGCGTGAGGTAGAAAGAACCTGAACGAAGGGGATGTCTCACGCCGTAAAGGCGGACTTATATCCAAGAAACGTAAGAAAGAAAGTTGGTGCCTGAATAATGGAATTAGAGGAAAGGGGTGGGCATCAATAGTGTTGCAGAGGTTTTGAGCCCAAGCAGCTGGGAAGGTGGTAGTGCCAACAGCGAACATGAAGGATCCAGAAGAGCAGATGGCTTGAGACATGGGAAGACATCAAATTTCAATTTAGGCAGATAAATTTTACAAGGCAGCCGGATATCCAAGTAATAATAGTGATAATAATAATATCTCATTGGCAACTGAAATGTAGCATGAAAGGTGGAGACTGGTGGGTCAGCAGAAACCAGGAATCCAAGACTGGCAAGGAAGCCACTGTGACCTGCCTGTAGGCTGGCTATATTTGGACTGTCAAAGACACTGTAACTGTAGCGGTAAGATCTCATCTTGGCCTAATGGCCCCATTTGGCCACAGAGAAAAGCAGGAGGAAGCAAGCTGAGCAGAAGTAGCTAACAACCCATTCATACTTAAATGTTGGAATGCACTATGCACCACCTCCTCCAGGAAGCCTTCCCTAACTGCTGTGGCTCCCACTGATGTCATGCTCCTCCTGCCATGGTTGGTCTGCAAGTCGTAATTATTTACCTACTCTCTGGTTGTTCTCTGATTATTTGATAGCCTGGTCATCTCATGCCTCCTGAACTAGATCATAATTCTTTGATGTCAGAGATCAAATCTTCAAATAATCTCCTCCTTGTATACCAATCAACTGTAATTACTGAGTTAATTTGGATTTATCTTCCCAATAAATCCCCATTACACAGATGAGTAAACTGAGGCACAAAGAAGTAAAAGACTTTGCCTAAGGTCACAAGGCTAAAAAGCAGACAGACAACTTAAACCCAGGTCTTAAACTCTATAACAGGTGCTGTTGGTTGCTTCTTTCCAAAAGCATTCCTCTCTGAGGGCCAACACAAATGAAGATTGTTCTAGGCCAGTGATGGTGGCCTTCCTCCCTGGCCTGCGGTTGGTGTACATGGTCACGTGATTCGCATTTCCAGCCAATGAAAACTGAGGGAAAGTCTGCTGAGGGGCTTTTGGGAAAGATTCCCCTCCATCTTTTCTGCCTCTGCTTCTTCTTGTAAGGGTGTAATAGCCGGAACTGTTGCAACCATCTTGTGACCTGATGAACAAGGAAAGAGGAAAAGAATCTAGATCTTGATGATGATGCCGGTGAACCGAAGAACCAAGCTCTGGGCCGACACAGCCCACGCCTCTTACAATGGGAGATACTAAGTTCCTTACTGCTTCAGCCACTTGAGTCCAAGAGTTTTCTGCTATTTACAATCCTGACTGATACCCACTCCAACAGAGGGCTCTTGTCCCTAAAGATACCTGAGCCAAGCATTATGGGAGATATATAACAAGTAAAAGTCCTGGTCCCTGCCTTCATTGTGCCTGTCCCAAGACTGGACAATCAGTAAATGTTTGATCTATATTCGATTGATTCTCCCTTCACTCACCGGTTCCAGGGGATATATATTCCCTGAAAGCACCTTTCTCCCCTTTACTAAACCTCCCTGATTATCTCTCGGTTTCAGCCTCACGATTTGACTCTGGCCTCAACATTACTGACCAGGTCCTTCCCCGGAGCATCCCCCCACCTCTGAGGATCGAGCTAAAAGCAAGGTACTTGCACTTGGCCCAGAGAGACCATCAGCGAAACTCCGCATTCCTAAATATTTGTTCTTTGAAATGTCTTTCTCAATTAGATCTCACCCAAATGTTTGAGAGTCAGGCTGAATTCCAACTTCCTGCTCCAGAACAGACATGTGGAGCCTGCATAATTACTGCAGCCAGCTTTGTTATAAAAACATGGATTTTTTGCTCCTTCTCAACTGTAAAATAATCAATAAATAGGATCCAGATGAAAAATGCCAGCATTTAGGAAAACAACCTTTTTATGGTTCTTTTCTTTGGGGTCTAATTAACACATTGGGGATGAAATGTGCTGTTACATTTGCCCAACCAGTTAAGTTGAAACACAAACTCTCCTTTCCTCCTGCTGAGATATGGCTTCACATCAGAAATATAGGTGAAACTGACAGTATCAAAACAATCCAAGATGTTCAACAAACAGATCCGTAAACCTGTGCTGTGGACTTCCTCCAACCCCTCTCTGTTCACACGGGCTGTTCAATTTTTTTCTCTCTCCTCTAAGAACACATTGCATACTTACTGTCGAATGAAACACAGATCGTCCCATTAGCAGGAGAAGCAATCTGACTTTCTTTCTTCTAAATGAAGAAGACATGCCTTTTTGGACGCTGACCACCCAGGCCATGAAAGTTTCATGAGGGGTTCTCGAAGCAGGTGACACCTTTTCAATTATAACTACTGCTATAATAACCCCCCACGGAGCCACAGGGCATGGAGTCTACACCCAACACATGACACCTATTTAGTCCCTAATTATATTGCAATATATTCTCGCTCTGTGTGTGCTGATGAAGATAAAATATTCTTTTAATTCTGTGGCTTCCTGGAGGGGGCGAGGGGGAGGGGATTATACACAGGCAGATTCTGGGAGTTCCCAGCGCTAAATCAAGCCTTTGTCCCAGGCTCGACTGCACGCATAATCTCAAGAAAATCTCTCACTTTTCCTTGTTCTACCACAGTGGTTCTCAAAGTGTGGTCCCGGACCAAGAGCATCAGCATCGCCTAGGAACTCGGTACAGATTCAGATTACAGGACCCACTCTGGACCCACTAAATCAGAAGCTTTGGGGGCGGAGTCCAGCAATCTGTGTTTAAATAAGCCTTCCAGGTGAAGTCTAACAGCCACTGGTCTACAAAATAGAAAGGAAAGAGCATTATTTTAAATTAAATCAGAGATCAGGAATACCTGGACTCTATAGTGCTGGGCTCCTTGCTGCACAGCTGTCCCCATCTGCAGAGCCAGAGCTCCATTTACCCATCTGTACAATGGGGCTACAGAGTTCAAGCAGCGGCAGATGCTGAAATTTAAGAGGTACATGGTTACCTGGCACCAGTCTCTATGGATACCCAGCAAGATCATCACAGTAGCCAACACTCACCAGCTCTCTCCCCTGTGCTCTGACTGGCAGAAGCTCTGCGGAGCTGTTCCCCAGTGCCATATCTAAGGTCTTCAATGCAGCTGCCTCTGGGTTACCCTTGGCAACCAGGAGCTGGGGTCATGGAAAACCACAGAAGCTCCAAATCTCATAGCCAACAGCTCCAAGCCTTTCACCTCAGAGCTTTGAACCACAAGAGGGGACACTCAGGATTCTCTGTTATATTGTCCTATTTCTTCAGATATCTTTTGTGTGTTTGCCTTCTTTCCACGTCTAGACTTCACCTTACCGAGAACAGGAGCCTAGAATGTCAGCATCAGGAGGTATGGGACTCTCTCTGCGTGTCTGGTTCATCGGTGTATTCCCAAGGCTTAGACCAGTGCCTGGCAAAAAGTATGAGCTCCAAAACTATCTGTTGACGAAATAGTCCTAGCACGGTAAATGCCCTGCCCATAGTAGGTCCAATAGTATGCTCAAAGCCTCAAGTATCTAAATTCTAAAAGTTATGGCTGGGAAGGGGCAAAGAAACGACCTGAAAACCCAGGGAACAAGGAGAAAAGGGTAAAGGAGAAGCAAAAGGCTGACTAGGACCCTTGCTGACTCCCCAGCTGATTGCTCACCCTAGTGCTAGAAGACTCCGGGGACACATTCTGAGTTTGCTTTCTGAGGAGCTCGCTCTTCCAACCACCCTAGTGCTTCTCTCTCAAAAGCCAAATTCTCCTCCCTGACTCTGCTGTCCTTTGAACAAGTCCTGAGCTTTCCTGCCCCTCTCTTTGTGCTCAAGCCTTGTGCCCCACAATCCTCCTCCCCCAACTAGAAATCTACCCAAGGCTCAATTCCAAATCCTCCCTCCTCCAGACTACCCATCACTCTGCCGCCTCCAAAACCGATTTCACCTGAGGAGGTCTGGCTTCCGTGGCTGCTTTCCCTGTGGGTTGCACTTAATGGGAGTGGGCCCCGGTCTAAGGGCTCCCTTTACCCGCAGACTTCAGTGCTGGCACAGGACAGATATGCAACAAACCGTCCGTCACCTCAGTGATTTATGTTGGGCGGTGATCCCAGCACAGCGACTAACAAGAGAATCCAGAGACCAGTCCTCTGCCTCTAAACTCCTTGTACAACCAGTCCTCGAGGCCTGCCAAGGGCACATTGTGGCCTGACTGGAAACACCTGCCCCAAGCTAAGAAAGTAATGATGAGCGTACTAGGAAAAAAAAAAAAACCTGAACTAGGACTCAGGAGACCTGGTTTACATTCCCTTCCACCCCTTAACCAGCTCTAAGCAAATCCTTTCACTTCTCTGGGCCTCAGTTTGCGGATCTGTGAGATGGGAGGAAGAGATGGAGATCGAGGAGATCTTGAAATTTGAGGGGCTTAAACAACCTAGGAGCAACCGAGACAGATGGTGTGTGCCGTGCACCAGGGAAAACCCGCCAAACGAACTGAGGACGGATTATTCCTGGGTGGTCGGTTCGACGCCCTCCCAGGACCCCGCCCAACCTACGCGGAGTCCGGGGACGACGGCCGGCGGGGAGGAACCCTTTCCTCAAAGCCCCCACCTCTCGGTCCCACTGAACCCGCTCCAAACCCTTCAAGAGAACCTCTCCAATGGCACTCCAAGGCTGCGAGGCAGGGGCCGCTAGCTCCGAGGAAGCCGCACGCGCGCCGAATCCGGTCTCCGGGACTCCGGAAGCCAGCGGACCCACGCCCCCCGCAGGCCCCGAGAGCCACCGCCAGCCTCCGCTCGGAGCCACCTGGCCCGGGAATTAACCCCTGCTTCCCCGGCAGAGCGCGGAGAGGGGTGGGGGAGGGACACTGATGCCCAGGCACGAATACCCTGGCCAGAGCGAGCCGAGATGGCCGGGATCCCAAACCACCCAAAGGCCTCCCACCTGCCAGAGGCCCTGCTTCATCCGCGCCCGGGCAGACGGAGTAGGAGATCCTGAAGCGGAGCCACTTCGAAATATTTCTCTAGAGAACCTGACCACGCGGGAAGGACGCAGCCCAGCCTCGCAGTGCGGGCTCGGAGGAACGGATCCCGAGAGCTGCTACCGGAGGACGGAGCCGGGGAGTCCGGGGCCGGGAGAAAGCCGCCGGGGTTGGGGACTCCGGAAATTGTCGAGCCCGGGCTCTGCACTCCCAGGTCCCCGACGGGTCACGGCTCCGTCTCACTCACGGACCTTGACGCCCACGGGGAACAATTTTGCACCTTTTTAAGTCGTATTTTTTCTAACAAATTAGGAAGAATAAACCAAGTCCAGGAGGAAGGCGGCTGCGCTCTGTAGCTCCAAGGGGCCACAACCACCACCATTTCCCCACCTCCAACACTACCGCCCGAGGCTGGGCGAGAAGTTGGGAACTTCGGGACCGCGCTCCAGGCGCGCACTGGGAGTGTCTCGCTTCTCTTTCAACTTCGGGAGCCGGGGTCGCCGCGGAGGGCGGGAGGGATGTCCGGGAAGTCGACCCACAGAGCTGTTCGCGTCCCGGACTTCCCCGAAGAGAATCGGGGCGACCGGGTGAGAAAGAATGAAAGGAGCAGACGTTCCGTTTCGCGCCTCCAAAAAGCAAAAGCGCGCAAGGCTCGGGCCGGGGCTTGGCAGAGAGGCGGAGAGGCGCTCCGCTGGCCCCGGCGGGGAACCTGGCCGCGCCCCTCGGGCTCCGCGCCGCGACCCCGGCAGGAAGGGCGCCCGAGGCTCTGCGCGCAGTCGGCGCGCCCCGGGCGGCTCGGGGCGGGTCGGGGGTGGGAGTCCCCAGACTCCGGCGGGCGAGCGGGCGCCCTCCCCGGACCGCAGCGCCGCTGCGCTCGGGTCTTCCCCGCCGCGGGCGCTGCGTCCCGACTGCGGCCCGAGGGCCCGCGCCTGCCCACGCCGGGAGCCCCGCGTCCTGCCGGGACCCCCCGGCGTTATCCCACGCCCCGGCATTCTCCTCCTCCCCGCGCCAAACTCGGCTCCCGGAGCCCTCACCGAGCAGGACAGCGGAGATCCGCGGAACCGGTGGAAAGTTAGTCGCGGGGTAGGCAAAGCCCCCTCCCCGGGACCGCAGCCCCCCACCGCCGTCTCCCTGTGCCCCCCGCGCGTCCAGGCTCCGCGTCCTCGCAGTCCCCGCTACGCCACCTACCTGCTTCGGCGGCCGCCCCGGGCTGGGCCGGCCAGTCGCGCGGTCCTGTCCTCCCGAGCGCGAGCCGCGCCAGAGCGCCGGGCCGGGAGCCGGAGCTGCGGGCAGCCCAAAGCCGGGCGGAGGGCGGCGGGCTCCGCGCTCCGCGAGCGAGCGAGAGAGTGAGCGAGCCAGCGAGCGGCTGGAGCCGCGGCTGCTGCTGCCGAGCCAGCCCCCACCCCCCGCGTCCCTCGGTCCCTCCCTCCTCTTCCCTCCCAGCTCCCTCCTCCCTGCTCGTGGCTCCCTCCTCCCTGCTCGTGGCTCCCTCCCTGCCCCCCCTTCCCCTCCCTCTCCCCCTTCGGTCCTTTCAGACCCTGCTCTCCTTTCCTCGCTCACTTGCTTTTTCCTATCTTTCAGTCCCCCTCCAGCTTTCCTTTAGGTTCTGTTTTCTCTGATTCTGGATTTTCCAGCATCCCTTCTCACCACCCTACCCTCCACTCCGCCTTTTCGCCCTTCTGCTGGGGTTCTCTCCCATCCCTCTTTCGTCTCTCTATACCTTCTCTGTGTCTCTTCGCTTTTTTCTCTTCTTTTAACCTTTTCCCGTGTCTCCTGTCGTTTATCCTCTCTTCTTCCTCCTCTCTCCGGGTGGGTCAGAACGGTCTGCGGACTGCCTCGGGATAGGAGATCTCCCTGGGGGTGTCGAGGGAGGCCGGGGGAGCCCCCAGGCCTGCTGGTACCAGGCTACGGATAGAGAGGGCCCGGCCAGGGCTGGGGACTGGAACTCCAGAAAGGGGCTTGAGAAATTTCTGGGCGACGGGGCATAAAGTGAGAAAGCACAACCGCAGAATGTCAAACCCTAAGCAAGCTGGGTTAAGCCAAGCCTGGTAAGAGGAGGAAACTGAGGCCCAGAGAGAAGAGAGCAAGGACTTACCTCGCTGAGGTCTGCTCCAGATGCGGGGCCTAGACCACCGCTGCATCTCTGCCTTCGAGGTAAATGGGAGGGTGCCAGAAGATGGTCCTCCCAGCCTCTCTGCCTATCCCAAGCCCCAAGCCCCAAGCCCCCAGGGCCACTAGAAGAAAGCCGTCTCCCACCTTGGGCCACCTGGCTAGCCCCACAGCACTCTTAGGTGCTGAGACCCCACGGAAGACTTGGCCCAGATGGAGAGAGTGGAACCCCTTCTCCCCAGCCCCACTCCTCTCTGAGTAATGGGGGACTTAACAACATACTTCTGCTTATTAGGGATAAAGCAGCAATGGGTGCTTTGCTTGTGTGATGTGTCTCCTTTTCTCCTCGAACTAGAAGAAGAGCAGGAAGGCTCAGACTGGGGGAAAGGCACTATATACACCCCTCTCCCAGGAATTTCTTACAAATAAAGCGAACAGGCTGTCTGAAGCTTGGAGAAATGTGTCTGTAATTGTGTCTGGGCACCTAGCCCTCAAAGGTCAACCGCTGATAATCATCTTCATTCTGGGTCTGATTGGGGCAAGAAGTTGTTCTTGGCATTTCTACATTTCAGCCCAGTGGGATCCAGAGGAGAGCGGCAGGGTCCTGCTCCCCACTGACCCCATTCTGCAGCCCTGCCTCACCAAGACAGGATCATCATTCTCCTAGTTTCACCTCTAATTGCTAGGGCCAGAGTTTGCCCCTTTTAATCCTGTTCCTTCCATGGTACCAACCAGAAGCAGACCCTCCATCCAGCCCTGGGTAGAAACCTGCCTTGGGATATGGGCAAAAACCCACACAAATACCCCATCAAGTCCCCTGCCTTGGGACATCAAATCCAATAAATAAACCCATGCTGGGGCCTCTGTTGTTCACACCACAAAACCAGAAGAAGGGGCGCCTGGGTGGCTCAGTCCTTAAGCGTCTGCCTTCGGCTCAGGGTGTGATCCCAGCGTTCTGGGATCGAGCCCCGCATCAGGCTCCTCCGCTGGGAGCCTGCTTCTTCCTCTCCTATTCCCCTGCTTGTGTTCCCTCTCTCTCTCTGGCTGTCTCTCTGTGTCAAATAAATAAACAAAATCTTTAAACAAAACAAAACAAAACCAGAAGAAGCATCTGGTCAGGGCTGGGATTCGGGTAAGCAAGTGAGGCACCTGGGGCACGTTTAAAGAGGCGCTCACTCTCGGTGTCATGCATGTGCAGAGTCAGCATCTGGGAGGGAGCCCCTCCTTAGATTCGGCATCCGGGGAGCCTTCCTGCTTCCCCCTACTCCTGGTCAAATTTTAGGGCTGTCACTAACCAGCTATGTCACCTTCATCCATCGCTATGGTCTCTCTGACCTTCAGTTTCCCCACCCGCCTATGAAGGGGCTGAAAGAGATACTCTGCAAGGCTTTCTCCAGCTCCGAGGTGCTGCGGTTTGTGGGTATCAGAGATGCCAAAGGCTAAGAGAACGGGGCCGGACTTGCTGGGTTTGTACTTCTGCTCCAGCACTTAGTAACTGGGACACTGGGCAGCCACTTCGCTTCCCTAACCTCAGTTACCCTGTGAGTAAGATGGGAATGATAAGAGTACTGTGGGCACTTTGAGATTAACCCAAATACCGCCCGTAGGAGCGCTGGACAACTGCTAGCAATGATAGGATACAAGGGAGGCATTCGCGTAGTTTTTCTTCATCTTCGTATTGCCTTTTGGAGCATACGTTCCACTTCCCACCATGCCTCTCAGCTTCACCTCTAGGTGGTAGACAGCCATTTGTAATTCTCGAAGCCAAGTTCTGCTTGGTACAGGGAGGTGGGCAGGTCTTCCCGGATAACCCTTCCCCCCATCTCAAGGAGCAAATGCACAGGAAGCAACCCGCCCCCCCCATCCCGCCCCGCCTCTCTGGCGCCCACTCCCTCACTGTGACACTGTCAGGCGTGAATTGCGCAGCTGGGGGGTGCTGGCCCCCTCTGTGCTGGGCTGGGGATTGCCTGGTTTTCTGCTATCCTCTAAAAAGCCACACGGATCTATAAAGCTGCACCTTCTCCACCCAGATGGCAGGCCTCCAAGGACACAGGTCCCAACACAGCCAGGAACACTTTTAGCAAACATCTCTGAGGGTCGGCTCGGGGTCACGTTGGAGCCCATGATCCATCGTTCATTTGCCAGTCCCTGAGCGCCTGCTTATGGGAGCACCGCTTTGCACACCGCACTGCTGTGGACACGTTCGACCCAGCTGCAAGTTTATCTTGCAAATCATGATAACATCTAAGACCAGGCTACTCCTCGAAACGCCTAATCTGAGACAAAAGTCCACTATTCTGACCTATCAGCCCTGCTCTCAAAAAGCTTGCACTCTAATTAGGGCAAGAAGACAGCAGAGCACAGAGTGGAGTGAGGTGATTGAGAGCAGAGGCCCCCAAAACAGATACCTGAGTTCAAGTCCTGACTCCATCATTTATGAGCTGTGTGACGGCGAGTGAATGACCCAACTCATCTGCAAAATGGGAATGATGAGGACATAAACACTGCTATCATCCGCATCTCACGGAGGAGGAAACCAAGGCTCAGAGAGAAGACTCACCTGCCTCAAGGTCACACAGAAAATAAAGAGAGCCCAAGCAGAATGGACTTCATCGCCTTTGCTCCCACCCACTCCCTTCCCCCTTGGCTTCTCCTATCCTTCTTTCTAGAGGGCTCCCAAGTGTCTCTTCTCCCGTGAAATGGCATGTGACACCCAGCTCACTTCCACCTCTAAACACTTCAGCCTGGATGGGGATGGAAGGTGAGGAGGCCAAAACCCTGGTGACCAAGGTGGGAGGGCCTTCTCATTTTTAGAAATAAATTACCAGAAGGCTAGGACAAATGACGAATGTCCAGGACCCCGGCCGCGATGCTCCCCAACCTCCCTCCACTCAGACGTTCTCCTTCCCTCTCCCTCTTCTCCTTGCTGAGGGATCACCTTTTCCCCTCTCACTTTCTGCAGAGCCCTGGCTTAAAGCCCCAGGGAGGAACAGAGCAGGGAGCCTGATGCGGGACTCGATCCCAGAACCCCGGGATCATGACCTGAACTGAAGGCAGACGCTCAACCGACTGAGCCACCCCGGTGTCCCCATGCCTACAGTTTATTACTAAGGTATACGTAGGGACTCATTTAACTCTCCCAGCAATAGTCTACAGCAGGCAGTATCATCCCCCTTTCACAGAAGGGGAAACTGAGGGTCCAAGACAAAGTGACAGAACCCACATTGGAATTGAAGCCTGCTCAAAGCTCTTCCGTCCACACAGCGGAGTCTTGCACTTTAGGGCTGGCACTAGGGTAAGGCGAGCAAGGAGCCTTGAGCCAAAACCCAAGGAGGCACTTACTCTCAGGTGCCAAGTTTCACTTACACAACCCTGAGAAAAAGCAAATTTTGGATACCCTCCAAAGAATTACAGGGACCGTGGGGATCCCTGTGTCCAAGCCATTGACGAGGTGCAGAGAAGAAACCACAACGAGCCAGCATCCAAGGGAACCCGCCAGCGTTACCCGTGCTCACATAACACACACTGACAGTACGCCGGACACATCCTCCGACACACTCGGCAATCCTGCCCCGCACACAGGTCACCAAGAGGCAACAACCCAGCGCACCTCCGTCCCCGTCGACACAACTCAAAACGCCTGCACACGCATGTAACACAATTCCTGCCCTCCCTCCAAAACAGGGGAGGGAGGTGGGGGATCCGAATAAAACCCAAATGAAATCTTTCTTCACAAGCTTTTTATGAACCCGCAGCCACCAAAGTCTTGATTAACTTGGTCGTATTTATTAGATTGTGTTCAATATTTAATAACTTTGAATATGGATGGAATATTTGATGAGATTGGTAGAGATCTATTTACATATAACCGTCAGAAGGGCCAATCGCCTTGAACTGGGAATTGAATGGAATTTGAATTCCCAGAAACCAGAGCTGGAAATGTCTCCATTGTACATTTTCATGGATTTATTTCAATTATAGGTTATTGTCATGACATTATTACACTATTATTTGTTTCGATGCTCTTCTATTATAACCGATTCTTACACGGTCCCAGGAAACGTGGCATTGAGACTCTGAATTTTCTTGCATCCAGGCAAACTTGGATCGTGTCTCTTGTTCTCTTTCCTCCGTGTTTACCAGGAAAAGGGACCAAATGTGATGCTGTGAAATGTATCGGGTCTTAAGCCCTTAGTCCTCCCACAGGCGCAAGATGATCTGGAAGCCATCTATGGGGTATACATTGTCCAAGACCAATTTGTCAAGAGAAGGAACTCAGAGGACTGCAGACGAGCCACGTGAATTTCTGAATCTTTTTTTACAGAAACGAGAGAATCAGAGGCCAGATGCGGCTTTCAGAGGCTTCGTGGAGGTTCCTGAAAGTCCTTGGAGGATTTGAGATTCTGAAAGGTAATGAATGAACTTAGCATATCCACATATGCAGATTTTATGTAAGTTACCGTTATATTAATGGTGCTGTCCAGGTAAGAGGTGATTATAGAATGTGGCTTGTTAGGGGCCAGAGTGAAATCACTGGAGATGGTCCTTACGCCACAGATGTCTGCAGCCCGGCGGGATGTAAACTGCTCACTCACAAAAGAGAGAAAATGCATCCTCCCTCAAATGCCTCATCTCACCGACACACCTTTGTCATATTCTGATTTGCTTTGATTTGGGGTCCAGAGCACATGTAAATGAACGCTGTCCAAAGAATAGTAATGATAATAAAACCATTAGGTGGTGAGTAAGCCTCTGACTCAAATCTGTAATCATGCTTCTTGGATACTATTTTCATTGTATTTGCAGCAGATAATCGGGGAAAGTATACCTCTTAACAGCTCCCCCTCTCCTCACCTTCAACAACTGGCCAACGTCTTACATCCTACCTGATAGCCACGCCAGTTTATCTGAACGTCCTGAATTCGACAGAGCGTTCTGCCCTCCCCCTGCCCCCAACTTTATTTCTGCTGTTCTCAGAACCTGAACACCCTTCCCATCCTTTTCAAGCTTGGCAAACTCCATTCTTTTCCTTTAAAACTCTGCTCATTGACAAGGCCTTTCTTGGCCCCTCTACCCTATCTGTTTACCCACCTCGATTAGTACTCTTCTCACTGTCACATGGTTATCTGCTCACACGCCTACCTGCCCCCGTTGGACAGTGAATTCCACAGAGGCATTTCAATATCTCCAAGGTTTCAGACAGTGCCTGGCCTCATGTTGGATGGATGGAGGGTTGGACTTGGACATAAAGGCACATGGGGTTTTGGTTTGGCTGGAGTGGAGCGAGGTGTTGCGGTAGGAGCCATCTTGCTTTCCAGGAAGCTCGTAAAGCTCCTCATTCGTAGACTCAAATCAAGACTCAAAGGGATCGGTTATTCCTTTGCTTTACAGATAAAGTCATCCTCCTCGTGTTTTCATTCAACCAGCATTTTTATAAAGCTCTTACCAGGTGCTAGGCTCTCACTGCCTTGAGTCACCACCCAAATTACGAAGTCAACCCAAGGGGATTGCTCCAGTGCACAGGGCCCGGGGGCAGCCTCTTTTCTCCAGCACTGTTAGCAGTTCCCTCTAGTGACCAAGAGACTTCGGGGGGAGCAGAGGGATCGCCACCTCAGGAGGGGCTCTGGGACTCCTGCCCAGTGGTAGCTTGATTTGGCAAATCCTTGGCTTTTTTATAAATGCTTCAAACGCCTTGTGGAAGAAGGTAGGCTATGGCCACCCTGCCCTTCAGCTTCCTCTGCCCACACTCCCCGCTCTGCTCTTGGTCCTCCAGCAATGCGGAAAGCTTGCGGGCCCTGTGTCTACTGGACAACAAGCTACATGACGAAAGGGACTTTGGTGGGTCTGCTGCCATGCATCTAACACCGAGGACAACATCTGGAACATCGTAGGCCATCAGGAATGTTTCTTAGATGAATAAGCGAATGACAGGTCATCTCTTTGTCTTTGCTAGTGACGTGTCCTCTGTTTGGAATGCCCTTCCACCTCTCTTCAACCTAACTCTTACTCATCCAGTGAGACAGCTCAGGCATATTGTCCCGTAGCAAATTTTCCTTGAGGCCCCTGGGCTGCACTAAATACCTGTCCTCCGGGTTTCCTGAAACCCTGTCCCCAGGCCTCTCTGACCACTAACCACAGGGTGCTGCATTCATGTTGCGCATCTGCTCCCCACACTGGACGTTGAGATTGTGAAGACAGGAACCACACGCTATTCATCTTCATACCTCACCTCCTTGGCAAGGTATCCAGAACACAGAAACCACTCTATAATCATTTGTCGAGTTGAACTAAACAACCCCAAGCGGATGCAGATTGGGTCACACCAAATGTGATGGCTGATGCAGTTGGTCGTTTGGCAAATATTGATTGAGTGCCTGTGATGTGCCAAGCACTGTTCTAGGTACTGGGGCACCGGCACCCGGCCACACGGACAAAAATAATGATAATGCTAATACTCGTCAGTGAGACATGACCCAGATACTTTACGAGGCTAGTTAAGTGGTGTATAGAGTCAATATGAAAACTTCTTCAAACTTCAGCTTTAACCATAGTATGATTTAAGTACGGCAAGAAGGGGCGCCTGGGTGGCACAGCGGTTAAGCGTCTGCCTTCAGCTCAGGGCGTGATCCCGGCGTTCTGGGATCGAGCCCCACATCAGGCTCCTCCGCTGTGAGCCTGCTTCTTCCTCTCCCACTCCCCCTGCTTGTGTTCCCTCTCTCGCTGGCTGTCTCTATCTCTGTCAAATAAATAAATAAAATCTTTAAAAAAAAAAAAAAGTACGGCAAGAAATTCAGGGTCTCAATAACTCCACAGTCTCTCTTTTCCAAGCTTCAGTATCCCCACCTATATAACGGAGAGATGCTATAATTTCCCAAGACATATGTTAATATATGTTTATACAGGGTCCTCTGAAATTCCTTGCACATTTTTAAATCGCCATAATTTGCCTGGAAATACTTTGCAAATAGTGTTAAGTATCCCAAGGCTTAGAACACATTTCACAGTTGCACAGAGTACGATCTAAACCCCATGATAAATAAAAAATTAAAGCCCAATCGGCTTGCAATTCAGTTGAAATTCAATTTGCCCTTAAATGTCATTTATGGATTTCTTTGATCCTACCCACCTACCTACGTTACATTGAACAAAATTTATTGAGCCTTTCTGTGGTGCCAGGCACTGTAGCAGGCATGAAGGAGAACCAAGATGAATACAACATGACCTTAACGTTTAAGGAGCTCCCAGCTTGGTGGGAGGGACGGAGACACACCTTACCTACTGTAACACGTGAGACTGGAAATGCCGCCACCCAGGTATACACAAGACGCCATGGGAGCACAAAGGACAAGCACATTCCTGCTGCCGGCGGTGGTAGCAGGAAGGCTTGACCCGAGTGCTGGTGCCTGAGCCACACCTGAATCCACGAGTACAGTTTGGCAAACAGTGAAAGGAGAGGAAAGGACGTGGGGCGCCTGGGTGGCTCAGTTGGTTAAGCGGCTGACTCTTGATTTCGGCTCAGGTCATGACCTCAGGGTCCTGGGATTGATCCCGGGGCTCAAGGGGGAAGTCGGCTTGAGATTCTCTCCCTCTGCCCCTCCCCCCTCTTGTGTGCACGTGCCCGTGCTTGCTCTCTCTCTCAAATAAATAAACCTTTAAAAAAAGAAGAGGAAGGGAAAGGACAGGTTAGAAAGAGAAGGGACGTGGGCACCGTGACAGGAGGGTCACGGCAACACTCAAGAAGCATACACATCACAGCAGTTGGAGCAAACGGAATGGAGAGAAGGTCGGAAAACTGAGCTGGGCTCCGATGGCGAAGGTATTGGCTGATAAGCTAGAATGTTATTCTGGAGGTAATGGAGAACGTTATCAAAGCTTAAAGGTTTTAAAGTTATATGATGTCTTTATGTATAATTTATACGATATAAGGACATACGTTCTAATATTCTGCCGCAAAAAATGCATAAGGACCAATACTCTTGGCCTCGTATGGAGTGTTTACCGCATGTCGAGAGGGCTGTGCTAAGCACCTGATAGGCGCTGTCTCATTTTATCTTCACAACAACCCCGAGCTGCAGGTGCGGTGATGCCCATTTTACAGATGTGGCCACGGAGGATCCAAGCGGTTAAGTCTCCCAGCTGGTCGGTAGCAGACCTGGAACTTGACGGCAGACGGATCTCACTCCAAAGCCCACGCTGTTAACCTCTGGGCTGTGGCAGCAGCTTGTGCAAGCAATTAATAAACTCGTGAATGAGGGGTTTCCACGGAATTCTCTTTTCAGCCTTAGTATGTAGCAAAAGTTTTAAAATATTCACTCTCTTTAACCCAGGAATGAGACTTCTTGGGAATAAATCTTAAAGAAAGAATCAGAAATTCACCCAAAGATGAACGCACAAAGATGATTATTGCAATGTTATTTATGCTAGAGAAAAGTTGTGAAGCAATCTAAGCGCCAGCATTAGGGAAAGGGTTCATTATAAAATGATGGAGTATTACATAAGCATCAAAATTATGATTGCGTGGGCTAGAAAATTGTACATACATAAAAACGCGCAACCAAAACAAAAAGAAAAAAAATGCAAAAGACACATGTCAAAATGTAATTGGTGACCTCCTCGAGGGGACCAGGCTTTTGCCCTCTTACACATTCCAGATTTTCTACATTTGAGCAACTCATTCTTTTTTTTTTTTTTTTTAAGATTTTACTTTTAAGTAAACTCTATACCACCCAGCTTGGGGCTCAAACTTACAAAACCCTGAGATCAAGAGTTGCACGCCCCACTGACCGAGCCAGCCGGGCGCCCCTTGAGCCCCTCGTTCTTGAGATCAGGAAAAAAAAATTAAATCCATCCTGTGTGTTTTTTTTTTTTTAAAGATTTTATTTATTTATTTGACAGATACAGCCAGCGAGAGAGGGAACACAAGCAGGGGGAGTGGGAGAGGAAGAAGCAGGCTCATAGCGGAGGAGCCTGATGTGGGGCTCGATCCCATAACGCCGGGATCACGCCCTGAGCCGAAGGCAGACACTTAATGACTGCGCCACCCAGGCACCCCCATCCTGTGTGTTTTTTAAACTAATGTCAGCTGGGTCAGCTTGGGCAGTCAGAGAAATGAGAGATGTCACCGCCAAAGCCCCTCCCTGCCGCTTGAGCCTAGGATGTCTTTGGATTAAAACCTTGACTAAGCTGGGGTCCTGACCAGGACAAGCAAGGGTCCGAATTCAAATCATTCCATTTGAATTCAAACCGTTCCATTTACTCGTAGGTACTCAAATTTTCAAAGTATGCAGAACCATTCATCTTACAATCAAAAATGTAAATTGCAACATTCTTACAATTTGTTTAATTCACACTTCCGTTAAATACTATCATGTTGGTGCCTTAGGCCTGACCGTGTGACACCTTGGGGGGGAGGGAGAAGAAAGAACAAAGCCAGAACTTTGGGGCCCAGCCTGGGAAACCAACTGTCTGGGTAAGTGCTGAAACTTACTCTAAGATTGGTGGGCGCTCTCAGAGGAATTAGAGTTAAAGCTAATAACCCAATTTGGAATAATTTAAAGCTCTTTTTAGGGAAGTTTTTTACTCAATTGGGCTCATTATGCATGGGTTTAATGTGTAACAATTTGTTCTTGAAAGCTAACATTATTGTTGGCAATAAAGATAGGAAGTGAAAATAAGTTTCCAATATGTAAAGCAGATTTATTTCTCGTTTCGTATGGACTTGTTCCGGGTCTCTGCTTATGAATCACACCACGCTCCTTGCAAAAAGATGCTGTCCGTGCAGTTGGTTATGATAAATGGCTGGTAATTGTGAATCTGATATTGGTTTTCAATATTGAATTTATCATTCTGTCCTCTTAACAGATATTAAATACTTTTAAGAATTTATCCATTTGCCTGATCCATCTGTGATTTTTCAATATGTAAAATTTATTAGTTTCCTAGTTTTTTGAGATTTTAACAGTCGACAACATCATTAATAATGCTGAGTAATGGAGCTGACCTCTTTTAAACCTCGTTCCCTTCCGCTAATCCCGAACATCCAAACTGAATCAAAATGTGTTCGGTTTAGGGGCCCTGGAAAGAAAACGGCGGGAGGCAGGGTGCGCGGTCTGCAAGGCGGCTCTCCCAGGCTGGGCATCCGTTCACCTCTTCCCCTCTGAGCGGGTGTGCGCAGGGAGCCCGGCCCAGGCTGCGTGCACCTTCCCCACCGCCTCCTCCTCCTCCTCTTCCTTCTCCTCCTCCCGTGAATGAGCCAGCTCAGCCGCCCTCTCTCCCTTAGCTGCCTCAGTTTCTTCAGCGCGGGGTGATTGATGATAATAATAATGCTGCTTGTCTGGCTCCCTCTTGGAGAGCGCTCTGTGAATTAATAGAAGCGTGTGGGCTGTGCGCTGGGAGAGCCCCCTTCCACGATGACTCCACTGCGGCCCCCGACCGCTCCTCAAGCTTGGCTGGGAAGGATTCCTGCCCTTCACTGTTGGAAGGGCAGGAAGAGTGCCAAAGAAAGAAAGAAATCCGGCTGGGTGAAAGAGAAACAAGGCTGTGGGAAACGCTAACAAAGCGAAACTTACCCTGCCCCCTGGTTCTGTGCATTTAGGGCTAGCCCAGCGCGCTGCCCCCAGAACAGTCCTGAAACGAGCTCAGGGTCAGAGTTCGGGCTGGGTTTTTGCTGCACTTCATGATCGTTGGCTGTGGTGGCCTTCTGGGCTACATCTCACAGTTCCTGGAGCGCCCTCTGTGTTGAGTGGACACCCGGAGGCACAAAGGCTTACAGAACTGAGCTCCCAAGGTCAGGGAACAAGTTGGCCACCAGCTGCTGGGGTCCTTCATGCAGGGTCCCATAAGGGGATGACGCCAGTGCTGTGCACACAGGTAGAAGGACAATGAGCCTCGTGACAGGCCAGGGGATAGACAGAGAGCAGCCTGCAGAGGGGTCCAGCTGAGTGTCCTGGTCACACTTAGGGAACACAGAGGGTTGCATTCCAAGGTGACCATTCCAAGAAGAGCAGCACCACGACTACCTCTGACCTGTGGATAATTGAAAAATAACTGCCTTGCGTTCCCTGGAGGTCTAATTTCATATTCTTGCAGCGGCCCAATTGGCTTTCAATCCAATGCCAATCGGCCTCCTTGGAAGTTTTGTCTATTTAAGGATTATGGGCCAAGATCAAACTATCAGAAGAAATTGGGAGCTATCAATAGGGTCAGTGAGAGGTGACAAGTTTCCAAAGGGCTCCTAAGTCAAGAAGAAACTTGCTTTTTTTACCAAAAGCCAGAGGGCCACCTGGTTCCAGACCTGGCCTTATGAGGCCATAGCAGATCAGTTGTCCCAGCTGAGACCAGAAGCCAAGCCTCCAAACTCCCTCTGTGATGCTCTTTCTGCCCTCCCAGGGCACGGTCTACAAACTGCCCTAAAGGAAGCTATGTCTTCCCCAAATCCCAGGCGTTTTAGAACCATCTGCCTGTTTTGCGTTTACTCCTTTGTCTCTGGCTGCGCTTCTCCTATCAACGGCTAAGCATCCTTCAAAGCCATCCCTCAAACAAAAGGTAATTTTAACCTGACAAATGTTCCATTGAGTACCTGAGCGTCCGGCCGCTTCGCACTTAAACCGCTATGGAGACACGAAGAACATATAAAATACAGTCTCCACCCTCAGGAAGGACCAATAAAGGCACTTCGCTTAATAATCAATTATTAAACATTTACTGCATGCCCGGCACATGCCGGATGCTGCAAAGCCTCAGGAAAAAGGGTCATGCTTTGTCCCTTTCCAAGGAACTTGGACTAGAGAGAAGGTTTTAACATACAAACCTTGATGGTTTATCATGGACCGTTAAGCTCTGCGGTTGAAGCAATAGGCACAAAAGGGCTGGGCAGGATGGATGCAGACGGAAGCAATCAGAGTAAACTTTATGAAGGAGGAGGCAGGTAAGAAGGGCGTGAGAAAAGGATGGGCCAGGCAGAGAGGACAAGAGAGACGTTCTGTGTGTGTGGGTGTGTTTGTGTGTCGTCAGGAATTCCTGTCTTTATGAGGCAGCCCTTCAGATATCTGCCCACCCTTCCAGGTGCTCCCCCGTACCCACCTGACAAAGGAAAGGGACAAGAAAAGGTGTCGAGGGCACCTAGCTCGTGCCAGGAGGCATTCTTCCTTAGCATTCATTGTCACAGGCATCCTTCCCAACCACCCTGCCAAGCAGATATCGTGATCCCCCTTTTTCTGGCACAGGACCCCAGAGCTCAACAGGGAAATCATTTGCCCAAGACGACATGACCAGTATCGGCCAGGCTGGGATTTGAACCTTGGCCTTGGTCTCCCAGTGCTCGTCATCTCTTACCACTGAATCATGTGGACTCTGGGGAGCAGAGAACGGCAGTGCTCCAAGGCCGTGCTAGACCGGGATCTAGAAGGAAGAGGAGGAGGAAGAGAAATGGCACGATGACTGCCCTTCTAAGCTGAAACAGGCCGAGTGCTGGGGAGGGCAGGGAAGAGTGCCCACAGATCAGTCCCCTGTTTAGAGCCTGCCACCACTGCATTCCCTGGAGCATTTCCTGGGGCTGACATCCCAACTCTGACTTTTCATCAAGATTGCTGCTCCTTGTGGTAAAACGCCAGTCACCTGAAGACACAAGGGCCCCCTGCAACAGCTAGAGTCCCCACCGGGGGCCTTGTCCTTCATCCAGGGCAAGGCCAGCTTAGCGAGATTTGGTGCTCAGAGAGTTCTGTCTCAACGATGCCCTCCTCTAAGAGGCATGGAGGAAAAAACTCACTGAACCAGAAAATACATATCTTCTCAGCACTTAAATGGGTCCTGTTTTAAGCTGAGATCAGTGTAATTAAAATTATAAGAAAATAAGGATACCCCCCACCGTCCTTAATTAGGAGCGAGATGAGAAGGAAGAAACTCTGGTGTAACTTATTTAAAGGCATCATCCTGAAGTGGAACCAAGAAAGAGAATAATTAAAATGAAGGTATCATGACTGTTTTTGTAGAGGGTCTCTGGGGACAGAGGGGTCCAATTGGCAGGCAAGACACATGAGCTGCTTTGGCTCGTTCTCGGAGTGACTGCTCTGAAGACAAACCTGCTAGAAGCACTAGCCTCTGGGAGCTCCTCGCTACCTCCCCAGAGTCTTTCCAAATAGATGGGAGAACAGGACAAATACCAGGGGGCCGGGATCCTGGGTCCTCTGACGTCAATCACGAGAAATAGTTAAATCTCTTAAACTCCTTTGGAATGCAGGAGGTGGGGTGACCACGCTGTACTGTCATCATCATTACGGCTGCTGTAGTTAACATTTATCCGGTACCAACATGGTACTTCGCACAGCACAGAGCATAAAGGAAGACGCAGCTCCTGCTTTGAAAATAAACATCTAGGCTCCGCTACCAGAGTATGCCCCAGCAGGGGAACCAGACTTCGGCAGTCCTGGAACACTCCATCCTGCACTCCCCTGATACTGTTTCTTCATTTCCCTTGAGCAACTTCGGATCTTCTGGAATCTGCCCAATGTTCTGAGGCCCTGTCTGGGTTGCTTGGCCCTCAACCGGCCTCTTTGGCCAAAGTCAGGGCTCAGAGAAGAGGGCCGAAGGTGGAAGCAAGCATGGTCAGGCCGATCTGAGAGCGAGCTAAAGCAGGCAGGGAGTGTGGAGGAAAGAAAGCACAGTATTTTCTCACGACTGGCATGAGAGTCAAATTAAATACTGCACCTAACGTCACCCCCCTGCTGTTCCAGGGTCCTTGCGCCTCTCATGCTTCATTCTGCAATCCTGCGTTTTATAAATCCACGCATATACTTTAAAAATCAAGACCCACACCATAGCAAATGTTATCCGTATGAGTCTTTGGAACACGAAAGCCTTGACAAGTATCCACGGCCATCTAAGAAATGTATAAATATTATCTATACACATTAGTTCCTCAAGCAAAGTCCCACATCCCACTGCCAAATGTTATTTTTATAGCAGCTCTGCAAGATGAGTGAAGGCGTATATTTTACCAGTAAGCCACTTTTTATAGCATGGGGGAAAAAAAGCCCCCAACACTTTTATTGCATTTTAGCCAACAGGATATCTGAATGCAAATGAATGAATCACCTTTGCGATGATTGGCCGCCTGAGTTTCCTTGTCACACACAGGGCAGGCTCAGTGGATGTGACTTGTATCCTCACGAGTCCGGGGAAAGATAAAAGACTGGCACCGCCTCCAGTGAATTATGAGATTTGTCTTTATCAGTGAAAATAAGGTCATAACTGAGCCCAGCCACCGCCTATTATAAGTGTGTTCCATCTACTTCCCCGTATAATGTGAGCCAGTGCGCCGGGGTGAGCCGGAATAGCCCAGTGTATAAATTAGCCATTTTAAAAAGCTGCATTAAGTCTTCAAGGCCACCAGGGTACCTTTTAATGCATTGATGCCACTCTTCAATAAACGCTGGTCTTCTTTACTTCTGACCTACATTTCGATGACAATCTGATGGAAAAGGTACTGGAAGGACTCCGAATGTATCTGAAACTAGAGAGAAAAAAGAATGTGTTGAAGCACAAGTGGACCCCAGGTGAAAGCTAACCAGTTGTGGAACTGAGTCCCCGGTGGCTGTTTCTAAAGAGAGCAAGGCCTGCCTTCATTCGGCTTCTGTTTACAGAGCAGTTTCTCTGTGCGAAGCACCAGGAAGACCTCTGAGGTCCCGGGTCTTCCAAGAGCCGAGGAGAGGAGGTGTGTTTCACGTGACGGAAGTTTTTTAGGAGGAGGACAAAGGAAATCACGAGTAGCTTCTAAAACCCTGTTTTAGAAGCTCGTTTCGGAGTCGAAGACAAACTGACACTAAATCCTATAAACAGTGATGTTTTTGGTGGGAAGGATCGAAGGAAAGAAAAGAAAAAAAATCCTGGAATTGGTATGCCCTCCACCTAGTCTTTGGCCTGGAATTTGCACACTGGTCCCCTCGTAGCTACTTGTCGAAAACAGGTGGGCCTACTACGTGCTGCCACAACACCGTAGGCTAGGTCCACTCAGCAAATTCTTCTCTTCCAGAACAGCCGCCAAGGTGGGGCAGCCCCGCAGCGGGCCCAGGGCTGGGAGGGATAGCAAGATAAAACAGACACCAGGCTCTAATCCTCAAAACCTCACAACTCATGTACTGACTGCGTGATTATTGAGCTCCTACTGTATGTATCCGCTCTACTTGGTAAGTCGTACTTTCCAGATACAACCAGATTCACGGGGCAAAACAACATTCTTGCATATACTTTAAACATCAGATCCAGACCACCATAAAATTCTATCCACACGGGTCTTTGGATCACGAAGGCACTGACAAGGGTTGATGGCCGCCTAATACGAAGAACCCATTCATTCATTCATTCATTCATTCATTCAATGCATTTTTCATTAAAAACCTAATACGTGCCAGACATTGTTCTAAGCCTTGGAGAACAGTGAACAAAACAAAGTTCCTGTCCTTGTGGAGCTTACGCTGATGAGAGAGACAGACGGTAAACAAACACATACATGATGCACACGTATTCTGCACATATCCATTTATTGTTTTTAAAGATTTATTTATTTATTTGAGAGAGGTGGGGAGGGGCAGAGGGAGAGAGAGTCTTAAGCAGACTCCCCGATGAGTGCAGAGCGAACATGGGGCTCCATCTCACGACCCTGAGATCACGACCGGAGCCAAAACCAAGAGTTGGACCCTTAACCCACACTGCCACCCAGGCGTCCCTACACATATCCATTTATAATGAGGTGAGTAGAACAGAGTGGATTCTGGGTCCCAACTGCCTTGGTTCGATCCCATCTCTGTCAATTACTAGCTGTAGAAACTTAGGGAAGTTACTGAACATCTGGTGTCTCAGTGTTCTCATCTGTAAGATGGAGATAAGAGTAGTAGTAGTAATAATAATAATAATAATAATAATAATAATAATTCCTAATTCATAAGATTGCTGTTAAAATCAGTATATCAATATATGCAAAGTGTTCGGAACAGTACAAGGCCTGTAGTTAGTATTATACGTGAGTGCCAATAATATAAATTCCCTGCTTATCAAATAGAGATCAATTGACGAATTAAAAATATAGATATAGGGCGCCTGGTTGGCTCAGTCAGTTAAGCGTCTGCCTTCGACTCAGATCATGATCCCTGAGTCCTGGGATCGAGTCCCGCATTGGACTCCCTGCTCAGTAGGGAGCCTGCTTCTCCCTCTCCCCACTCCCTCCTTTGCTCGTACTCTCTCTTGCTATCTCTCTCTTTCTCAAATAAATAAATAAAATCGTTAAAAAAAGAAAAGAAAAGAAAGTGGAATGGTGGTTGCCAAGGGAGGGGGAACAGGGTTATTGTTTAATGGATACGGAGCTTTGGTTTTCCAAGATGAAAAGTTCTGGAGATAGATTGCACAACAATGTCACTTAACTACTGAACTGTATACTTAAAAATGGTTAGGACAGTGAATTTTTTTTTTTTTAAGTAGGCTACACGCCCAGTGTGGAGTCCACTGTGGGGCTTGAACTCACAAGCCTGAGATCAAGAGTCAGACGCTTAACCAACTGAGGCACCCAGGCGCCCCTCAGAGGGTGAAATTTATGGTCTGTATATTTTACCACAATTTTAAAAGAAATCTTCTTTGTAGCAAATATCTGGTGGCAAGAAGAAGTCAAAGCAGGGAGACCCTTTAGATACGCAGTTATCTGCCTCATAACAAACCAAACCAAAACTTAGTGCCTTAGCACAACTGTGTCATCGTCTCTTATGGTTCTGTCGGTCAGATGGGTTCAGCCGGCTGGCTCTTCCGCTCCCAGTGACGTGAACTGGGCTCCTGTCATAGGACGGTACAACCACCCGACATGTCCCTGACACGTCCCTGACACTCACTCATATTTCTGGCAGCTTTGTGGGGGACAGTGAAAAGGCCGGGCTCATCCGGGACCCTGACTGTGGGCCCTTCTTCCACTCCTTGAAGTCTCGGGGCCTCTCCCCTTCACGTGACCTCTTCACGGGGCCTCGTCACTGAGTCTCTCCAGCAGAGTAGCTGGATTTCGCACAGGTGGCTCGGGCTCTCAGAAGTGTAGATGCCTTCCTGATGCTTCGGCCAGAAACGCATCAAATCACTTGTCCCACATCCTATAGATTAAGATGAGTCACAGGCCAGCCAGGAGTCAGTGTCATAGATCCAGACAGGCGGGCCTCCCGGGAGGCCTGGTTCACCGGGGACCATCTCTGTAGACTCACTAAGCGGTTGCGGCAATTCAGGTGCGAAAAAACAAAGGCTTAGCTCAGAACAATAACAGCGGAGGCGGTGAGAAATGGTTGATTTGGGGTCTATTTCTAAGGTAGAATCAGTAAGATGTGCTAATGGCTCAGATATGGGCTGAAAGGAAAGAATGAGTCTAAGTTCTTGGCCAAGGCCCCTGAATGAGTCGTGATGTCATTGATCAGTCAGCAAAGTATCCCCAAGAGCAGTGGGCTTGTAGCCTTGGGCTCCCATCCTGCCTCTTTTGTTTATCACCATCTCACCTTGGGCATTCACCCTGAGTTTCTGCTTTCCGATCTGGAAGATGAGGGTCCTAATACCTGCTCTCCCTTTGTCGTACGATCATCTTGGGATCAAACGAAATCTTGTATGGGACCAATTGCCTTGAGCTTGTTACAAATGCAGTGGAAGACCACGCACCCTGAAATCGGGAAATCTAGTTTCAGCCCCAGGTCCATCTTAGACTGGCTGTAAGAACTTGGGCAAGTCATTGAACCTCACTTTGTCCGTTTCCTCATACAATCAGGCCACGGCGTGTGCACTGCCCGTGCCAAAAGCATTTTTATGAGATTCGGCACAAAAACATGTAAAGCCTTTTTGAAAAGGCATAAAATGGCAAATGGAAGGTATTATTATCACATCACTAATTACAGATCCAATATCTAGGCTTAGGGTAAAAAAACCAACAACGATGAAGGTAGGGTGGAGTCCACAAAATCCACCCTTTCTCAGGGGACCTGGGGGTTTCCAGACTTGGCTTAAGGAACAGCCAGGGGAGAATACCATTCAGAGCCACTGTAAAACACAACCCATAATTGCAAGTCAATCATACACAGGGCATGAGAGTCGGTGAGTTATTCATCATAATGGAATACAGATAACAAGCTTGTATTTGTAGCACTGTGACTCTGAGGGAAACTGTTTTGTTACTCTTTTTTAATACCCTGGAAAACTAAGCAGTGTAAGCAGCAGGTCCCATCACACGAGCAAAGAAACAACAGGAGGTGAGGGAAGAAAGACCCAGATACACATCTCTCTTCAAAGGCAAGTGTGCGACATCTGGGGCCACACCAAGGTTCTGGAACCCAAGGTAAGGATGGGCGGACGGGTACTCCAATGTCCCCAGGGGCCACAGAAAGCCTTTGTGATTTAAGGACTCCTCTGAAAGACACCCACACGCTCAATAGACTGGTATTCAATTTATTCTCTGCAGAAGAATAAAAGATTGGGTCTATGCAGCAAGCATATGAACCCGGGCTCTGGGGGAGTCAGGTGCGGACGGTTTAAACACGGAACCAGCCCCTTCAGGCAGGAGGGCACACATATACTAAAGGACATGGAAAGCAGTCATTGCCTTTTAAAAGGAATGTTTCTGTTTTCATTATCATTTAAGGCTGTAGTCGGTGTTGAACGATAATAAGAAACTGGCATGGGAAAAAAAATGCGCCCAAATCACAGGCGTACACAATAAAAATGCTATTATAGACTTTTGTGAATATAAATAGTTTTTAAAATGAGGCTGCTAAGACTGGCATCTCAGATGCTACCTGAAAAAGAGTCATGTTTATATATTCCAACAGTTGCGCCGGTCACCAGTCTTGGCTTTCCACCACAAAATGGGCTGGGTAATTCTTCTGGAATGAATATCAATACAGACTGGTTGTGGGGCAAAGAGGGGAGACACGGATCGAAGCGGAGGGGGCACAGAGGGCAGAGAAAAAGGACTTGATGCCTGACAGGGGGAAATTGAAGAGGACAAAGGACTAGGAAGAGGAAAAAGGAATGAGGACTGCTTTACTCTGAATCCTGCGGAACAATGCATCCTCGGTCGTACTCAAGTACAGTACGGGCATGGCTTGGTGATGTTGTCTTTGCATCTAGCAACAATCCCAAACAATCAGGGTGCCATTTCTTTGCTTTTCCCCCATTCTGGTGAAGGCTTTGCAGTAATTAATGAGTATTCAGCAGAAACATAATAATGTCACTGCTGGGGGCGCCTGGGTGGCGCAGTCGTTAAGCGTCTGACTTCGGCTCAGGGCGTGATCCCTGCGTTCTGGGATCGAGCCCCGCATCAGACTCCTCCACTAGGAGCCTGCTTCTTCCTCTCCCACTCCCCCTGCTTGTGTTCCCTCTCTCGCTGACTGTCTCCCTCTGTGTCAAATAAATAAATAAAATCTTTAAAAAAAATAATGTCACTGCTGGTATTTCCTTTAACTGACCTGCCCCACGCCCCATCTACACATGAGCTCATAGACTTCAAGAGGGCCTGGTTGAAAGGGGTGGGGACACATCGGAACTCCATTGCGAAGGTCAAAGCTGCATGTGAGCAATGGAAAGGAAGCCTAAGAGAGAACTTCCTGACAGTGGGGAGGGGTGAACCTGGGAAGCATAGTCAAAAGAGCTTGTTGAATTTCAGAGGTGTGGGTCTTCCCAAAGGTGGAGACATGGGCTGGAATAAACACTGTCTTTCAAATCGTTCAGATACAAAACACTCACTCAACCAGGCAAGGCAACATGGTGGGTGGTCTGCTGCATCAGAGACTACTGGCCGCCAGCTGGAGGAGGCATGAGGGGCTCGGAGGTCTACCGCGTGCTCCAGCACCCACAATAGGTCCTATGCGATTGCTGGCGTTGAGTCTGTTGAGCGTGAGTGAAGACATGCACGCATGCAGGTGGAAACCACCAGCGAGCAGCTGAGAATGTGGGACCCGAGCTGGATCATCGCATCTGGAGGCCCCAACAGGGCCTCCATACAGGACTCAATCTGCTCCTCTTGCCGTTTTCCAGCAGACCTCCCACCACATGTGGCTCTTTCAGCCCACAGCACCCCATCCACCCTGGTTTCCCACTCCAAACCTACAGCCATCCCTCCACTTCCTCCTCCTCCTCTCCCCCGTTCATTGCAATCTGTCTGCCACCAAGTCCTTTCGGACTCTCCCCATCTAACCCTTCTTTTCAAGCCCCTCTGGCCTATCCAAGGCTCAGCCATTTCTCCTCCACAGGAGGTTCCCTTCTGGCCTCGCTCCTGCTCTCATCTCCTCCTCCCTCCAAGCCATCCTGACATCACCTCCAGGTTGATCTTCTAAAGTACTACTTGGATCATACCACTCCTCTCTTCAAAAACTTTCTGGGATCCCCAGTGTCTATACAACAAAGCCCAGGATGGAGGATCCTGTCATTCAAGTCCCTCTCCAGTGCTACTGTCTCACCCTCTCTGACCTAACTCTCTACGGCCCAAGCCACCTTCCATTTGCCACGGAAATTGGTGTTTCGCCTTCCGCTCTGCTTAGACTTGGCTCAGTCACCACCTCCCCTGCTTGGCCATCACCTGGCCCAGAACAATACTCCTCTTTCCTGAAGGTATGTACAATTCCCCCAGAGTCTGCACCATCCACATGGCAATTTATGGGTCATTACCTGCGGCTTCCCTTCTGTTTCACATGACACTGTGTTTTACTGTAATGTTTTCCTTCTTTGTGTCTCCACTTCCTGATCAGGTTAAAAGCTCTTTGGTCTGCAAGCTCTGTTCAGGTCCCCACTCTCTTGCTGTCCTAGGCTAGTGTCCTGAACAGAGTAGGTGCCCACTGAGTAATTACCAATTTGAGAGTGGAAAGCCTGACGAACATTCTCTCCAGGAAGGTCTTGAAAGTTAGCAGTCTGTTCTGGAAATTACAAAAAAAAAAAAAAAGGGACTGCATCCCAAAAGACTCCTGCCCTGGATGAGGCAACACTCCCTCCAACCCACTTCCTCTCACCTCAATGGCTCAACTCGAATTAAAAATTCAGGAGCTTCGGGCGCCTGGGTGGCTCAGTCATTAAGTGTCTGCCTTCGGCTCAGGTCATGATCCCAGGGTCCTGGGATCGAGCCCCGCATCGGGCTCCCTGCTCAGCGGGAAGCCTGCTTCTCCCTCTCCCACTACCCCTGCTGGTGTTCCCTCTCGAGCTGCGTCTCTCTCTGTCCAATAAATAAATAAAATCTTAAAAAAAAAAATTCAGGAGCTTCACTGGAAACACCTGCCATAAGTCAACGCAGATCCCAGCAAGGAGATCCTATGGAGATCCTGGCTTCTGACCCAATAATGACGAGGCTGGTTTGAGCTCATGACTTAGTCATCCCCGAGGTTGGGGTTAGGACAGGCTCTGGCCAAGTGGAGGGAAAGCACGTGCGTGCTCCCACGGTCGCACACACAACACGCCCGTACGCACACTCAGACAACATAATCATTCTCAGCAGAATTTTGAAACTTCGCTCCCAAAGAGCCCATGGAATTGAATTTCTGATATCTGAGTGCATATATGGGTATGCATTTTCCATTACTTGTTTAGGCAGACTATAGAACATCGCTGTAGAGGAGTCGCCAATTTCGGAACAGGCTGCGTGCTTCAAGTCCATTTGTTGGCTATTTGGAACTTAGAACACGTTTTTCCCTCGAAGCAAGAGGGTACACGGGCCCGCTTAACCCATCATGTACTGCACTGTAATACCACAAAGCAATTTTTTACGCTATTCCTCAGGGGTGTGCAAACTCAAATGCCTGCAGTGGACGATGGAACCGAAGAGTCAGGTCAGGAAGATACAGACTGGTAGAGACTGTATTGCTCATGTCCCACCTAAAGGGAACGCCCTCCCCCCCCTCTGGCGGATGGTTGCTATGGAAGAACACGCGCTCCATACAGCAGGTCAGGAGAAGCCAAAAACCAACATTTTACGTGAAAATAGTTGGCGACTAACTTGAAAAAATTTTATACACAACGCAGATGAAACAAGTCATATTAGTGGGCTGAAACTGGCCCAAATAACCTCCACTCAATGTTTCTTCTTTGGGAAAAAAAAATTAATTTCTACAAGCCAACACCAGGAAAGTATTTCCCCTCTTCTGGTGAGGTGGGTGATGGCTCCTCCAGGGCCCTGGTCCCAGGTTTAGTCTCTACCTTGCATGAGAGAAAGTTAATGGCTCTGGGGTTCTAAGAACCCACGGCTGATGTAGGGCCCCTGGCCCTACATCTAAGCTCCCCCACTTGGCTCCATCACTGAGTTTAAGGATAGGACCTTCCTACTACTTTCTGATGTGTCAGGGTCATTCGTCAATAGGGTCATTTGTCATTTGTCTATGCAAGTGGGACCTGCCACGTTTTGCTTTTGCTGTTTGCTTGTTGGTTGTTTAATTGCTCTATCATTTTGACTGTTTTCTAACTTTAAATGTGATATAAGTTCACCATAGAACATTTGGAAATCTCTCCCTCTAGAAGTAATCACTGTTCATAATGGTTTCTTTTCTTCAATCTTTCCTTTGAATTTTTTTCACATTATACATGCAGAGTGGACTGAGTGATGCTCTCCCCCTTCCCCCAAAAGACTATGTCCCCGTCCTAGTCTCTGGAACCGGGGCACGTGACCTTATTTGGAAAAAGAGTCTTAAGGATCTTGAGATGAGATCATTCTGGGCAGGTGGCTCTTCAATCCAGTGACAAACGTCCTTATGAGAGACGCACAGAGGAGACACACAGAAGAGGAGGAAGCAATGAGATCGTGGAGGCAGCGATTGGAGCGACGTGGCCACAAGTCAAGGAATGCCAATAGCCACCAGCAGCTGGAAGAGGCGAGGAACGGATCCTGCCGAGGGCCTTCAGAGGGAGTATGGTTTTGACAGATTTCGGACTGCTGGCCTCCAGGCTTGTGAAAGAGTACATTTCTGTTTTGCCAAGTGTGTGGTAATTTGTTAAGACAGCCCTAGGAAACTAATACAACAAGTAATACATGAATAAATGGATGTAATTAATTCAGACAATGCAGGATTATGTAAAGTGAAAAGGGCGATAGTCTCCGACACGCCACACAAATCCCTCTGTATTCCCCGTGAACAGTAACTGTTTGGGAACAACCCTTCTAGGTCTTTTCTATGCACTTAACACACATACACACGCACACACAAGCACACACACACAAACATTTATATATTTCTGTGTCTTTTAAAATAAATGAGATCGTGGTATTTGGCTACTTGCTCTTTTTCAAGTTCAGTACTTCTTGGGGATACTTTCCTGTCTGCGCATAAAGATCTGACTTACCAGGGACGGCAATATATTCTATGAACATCACCTATGTCATGGGTTTCACCGATTCCAAACTTATTGATGTACCAATATTACAGTGATAAATCCAAGGGGACCCTCCTCACTTGGCTATCTTAGAATTTATTTCCCTCCTTCACAATCTTCACCTTAAAAAGTGTATATGCGTGTGTCTGTCTGTCTGTCATTCGTCCCATTCTGGCTCTCTATCTCTTGCCACTGGAATCGAGTACGACCAAGTGACTTGTGTGGGCTAGTGATACGTTAGCAGAAGTGACTTGCATCGTTTTCAACCGGAAACTTGAAGACCGAGCACACAATGTGTCGGATTCCTTTTCCCCTGCCAAGCGACTGCAGAAGCACTACAGGGAACCTCCATCAGCCTAGGTCTCTTGGTAAGGACAACGCAGAGCAGAGGGGCATACGGTGTGAACAAGAAATAAACCCTTGTCATTCTAAACCACTGAGATTGGAGGGTATTTGTTACCGCAGCGAACCCAGACTATCATAACTGATTTTACATACCTGTGATGTCAGGTCGCGTATGTGATTTCTCTCTCCTATATATGCGTGTATGTATCTCTCCTATCCTTCTAAAATTGAAGAAAGCTTAAAACAAGTAGCCTGAAAGAGGAAAGTGTGGTTTGTAACAGTCTGCTCAGTCGTAATCAACAATATGACTAATAATACGCTTCTACCTCCTGTTTAGTTATTTATCCCTGTTACATTTTCACTAAGATGATGAATTGAATGCCAGTGGAAATGAGACATCATGTTTTCAATATCACAAATATCACACTAGCCATAAACCAACAAATATGTTTGGTGGATAGGGGGGTCCACGGCCTTGCATTTAAGTCTAGAAATGCCACTATGCTCTGCATCTATTAATGAGGCAATGGGTTTTAGGTTATTTTCTATGGTTTCATGTACATTTGAAATAACAGTGCTCTGTGGGCTCAAAGAACAGCCCCTCTCTCTTGCCTCTGGATGGGGGGATTGGCAGGTGCTGCTCGCTTCAGGGAGGGAGGAAGTGCTTTTCTCTGATCAACAGTGATGCCTCAAGCTGATTAAAGAACATTGTAGAACTGGAAGAGGATCAAAACGTCTTCAGTTCTCCAAGCCAGAAAAGATAAGGCCTTGAAGGCTAAAATGGTAAACGGAACAAGAGCCTTATAGTTCCAGTGAAAGATATTGAAGATCCAAGCCTTTTCTCTCCTGGGCAGAGAATATTTTTTAATGATATCTCTTAAAATGCCATATTTAACAGAAAAAAAAAGGAAAAGAAAAGAAAACCCTCCTGCTTTCCCCCATCCAAACACTGCGATCAGAGAAGCTTCCTTAATCACAGCTCTGACCCCATCACAATTCTACACAGAAGCAAGGCGGCAAATACTGGCCGCCTCCACCCTCCCGGGTTTGAGGACGGCAGCTAGCCGCACAATGAAGGACGCCCATGATGATGACATTTTCATTTAAAATTCAAATCTTCAAAAAAATGCCAGAGCCTCTACCACTTGTCACAGTGGAGTTTTAAGAGAGGATCTTCATCTGGGGGGGTACAGCATCACTCCTCTTAGGTAGGAGCAAAGGGGGACATCAAAGAAGATGGTTCTTAGCCACACAGCCCCTCAGACGCACCGCCCTCTCCAAGTGGACCCTGTGTTAGCAGAAGGGGCTGGACTCCGCCTCCTTGCGGTGATTCCCCAGTGAATTCTGGGCCCAGGGTAAATAAGGGCTACTTAAGACTGATAGAATGTGGGTTTGTATTGGTGCAGTTTTTCCCACCTTAGCTCGAACTAACCAAGGCATTGCATTATCTCATGATCTCGTTAATTTTTGTATAGCTTCTGGATGACAGTCTTGGTTCTCTTCTTTTTTAAGAACATCATCTATGCTGCTCTCAGATACTTAATACCATAGTTTAAAATATAATTTATTGTGTTCAAATGTTTATAATAAATCATTACAGTAATGCTAAGGTCTGAATGTTTGTGGCCTTCCAAAACTCATATGTCGAAATCCTGATCCCCAAGGGTGATGGTCTTGGTGGTAGGGGGTGCTTTGGCAGGTGCTCAAACCATGAGGGTAGGGCCCTCATGAATGGGGTGAAGGCCTTAGAAAAGAGGCCCCAGAGCGCTCACTACCCCCTTCCTCCCTATGAAGCTACAAGGAGAAGTCTGCAACCCCGAAGAGGGGCCTCAGCGGATCATGCTGGCTCCCTGATCTCAGACTTCCAGCCTCCAGAACTGTCAGAAAGAAATTTCTATTGTTTATAAGTCACTGGGTCTGTAGTGTTTCGCTGTAGCAGCCTGACGGACTAAGTCGGGCAGGCAGCATTCCAAGATGCCCCCCCAGGCTGCTGTGCCCTGGTGCACACGCACCTTCCCCACGTTAGTCAAACACGAATCTAGATGCTGCTGTGAAGGGGTTTTGCAGAGGCAATTAAGTTCCCGAATCAGCTGACCTTAAAGTAAAAGATTATCCTCAGGTTGGACCTAACAGAACAGGTGAGCCCTTAAAGGGACTGAGTCCTTCCGGTGAGAAGATTGAAAGTGTGAGAGGGCATATGCAGAGGCCACGTGGCCAGGAGCTGCACGGGCCTCTGGGAGCTCAGAGCAGCCCCAGCCCTCCAACTGTAGGCACCTGAATTCTGCCAACGACCCCGTGAGCTTGAACGAAGACCACTCCCCCCCCCCCACGCCCAGCTCCAGAAAGGAATCGGCCCAGCTGGCACCTTGAGGTCGGTCTTGTGAGACCCTGAGCAGAGAACCTAATTCAGCCAAGCCCAGGCTTCTGACCTGCAGAAACTGCGAGATAATAAATGAGTGGTTTTTTTTTCAGTTGCCAAGTTTGTGGTTAATTTGTTAGATGGCAATGGAAATCGAACACAAGCAGCTAGAGCGAGCTTGCTCTGGTCTAAAATGTAAAGGAACTTAAGCATAAATGCAATTTTAACTTATAGCCCTCATGCTTCTTCCTTTAGAACCAGATGCAAACATGTAGTTTCCTATGCTTTTTCTTTATTAAATAATAAAGGTTAAATTGAAAGATTTAACCCTTTGTTTATACTTATCCCAAACCTGGAAGGCTTCCTGGAGGCTAGGGTCATTGCTAAGTACTTCTTATTCTCTTTTCCATTTTTCCACAACCTTTCTATTGCAATGAGAAGGCTTTAGAATTCAAAGTCCATCCTTGCAAGGATCAAAGACAAATTCAAACATATGCAGGAACAAAACAGTAAAATAAACAGAAGTCCTTGTAGTACATTCATCCAATGAAATAACTATATACGATGACTGGTATTCCACTGGCAAGAATAATCTTACAAGATGGATGAAAATTCAATTTCATCAAATAGCATCAATTCAAAACAGAAATAAATGACAAATGGTAATGTTTCTATTTTTGAATTATAAACGGCTATCCATATAACCGAATTTTTTTTCTAGTCCGCTTCAAGACATAATGGATTTTCTTTTTCTTTTCTGTATTAATCAATGAAGCTTAGTTTCTAATTAATTTTCGGAGCATCGGGACCTTTGAGCTCCTTGAATAAAGGTATTGTTTAATACTAAGGTTTCTTGTTTGTTTATTTTTTGTCTCGAATAATTGGATGCATTTTAATGGTAATGCGTGAAAGGCCAAATTTCAACTACTCAGATACCAACACAGAAGGGACTTTAGCTGGAGCACCATCCACTCCAGGCCCCAACACCAAAAAAAAAAAAAAAAAAAGTCAATGAAACAGCGCCCCTTAGTGGTAGAAGAACAAAATTGTCGGTAAGTTAACAGCACAGTAAAAATCTTGCTGAGATATAAATTCTAATAAGTACAAAATAATTTTCTCTTTAAAAAATTAGAAAGAGTAAAGCAGAACACTTTAGAGCAATTATTGCAAAGTGGATTATGGGGAGTCACAGGGTGTTCTGAAAGCCAAAAGGGAGCCATTGTATCTGCTGGGAAAAGTGAAAATCAAAGATTAACAGCCTTTAACATACAGGGAATTGGATTATCCCTAATACAAGCAGCAGAGTCATCTCCGCAGCCGTTCGTCCTCCAATGACTCTTCTGCTGAGTCGGAGCACAAATGAAAGTAAGCTGATTCTTCAGATAAATGAGATAATTTTAGACACTTCCATGACCCTCTAGAATCGTCGACTCATTAATACCAATACCCAGAAACATCTGTCCTGCTAGCCATATTTTATAGCTGAAACCGCTAAGGCTCCAGGAAGATAGGAAAGCAGTAGGGTCAATATTTGCATGTCCCTGTTTTCAATTCCCTAAACCTAAAATAATTGGGTTCATCCATGGTCCACTATATGGAATGTACCGCATTCTGTAACTCTCCCCATTTCCTAGCTGAAAAGTGGCATGGCTGAGTTATTACTGCTTGGGCCAGGTAGCCCAACCACTTGGGTTCCAAGTCCGCCTTTACCATTTATTGAGTGTGCAGCCTGGGGCAATTACTCAACCCTCCTGTACTTCAGGGTCCTCCCTTATAACATGCAGCTGATAACAGGATCACAGTCAAGGCCTTCCCCCCTCCCCCACCCGATTAAATGAAGGAACAGGAAAAGTGCCTTGAGAGGAGCCTGGCACCCAGGAAAAGTCTGAGAAACATTAGCTGTAATTAGCTGATATTGCATAGATTGACAGCTCTTCAAGAAGTTGCAAAGGTTGGGTTATATTTAAAGACTTCTAGAGGCGCCTGCCTGGCTCAGTGGGTAGAGCATGTGACTCTTGATCTCGAGGTTGCTAGTTCGAGCCCCACGTTGGGTATAGAGATTACTTAAATAAATAGGGGCGCCTGGGTGGCGCATTCGGTTAAGCATCCAACTCTGGGTTTTGGCTCAGGTCATGATCTCAGGGTTGTGACATAGATGGAGCACTGCCCCCTGCCCACCGTGTTGGGCTCCATGCTAGGCACGGAGCCTGCTTAAGATTCATTTCTCGGGCCCCTGGGTGGCTCAGTTGGTTAAGCAGCTGCCTTAGGCTCGGGTCATGATCTCAGGGTCCTGGGATTGAGTCCCACATCATGCTCCCTGCTCCGGCGGGGAGTCTGCTTCTCCCTCTCCTTCTGCCCCTCCCCTCCTCGTGCTCTGTCTCCCTCTCAAATAAATAAATAAATAAATAAAACTTAAAAAAAAAAAAAGATTCACTTTCTCCCTCTCCCCCTCCTCCCTAAAATAAATAAATAAATCTCATAAATAAATAAATAAACAAACAAACATTTCCAGGATGCATACCAACTACCAACAGTGGCATATTACTTGGGAGGAGTAGACTTCGAATGCAAACGGACCTTCCCTGTTTTCACTTGGCATACTTCAGAACTGGTGGACTGTTGCAACAAGCATGTTGTGCTATTTTAATTTTAAATAAATAAAGACAGAATATTTCAAAGCCTATTTCGGGAATCCACTGACCTTTGGAGGTCACCTTCCAGAATTTCTTTTATACATTTAACCTCCCTATTCCCTTAGCCCTTTGTAAAGATGCCCCACCCTCTCCAGGCTAACCTTTTGATGAGCCCTTTTGATTATAATCCAGTGGTTGCTGAGGTCTGCACTCCCGGAGCGCATCTGCAAAAAGGCCTGCAAATACTGCCAGCGCCTGCAGTGTTAGCACGCTGGGCTCAGCTTGAAGAAGACCGCAGTCATGCGCCAGGGAAACCGAGCCACAAGCAGAGATTTCCATCAGCGACAGAGCGCTGAAAGCTGTACAGTGTTCTGCTATCTGGGCACCAGGCTGTCCATCAGCACTTGGATTGACAAGGAAAGGGAAAACAGAAGAGAGAAGCAAGCGCCGAGCATCCTTCCCGGGCTGGCACGGCTGTGGCACCATAGCCCAGACCCAGCCAGAGCCCCAAAGACCACTGCTGCTCTCACACCTCCTACAGGAGTGTATAATTCATAACTGCAGTGGAATCCTCGAGCAGCTTCACCAGGGTGTTTAATGTCCACTGGGAGGTTTTTTTAAACAAATAGGCAGCTCTTCGGCAAGTCTCTTAATCTCCTTGGTAAGGTTGGAGGGTGTGAGGGTAATGCTAGCTGCAATAACGGAAGTTCATTGCTCCCTTACCAGAGTGCCCTGCGGATGTGCCTGCATTGGAGAGGCAGGGCTCTGCTCCGTACAGTCCGTACAGGATCCAAGCTGGTGGGATAGGAAACATCTTCTGTCTTCAGGGCTGGCTCCCAAGCTCTCCCGGGCTTTGGCATCGGGCTGGTGGGACAGGAGAGAGGAGTGTTCAGGGGGTTTTTATGGGCTAGGCCTGGAAATGGTGCCGTTACACTCTGTGGTCATACCTATCTATTTGCGAAGGAGGCTGGGAAATGTGGTTCATCTGTGTGCCCGGAGGAAAAGAGGATATGGATTTGGTGAACAGAGAGCCAGTCTCTCTATAAGAAATGACATATTTACCTTGAAGGGCTGTGATAAGGATTAAAGATGATGTGGGGAGGTGAGCTTGGCTCATTGGCTACTGGGAAGGAAAGTAAGGATGTAAGAAAGAGGTAAGTGGTAGAATGCCCAAGCCGGGACTGGTGTGGGAGGAGCTGGAGGAGTCACTGGCACAGGGTGAAGGTGATGGCAGAGCAGGCTGAATTAGGCCCAAGCGGTCCGAGCTGGGGGCACTCGGGTAGTCACTGATGCTGCCCACCAAAGGGTTTCAGTGCCCTGCCTTCAAGGTACCAGGTAGGAATGCACTCCCCCCGCCTTCTCACCCCCTCCAATCCCCTACCTCTCCACCCTGCATCCCTCACTCCCACGGCCTCCACCCACATTGTTGAGGATGTGGTCATGTGACTAGGTCCGGCCAACAGGCAGAAAGGACATGCATCACTTCTGGACTGAGTTTTTAATTGCTCGTGTAGGGCTGTCTAGAGGGCTCTTTTCTCTTTGCCAATGAACAGCAAACAATATTCTGGAGAGGACTGGTGTCATCAGCCTGGGGCCAGGAGGGCAACAGAGTGGAGCCTCTTGGCACTCATGTAATATCTTGGGTTGTTTTAAATCATTGGGAATTGTGAAGTTGGTATATTACTACAGCATAACATATTTATTCCGACTGACATAGAAATCTTTTTTCAGGCAAGAGGCATCGGATGGTCTGTGAACAAATCAACAAAAAGTCATTCTTGTCCATTTTAGATCAGTTCTAAGAATAAAGGGATCATGCTTTTAAGAACACAATTTGTATATTATTGCCTCAATGCAAGCAAAGGAAGTGCTTTATGGGCCTTGCATTATTTTAAATATTGATAAAATCAACTTTCAAGAGTGCCCCAGATACACTCTCTTCCTTAAAAGATCACTAGTCCCAATTTAGAGGAAGTTTATTTTTTTCAAATATTTTATTTATTTATTTGTCAGAGAGAGAGAGAGAGAGAGCACAAGCAGGGGGAGCGGCAGGCAGAGGGAGACGCAGGCTCCCCGCTGAGCAAGGAGCCCAATGTGGGACTTGATCCCAGGACCCTGGGATCATGACCAAAGCCAAAGGCAGACACTTAATCGACTAAGTCACCCAGGAGTCCCTAGAGGAAGTTAAGGCAACAAAATGCTAAAGAGAGATGTTAAGGACATAGAATCGGAAGTAGGGAGAACTTTGGAGGGAACCCAAAGACTCTTGTGTTAGGATAAGTTGGTCGTGGAATGAGTTATATTGACGCTAGATTACCCACCAACCTCAAGAAAATCTCTATGCAAGGAAGGTACGCTGTATAACACTGCACAACTTCCCACCCAGCAGCACATCCCTCTTAGGTACTGGCTTGGTTCCTAGAGACCTAAAACTTAGCAAAAGGAAGGTGGAGGAGGACGAGGAGAAGGAGAAGAAGAAGGGGAGGAGGAAGAGGAGGAAGGAGGAGGAGGAGGAAGCTGTCTGAAGCATGTGTATGTCGGGCACAAATGTGGCTGCTTGCCCGTCCTCTGGGATGTCTAGAACTGACCTCCTGAATTACAGAGGCGCCCCTCCACTACTGGCTGCCTGTGAGCCCTCCTGGTGCTCTGGCCTGTGGACCAGCCCTGTAATGTCTTCCTAAATCATGCAGTGCCATTTTGATCTTACATCATCCCACACTGCAGATAACTTGACATAAAAATATGATGAGTGACTTGTTTTGATATATTCCCTAGAGTAAACTCAGCGATCCAACAAGACGCCCTAGCTCAGCTCACTTCAGCATAATGGCATTAAAACCAACCAACCAACCACAGGCCCAACATGGAGTCACTTGCCCCCATGACAGCAAATCAAGATCCAACTACAGTCTCAGCCTGTCCCGGGAACGTGACCTGTAACCAGTCAATCTGGAGTCACCTGATCAGCACTAGTGAGGCGATCTGCATGAGACACCCCCTCCTCTTCTCCCAAAGGAAGGTAACCTTGCCTGAGACAGTCTACTCTCTGTTAGAAACTTCCATCTTCCACCCTTTTCTGCCTAAAAAGCCCCTCCATTTTATACTTCTCAGAGTCTTTCTTTCTTTTCTTTCTTTCTTTCCTTCTTTCTTTCTTTCTTTCTCTCTTTCTTTCTTTCTTTCTGATTTTATTTGTTCATTTGACAGAGAGAGAGCACAAGCAGGGGGAGCACAAGAGGGAGAGGGAGAAGCAGGCTCTCTGCTGAGCAGGGAGCCCAATGCAGGGCTCAATCCTGGGACTCTGAAATCATGACCTGAGCCAAAGGCAGATGCTTAACCAACTGAGCCACCCAGGCGCCCCTCAGAGCTAGTTTCTATTTGCTCTATGGGATGCTGCCCAATTCATAAGTCATTGAATAAAGCTAATTTGATAATTTACTCAGTCAAATTTCATTTTTTAATAGATTTGGTGGCATCAGTGGGATCAAAAGAGACTTTGAACGACTTTGGGGACAAAGAAACACAAGCATGATACCCACAAACCCTTTTGAGTTCTCTTTCTCGCTGTTTTTAAGGGCTGTGGGTAAGTTCCTTTCAGTTCTGAGCTCTACTGTCTTTGCATGGAGCTCCCAACCTTATTGGCGTTCCAGTCTGCGATTCCCCTTTTTGGAAACCCAGTCCAGTCCGCAGTCCTCATTTTTTTTTGGGGGGGGGGGGTTTGCTGTTTTAGTCCTTTTAGTCCTTTCCCCAGTATCCAGTTACAGGTTGGTAATTACTCTGTTGGTAAGTCCACAGTAACACCTCTTGGGTAGTGCTGGTGTGTTTCAGTGCACACGTTTGTCTAAATAAAGGTTATTGCTAACAGGGACCTCAGAAACCAAAAAGCCATAAATGTGGTGGGCATGGGTTGAGCACTTAAAAGTTATTAGAGCGCTTGCCAGCTAACCCAAAGACTCTTGTGTTAAGATAAGTTGGTCGTGGAATGAGTTATATTGACGCTAGATTACCCACCAACCTCAAGAAAATCTCTATGCAAGGAAGGTACGCTGTATAACACTGCACAACTTCCCACCCAGCAGCACATCCCTCTTAGGTACTGGCTTTGTTCCTAGAGACCTAAAACTTAGCAAAAGGAAGGTGGAAGAGGACGAGGAGAAGGAGAAGAAGAAGAAGGGGAGGAGGAAGAGGAGGAAGGAGGAGGAGGAGGAAGAAAGAGGAGGAAGAGGAGGAAGAAAGAGGAGGAAGAGGAGGAAGGAAGAGGAGGAAGAGGAGGAAGAGGAGGAAGAAAGAGGAGGAAGAAAGAGGAGGAGGAGAAGGAGAAGAATGGGTCTTTAAATTCCAGGAAGTTGAAATACACCCATCTTCCAGCACACCTATTTATTTTACATCTAAGAACTATATTCATGGAAGCCGTGGATATCTACAAAAATGGCAAAATCTCACTAAAAACAAACTAGAATTACATGGCCATTATGGGGACTGTTCCAATTAGACAAGATCCTTCATCTAAGAAGTGCACTTGAAAGCCGGGGTTCCTGAATTAAACAAACAGAACGGGATGCCTATTTTAACTGGTATGTAGAAGCTTTCAAAAGTCCTCAAGATTTCAAAATTGCTTCATTAAAAAATTCATCGGAAAAGGCGAATGAAAAATTAAAGACACGAGGTATCTTAAAAAATAAGACAGACGTGACTCCTACTGCCCCCTTCTACCCTCATTTAGCTGAGCACTCGTGTTCTACTAATTCTAACTGAATTGCCTTTCCGCTCTGAAGAGACTATTAAACAATTCCCCTTTAAGATAAAGCCAACCGAGACTGCCGGCAACCCTCCTTAGGTATCTCTCACTCCTTGGTCAAAGGGCCAACTAAGAGCCATAGTTAAAGAAATTTCCTAACCCTAGGGAGGATCCCCAAATGGTTTCTGAAAAATTTAGTCATTCTTGGGGCCTATGACCCAGGCGGCCACATCTTTATGAGCTTGTATGCATGTTGGTAGGACCCGAGGAAACCCAAAAATGGATTCAGGAAGCAAAATGGCGAAACCCCAAGGATGATATTCGAGATCCTCAGTCTTCAATATGTTCCCCTCATGGACCAGAAAAAGCTTGCAATGCTTGCGACGTAGCAGCCGATCTTTTAAAAGCCATTCCTAGGGGTGCCTGGCTGGCTCAGGTGGGAGCACGAGATTCTTGATCTCAGGCTTGTAAGTTGGAGTCCCACGTTGGGTGTAGAGATTACTTAAAAACAATAAAAAGTAGAAAAAAATAATAAAAAACCTGGGGGTGCCTGGGTGGCTCAGATGGTTGAGTGTCCAACTCGATTTCAACTCGGGTTGTGATCTCAGGGTCCTGAGATCAGGCCAGCATCAGGCTCTGTGCTGGGCGTGGAGCCGGCTTGGGAGTCTCCCTCTGCCCCTCCCCCATCTCTCTCTCTCAAAATAATAATAATAATAATACATCCTAAAAAAAAAAAAAAAGCCATTCCTAGAGTCTTCCCTGGCCACATCGATCGGTTTATTATTCAAACATGCAAACAAAAGAAAAATGAACCTGTGACAGACTTTAAAACCCACCGTGGATGCTCTCTTCCTACGGCCTCCAGGCTCCATACGGTAAACTAGGTCACCGACCTGCTCCAGCTGCCCTGTTTATAAATGGATTATCTCTTGAGATTAGTGGATTGATAAAAAGGCAGAAAACAGGATGGGACGCCACCAGTTGGACTGATGTCATGACCACAGCTGAGCACTTTGAAAGGACTTTGAAGCAAGACCATAAAAAGTTCACGGAACTACTGGCCTTACAGCTACAACAGTTCCAAGGCCAGAGGCTTAAGACGATACCTGGGCCTCCAGCATTACACCTTCCTGGGGGTCCGCTGTCAAAACACTAGCCCAGAAACCAATGTCTCAGTTGTAATCAAGTGGGACCCTGGGAAAGAGATTGTCCTCCAAGGCCCAGTACAAATTCTTCCACATCAACTCAAATGCCTTCATATCTGTCCCCGAAGGAGGCCCCCATATGATCCCTGCCCAGAATAGATGGGACTCCGAGGGACCCTCCAGTAAACTGTGACCGGTAACCCCCTTAAACAGCCTATGGGAAACTAAAATTAAAATTAATGGGAAATCTTGCCAAATTCTGGTAGCTTCTGGAGCTCCACTTTCTGTTTTAACCTCCACTCTCATAGGACAACAAATCCCTCAGAGTGAAAAGAAGGTTTCCATGGGAAGGTTATCTCATAAAATTCAGAGAGAGTTTCTGTCTCAAGCAGTACAAATGACTCTGTGACCTTTCACTGAAAAACATCCCTTTTTGCTGTGTGATACAGCCCCAGCTAACCTATTAGGTAGAGATCTCCTTTCTAAATTAAAAGGGATAATACATTTTGCCTCCAATGGAGACCTCACCTTAGAATTTCCTGACCAACCTGAACCTGATCTTTTCTGTTCCCTACAATGTCCGTGACATAGAAGAGGAAGAATTTCAACAAAGTCCCCTGGTTTAATCAAGGTGCCCAAAAATCTGTGGGCTACTTTTTTTTTTAAAGATTTTATTTATTTTAGAGACAGAGAGAGAGAGAGTATGAGTGGGGGGAGGGACAGAGGGAATCTCAAGCCGACTCCACACTGAGCACGGGGCCCAATGTGGGGCTCAGTCTCACGACCCCAAGATCATGACCTGAACCGAAATCATGGCTCGGATGATTAACCGACTGAGCCACCCAGGCGCCCCGTCTGTGGACTACTTCTAGTATTGACATTGGGAGAACAAAAATTCAGAGCCTATAACAATTCAGATAGACATAACTAAACGTCTTCCCAAATGGCCTCACTCTCCATTAAAGTTTGAGGCCATACAAAGCCTCACGCCAACAGAAGGCCTAATCATTCCTTGTCCCGGCCCCTATAATATACCCATCTTGCCGGTCCAGAAACCTAATGAGGAGGACGGAGATCTGTCCAGGACTTGAGAGCTATTAACAAGGTAGCTATTCAGGGCCCATGGCTGGTTCCATCAGGAGAGCATATGACTCTTGATCTTGGGGTTGTGAGTTCAAGCCCCATATTGGGTGCAGAGATGACTTAAAAATAAAAATCTTAAACACACACATAGGACAGTAATTCCCTGTTTCTCAGTTTTTCCAAGCCCGAACACCCTTTTGTAGCAAGCTCTACCTGACTTGGGGTGACTCGCTGTTGTAAACCTTTGCTCAACTCTGAAGTCCCTAACAGCCATTCGCCTTTACTCGTACTCTTTAAGGTGAATGTATTTCTAGGCGTGGTTGGCTATTGCAGACTACGGATTCCTAATTTTTCTCTATTGCCTTCCCCACTCTATGAACATACTAAAATTTCAGTCCCTGAATGCCCGCCTTGGGAGGATAAACATGAGAAAGGTCTTTTTCTAAGATGAAAACAAGCGCTGCGAGAACTGCGTGTCTTCGAGCCACCTAACTATTCAAAACCTTTCCCCTTAAGAGTGCACGATAGAGAAACACAAGCCCGGGAAATGCTTGTGCAAGAACATGGCAATGAACACAGACCTGCTGCCTCAGATTACATACAGCTTGACTCAGTTTCCCCTGCCTATCCCAACCACCTTAAGCCTACAGCCCCAGCTACAAAGTTGGTAGAAGCCTTAGGAAATGACATCTATTTATACACTTGACATGCGGCCCTAAGCCTTCTTAACTCTGAATTGACTCAGTATTTCTCTGCAGCTCCTCCTCGGAGATCCTTCTGCTTTCACCACCTAATTTACATCTTAAATGCTGCAACGTCCTTAATCCCTCCACTTCTCCAACCCCTGCCTGATGAAGGTGAGCCCCACGACTGCGAGGTAATAATGTCCCCTTTCGTGACACTGCATCCCGATTTACAAGACACCACTTTGACTAATCCTGATCTAATTTTGTGTGCTGAGTCACACTACAAAAATGAGAAAGGGATTTTCCAAGCTGGTTATACTGTTACTATCCAATAGGAGTTACTTGAAAGAGAGAACCTCCCACAAGCTAAGTCCATGTGGCAGAGCTCCATGCCCTTACTGGAAGATGCCAGCTATCATCAAAAGGACGAGTTGTTAATATTTATGCTAATAACCGGTATGCCTTGGGGGTCAGCCGTGATTTGGAGACGTTATGGAAACAAACGGATTTTCTCACATCCTCTGGGACCCCAGTCAAAAGTGCACAACAAATAAATGACTTCTTACTGCTATTCTCTCATCTTCTGAAACTGCTGTCATCAAAACTGAGGCTCACGCCGAAGAGACAGAAGCCAAGCATCAGGGAAACGCCCCGGCTCCCTCTCACGCGAAGGCAGGAGCGACAGATGTGGATGAAGTCCGTTCTGCCCCTGACCTCTCCTTGCCCGACTTTTGCCGTCTTGATGTCCTCCTTGTAACGTGGCAACCGTCTGCTCCTGTATCAGAGACCACACTGGGTAAACAAGCACCCAAGAGAGCCGTTCGGTTCTCCCCCACTCCCTGACATAGCCCATTCCCTGTTTCTGCACTCCTTTACCCGCCATGGGGCAATTAAGGTGATTCATATTATAAATAAATAATTCTGGAGAGACTTCTACAAAATGGCAAAAACCATTTACCACCAATGCCTGACCTGTCAGGCTGATAATCCTGGAAAAACTATGTTTATTCCCAGAGGCCTCAAAATTCCCTGGGGACCCCTTGATCACCCACAGCTGGACCTCATTCAACTGCCACCTAGTATGGGTTACCGATATGTCCTTGTTATTGTCTGTATGTTTTCCAGATGGGATGGAGCCTCCCCCTGCCACAGGGCCGATGCCCTCACAGAGGCAAAGAAATTGCTGGAAAACATGTTTCACACCTGGGGTACACCTTCCATAATCTCCAGTGATCAAGGCGCCCACTTCAGCGGGCAAATCTACAAGCTTTAACAAAAACTTTACAAACGTTTTGGAATTATCACTGTCCCTATCATCCTCAATCATCAGGCAAAGTCGAGAGAACGAATGGGATCCTCAAACTTAAAATCTCTAAACTTGGGGCACCCGGGTGGTACAGTCGTTTGTGTCCAATCCTTGGTTTCGGCTCAGGTTGTGATCTCAGGGTCATGAGATCAAGCCCCCGCATCAGGCTCTGTACTGCTTAAGACTTTCTCTCCCTCTTCCTCTGCCCATCCTCACCACTCTCTCTAAATAAATGAATCTTTGAAAAAAATCTTAACTTGCTGAAACTATTGGACTCTGTTGGCCTAAAGTATTGCCTCTGGTCCTGCAGACTATTTGCAGACCCTCTTTGGGAAACAAACTCACTCTGCATAAGACAGTCACCAGGCAACCAATGTCTATGGGTATACACCTGTCCGCTGATCTCTTGTTTTCTCACGCTAGTATGACTAGTTACTGTAAATCTTTAATGTCTTATGCCAAAGCCTGTCATCAACAGGTTAAGCAAGCTTCCCAGATCCTAGTTCAAAGGGTCCTGTTGGTCACAGTCTGGAGCCTGCTGAGTGGGTATTCTGGAAATGACATCAGAAGAAGACAGCTCTTGAACCCGGTTGGAAGGGACCATACCAAGTGCTCCTGACACTGCTGTGAAACTAGAAGGCATTGAGCCTTGGTTGCACATCTCACAGGTAAAGAAGGCCCCACCTGACACCTGGTCCTATGCAGACGCTGGAAACCTCCAAATCAAATGGAGGGAGACAAGTTGGTAGACTGCTTCCACCCAAGATGCCAGATCAAGACTTCATACTTTTATTAAGATTTATTTATTTATTTATTTATTTGAGAGAGAGTCAGATGGGGGAGGGGGTGGGGGTGGAGCAGCAGAGGGAGAGGGAGAAAGAGAATCTTAAACAGACTCCATGCTGAGCCGGGAGCATGATCCGGAGCTCGAGCTCACGACCCTAAGATCACGACCTGAGCCAAAATCAAGAGTCGGACAATTAACCAACTGTGCTACCCAGGTGCCCCAAGACTTCATACTTTAAACGTGAAATCCTTTCTTCTCTTTCTTTCCTTTACTCTGGCATTGGCCTGGAATGATAATCCCATCATCTGTATCTCCCAGACCATTGATAAGTCGGATAACCTTTCAAATCATTGAATTTGTCATCAAAAACTCCAAGGCTAGAAACCCCCTGGTCCTTGAGGCTAGAAACCCCCTGGTCGTTCCTGTGACCAAGTTCCCTTCTATTCCCAGTGCCACCACGATAGACACACCCCCTCCCTTAGAAGTCTCTTATTGAGTTCAACTCTTAATGGCCAGATCCAGTGCCTTGTTTTTACCTTTCTCTAATTATAACTGTTCCTACCGAAGTTGACACAAATACCTATGCAAATCTCCGTACATTGGCACCCCAACATTCTCATAATTATTTAACTCAGATCTGCCCCCAATCACAAAAAGAACTCACGAGCAGCACCCATCTTTGCAAGGTAATTAGAACAACAACTATGAGCTGCTGGATTTACTGCCCAAATACACTGAGAATCCACCCGAGTCCTGGCTTGAACGGCAAACACAACAACCTCTGTGTGTGAATCCATTGATGGTACCTCCGGAACCAGAATGGTCTGGTGTATCTTTGTCTGTGGTGGTTCTCATTCTCCTTGGGTCTCTAAACGTCTGGATGGCTGACACACAGCTGGGCAATACCCCTGAGGTTCCCTAACTGTGCCCCTAAGTGTTCCCAAACAAAGCCACCTCACTAGTCGGCCCCCCTGAATTTACGCTGGCACGTTAGAAAGGACCCTCCAAGAAACTTTCGAGATTCAGGATTTGCTTCCTTGCCCAGGGCCCTACTTCTTCGGCTAGGAATAAATATATATTGTTTTAATATATATTTATTAATCAGGAACCTATCTTTAACTCTTGAAATTTAACTCCTGATTGTATTAATCAGGAACCTGTCTTTAACTCTTGAAAATACTGCAGAATCTGCTAAGACAACGGCTGCCCAACAAAAATCCTCAGACTCTGTGGCCAAAGTTGTTCTGGAGAATAAGATAGCCCTCAATTATCTTTCGGCTGAGCAAGGACGTGTCTGTGCTGTGGTCACCACCACCTATTGTACTGGATTAATACTTCCGGAGAAGTCTGAACAATTGCATAATAAGACCACTGTATGTGCACTTGGCTTACACAGATGACTGCTTCAGTGGGGGTCTTTCTTTGACTTACCTGATTTTGATTGGGTTGGGTCTTGGGGACCATGGCTCCAAAGTGCACTCCAAACACTGAGAATTATTCTGCTTTTAGTCATCACAGTGGTCTCCATGGCACACTATATTCCCTCAAAAGCTTTAAACACAGGGCGCCTGGGTGGCTCAGTCGGTTAAGCCTCTGCCTTCGGCTCAGGTCATGATCCCAGGACCCGAGCCCCGCATCAGGCTCCTGCTTGGCGGGGAGTGAGATTCTCGCTCTGCTCCTCTCCCCTGTTCCTGCGCTCGCTCTCTGTCTCTTAAATAAATAAAATCTTAAAAAAAAAAAAAAAAAAAAAGCTTTAAACACAGGTGTGTAGCCATGAACCACCAAGCAAATGATCTCCCTAAGACTGGAAAGCCAAGAAAAGAATGAAGAAAATGACCACCTAGAAAATGGTGAACCGGGAGTCCTGACAGGCAAATACCACAGAGATTCAGCCAAAAACATCCTGACCTGTGAAAATCACACAGAGGATTAGTAAAAGCTGTGAGAACTCCGGGAGCCGTAGCTGAGAGGTACAGCTAATGCCTTCAATTTTGATCACATGGTTCAGTTGAGAGGAGGGAGAGGAAAAAAGAAAGGGACAATAGGCCTCAAATCGCCCCCCTGACAGCAAACCAAGACTTGACTGCAGTTTCAGCCTCTCCCGGAATGGGACCTTAGCCAGCCTATCTGGAATTATCTGATCAGCACTAGCGAGGTATTTCGCATGACTGACCCCAACTCTTCCCCCAAAGGAAGGTAACCTTGTCTGAAACAATCCGCTCTGTTAAAAACTTCCTTTCCCACTTCCCTTCTGCCTAAAAAGCCCTACCACTTTGCACAGCTCTTCGGTGCTCCTTTTCTGTTTGCTAGACGCGATGCTGTATGATTCATAAATCCTTAAATAAAGCCAATTTGATCTTTAAACTTACTTGAATTTTTTTTTTTTTAACAAAGAGAAAGCTCTGATGTTCCCAGCCAGCTGGTTGAGCTGCCTCAACGAGAGCTCAACGAGTGGACTATAAAGTCCTTAGATGCCAGAGCAATATTTTATTCATCTGTGAATAACACAGTAATTAGGTAAGAGCCTGCTTTGAATTCAGCCAGATTCTGGCTTGAATATTGATTCTACCACTTAATAACTGGGTAACCTTGGCCACTTAACCTCCCTAATCCTGTTTCATCGCCTGTAAAATGGGGATAATAATGCTTGACTCCATTGACTTGTGGAAATTAAATGTGACACTTGTATGTAATGCTTCTGGTACAGCTCACAAGACGAATGCTTGCTGAATGCTTGGAAGAGCGGCGGCTTCTCTCCAACGAAGCGTGTGTGATCAGAAGAGACCGTGCCTGAGTCTCCAAGTTTAAAGGAAAGTTCCTTTGCCAGAGGCCGCCAATGCCATAGAGTTGAGATTGAACAGATAGTGTTTACCTCAAGGAAATGGATTGGTTTTCATTTTATCTGCATTGTTTGAATTTTTATATGGATTAAAAATACATGAAATTAAAAATAAACACGACTTTTTAAAGGAGAAAGAAATGCTGGCCTGGCAGGGTTTCAGGCTTATTCGCTGAATCTTTTAGCTCTTTTAGGAAAGCCAGAGCGAGGAACAGAAAACACTAAAAGTTACCCACTCGGCGGCCCCCATGCCCATAAGGACCCGGGGGGGGGGGGGAGGAACAAAATCTAATAATCCTGCAGAGTTGGCCTCCTCTTTCTTTACCAGACTTCTGCTTCCACAGACCGCACACATCCTGATCTCCCCACGACGCTTGGGCGGTTTCCACCTCCCCCTGCCCCCAGGCCATGGTGGGCCGGGGAGAGACCAGGCGGGGCTGGAGCATCCCTCCCGCGGTCGCCTCCGGCTCTCAGCCGCCGTTGGGGCGGTGCCGGTGCCCCTCGGGGCGCTCTGGCGGCTGCCGGGGGCGCCCAGGAGCGCGCGGAGACCAGGCCGCCCGGCCGAGGGGGCGGGCCCGGAGCCGCGGCCTCGCTTCCGCCCGCGCCGCGCCGCGCCCGCCACCTCCCGGCCGCTCGCTGGGGCGGGCCTGGCCGGGGCCCGGAGCCGGGAGCCGCCGAGCGCCGCCGGCATGCTGCAGAAGCGGGAGAAGGTGCTGCTCCTGAGGACCTTCCAGGGCCGGACGCTGCGGATCGTGCGGGAGCACTACCTGCGGCCCAGCGTGCCGTGCAACAGCCCGCTCTGCCCGCAGCCCGCCGCCTGCCGCAACGGTCAGGGCCGGGCCGCAGCGCGGAGAGCCGGGCGCGGCGGGAGCGAGGGCGGCGGGGCCGGGCCGGGCGTCCGCCGGGAGGCGCCAGGGCGCTGCTGGAGGCGGAGCGCGGGGTCGCGCCGAGGCCGAGGCCGCGGGGCCTCCGCCCGCCCGGGCAGGAGCTCGGGCCGGCTGCGGAGCTGCGGGCGCGGAGCGAGAGGCCCGCGGCCCCAGAGGCGCCCCGACGGCCGTGGCGCGCGGCTTCCCGGGGTTGTCCACACCCGCCCTCCCGACGGCCCCCCTCTCAAACGGAAGGGCCCGGAGCCCGGCGCCCCTCCAGCCTAGAGGCCGGAGAGCGGGGCTTTGCGAGGGGCCCGCGGGCGCAGGAACCTGCCTCTCCTGCACCCTGGCGGGATCGTGTGGTGGTGAAATGGGGGGTGCTGAGCTGCGGGCCCCACTGCGAGAAGTGGGGAGCCATCCCGCGCCGCGGGGAGCTCCTGCTGCTGCTCGTTTGACACTTCTAACTTCCCACACGTGTTTTCACTGCCAGCCCAGATGCCTCAGACTTTTGGCCGGTAGAGAGCCGTGTGCCCTAAAATTTGTGAATTGTCTGGGCCCTCGTTGCACAGGAAGGTCACGGGGAAGTTGGATTTGGAGCTGCTGTGCGCTGGACCTTCCCCCACTTGGTTTCTCAGCTGCAAGGGTGGCCGATTTAATGAGGAAGATGACTGGGTGTCTTCCCTCTGGTGGGAGAGGAGCCCGGGGGTCCTTGATATCTGGAATCCTCAGTTTATGGTTGAAGAGAGCATTTCGGTCACAGCTTGGCCAAGCAGCTCCCTGAGATGCGGGCTGGGTGGAAGGCCTAACCACTGCCCTCGCTTGCGCTCAGCATCTTTTCCAGTCGATTCCGCCTTTCCGGACCCTGGAGACTTCTGAGCGTGAACACGAGCTTGACTCAGAACCCGCTTGAAATTGCTAGGCATAAACAAGGGGGTAACATGTATATTTCCGGGGACCCCACCTGAATGTGAGTGTAGGCCAGTGAGTTAACAGAAATAAATATTTAGGTTGTGCCGAAGATTTGCTCGTTTTTAAAAAATCAGCCATCATCTGCACCGCTAGCAACACCATAAACCGCATTGAGCTTTGACTTCGCACAATTGGTATATGAAAACAAATGAAGATGCTGAATTTACCTGAACTTGGGGCCTCTACGGAAGTAGATTTGTTGTGTGCTTTCAAAACTTCAGGGTGTAGTTAAGACTGGAAGTTCTTCTGCAGCGTGGAGCCCCTTGACATTGACGTAGTAACCAGCCAGGTTCGCATTGTTGTCTAATGGCTTACATTTTCAATTGTGTTTTAGATGGGAAACTCTTGTCTGGTGATGTGACTCATTACGTGGTCCCAGACTGGAAAGTTGTTCAAGATTACCTGGAGATCCTTGAGTTCCCAGAGTTGAAGGGCATTCTTTTCATGCAGACGGCTTGTCAGACTCTGCAGCATCAAAGAGGCCGCAGGTAAGTGGTGTGCATTATTTATTTATTTCTGTATGGCACATTTGTCTTTTCCCCTTTAGAAAAGGTCCCTTGTTGGAAGGGATGGGGAGGAATTCATTATGTTGTCAGAAAGGACTTTTTGAACTAATTTGCTATTCTCTTCACTGGTGAGGAATGCAGGGACATTATTTTATATTTCTGCTTCAACACCTGGCCAAGAGATCTGACTGCAGATCAGTAAACTGCAGTGTCCCCAGTATGTGGGTATTTAAGATTCTTGGCTTTGGGTTTGCTTATTATTATTATTATTTTTTTTAGATATATTGTTTTAAAAGCCTACACTTTTTTGGGAGTGGGAAGTATTTTATTTTTAAATTTTAAACTGTTTATTATGGGTGCAAATTGTACTTGTAGTGATTTATTTCATGAAAGCAGAAATAACTTGTTTTATTTTTACATTACTAGAATAACTACCAGCCATACTCATTGTATTTGCCAAAGGATTTCTGATTGAAATCAGTCTAAAATGCTTGCCTTATACCTAAACGAAGAACAGTTGTTCACCTTTTGAACAAATATCTAAAAACCGGTTTTGCTTCATTTAACACTGGGAAAGGATTTATGATTTGAACATGAAGACTGAATAAAAACAGCATATTAGAATTATACATCCAACCTCTTAACACCCCTAGTTATTTAAAAAGCAGAAACTATGTGTTTATTCTTTTTTAAATGTCGTGGTTTCTTCAGACTTTGGTGGTAAAAGATGAAGTATGTTTATTTGTATATGAAAATGATGAGTTGTCCTTATTATATGCTCAGTTCAAGAAAAAGGGCATTAACTAGATTGCGGATTTTCCAGATAGAATATTTTTCAATGAGTTTGAAGTTGATTTTGCTCAGACACAAAGATATAGATGTTTATACACATCCAGGTTTGAACGCTGCTCCAGGGGTCATATTTCAATTTCTGCTACTAAAATCAATTTGTTGCTGTCATTCGGATTGCAAGCACTGTGCCGGGCTTTTTCAACTTCTGTTTTCTGAAATATTTTTAATATTAAGGGTTGTTTTAAAAACCAATCCTGGGACATTCAAAAGCAAAGAATTGGAATTTAAATGCCTTTTCTCCTGAACATTTCAAAAGTAGTTAACTTGATGAAAAACTATTGGTTTTCCACCACTTTACGGTGTCTCTAAATATGGTAAATGTGAGAACAAAGGATGAGCAGTTGTGAAATAGGCCGATATGATATCATCCTGGTTTGCCCATCTGGTAAGCACATTTTGAGCTCATAGTTCCAGGCCTTATGGAGTAGAAAAAGAAGTACAGTTGAGCCTTGAACAGTGTGGGGGATTAGGGGCTCAGACCCCTGCACAGGCAAAAATCCATGTGTAACTTTCAGTTCTCCCAAAACTTAATTAATAGTCTACTGTTGACCAGAATCCTTATTGATAACATAGTCGATTAACATATACTTCATATATTATGTATATTATACATTGTATACTGTATTCTTGCCATAAAGTAAGCTAGAAAAAAAGAAAACATTATTAAGAAAACCATAATGAAGGGGCATCTGAGTGGCTCATTCAGTTAAGCATCTGCCTTCGGCTCAGGTCGTGATCTCGGGGTCCTGGGATGAAGCCCTGCATTGGGCTCCCTGCTCATTGGGGAGCCTGCTTCTCCCTCTGCCTGCCAGTCCCCCTGCTTGTTTTCTTTCTCTCCCTCTCTCTGTCTCTGACAAATAAACAAATAAAATCTTTAAAAAAAAAAAAGAGAGAGATTGGTCTTAGAGCAGAGGTACTGAACATAATTGATTCAGAGAAAGAAGAGGCAGGTACAGGAATCAGCACGTTTGGGAGTTGGTGCTTTGTGCATCTGGTAAGCAACAGCAGTTGTATTCAGAATCAGCTAAATGACCAAAATTACCGAAGTCCTAACAAGTGTCCTATATCGAAAGCTAACGTTATCATTGATCACAGCCCCTGAATGTAGAAGATCCAGGGGCATTTGCTTTATTTGTTTGGACTTCAGTAAGTGTTAAGTGTAAGACAATGGACTTTTTGTATTTAGCCATAAGTGGCCTAGCAGAGGCACTCTGGTGTTTTGCTTCATTTAATGTTGGAAAACGTTTTCTTGTATTTTTCCGTTCTTCCTTGGAGATTTTTGAGATGCTAGTAAATAATTCATTCTATTCTATATGCTTTGAGGAACATTTTTGCTTAAAAAAGCCTTGTGGGTTAAAATACCTGGCTGGTCTCGTGGCTGGTGTAAGGGTGCCTTGCCTTGCGTTCTGCTTTTGCCCCTCGTGAATTCCTTCTTTGTAGCTTTAGAGTCTCAACAGCTCACACCTCTGTTTCTCAGTATATAACCTAAGATGGGAGTCAGAGAATATAACAGTTGGCGAGGATCCAAGAAGTCAGAGAAACCAACTCACCACCCAATAGATAAGCGTTACTCAGTCCTTGTTTCCAAGACTTTTTATGGACTTTTTTTCCCCGGACAACCCGTCTTAATTTGCTTTAATGTTACTTAAACATGTTTAACCTAAATCTAGATGTAAAGTCTCATGCCTGTACTTACTGCAACCCGAAACCCAGATCGGACCCTCACATTAAATACACAAAGCTTACAAAATAAGAAGACTGCAAATGAACATTAATGTAACGTGACAGATGACGTCCTACTGAAATGAAGTCACCAGAGTTGGGTGTCCCAGTAGAAAGACACAGCCTCCACTCTAGTTCTGTATTTAATATGATTTTTATATTTCGATTTCGATACAATCAATGCAGAAGTGCCTGTTCTCCTAAGTATATTACAGAAAACGTTATGAAAGAAGTCACAGTTTTGATTGTTTGGGGTCATGGCATGCTCTGCCGATATGCCGATCCGCACACGGGTGTTCGTGAGGGATCGTTTGAGGACTGTGTGAGGCTGTCTTGGCCATGGCCTTTCTTCCTGCGCACAGGTGTTCATCTGTTTATTTAACAAACATGTGCGCAGAGACTGCGCGGGGGAACCTGCGCTTGCACCGAGGCTGCCGTGGGGAACAGAGGCAGACGCGGTGTCACGGGGAGAGACGGTGGTACTCAGATAACCACACAAACACATGGAGAACTGCCACGGTGCCACGGGCCCTGAGGGATAGGGGCTTGCTTCCAGGAGAGTCCGTGTGCGTCAGGGAGGCCAAAAAGGCTTTCCCAAGGGAGATGCCTTCACTGGGCTCTCCAAGGTGGGTAGGAGTAAACCACAGAGAAAGGAGAAAAGCATTTCAGGTCAGGGGGCTGCTGTGCAGGGTCGTGGAGAGGGAGATTTGCTCCGTTCAAGGAACTAAAAGAAGGCCCTGGCGTGGATGAGGGGTCTCAGGGATGTTAGTGAAGGGTCGTAAGCTGGGCGGGATAATATATATAATCAGATTCCTATTTTGAAAAGATGACTAGGCGGCGGAGAAGAGGCTACGTGAGAGGTGTTGGTAGCTTAGAGATGGAAAGAAATAGGTATTTCCAACAGCATCTTAAAGGTAAAAGTCTATAGAACTGGGGCGCCTGGGTGGCACAGCAGTTAAGCCTCTGCCTTCGGCTCAGGGCGTGATCCCGGCGTTCTGGGATCGAGTCCCACATCAGGCTCCTCCGCTATGAGCCTGCTTCTTCCTCTCCCACTCCCCCTGCTTGTGTTCCCTCTCTTGCTGGCTCTCTGTCTCTCTGTCAAATAAATAAATAAAATCTTAAAAAAAAAAAAAAAAGTCTGTAGAACTTTCTCAGTCTTTAACCCAGGGAATTGAAAACATGCCCATGCAGAATTTGTACAGGAATGTTCATAACAACTGTATTCTTGATAGCTCCAAAAATGGAAACGACCCAAATGTCCATCACCTGATAATGGTTACACAAAATATGCTTTATCCATATAATGGAATACTATTCAGCCATAGAAGGGTTGAAGCACTGACATATGCTAGAACATGAAAATATTATGCTGAGTGAAAGACGCCAGCCACACAAAAAAGTCATTTTTGTGTGATTCCATATGCCTGGAGGGGTTAAGCATCTGCCTTCCGCTCAGGTCATGATCCCGGGGGTCCTGGGATTGAGTCCCACGTCAGACTCCTTGCTCAGGCGGGAGCCTGCTTCTGCCTCTGCCTGCCACTCCCCCTGCTTGTGCTCTCTCTCTCTCTCTCTCACTCTTTCTCTTAAATAAAGAAATAACAAAATCTTATAAAAAAAAAAGAAAATGAAATGCCTGGAATAGGTAAATCCAAGAGACAGAAAATAGACTAGTGATTGCCAGGGGAATGCAAAATGATTGCTTAATGCATCTAAGTTTCTTTTTGGGGTGGTAAAATGTCTGGACTTAGTGGTAATGGTTGCATAACTCTGTACAAAACGCCATCGAATTGTATGTTTTAAAAGGGTAATTTTATGGTATATGAGTTCTATCTCAGTTAAGCTGTTCTTTTAAAAAATAAAACCTATGAAACTTAGTAATGGAGTTAGATATGTAAGGGGAGGGAGAAGGTGGTGTTAAGGCTAACACCAAGGTTTCTGGTTTATGTAACTAGATAGAAAGCGCACGCTGGAGGAGGTCCAGAGGGGTGGAGATAGAGGTCATGAGTTTGAGGTTGTCTTTGAGGCTTCCAAATGGCAGTGCAGTTAGAGGGCTTTCCGATGGTCCAAAATATACTCCATTAAAAATGTTTTTAAGAGTTCCACATAGGGGCATCTGACTGGGTTCGTCAGTAGAGCATGTGACTCTGATCTCCAGGTGGTGAGTTCAAGCCTCTAGAGCTTACTTCAAAAGGAAGGAAGGAAGGAAGGAAGGAAGGAAGGAAGGAAGGAAGGAAAGAAGGAAAGAAGGAAGGAAAAAAAGAATACACCTAATATAAAGGAAAACACAAACTTTTAAAATTCTTACGGAAAAGTCAAGGACCTCTGAAAGTAAGTCTACCAAAGACACCCTCGCGGGGTTCTGCAAAAACGGGTTGAAGGAAACACAATATTGTACGTCCACTGACGTTGTAGATGCGGTTGTGGGCTGCCTGCTTCTGATCCCCAGAGAATACAGTTAGCAGGGAGAGGGGTTGTTGCTGCCTCTGTAGGTAAGCTCACCATCGAGTGAAAACAGTGCAAAAATCAATCTAAGGAAGGTAAGCGTAGCCATACCCCTAAGAAATTCTTTGAACTGTTTAAATAAGAGAGATCTGGGGAATGCTTAAGCCAGTCCAGGGAAACGAGGGCTCTTCTGTAAGACTGGAAGTTTTAAAACTTCAGATCATTTTATTTACGTGACTTTCTGAAACTGCTATTCACCTGTCATCCAGGCCAAACTTGCTGAAGGCACCGTGATGCTCTTTGCCAGCTCCGGGCAGGATACTCATATATCTAACCCCATCGTATGCACCACCAGCCCTGACTAGCAAAAAATATGACTATATTGTATGTGTGCCCTATTAAATTACAACCATAAGCCCACATGCCTACAAGAAAACCCGACTGTCACACTCCGAGTGATTCACTCCTTCCTGCTTTCCCCATTAATATTCTTGTGCCATTTGTTCGTTCGTCTTATCCGGCTGATAGGTAGCTGACAAATGGAAGCATGCATGACAAGTCTACAGAAAATATATGGGAGTGAAACTTTAAATCGAGAACATTCTTTTTTGATAAGTTGCATATTTTGCTGTGTCATCCCTCTGATTTGGTGGTAAACGCCCTGGGTCTGGCTTGTGGAACATCAGTACCTGGGGGAGGACGGGGCTGGAGAATCCCAGGGTCCAGAGTGCGGGTGTCATCACAAATCCAGAGATGCGTGCGGAGCCTGGCAGAACAGTCACAGGTTCTGATAATGTCAGGTGGGTCCTGACACACTGCTGTCTTGTATTTGGGTCACGGTTGTCACAAAGAGTTACGAGTTCACTTATGCGTTTGGGAAACATTTATCGGGCACGTGAACCACACTGTCCGCTCTCCTGAACTTTCTGTCCCCTCTCCGCTCCTTTGGGCGCTTTGTCTCAATGACTGTCATTCATCCCTGTCTCAGGTGTCACCTCTTCCCAGGGGCCTCCCCCAGCCCTCCCATGTTCTTGTCACACTCTGCACTTTTCCCCTTCATGGCGCTTCTCCCAGTGAAATGGATGGTGGTTTTCGGTTTTTTGTTTTGTTTTGTCTCGCCACTTAATCTAGCTGTTTTTTTTAAATTATGGTGAGGGTATACAGCATAAGATTTACCATTTTAACCATGTTTAAGTGTCTAGCTCAGTGGCATTGAGTATATTCTCATTTCGTGCGGCCAACACCACCACCTTCTCCAGAACTTTTCTCCATCTCCCTCAACTGAACCTCTGAACCCGTAAAACTCTTCACCTGCTTCCCCCTCCCCCAAGCCCCTGGCAACAACCATTCTACTCTCTGTCTCTGAATTTGACTGAATACCTCATCTAAGTGGAATCATACAGTGTTTGTCGTTTTCGTTGGGTGGAAGGTCATGCAGGAAAGCGGGGGCAGGCCGTTGCAGTTGAGGAGTGAGAAGCCTCTATCAGGATTGTCTGCATAGCCAAGAACCAGCAGTGCAGTGTTCCCCAACTCACACTCGGAATGTGGACATTGGAAGAAGGAATTTCTGTGGCTTCGTCACAGGGATGAGAGCAGGTTACCAAAAAGGCAACATAAAATCTCTTTAGATGGGGGACACCTGGGTAGCGCAGTTGTTAGGCGTCTGCCTTCGGCTCAGGGCGTGATCCCGGCGTTCCAGGATCGAGTCCCACATCGGGCTCCTCCGCTGGGAGCCTGCTTCTTCCTCTCCCACTCCCCCTGCTTGTGTTCCCTCTCTCGCTGGCTGTCTCTCTGTCACATAAATAAATAAATAATTTAAAAAAAAAATCTCTTTAGGCTTGGTTTACTTTTTGTTAAAGATAGTTCAGAGAGAGTGTGAGAGCTCAAGCATGAGTGGGGGAAGGGGCAGAGGGAGAAGCAGACTCCCCGCTGAGCAGGGAGCCCCATGTGGGACTCGATCCCAGGACCCTGGGATCATAACCAGAGCCGAAGGCAGACACTTCACCGACGGAGCCTCCCAGGTGCCCCAAGTTCTATCCATGTTGTAGCATGTGTCAGAACTTCCTTTTTTAAGACTGAGTAGTACTCCCTTGTATGTATACCCCACATTTTGTTTATCCATTCATCTGTCGCTGGACACTTAGGTTGCTTTTGTTGGCTATTGTGAAGAGGCTGCCATGAACATTGGTAGAAGAACATCTCTGAGACCCTGTCTTCAGTTCTTTGGGGTATATGCCCACAAGCGCGGTTGCTGGGTCACATGGTAGTTCTTGTTTTAATTTTTTTGAGGAATGGGTGATTCTGTCGTGTTCACCATGAGCAGGGTGCTATGGTTGGAGGACAGGAAGGAGATGTCTAGATGGTGTCCCCTGAGGGCATTCAGTGGAGCGAAGGACCGGGCACATAGAAGGAATGTAGCAAATATTTGCTAAATGAAGGATGCTTAATACGGAAGCAAACTAGCAAACAAATTAGTGTACTAAGTTCGGGTGCTTTTCTAGGGGTCTAGAAAATGTGATGGTGGATAAAGGGAGCAAAAACTATGGAGGATAAGATCAGGAAAAATAGGCAGTATTTTTTCAGTATTTTCTCTGAAATAATTGGAATTGATTATGAAGTCTCTTCTAAAATCCTTTATTGCTTAAGAAATAAGTGCTCATTTTTAAAAATTCATGCATTATAGAAATGTGTAAAGCAGAAAGTGGAAGTCTTCAGCGTACCCTGTGCAGGGACGGTCACTGTAAGCAGGGTGGTGTAAACTCTACTATATGCATATTCTAAGAGGTTTTCTTTTTTTTAAAGGTTTTCTTTATTTATTTGAGAGAGAGAGAGAGAGAGAGAGAGCATGAGCAGGGGGAGAGGGGAGAATCAGGCTCCCCGCTGAGCAAGGAGCCTGATGCGGGACTTGATCCCAGGACTCTGGGATTATGACCTGAACCAAAGGCAGACGCTTAACTGACTGAGCCACCCAGGCGCCCCCCTAAGAGGTTTTAAAACCAACTTTAAATCTATCCTTGTGAAGGTGGGAAAATTACCAATTATATGTTCTAAGCATTTCTGAGTGGGGGGGGGGCGGGGCAGCTTTTGTTTGTACAAGTGGGTTGCTGTTAAGGAAAGCTGCCATTCACAGATATGAAACTAAATCCTTCTGTTTATTATGAAATTGTGGAAGTGTTATTACTTGATGATTCTTTTTAAAATAGCTCAGAATTAGAATTACTAAGAAAATAAAATCAGTGTTTCTTGTTTTCTGATTAAGTGTTAAGATGACGCAGATATTGGTGATTAGCATTTATTTAAAGAAGAGAAGTTTGACAGTTCTGCCTTTGCTTTAATGAAGACTCATTTTTTTTTTTTTTTTAAATCCACGGCAGCAGGCTGGAGGTGGGAATGGAAGGGCACAAGTTTTATTATATTAAAACACATGTTAAATGCCAATCATCTACCTTGGATAATTTATATGTTAATTTAACATCTGGTTTAATATCAATCCATTTTTAAATAAACAATTGGCTTCCTTCAAGATAACTGTGAACATTTTCCATATTTCATATTACCTAGACTATTGAAAGGCACATTAAAAAAAAAAGAAAAGAAAATCATTGTCTTAGAAACTGGCCCATATGCGGCTGCATATTTGATGTGAGATTCGGCTAGCATTATTGGAAGGATCTCCTGATGGGCGAAACCTTAAAACTTCGTTAGCTGTCTGACAGAGGAAGCTAGCCCTCATCCGTGTAAACGAGGGGGCTGCATAAATAAAACTCAGAGCTAAACCCCCAAACTTATTTCCTTTACGTGTCCTAAATGTACTCGTGCCTAATGCCATTTATAGAACTAAGTGCGGTACATGAAGAAAGTGCTAAGCTCTGCTTGCCTCAGTCCTGCGGGAGCCTTCGAAGAGGGCGCTGTGTGGGGCAGGGTCATCTAATTCCGAAATAAATGGCCAGAAGTCTAGAAGGGGAAAGGGTGGGGGTGCTTGATCCACAGGCTAATTAATGAGGTGCTGCCCGAGCGCATTGTAGCGGACCAAATGGAGAAACAACAGCCCAGGAGTACTCCGCGCACTAAGGCCAATATAGGTTAGTGTTCCTTGGGTTTTAAATAATCAATCTTTGGTCCTAAAGTGCCTCATCTTCCTTGATCCTTAGCAAGAGCTAGCAGTAGATGAGTGCCTGCTATGTCCGATTTATTTTTCTCCTCTGTGTCCCAGACAGTATAACAAATTGCGGAATCTCCTGAAGGATACACGTCATGACTGCGTTCTCTTTGCTAACGAATTCCAGCAGCACTGCTATCTCCCTCGGGAAAGAGGAGAATCCATGGAAAAGTGGCAGACCAGGTATGGCTCTGAGTGGGCATGGCTGTCTTTACTGGGTTTATCACTGGTTATCCGGGAGTTGATGGAAGTAGGATGCTGGAATAAACCAGCGGTTCTTCTGGAACCATGATTAATACCGAAATGCTTGATGTGTCACTATTTTAGATATATCATCTGAATACATACATGTTTTAGAAATTGTCATAAGGGAGCCACAGATTCTGAGTGAGTTTGCCCCAGATCTTAACAGCTGGCATTGTAACTTCAATGCCCGTGTGTGTGTGTGTGTGTGTGTGTGTGTGTGTGTGTGTGTGTGTGTGTGTATGAGGGGGGAAGAGGTCCACTTTTAAGCTAGGATCATCCCAGTTTTTCTGGTACAGGCTGCTGTAATATCCCAACTAGTCTTATTAAACTGAAACTGGTAGGTTAATTCTGGTAACGCTGTTTTAGGAAGTACGGCGCCACCGTTTCGATCCGCCTAAAAGCAGAGCCTGAAGCAAGGAGTTGAGTGTGGGTTGTTGCTGTCGGGGGCATTTCCCTGAAACAGGAGTGAGGAAGTGCTGAGCGTGAGATAGAAGGAGGGAAAGCAGGCAAGGATGTGTTACTGCTGCGGGAAACTGAGGCTCAGTCCTACCGGGAACCTCAGAGAAGCTGCACAGTGTGTGCCTCAGAAGTCGTCTGGAAGGGCAGAGGCGAGGCTGGCAAAGAGACATCCGCCTTGAGCTGAGGGTCATTCTGCAGGACTCCACTCAGTGGGCCCGGGGTGGGATGGGAGTGCCGCCCTCTGCAGCTAATGTCAGAGGTGGGCCTGGGGCACAGGGGCTGGGCTCCCATAGCCTCCGCTCTGCTCTTCTGCGGAGAGCCAAGCAGATCTTACGCTCTCAAATGTCTTATCCATACAAAACATTTAAATCGTCTTTTTCCTTGTAATTCGTTCTGTATAGCCATTAAATATTTAAATTCTCTAAAGTAAAACAAGCACCGATGCATACTGAGTCCTTAATTATAGTCCTAAGTTCCCACAGGGCTCGGTACCAGAAAGAGAAAGCAAATCTTTCTCTAGATTAGGTCACATGTGAGTACTTAGAATGATCATACTTCTTTTTTTTTTTTTTAAAGATTTTACTTATTTATTTGACACAAAGAGAGACAGCCAGCAAGAGAGAGAACACAAGCAGGGAGAGCAGGAGAGGAAGAAGCAGGCTCCCAGCGGAGGAGCCCGATGCGGGGCTCGATCCCAGAATGCCGGGATCACGCCCTGAGCCGAAGGCAGACGCTTAACGACTGCGCCACCCAGGCACCCCAGAATGGTCATACTTCTAACTACACAGGCTCATACAGTACATGTTGGCTGAATTTTTTTTTTAAGATTTTATTTATTTGTCAGAGAGAGCACAAGTGGGGGGAGTGGCAGGCAGAGGGAGAAGCAGGCTCCCTGCTGAGCAAGGAGCCTGACGTGGGACTCGATCCCAGGACCCCGGGATCATGCGCTGAGCCGAAGGCAGACGCTTAACCGACTGAGCCACCCAGGCGCCCCTGGCTGAAATTTTTTTGGACCTAAAACTAAAGGAACCTTACCTAGCATCTTACTTTGCAGAAAGGGAAACAGATGCCTACAGAAACCAGCTGTCCGAGTTTATACACATCATTGAAAACACAACCCAGTCTCGAACACATGTCTTCAGACTTAGGCTGTATTTTCCAATTCCGGTTCTTTTCAGGGTGATTTTCGGACATTTCATGTGATTTCATAGCGGACCTTATTAGATCATGATCTCCAGCTATTTGCAGCCTAGTTTTGCTCCTAGCCAGACTTGTTTCTTCATCTTTTAAACCTCGCATAGCTTAGCGCGTCACCTGTGCGGTGCTGTCGCAGCATGCCAACTAACAGGTCTGAAAAGATGGCAGAGCCTCATGGTTTCTAGGCCATATCAAGAAATGAAAGAGGTTGCTGTGGCGGTTGGAGGTCTTCAGGAAGAAGAGATGTCAGGTGCTCTCCCGATTTATCTTTGTATCCCCCCGGAGTACCGAACCCAGGCCATATTTATAATAGGTGGTCGGGAATTAGTTACTGAATGAACGAATGGTTGTCTGCATAGACTGAAGGGGAGCAGGTTAAAAGCCAGGACTGAAGCTTTGAACAGCAGCTTGTCTGGGGAGGGCTCACGTGCCCTTTGCTTTTCCAGGAGCGTATACAATGCAGCTGTGTGGTACTATCACCATTGCCAGGATAGGATGCCGATCGTTATGGTGACGGAAGACGAGGAGGCAATTCAGCAGTATGGAAGTGAAACAGAAGGAGTGTTTGTGATCTCTTTCAAGGTACTTCCATCTGGTGTGTCCGTAAGTGTGTCTGTATGTGTTCATTTGCTCAGTGGTGCCCATAATACTCTCGGTCCCGGTGGTGGTAGAGAAAAGGGAAAATAAAGAGTGGAGGGAGACTTCAACCAGTGAGTCCCAAGCCTTTGTTTCTCTCCAACTAAGCAATCTTGACTTTAGCAAATTTGGGCAAACTCCCTGTGACTGGAGAGACATCAGCCCAGTAAGCCCCTGTTGACCGTGAACTCGTGTGTAGTTCTAACAATAACAATATTAGGAGTGATGATGATAATAGGTTGGATCCTGTAAAATTGCCAATATTCTCTTGTTTTTGACCTACAAAATGGCACTTTTACGTGGTTCCACCTAATAGTAGTAGCCAACATTCATCTATGCCAGGCACTGTTCAAGGATATTGTTTCATTTAATTCTTGCAACAGCCCCATCAGGTAGATGTGATTGTCCATATTTTATTGATGAGGAAACTAAAGCACAGAAAGGCTAAGCAACTCGCACAAAGTCACACAGCTAGCAAGTGGCGGGACCAGGATTAGAACCCTGGCACTCTGACTCCAAAGCTGTCACCCACCCGGCCTTGCTGCCTCTCAAATTATTTTTCTGAGTATACACGCAACATAGTTCTGAAGGCCAGCCTTGTTTTTCTGCTGTTCCTCGCTCTTGCCCACGTGTGAACGTGCATGGGGGTTCGTAGGGATAGAGGAGGGGGTGAGAAGTGCTGTAGGAAGGCTGTCACATCAGCTTGGTGTCCAGATCACAGACAAGAGCAGGGTTATTGGTGACCATTTCTTGGGCTGTGTTAGCAACACAGTTCTCCTGGTTTGGGGGGACCCTTTGGGAAAGTGGGATGGCTGTTAATCTCCCAAGAGATTACTGGTCTCATGTGTCTGCCCAGTTGGCCAATCAAGTTCCCGTGGTCGGTATTGATGTTTGATTCAGAACCTCGAATGAGGCCCTCCATTACCCCTGTCAGTTTACAGAAAGTCAAGTTGGATTTTGAATTGTAGATTCTGTAAGAGTTCCCAGGTGCATGTACTGCTAAAGATTTGCCAATAGAATTTTCTTGGCCCTGCTCTAAAGAAGTGTTCTGGCATGCCAGAGAATTCTGGGGGCGCTGGATATTAATGGCAGTGTCACTTGTTTTTTCTGTTTCAATACATCATGTCTTATTCCTGCAGAGGACAGTTGACTAAAATTACATTTTTCTACTTTGTGTTAAAATTACTTTTCTTTGTAGTCCGGTCCTAGAGTACAGTTTTATTGTGTATAGCGCCTGCTAAGCAAACTGTGTGACCGAGGGCTTCGTAGAGGCGAGTGTGGGCAGGAAAACAAGAGATACTTGTGGAGTTCAGAGGAGAAGGAAGGCCGGAATTTCCTGTGGGGAGCTTGAAGTTAGCTGGGAAGAGTGGAGACAATAAATCCTCGCGAAGAGGCGGTTCGTAGTGGCAAAAGCTTGGTGGTGGTAAGCGACCATGGAATCGGGGTACTGAGTTAGCACAGACGGAACTTCTCGAAGGATGTGGGAAAGAAAGGAAGTGATTCGAACAGGTCCCTGAAGTCAGTGGGAGGCATGCTGGAGCTGACAAGAAGGATAATGTGTTTTCTTTTTAATTTGAGGAGAGAATGTGCTAGACTCTGCCTTAGACTTAAAGTTGAGTTAAAAACACCTGTAAAACTGATGTTATTTAGTGAGAGCCAACCGTTTGAGGGGCTGTACTCGGGCCATAGCACAGCCGGCCTCAGCACTCCGTCCTCGCGGGCGGTGCTGGGTGTTCGGTCTCGGGTGTCTCTGACAGAGTCACACCAAGAGCTGCAGTAACACTCAGTAAGTCTGCACGGAGGGGACCCTGACCACTTGTTTCAAAGTTATGTTTGTACCAGCTTGTCACGCTAATAGCCACGTCTATGTGAGGAGCGTTACCATAGCTGTGGACGGTCACCAAGACTGGGGCGTAGGAGGGGGAGGCCTCAGGAGAATAGAAAACCTTTACTTGGCCCCTCTCTGCTTATTTGCCACAGCCGTGGGGCGGGGGGAGAGGAGACATTTTCACAGGCACTTCCCTCCTTGCCATTTTTACCTGTTCACTTAAGTTTCTTAGAAATTTCAAATGTTTCAAGATGAAAAAAACCAAAACCAAAAACAAGACGAGAATGCACACAGAAGAGCTTTCCTCTGCATTCCCTGCAGGCCATTGTCTGCATTGAGATGCATGTGAAGACGGGCGGGACGGGGCCTGCGTGCGTGTATGCATGCAGGGAGAGAGAGAGAGAGAGAGAGAGAGAGGAGGGGATTCGAAAGTGCAAAGTAAGCATTCCACGGTAGCAAGGGCCACCCTAGGGTAATTTGGCAAGGCTTCAGGGACGAGTGAGGTGGTAGAAAACTAGCCAGTCATGTGAGGCTCGGGAGGTGATGCTCACTGAACACCTCCTCCAAACCACGTGCCCCCAGCTCCCGAGCAGGGCTTCTTGTGACGCTACCAGAAAGAAGCTCCGTTATCTTCTGACCATGCTCCTCCTGTGCCTTTCTTAAACGCAGAATTACCTGGACAATTTTTGGCCTGACTTAAAGGCCGCCCACGAGCTGTGTGACTCTATCCTTCAGTCTCGACGGGAGAGAGAGAATGAGAGTCAGGAGAGCCACGGGAAGGAGTACGCAGAACATCTCCCCCTGGAAGTGTTAGAAGCCGGCATTAAATCTGGCCGCTACATCCAGGTGAGGGTGGTCATGGGGCTTCGGCGCTGGCACCAGCCGCCATGTTTTCTTCTCTGCTTTACTGGCCTGTCACAGGCCTTTAATTTCAAAGACCGTAAATAAAATGGGCATGAGTAAGCCAGGGCTGTCCGTGTTTAAGAGGATTTGAGAGTCGTTCTTCTGTGGACACCTTGCTGTCTGGTGTGGTGCTCCTCTGTCATCTTCTTGGTCGGGTTACGTACTGAGTAGCACATAAGTAGCCTCATAAATGCCTCCACGTCTCTGGGAAAGCAAAGATACTTTTGAATCAAGGCATGGAGATTTGACAAAATTGTGAAATTGGGGGAATTTGGCTTCTTCACTCCTTTGCAATTTTCCTGCCCCTTTCACGGGGTCTTTTGTGGTCCTCCAGGACCCAGAACCCAGAAGCTGTCAAACTGTCTTGAGAAGGAATCAGGTAAAATTATTATTCCGATTTCAGCAGTTTGACGTGTGTCTGTGTGCGCACGAAGTTTTATCACATCTGTAGATTTGTGTATCTACCCCCACTATCAAGATACGGAACCGTTCCATCATGAATTTGACATTTTCGACAAGCAGCTCAGACAGTTTTTATGCAGGCCAAAGTTTGAGAAGACCACGCTGAAGTCCCTCCCTAAAGCGTGGGTATTTTAATTATTATTATTATTATTATTATTATTATTATTAAGAGAGAATGAGGGTGGGGCAGGGGCAGGCAGAGGGAGGGGGTAAGAGAGAATGGTAAGCAGGCTCCACACCCAACAGGAAATCAAGAGTCGGACGCTTAACCAACTGAGCCACCCCCTAAATTGTGGGTATTGTAAATGAGTATGCCTAGAGCGGCCAATGCTTCCAACTTGGTAGTAAAGTTTACAGCATTCCCGGGAGGCTATTTTGAGGAAGAAGAGTTTTCAAAGAGCACTCATCACTTAGGTAAGATAGACCCCGGACTTTAAACACCTGGTGTAGCCAAGAATAATTCAAATTGATGGTATGTTCTCTGAAGAAAAGAAACCTGGGTGATGAATATTTCTCCTAAAGGAAGGGATCCCAGACCTTGAAAGAATATTTGGGGGATATTTTCATATACTTTTCACAAACTGTGCCTTTGGAGGCAAAGTGGGCAGAAAAGAAATTTTTCAGTTGGTTTTTATTCTGATTTTAGGGAATCCTGAATGTCAACAAACACAGGGCCCAGATAGAAGCTTTCGTTCGACTGCAAGGAGCCAGCTGTAAAGATTCAGGTTCAGTATAAGCCTTACCTAAACTTCCCTACTACATCTTAATTCTGACATTACACAGCGAAGAAAGCAAAGCCGAAACTGTCACGTCGAATCTGCCGGTCGGATTACCCCCCACTTTGGCTTTGCGGGGCCCCAGATTGGTGATTTTCCCCCTCGCATTTTATCTGTAGTTTCTGATTTTATTGCAATCGATTTTTAAAGAGGAGAATAGCTAACTTTTATTGAGAACCCAGTCTACATCAGGCACTGTCCTAAGCGCTGAACACAGCAGCATCGTTTTGCCCCTTTTCTTTGTGAGGATACACAAGGTGGCACGTGAGGAAAGTGTAACACAGGGAAGCAGAGTAGCTCGCCCGAGCACACCTGGCGAGCGCTGGGGCTGACTGTGCTGCAGGGACGGTTGGGCCGCGATGTCAAGCCGCTGCCCTGTGTGGCCTTACTGGCATAATTTTAAAAGTGACAAGAACAAAGATGTGTAAATCAGCTGTATCGTAATAGAGCATAGCTCTTGGGTCTTCAGTGGCAGGGTGCAGAGCAGCCTGAAAGTCAAGGGAACGTGGCAGGATGGAAGGAGAAGGAGCACTGCTCCCTCTGGCCGCTGCTTGGGAGTCGGGCGGGATCCGTGGTTCGTGGGCCTGCTGACCACTCCCTGGCTGCGTGGCCCCTGAAGTAGAGTGACACAATTCCAGCGTGGGCTTACGGAGGCTGGTGCAGGGAACGGTCACCTACCATAAAGATGGGCAGAGTAGGCCCTTATAAATGCCGTGATAGGACGCGGTGGCCGTGTTTCTTCATTCCTGGCCTGTGGAACACAGGTTGACCTCCCTGTTGAAGGAGGAAGCTCTTCCCTGCAGGGCTGCTCATCAGACGTCAGATGCATCACGGGGTCTTCCCCCGCGGCTTTATGGGGTTTCCGTGTGCTCGCCCAAACACAGGTTTAGTCAGTGACATCCTCATCCACGGGATGAAGGCTCGAAACCGCTCGATTCATGGAGACGTGGTAGTCGTGGAGCTGCTCTCTAAAAATGAGTGGAAAGGAAGAACGGCCGCCCTGTGTGAGAACGACAGTGATGACAAGGCCTTAGGAGACCCCCCGAGTGAGCCCATGCCCACAGGTGAGCCCTCTGGCAGGCCTCCCAGCTTCTGGTTTTCCCGTGGGATGTTTATTTGTCCTCTCTGTACCGATCCAGAAATACTATAGTTATTAAGGTTCGGTATTGTTTCTTTGCCCCCATCACCAGTTTCCCCCTCTCTGCAGATTGATGGTATTCTCCTCAGCATCCAAATATGGCGTCATATCTCCCATCCTAGAACAGAACAAAACCCCAAATCCTCTCAAGTCCCACATATCCTCCAGCTCCTACCCTTTTCTCTGCTTCAGTCTGTGGCAAGACTCAGTGTAACCCCTAACCCCGCGTTCTGCTTCCTCTCTACCCATGGTCTCCCGAAGCCGCTACATTCAGGCGCCCCCACCACCCAGAAACCCTTGACCTTTTGTCAAGGCCACTTGTGACCTCATGGCCAACAGCCCTGGGCACCCGTAACCCTCGGCAGCATTTGGCCCACAGATCGCGGCCTCATCTTTGGCTTCTGGGTGCTTCGCCTCCCGTGCTGGGCGCTCCTTCTCTGTCCCTTTGCTAGAGCTTCTCCATCTGAGGACCTCGGGTCTGTGCCTGGGCTCCTTGCTGAATGTCCTTCATCCTCTCGCTCTGTTTCTCCAGCCCAGACCCCCTGCTCCGCCTCCAGTGTTGTCTCCTCAGTTGTCCGTTTGGCATCTTCCCCTGAATGCCCGAAGAGCACCTCCCACTTACCATGCCTAAGCACAAATTCCTGATTTCTGCCCCCAGACCTCCCTGAGTGTTCCCCCTCTCAATAAATGGCAGGTTCGTTCTATGCTTGGTCAACCCAAGCGCCTGGGATTACCCTCCACTTTTTCTCTCACTCATCAGCAAGGCCTGGCAGCTCTGCCTTCCCGTGTGGCCTGAGGCGGCGGCTCCCGCGCTCTGCGCTTCTCTCCTGACGGGGTCTTCTAGAACCCCTTGACGTGGTTCCCCAGCCGCCTCCTCACTGGTCTCCCTGCTCCCATCCTTGCTCCCAAATGGTCTTTTCTCCACACAGGAACCAGCCACAGGGGTCCTTTTAAAGGTCTTTGGGTCCTGTTGTATCTCTGCTCAAAGCTCTCCAGTGGCTGCTTCCTCTTTCTCTCAGAATAAAATCCAGAGTCTTCACCATGGCCTACAGGGTCCCGCCAGCTTGGGTTGCCTTCTGTCACTGTCCTCATCATCACTGTGCTCCTGCCACTTTGCCCAACTTGTCCTCTGCACCACTGAACAAGAGCTTTCTCCAACCCTCCTCACACCAACCTCCCACACTTCAGGTCTCTGCTCAGATGGTCACTTCATTTAAAATAACTGCCATTGCTGACTGGGTGTCACTCTTGGTCACCGTACCCTATTTTGTATCTTCCTTGGCAAACATCACTCCTTCGTGTATTTACTTTGTGTTGTCTGTTTCCCACCCATATGGACACCCAGACTAGAACGTCCACTCCAGAAAATCAAGGACTTTGTCTATTCTGATACTGCGACATTCCCTGCACCTAGAACAGGGCCTCATACCTGGTAGGGGCTCAGTCAATCGATAGTTACAAGATAGCACTTTTAACTATTAAAGTTTCTTTTTTCTTGACCTCAGTCAGTGATGCTGGAAAGTGCTGTATATCAGACTTAACGATTCGCATACGTCACTGTTTTCAGCGTTGGCCCAAATTATCTTGACTGGTGGGAAAATGCAAGAAAGACAGTGAATGAGTTAAAAAAAGCAAAAACATCACTGGCTTTTCCTGACACCCTCAACCCGAGATTGCTAAGGGAAGGGCAGAAGAGAAAGTGGAAAGTGGGACTAATGGATGCTAAGTGTTGTCACATGAGACCCCACAGCAGAAAGGGCAAAGTGATGACATTATAAAAAAAAATTATCTTTCAAAAAATGAGCCATCTTAATAGTAAAATATGAGGAAGGCGAATGTTTAAGCATCTCTCGACTTGCGTGGATGTGCTTGATACAAATGGGACGTTGTGTTTCCTGTTTTTGCTTCCTCGCTGCTGAACGAGTCAGCGTCTGGAGAGTTAACATCTCACCATTTAAGGCCTTTGTTTTGTTTTGTTTTGTTTTCCTAAAGGCAGAGTGGTGGGCATCCTTCAGAAGAACTGGCGGGATTATGTGGTGACATTTCCGTCCAAAGAAGAGGTCCAGTCTCAGGGCAAAAACGCCCAGAAAATCCTCGTTACACCTTGGGATCACAGAGTTCCCAAAATCCGCATTAGCACCCAGCAAGCGGAGGCACTGCAGGTAGCGTTGTACCCCTCCTCCTGTCTTTGCCGGCCTTCGCGCTCTACCAGGAAACGCCGTTAATGCCTTTGCATAAGAAGGGATGCATTATTGATGGCATCTGGCATTTCGAGGTCCTGTTTTTTACAAATTCTAAATATATAGAACCATCTGTTACGTAGTCCTTGGTTAATAAACGAAGGCCAGAGAGAAACCGTCCTAGAAAGCGCTGTGTAGGACAACACGGAGTGCATACATTATCCGGCGTCCAACAGAGAAACTTTCAATAGATACTCTTTGCCAACACTAATGAGCTTTCTTCCAGCCAGTGATCTAGAAATACGATCCCCCTGCCCTGTAGGGATGATATAGTGGTATTTCACCTAATCGATTCTCCATAAAGGAGAGAAGACATAAACAAGGAAGTTAGAAATTAACCTCTACTGTGGCGAAGAGTACGGGCATGGCCCAGTTTCCTTTCCCTGATGTTTTGCAATTTGTAAATGAGACCTCGTAGCAGGACATCCCAAGCCAATAACCGGGTCTTTGTGTCCCCTTTACATCCTTGGAGGCCTTCTGCGGGCTCTCTGAGGCCAGTTGCAACCATCGCTTTCCAAACCCGTGCTTTGCTGGAATTTGGGGGCAGTGGGGTTCCGTTCGTACTGACCCCTCCTTCCCCACTCAAAGATGTCCTTAAAACTTAGAAAGTAACATCAAAGAAAGTAGAAAGTAACTCGCACGCTGGCAACATTGAGATTTTTGTTTTGAAATGGAATTTGGGCTGTGCACAATGGGGTTTTCGTTGGTGTTGCAAATGTTAGCTAGAAGTGTCACAGCTGGCTTTCATCAACAGACTGAAATTTGCAGCCTACTTATTTGATGCAGAGAGGTATTGCTTCCTCCCCAAGCATTGGGCCGAGCACTTACATAAGCATCTGGCAATTCAGTAAAACAGCAAGAACCAGAACAGAAAGTAAAACCCACTGTTGAATCGGCCACTCTTCAGAGCTAGATGCCGTGTCTCTCGTTTGGTGCTTCTGATTGACCCACGTAACTCCTGGTGCTGGGCTGGTGGGTTTTTTTTTTTTCTCTTTTTGTGCAGGACTTCAGGGTGGTTGTACGCATCGATTCCTGGGAGTCGACCTCCGTGTATCCAAATGGACATTTTGTGCGTGTTTTAGGAAGAATCGGGGATCTGGAAGGGGAAATCGCGACCATCTTGGTGGAAAACAGCATTTCGGTTGTGCCTTTCTCCGAAGCTCAGGTCCAGTTTCCCAGAGTCCTTTGCTCTCGTGAAAGACATTCTGCCCAGTTTGTTTTTGCATTTGTTTGTTTGTTTCATCGTTAAGGAGAAAAATCCCCGAGCTGTGTAACCACTCCCAAAAGCCACAGATAATGGAAGAATCGCACTCCTCTCTATTCTGTGTGGAGCAGCCTGAAGTCGGCTTCGAGGGCGTAGTTAGTTTCCCAGCGCCTTAGAGCTCTCACCTTTTTACATTTTCCAACTGTGCTTAAAAATGGTATGTCAGGGGCTTACTGTCAGTGTACATCCCTCGCCAGCCGCAAGTGTGCCTAGCCCCTACTGGGCTCCCCTCCCTGTCCTCACCACTCACCCAGAGGCCTGCACAGAGCCCCGGGGGGCAGCTTCTAGGGTTCCATACATCTCTGACCCGCGGGTCAAAAAATCATGCTCATGAAACAGTTTTTGTAACCTTTGCAGAAAACACAAACTCAATAAACCTAAAACATCAGCTATTGCCATCACTTTATGATCTTTTAAAATCCTCACAAATCTTGCTTATTATTCTTGCATAACTAGATGCATAGTGTGCCCGTGCTAGTTTCTGTCGGCTTCTTTCACTCAACATTATTTCCATGGATTGACAGACCTACTTCTTAGTTATGGCAAATTACTGCGTACCGATGTGCTCTGCTTGGCTTCACTCTTCCTCAGGTGTTGCGCATTGGGCTGGTTAATTTTCCAGTAGTAGAAGAAATGCTACTTCAAACATTTTTATAAACGTTGCTTTTTTTTCTTCGTTTGCATTATTTTTCTTGGGATGTAATCCTTAAAGTAAGATTACCAAGTCAAAGGGCATAACAAATTTAAGTGGCTTTTATTTGTATCAGCAGATTGTTCTCCAGAAAAATTGGACCAGCTTGCATTGCCATCAAGAGCGTATGGGTGTTCTTATTTTCATTATAGTCTTTGACAGAACAGTAGCTATAATAGTAAAATATTTTAGACTATTTTACATTATTAAATTTTTATGCTTAACATTAGTTTCTGGAAATTATTTGTTGACTTGTTTTGACAGCTCTTAGTGAAAATGTTAGAATAAAATAAAGCTTGGGTTAGACTTCACAGGACTAGAATTGTCTCTTCCCGTTAGCCTATTTAGCTGCAAATTGATGGCCTAAATGGGTAATAATGGAGAGAAAGTGCCCTAGATTGGTCCTGCTTAAATTATCTTTTTTTTTTTTTTTAAAGATTTTATTTATTTATTCGACAGAGATAGAGACAGCCAGTGAGAGAGGGAACAGAAGCAGGGGGAGTGGGAGAGGAAGAAGCAGGCTCCCAGTGGAGGAGCCTGATGTGGGGCTCGATCCCACAACGCCGGGATCACGCCCTGAGCCGAAGGCAGACGCCCAACCGCTGTGCCACCCAGGTGCCCCCTGCTTAAATTATCTTTAAGGAATAGGCTTTTAGTACTTGGGACATGTTGATTTTTTTTTTTTCAGGGCTTGACTTGAATTTAAAGCTGAACTACACTTAAGCAAGTGGATCATTTGAAAATGGGGAAGAGGTTGTGCTCTTTATAAGCCACTGTTCATCCTTGATCTGGCCTTCGTAACTACAGAAGCTCCCGGAAACTGGCACATTTCCTGCCAGACTGTAAGGTCCTCAGGGACGGGAGACTGCGTCTTTCCTATTGGCTCTTGACCTCTTCAGAGCCTAGCACAGTTCCTGCCACACACTGGGCACCTAATAAATAATTATTGATCAAAAGAAGCAAACACAGGTTAATTGCACAAGGGAACAGGGTAATGAGTGGGATTTCTATGAGGCGCAGAGAGAATGTTCCAGAGCAGAGTTTCATAGGAAGCTTGTGGTGTGAGAATTGCTGAATATCTGACTCTCGTCCTACAGATGTGTGAGATGCCAGTCAACACACCAGGAAATCCCTGGAAGGTGAGTCCTGAAGAGGAACGAGAACGGAAAGACTTGAGGGAAACCCATCTTGTGTTCAGCATTGACCCAAAAGGCTGTGAAGATGTGGACGACGCGCTCTCAGTCAGAACCTTAGCTAATGGCAACTTGGAACTTGGGGTCCATATTGCAGACGTAACACACTTCGTGCCACCAAATTCTTACATCGACATTGAAGCTAGGACAAGGTAATGCCCTTTGACACCAGCAATGTGAGTAAGTATTTGTGATTCTAACCTATTCCATAACTCCCTAGTCTCAGACTCTCAAAACAAAGATTTCCCAGTTTTGCGCAATTCTGCAAATCCCTTCTAGGGAAAAAAAAACATGGAGGTCCACTTCCGCTGTCCCTTCGGAGAAATAGTTCCTTGATCAATTTACCTTTCCTTCTTTTAACAGGCCCTTTCACCTACTTTCCTTCTAGATTGGGATGAGTTAAATTTTTCCAGCATGGACACTATTTTCTAAAAATACTGGCTCATTACACTCTAATTTTTCTTAGACAATAAGATTCATGTCACTTTTTCTTTCTTTTTTTATGTCCGAGGAAGAATATTCAGCCCAAGGCAGTCCCCCTTAGAAAAGCGGGAACGTGGGAATAGCTTGATTACCCAGTCGGCCGCACTTGATGAGAAAGCAGCGGCCTTGGGGGTTTGCACTGAGGACTCGGCCCTTTACGTCCCGCAGCCCCTGCCATCAGCAGTCGTGCTGCCAGCTGCCGCCGAAGGTCACGCCCCCGCGTATGTGTCGTTCACAGGGCCACCACGTACTATTTAGCAGACCGGCGCTATGACATGCTGCCCTCGGTCCTCAGCGCTGATTTGTGCTCCCTTCTGGGAGGCGTTGATAGGTGAGTTTGTTCATGGTTTTTTTTTTTTTTTTTTTTTTTTCCGTTTTTTTTTTTTTAATCTTTTATCACCAGCGCTTGTCTTGGCTCTTCTGTGATACCGAGTGCACTCGCTTCTGGCCTCTTTCTCGGCTTCTTTTGAATTTGCTCTGCCCCCTGCTCCCCACCCGTTTGCCCCCTGTACCCTCTGCGCCAGTATTTGTAGGCAGCTTTATTCCTCTAGCCTTCCCCTCGTCCTGTCTGTCTAGCTGTGAGGCTGCTTCTCCCTCTGTTGTGGGCTTTTGAAACTCAGCTGGAATCTGGGTATAAATGCATAGATTTTGTGCATATTTATTCCCTGGTTGAAACGGTTTTTCATGAGGATCGTGAACTTAGGGAGTTTTATTGTTTATTTGTTGTAGTTAACATTATATCTATCTTTGAATACGTAAATCCATATAGTCCTAAATGTGTAGGTTCCAAAAGATATTTAGTGAAAGGCTCCCCTCCTATCGCTCTCCCCCAGTTACCAATTTCTTACGTATTTTTCTAGACAGAATGCGTATACACACAAAGGTGACATGTGGTCTCTCTCTTATATACAAATGGTGACATTATATGTATTTATGCTGTTCAGCAACTTATTTTTTATTTCTCATAACAATGTACCTTACAGATCATTCCATATTAATAACAGTCGCTTATCTATGAAAATTTGGATTGTTTTCAGTCGTTTGCTATTAGAAACAAAACTGTACCGAATTACACGGAACAGAAGTCATTCCGCATTTTTAAAAGTACAGTATACCTGGAGGATAAATTCCTAGAAGTGGAATTTCTGTGTCAAAGGGTATATGCATTTGTGTTTGGATAGATGTAATGAAATTGCCCTCCATAAAGCTTACAGCATATTCTCACCATCAGTGTGTGAGAATGCTTGTTCCCCCAACAGCCTTGCCACACAGTATGTTGCATTTTTTTATCTTTGCCAATTTGAGATGAAAATGGTATCTTAGGTGGTTTTAATTTGCGTTTTTCCTATTATGAGTAAAGTTAAACATTTTTGTGTATGTTTAACACTCATTTATGTATGTATTCTTTTCTGTGAACTATTTCATGTTCCTTTCCCATTTTTTTTGGTTCTCCATCTCTTTGTAATTGATTTATAAGAACTCTTTACATATTAGGAAAATTAGCCCTTTGTTTTTTATGTGAGTTGTAAATGTTGCATATGTTTTTAAAAAGAGTGATTTGATGGTAAAGTGCTTCTTTACTAAATGAACTTTTTGCTAATTAATGTACCATCGAGAGTGATGCGATAGTTCACTGTTACTCTATAGGATTTGAAAGGCTTTCTTCTTCTTTACTGGGGAGCCCACCAGACCTGACTCTATCAGTGCTATGCTAGTCTAATCAAAATGGAGAACTGTAAGGTAGTGTTTGTAACATTACATGTGAACTCGTTTCAGATCTGCTCAGAGCTCAACAGAACCTAGTCTAACTTTGTTGTTTTAATTTTAAATAATTTTTGAGTTAATGGTGGAGTTTTTGAATTGAGACATCGGTCCAGAAACCTGTAGCTTTTTCGTTTCTTCTAAGTTACATTTAGGGTCTTGTTCTACTTGCTTCAAAAATGGAAGAATTGAATAATGATGTCGGCGTTACTGGTTTTTTAGGTATGCCGTAAGTGTCATATGGGAATTGGATAAAACTTCCTATGAAATTAAGAAAGTGTGGTACGGCAGAACCATTATTCGATCAGCATACAAATTGTTTTATGAAGCAGCCCAGGAACTGCTGGACGGAAACTTCCACGCTGTCGATGATATTCCAGAATTCAGAGGCTTGGATGAGAAGAGCAGACAAGCCAAGCTAGAGGAGTTGGTGTGGGCCATTGGAAAGTTGACTGACGTAGCACGCCACATCCGAGCTAAGCGAGACCATTGTGGTGCCCTGGAGCTGGAGGGGGTAGAGATTCTGGTTCAGCTGGATGAAAAAAAGAACATCCATGACCTCATCCCCAAGCAGCCCCTGGAGGTGCATGAGACGGTGGCTGAATGCATGATCCTGGCCAACCACTGGGTAGCCAAGAAGATCTGGGAGAGCTTCCCTCATCAGGCCTTGTTGCGCCAACACCCTCCTCCACACCAGGAGTTCTTTTCTGAACTGCGAGAATGTGCTAAAGCAAAAGGCTTCTTCATAGATACACGGTAACTCCTCTTTTGAGGGGGCAGAGGAATGGAGGGAGTGTTGTACGCTGATTTATCTTACAGTAGTTCCTAAAATGGGACAGCCAGATCTTTGACCAAAAATAGAAAACTTCTTGGCTCTCTTCAGTAACTATAATGTAGGTATAGAGATTAAAATTAAAATGAGTTTATTTTGGCATAATTTGATCCACTACAGTTTGTAATGCAGAAGTAAGGAACCTGTTACCTTTGGTTTAATTTCATAGACCCCTGAGGCAAATACCAAGAAGTAATCCTATTTATTTCAATACTTTGAGGCAATACCCTAAAACACCACACCGATGATAAATGTATACCATCCCTTCATAGAAGGAGACATCTTTATTCCCCCCTCCAGGGTAAAAGATTTCCCCTATTAAAAATGATGTACAGGGGCACCTGGCTGGCTCAGTCAGTAGAACATGTGACTCTTGATCTTGGGGTTGTGAGTTCAAGCCCCACAATGGGCTTACTTAAAAACAAAAAAGTAAAATAACTGAAGGCTGTGTTTAAAAAATAATGTATAGAGGATTTTTTTTCAATATTTTGTTTCAAGTAACAGGTGCTGCTTAAAATATCTTTTATTTATTTATCAAAATACTTTTTTTTTTTTTTTGGCCTCTGTCTGCGATAGTATCTTTTGTTGGTTTGGTGGGCGGGCGCTGTGTGTGTGTGCCAGGCTTACTGGGTGAGGGCCTTCAGACATCTGGTATCGTTTGTATCTCACAGGTGGGGAATCCCATCTGGAGAAGTTAAGTGACTTACTTGTAGTTCACCAGTGAGTCAGGCAGGGCAGAGGGTGGATTTGAATCCACGCATCCCATGTCTGTCACTCTGGAAAGCTCACATGAGCCCGCTTCTGATGCTCTGTTCATCATTTTCCATCTTTCCTTCCTTCCCTTTCTCTTAACGGGCTGCAGTACAGAACAGAATGACATGTTGACTTGTTAGTTTCATTTTTAATATAATTCTGTATTTCCTTGGTTTTAAAGATTATTTGAGTAAGTAAACAGAATATTTCCTGTCCCTTTCTCTTTAAAAAAAGGAAAATAATTTAAGTTTCTCTTAACTGTGTATCTCAGGTTTAGGTTAGTTTTGCTTTTCAAGTCCTTCTGGCTCAGTAATTCTTGATTTTCAAAAAGTCCATCCTTTGACCTGTAAGGGACGTTTAATATGAAGGGCGTTAGGAATTCAGTTCGACAAAAGTATTTGACCACCTACTATGTGCTGGGCATTAACCTAACCGCATAGATATCAGTACATTGCTCTTAACTACTTCAGAAATGTTATTTAAATTGATATACTTTTCTTGTTTAAACCTTGAAAGCCATAGGTTTCTATAGTTGGAAAGAGTTGCTTCTAAAACGTATCCAAAATAAAATTTCTTCAGAGTGAAAGATTGCCATCAGAGCATTGACTTGCACTTTGTTAGCCGGGGACTAAATAAAGGTCTTTCTACTTTTTTTGTCAGGTCCAATAAAACACTGGCTGATTCTCTGGATAATGCGAATGACCCCAATGATCCCATCGTAAACAAGTTGTTGCGCTCTATGGCCACTCAGGCCATGTCGAATGCACTGTATTTCTCCACTGGGTCGTGTGCGGAGGAAGAGTTCCATCATTACGGTGAGTGATAGCATTTCCTTTTGTGTGGCCATAACCTTGAGCAGGTCGTTTTAAAAGTATATATATATTTTTTTGATTTACATCTTTTGGTTTCTTTTTGAAGGCCTTGCATTAGATAAATACACTCACTTTACGTCTCCGATAAGAAGATACTCAGATATCGTAGTACACCGGTTGTTAATGGCAGCCATTTCAAAAGATAAGAAAATGGAAATTAAGGACAATTTATTCAGCAACAAAGATCTTGAGGAATTATGCAGACATATCAACAACAGAAACCGAGTAAGAGGGGATTTTAAATTCTCTTACTGATCATCTCTTTTCCTAAGAGAATATCAGCTTTATTGTGTGGTGGAATGAAGTGCCATATATTCTAGCAAATTAAATTCTAGCATTATTCTACCCAATGAAATAACATAAAAATGGTAGGTTTCTTGTGTCTCTCTCCTTACATTTACAGATGTTATGAAGTCGCTTAATGTGGGTTTAGGAGATTAACAATAGGTTAGATGTTTTTCCCAAAAAGTAGAAATGTGAAAGACCGTGTGTCATCTTACCACCCAGAGATAGCCATTATTCACTATTCCAGACAGTGCTCTTTATTTATGACAAATAGGGTACCATGCCTGCTCTCTGAACTCTTTTGCACTTGACACACCTGTTACTGACACCCCCACTTCAGAGTAATTACATCTTTCTTTTAGAAGCTGCTTTGTATTTTATTTCATAGTTGGCTCGTGACTACAATACTGTACAGCGTAGAATGAGAGCATTTGCTTGGTGATACAGAAAAATTGGAAACTACCTAAATGTTTAATATAATTTTTGTATCCTGTATTCTAGTTCACTGCTATGCAGTATTGTAGTCACTAGCCACGTGGGCTATTTAAATTCTTAAAAATTAAAAATTCCATTCCTCCGTTGCACTGGCCACATTTCACATGTTTAGTAGACATGTGTGGCTAGTGGCTGCCTTTAGGGCAACACAGATGTATGGAACATTTCCATCACTGCAGAAAGTTCTGTTGGGCAGTGCTGTCCTAGGCAACCCAGTTTACACCCATCCTTGTATAGACACTTTCACAGACTTCTCAGATTGTGGCCTGGATATATTCCTGGTGATAATGAACTGCTGACTCAGGAGGTGTGTACAAACAAAGCTTTGATACATATTACCAACTTGCCCTCCAGGGTGGCGGTACTAATTTATACTTGCACCTGCAGGATTGTGCTAGGACAGACTTCGTGAAAAGAAAGGCGAGGCATAGCTATGGATACTTTCCTCTACCTGAATGAACTGTGAACAGATTCTAAATAATGAACAGGTTGTTTTCTTAAAAAATTAATTTCCTAAAAGACATTTTTGAGGGAATTATCGCTGGATGGTTAGGTTCCCACAAAACTGATTTCATTCATAGTAGAGAAGAATACATTTCCAGAGCCCAGCCTATTGGAAGACATTGTTTCTGCGGGAGTATGACTTCTGGGTTGCCCCAGGAATGTGAGCATGCTGTAACTGTTTCGGGTTGTGCTTCTTACAGGCAGCCCAGCATTCTCAGAAGCAATCCACTGAGCTCTTCCAGTGCATGTATTTTAAAGACAAAGACCCAGAGAATGAGGAGCGTTGCATATCTGATGGAGTTATATATTCAATTAGAACAAATGGCGTGCTTGTATTTATACCAAGGTATGTCACATCTAACGTAACAGTTGTTAAGAAATCATAGTTACTAGGGGCGCCTGGGTGGCTCAGTCGGTTAAGTGTTTGCCTTCGGCTCAGATCACGATCTCAGGGTCCTGGGATCAAGCCCCGCGAGTTGGGCTTCCTGCTTAGCAGGGTGTCTCTCTGTCCCTGTCCCTCTCCCCCTCCCCCTTGCTGTACTCCTGCTCTCTCAAATAAATAAAATCTTAAAAAAAAAAAAAAAAAAAGAAATTATAGTTAAACTAAGTGTACAGCACAAATAGTATGTTAGATATAACTTGTTAAAGTAACTATTTGTAAATACCAATGTACATAATGTAATAGAATAATACACTATGTAAGTATAAAAGGAGGGGCGCCTGGATGGCTCAGTCAGTTAAGCATCTGACTCTTCATCTCAGCTCAGGTTGTGATCTTAGGATCATGAGTTCAAGCCCCATGCTGGGCTCCTACTTAAAAAAAAAAAGTATAAAAGATTAGCGTCTAGTACATCTGTATTAGTGTTAAGATAGGACTTTACTTCCTTGTTTAGCAAAGTATTTTTCTATCTGCTCAGTGAAATATTTGGAGGTAAATGAGAGGAAAAGTTGTTTTTAATCTAGAATAAAAACTAGCATTCTAGATTAAGTGTATAAGATTTGTACACTAAGAATACGGTATCTCTGGATTTTTATTCTGGCAATGATTCAGGTTTGGGATTAAAGGTGCTGCTTATCTGAGAAATAAAGATGGTTTGGTGATCTCATGCGGCTCAGACAGCCGTTCAGAATGGAAACCAGGATCCCTTCAACGATATCAAAACAAAATCACCTCTACCACAACAGGAGGAGAATCTGTTACGTTCCATTTGTTTGACCACGTGACAGTAAGTCCGTATTTACATTAAGCATTGATTTCAACATCAAGTATAAAGAGTGTGACTTGGTAACATGCATTTTCTCCTCTGTGATAGGTGAGGATATCCGTTCAGGCCTCCCGTTGCCATTCTGATACGATCAGGCTTGAAATAATAAGCAACAAACCGTACATGAGACCAGATACAGAACTTCTTCATCAGAGCTCCCTTTTGTTAAAGAGTGATTTAGTGAAAGAAGTAACTAGATCTGTGGAGGAAGCTCAGCTTGCCCAAGAAGTCAAAGTAAACGTCATTCAGGAAGATTATCAAAAATATTGCCAGACAAAGGGAAGCAGCCTGTACACACTCCTGGAGGAGATAAGGGACCTAGCTCTCCTGGATGTTTCCAACAGTTACGAAATGTGAAATACTCTTTTTACTTCATTAAAAGAGCTGTTTTGTGGATGCTTTCAACCTTCTTTTTAACATTAACATCTAATGTTCCATGTCACCTAATGTTCTAGTCGGTTGGGATTCAGTAGATAGTTCACCGATGCACAAAACGTTTTCTCATCATTAACTAAAGCTGCATTAAAGAGCAGTTAGGTCCCTGTGGAAGCTGATTTTTCAGAAGTGGATAGATCTTGAATGGTGACTCTGCAAGTCAGATTGCCAGTCTCTTTTTAATAAATCCAGAATTGATTTTTGATTAGCATGTCTCAAATCCGTTCTTTCAAAATAAGTTCTGTTTTTTCTAGTAACTGCTACTGTGGGCCATTTGGGTCCTAGGCCCCTCTGACAGCTGTCAGCTTCACTTTTCTGTTGCCTTCAGGTAAGACTTAGTTCTGTCCACCTACCCACTTTAAAACTCCCATTTCATGTGTGACTCAACCTCCCCTGCTGTCCCCACACCAGCTGGGGATAAGGCACAGGGAGTGGGGTAGAGTGCACAGGTAAGGTCTGTTCTCTCAAACTTCCCTTTTCACCCTCTCATTTTGCTGAGTGCTCCTTGGATGGAGCTGCATTGGCCTTGCCCTTGTTGAAGACTTGTTAACTTTGCCAGTGTATCCCACCGCTGGAAAAGTAACTTTTTAGTCCTCCACTAGGCCAGTCCCCAGCCAGCCACAGAGGCCCCCTCACCCCAGCCCGTACGTTCTTGTGCTCAACTTCCTGCCTTTCAGCCAAACCGTCCTTGTCACTCTCCATCCCCAACAGAAGTCAGCAAACCTGATGGCATTAAGATACTGCCTGTCCCAGCTTCACAAACAGAAGCCACTTTAGCACCATCACTGTGCCAGTCTCTCTCACAAAAAGCAGCCTTCCCGTGGCGCCTGGCTGGCTCGGTCGGTGGAGCATGCAACCCTTAGGGTTATAAGTTCGAGCCCCACATTGTGTGTATAGATTACTTAAAAAAATAAAATCTTAAAAAAAGAAAGCAAGTAAAAAACAACCTTCCCGTCTCCTAGTTTGTAAAACCTAGCTTTGCCTTTCCCTGTCGCCCATCGGGATCTGCCATGGACCAGACAGACCTTTAAACTTGGTTGTCAGCATGGCACTTCATCTGTAACTTCCTCCTCCACCAAGCTGATAAACTCAGGCAGGAAAAACTCCAATCAGATCTTCTCACCATCTGGCCTAACACTTCTTTTTTTTTTTTTTTTTTTAAGATTTTATTTATTTATTCGACAGAGACAGAGACAGCCAGCAAGAGAGGGAATGCCAGCGAGAGAGGGAATACAAGCAGGGGGATTGGGAGAGGAAGAAGCAGGCTCATAGTGAAGGAGCCTGATGTGGGGCTCGATCCCAGAACGCCGGGATCACGCCCTGAGCCGAAGGCAGGTGCTTAACCACTGTGCCACAGGCGCCCCTGGCCTAACACTTCTAGCTTCATATTTGCCGTTCCCAAGTCTTTCGTATTTCCTAGATTTCCCCTTTCTGTATCATTATTGGACATGTCCTTCCCAATCCTTGGGCTCTCCTCCACAAACGCAAAGGTACCCTATGTGGATCCTCCTAGGTGCTCTGTGTTCACCATGATGCTTTGCAAGTTTCTCCCACTAGTAGGTAAGGTACCAAGGAGCATTTGAACTCCCCTGGAATGGACACAGGCCAGGCAATACAGCAGCCTTTCAGGTGACCCTTTAAGTATTAAAGTGACTCCTCAAAATACATGTAAACACATATAGAAACCTTAAAAATTTTACCATAAGTGTAAATTGCAGAACTAAATAGCAATAAGAAACTTTCAAAAAGCCTCTAGAGATAGTTTATAAGATTTTTATTTCTTTTTTAAAAATGGACATTAATATTCATTATAAATTTTCATCTAAAAACTCCCAATTTAGTGAAAACAAGACATTCAATGGCACACTAGCAGCAGAAGGGGCTTAACTACTAATCATTTTTATAAAGTCCTATCTGTATAAAAATAAACCCTAAAGAGAATAAAGGTAAACACTAAAGAGAATAAGCTCAACTAAAGTTAATAAGAAACAAGTATAAACATAAATAATACCATATCTTAAACAGGAATCTATGAAAGTCTTACTACATAAGGATTTTCACTCCAAGTAGACAAAATACATACTAATCTACAACTTAGAGGATAGCAAGTTAATAGATTTTCTCTTACTTGAAGCCTAACCAACCTCAGTGACATTTCTGGATAAAGCATAAAGTTAGTACTGTACATTTTAAAAGGAACGGTCCAGTTGTGTGTTCCCGGTGTTTAATTCCTCCTCTTCATTTACAGTACTGGCAGCAGCAACATGCCGTGGATTGTCTAGAATGTCTTTGTCAAATCTGTCTGCTGACTCCTCTTGATCCTCACCTGTATGAACCTCCTCAATGGTCTGTGCCCTGGGTGTGGTTGTTAACAAGTCTGAAAGAGAAATCATCATTATGACTCATTATAAGCACCTGACCCAATCTTACCTGATAAATACAAAGCTCTCCACAAGCTTTTATCAATGTAAAGCTGAAGATTAAGTTCATTTTAACTGGAAAGAATAACAATGTAGTCACACTAATTTTCACTTACGAATTATTATTATCTTGGGTGAAACCTGTTTTATAACACGGTACCTTCACTACTTAACCATAATTCTTATTTTCCCATTTCAAAAGGAAAACTACATTGGAAATTGAGAAAGTATGCAATCTCCTTCATTCAAAACCAATTTGCATTTTTTTAAATATAGTTTTAATAAACTTGGTTGTCTAGTTTCCAAACCCAGTCTGTTTTAAAAACAGCGAATTTTAAGACAGTTTTAAAAGAGAGAAGAGAATGCATCACATAAGCAAACTGACAGCTAAGTGACACAATGCGATAAAAAGTAATTAAGGACCTACTTAAGTCACAGCAAATGGCTCTAAAATCCTCAAAGGGTGCAGAAGGCATTTTATATGTCTAGAAAGTACCATAATAATTAATGTTCAAAATTACGATCCTAAAGATAAAATACAGGGCGCCTCAGCTGGTTAAGCGTCTGCCTTTGGCTTAGGTCATGATCCCAGGGTCCTGGGATATAACCCCACATTGGGCTCCCTGCTGAGCGGGGAGCCTGCTTTTCCTTCTGGCCCTCCCCCCTTGTGGTGTCTCTCTTTCTCTCTCAAATAAATAAATTTTTAAAATCTTTTAAAAAAAAAGCAAGTCACATACTTAAGGAGTCAGGGAAGAATGTACTTTTGAAAGATTCAGAATCAAGTTGAAGTGATTAAAATAATTTTTTAAGAGGTACTCATCTATCCAGAAAACCATCTTGGACTCATTTATTCTTTGAGGATTCCAAATAGCTCACACACACACGCAGGCACGCTCACGCTCTTTCTCAGATATACATAATATATGAGATTTTTCTATTCCTAGAGGAATTTTATTTTACAGATTGTAGAGAAGTTAAAATTTCTAACATGCCCCTGATATATTAATGGTAGCACATAAAACCCAGCATAAAATGTACCATTTCCGAGGGACTGACTATTACTCAGGAGCTTTGCCTGCCTTCTCTCGAAGGCCAGTTGTTTATTTCTCTCAATTCTCTGTTGTTGTTCTTCTGTTAGGCTTCTACTTGACTCAGAAGCAAAATTCTCACTTTCCAGTGAGTTTGTCAAAAAGGGATCTAATTGGGTAGCAGTTACGTCATGGCCAAGATTTTCCCCTTCTTCATCTGCAGTAGAAATGAAAGTTAGTACATCTGTAGTTAGAAAAAGGGCTTAATGCAGCTTTTAGTTAAAAACCAGTTTAAAGTAACAAGGTATCAGAACTGAAGAAACTGTTTCTTCAAATTGCTCTGGGGTGTGATAATGTTCCAAATACCGATGACCCTTGAACAACAGAGGGGTTAGGGATGCTGAACCCCCAGCACAGTCAAAAATCCACGTAGAACTTTTGCCTCCCCCAAGGTTAACTACTAATAGCCGACTGTTGACCAGAATACAAATAACATAATCAATTAAGACATATTATCTATATTAAATGTATTATATACTGTACTTTTAAAGTAAGCTAGAGAAAAGAAAATGTTATTAAAGAAAAGCTTAAGGGGGAGAAAACACATTTACAGTACTGAACCGTAAGAAATCTGTTAAGTGGACCTGCTCAATTTCAAACCCGTGTTGTTCAAGGACACCTGTACGTGCTTGATTCAAACAAGTAAAAGGAATATTTATAAATCATTTTAAAGAGACATTTTAAATAGTCAAATGGAAATACTAGTTTAAAAATATGCATGAACAGAAAGCACAAGTTCTTAGATATGATTAGAAATTATCTTCTGCTTGGGCTAATGAACTTAAAAGAATTCAAACCATATTCTTGCTTTACATTGAACAAAAACATTTTAGTAGCTTGCTATAGTGTCCATATAAAACAGTAATAATTTTATATAAGCTATTAAACTCAGACACAAAATGAAAAAGGAGGGGTGCCTAACTGGCTCAGTCAGTGCATGTGACTCTTGATCCTGGGGTTGTGAATTTAAGACCCACACTGCATGTAGAGATTACTTAAAAATACCACCTTTCAAAAAAAAGTGAAAGAAAAATAAATTTAGAGATCTATAGGCCTATCTCCACGTTAATTTAAAGAACTGTGCTCCCTACATTAGTCCTATTACATTCTTAAAGCCTATATACCAGTTACCTCAAAGTAAGATGCTCCTAACATCCACAGAGATACAGAAAGTAAATATTGCGTCTTCCATTTATATTTAAGAATTCAGAAAAATTGAGCTCACTTAAAGGACAGGCAGTGACAAACTATCATTTATCTATATGACAGTTACTGTGTGGCCTGGATGCAGACAGCTCCACACACAGAAGGGCGGAAGAGCTGAGCCCTCAGTCATTTTTTGAATTTCAGCATACTGTGACATACAGCTGATTCTGATCGCCCAGTTAAGCAGACTGTCTAGTTTTAACACCAAAGCAACCCCAACAAAATGCACAAGTGGTAGCTTAAAATTTTTGCAAAATAACAATATATAGAAAAGAAGTTGGACAAAATAGAGACGCAAGGGAGAACTAAGAAAACAGCAAAGCTGACACTTCACCTTCTCCCTACATCATTCACATTAGAGGGTTAAAAAAAAAAAAAAAAAAGACACCATCTGATCTGACAAGTAGGCAAAAAAAAAAAAATCGTATCACCAAGACCACCATTTGAAATATGAATTTACACACACTAACCTTGTCCTATGTATATACTGTGCCTTGGGGTATTAGCTAATGTGTAGTAAAAACCATCACAACTAGCAAAACATTTAACACAAGACAAACCTATAATTATTCCAGTGAGGTTTAAAAATCCTATGATATTTTATTTTACAACGAAATCCCTTTTGAGGTTTCTTCCTTAACAATGAGAGACAAAAAGCAATACACTTTTCCTTCCTGACATGGAAAAAAAAATGTAGCAAGAAACTAAGATGCATTCCTTTGTCAGGAAATATTGATGGAATACAGAGAGAAAACATCGCTAGAGAGGTTAAGAAACAAGTATTAGAACCAATTATGCAATTTTGGGGTTTTCTACTATGCTTCACCTTGCAGGGTGTACAGGATTCCGAATTACTAATAATGACATACATAAACAACTACTGTTTTTGTGAACCATGAAAGGAAAGATCTCTTCAATAGCATATGGTCTCTTTAATACGTTTTATGGAAAACCAATGTGAACATAACCACTGGTGGAGCTTTGACTGACAAAACTGGGATAAAAAAATGAGAACCACACATGAAATTCACTCATTGCCACATCAACAGGCAAGCGATTATGGCAAACGAGTTTAAGACAAATATTCAACGTGCTACAGGATGCCATCATCTTGGCACACACAAACTAACAGATAAGCAAATACACAATAATTTAAGGGAAATAAGTACTATGGGGGAAAAAAAGGACAGGGGAATCAGGACCGAGGGTGGGAGTATGGTTTTAATAGTGTGGTCAGGGAGACTTCACTGAGTTGATATTTGAGCACAGTTTGAAGGGGTAAGAGAGCCATGCAGACTTGAGGGCAGGAAGGAGGACAAAGGATGTGTTCAAGGCAGAGTATAAGAGTGCAAAAGCCTTAAGACAAAAATGTGCCTGGGAGAGTCAAAGAACAGCGAGGAGGCAAGTAGTCACTAAAGCAGTTTGAGTGGAGAACTGTAAAAGATACATTCAGAGGCAAGGGAGCTGGGGTAAGGAGGAGATACTGTAGGGCCAAGGACATAAGGATTTTGGCTTTTGCTTTGGGTGAAAGAAGGAGCCACTACAGGGCTCTGAGCAGAGGAGCTACAGGACTATGTATCTGTCAAATATTAAAATTTATTTTTTTTAAAGATTTTATTTATTTGAGGGAGAGAGTGAGCCAGAAAGAGAGAGCATGAGCAGGGGGAGGGGCAGAGGGAGAGGGAGAAACAGACTCCCCACTGAGCAGGGAGCCTGATGCGGGGCTTGATCCCTGGCCTCTGGCATCATGACCTGAGCTGAAGGAAGACACTTAACCAACTGAGCCACCCAGGTGCCCCCAAAATACTAAAATTTAACCCCTGATTAACTTTAAAGAAAAACAATTGATTGAAAAAAGGTAGATGATGGGGCGCCTGGGTGGCTCAGTCGTTAAGTGTCTGCCTTCAGTTCAGGGCGTGATCCCGGCGTTCTGGGATCGAGCCCCACATCAGGCTCCTCTGTTGGGAGCCTGCTTCTTCCTCTCCCACTACCCCTGCTTGTCTCTCCCTCACTGGCTGTCTCTGTGTCAAATAAATAAATAAAATCTTTAAAAAAAGAAAAAAGAAAAAAGGTAGATGATAATTTGCTTGTGAACTTCAACAAAAATCCTTGCATTAGTGAATGGGATGGGAAAATGAATACCAAATGTTACATGCAGTTAATGATACTCTACTTCTATTTGGATGAATCTGAGTAAGGTAAAACCAAGATTTGGGGCAGGGAACGACTATCTACAACTGCACCCTGAAATCACTGATCAGGTATCAACCCAAAATTTTGGAAGAAAGAACATATTCAGTAGACTATTAAGCCACATTGCTGTCACTTTAAAACCTCATGGTAATCTTCTAATGAGAATAAAAATGTACATTATTGTGGCTCAGTTGGTTAAGCGTCTGACTTCGGCTCAGGTCATGATCTCAGGGTCCTGGGATCAAGCCCTGGCATTGGGCTCCACATTCAGCAAGGCATCTGCTTCTCCCTCTCCCTGTGCCCCTCCCCTGGCTCATGCTCACGCTCATGCTCTCTCTCTCAAATAAATAAAATCTTTTTAAAAAATGTGTTATTTATCATATCAGTAGTACATGTATTATAAAAGTAAATTAATAAAATGCTCAAAACACCTTTACTGTTGTAGTGCCTTATCCAAAAGATCTAGAGACCATTCTCTTAGGATACAGAGAAGACAGATTCAACAACAAACAAGGCTGTGTGACAGAGGCCTCTTCTATGTACCCAGCATTTCAGGAAACCTGTAATCCCATCGACAGTCCTGTGTTAATTTATGCCTCTGCACAAATGAGTCCCTCTCCAAAATCACCTTTGCCTGAACTTTACTGCTTATCATTCAAAGTACTTGTGATTTGTCCTCTGCTTTCTTTCCCCTTCCCTTGGGTAAAAGCAACTATGCTCTCCTTTGCACCCTACCCTGTGCCCTGTATCTGTCTCCAATTTCAGCACCTATCAGAATAGAGGTGATGTTATGTCTCACTCATTCATTAGTCTGCTAGCCCATGAACCAAGGGGTCTGATCTTACTCATCTTTATCCTTGAAATTCTAACACACACTATGCAGCTCAAAAACTGCTACCAAATAAACTACCTAATCCAGTGGTATGTGCTGTGGAATTTACTGTAGCTATTGATCCCTTTCCATATACCAAATCCTATGCCATCGATACATACCATATCTTACCAAAATATTAAATCTTGGACTATTTAAATCACAATTCTTCACATTTTTAAAAGCAATTTATAAATAACTTGGGAGGATTCTACAGGGAGCCTGTATTTTCTACCACATGTATTGAAAGTTTAAAAAACAAAAATGAACAAACATGTATGGAGCCATCGCACAGAGAATCTGATAACTATACAGACCCTGTCGGCAGGAACCATATGTTTTGATGTGTGTGACTGCCTATGGTTGCACTGTACAACTAACAAATGCAATCAATACCAGGAACAGTCACAGGGTCTTACTGAAGAACTACAGAGATCTTCCTCAACTAAAAATGGGGTTACATCCTGATAAGCCCATCATCAGTTGACAATATCTTAAGTTAAAAATGGATGTAATATACCTCATCTACTTTAAATGTGTTCAGAACACGGACATTAGCCCAGTTAGGCAAAATCACGTAATACAAAGCCTATTTTATAAGACAGTGTTGAATATCTCATGTAATTTACAGAATACTGTACGGAAAGTGGAAAACGGAACGGCTGTATGGGTACAAAACGGTTGTCAGTCTACCGGTCGTTTACCCTCACGATCACGCGGCTGGCTGGGCAGCGTGGCTGCTCCTGCCCAGCATCACGGCAGGGTATCATAGCACACACGCTAGCCTGGGGAAAAAGTCAAAATCTGAAATTCTAAGTATGGTTTCCACTGAATGCATAGCACTTCTGCACCATCGAATAATCGTAAGTCAAACCATTGTTAAGTTGGGGACTATCCATGTACAGGATCTGCACTCTTAAGAGAAATGTAAACTATTTCATCATCAAATTATTTTAATTCCCCAAAGCCACTTTTAATGGTGTGTATGTAGAAGACTACACCTTGTCATTTATTTTCATTAACCGAGCACTACAAAGGATCAATGGGTCATCAGTTCTCAAAGGCTCAACTTCTGTGACTAAATATACTTTTACAACATCTCTTAATGGCACTGCAGGCATGCCTTTAAGAAACAAGTGTCAAACATTCTAGATGTACCAAGGCATTTTAACTCATTCCTATTTACTGTAATTATGTTTACTCAGTTACCCAATATAGAAGAACCCAGTGCTTAATCTACCCCTGCCCCCAACTAGATCTATTTCTAAAAGCAAAAATATTATAAATAAACCTATAGGGGCGCCTGGGTGGCTCAGTCAGTTAAGCATCTGCTTTCGGCTCAGGTCATGATCCCAGGGTCCTGGGATCAAACCCCACGTCGGGCTTCCTGCTCAGTGGAGAGCCTGCTTCTCCCTCTCCCTCTGCCTGCTGCTCACCCTGCTGGTGCACTCTTTCTCTCTCTCTCTCTCTCAAATAAATAAAATCTTTAAACTAAGTAAATACATAAATAAACCTATATTCTTACCATTATTGCTAATAAAATCTTCATGTAAAATAGGCAGGTCAAGTCGAATTCGTTTTAAACAGGTCTGAAAATAAAGATATTTTTACATCTTCATCAGTAACATTTGGGGGAAAACGAGTATTCAATTCTTAGTTTCAAAAAAGTTGTTCTTCAAATAACTACTATCAATTTTTCTTCAACCAAGACAGATTTCAAAATGAAAACGCCCAACAGTGACTTAGCTTCAACTAAAATCCATCTGTGGCACTATTTAACATTATGAATGATATTCATAATAATCTCAATACCTACCTGAACTTCCTTTTTACTTCCCAGGTATTCAACTCTGTCAATAAAATCCTCGAATTGCAGTTTAGGGAATAGCCTATGTGCCCAATGCTCCATGTGTCTGATTAGCGTTTTCAAGTCTTCAGCCTGGCACATAAAAATAAAAATGCTAAATAGAAGACTCATTCTCACAGCTGACCTTGTCAGCAGATTTTAGAATTGAATAGTAATGCCAAAGTCACTGGTGTCATTTTATATTTATAAGGTTAAGAAACTTCTGAAGAAACTTTAAGAAGAAAACTGTTTTTTGAGCTTAGAGGATTGCAGTCTAGAAGAGCACTGGATATAGACTTAAAAAAAAAAAAAAACCCCAGTATGAAAATTAAATAAAAATTAAAAGATAATCATGTATCCTTTTTTTTTTTTTTAAGAATTTATTTATTTAGGGCGCCTGGGTGGCTGAGTCAGTTAAGCGTCTGCCTTTGGCTCAGGTCATGATCCTGGGGTCCTGGGATCGAGCCACATGCCCAGGGGAGCCTGCTTCTCCCCCTCCCCTTGCTCATGCTCTCTCTCACTCACTCTCTCTCAAATAAATAATAAAATCTTTAAAAAAAATTTTTTTTATTTGAGAGAGCGCGCATGCGCAAGAGAGAGCACAAGCAAGTGGAGCAGCAGAGGGAGAGGGACAAGCAGGCTCCCTGCTGAGCAGGAAGCCCGATCTGAGCTGAAGGCAGATGGATAATCAAATATCTTTTCAGAACTGTAAAGTAGTATGTGAAAATAAGCTTTAATAAAATATGTCAAGATGCCTTTTAGGACTAACTAAACAAAATGACAGGCCCCTAAATCATATATAGAGAACAAAGCATTGAGAATTCAAAACTGTGAAAATATATTTAGAAATCCCCAGGGCAAAGTACAAAGACTAGCAACAACAGTTCAAACGTTCTCAGGGCACAATTCCTCTTTATATATGAAATTTCAATTTAATATTAAAATTTTTAAAAATGTAAATGAAAAAGTTTAATAAACTGGACTAATGAATAACAAAATTCCAAATTCCTGGTTTTAATGTAAAATATTTTATTCTTCTCTTAACAGTATTTTAAAGATTTATTTATTGTTGAGAAAGAATGTGTAAGGGACAGTGGGGAGGGCAGAGGGAGAGAAATCCCCAAGCAGACTCCCCACCGAGCGCGGAGCCGGACGTGAGGCTCTCTTGATCTCACAACCCTGAGATCATGACCCAAGTGGAAACGAAGAGTCAGACACTTAACTGAACCACCCAGGTGCCCCTAAACAGTATTTGAAAATAGAATAGTCAAGGGGCGCCTGGTGGCTCAGTTGGTTAAGCGTCTACCTTGGGCTCAGGTCATGATCCCAGGATCCTGGGATCAAGTCCTGCATTGGAATCCCTGCTTAACAGGGAGTCTGCTTCTCAGATAAATAATAATAAAAAAAATAGAATAGTCAAAAGCACAGGCTCTGGATCCCACTATATAGAATCAAATCTCAATCCTGCTACATAATAGCTGTGTGACTTTAAGCAAATCACTTTGCTGCTGTGCCTTCTTTTTCACGTATAAAATGAGAATATTATACACACTTTGTAGGGTTATGAGAAATAAGTAATACAAGTAAAGTGCCTGACACAAAGTATATACTCAAATACTGGCTATTACTGTTGTTACCCGTTCTTTCTAAGAAGCCAATGGTCAACCCTACCAGTAACTAAACATGTAATACTGAGAGACTGTGCTTGCTTCAGCAGCACATATATTATAGTAATACTAAAAGCAAGTGTTATCCTTCTCATTCTGATAATAAAGATAAGTTTGTTTGTTTTTAATTCAATCACCTAAGATTATTTTCCAGTTGTTGGGGGTAGCTGGTCAGTCACCTCACAACATCATGTTAGACCTGAGGGTCACAAAAGAAACACCTAAATACACCTAAATATGTCCCAAGTCATACATGGAGAAAAAAGCAGTGAGGATTCAACATTATGACAAAACAGTAAGAATCTCCAAGGGCAAAGTACAGAAGACTAAATAGCATAAACTCACGAAGCCCACCCTCACCCAGTGAAGAAACACAAAATTTTTATCCTTCATATAAACTCATTTATTTTAATAAAGTACTTATTATGAAAACGATGAAGACTTCATTAAATTCAAAGCACCAATTTCATCATTACAACTTGAAAATTTCAACAAGGACAATGAATTAACTGAGATGGTCTGGGTTTTTTTTTTGTTTTTAAGTAAGCTCTACGCCCAACATGGGGCTTGAACTCACAACCCCAAGATCGAGTCCCATGCTCCACTAACTGAGCCAGCTAGGTGTCCCTCTTTTTTTTTTTTTTTTTTTTTGAGATGGGTATGCTTTTAAAACATCCTGATTTACATTTAGTTTTGTGGCAAAATAGGACACAGACTTCTATTCTCTTCCTATCCAGGGAAGCTGAGCAAAGGTACTACAACTTTTCAGTCTCCCAGCTTTGAGATCTTAGATTTTTTGTTTTTATTTATTTTTTTTTAGGTAAGCTCTACACCCAGGGTGGGGCTTGTATGCACAACCCCAAGATCAGGAGTCACATGCTCTACCAACTGAGCCAGCCGGGCCCCCCTCTTGGGATTATTTCTGACTTCTTATTACCTCCTTATATCCAATTGTCTACAAGTACTACATGTTGTTTATCTCTCTACTACTACCCTATCAGGCTACCTTCACCTTGTTCACCTTCAGCCTGGTAGTGTGACAGTATCTGAACCGCTGTCTGCTTCCAGCCTCTTCCCTCTTTCCCACTACGCTGCATACCACACTAAGATGGTGCCCACTGTTGTATTAACATTACTCTGGCTGGGCTATGAAAGGGGAAGTCTAAGCTCTGCCCTTAACTGTTGGCATTGGACACTTAAAACTCTAAAAATTCCCAGTGCCTGGGTGGCTCAGTCAGCTAAGCGTCTGCCTTCAGCTCAGGTCATGATCCCAGGGTCCTGGGATGGAGCCCTGCATCAGGCTCCCTGCTCAGTGGGGAGTCTGCTTCTGCCGTTCCCTCTGCTTGTGCTCACTCTCTGTCAAACAACTAAATAAAAGCTTTAAAAGAACTCTAAAATTCCATTTCCTTAACTAGATAATGGGATCAACACACCTACCCCACAGGTTTAAGAATTAAAGAATATATTTGAAAATACTTCATAAACTGCAAAGCTCTACAAAGATAACTGCAAAAAATTGTATCTACACTCTACTTTATTCAAAGAGACTTTTAGGGGTGTCTGGGTGGCTCAGTCAGTTAAGCATCTGACTCTTAATCTCAGCCCAGGTCTTGATCTCACGGTTATGAGTTCAAGTAAAGCATGGAGCCCACTTGAAAAAAAAAAAAGAGAGAGACTTTTAAAATATAGATTTAGACAGTGATCAACAGTTCTTAAATGTCTTCATTTTTCAACTTAAATGATGCCTATTACAAATCAGACACATGACAAGATATGTGTCATACTTTGGGGACACTTAAGTGATTGATACAGGTAAAGTCTTTGCTCTCTTGAAACCTAAAATCGCTCTTTAAGGTAGACTAAGTCAATTTTATTCCTAGAAATTATAAAGTACAAACTGAGAGCTTACAAACTTAATTATGATTTTCCTAAAGCCACATAGTGGCAAAAATGAGACTATAAGACATGTTTTCTGATTCTTCAAGTAGTGCCCTTTCCACCACATCTTAGTTTCTCAAGAGATATAATGATAAATGATAGTATTTGTGAAACATTCTGAGATTCCTCAGAACATGATAACGGGCCCACAGTTCTACTGATATTTGAAAGAACAAAGAATAAAAAATCAGACATTTCTTACCTCATGACCTTTACCTTTAAATTTTGCCTTATCAAACACATGCCTCAATGCTGGAAGCCCTCTCTCTGAAATTAATCTGTGAAGAGAAATATGTTTTGAATTTCAGTTTTTCTAGAGCCATCAAGGCCAAAGCAAAATCATAAGCAGAAAAAATATTATCTGCTGAACTGAAAAAAAAAATGTGCCTGGCTGGCTCAGTCAGTTCAGCATTCAACTCTTGATTTCGGCTCAGGTCATGATCTCAGGGTCCTGAGATCAAGCCCCACAGTGGGCTCCACACTCAGTGGGGAGTCTGCTCAAGATTCTCTCTTTCCCTCCTTCTGCACACCCACCACTCTCTCTCAAATAAATAAATAAATCTTTAAAAAAAAAAAAAAGACAAATATCTGATCTCCAAATCATCCCAACTAAAAGTTTTTAATATAAGCAGGAAAAAATAACATAAAAAAAAGAATAAATGTTTAAGGAAATAGTAAATGTACCTCTGAGCATCCAGCTTGGGTATATTCCGTTTAACTGTTCTCTTTGGAGGTACAGGAACAGGTACTCCTCTCCCTGACTCTGGTGAAATAGACCAAGATTTAATATTACTTAAATAATTTAAGCCTCAGTTATAAAATATATCATTCCTATGCTAACAGATGGATAACTGAACACAGGCACTTTCTTCGAACTCTATACAGACCTTCATCAGCTTCAGCTCCTTCACCATCTTCTCTCTGTGGAGAGGCTGGAGGTGGAAAAGGAGGAAAAGTTTCATCTTCCACATGTTCATAATCTGGTAGGTCAATCAAGCCATTCTCCTGTGGCTCCAGCATCTTTTCCTCTACAAGAAAAAAATAAATAAACATGTTTATTCATCTAAGTAGTCTCCCTACCACACGGTTAAGTTCCACCTGCAGGAAAACGCATGTGTTTCCGTCAGTTAAACTGTATTTCAAACCCACGTCATGAAAAGAAGTGGAGGGACGCCTGGGTGGCACAGCGGTTAAGCGTCTGCCTTCGGCTCAGGGCGTGATCCTGGCGTTATGGGATCGAGTCCCACATCAGGCTCCTCTGCTGTGAGCCTGCTTCTTCCTCTCCCACTCCCCCTGCTTATGTTCCCTCTCTCGCTGGCTGTCTCTATTTCTGTCAAATAAATAAATAAAATCTTTAAAAAAAAAAAGAAAGAAAGAAAGAAATGGAGACTAGTTATGGGAAAAAACAACTGGGTTAGAAATCAGAAGAAGTGAGTTCTAACATACATCCTACCACCCAATAACTGCATGATTTTCAATAAATTATTTTACCTCAACTGTTGAGTCTCCCCTCAGAGGGTTTCAAACTATGGTCCAAATGGGTGTGAAATAGGCAGGGTTCAGGTACCTCACCCCCACTTTAACCAGAGCAGCTTTTAAAAAAAAATCTGTTTACATATTCATCTTCTAGTTAAGGTTTCCTTTCACGGAAGGGAAATAATCCTCAGGCTGATAACTTGAAAGAACGCTTTTCAGTACCATTGAACTTGACCTCTTAGCAACATCTGAAGTATTTTTGTTCGCTTCTGAAACACAGTACTTGGTTTTCCTCCCTTTCTGGACACTCCTCCTGGATCTTCTGTGCAGATTCATCTTCTCCTAACCTGGTCAGTAAGCCTTCAAGACTCCATGCTAGGCCCTCTTCACTTCTTGATGCCCATGGTTTTAATAATCATTTATAGACGAATATTTATCTCTAATTTTTTATCTCTATCCTAGGCATCAAATCTGAGCTCCAGATCCCTACTTCTCACTTTACAGCTCTTCAATTTCACAAAGGCAACAGCAACTTCTCATGTACAAAACCAAATTTCTGAATTTTTCCAATTCAGTGAGTGACATCTATCCAGCCATGCAAGTAAGAAACCTGTAAGTCGGGATGCCTGGGTGGCTCAGTCGGTTAAGTGTCTGCCTTCAGCTCAGGTCATGATCCCAGGGTCCTGGGATCAAGTCCCATATTGGGCTCCTTATTCAGCAGGGAGTCTGCTTCTCCCTCTGCCTGCTCTGCGTGCCACTCCCCCTGCCTGTGCTCTTTCTCTCTCTGACAAATAAATAAATAAAATCTTAAAAAAGAAAGAAAGAAACAAAGAAACAAACAAACAAACAAACCTGTAAGTCATCGTTGATACTTCCTTCCCCTATCCTACATATCCTGTCCATTTTACGTCCTACACTTCGGTTAAGTCTTTCAGTTCTCCCTAACTCCACAATCACTTCCTAACATTTCTTCCTTTGGTTACTCCATTACTCATAACCACTTTTGCCTTTTTCAAACCATTCTCCATATAACAGCTAGACTGAAGCTCTGGAAATGTAAAGCCAATCACATTACCACTTAGCTTAAATATTTCAGTAGCTTTCTACTGCTCTTGGGCTAATGATAAAACTCCAAGGCTCTGCCTGGTTTGGCATCTTTCTACTTCTCCAGACTCACTTCACAAACTCTTCATGCGGTCTTCTTTCAGTTTCTTTAAAGAGCCATATCCCTCAGGCCTGAGTCCTTTACTGTTTCCTATCTTGAAGGCTCTTCCCAGACTCCTTATCTCTTTCAGATCTTGACTCTCACCTCCTCAGATAAGTCTACCCCAATTTCCCTGAATTAAATCCTCCTATAATAAACATTCAAAGTGTCAAGTATCAATTTCTTTTTTTTTTTTAAGATTTTATTTACTTATTCGACAGAGATAGAGACAGCCAGCGAGAGAGGGAACACAAGCAGGGGGAGTGGGAGAGGAAGAAGCAGGCTCATAGCGGAAGAGCCTGATGTGGGGCTCGATCCCATAACGCCAGGATCACGCCCTGAGCCGAAGGCAGACGCTTAACCGCTGTGCCACCCAGGAGCCCCTCAAGTATCAATTTCATAGCACTTACCCAGTTTCAATATTATGTTCCACTTCTGTGATTTGACTAATGTTTGTCTTCCATACTAAACTGCAGCTCTAAAAAGGCAAAGACCAGGTGAGTCTCTTTGTGCTCTACCACTGTATCCCCAAACCTGGTTATACAGCAGGTGCTCCATAAATATTTGTTGAATGAAGGAATAAAAATTCCAAAGCTTCCCTCAAACTGTAAAACTAGTACAGCTAGATGATCCCTAAAGTCTCTCCAATTCTAAATTTGCATGACCACAGACACCTAAAAACAAAACAATGTATCAATTCCTGATGATGACCCACCTTATCTTCAAGTAAGGTTCAATTAACCACAGATTTTCAAAATTGGAAAGGCAGGACTAGAGGTCATATAATCTAAAGTAGTTTCCTATCTACAATAAGTATATTCAAGTTAAGTTTAATTCTAGTCAAGTTTCTTTGGGAAGAAATGGGGTTCACACTTTTGACAAGAGCCAGCTGTGAATTTGATGGCAGGGCACAAACTACTATTTGATGGCAGGGCACAAACTACTATTTGATGGCAGGGCACAACTACTATTATGTGTAGCAAGATGCAGTGTAAGGAACTGGCCAAGCACGGGGTGGGGTTTGTCAATACACTGGTGGTGAATAGGGAGCTCTCTCTCTTTCACTTCTAGATGGTGGTTGCATACTGTTTTTAGACACTGAAATTCCCTTACCTTACCCCCTCTAGTCCTCAAACTCTCACAGGAGTGAAATAACAAGTTGAATATCCAAACTCCAATTCCTTCCCAGAACCTTAGGGGTCCAATGTCCAACTTCATCCAAATTATCAAAACAGCAGCCCGAGTCGAAAGGGAAGTCCCGCCAGACTGACTCCATGTCTTCCTTTGCTAGCCACCCTAAAACCACTTTCCCACCCCATTCCCCCCCACCACCCTTCCCATCCCCGCCCCCCCGGTCTCCCTTCAACTTCATTCATTCATTCATCCCACATTCACACGACGCTTTCTATGCCTAGACGCCCCGGTACAGAAAGTAGCCAGGGACGTAAAGGTGGACTGATGCACGTTCCCTCCCGCTAAAAGGCTGGGTTTGGCGAGAGGCGGACCCGAAAGAGAAACGACAGGTAAAAGTGCCCGCCCTCTTCCCCACAGGTCGGGGCCTCTCCGTACCGCTCTGCCCAGGCCCATCTCAGTCTTTTCCCCCAGCCTCCACACTCCCTCCCCGCGATCCCCCAGCACCCGTGCTCTCCGCCCTCCACGCTCGACCGCCGCTCCCCCGCAAGCCCTCCACTCGCCCCGTGCCCGCTCTCACCTCACGCGCACTGCGCCGGCCACAGCGGGAGGCTAGGCGCCGCGGCCAAACCGCGTGGATCGCGAGACTCTGGAGATCCCGCCGCGAGAAGAGGCCTCGGCGTTTGGCGCCAAATCTGCGCAGGGCTTGGGCGGAGCCCGCGGGACCCGCCTCCCCACGGGTGCCGCCCACCCACGTCCGTCCCCGCCTTTCCGGGGTCCCGCCCGCCCACCGCGCCCCTCCCGCCGCTTCCGCCCTCCGGAATTCCTCAGAGGAGGTGAACTTTATTTGCTTAAAGCTCGTTTTTTTGTTGAGCTCTAGGCGTTTTAGACTTTGGGGAATGGTCTGTTTTCTGGAAAACTGGCTTGTGGATGGAGCAGAAAGAATAGAGCCGAAAGAATTTGATAAGAAGCTACCGATTCTTCGGAGTTAATAACAATTCCTTGAACACTGAGTTTTATTGCTTATTGAATAATGAGCTGAGAAGAGAGGTGGTAAAGAGTTAGTGTTAGGAGTGTAGACACAAAAATGTAAAAAATACGTTACCTTTATTTTTTTATTTTTTTGAGTTCAGGGGCGCCTGACGACTGGCTCAGTCGATAGAGCGGGGGACTCTTGATCTCAGGGTAGTGAGTTCAAGCCCCACTTGGTAGAGTTTACTTAAAAAAAAAGTGAGTCCAAATATATTCGTATTTACTTATATGCCCGCACATACACGCAGGTGAGAAAAATAAATATATAACTAATACTTGTGGGGATGGGAACTGGGCATATGGGATGAGGTAGGTGGGGGACTTAACTCTGTACCTTTTTTTTAAAGTAAGCTTTACCCCAAAATGGGTTTTGAACTCATGACCCTGACATCAAGAATCACTCGCTCTACAACCTGAGCTACCCGGGCGCCCCTGCACCTTTTTTGAACATAGAAATACATTAACTATTCAAAAAGAAAAGTTACCTGCAGCAAATACAGCATCAAGATTTGACAAACCATGAAGATGAGTAGTGTTTGCAACATTATTCTCTCTACTTTTCTATAGCTTTATTTTATTGAAATTATAAAAGAATAAATCAAATGTGTGAGAATAAGATAAAATAAATTGCAATATATTATCTAAAATTATGTATACAAATATGTACCTGTACATTTTCCTTAGTTTTATGATTTATTTCTATACATTTATGTAGAAATATGTATAAAACTCATTTATTTATATCTATACATGCAAGATAATATATATTAATATTAAGCAATTAAGAAAATGAACACTGGAATGCCTGACTTGTTCAGTCGGGTAGAGCATGGGACTCTTGATCTCCAGGGTTGTAAGTTTGAGCCCCATGTTGGGTGTAGAGATTACTTAAAATCTTTAAAAAAAGAAAGAAAGAAAATTAACGTTAATTTGAAGGGGAACTATGTCAACTTCAAAAGTCTGAATAACTGAGACAAGAAACATTCTTCCAATTATCTAGATAATAGCCTATATTCCACGCAAATAAAGTAAATGTAAAAGCACTTCAAGAAATTGAAAAGTTATACCTGTCCCCTCACCCACTCCCACACACAAAAGCCCAGAGCAAAAGCTCTGAGGGTTTGAACCTCAGTTTCAACATTTACTACTTAGTGACCTTGGCCTGTGCTTCCATTTTCTCAGTATTAATAACAGAACCTACTGAATAGGGTTATGAGGAGGATGAAATTATAGTACTTAATGTTACTTTTTATTATCCATAAAATTTTTAGAATGTTTGATCCTTTGAGAAAATGTAAAGACCTTGGTAAGTAATTTGTGGGCCCATGTGACTATAACTACCACTGACATATTATTGTCAAAGTCTAATTGTCTTTTTTTGTTCATATGTGAGGAATACTAGAAATATATTTTCCATAGCAATTTTGCCAGAGATATAAAGATAGCTATCCCATGGACCATGTCATTAGCATGCTTTTAAAATAGCTTAATGGTTTTTCGTTTCTTTGGTTTAAAGATTTTCCTTTAATCTCTACAACCAACGTGGGGCTGGAACTCACAACCCAGAGATCAAAAGTCACATACTCGACTGACTGAGCCAGCCAGGCACCCCAAGAGTTTAATGTTTTTAAAAGTGAGTAGTATTTTTTTTTAAGATTTTATTTATTCATTCGACAGAGAGAGAGACAGCCAGTGAGAGAGGGAACACAAGCAGGGGGAGTGGGTGAGGAAGAAGGAGGCTCCCAGCGGAAGAGCCTGACATGGGGCTTGATCCCAGAACGCCAGGATCACGCCCTGAGCTGAAGACAGATGCCTAACGACTGAGCCACCCAGGCGCCCCTAAAAGTGAGTAGTATTAAAGAAAAAGACTATTAAAGAGCAAAGGTTGAGTGTGGAGTGTAAAAGTTTTTCTGGCAAGCAGAGAACCCACCCAGTCCAGAGATGAGGTTTGAAAAAAGAGGAATGGAATACATCTTTTAAAACCAAAAGACTACGAACTATTTCTATCTCACATTAAAAAAGTGAAGTCTCAGATTCTTGTTGATTGGTTGGTGTTATTTGGGCTTAACACTTAGGTGAGTGCTGGGCTGGCTGGTGGTAGTGGTCTGCTGTGTATTTGGGGACTGTGTCTCAAGACGGTGGCATCTATTTGTCCCTGGCTTGTACATGACATGCCCAAGTTGGGATCATATCAACCAACCAGGTCTACATCAGCATTAGCAATTAAGATGGCCAAGGCCAGAAATAATAAATTCAGATCCTATTCAGCTACAAATAACAGAAAAAAAACTAAAATAAACTGAAATAGCAATAAACAAAATAGAAAGCTTATTTGTTTCTCATATATAAGAAATCTGAAGGGGGAAGCCTGGGTGGCTCAGTTGGTTAAGCACCTGCCTTTGGCTCTGGTCATGATCCCAGGGTCCTGGAATCGAGTCCCACATCAGGTGCCCTGGTCAGCAGGGAGCCTGCTTCTCTCTCTGCCTGCCACTCGCCCCACTTGTTTTCTCTCTCTCTCTCCGACAAATAAATACATAAAATCTTAAAAAAAAAAAAAATATCTGGAGGAAATGAGTCCACAGTTGGTAAGGGGTTCCATGGTGTTAGGAATCCAGGCCCCTGTCTTCTTGGGTTTACCACATAAGCATCTCATTCTCAAGTTCACCTCGTCGTCCGAGATGGCTTCTAGAGCTGTGAGATCAAGAGTCACATGCTCTACAAACTGAGCCAGCTGGGTGCTCCTAAGCTTAATCATTTTTTATGTTTCTATTATTTTCTACTATTTTCTTCTATTAATCTCTACAACCAACGTGGGGGCTGGAACTCACAGTCAGCAGGAAAGAGGAAAAAACAGCACTTTTTAAGAACATTTCCCAGAAACTGCATACAATCCTGTTTACATCTCATTATGCAGAATGTAATCACATGGCCACACACAGCTGCAAAGGAGACCGGGAACATAATCTTTACTGCTAGTGGTCATGGCCCAGAAAAAATGTAGGGTTTCTGTTACTGTGGAAGGGGTAAAAAGATGTTGGGGGACATAGCCAACTGCCTCAAGTAACAAAATAGAAATAATAAAATGAATACATTTATTTTTCAAATCTACAATTTTGGAGTATTTCCAAAAATACTAAGAACATGAATAGCTGGTACTTTCACAATAATGCACACAAACAATCCTGAGCATAAGAGGACTATTACATCACTGTGCATTGTGTTACGCCTTTTGGAATCTTTCCTAGAATACATTCTTAAGCCACATTATTAGCTCTACTAAGAACTTAAAAGTCTGACGTGATCAAATCACTTTATTGCTCTGAGTCCGTTTGCCCTTTTGTAATACAAAAGGTGTGAATTAGATGATCCCCAAGGTACTATTTTAATGGAGGACACGGAATAGTAATAAACCAACAGGTACCTCTTGAGTACTCTTTTAGGTAATAAATCAAATGAGTTCATATAAATTTTGAATATGCTATGTTTGGGGACTCCCGTCATTTTATGAGTTTATCCCTAAGATGAAAGTTGAAAACTTACCTCTGCAAGGTTCCTTACTGCTAGATATACACTGGTTGCCCCAGTTTCCGCAAATGAATGAGATTTTAGGTCAGAAAAGGGTGAAGTGAAGACAGAGGCACTGTTTACAATCTGTTCTGACCATCCCCCCCCCATAATAATAATAACCACGTTCCAAGGGCAGCAGGGCTAGAGGTGCTAGTGGTCATGCTCAGCATCTAGCATCAGTGGTGAGAGTGGAAGTCCACTTTTGCTCAGTGGTAGAGGCACTTGTACCTAACCGTGGACTTACTACCACCAGGCTTCTGGGGTCTCCAGTGGAGCAGCAGAATAACACAATTTTGGCATTAGTACTGTGTAGCTCCCAAGCCTAATATTTTCTGCCCACTCAGATTGTGGGAGCCATCTGTATCCTTTAACACATTTCTTTTCTATTTAAACTAGTAATGAGAGGAGACTGGATTCTGTTACTTGCAATGAAGAACCCCAGTTAACACACGTTGACTAATTATAAATGATAAAAGAAAAAAAGACAATATACAATTAAATGCTGATTTACTTGGAACCCAAAAGTTGATAAGCGCTAGAAGAAAGATGAACAAGAGCTGGAGTAATCAGGAAACACTTCTGGAAAGATCCAGAGCTGGAGCAGAATCTTAGAATTTACTCCGATTTGGATATATGTATGGGAAATTGCCCTAAGATAAGGAAAATAATAGAAACATAAAAAATGATTAAGCTTAGGAGCACCCAGCTGGCTCAGTTTGTAGAGCATGTGACTCTTGATCTCACAGTCTTGAGTTCAAGCCCCATGGCGGGCATGGAGCCTACTTTAAAAAAAAAATGATTAAGCTTCAATAAAGAAACTGATCTACTCGACTCAGATTGTGTTGGTGGGAAGAATGAAACAACAAGATTAGGATAGCTGTTTTGAACAGAGGGTTCTCATTATAGATTCTGTTTTTTCATAGCCCCTGAAGATTTTAAATATTATTTGTATATAATTTTTGATACCTATAAAATTGTCATATTCATGTATGTTATAAAATATAACAGTAGCATACACACACCTGTCAACATGCCATCCAACCTAAGAACTATTCCTAGCTATATGTTTATCCCTTCTCCCATTCCCCTGACTCTCCCATCCCACTGAGACCACCACTATCCTGAATTTTGTATTTATCATTCCTTTAAAAACTAGTTTTAGTACGTATGTATGGGCCTAAAAATGTAAGCAATATGTTGTTTAATATTGCTTCTTTTTGAGCTTTATACAAATGATATCAAAATACGTAATCTGCTTAGTCTTGCTTTTCTCACTCCATATTTTGTTTTGTGATTGTTCCATGTTGTTTCAGACAATTGTAGTTTAGAAATTTGTCACTGCTATATATTATTCCATTATCGGATGTGCCATGATTTATTTAACCATTTTCTTGTTGATAAACATTTGGAATGGTTTGAGGGTTTTGCAACTATGAACAACAGTGCTGCTATTGAGCATTTATATATGTGTTTCACATATGCATTCTTAGATGTGTATTGTTACATGTGTATTGATTGTCATATGTATATTGATTTATATGTATGTAAATCAAAGAAGCAAAAACCTTGAAAAGACAGAGTGGGATCCAGGTCATAGAGGGAAGAGATAGGAGGAGACAGCATGTCTCTCCATTCTGATATGAAAGATGAAAAGCTTCGATGTAGGTGTGTTATTAGGTTTGTGATAGGAAGTTAAGGATCAGAGAGGATGACTGGGTCACTCCATGGTCATAGTTTTCCCAGGTAAGGTAAATGCAATGGAAAGAAAAAGGGACAAGGGACTTGAAGTATTTGCAGGAGGTGATGGACATTGGAATCTGCTCTGAACAGAATAATGACAGGAGGAGACTGAGTGAAAACAGAGGCTTAAAGGAAGCTGAGCTCTGGATGCTGCCTCAGTTTGTTTCCGGGAGAGCTCTCGGCCAATTATGGTCAAAGGGTAGCGTGTTGAAATTGATGATATTGAAGGCTGTACCATGCAGAGGCCCAGAGTATCAACTGGGTCTCCCTACTCCTCAACGGTTAAGTACAACTGTCTCAAATCCCCATCACCTCCACTGCTTGTGGATGTTCAAGGCCCTCCCATGATTTTTGTAAATACCTAGTGAGCTCTAGGTCCTCAGGGTCATCTGGGCCTCCAAGAGCCTGAATCTCACATATTATTTCTGTTCTGAAACATTTCAGCTTAGGCCCTTTCTCCAGTTCCAACAATAAAAGTCACTCATTTAGTAGATGTAGACACTCTTGTAGGATTCCTGGAGAGAGGGTTACATTAAATCTAGCAAAACCCTCATCTCCATACCACCTTCCCCACTTTCCTCTCTCCTTCCCATCTCCTCTGTTGTAGATGCTGTCTGTGTTCTGCCTTCTGAAGCTTGAGACCAACTGACACCTTCAGGATAGGACTGGGAGGCAGTGTATGTGGGTGCTCACAAGTTCAAGCACTTATTAAAATACAGGATTTCCCACTGGACAGCAACATGCAAAAGAATGAAACTGGACCACTTTCTTATTCTATACACAAAGATAAATTCAAAATTGGTTAAAGGTCTGAATGTGAGACAGGAAACCATTAAAACCCTAGAAGAGAACACAGGCAGCAACCTCTTTGACATCGGCCAAGCAATTTCTTACTAGATACGTCTCCTGAGGCAAGGGAAACAAAAGCAAAAATAAACTATTGGGACTTCATCCAAATAAAATTTTCTGCACAGAGAAGGAAATAATCAACAAAACTAAAAGTCAACCTATGGAATGGGAGAAGATATTTACAAATGACATATAAAGGGCTGATAAAGGGCTAGTGATCCAAAATATGTAAAGATCTTATAAAATTCAAACTCAAACACCCAAAATGATGTTAACAAATAATGCAGTTAAAAAACTGGCAGAAGACATGAACTGACATTTTTCTGAAGAAAACATACAGATGGCCAACAGACACATGAAAAGATGCTCAACATTACTATCAGGGAAATGAAAAACTACAATGAGATATGGCCTCACACTAGTCAGAATGGCTAAAATTAACAACACAAGAAACAACAGGTGTTGGTGAGGATGCAGAGAAAAGGGAACCCTCGTGCTCTGTTGGTGGAAATGCAAACTGGTGCAGCTATTCTGGAAAACAGTATGCAGGTTCCTCAAAAGGTTAAAAATAGAACTACCCTACAACCCAGCAATTGCACTACTAGGTATTTACCCAAAGGATACAAAAACACTAATTCAAAGAGATACATGCACCTCCATGTTTATAGCAGTGTTGTCAACAATAGCCCAATTATGGAAAGAGCCCAGATGTCCATCAACTGATGAATGGATAAAGAAGGTGTAGTATCTGTATACAATGGGATATTACCCAGCCATTAAAAAGAATGAAATCTTGCCATTTGCAACGATGTGGATAGAGCTACAGAGAATTATGCTATGTGAAATAAATCTGTCAGAGAAAAACAAATACCATGTGACTTCACTCATATGTGGAATTTAAGAAACAAAACAAACAAACATAGAGGGGAGAAAGAGAGGCAAACCAAGAAACAGACTCTTAACTCTAGAGAACAAACTGATGGTGACCAGAGGAGAGGTGGGTAGGGCGGTGGGTTAAATAGGTGATGGGGATTAATGAGTGCACTTGTAATGAGCACCGGGTGTTGTATATAAGTATTGAAGGACTAAATTCTACACCTGAAACTAATATTACACTGTATCTTAACTAACTGGAATTTAAATAAAAACTTGGAGGAAAAAAAATACAGGATTTCACAACAAGAAAGCTTCTCTCCCTAAGAGGACATTAGCACTATCAATTAAGGTAGTAAAATGTTATTCTCCTTCATCCAAATAGAATTTAATGGAAATGAAGAGTGATTAGAAAGTATTCCCAAAGTGGGGTGGAGTGGAAGCAAGCCCTCAGCTATCAGACACACAGAGACCAACACTATTTGGTTTTCATGTCTCATGTTTCCAGTTATTTCTTCTATGTTCCCAATAGTAAGATATTTTGTGATTCTTTTTTTTTTTTTTTTTAAGATTTTATTTATTTATTTGACAGAGACAGCCAGCCAGCGAGAGAGGGAACACAAGCAGGGGGAGTGAGAGAGGAAGAAGCAGGCTCACAGCAGAGGAGCCGGATGTGGGACTCGATCCCATAACGCCAGGATCACGCCCTGAGCCGAAGGCAGACGCTTAACCGCTGTGCCACCCAGGCGCCCTGAGATATTTTGTGATTCTGAAAAATATTTGAAAAAAGAAAAACACTTGGGTTTATTTGACTCTTTCATAATTTTAAAACATTTTATGATCAAATGTCTCATAGAAGCACTCTCACCAGGTGAGGGAGCTGAGGAGCTGTTCTTTAAACGTTTTCATGAGTAGGAGTGTGTTTCAAACATTCAAGGTTGAAGAAGTGTTATTCAAAACATGGAAAAAAATTTCCCTGAGCGCATTCAAATAGCAAAAGTGTCTTAGAACACAAATAACATGAACTACAAAAAGAAAGATCAATAAATTTGACTTCATCAGAACAAAACATTTGTTCTTCAAAGAAAGTTAAAAGACAACCCACAGGCAGGTAGAAAATGGCTACAAAACATACATTTGACCACAGACTTGTATGCCGTATAGCATATATAAAGAACTCTTACAAGTCAACAATAAGACCAACAACCCAGTTCAAAATGGGCAAAAGATTTAAACATTCAGTTCCCCAAAGAAGATACGTGGATGTTAAATAATCAGGTAAATAAGATGCTCAGTATCCCTAGTCGGCAGGGAAATGCCATTAAAACCACAACGAGAGGGGCGCCAGGTGGCTCAGTTGGTTGAACATCCGACTCTTGATTTCAGCTCAGGTCATGACCTCTGGCTTGTGAGATTCAGCCCCACGTTGGGCTTGGCCCTGGGTGTGGCGCCTACTTGAGATTCTCTCCCCCCCCCCCCGCCCCTCCTCTTCTAGAAAACAGAACAAAACAAAACAAACACCCCCCACACAATAAGGCTATGCATCCACTCGAATGGCTAAAACTTGAAAAGACCAATCATACACATACTGACAAAGATGTGCAACAACCGAACTCTCCTCCGATACTGGTGAGAACTGGAAAATAGTTTAAATACTTTGGAAAATAGTTTGAAATTTTTTAAAAAGTTAAACGTACACCTACTGTATGACCCAGCCATTTTACTCCTAGGTATCTACCCAAGAGAATGAAAACATATCCATGTAAAGACTTGTACATAGATGTTCCTTTATTAATAAGAGCTAAAAAACTTGAAACAACACAAATGTTCATCAAAAGGTGAATAGAGGGGCGCCTGACTAGCTCAGTCCATGGAGCATATGACTCTTGATCTTGGGGTTGTGAGTTCGAGCCCCACATTAGGTAGAGATTACTAAAAACAATAAACTTAAAAAAAAAAGAAAGAAAATAAATTGTGGTACATCCATAAAATGACACACTACTCAGCAATCAGTGAACTATTGACAAACACAACATGAGTGAACCTCAGCAATTATGCTGAGTGAAAGAATCCAGACATATAATTCAATTTATATAAACGTCTAGAAAATTCAAACTATACCAGGGCAGTGGGGAGATGAGGAAAGGATTCTAAAGGGGCATGAGGCAGGATGCCTGGGTGGCTCAGTTGGTTAAGTGTCTGCCTTCAGATCAGGTCATGATCCCAGGGTCCTGGGATTGAGTCTTACCTGGGGCTCCCTGCTCAGTGGGAAGCCTGCTTCTCCCGCTGCCTGCTGCTCCCCCTGCTTGTGCGCTCTCTCTCTCTCTGACAAGTAAGTAAAACTTTTATTTTTTTTTTTTAAGATTTTATTTATTCATTCGAGACAGAGAGGTACAGAGAGAAAGAGCACGAGCAGGGGGAGAGGCAGGGAGAGGGAGAAGTGGACTCCCTGCTGAGCCGGGAGCCAGATGCCACTGATCCCAGGACCCTGAGATCATGACCTGAGCCAGAGGCAGACGCTTAACTATCTGAGCCACCCAAACACCCAAAAATAAAATCTTTAAAGGAGCATGAGGCAACTATTGGGGTATGATGTTGCCTTGATTGTTGTTGCCTTGATTGTATTGATGGTTTCTCCACATGTAACAAAAATATTCAAATTTTATACTTTCTCTTTTTTAAAAAGATTTATTTATTTATTTGAGAGAGAGAGCATGAGCAGAGGGGAAGGGTGGGGGGCAGGGAGAGAGAGAGAGAAGCCGACTCTCCACTGAGCATGGAGCCCCATGCAGGGCTCGATGTAACAACCCTGAGATCATGACCTGAGCCAAAACCAACAGCTGGGCACTTAACAGACTGAGCCACCCAGGCGCCCCCAAATTTTCTACTTTCAATGCATGCCATGTATTTTATATGATCATGTCCCAATAGATTCAAAGTATATAAGAGATGTTTTTAAAATCTAGAAGAAAATACCCTCAATAGTATTTAAACTAATTTCATTATACTCACCGAGTTCCTGGTTTTCAAGGGTATATAGCACTGAATTCCTCTTACCTTACGGGAATTGAATGAGTAATTGTTTTTTTTCTCATTGTTACTTTTAATTTTTTGTATGAAAAAACAAACAAACAGAAACAGTGAATGGAAGTACCGCAATTGTTAGGAGGGAAATTTAAAGAGCCACATGAATTAGCTGATTATTTCATTTTGTAATTGTTCTCTCCAGTGGTTTTATTTAACCCTTCAAGGTGAGAATGCTTCTATTTATGTTTACCTTGCAAACTGGTTAAATGGCTTTAAATGAAACAAAATAATTTCATGTGGAAAGAAACCATACAGTTTTTATTGCCGACAAGGGCAGAAAAGTTAACGACAAAAAGTTTTGAGTAAAAGCCTCGGAATGTTCATTTTTTTATGAGAGGGCACCGTAGCACATTACAGATCGAGTTTTTTTAGAAACTTGCTAAGGATTTTTCCTTCTCTAAAATAGTACGATTTCGTAGTTATTTTTACAAAGACTATAGGAAGACATATGAGGATAGATTCTTCGGTTTCAGTGAGCTCTCAGGTAGGTACCTCATTGCTACGGAAAGAGCCTGGGGCTGTTGAAACAGTAGACCTGGATCCTGACCAATATTTGATACTAATTTATAGTGTAACCCAAACTTTTCTGGTTACCAGTCTCTTCTATAAAACAGAGATCACACTGGATCATACTACTTCATCTATGTGCTTCAAGAGATTCTTTACAGGACCTGGTCAGAAAGAAAAGGGAGCGATCTCATCATTCAACAAATATTTATGGATTGACTGTATGCCAGGTATGGTTCTCGGAGCCAGTGATGAGATGGTGAACAAGACAGGTGTCCCTCTCTTCCAGCAGGGAACCAGAAAGTAAGTTTAAAACAAAACAAAACAAAACAAGTAAGATATTAAGAAGAAAATAAAATGGTAATGTGACAGAGAGTGACTGGAAGGATAGTGTAGTAAGGATGCGGAAGTGACATTTGGCTGGATCTTATGGCAAGAAGTACCCAATCAAGCAAAGCGCTAAGGGAAGATGGCTCCATGCTGAGTGAACAAGAAGTACAGAGGCCCCAAGGCAGGAACCAGCAGGTGTGTTCAGAAGGAGGAAAGATCACAGTGGCCAGAGTTAGTGACTAAGGGGGAAAGTAGGATGAGGTGAGGTGTGGAGGCAGCGGATCTGGAAAGTTCTGATAAGCGTTTTGGAGTTGGATCCATTGGTGGGCCGTAAGCAGTAAACTAATTTTCGTTTGTTTATTTTTTAAGCTCCTCTAGTTGCTCTATGAAAAATGGGCTATCAGGATGTCAGAGGGAAAGTGGAGGGCCAGTTAGGATTCTTACACGTTTGGGAGATAGAACTTACAGGCAGGCCCACCCCTGATGTTTGTAGGGCCCAGGGCAAGAGAATAAATGGAGGCCTAATACCAAATGATCACATATGTAAAGGTTACGAATCCCAGGGGAGATCATTAGATAAAATATGTTATCTTATCTTGAAAAATATACTTTCATAACAAGGTGGAAGGCGAAGTTAGGATTCAGATTTCTCAGATTCCTTGGAATGCCATAATGAGATACAGGGATTGCTGGCCGCTAGCCTTCCTTCCTCTGTCTGCTCTGCCTTCTCTTCCCACCTCCAGTTGCACCCCACATTTCAAAGACCCTCACCCAGAGGTACGTGGACATCTAACCCACCAACCAAACTCTGTCTATCCCTTCTCCAAATAGGTTCTTGGCCACCTGCTGGATCTGGGGGAGTCTATGCCTGGGTGGCACCACTCTGTTCTTAGGAGGATGGACAGAAGAGAGGCCCCTGCAGGCTCTGGGAGCAAGCTGTGCACTGTTTGGACATGGAATTCTGGAGTCTTGGGTGACTAGAGAATGGTCTAGAAAGTGGGGGGCACAGGCCCTATGGAGGCATGACCCCGTGGCCCTGTGGACTCCTTACAGTGTAAGAAAGGGTGTGGCCAGACAAGGGCCAGAGTGGGGCCTCTGAAGCTCAGGGCCAGAGCAGGGCTACTTAGTTTTGTGGGTGGTACTGGAAAGAGAGGAATCAAGATGGTTACAGTGGGGCGGGGGAGTGGAATCAAGTGCTTCAGTTCAAATGTTTTTAGTTAGAGGGGCGCCTGGGTGGCTCAGTCAATTGAGCATCCAACTCTTGATTTCAGCTCAGGTCAACATCTGCTATTTGACAAGATACCAAGACTTTTAAAACATCATTAAACTGGAAATCAGGAGACATGTCCCTGTTCTACCCCTAACTAGACATATGACCTTAAAGCATACCACTGAACACTCTGAGGCTGTGTTCCCATTTATAAAAGGGATAAAATGGGGTGATTGGATACCGTGACTTTTATGGTCCAGCTAAAATTCTAAAAGGAACTCAGTATCCCATTCTCCATATGCAGAAGTCACATATCAGATGCCAGTCTAGGATCCAGTTATAAAGATCTATCTATTCAGAGAAAGCACACACAGGGCAAAGATAATCAGCCATTTGGTTTAGTAGTAATTATAATGATACTACGATGCTATCATTATAATAAAAATTACAATACTTTGTATTTTATGAGGCTGTACAGAAAACAATCTGGCGTACTGCAGAGATTCTTTGCTCCTTGGGAATACATACAACTGCAAAAGACATTGATGTATCAATAATTATAGCTCAAAATCTCATAAAATATATATAACCCCTGGACTACATGTCATGCACAGTTCCTTGTTGAAGATGAAACTCTTTTCAGGCAAATTCTCAGCTATCTGTAAGCTGACCGGCGTTTGAGCAAGAGTGTGAATTATAAAAAGATTGCCAGTCAGATGTTAGGATGATTCTGCCTGTGGAAGCCCTGTATACTCTCATCACAGCTCCCAGATCACTGTAGATCAAATGGTCTCTCTCGTTTTAAATTTCCTGCTTATACTCTTTGCAAAGCACTTGGCAGGAAAAGGTGATGAAGGGGTTTTCTACTGAGTAGAAGAAAGCATGAAAAAAAAAGGGGGGGGGGGGAGGCCAATGATGACAAGCATTCAAATGAATGTCCTAGGAAAGAGATTTGTTTAATCTCAGACCAGATTTGAGAAAAAGAATATCCGGGATCCTGGACTGTGATTCCAAAGGAAGTCAAGACTTCCGTTTCCACAGCTGCCCTGTAGGAAGCTGGTATGTCCCCAGTATATCTTCTTTCACTGTGCTACCCAAGGGTGAAAAGCAAAGTAGCACATCTCTCAGATGCCAAGCCAGGGTAAGGTCCCTGCCCCCACTCCCCTCCAAAAAAAGGTGCCGGATCTGACATCCTGTCTGGTTGAAGCCACATCCTTAGAGAGCAATTACATTGCGTCATTCCTCACCTTGTTGAGGCCTCTTTTCCTTTAAATGAAGGGCAAGTGACCATTAAAAGTGGTTCCCAAAATAACCCAGTGGTTTCATTGCATTCGGAATGTCCGCCATCCAGAACTGAGGAAGCGGATGTACCTCTGAAGGGGGAGGGGAGGGTAGCATTACCCTCGGCGCTGTGACCCTTCGCTCTGTTACTCAGTAGCAACAGCTGCCAAACTCACAGGAGCTGAAAAATCTAGACAATGGATTACATTTCTTAGCTATTTATTTAAACCATTTAAAAATCAGCCCCACCCTGAATAAATGAATTATAGGCAAACAAAGTTAATGTTAGTGAAATTAGCGTTTGATAAAGGATCAGAGTTCACTTTTGACTAAAGAGTAGGAAACTGTAGTATTAAAACGAGAAAAAAGTGGAAGGTTGAATTTTTTCATATAGAATAACTTCTATTTGCAATACCTTGGCATTTAATTTTTTTTTTTTTTTTTTTGAGAAAGAGAGCATGGGGGGTAGGTAGAGGGAGAGAGAGAGAGAGGGAACGGTTTTCTTTCTTTGTTTCTTTCTTCCTTTCTTTTCAAAAAAAGATTAATATTAGAGGGAGAGAGAGAGCATGCGCGTGTGAGCTGGGGTAGGAGTTGAGGGAGAGGAGAGAGGGAACCCCAAGCCGACCACCCACTGAGCACAGAGCCCAACCCAGGGCTCGATCTCACAACGCTGAGATAATGATCTGAGGCAAAATCAAGAGTCGGACACTTAGCTGACTGAGCCACCCAGGTGCCCCAATACCTTGGCATTTTTTATTTTGACTCTCCCAACTGAATTTTGCATAAGAGAATAAAAAAAGCTTAATTTGTAAGGAACAAATACGCACTTGCCTCTAAAATAAAGCTCATAAATTGATAAAGTTCATTGATCCTATAACACCAAGCCCATGTGAGTATGGCTAAGCTAAACAGGAGACTCCATAATGTAAACAGAAGTTATCATTCAGCAGTGTATCATGAATGGTTTTGAACTTCCTTTTTATACTTTTCTAGTTTCCCCCCCACACAATACACTGGAATTCGTTATATAATTTTTTAAAAACCCACACAGTTTGAAACAAGAAACACAGGATGTTCAGAAGAGGTAATATTTTAATACGATGAAAGACCTTATTACTCTTTCAATCACAAAAGGAAAGCAAAACAAAACAAAACACATTTTGACCTATTTTCGGGGAGAAAAAAGTTTTATCGTGATTTCTTTTTTTAATCCCAGCTTTATTGAGATATAATTGACATGTGACATTCTGTGAGTTTAGAGTGTACAGTTGCTGATTTGATACATTTGTATATTGCAAAATGCTTACCACCATGGCGTTAGCTAACACCTTCATTCTGTCACATAATTACCATTTCTTTTTGTTATGAGACTATTTAAGATTTACTCTCTTAGCAATATTCAAGTATATAATATAGTATTACTAGCTACAACCGCCATGCTGTACATTACACCCCCAGAACTTGTTAGTCTTGTAACTGGTAGTTTGTACCGTTCGATCAATATCTCCCTATTTCCCCCTCATCCCCGTCTCTAGTAACCACCACTTTATTCTCTGTTTCTTTGAGTTTGGCTTTTTTAGATTCCACCCAGGAGATATCACACAGTATTTGTCTTTCTCTGTCTAACTTATCTCACTTAGCGTAATGCCCTCCTGGCCCATCTGTGCTGTTGTAAATGTCAAGATTTCTTTTTTCTTGTGACTGAATAATATTCCACTGTGTATATATTCTTTATGTATTCATCCATTGACAAACACTTAGGTTGTTCCCATATCTTGGCTATTGTGAATAATACTGCAATGAACATGGGAGCGCAGCTATCTCCTTGAAATCCTGATGTCAATTCCTTTGGATAAATACCCAGAAGTGGGATTGCTGGGACATATGGTAGTTTTATTTTTATTTTTACTTACTTAATTTATTTTTGAGGAACCTCCATACTGTTTTCCATACTGGCTGTATCAATTTGCATTGCCAAAAACAATATCCAAGGGTTCTCTTTTCTCCACACCATGCCAATGCTTATGGCTTGTTTTTTCGATGATAGCCATTCTAACAATATCTCATTGTAGTTTTGATTTGCATTTCCCTGATGATCAATAATGTTGAGGAAATTTCTTTTTCTTTTCTAATTGTTTTATCGAAGGGTAACATACATCCAAAAAGTATGTAAATCATAAATGGAATACACTTGTATAACCTAGACCCAGATCAAGAAAGCAAACATTACCAGCACCCAAAAAGCTCCCTTTAGGGCCGCCTGGGTGGCACAGCGGTTAAGCGTCTGCCTTTGGCTCAGGGCGTGATCCCGGTGTTATGGGATCGAGCCCCACATCAGGCTCCTCCACTATGAGCTTGCTTCTTCCTCTCCCACTGCCCCTGCTTGTGTTCCCTCTCTCGCTGGCTGTCTCTCTCTGTCAAATAAATAAATAAAATCTTAAAAAAAAAAAATCTCCCTTTAACTCACCTGCCTGTTACTCTGCTCCTCAAGGATAGCCACTATCCCAACTTCTAATGCCATAGATTAGGTTTGCCCACTTTGTACCATACATATTTAAGTTATATATTAGTATTAATTTTTTGTGTCTTTGTGTCTAGTTTCTGCTCAACAGGATGTTTGTGAGACTCGTTCGTATTGTTGCAAGTAGTCGTAGTCTATTTTCACACAGCTATAGAATATTTCATTGTAGGAATTTACTGCAATTTATCCATTTATGGCTGATGGACATTTGGGTTATTTCTCTGATTACTATTACAGATAGTGTTACTATGAACATTCTTGTACATGTTTTCCGATGAACATATATATTGATTTTTCTAGGTGTATGCCTAGGAGTAGAATCTCTGAGTCATGGGGTAGAAGTAAGTTCAACCTTAGTAGATATGGTCAAACAGTTTTCCAACTGGTTTCACACATTATTACTCCCACTATTGGGGTGAAAGTCCTCTCCTAGTTGCTCTATATCTTACAACATTTGATATTATTTATCCTTTTCGATTTAGCCAGAATAGTGGGTGTAGTATCATAGTGATTTTTTTCATTGTGATAAAATATACATAAAATTTTACCATTTTGACCTTTTTTAAAAAAAGGTTTATTTTTAAATAGAGAGAGAGCATGTGTGTGTGTGTGCGCGCACATGGTGTAGGGGAGGAGCAGAGGGAGAGGGAAAGAGAGTCTAAAGCAGACTCTGTGCTGAGCGCAGAACCTGACACTGGGCTCAATCTCAGGACACCGCGATCACAACCTGAGCTGAAACCAAGAGTCAGATGCTTAACCAACTGTGCCACCGAGGCATCCCACCATTCTGACCAATTTAAAGTGTACAATTTAGTGGAATTAAGTACTCACATTGTGATTTTAATTTGTAGTTCCCTCATAACTAAGGAAGTTCAGCATCTTTTCATGACTATTGACCATTTGGGTATCTTCTTTTATTATGTGCCTGTTCAAGTCTTTTACCCATTTTTCTATTGGATTGTTGGTCTTTTTCTTGTTCACGTGTAGGAGTTATTTATTTACTTATTTATTTGACAGATTGAGAGAGAGAGCTCACAAGCAAGGGGAGTGGCAGGCTGAGAGAGAGGGAGAAGCAGGCTCCCCACTGAGCAGGGAGCCCAATGTGGGACCTGATCCCAGGACCCTGGGATTATGACTTGAGCTGAAGGCAGATGCTTAACCTACTGAGCCACCCAGGTGCCCCTATGTGTAGGAGTTTTTGTGTATTTTAGACATGAGGTTCCCCCCTCCAACATATGAATTGTAAATGTCTTCTCTATTTTTACCCTTTTTTGAAGGTCAGAAGTAATTGACATTAATAGAGTCCAATTTATTGTATTTTTCCTTTATGATATTTTTGTGTGTGTGTGTCTCATTTAAGAAATCTTTGCTGAGGTACACTTGGCTGGCTCATTCATTAGAACATGTGACTCTTGATCTCAAGGTTGTGAGTTCAAGCCCGAGGCTGGGTGTAGAGCTTACTTAAAACCAAAAAAACAAACCTAAAACAAACAAAAAACTCCCCAAAAAAATCCTCCCCCAAAAACCTTTGCCTACCCAAATGTCATGAAGATATTCTCCAATATTTTCTTCTAAAAGCCTCATTTAGTTCTATAATCCATCCAGAGTTGATTTGTTATGTATGGTGTGATATAGGCGTCAAGACTTACTTTTTCTCATATGGAGAGTCAATTGACCCAGCACCATTTATTTAAAAGATCATCGTTTCCCCCACTGTATTGTGTTGTCATCTTTGTCAAAAATCAGGTGATCAAATATGGGTTTGTTTTCAGACTGTTTATTCTACCCCATTGGTCTACTTGTCTGTCCTTATGCTAGTGCCATACTGTCTTAAGTACTCAAACTTAGATGGATCTCAATATCTGGTAGTATAGATCTTCCAGCTTTGTTCTTCAAGACTGTCTTGGCTATTCTTGTCTCTTTCCCCTGAATTTCTTTGTTGATGTTGTTGCTTTAATAACAGCTTTATTGGGAGATAATACATACATACCATATAATTCACTCATTTAAAGTGTATAATCCAATGGTTTTAATAAATTCACAGAGATGAGCAACCATCACCACAGTCAGTTTTAGGACATTTTCATCACCTTAGAAAGAAACCTTATGCCCTTTAGCTATCATTCTACACTCCCCAGTTCATCGGCCCCACCAAGCCCTAAGCAACCACTAATCTACTCTCTGTCTCTGTAGATTTGCCTATTCTGGACATTTCACACAAATGGGATCGTACAATATGTGGCATTTTGTGGTTGACTGCTTTCACTTAGCATCATGTTTTCAAAGTCATTCATGCTGTAGCATGAATCAGCATTTCCTTCCTCTTCATGGCTGAGTAATATTCCATTGTATGATTATGTCACGTTTTATTTATCCATTTGTGAGTTGATAGAAATTTGGGTTGCTTCCACTCTTTGGCTATTATGAATAATGCTTCCACAGATGCTTACATCTGTGTGTAAGTTTTTGTATGGATATACCTTTTTCATTTCTCTTGAGTATATAGTTAGGGGTAGAATTTTTGGGTCATATGGTAACTATATTTAACTGGGGGAATTCTCAGACTGTTTCCCAAAGTGTCTACACTAGTTTACATTCCCATATTGTTAAAAAAATTTTTTTAATGTTTTTAATTAAATTATATGCATAATAAAAAATTCAAACAGTACCAAGGGCTACAAAATGAAGAGGAAACCTTGCTCTCTTTATATACTGTGAACACCTGGGTGGCTGATACCCTGCTCTGGGCCACCAGGTACGGGCGCTTACTTTGCTCTGCCTGCTTGATACCTTTAGGACTGAATAGGAAGGGGGAAGAGAAGGACTGAATAGTTATTTATTTATTTATTTGAGTGGGGAGAGAGAGAGAGGGAGGGAGGGGCAGAGGGAGAGGGAGAATCTCAAGCAGGCTGCACACCCAATGTGGAGTCCCATGCTGGGAATCCCATGGCCCCATGACCGCAAGATCACGCCCTGAGCCAAAATCAAGAGTCTCATGCTTAACCAATTGAGCCACCCATGTGTCCCTGAATCTACATTTTAAAAAATATGTATGGTGCCTCCTTTACTTTATTGAGCTCTTTATTCTATCTTATTTCTTCAAGTTTCATATAACTGGAATCATTGGTTTAAAGTTTTTTTTTTTTAAAGGGGGGTTTCAAGGCTTTAAAAATATTATCCATCTACTCTCAAAAAAGGTTGCTCCAATTACAATCTCATCAGCATCGAGTACCCATCTCCCTGTACCCTCATCAGATCAAAAGTGTGTATTACAGTTTTATATAAATCTACGTATTTATTTGCCAGTTTGTTAGGCGCAAGGAGTCTCTTGACAAGTTTTCTATTTCCTCACGCTCCCTCTCCTCTAGAAATGAGAAGAGGTCTTTTTCCTTATTCATTTTATTATTTCATCTCCTTCAACGTGACTCGGCCCCAGGAGGACGCTCCAGTCACCGCAGAAGAGGAGACCGCCGGGCACCGGGCCACGTGAAGCCCACCTCTCGGCTAGCTCTGCGAACCAGGATGCAAGACCTCCTTTCCCGGTGGGTCTACCTGAGTGCCTCGTGGCAGCAGAGGGCGCTATAGAGCCAGCGCCGGACCACGCCCCCAGGACAGCGTGCCGCGCCCCCGTGACGTATTTCCGCGTCATCTGCCGCCGAGGCGTGTTCCCATTGGCTATCGGCGAGGCAATAGGGGCGGAGCCCAGTGGGTGTGTGGAAAGCGCAGCAGCCCCGGTGGAGGGGCGAGGCTTCCCTTTTCCCCGCCCCTCCTCCGCCCTCCATTCCCTCCCTGGGACGGCTGCGCGGAGCGGCTGGAGCGCGCTGCCTGCGACGGCTGTACTTTCCGGGCTGAAGCAGGAGTAGGGCTGTGGCAGTGTCGGTCGAGCCTGAGGGACCGGTTGACTGAGGGAGAGAGGGAGGGAATCCCGGCTGCCGCGCTGCGCCGGCGGGGAAGCCCTTCGATTCCCTGCGCGCCAAGGCGAGCCCCGGGCAAGTGGAGCGGGGGTCCCCCGAGACCGCCAGCGGCCCCTCGGCGCTGACGGGAGTACGCGGGGCTCGCCCCTCGAAGGCAGCCCCGGGGCCCGCGGCCCCTACTTGGCCGTGCGCGGCGGGCGTGGGGCAGCTCAGAGTGAGGAAGCAAAAGAGGGGCCGCCCTCCCCTCGGAGTTAGAAGCGCCTTCCCGGGTCCAAAATGCCCAAGAAGAAGCCGACGCCCATCCAGCTGAACCCGGCCCCCGACGGCTCCGCGGTTAACGGGACCAGCTCGGCGGAGTAAGTCTGGGGTGGGCGGCGAGCGCCGGGCCGGGCTGCGGAGGCCCTTGCTGGGGTGTAGGAGCCGAGTCGGGTGTGCGCTGCGCGCGGGGCTCCGCTTGGGTTCGTCACGTACGTCTCAGGCTGGCAGGGGCGAGGAACTCCCGGCCGCCAAGGTATCGGTGACTAAGCACAGATTGTGTTCCTGACTCAGACCAGTCAGTGGACCCACCGGGTCCCGATTTTCCCCCTCTGCCGACCCCTTGCAGTCATCCTTGGCCACTGGCCATTCACTTTCTCCCCCTCAAAGATGAAAACTGGTTCATCCCCCGCCCCTCCCCAGCTGTTTTTCCCAGATCGTCTGGGATCCTGGCCTGTGAAAGGGAGAAGGGAGCAAATGTCTTGGAAGGAATTAAAATCGCATCTGCGTCTCTGAGGCCGGCTCAGGGTGTGGAGTGTGGAGTTGGGAAGAGCAAGCCGCGTCCTCACCTTTGTGCTTGACACCTGTGGGCCGGGAATGCCTCGTTGCGGCCACTGGCTGGCTGGCAGGGGCGTGTGTACACCGATATCCCCGTGGCTTTTCCCTTGTCGACTTCGGGGGCTCCAGGTCCTTGGCCTTCTTCCTGGAAACTATCTTGTCTCCAAGGGAGCTGCTTTCCTCTTCATCTGACCCTTCATTCATTAACAAATCGCTCCTCCCAGTGACTCTCCTGGCTTTCCGTAGTTTACCAGGAGCCCTAAACTGACCTGAGACATGAACACCCATAGCCCTGAAAACCACGCGCACGGGTGCTCCATCTCTGCAGCTTCCAGTGTTGCTCACAAACCAGCACTTTATCTCATGAAACAGTGATGAGGCTGTTTTGTGGGGTATTTCCGAACTCCCACAACTCTTTTTGCATCCTGAGTAAGGGACAAGACTGTGAGGGAGAGAGACCCAGCTAGCTGGAGAATTAACCAGAAAAGATTTGGTTCTTAATCTTTATCTGCACACTGGAGATGTATGAAAGCTAGCTCATGAAATGAATGGAGTAGGCCTGAACCGTCTGCCCTTTGGTGATTTCTATAACCTTCCTTTCTCTCTTTAGATTTTGATAGCCTGGGGACCTACTGGCTTGGTGACTCTGCCCATCCTTGTAATGATCACGAGGCCAATGGTGGGCCTGTGGTGTGAACTCAGCTAGTTTCCTCAGACCTGCTCCCAACAGATGCCCTTCAATACTATAATGTCTCTTTTGTATGATATTGACTTGTACAGGTCCGATTCTATGCAGACTGTCGTTCAGACTTACTGTAGAGAATTTTACCTTTAAAACAAATTGACATCCCCCCAGCACAGGGCAGGACAAGTTTTGACCAGAGTGGCTGGTTGAATGTCATGGCCTGACCATCGTGCTTCTGTTTGATTTGGAGGTAGGTACTGAGTAGAAGTACCTGTTGTCATTCTCTTGTTAATTGTGGCACCGCAGCTGTATTCTTGCAAATGCGAGGAATCTGGGGCGCTCGGGTGGCGCCGTTGGTTAAATGTACTACTCTTGGTTTCAGCTTGGGTCATGATCTTGGGGTCCTGGGATCAGGCCCGAGTCAAGCTCAATGAGGAGTCTGCTTGAGGATTTTTCTCTCTCTGCTCCTCCTGCTCGTGTTCTCTCTCTAAAATAAATAAATCTTAAAAAAAAAAAAACAGGAAAAGAATAAACTCCTCTGGAGTTGGTGGCAGAAAAGTTTGGTGGGGGGGGCGCCTGGGTGGCACAGCGGTTAAGCGTCTGCCTTCGGCTCAGGGCGTGATCCCAGCGTTATGGGATCGAGCCCCACATCAGGCTCCTCCGCTATGAGCCTGCTTCTTCATCTCCCACTCCCCCTGCTTGTGTTCCTTTTCTCGCTGGCTGTCTCTATCTCTGTTGAATAAATAAATAAAATCTTTAAAAAAAGAAAAGAAAAGAAAAGAAAAAAGTTTGGTGGGACTGGGAGATTCTCAGCAAGTGGTTAGAAGGTTGGACTCTGGAGTCAGGCTAAGTTTGAAGCCTGGCTCTGTTACTTGGTGGCTTTGTGACCTGGGACAAGTCTCAGGCTTATCTTAGAGATAAGACTTAGTTAAGGCTTAGTTAGGTTTAGTTTTATCATCTGCAAAAATGGAGCTACTGATAGAACCTACTTACGGTAGTTTGAAGGTTAAATGAGCTAATACATGGTAACCCTTCCGTAAATGTTAGCTGCTAGTGCCTTTGTTACTGGGTGAATGTTGAGAAAGCTGAAGGAAGCTGGAAGGTGATTTCCGTGCATGGTGGTGGATATGTATGTTAAGGTGCCTTTGCTTCTGGATAAGCGAATCGCCGTGATCGCTTAGTTTTTGTGCCGTCTGCATCTACCTCCATGACTCATTGCTGTGTTACAATAGGAGGCATCTTTGTGTAGGCTGCCTGAGACAAACAGGGACTGTTCCCCTACATTTCCTGGCACTAAAGGGAGGAAAGCTGTACACATCTTCATCTTTCATCTTCGAAGTGTTTCTCAAGTAAGGCTGCTGTTCTCGTGATTTCTGTGATTAGACCAGGGCACAGTTGTGAACATTATCATGTAATGTAAACTAAAGAAAAAAAAAATCCATTGACATTAAGGATCTCTTGGTACTCACTTGGCAAGGATACTTCTCTTCTGTGGCTCCTTGACACTTTGGGATTTACCTCTAACTTAGCACTTAACGCATTCAGATGGAGCTGGGTTACATGGGACCTGAAGTTTATGCAAGTTGCCGGGATCCTTGAAGAAAAAAGAGTGTAAAAATACCTCTTTTGCAAATTTTGTAAAAATGTATGAGCATATTGCAAGGGTACTAAGTGTTAGCATGAAATAAATTGGAAATAAGATCATATCATTCCTGTTTCAAATGTTTTCATGGTTCCATTGCAGTTTGAATAAAATCCAGAATCCTGTTGGGCTGTGAGACCCAGAGATCTGCTCCCCCATGGCCCTCCTACCCCCATCTCTTTAACCACATTTCCTGCTGCTCCTTTCTTCCACCATACTAGTCCTCTTTCACTTCCTTCTTGGGATGGTCTGTATTCCCTCCAGGCCCTTGCACATGCTGTTCCCTTTGCCTAGAATGAATCATCCCTTCCTCTTCCCAAGCTGGGAAGGAAGTTATCATCATCTCTACCTAAATGTCATTTCCTCCGAGGTGTTCACAGACCACCTAATCTCTGAAGGAGGTCGCTTTCCCATGTCATCTGAATTTTTTTTTTTTTTTAAGTAGGCTCCACCCTCATTGTGGGGCCAAACTCATGACCTTGTGATCAAGAGAGTTGCATGCTCTACCGACTGAGCCAGCTAGGTGCCCATCACCTGATTTTTTTTTTATGACACTCATTCACTGTCTATAATTTTTTACTAGGATATTTTAAATATCTCCCTTTTCTGTATACAATAAACTGTGAGGTTAGGGCTGCCTTTTTCTGATTCATTGCTCTTTAAGTAGTTCCCGGAATACAGTAGCTGGTGCATAATAAGTGCAAAAATGTTTGAGTAAATCAGTGAGTGACTTAAATTTTGAATATTTGCACAATGTGTTTAACAAATCTTTTTGTGCTTTTTCATTTTTTTCTTTTATTTTCCCCTTTGCTGTCATTTCTCCCTCCCCATTTCCTTTTCTTTCACAGGCACTCACCCACTCTAGGATATTTAATATATGGTCTTATGGTTCCACTCATTTGTTGGGTATGTATACCTTTGGGAGGAAGATGGTACTGTTTTGTGTGTTTCTGTGCTGAGAGTGCTGAGTGCAATTGTGCTGTTATTTTGCCTTGAGAAAGGAGATCCTGCCATTTGTGACAAATGGATGAACCTGGAAGACTTTATGTGAAATGAAATAAACCAGACACAGAAGAAAAAATATACTCCATGATCTCACTTACATGTGGAATCTAAAAAAAGGGGGGGAATAAATAGAAGCAGAGAGTAGAAAGGTGGTTACCAGGGGTGGGGAGGGGGGTGTTGAGGATACAAAGTTGCTGTAGGATGAATCATCCTAGAGATCTAATGTACGACATGGTGACTGTAGTTAATAATACTGTATTGAATACTGGAGATTTGCTAAGACAGTAGATTTCAGGAGCTCGCATACACAAGAAAATGGTAACTGTAAGGACATAGATATGTTTGTTAATTAGCTTGACTGTAGTAATCTGTATGTGTATCAAATCTCATGTTGTACACCCTAAATATATTCAGATTTTATAAAAATTACTGTTGTGCTATAAATATGCCTCAGCTGGGATAGATTAGGTTGTGTTGAGGTTATAACCAACCAAAAAATCAGTAGTTCAACACACTTGCAGGTCAGTGGGAGTCTGTTCATTGGATTCCATTAGGGATCCAGGCTTACGGAGGTTCTATCTCTGAAATATGCTCACGTGAGAAGGGCATCTTGTGAACCACGTTCTGGCTCCTGACGTTTTTGTCCAGAAGTGACACAGGTCACTTTTGCTCTCATTTCATTGGCCGGAGCAAATCACATGGCCATGCTGACCTTCAAAGGAGGGGTGTTCTTGGAAGGAGGAGAACCAGGAATATTTGAACAAAAGCAATGACCGTCCCCCAATTTTTTTGCAGTTTGTCTTTACTTTTTTTTTTTTTTAACATAATACCATGTTTCTGAGCTATTCATGATGCTACATGATGCTATTCATTATTTCTCTTGGTTGCAGAGCAGTCATGTGCATGTACCCCATTTTGCTTATTATCCTATGTCAGTTCCCTTAGAATGAGACAACTGTTTTCAACCGTTTTCTGCATCAAACAGTACAGTCCTTGTGCACGGCTCCTTTTGGACCCTTGTGAGAGTTTCCTGTGGAATGTTCTCAAGTGGGATTGCTTGGTGTACCTTATGTCTCCTTCCACGATGAGGCACATATTTAATCTCTTTGTTTCTGAAAGAACACTTTTTTTTTTTTTAAAGATTTTATTTATTTATTTAACAGAGATAGAGACAGCCAGCGAGAGAGGGAACACAAGCAGGGGGAGTGGGAGAGGAAGAAGCAGGCTCACAGCAGAGGAGCCTGATGTGGGGCTCGAACCCAGAATGCTGGGATCACGCCCTGAGCCGAAGGCAGACGCTTAACCGCTGTGCCACCCAGGCGCCCCCACTTTTTTTTTTTTTAAGATTTTATTAACATAAAACACGAGGCTTGAACTCACAACCCCAGTATCAAGAGTTTCATGCTCTACTGACTGAGCCAGCCAGGCACCCCTTAAAGAACACTTTTAATCTCCATGAGGAGAAGCTTGAACCCTGAGAAGAAATCCCAGCACAGGGCATTTCCTGAAACCTCACTTTTTCGTTGACTTTAGGCAAGTCCTTTGTACTTCCTGACTTTTTGTTTGTTTATCTGTTCAGTGCAAGGGGGGCTTACAGAATCTTGACTTTAATGGCCTACAAGGTCCCACCCCAACAGGTCCTTTGTTTTCTTCCACTGCCCCCCTTACATCTGCACTCCAGCCCCCTTGTGCTCTGGTGTTGGTCTGCAGTGAGTGGGGCACATTCCCGTCTCCGAGCTTTTGCATTTGCCATTCCATCTTCCTGGAAGCTCTTCTAAAAAACGTGCTTCCTCATTGCCTTCAGACCTCTGCACAAATGTCTCTTCACGGAGGTCATCCTTGACCACTCTGTCTAATCTGTAACATAGGTTTCTCCCTGCCTCTGCCCCTTCATTGTGCTCAGTCTTTCCTGTGATAAGTGTTGGTCTGCTGCCCCTGCCTCGCTCATGTGTAAGCTTCACGAAGGTGGGGGCTTGGCTTTGTTCCTTGGTCAGTGAGTAGAACAGTGTCTGCTTCTCAGTAGACACCTGCTGATGAAATGAAGCATTCCTACCCTGAAAGAGTATCGTGAAGATTAAACGAGGTAACTCCTATAAAAGTGCTTTGAAGGCCATAAAGTGCTGAATAGACAGGAGGGTGTGTTGCTTTGCCTTAGTGGCATCCACAGATTTTGGCTTTTGAACTGTTTCACCATAACCCTGAAACGCTCAGACTGACTTAATAGTTGCGTTCAGAGCATAGTTCCTATACAGAAAAGTTAAGACAGATTGATACGCTTTTCAGGGGTCTCTGATGGCCTTTTCTGGGTTGTGTACCATGATAAGTAGGGAGCCTTTAACATGGTTTTAACTCATTCTGTAGTCGTGAACTTGGACGTTTCTGCGTCTTTGTTGCTGTAATAATACTGGTGCTGTCATTTGAGAACAGCTTCAGGTGAATAGTCAGGCCAGCTGAAGCCTGTGTTCTCGGGAAGAATGCCCCTTCTGTTGTTGCAGCAGGTACAGAAGGGGAAAAAGAGTCCTACAGATGACTTCGCCCGTGGCAAGGAGATGTGGGGGACCCTCGTTTGAACATAAACTCTTAGAATATTCTACTTTCACTTACTTGCGCATCTTTGAAAGAAAGGGAGAGGGTACTTTAGTAGAGTAGCTATTGGCCCTGCCTTACCCATCTAGTTTGATTTTTCTCTCTCCCAGTTCACCTGTTGTGATCCGCACTGACCCCTTTACTGTCCTCCCTTCACCCCAGCATACTGCTTCCCACCTCTGTCTGATCTTGCTCACATGGTTTCTTTTGTCTGGAGTGCCCTCCTCCACTTTCCTGTGTGATTGTATTTTTGTTTTGTATTTGTCAGCACACTTTAGCTTCTGTGAGGGCAGGGACCATGACTGTCTTGTGTACTGATCTTTCCCCAGCATCTAGCAGAGTGTTTGAAATGAGTGAATGCTGCCCATCTTTCAAGACCTAGCATAAATCTCATCTCCCATGTATACATGTACATAATTTTGAGATTATGTGGTATTTTCTGAGTAACTCCATGCTATTCTAGGACCTGTCTTCAAGACTTATACTACTACTTTTTTTTTTTTTTAGATTTTATTTATTTATTTGACAGAGATAGAGACAGCCAGCGAGAGAGGGAACACAAGCAGGGGGAGTGGGAGGGGAAGCAGCAGGCTCATAGCGGAGGAGCCTGATGTGGGGCTCGATCCCATAACGCCGGGATCACGCCCTGAGCTGAAGGCAGATGCTTAACTGCTGTGCCACCCAGGCGCCCCAAGACTTATACTACTTCTTAGTTGTTGATCTTGGCTATGTCATTTAACTTCACTGAGCCTCGGTTTTCCTTATTAGTAAAGCAAGGATGATAATGTAACAAACCTGTGAGGAGGGCAGGCAGATGAGCATCATCCAAAATAATGTATATGAAAGCACTTTATGATTACTGGAATGCTGTTCAAAAGGGAAATGTTGTTAATGATGCCACTTTGATTTCTTCCTTCTCAGAAAGCTGTTAATCTTTTGTTCTCAATACCAAACCACAAATGTTGATAAATCATGTTAATTTGGACATTTTATATGCTGCCTCTCTTTTAAAATCTAAGCCAAATCTGTATCTAATCAAGCCTTGAGACCTAACTTCCTGTTTACAACAAATGTAGGGACAGAGGAACAAGTTAAATGACACCAGGAGGAAACCATCAGACAAATCCAGGATGTGGAACATTCTCTGTGACAACTGACCTAGTCTTTTTAGAAAGTCACTGTCATGGACAAAAGTGGGGGGAGTGGTGTGGTTCTAGAAATAATGGACTGAAGAGACATGCCAACTAAATATAACGCATGAACCTCAGGTGGATACTGAATCAGAAATGAAATAGACCAAATGCATTCTTGGGACAATTTGGGAAATTTGAATAGAAAATTATTAATTTTTTAGATGTAATGTATTATTATGTAGGAGAATGTTCTTCATAGGTGATGCGTGAGACTCACTTTGAAATGGTTCAAGAAAAAAACGCACATATACGCATTGTAGATAAAGCAAATGAGGCAAAATGTTCACAGTTGTTTAGTTGGTTAGTTTGTGAGTTTCATTGTTTTATTCTTTCCATTTTGCTGTCTGTTTGGAAAAATTCATAATAAATATTTAAGGAGTACCCAGAGAACCCAAAATTCCTCCTGAGTCTTATGCCTTTTTTTTTTTTTTTAAGATTTTATTTATTTATTTGACGGAAAGAGAGACAGTCAGCGAGAGAGGGAACACAGCAGGGGAGTGGGAGAGGAAGAAGCAAGCTCCCAGCGGAGGAGCCTGATGTGGGGCTCGATCCCAGAACGCCGGGATCACGCCCTGAGCCGAAGGCAGACGCTTAACTCACATTTTCTCTTTCCCCTTTTGTACTTCTGGTCTATGTTGTGTAATGAACATCACATTAAATGCGGTATCATTTTAAAATCATAATGCTTTCTTATTCACTACATGTTCCTTATATGTCTTTTTTCCCTTAACTTGATTAGGGGCCATACCTTTTTGGACCCCTGGGTTTATAACACTGCTGATACAGTTAATCATTATTGGTAGATTGGATAAAACCAAAGAAATGTTTGTTTATTCATTTTTTAAAAAGATTAATTATTTTCGAGGGTGGGGAGCAGGAGAGAGGGTCTTAAGCATATTCCACACTGAGCACAGAGCCTGTCGTGGGGCTGCATCCCACACCCTGGAGATTAAGACCCCAGCTGAAATCAAGAGCTATCAGGTATCTGACTGATTGTGCCACTGAGGCACCCGAGAATAATGTTTAAACAAAGAAACTGGGGTGTCGGGGTGGCTCAGTTGGTTGAGCGTCAGACTCTTGGTTTTGGCTTAGGTCATGATCTCAGGGTCCTGGGATCGGGCCCCATGTGGGGCTCAGCACAGAGTCGGCCTGAGATTCTTTGCCCCTCCCTCTCTCGCTCCTTCTGCTCCTCCCTCCCCTCAAATAAATAAATAAAATCTTAAAAATACAAAGCAAATCAAAAACAAACTGACAACAAAAAACCTCTTTGCTAGCTTTCCTCGGTAGAGTTGGTAGTATTTCCACCACCTCCCCAGGAGGCACAGGTCAAGCAATGGTGCATGTTTCTGACGTGGAGAAAACAAACCCAGAGAACACACAGGCTGGGCAGAAAATGAGGTTGAGCCTGAGAAGAAAGCGTAAGGTCCCAGTTTTGTTTCTGTTTTCTTCCAGAAGCTGCCAGTTCTCAAAAATCATCTTACTGTCTTACTGCTGCTTGATTGTGTTTTTACTTCATGTCCTGTGTCCTGGTTCTGTTGCCCGAAAGCCTGTGAGAGCTGTTTGGAGGCTCCTGTGCTTGTTTGCTGAGTTAACTCCTCCCAGGATGAATGGTGTTTTGTTTTTTAAAGCAGCAGGTGTTCTCTGGCTCCTGGTGCAGGACAGACTGAAAGAGCTGATCCTGCCTTGGATTTCTCAGTGTAGTTCCCAGGGGAGTCCTGCTTTGATGTCAGCAAGGGAGTCAGATTAAGAAGAGGTTCCAAGGGGGTTAAGAAAAAGTGCAGAAGGGTAATGTGACCTCTTTTCCCCTCACCCCTTCTTTGAATATTTGCCTGCTTAAGCACAACTCTAAAAAATTTGAGTATGTTAACACCTTTTAAAGAAGGAAACTACAGGCATTAAACTTTTAAGTTTAACTTTTTTTGGGGCATTCCATTATATACATGGCTGTGATCAGTTGATGAAGTCCCCCTCCAACCCCCCCTCCCCATTTTTACACATGGACATAATCCTCATGCTTGTCATTTATTTTTGTCCAAAGAGTAGAATTTGATAGAGTCTGGCTTTATAAATGATACTTTGTTGATTAGGTGGCTTACAGATTTTTGTTTTTTGAAGATTTTATTTATTTGAGAGAGAGAGAACGCGTGGGGGCGGAGGGCAGGAGCAGAGGAAGAGAGAATCTTAAGCAGATGCCCCCTGAGTGGGGAGCCTGACTCGGGGTTCGATCTCACGACCCTGAGATCCTGAGATCATGACCTGAACCGAAACCAAGAGTTGGGCACTTAACCGACTGCTCCATGCCGGTGGCCCCCTGATTTTTATTATGTACCGATAGTCTGGTAAATGTTTTGAACCATTTTGTTCTGCTTTTAGATTAATTCATACACCAAATCAGAGGCAATGAACCATGTTGCCGCTGTTGTTACGTATTAACAGAATATGTTCCAAAAAAAGATGGAACCAGTTATATTTCAACTGTTTCCTCAAGCCACAGAAAGGGTTTTTTTTCTCCTTTTTTTTCTTTTTTTTTTTTAAGCTCCGTGATTTTTGATAGTTTAATAGGTGGAAAGGGCTCCTTTGAAGGTCCATCTGCTTTACTTCAGGTGTTAGCCAGGCTGTATTTTTGAAATGGGATTATTTTCTGTATTTCATCAATTCCATTTGAACTAATATTTATTGAATGCTTAATGTAATTGGCTCTACTAGAAGCTGTAGGCAGTCGAGTAAGATTGTCTTTGCCTCCAGGGATTTTAAAATCTCATAGGAGGACAGGGAGAGGTCGCAGGGGCACAGGAAGGAAACAAACGGCTGCAGAGTAAGAAAAGTGCCCTGATGTACAAAGAAAGTACTGTCCGAGCTCGTTGAGAGGAGGAAGAAGGCACATCCAGTGGGGGAGATGAGGAGAGCCTTCACGGAAGAGATGACATTTGAGCTGGGTCTTGAAGGATGGCTAGGATTTCCATGGGGGGGGGGCAGGGCAGGGCAGGAAGAGAGCGCAGGACGAGCCACTTGACATAAGTGGGAAAGCCTGGGATGCGTGGAGGAGCCGGCAAGCAGTTGAGTGCACCGATGCCTGGGAGCGGGTCGGAGGAGATGAAGGGGGAGAGGTAGGTGGGCCGGTTTTGTGGTACCCGCTAGCCATTTCGAAAAGTCACATGCAAACTTTTCTTCTCTGGGGATTTTTTAATAGGTATGTCTAGATAGTTTTTATGTGCTTTGTATTTTATTTGTTCATTCATGTCTTTTATTAATCCCTACGCAGTCAGTTGTCTTGTGGTTTGTTGAGGTCAATGTGCTTTGTATTTTAAAATGTTATCAATTATGTGGCTACTGCGTTGTCCCGTTGGCAAGGTTTTCCTTTTATGTTGTGTTAAAAACATCCTTATTTATTGTCTTTAAAAGCATATCTTTTGTATGGGATAGCCCTAGTTTTCTTTAGTATTTAGACCTGTCTCTTCACAACTTCGTGTAAGTATGTGGGTTCTTTTTCTTATAGCCATTTCTCTCTTATATGGCTAGTTCTGTCCCATCTGGAACTTATTAATGTGTTTTGTGTGAGGAACAGGTCTAGTTCTCCACAATGAGTTCTAGTATTGTATAGGTAGATAAATTATATTTAAGAAACTATGTTGTATTTTCAGGTTTACTTTTAGTTGGTCTTTAAGGTATTTTGATGTATTTCTAAAATTGCCTTTTAACTCTTACGTAGTTCTGATAGGTTTTTTTTTTTTAATTTGTTAGGGTTAATGAACACTTTATTACAAAAAATTTTTTTTTTAGGATTTTGGTTTTTTTAGTAATCTCTATAGCTAGCTTGGGGCTCGAACTCATGACCCTGAGATCAAGCATGGCATGCTCTACCAACTGTGCTGGCCAGGTGCCCCTAATGAAAACATTAACAACTTTCCTGGTGTACCTTTCCATTTATTAAGGTCTCTTTTCTCTCGTGTTATAGTTTCTTCTGAATAATTCTTCTGGGTCCTGAATTAATATTTCAAAGGCTTAACATTTTGATGTCATTTTTTTAATGCCATTGTGATTGAACAGTTTTTAATTTGTATTTTCCGTCTTGACCGTGGTTTGATTTGTATGAACTGTTTATATCCTGCAGCTTTGTTAAATTCACTCATTATAAATTTTTTGGTTGAATGTATATGCATTTCTAGATTTACTAGTGTCATCTTTAAAACATAACTTATTTTTTCCTCTGAACAACTTTATATTTTATAGCCATTTTGCATTGCTCTCAATAGCAGTCCTTGTGTCCCAGGGGAACACTATTAAGTATAATGATGCTTCCCAAGGACCTTCTGGGCAGGGAACGTTTCTGCTTTTTCCAAAGAGCCATGAAAATAGGAAGCAGCTGCCTAGCTTAATAGAAGCAGAGCCTGTTTGGGCTGGATGGGACCTTACAGATCCTTTAGCCCCCTCCCTGCATTTGCGAAATGAAACCAGACCCAGAGAGGAGAAGGAACCTGGTGGGAGCTCACACAGCTGGAACGGAGGAGTTGGTTTTCAGGCTTGGATTTTCTTATTGGTGTATGTATTATATGTTTTCATTTGGGATACTTGGAAAGTTTTCCAACCAAGTTTACCCAACACCAAATTTTGGAAACTTTATCCAGTATCGTAAAAAAATTTTTTAAACTAATAATCTGAATTTTATCAAGAAATAATCAGAATTTTTTTCGAGTAATAATCTGAAGCGCTTGAGAAGGCACCCCTCTATATCACCATTCTCTTAGGTGTTTGAGTGAACAGGGAATAAGGAAATGAGGGGAAGAAAGGGTATTTTAATCCAGGATCCTTAGTAGGAGGGCCTATTTTTAAGCTTCATAATGTCAGTTTTAAAAGCAGCGGTTTTCAAAATAACCACAGACAAAAGTCCCCTTGAAATGAATGCCTTTCTGGAATTGACCTATTTTGAGTTTAACTGTTACCAAGAAAGGTTCAGAATCCTGAATGCTCTTATGTGCATTTACTTTTCAGACAAAGTAGAACAATAAGTTGAGTGAATGATCTACGTGGGTTCCAGGTTCAGGTTAAATCTGGGAATATGGGAAGTTGTAAGAAGACATGACTAGCCAATCATATTGTACTTACAGGCTTGTCTGGATCCAGGATAATTATAAGCCCTTCTTTATTGAGTTGTAACTTACATTTCCAGGTTAGTTTTAAAAAATTACACCTTCACCACATTTGAGAGTCCAGAGTCAAAGTTATTTGCCCAATTTGATTTCGTACCATCCATCAGTAAACGGTCCTTCCAGAATGGCCTGTCGGGGGAGGCCTCAGAGGTTAGCAAGAATTCCAAACCAACTGTAAACCTTTTGTCTGGTGGCTTACTGGAATCCAGATTGAAATCCTACCAAAATGCCAGCCTGTATTTCAGCTTCTTCCCCCCAGCCCCCAACAGGAAGAAGGCAGCGGCTTAACATTCCAATAATTATTAATAGAAAATTAATCCTGCTGCTTTTAGGCATTCATTTATATCCACTATAAAACTTGGTCACTGGCGCCGTGGAAAGGTTCCATTCACTAGAGGACGGGCCTGTGGAACACTTGGACCAAGCTTTTTTTTTTTTTTTTTCTAAGATTTTATTTATTTATTCGACAGAGATAGAGACAGCCAGCGAGAGAGGGAACACAAGCAGGGGGAGTGGGAGAGGAAGAAGCAGGCTCCCAGCGGAGGAGCCTGATGTGGGGCTCGATCCCATAACGCCGGGATCACGCCCTGAGCCGAAGGCAGACGCTTAACCGCTGTGCCACCCAGGCGCCCCTGGACCAGGCTTTTAACACATACTAATTTAGGTAGAGACTGGGGCACCTGGCTGGCTCAGTCAGTAGAGCATGCGACTCTTGATCTCGAGGTTGTAGGTTTGAGCCCCATGTTGGGTACAGAGATTACTTAAAAATAAAATCTTAAAAAAATTTAGATAGGGACTGCAACATTTTTTAAATTTTATTGGAACACTCCCTTCTAAAACATAGTCTCTTTTGCCTTGTTTTATTTTGGTAACTAAACTAATGCTGGGTTAGCCATAAATGTAGCTTGTTGCATTTCTATTTCTGAGTATTCTGAATCACCGAGCAATTACAAAATGAAAGGTTATCCTAAAGCGTTTCCAAATAAAGAAACCATAAAATATTAGGGGAAGTCAAGGGGAGAGTTACAGAGGGAAGTACCAGAACCACCAACAGGTGTTCTGGTTGCATAGAACAAAGCGTCAGTGTGGTATGCCATCATGGGGAAGAGTTTTGTGAATTCCTGAATGCTGGTGTGATGTGGCGGGGACACAGGGTGAGCGGAAGTTAGCAGTTCCGGAGGTGCAGAGGACTTGGCTTACTGGCTGGCCTACAGCTGAGGACCTGAATCAATTCCTGAGCAAGTTGCATTCTTGAAAGACAAGGGCTGCATCTGTAGGAGCACAGCTGTTAATCTGTGGGGTAATAATTAAGTACAGGTCCTAGATCAGGAAGGAACAGTAGGATGAAGTCCAAAGACATGAAACTTGTATCCCCGAAGGACACCATAACTGGAAACAGAACTAACATTTATTGAGATCCTGTCTGTTCTATTTGCATGCATTATCTTGAGTTTGCACTACAATTCTGCAAGAAAGGTCCTAATATTCTATTGTATGAATAAGGAAAATAAAGTACATGGGAGTTAAGTAATTTGTGGAAGTTGGCACAGCTAGAAAGTGGTGGGACTAAGTTTAGAACCCAGGTCTGGCCTACTCAAACATCCAGGTTTTTCTCACATGGCTGTCCAAAGATTATGTAAAATGGTAGAGGTCTTTAAAAAACAAAATTTTTTAAGTAAGCCCTACACCCAGTGTGGGGCTTGAACTCACAACACTGAGATCAAGAGTTGCACACACTACCGACTGAGCCAGCCAGGCACCCCTCTAGAGGTCTTTTTAGAGTTGTACTCTCCAGAGCTGGAGCCACTACCATCTGTAGCTATTGAAATTTCAGTGTACTAAAATTCAGTGAAATTTAAAAATGAAAATCACTTCCTAAGTCGCACATGGGAAGAGTTTCAAGGGCCTGAGGCTGCATGTGACTAGTGGCTACTGTATCAGAGAGCACAGATTAGAACATTCCCGTCGTTACAGAAAATTAGTGCCTAGTGGTCATCCAGTTTTATCCTTTTATTTATTTTTGCCTCTTTTTTTTTTAAGATTTTATTTATTTATTCGACAGAGATAGAGACAGCCAGCGAGAGAGGAAACACAAGCAGGGGGAGTGGGAGAGGAAGAAGCAGGCTCCTAGCGGAGGAGCCTGATGTGGGGCTCGATCCCAGAATGCCGGGATCACGCCCTGAGCCAAAGGCAGACGCTTAACGACTGTGCCACCCAGGCGCCCCTATTTTTGCCTCTTATTTTGTGGAGGAGAAAATGAGGGACAAAGGAGGGACGTAACGTGTTCTGTGTCCTATGTCTGGTTAATCTGGGCCTTTGGACTGATTGCCTGGTGGCTTTCCCATGGTTCACACTCTTCCTTTAAAAACGATTAACAGATCAGAAGTGTGCAAGAGGAGTGACTGCCCCACTCTCCCAGCCTTGCCTGGCCTTCAAACTAGATTGTTTCTCCCAGACTGCAGCCCTGTGTTTTCCTAAGTTCAAAGGGCATGTCCGGATTAGTTGCCTCTAGGAAAATGAGAGATGTTTGTTGGAAAGGAATTCCATGCTTAATGTATGAAACAGCACTTTGATTCCCCCTGGTTCGTGCTCTGCCTTCCTACCAAGCACTTTGTAACTGAACTTGCAGCTGCCAGCCATTTGTCTCCCAATCAAGGCCAACTTCAAAACAGTTCAGATGGCAGAGGTAGGTATACTTTGAATAGAAGCAGCTGCTTGTTGATTCGAATGGCTTTTGTGTGAGGGTCAAATAGATTTAGATTATGACTAAAATTACAACAATAGGTTTCAAACTTCTGTGTTAAGATTCAGATGTATTAACATTCATTTAACTGATACTTATTACGTACCTAATATAGACCAGGCACTGAGCTGAGAAATGGATGAAATGGACTTCTGCTGAAGATGGAAAAAGATGCCCGTGTTCCGGGCCAGTCTAATGCATTTTAAAATCTTGCCTGAATTTTATGGTCGGCATTTATCATTCATGTATTTACCTATTTAGTCCTGAAATGCATTGAAAACTCCAGTTTGGATCATTGCTTTGAAGTAAACTGAAGAGTCATGTGCAAATGTCCTTTTAGTAGATGCTGTTAAAGACATTTAAATTATACATGCCAGTGTCTAAATGACAGCCTAAAGTGTTATGTGTGTGCGTGTGGGGGGGATGGGTACGTGGGAACAAAAGGGAGGCATTGTACTGGGGTAATATTTTTAGGAAGCCTTAAATGTGATATTTGATTTCAGTATATCACACTCATTGGTTTAGAAAGTTGTGTTTTAGAAACAAATTAAAGTTTGGGTTTTTTCCCTAAAGAAATGTTAAAGTCACATGCATGAGTATGGTCAGAGATTAAAAACAAGTTGAAGTGATGGCCAGGTATCCAGGAAAGTGCCTGTCTTTTCGGAGAGTACAAAGGCAGAGGTGGAGAGGACATTAAAGATGGCAGGCACAGCTGGAAGGGGTCCCAGGGAGCCCTGATGTCTGGTCTTTCTCTAACTGCCTGAGGTGGTGTGGTGGTGATGTTGGCGGGAGGGTGTGGGCAGAGCACCCAGCCGACTCCTTGTATAGTTTTATAGAGTAGGGTCTCATTTCTAGAAGGTTGGGAATGGGCTTATGAGAGTTTTGGAGTCAACAGGCCCAAAGGGAGGGTGGTCTGAAGAGGACATACTATACCCGTCTCATAGTTTGGGATGCTAGCAGTGCAGCGAAGATCCCAGCTTCCCAATCAGGTTTTAAATAATTGTTTCTACCTCTCCAGGTGTTTCACTGAATCCAGAAATTAACCCTTCTTCCAGAGGGCTCTGGAAGTCTGCAGGCTTGAGAATTGTCAGGCTGCGGTGCTTTTGAATAACAGCGCCTTGTGTAGAGAGAAAGTGAGATCTCAGCTCCTTCCCTGGGAGAGCTGTTAACTTGCCATGTGACCACCCTGTGCCTGCTTCTCTGCAAAGTGGGCTGATGGGAATGCCTTCCTATCTTTCAGGGTTTATGTAATGAGTCCACATGACCATACAGGTCACCACTGAGCACATTTTCAAGCTCACAGTGGATATCAAGTAGATTAAATTTTATTAAACGAATCTTGAAGGTCTCTCTTAGCAGTCCTCTCTTTGCAGATAAAGAATCCAGCTGCAAAGAAGGGCTAAAGGGAGTTGGCCTGGTCACACAGTAGGTTCTACTGTGAATGGGACTTTTGAGTAAGCATGGCCTGGAGACTGTGTGACACAAGAAAAAGGCTTTGGAACCGGCAGACGTCAGTTTGAATCCTGACCCTGCCTCTTACTCTCTTGAGTGATCTTGTGCAAGTTCTTTCACATCCTTGAGTCTGTTTGCATATCTGTAAAATGGGCATAATGGCACCTACCCAGCAGAAAGATTTTTAGACACTCCATGTATGTAAACTGGTTTTTGTGATTCACAGGACTAATGATAAGGACTAGGACTACATTCCTTACCAGGGTGTCTTATTCTCTATCAGGTGAGAAGGAGAGAAAATTCTCACCTTCCAAAGCACTTCCAGCAATGGGGCTCTGCAGCTGTTCTTTATCTAGACAGAGACCATGGTGGGCATACTTGGAATTTTGGGGGAGGAAGCAAAATAATTATTTTCAGGGAAACGGGAGCCTGCAAAAGGTGCCCAGGAAACAACTGCCACACAGCACATCCCAGTACAGACTCCTCCTGGCTTCTCCAGGACCACTGTCTGCCTGGTAAGAAGAAGCTCCGCTTTCTTCTCCAAGAGATTAAAGAGGATTTCCTGGTGTGTGTGTGTGTGTGTTGTGTGCGTGTGTGCACACGTATGCGCGCACATGTGCAGGAATAGGGAGGGGTAGACACATAAAGGGAAGGTAACACTCATGTGGTTCAAGCCAGACGTTGGGGGGTCTGGTCTAAGTGGCTCTTGGGTTCTACTTTTTCATGGTTCCTCCAGACGTCTTCCCCAGTGGGTCCTGGTCTCTGCTCAGACTGTCTTTTGGGGTTTCCCTTCTCTACCTTTCAGTCCATGTTGCAATCCTAATCTTATGTCAAAGCTCACTTTGTAGGTTGCCTTTTCTTTTTTATTTTTTTTATTTTTATTTTTTTTAAGATTTGTTTATTTAGAGAGCGAGTGTGAGTTGGGACAGGGACAGAGGGAGAACCTCAAGTAGACTCCCTGCTGAGCCCAGTGTGGGGCTTGACCCCACAACCCATGAGATCAGGACCTGAGCCAAAACCAAGATGCTTAACTGACTGAGCCGCCCAGGCACACCTCTAGGTCACCTTTTGTGTAAATCTGTCACAGACCTGTCCTCCACCCGACTCCAGGCAGTGGTCATTTTTCCACACTCTAGGGCAGTCTGTGCATATCCCATCACGCTGCAGTTGTTCGTGGAACTCCGGTCCAGTTGGACTGAAATTGGGGAAGCCTGGGATTGTGTCTTATTCATTTCTGTCTCCAGTGCATGGCATGTTCCCTGCCGTCTGGTATGGTGAAATTTTGCTGAGTGACTAACTCCTGACATGGCAGGAAGGGCAGGGGGCAGAAGACACTCCTCTCCAGAGGTCAAGGATCTGCTAAGAATCCCTGCAAAGTCTGACTTTGACTTATTTTGATTATTTTCAGTTTAATATTTTGGCACAAGAAGGTCACAGTGTTGGTAGTAATCATAGCATTTGTTCTGTGAGGCTTTGTATACTCTTCATTTTTTTTTTTTAAATAAAGTTATCTCTGTGTCCAACATGGGGCTGGAACTCATGACCCCAAGATCAAGTGTCCCATGTTCTACCACGTGAGCCAGCCAGGCGCCCCTACTCCTCATCGTTTTTACATCCCTTTGTTTCCTCATTCAACCACATGAGGCATGCGAAATACATGTTATCTTTACTCAACAGATAGGAAACTGATTCTGGTTCAGGGTCTTGTCTGTGTCACACGGCAGCTAAGAGTGCTTGCAGTCCTCTGTACTGCCTTTTCAGCCAACAGCCCCTTCCTTGCCCAGAGGGGAAACATTTGAGAAGCATATAGTAGCGGTGGCCTCTTCCCTATTCTATGGTGTTCCCTCAGCCCCCTGCCTGGCGCAAAGGAAGGCTCAGGGAATGTTTGGAGCTGGATGCGTCAGCGAGCCTCTTTTGCATGCTGAGCTGAACATAACTTATCCCCAGCAAATGTTGGGCTCCTTGATGGATATGTGACATTGGTGGCTGAATATACATGGCACCTGTGGCTTTTCACACTCTCCCCCCACGCCTCTCCAGGGACTGGGATAGGACAGATGGTCATGGACACAGGATTCTCAGCTCTGCATCCTCTCTGCAAATCACATTTGGGGAAAAGTTAAGTTTGTGCAATAATACAATTTCGGTAACACGGTTTCATACAGCCGGTGAGTTGTTTAACACTCTCTGGATAAATCACACTTGAGCAGAACCCATTTGGGAACAGAGTTTAATTTCACTGTGGGTGGCTGTGATTCCCACCCACCAGCCCTCCCACCCCCCTAATAAATCTAGGCTGATAAGGTGAATGCAGCTCTAAGCCAGGCTATTTCTGGGCCCGGGATAGCATTACATTGTATTAATCATCCTTTTCACCACCAACATCTTTCATTCCTTCTCCCCCTGAGGATCGCTGCTTATCTGTCCTTAAATGTTATAGATGGAGAAGACCTTTATAATTCATCCTCCTGGATGTGTGATGAAGGGTTTGAGGCCCAGAGAAGCCAGGCAGCTTATGGCTAGTGAGCGACAGCCTGAATGGAGATCCAGGACCCCCGACTTTTCTCTAGTGCGGGGCTCCTGTTTTTTGCCCCGCCCCACCGCCCACCCTTTCATTCTGTTTTACAGCCAGGGGAGAGTCTGTGTGTTCAGTTTAGAATGAATAAAGGTGCCGGGTTCACTGTTAAATGCCCCCAGCATGGAGTGAATTCATTTCCTCTTAACCCTTACCGGCCCCTCTTGACATATCTTTGGTAAGGGCCATTAAAGTCTTGACCGATTTCTGTACGGTCAAGGGCAGCCTAAGGGTAACCCTGTGTGGGTTTGACTGATAGGATTTAACTTTTTTTTTTTTTTTTAAGATTTTTATTTATTTATTTGACAGAGACAGCCAGTGAAAGAGGGAACACAAGCAGGGGGAGTGGGAGAGAAAGAAGCAGGCTCCCAGCAGAAGAGCCTGATGTGGGGCTCGATCCCAGAACGCTGGGATCACGCCCTGAGCCGAAGGCAGATGCTTAACGACTGTGCCACCCAGGCGCCCCAGGATTTAACTTTTAGGGGGAAAAAAAAAAGGGAGGGATGATAAGAGAATGTAGAGAGAGAGAAAAAAATACTGTTAAATTCTCTCTTAATAGTGTACCTTTTGGGGGCGCCTGGGTGGCTCAGTGGTTAAGCGTCTGTCTTCAGCTCAGGGCGTGATCCCGGCATTCTGGGATCGAGCCCCACATCAGGCTCCTTTGCTAGGAGCCTGCTTCTTCCTCTCCCACTCCCCCTGCTTGTGTTCCCTCTCTCGCTGGCTGTCTCTATCTCTGTTAAATGAATAAATAAAATCTTTAAAAAAAAATAGTATACCTTTTGGCTCGTTGGCTCTAAAAATCACCATGTTTTCATGTTTCATATATGGCAGATAAGACATATAACCCAAGAACTGTTGAAGATTATTAAAACGTACAAAAGGTCCAAGCCTGGAGCTTGAAAAATAATACTTCTGATTTGTCATAGAAGCTTCATTGTTCTATGTTCTCCTGTTAATGGAGCTGGGGTGTCTTGGGAGCTCAGCAACTGGTGTGCCATTGAGTGCTCTCTGGTCCTCCCCTGTCTGGGGGGCATACTCTTTGTCTAAGTGGGAACTTTTGGGAGGGACACATATGCCTGGCCAGCCAGGGGGGCCCAGTCGACCTGTATGGGGGTGATGTATGGAAGCCAGTTGTAACACAGCAGAAGATAATTTTCCTCTGTACAGGATCTTACATGTAGTAGGTAGGTAGTGTTTATTGATTTCTTGATTTAAAAAATATATATACTTTTTTTTAAGATTTTGTGTGAGAGAGAGTGAGTGAGAGAGCACGAGAAAGAAGGCAGAGGGCCAGAGGGAGAAGCAGATTCCCCACTGAACTGGGAGCCTGACATGGGGCTCGATCCCTGGACTCTGGGATCATGACCTGAGCTGAAGGCAGATGCTTAATAACCGACTGAGCCACCCAGGCGCCCCTATCTTTTTCTTTCTCGACTACACAGATCTCAAGTCTCTTTAAGGGGAAAAGAGGAGCTTAATTATGCCCTGCTCCCCTTCTAATACTGTAACCAGCTTCCCCACAGTTACAGACTCTGTTCTGGAACTTAGTGGGCACTCTTGCTTTGTGTTGTAGGAGTGATCCCTAGAGGCAGACCGCTGAGGTTGGAGTCCTCCACCCCTGAACAATTATGTCAATTGGGCTTCTTAAGGTCTGTCATCTCTAGCTTCCTCATGAGTAAGGGTGGGGGTGGTAATAATACCTAACTTGTAGGGTTGTTTTGAGGGTTAAGTGTGAAGTCTTTAGCATAATACCTAAATCATAGTAAGCACTCAATAAAATGTTACCCATGACTTTGTACATTTCCTTTGGGGTTTCTCTGTCAAGTTTATTGCCAGTGTTTGGGAGTCTACCCTCTCCTTTAAGGTTGAAGTACAATATTATCTTGTCCATGAGACTTTGCCTGGTCTCCCTTAGAAAACTTCCTGTGGGGCTGTCCATGAACTACTTGGGAGACAAACCACTTTGTGTGTGGGTGTGGGTGTGTGTTTGGGTGTGAGAGAGAGAGATCTTCATATATATATATATATATATATATATCTGTTGTTTCATTATCTACATTGTGAGCTTTTGGAGACTTACAGTTTTGTCTTGATGGCCCATCTCTAGCCCAGGTCTGGTGTGTAGTAAGTGGTCAGTAAATGTGCAGTGAATGACTGTTGGTACTAGCTTACAGAGCTCATGTGGGACAGGAGATTTGCTTCATTGGGTTTTCCCCGATACCAAATACAATATTATGTGCATTGAGTTTCTCTATAGCTCTTCTTGAATCATTTCTCCTTTTTAAAAAGATTTTCATTTATTTTAGAGAGAACGCGCGGGCGCGCGCTTACACACACACACACACACACACACACACACACACACACACGTGAGTCGGGGGAGGGGCAAAGGGAGAGGGAGAGGGAATCCTCAGACAGACTCTCTGCTAAGTGCGGAGCCTGATGCAGGGCTCCATCCCAGGACCCTGAAATCATGACTTGAACTGAAATCAAGAGTCAGTTGATTTCTTCTTTTTGTCTTTTTTTTTTTTTTTTAAAGATTTTTATTTATTTATTTGACAGAGATAGAGACAGCCAGCGAGAGAGGGAACACAAGCAGAGGGAGTGGGAGAGGAAGAAGCAGGCTCCCAGTGGAGGAGCCTGATGTGGGGCTCGATCCCATAATGCCGGGACCACGCCCTGAGCCGAAGGCAGACGCTTAACTGCTGTGCCACCCAGGCGCCCCATGTCTTTTTTGACTGATTAAGCAAAGCTGGACCATTTGGAGCCCCCAGGTGGGACCAAGGGATGTGGCTCCTGCCAGTAGGTCAAGTGCTTAAATTCAGTGCATGGGATGAAGGAAGTTGGGAGTCTTATCTGATCGTATGGATGCTAGTTACTAGACTGTAAATGACCGTGGTGGGTGAGGATGTCATAAATATACTAGTGGTTTGGGGGCCTGAAGGAGTTAAACTCCTCTCAGAATAGCCCAAGCAGCTCCTAGGAAGTAGCTTCCGAGGCAGGATGTGGCAAACCAGTGTGTAAATGAGCCCGTTCTCCTTTGGAAGAAAAGGAAGTGGGTGGGGAGAAGTGAAGAGGAAGAGCTTGGTGGACAAATCTTTTTATCTGTTGCTGTAAGAACAAGCTTCTCTTTTGAATGCCAGCCAGAGCCTGTAGAATTTTAACCCCACGGGGCCAAGGTCCAAAGAATGCTTAATGATGCTGGTCTTGCAGTGTTCTTGTTTTTCTCCACAATACCTCAAATTTAATATGCAGTGGAGTGTTGTCTTGGTAGGTTTTGTTTTCTAATCTTGATTACTGGTTATTATTTAATGCTGTTTGAGGATTCACAGTTAATGTGAAGTGTCATCACAGTCACACTCTTCAAACCAAGAATCAATTTATTTATTTATTTATTGGCTTTTATTTTCAAGTAATCTCTACACCCATCGTGGGGCTCAAACTCACGGCCCTGAGATCGAGAGTTGTACGTTCCACCAACTGAGCCAGCCCACCACCCCTAACCAAGAGTAATTTAGAAGAAGGTTTTTTGGCTCTTTGATGTGTTTACTTATTTATCTGTTTCAGAACAGGTTCTCACCACAGCCCCTTGTGATACAGGACCAGAGTGTGCTCTCATTTCAAGTTTCAGGGTTAGATGGCCTGGTACCGGCTCTGGACCTCCTGACTTCAAGTTCAGGGTTGTTTCCATAACCTTGGTACCTTTTGTTAAAAGCGTCGTTTATACATTGGAGGAAAATTATTCACGGTGCAATGTGGTGACTAAAAAGAGCCCTCTGGGATTCAGTAAGGTACTAGGAAATGCAATAGGTGAACTGAATTGGTGAGCTTCAGGCATCACCGGAAAAGCAGCCACCACTTGTATATGGATTGAATAGACAGCAGTATTGCAGGTCCGTGCTGGGTTTGGGACTGGGATCCGGGACTATGGATTGGTGTGTGAGAAATACTGTCAGAGGCTTTTTTGAGTCTGTCTTTGGGCAAGGTAATGAGAGTTTAATTATCTGGAAGAGAAGTCTCCTGTGGGCTTCCAAGGATTTGGAAAGCTGAGCTCAGCAGCTTTTAAACTTCAGATTTCTACATCCTGTTTGTCTCAAGGAAGCTAGTATGTCTCCTGAGATGTGCGCAGCTCTTGACTCCACTTCTGTGAAGGTTCCAAACTAGAATTTTTGCACTTATCCGTATGTCTGTTTTGCACAAGCACATTGTAGGGGATTTGACTCCAAAACCACACACTTAAATTGCATCCTGGTCAAATTGTGATGTATCTTAGATTTTTAAATATAAAAAAAGTGTTCTTATGGCATTTGAAATTTTTTAAAATTAAATTAACAAAAATTAAAAAATTAAAAAAAAAATCTTGTGGCATTTTTAGAAGCTAAGCTTGTCAGGCTGCTCTTTCCTGAGCCCTGAACACCCTGAGGCATTCTGGGCTGGTGTGCTGGGACTTTTTTTGTCGTTGTTGTTAACTTAAGATTTTTATTTATTTGTCTTTTTGAGGTGTAATTGACATATAGGTGTGCTGATTGATACACTTATGTGTTGCAATTATGATTACCACCATAGCCTTAGCGAACATCTCTATCATATCACATAATTATCATTTCTTTTTTGTGGTGAGAACATTTAAGATCTTAGCAGTTCGGCTGTGCATTAGGTCTCTAGGACCTATTCATCTTCCACTGCAGGTTTGTACCCTTTGACCAACATCTCCCCGATGTCCCTTGCTTTTCCTCAGACCTCATTCTTCAGCATGGTGTACTGTGCCCTTGGTGGTCTAGCCCCCGCTTACCCTCCGGCCTCATCTGTACCCCCTCCTGGATGGATGCACCTGCTGTCTGGCCACTTGGAACGGTTTGTAACTTTCAGCACCTTTTTATTTGTGCTGATGCCCAAGGCTGGAGTGCTTTTTCCCCCTGCTGCAAAAACTTGGATTATCTTTCAGGACTAAACTTGGATGTTTCATTTTTTCCTTCTCTTTCCCTTCCTCATCTTAGATGGAATGGGGCATCTTATCTCTGTTCTCACAGGCCCCTGTGCCGCTTCACTTTCGGCATTATGATCTGCCTTACCCTGTAGTCCTTTCTGTACTTGTTGGTATCCTTCCCTGTGTTTTGCTTGCACTGTGATACCTGTTTCTTTCATCTCTACATCTTTTTTTTTAAGATCTTATTTATTCTTTGACAGAGAGCACAAGCAGGAGGAGCGGTAGGCAGAGGGAGAGGGAGAAGCAGGCCCTCTGCTGAGCAGGGAGCCCGATGCTGGGCTTGATCCCAGGACCCTGAGATTATGACCTGAGCCGAATGCAAACTCCTTGTGCCCCCCTCCCCCACACCCCCAATGCCTGGTGAGGGCAGGGGCCTAAGTCTTCGTCATAGGCACCTTCCTAGCCTCTAGCACAGATAGTGCCTGTCACACGGTGGGTGCTCTGTGATAAATCTGTATTGCGTTTTCACAGCTGTGGGCGTAAATGGGTATAAGGCAGATGTCTGCTCAACTTCCTTATCTCCTGCCCTCCTCTAGATGGAAACAGTCCTGCAGATTTACATTCTCATGGTCACTTTTGCCTCTGTAGGACCCATGGTTCCCTTTCTGTTTTTTTTTTTTTTCCCCTCTTCTTTTTACTCTGTGTTGAATCAGCTTGTATTCTGGCCCTTTTTCCCTGGTTTCCACCAAACAACAATAAGAATAAAATATACACAAAGCTATTTTCATGCACGCAGATTGGACTGAAGGTCTGGGGTAGGGAGGGTGTATTGCATTATAGCAATAAACACAGCTTAACATCTAGTGGTGTTAACTATCTTTGGTCTTAAATGACCTTTGCCCCTTTGCCGTGGTGCCTCCTTTCCTCTTGTGCCACTTTATAGCCACTCTCTAAACAGGCTTCTCCTATCTTATTCTGTAGCATAAATCGTTTCTCCAGCTCCACCCTGTGTGGTAGTCAGGCCTGCTTCTGCCTGTGCCATGGCTGAGGATCAGGCCCTTTTCACTTTGGGCAAGCCTTCTGGTCCTCTGGTAGACTCTGCTGTGAGGGGGGTTTATTAGCACAAACATTTACCTCTCCCCTTCTTTCAGAAGGCAGAAGCCAGCACAGTTAGTTTTGATTTTAATTTTTGTTCTCTCTGGTCGGTGATGTTACTTCTGCCAGGTAGGTTTTGAGCCTACCAGGCCAACTGCTATTAATTTGAGGGCCTGACTCTGTTTTCTACAGAGTGAGCACTCGTATGGACTTCTAGTCATGGTCCTGAGAGCAGGGTCTGTGCGCATTGCCTGACAGTCCTGTAGGGAGTGGGATTTTTTTCCCAGAGATGATGTGTGCTCACAGGTGAGGTTTGCTGACCCCTCTTGTGGGTACTTTGATTAAGAAGGGCCAAGCTGTCATAAACATGTGTTCGTGTATTTGAGGAAGGAACGGGTCTGGAGAACTGATGATTTCTCCGTGTGGACTAGAATTGGAGACCCATTTTGAATCTGTGTTTCTTCCGACTGTATCTTCCTGCCTTAGCTGTGCTTCTGAGCTTTGGCTCTTTCCCTTGTTGCCCGGGGGACTTGACTGTCCTCATGGTTTGGGGTTATGAGGTCTGAGATGATGGTCACATTGGGTCCTGTACCTTTTTCTCATCGAAGAGCAGCTTGCACTGCTGATGCCCAGAGCAGCATGGGCTATTACTACATAGGCAGTTTCTTCCTTCCTTTCTCTTTTTTTAAGTAGGCTCCATGCCCAACATGGGGTTTGAACTCACAACCCTGAGATCGAGTCGCACGCTCTACTGGCTGAGCCAGCCAGGCGCCCCTACATAGGCAGTTTCTAAAAGGTCTTTGTCTATGTCAGCTTCTTAAGAACAGGGAATGGGTGGGGTCAAATACATGATCTTTCTAAGGCTACAGTCAACCAGCTTGTCCTTTCAGGAACACACCCATTGTGTGGCCACCACCAGACCCAGGGATCCCTTTCTTCCTCGGATGGTGACTACATATTTATTGGACGTTCCACTTGGGTTATCCATGGTATTTTCTCCCTTCCAGTACTCCCTGCCGCCTCCTCTCCACCCTGGCTCCCTCAGTACCTTGGTTGTCTTCTGGCTATGTGAATTTTTACTGCTTCTACCGTGTGCTGGGCAGTGGCCTTTCTCTTCCCTTCCTGTCCCACTTAAAATGACTCAGCCTTGCATGTTCCTCTGAAAGGAATTCCGCTCTGGGTAGATTTCATTTGTTGCCTTTCCAGGAACCTTTTAGTAGAGTAGAGCACCGTTCTTTGCCTCAAAGGAGTAAGTCGCTAACAGGTAAATTTACCTGTGTGATCGCTGATCGGGTGGGGGATTTGTTTGAAGGACATGAGCTCTTTGGCTCATGGTGTGGAGAAAAGATAACTTTTGGAGTTCCAGCCCTACCTAGTCTTAACTGCTCCTGGCCTCCATTTCCATTTCTGTAAAATGGGAACATACGTAATTTTTAATGTTATGAGGATGAAGTGAGTTAATGGGAATAACATGGCTAGCGTTTAAGAATCTCAGGTCTTACCTTCATCTAAATTTCATTCTTTATCAGACAATTATTGTGTCCCTCTTTTGTCCTCACCAATTAAAGGCGTTATTCCTTTTTGTCCTCCATCTTCTGATCTCCCCCGCCCCCCACCGGTCCCCAAATTTCATCACTTTTTTTTCTTTTTTTTTGGTACTTCTTCAGAAGACTGAGCCTTTAGAAATTAATTCATATGTGGCTAATATGAAACAAATTTTGTCCATCGGAGCAGAAGAAACCATAGTCTGTCAGTTCTTTCAAGCAACAATATGACACCCCCTCTCCGATTCAGGATGTTGTTCAATATTTAAGAAGAGTCTGTGTGAGTGGGTGGTCCTGTCACTCCAGAGGTTCCTCTGTGTGGGTGTGTGCGTGTGTTTTTCAGCGTGACTCTCTGCAGAAACACGCATGGGAAGGCAGTTTGTATCATTTCAGAAGCCTGTCTGATTTCAGGGAGTAAGTATTTTCGGGTTTTGTTTGCTTTTGTTTTGTTTATCAAGGGTAGGAATATGTGATTATTTATCCTTTTTTTTTCTTTTTTTAAGTAGGCTCCATGCCCAGTGTGGGGCTTGAACTCATGACCATGAGATCAAGAGTTGCACATACTACCAGCTGAGCCAGCCAGGCACCCCTGTTTATCTTTTTTTAATTAAACCTGTTTTCTTGACTTTGAAAGACGTTTGTTGATTGGCCTGGAAGCTGCTTGACTGAAATTGAGATTAAAAAGAAACACTTGTCCTGACCCTCATTTTCTTTTTTTCTTTTAAGTTATGTTCCTCTAACACTTTTTGCGTATCACAGCCTTAATCTCCATTTTTTACAGGGCAGACCACACTAGAATGCCCTTTCTCCTTCTTTGCTGTCTAAATTTTATTTATCCTTATAGACCCATTCGGGTCTCCTCTCCCTATAAAACTTCCACTGTTACGCCAGGATCTCCTGAACTATAGGGCTGTGTCACAGGCCTCTTGAGAAAATTAGGGGAACTGCAAGGCAGTCTTTGCCCCACAGTCTTTTTTGGGCGTGGTAGTGAGACCAATGGAAAGGAATAAGGGCAGTATTTTTTTTTTTTTTTTTTTTAAGTAGGCTCCACGCTGGGCTCGAACTCACACGAGATCAAAGAGTCAGAGAGTCCGACTCTCAACCGATGGAGCCACTCCAGCGCCCCAAGGCAGTATTTAACTACATTGTACATTTTTGCCAGATTATTTATTACATGAAAACATGAAGGTGCAGGAATTTCATCAGTAGAGTGGGGCTGACAGTGGTGATCACATCATGGTGTTAGATTAAAGGGGCTCGTCTACCTTTAGCAGAATGCCTGTCGCGCAGTACTCAGTAAATCAGTAGGGAGGACTATCAAATTAAATGTTACCCTTACTAACCAATACTGTTAAATACTTGTTTAGCACCTTAGATGATTTCAGCATTTTTTACATTCCACTCTTCAGTGATCTCTGCAACAGCCGTTTTTTGTATTTATTTTTTAAGTAAGCTCTACACCCATTGTGGGGCTTGAACTCACGACCCCTAGACAAGATCAAGAGTCGCATGCTCTACCAACTGAGCCAGCCGGGCATCCCATCCACAACAGCCCTTTGTTTCTCATCGCATTATTGGCTTAAAGTGCCCTTAGCTGCCTGTATTCCTCTCCCTGCTTCACAAAGGGCCTTCTGGTGCCAAAATGCCTGCATTCTCAGAGAAGGCCTGCAGAGATAAAACTGTCCATAAGAGTCTCAAAGGAAAAGGCAGTGAGGATGGGCATACGGTCAGTGGGGTGCACGTGTGGACAAGCTGCAAAGTTGTGTCCTTGGAAAATTGCAGGACGAATCTGGTATTAGGATGAGAACTTTAGCATTGAAAGGGACGGCGTTCTGGGATCGAGGCCTGCATCAGGCTCCTCCGCTGGGATCCTGCTTCTTCCTCTCCCACTCCCCCTGCTTGTGTTCCCTCTCTCGCTGGCTGTCTCTCTGTCAAATAAATAAATAAAATCTTAAAAAAAAAAATGAAAGGGACTTTAAAGGCCACGTAGTTTAACTAGCCTGTTTTACCTGTGAGAACAATTGAGGGGAAAGTAACATGAATAGTTCACAGACTGAGTGCTTTCCGAGTTGAACCCAAGTCTTCTGACTCCCAAAGCCTTATTTCTTAAGCAAAGAGTATACGGCAGCCACTTGTGTGTGTTTTTTTTTCCCCTAGTAGTTTTATGTCCCGTTATGAAAGACCAGCTCTGTGCTGACCCAGAAGCAGCTGATTTCCTACATATGTCACTGGCCCTGGAAGTGGATCTGGGGGCTGCTTTCAAGAACGACTGTGAGACTTTGCTCACCTCTACGTCTGTCAGCAAGCAGAGGAGAGTAGGCGGCCAAGATACGATTTACATTAGCAGCCAGCATCAAGGAAAAGGGAAAAAATACTTCTGCTAAATTCAGTGAAGCACATTATGAACCAGGCAAGGGAGCGGCTGTACCGAAGCATGTCTTCCCACAGCTGCTTAAGAGTCTAAGCCCAAAGCTGGGTTCAGCACCAAGACAAAGCAGAGGTCTATTGCTGGAAGAGGAGTAGGAAGCTTTCTCCTGCCCAAGAATTGCCACGGATGCAAGGTCGTTTTGGTTGCCATGGAGAGGAGGGGAAGTCCATGTTCACAGGGCCTATTTAAGACGAGGCTGGCCCAGGACTGGAGAGAACTTCCCTGTCGCTACCATAGGCACAATGGCTGGCTTCCCGTGCTGTGTAGTTTGAGGCCCATGGTCATTACTTCTTGTCCACATGTGCACCCCACTGACTGTTTTCCCATCCTCACTGCTTTTTCCTTTGAGACTCTATGGATGGTTTTATCTCTGCAGGCCTTCTCTGAGAATGCAGGCATTTTGGCACCAGAAGGCCCTTTGTGAAGCAGGGAGAGCAATACAGGCAGCTAGGGGCACTTTAAGCCAATGATGTGATGAGAAATAAGAGGTGGTCACAGATGATGTGAGAGTGTTATGTAAAAGTCATTGCCCTCAAGCCCTGGAGAAGGGGCACAGGCATGGAGAAAGATCCCACTCTGTGGCCAGGTGTCACGGGACAGTTTAAAGCTGAGGGAGGGGTAGGAACACTGAGACAAAAAAAAAAAAAAAAAAATCTCTGCAGCCCAGGTTCTGCTCTGAGCACAAGATAAAACCCATTGCTGGAGAAATTGGCAGCCTGTGGTGCATGGAAATTACCAGTGTTCACCAGAAAACCCAAACCTAACTTAACTCCCAGCGAATACACACTAACAGCATGACGGAAGAATACGCCCATTTCTAAGCCTAAAGGTGATGTGCCTCAGTCCTTATTCTTCTCTTACAATGTGTACTACTCAGTGCAATATTGAAAGACACCAAATCAAGAGAGAAACAAACCTGCAAGAGATGAGGCCGTCAGTAGAACTAGACTCGGAGATGACCCAGACGTTGGAATTAACGGGCAGGGGCTTTAAAATAACCTGTGATTGTGGACAACATGTGTGACCAAATGAGGAATTTCAAAAGAGATGGAAACAGGGGCGCCTGGGTGGCACAACGGTTGGGCGTCTGCCTTCGGCTCAGGGCGTGATCCCGGCGTTATGGGATCGAGCCCCACATCAGGCTCCTCCACTGTGAGCCTGCCTCTTCCTCTCCCACTCTCCCTGCTGTGTTCCCTCTCTCGCTGGCTGTCTCTATCTCTGTTAAATAAATAAATAAAATCTTTAAAAAAAAAAAAAAGAGAGATGGAAACTAAAGATAGATTAAGTGAAAATGCTAGAAAATTTTAAAAACAGACATCAGAGGTCAACGGGTCTGTCAGCAGAGTGACTGGAGGGAACTGAGGGAAGAATCAGTGACCCTGAAGATAGGTTAGTAGATATTACCTAAATTGAGATAAGAAGTATCCAGACTGAGACACAAGGAGGAAAGGAAGAAAAAGAAATCAGATCACAGCATCCAAGATAAATGTATGTAGAGAGAAGAAGAGATAGACATTGAGAGACAGAGGAGACAGACACTGACCTGACTGGAACTTTTTCAGGAATTGGCTTATGTGACTATGGGAGCCTGGGAAATCCACAGTCTGCACGGTGGCCTGGCAGGCTGGAGACCCATGGCAGATTCGAAGTCCAAAGGCAGCCTGCTTGATAGACTGCCTTCTTTGGGGAGGTCAGTCTTTGTTCTGTTGAGGCCTTAAACTGACTTGGGTGAGTCCCACTTACATTACGGAGAGTAATCTGCTTTACTCAAAGTTCACCAATTTAAATGTTATTCTTATCCCCCCCCCCCCCCCCCCCGCCACAAACCTCGCTTGCTTAGAAACATTCTGAATAGAGTTTGACCAAATATCTTAGCATTGTGGCCCTGCCAAGCTGACACATAAAATTAACCATCACATGTCGCCTTCTGGTTACTGCCCCCACCCAAGAGCATGTTCACTTTTCTACTTTATAACTGCATAGGTTAGTTTTGCCTTTTTTTGAATTTGACATAGATGCAGAAGAACACATACTTTGTTGTTCCATCTGGCCTCTTTCTTATGTAATCCTAGAATTTTATTGCCTAGTCAGTTGAGCAGACCTTCCCAGACTGGCCTGCAGGGTTGAGGGGTAAGGGTATAGAACCCCTTCTCCACCGTGCCGTTTGGGGCTGGCCTAAACTGCACTCCCTAACACTGATGGGCTAGCCTCGGGTGGAGTCTGGGATTGGTTAGCTGTGCCTTTGGCCCTCTCTGCCTTCCCCCTTCAGGCCCATTCTTCTTCCCTCCCTTATACTCTTTGTTGTTTTGTTTTGTTTTTTTAAAGATTTTATTTACTTAAATTAGAGAGGGAGAACATGAGCAGGGGAGGGCAGAGGCAGAGGGAGAAGCAGACTCCCCGCGGAGCAGGGAACCCAATGCAGGACTCGGTCCCAGGACTCTGGGATCATGGCCTGAGCAGAAGGCAGACGCTTAACTGAGTGAGCCACCCAGGTGCCCCCTTCTCTTATACCCTCTGTAACCCCCACATACCCCTGTCCATGGTTTGACTGTAGAGAACCCTAAAGCCAATTCTTCTCTTTTCCCCCCTCACATTTCCCTTCTTTTGAGGATCTTCAGCTTTTCAACCTGAGCACACACTCAGTCTTACTCTGTACTTCCTCAGCTGCTTGTCACATTGACAGGCTTGGATCTCAGAGACACGTAGACGGCTCTCCCCTCCCTTCTCCTCCTCCCCATGTACTTTTTTTTTTAAGGGTGTGGAAACTCGAGTACCAGAAAGGGTGGTAGCTTTCCCAAATCTCACAGGTGGGGGTGATAGAGGCTGAGGATGGAGGGGCTGCAGTCAGTCTCTTGATGCTGTTTGCCCTTGGCTTGGTTCTTCTGCCTGCCTTCTTCCTTGACGTGCCCCGAGAGCATTCCTACCTGCCAGATGTCACGGGGGAGAGAGAACTTCCCAACTCCCTGAGCTCTCTGGGGATACCTGCCTGCCTGCTCGGGGACCCTTTCTCTGCTCCAGCTCGGTGATTCATTGTCATCCTCTGCTCTTCCCTCTCTGCTCCTTCCTGGCAGGGCCTGCCACCCAGACTAGAGCAAGGCTCAGGCTGGTGACAGACCACTGGCTGGTGTTTGTGTGCTGCTGTGGCCCATTTCTGTCTGGGGTGTGGCGGTTTGAAGACCCCTTTCCTTTGCCTAGATGTCCCCTCCCTCCCCCTTAAACCATTCCTTTAGGTCAGCTTCCCATTTCAGTGACCATCAGGGTTGGAGATGACAGTGTTGCTCTGTTCTAGGAGCTGGGAGACCTGCCTGCCGTGAGTAAGCTGTGTGACTTTGTCCTCCCTGGACTTCCGTTTCCTCACCTGTATAATAGTTCCGATCAGGTGGTCTTGAAGGTCCCTCCCTGTGCTCCGTTTTTCTGCTGCTTCCTGATGTAAACCCCCGAGCCACAAATGCAGGGTTCCAGTTGTGGCAGCACGGTTAGGCTTAGCAGATGGGTGGGATGAGGGAGAGGGAAGGAGCCTTCTTGCCCATGGGATCATCCTTTCTCCACCCACTTCATTGTGCCTCCCTGGTGTTTTCAGAACACAAATGACAACCCTTGTTTTTCTCCACATTCCTTGCTCTTCTCTGCATTCCCATTTCAAACCTGTAATCTTCTTGCATCCTGATGAACTTGTGTTTACTGTAAGACAGCCAGGGTGCAGGATTCATGTTGCCGTGAGTTATTTTGCCTCTGCTCTGGTGCATGGGATGATGGGAGACAGACATCACAGCTGGTCCCCGGAGAGGGCTGTGTGTGTGTCAGATATGTATTGTTCTGGGCTCCAGTGTCCTTTCCCGATCCATAGTCCTAGTTTTACTGATTTCAGTTAAAACCAAAGATTGTGCAGGAGACAGGTCCTGGTCCTCTGAGATTTGGAGACGTGTGGTGTGGTTGAGGGGTGACAGGCCCCTCTCTTCCTATTTCCTTTGCTGGAAGCATTTCAGCTTGGGGTGGGGCAGGGCAGGAAGGAGCCTTGTTGAACATCACTGACTCCCCGTACAGGAGGAGCGGTACTAAACACTGCTACGGTTTTGATTGATTTCCTTTTAATGAGTACTGAAAGCCGTTTAGATGCCAGGATTTTCCTTTCGCCTTCAGATAAAATCCTTTGTCTCACATTCTCTGCAACTGTTCTTAAGACACTTTTCAAGGGTTTTAAGAATTGTGACAGGGAAAGGCAGTAACTTCTGGATTCCACTGTTGCTGCCTGGGCAGCTCCTCCTCGTCCTCCAGCCTACTGCACTTGCCCTAACACTAGTTTAGAAGCGGGTCAAAATTCCCTTGTTCCTCCCCGTTAGTTTTCCGTTCTGGTCCTCCCCTGGTGAAAGAAGCATGGAGTTGTGACTCCATTTGACAGAAGAGAAAACAGATATGTATCAGAGTTAAATGAGTAGTCCGTGGTCGCACCGTTGACTACTTTGGGGTAAGAATCTGGGGTTCCTGCTTACTGATGACTTTCGGCTTGGCAGTACTGTTCCACCCCCAGTCATCAGAAGAGCCAGGGCACCACAGGTCAGAGTCTTTGCTGTGTCCCTCTGTGGCTCAGCCTTCTGAAAGCACAAATCAGGAGCCAGCTCCTTAGCTGGTGGGTAGGCGGTTAGAAGGTCGAGCATAGAAGGTCGAAGAAGGAGGAATCCCAGATTGAGTTTTTCTTCCTGAAGGTGGGAGAATTACTTATTTCTACAGAGAGTCAGGAAAATGAGCCGACTCAGCATTTCTTCTTTTCCTTTGCCAGTTGGATGGGGTTTCTTATGGCCGGTCTTACTTGTAAGACAACGTTCGCTTGATGTGCAGGGCAGGCAGGACTGCATCTGGTGCAGAAGGCTCTTTGTGGAGGTGCGCCATCTTCCTGTACGGTCGAGCCCTGCTGTGGCAGATGCCCCACGCTAGGATCTTACCTGGGTCTGCAAGTTTCCTCCCTTGAAAGCACTGAACTTTTTGAACAAGTAGTATTGCATTATGGTTGAAATTAGAGATGCTCTCTGCCCAGGTTTCCATCCTTGCTCTGTTGCTAACTAGCCGTGTGACCTTGGACAAGTCACTGTACCCCTCTGTGCTTGAGTTTGCTCTCTGTCGTGGAATCAGCGCAGTAGCACGTGTAAAACAGTACGCAGTGCTGTGAGGAGAGTGATTTCCTTCTATTCAGTCCTCCCCCCTCCCTCCTGCCTGCTCAGCATGCGTGCGTGTTTGACAGAAGCCCTTGGAGTGGACGGCTGAGCCCTACAGGCAGCTGGAACCTCATTGAGGTTTGAGCTGTGGGGTCTGTCTGCATTTGACAGGAGTCTCCGAAGTTGTCATTGATGGGTTCCTCAGAGTCTGGAAACCTGAAGGTGTGCACGGTGCCCTCCCAGCCATGCTTGTTCCGGGTCCCTACCCCTGAGAGACCGGGGCAGCTGGGAGACGTAGCTGAGTCTTCCAGCAGGTGTGTTCGGGCCGCGTAACAAAATGTCATAGACTGGTTGGCTTAACAGAAAGTTGTTTTCTCAAGGTCCTGGAGGCTTGCAGCCCAAGATGAAGGCGCGGGCGTGGTTGGGTTCTGGAGAGGTGTCTCCTCCTGGCCTGCAGACAGCCGCCTTCTCTTGGTGTCCTCCCTCGGCCTTCTTTGGCGTATGTCCAGAGGCAGGGAGGCCACCTCTCTTCTTATGGCCCCCGATCCTATCTGATGAAGACTCTACCCATATGACCTTATTTAACTTTAACTACCCCTTCAACGTCCTGTCTCTAAACATAGTTTCACCGGGGGTTCGGCCTTCAACATAGGCATTTGAGGGAGGCAGTTCAGTCCATAGCACCAGCCTTCCTTCCCCAAGAGCTACCCGGTGAAGACACTTGGTGAAAACAGCCTGGGGTCCTCTGTAGCCCCGACATGGTTCTTTCTAAGGCATGTTGGATCTTCCCCTAGACCAGGGAGGCAGGGAATCTGGATCTCCCTGCCTTCTTGCGAGTTGGAATAGAGGGTGAATGGAGAGTGGAAGATTATGCTTACTCCTACCCTTCGAGCTCAGCGATGGCGTGTATGTTGGGGGGTGGGCACCAGCCTTCGGATGTGTGATGATGCTCTGTCTCGTCGCCCAAGTCGTTTGTTTAGACTGGGACTAAAATCACATGAAAAAACACAGTGGAAGCTGTCTTTACCACCGTCCCCTTACCGAACTCCCAGGAATAATGAACACTTTTCCTTTCTCTGTAAAACACTCAGCACTGCCCACAAGCGTGCTGAATGCACAGCTCGCAGGCTGCTCTCTGCCCTGCCCACTCGGCTCGGCACCCACGGGCTGAATTATGTGCTTACCAAGAGCCGGTTTGTTCCCAGAGTCATTTGTACGGTTGTGGCTGGTATTGTAATTAAGTAACGTACTTAAATATCAGATAAACTGGTGAAATATGCCTGCTAATGAAGTGGTTTTCCCCCCTTTTGAACGCTAATTAAAAGCTGTGGAAAGACTCAGTAAGCCCAACTCACTTAAAACATGACTATAAAATTAGGTGAGCATTAAGATTTGGGGAAATCCTAAAACTCTTTCAATTTTATGTTGATATGCTGTGTCTGCATTTTTACTGCACTTTAAAGAATCAGGCATTGGGCATGATGGCCAGTGTATCACGTTCTGGTTCACGTAAGAAGGATGGTGTGGGGCTCTTACCAGTGGGATTTTACTCAGAGAGGGCCTTGCCCTACCTACGTTAGAAGATGGCTGAATAAATGGACATTTATATATATTATGCAAAAATAAACATTTTGGGTATATATTTTTAGGATTTCTTTCTTTGATTAACCTGGTTCCTGCCCCGATCACATTAGAGAGAATTTCTGCTGTTGCCATTCAGTTTAGAGCCTGTTTTGATGGTTTGGTTTGATTTCAATGTAGTGGCTTTAGGAAGTAGATTTTATTTTGTGTATGGTGCTAACTTAATAAATCCAGTACTCGTAGGGCTTTTGGAACTGGGTTTTTAAAGCATATGAAGGTGGCTCGTTCTGGATTTTAGCAGATTCTGTGGTTCCTTCTGTAGACTTGCAGCATAGTGCGAGAGACCCAATTTCCTCATTTGACAAATAAGGAAACCGAGGCCTCGAGAGGAGAAGGGTGTCAGTGAGGCGGGGCGTCCGGTGGCAAATAGTGAAGCCCGCAGAGCCACCAATGCATGGAACCTTCCCCTGGGACCCCTGCGTCTGTTCTCCAGTCTGGCCTGGAAGCTGGAAGTGCCCACCACACAGATACTCCTCTGGGGGGACCCCTCTGATGCCGGTTCTGACTCGTGCTCCCCCTTTGGGACAGGACCAACCTGGAGGCCTTGCAGAAGAAGCTGGAGGAGCTGGAGCTCGATGAGCAGCAGCGGAAGCGCCTGGAGGCCTTCCTCACCCAGAAGCAGAAGGTCGGGGAATTGAAGGATGACGACTTTGAGAAGATCAGTGAGCTGGGCGCTGGCAACGGTGGTGTGGTGTTCAAGGTCTCCCACAAGCCCTCCGGCCTGGTCATGGCCAGAAAGGTGAGGCCACTCAAAATAAAAGAAAAAAAAAAAAAAGGACTGAATCAGGTCGGCCTTGGTGAATAGGTGATTGGATTATCTCTTAGAAGATCTGGGGCCCGGGGCCAGTGGGAGGAAGACTGACTTTTCACTCAGTACCTTTTTGTGCTGTTTGAATTTGGAGCTCCTGTTATCTGTCAGATTATAGGATAAACACCCCGATGATGTGTTAGTGTATTTATCCTACCCCCAGACTGGAAAAGAACAGCCAGTGACCTTCCTTTCCGTAGCTTTCTGCGTGCTCTGGAAATAATGCAAGGGTGCCTCTTTGCCATTATCCTGTGCAGGAGAAGCTGCTTTCATTTAGCCAGCCCCGGTGATGTGCCAAACACTGATTTCAAGTTGTTTGCCCTTGCTCCAGCCCTGCGGGTGCTTCCCCCGCATCTCGCTGCAGTGTGACGTCTCTGCTCCCCGCCGTGGCCGGTGGTGTTGGAGCTGGACGTCCCGTCCACTCGTGGGCCTCCTCTTTCGAACACGGCCCCTGCTGTGGCTAGGCCGGGCTCTTCTGTGTTTCCCGGCACACCATCTTTAATCCCCTCCGCATACGTTTGCTCAGGCCGCACCTTCCCTCTTCTGCAACAGTGCTCTCTTCACGACCGCCTCTTGTCTAGCTTTCACTAGCTGCTCCAGCCCACACCGAGAACCACTGCTCCCATGTCCTCTGGCACTCCTTGTCTCTGACCCTGGCTTGCAGCTTAGTCTTACTCAGTAACCATTTCCTACGGCGGCTGTGTCTGTCCCCTGTCTCCCTGGATAATACCAGGGATGACATGAGGGGCACGTAAGGTGGCACTTGAGGCCCTGGCTGACTGTCCACCACCTCAGGCTCCAGAGGTCAAGGGCAATCTCCTGGGCAGCCTAGGTGCGCATACCCAGTTCCCTGTACCCTTCCACTCCCATGGCCCTCAGGTGTCAGGTCCTCAAGGCTGCTTTTCCCTCCTCTTCACAGGTTCTTTTGGAGGAAGCCCTCCATTCAGCTTTGTTCTTGGGAGGGGTGAGCCCCCCCCCCCCCGTTGGCTCTTGGAGCCGAGGCACGGCCGCCCTCCCCTGGTCACCGCTCCTCCAGTACCAGTCCCTGCCCGGATAGGTTGGCACCGAGTACTTCGGTCAGACAGAAACTTGTTAGTTAAAACTTGCCTGTTTCTTCTCTTCCAACCTTTAAGAGCTTAACCAGTGAAGAACATTTCCATCTGCCCATCCGTCCATGCATCCATATGTTTTTCAAGCCTCTCTTCCTCCCATCTTTCTTTCTGCAGCTAATTCACCTGGAGATCAAACCTGCAATCCGGAATCAGATCATAAGAGAGCTGCAGGTTCTGCACGAGTGCAACTCGCCTTACATTGTGGGCTTCTATGGTGCGTTCTACAGCGATGGCGAGATCAGTATCTGCATGGAACATATGGTATGTGGCCACCTCTCAGCCTCTGGGGCGACGGCCTGGGCGTTGGATGGCTCTGGGCTCGTCTTTGGTTTGGGAGGCACCCAGCTGCTTCCCTGTTCCTGTCTGAATCCACATCCCTGTCTTAGGCATCTGGGAAGCCTGACTGAACTTGGAATAACCAAAGACCACAGGCCTCTTTCCACGGCCCCCTCCTCTCTGCAAAGAGAGGTGGCAGCAGTCAGATATCCCTGGTGGCTATGTCCAGAGCACATCTCCCAGTTTTCTTGTCCCCACGATTTTAATAGGGGTAAAATCTGGTTAGTATGCTTTAAATCCATTTATGATGTGCAGTGTTGTGTGCTGGGTACCCAGTTCTGGGGTTGTGGAGATGAGACATCCCTGTCCTCAGAGTCTGTAATCTGCTTTAAAGACAGTCTGGAGGGGTTCTTCGGGCATGCGGGGAACCAATACCACCTGATGCGCATCAGAGAGGGCAAGTGAGGGGGCACTTACGGGCTAATTGTGTGGGTGTGAGCTGCCAGTCTTTATACCGTTAGCTGCCTGGAGTCCCTTCCTCCTCTTCCCGGTGCCTAACAGTAGCAGTGACGGCATCCATGACAATAATAATGCTGGCAATACGGATTAATGTGTTGGGTGCATATCATATCATGTACTATCCAACGCAGATTAATTTTTTATTGTATTTACTCCACAACCTCATTGGATGGGTAGATCATCTGCATTTTACAAATGAGGAGACTGAGGCTCGGAGAAATGAATGACTTGCCCAAGGTCATGCAGCTAGTTAGCGGAATTAGTAGAATTTAAACCGAGGCTGTTGGACCCCAGTGCCCGTACTTTGTTGAATGCACTGGATAGCGACTGGGGCTCTGTTTCCATCCTTGGTGCCAGAATTTCAGAGAGAGAGGCTAGCTTCGTGATCGCTATTTTTTCCTGTCCCCATGAGGCAACAGGGGACTTTGGAATCCAAGATGTTTATTCATATCTCCCTTCTCCACAAAAATCCAAGTAGACACTGTCTCGTTTGCCACTGTGTCTCCAAAGCCCAGAATAGCCCTGGCACACAGCAGGTGCTCAATAATGATTTTGTTTACAGACTGTCACCTTCTCACCAAGACCTCGGGCAAGTTTCTTTCTGATTCTCTGTTTCCTCGTTTTGTAAAATGGCCATTACTCTACCTACCTCGTTGTAGATTAATCTTCGAGGATTAGTGGAAATAACGGAGTCAGTCTGGGCCCACTGACTCCAGGCCTGTCTTCTGCGAACAGTAGTACTCGCTTCATTCTCGCTGGGGCTGACAGCTCGGAGACCAGGCTGACGTGACCGAGTGTGCGCACTTCTGGCTGCTGTGCTCTCAGTCCTTGGGCTGGCAAAGTGACCCTCAGCAGCTCTGCTTCCTTCCTGACCCTGGATCTGCCCTGAGCTCTGGAAAGAGAGCCCCGGTGCCTGGTCTCAGTGAACTCCAGGAGCACCCTCCCCGGGAGCTTTGTTCCTTGCCGGTGCCCCATTATTTTGAACTTCTCCCCATGGTAACGATTGGGAAGTGCCGTGCACACTCTTGCAGGCGTCTGCTGACTGGTGTGGTGCCATGTGGAATGTAGACGCTGAAATGTCTTCTGCGTGCCTGGAAGTTACCGAGAAAGCTCTCGTTCCTCTTGCTTGAACGGGAGTGAAGCAGCCTCTGGGCAGCACGGGAACATTTCTGGTTTGGTCCTCACTCAGTCTTGGGGTGCTGGTATTTTCCCCTTGGGTCTTAGCCTCCCTTTGCTGGGGTGCAGCGCAGGGGGAGGGGGCTGTTCCTTACGCTTTGGGTTTCTTGGGCTCTTTGTGCTGATGATGGTTGGTTTTCTAGCTCTAGCCCCGAGTTTTGGATGAAGATGTGTAACTGGCAGTGGAGGTCCTTGAAAACTAGAAGGGGAAGAGGCTGGAGGTAATGGTGAGAAAGCAGTGACGGGAAAGGCCAGAGGAGCCTTTTTCCTCTTAGGTGTGGCCACAATAATTGACGGCGGGTGGGGGCATGGCTAGACAGAATAGTAATTAGCTCTCCCATTTTCCACCACTTGGCGAGTCCTTTCCATGTTATGTAAATTGTTAATCACATCAGCCCTCTCCTGTGAGACACAGTGTGGAACAACTTCCCCACGGTGGTGGATGGAGGGAATTAGGCCTCGAGAGGCTTCGTTATTAGTCTACGTTCTATAACCAGTAAATGTCAGCTTAATTCTAACTAGTGACTCTAACCAGGTCTGCTTTCTTTAAATTTCGTGCTGTCTCAGGATTTTCTCATCTGTGCAGAGAAATGTTTGGACCAGCTCTTCTCTGGGGGCTCCCCCCGCCGCTAACCCCTCGAATCTCTGTGGTTTGGGGCACTTGTGACCAGTCAGGGTCTACATTAGTTAGCGTGGGTTCGCCTTCACAAACATTTACTTGTAGTGCCTGTAATGTGCAGGGTGCCGCGGGGGCGGCTGGGGGGATGGAGACTCTGCTCCCCAGAGCTGTTCACAGGCTGGATGGCTGTGCTCTAGGGCCTTCTTAGGTGAGGAGTGTCAGTGTGGATGGAAGGGCTTCTGAGCACTGGCTCTGTGTCATCTCATGCCTGCTGTCTTCTGACCCATCAGGTAATTTCCTGAGTTACCTCCACGTTCTGTGTCACTCAGCATTCGCCCTTTGTTAGAGGAACCAGGATACTATTTATAGGGTGAGCATCGTTGAACTCCAGGGTGCTTACTTCAGAGGTTAGGATTAGGCCCCAAACATTGATAGCCAGTGGCCTTTTCCTTTATTCAGAACATGCTGGAACCTGTTCTTTTAGCTTTATGTCGCCTCTTGCCACGTGGAGTTCAGTCTTTTTATTTGTCTTAAATGCACCCGTAGTGAGGCTTCCTCATTCTGGAATCCTTTATTCACTCTGGATTCATAGATACTGATCACAACTTGCGTGCCTCTTGCTCTGTCCTTCCCACCCAGCCTTTCCCTCCAGGAGGACAAGAGGACTCAGGACATGACAAGGGTTAGTTTCCCTTTCTCTCAGTCCCTTTCCAGCATCTGCAGGTCAGTTTTCCGCTCATGGATTTGGCCCTGTGGGCAGGGTGGGGTCTTCCCACATATGCAGATGTCTCTGGAGTTACCCCGGGGAGCCTGAGCCTGGAAAACTGGCCCTCAGAAGCTGGGAGGGTCAAAGCCTTTTGAAGACCAGGCACAGTGTCTGGCACCTGTTGGCTGAAACGTGTTGAGGGGCCGAGTGAAGGAGGCCCAGATGCGGAGGGCACGGTCAGGCCTGGGGCGCCGCAGGAAGAGTTAGGCCTCGGGTGTTCCGTTCCTGGGTATCCACAGGCCCAGCTGGACAGGTCTGCTGATGCTAGTGGAGAGGTCAGAACGCCAGAGACGGGGCCGTGCAGTGAAGCTGCTGCGGCCTGGAGTGCAAGCAGCCACGCTCCAGAGGAGCTTTCTGCTCTAGCCCTGGACGCTCTCACTGCCTCTGCGTGCCTGAGCGGGCCTTCCTGCAGGAGCGCTCCTGTCCTGGCCTCCCCTGACAGGAAAACTCTCTGACTCTGCCAGCAGCCACTTCTCTTCGGGGATTTCTGTTCTGTCTCAGCTTCCACATTTCAAAGGTGTTGTCACGTAGAGCTCTGTTCATGAGCCACCTCCCAACTTCGGAGATTCTTGGCGTCTATGTCACTGTCTCTGTGTGTTCTTTGTCACTCACATTTTCCCCCAACACTTTATTGAGACAGTTGCAAACACAGCAAGGAGTAATGTACACTGTGAAACCCCCGTGCAGTTCTGCAGTCACCACTCTGCCGTATTTGCTTTACCACATATTGCCCACCTAATCCCTTGCTCGCATCATTTCTTAGATGCATTTTAAAATGAATTTGTGTCTCTGGCATCCATTGAGCCCCATCTTCTAAAGCACTCAGTCAGGGGCTGACCTTTGCTAGAAGGAAGCTGTGCTTGCACTGCCCAGTCTGAATTTTTGAGACCCGAGGGGTAAACGGATGCCCCTGATCAGGATAGGAATGCTCCTGCCTTGGGGGGAATAGATTCCTGCTCAGGGGGTAGCTGAGCAACCAGAGAACTCAGGGTTCAGGGTGGATGGTTCTCATGCAGGAGTAAAAGCTTTTGAGCTTTTTTTTTTTTTTTTCCCTCCATAAAGCATTTGTCTCTTCTATAGAAAACCTTCACAAAAGCACCATTGATTTACTTAATAATTAGCTTCTAAAAATAGGCACAATTTCATCAGCTTTAGTCAAGGAAGGCAAGTCCTTGGCAACAGTGAAGTGAAATTAAAAGGTTGTAAGGTGAGTTGCAGGCAGCTCTGGGTAATTGTGACTGTGGTTCATGCTTCCTAAATCTCGCTAATAATCACATTGTTCACACTGTAAGTCTGCTTATAGCTGGGAAGGAGGCGAAAGGAAAGAGAGCCAAGGTTTCTTCCTCTTTAATAGGAATATTCACCACAATCCCCAAGGAAGCTGTGAGCCAGGCTGCCCTCTGTCCTAGGCTGTGGAACCTGAGAACCGAGGGGTTAGCATTTCTACCTCATCTGAGTCAGATTTTTTTTTTTAATGTTTTCTCCTCAGTGCTTCTTCTTCTTCTTCCTCTTTTTTTTTTAAGATTTATTTATTTATTTGACAGAGACAGACAGCCAGCGAGAGAGGGAACACAAGCAGGGGGAGTGGGAGAGGAAGAAGCAGGCTCCCGTTGGAGGAGCCAGATGTGGGGCTTGATCCCAGAACGCTGGGATCACGCCCTGAGCCAAAGGCAGACGCTTAACGACTGAGCCACCCAGGCGTCCCCTGAGTCAGATTTTGACAGAGTTGCTTTGTTACCTAGTTTTAACTGCATGGTCCTCCCTGATAATTAGGCAAAGCCGATCAAACAAAGGATCTGAAACCACATCCAACTGGAAGCAAAAGAGAAATGGCTCAGGAACTTTCTGCACTGGAGTCCCTCTTCCCATTGGTAAAGGAAATTGAGAGGTGCTATCATGTTTCTAGAAGCCTGCTGACTTGGGTGTGGTTACCTGGGCTCTGATGTCCTGATTTGGCCACGAGGGGCCTATGGCATTGTGAAAGCAGCCAGGCTCACAGGGTGACTCAAAACTCAGCCCGGATCACAGCGTGGGTAGGGCTCTTCCAAGGACTCTTGGAAAATAAATGGGTTTGTAGGGGCGTTCTGTTTGGTTCTAGATTAATGATTCTGCTCATGTCTGTGTGGGAATTCTGGCACATAGGATATTTTAGGTTGAATTTCAGAATCTTCCATTGTGCTCTTTGGTTGATTGGCCCACCCACCATTACTTCTGATTGGAAGACAAACCTGTTTGGGGTACTGGTGTGCATCTGACAGGTCACACCTGCATTGCTTTCTTTTCCGTCAGCTTCTGTGATCCAGAGTTGACCGTGACAGAGAGTGATTGGTCCAAATGCTCCTTTCCATAAGCCTAGGATTTTTAAGTGGATAATCTATTTTTAGCATTGTTTTAGGAGACATTTCTTGAGAGGTCTGTATCCCTGAATGAATCTTATTTTCTCAGCTCTTTTAGAAAGAAAGCAGTGTGGTATCTGTCTTAGCCTTTGCACAAACTGGACACTTGGTACTGTTAATTGATTTGTAGATTTAATTCTCCACTTTCATAAAGGAATTCAGTAATTTAAAGAGGAAAACATTTATTCATTGTGGAAAATTTAGAAATAAAAAAGCGCAAAGGGGGCGCCTGGGCGGCACAGTCGTTAAGCATCTGCCTTCGGCTCAGGGCGTGATCCCAGCGTTCTGGGATCGAGTCCCGCATCTGGCTCCTCTGCCGGGAGCCTGCTTCTTCCTCTCCCACTCCCCCTGCTTGTGTTCCCTCTCTCGATGGCTGTCTGTCTCTGTCAAATAAATAAATAAAATCTTTAAAAAAAAAATAGCACAAAGAAGAAACTATCACACAACAAAAATCCCTCATCATCTTACTACCTAGACTAGAAATAACCATCGGTAATGTTTTGGATGTTCTGGTTTTGTGTGTGTACATGAACGCTTGTTTATGTCTGTAAAAGTGGGAATATGGGGTGCCTGGCTGGCTTAGTAGGTTGGGCATGTGCTTTTGGCTCAGGTCATGATCCCAAGGTCCTGGGATCAAGCCCTGCGTAGGGCTCCTTGCTCAGTGGGGAGTCTCCTTCTCCCTCTGCCTGCTTTTCCCTGCCAGTTCTTTCCTTAGCTGCTTTGTCCAGGAATCATTCCTCCTCTGAGCATCTGTAGTGATGTCTGTTCTCCTCATTCAACTGTTTGTTCCCTGCCTTGTATGGTGCAATTGCTTGGTCATAGGGTGGCTCTATTTTTCACTTTTTTTTTTTTTTAAAGATTTTGTTTATTTATTTGACAAAGATAGAGACAGCCAGTGAGAGAGGGAACACAAGCAGGGGGAGTGGGAGAGGAAGAAACAGGCTCACAGCAGAGGAGCCTGATGTGGGGCTCGATCCCACAATGCCAGGATCACGCCCTGAGCCGAAGGCAGACGCTTTAACTGCTGTGCCACCCAGGCGCCCCTCTATTTTTCAGTTTTTAAGGAACCTCTGTACTATTTTCCAGAGTGGCTGTACCAGTTTGTATTCCCACCAACAGTGTAAGGGGGTTCCCCTTTCTCTGCATCCTTGCCAACATCTGGTGTTTCCTGACTTGTTAATTTTAGCCAACAAATGCCATTTTCTAAAGTGAAGTCAGAATTACTTTCTTTTCTACATGTGTAACACTTTTCTTAATAATTTATTATTTTATTATATTAAGAATTATATATTTACCCTTCTAGTTTGTACATTTATTTTTTTTAAGGATTTTATTTATTTATTTGAGAGCGAGTGAGAGAGCATGAGCCGGGGAGGGAGGGTAGGGAGAAGGGGCAGAGGAGCAGAGGGAGAGGGAGAAGCAGACTACCTGCTGAGCAGGGAGCCCGACATGGGACTCAATTCCAGGACCCCTGGGATCATGACCTGAGCCGAAAGCAGACACTTAACTCACTGAACTACCCAGGCGCCCCTGTGCATTTATTGAGGATGGGAACTAGGTCTTTTTTTGTACCTCTGTCCTCCATAGAACCTATCACAGTTCATGACACTTGGTAGGGTTTATGGAATGAATTATTGCTTTCTGTGACATTTTTCTTTTGATTTTATTAACTATTATTTTTAAGGATAATACCAAATGCAAGTTGTGACTTACATGCTGGTGCTAAAATGGCTGACATTTATCGAGCATTTACTGTGGGCTAGATGACGTCCTGAGTGCTTTATACGTATTAGCTTGTTTAATAGCCCTATGATTATTCTAGTAGACTTAAAATATCACCCCCATTTTACAAGTTGAGTAACACGGTCAAAGTTCCCTTGATAGTAAGTGGCAGAGTTGTGGGATGTGAATTTAGACAGTTTGCCTCTAGAGCCTCTGGTCCTAACCGTATACTGTTCTGTCAGTTCAGTGCAAACCTTTTTTTTTTTTTTTTTTTAAGATTTTATTTTTAAGTAATCTCTGCACCCAATGTGGGGTTTGAACTCAAAATTCCAAGATCAAGAGTCATGTGATCTACCCACTGAGTCAGCCAAGTGCCCCAACAAAGCTTATTTTGATCCCTGAATTGGTAGTTGTTTAACGATTTTTTGTACGATTTGAGTTTTTGGTTATTTGATCCCTCCCACAATGTTTTGCATTTCTGTCTTTGTGGTCTGGAACAAATCAAAGGGTACCCTTCCAGGGGGATTTGGCACGTGTGAGATACACTTCCCTGCTGAAGTTTAACACTTGAAAGAATAGTTAGAAACACTGTCACTAAATGGACTGGTGTTCTTTTTCTTAGGATGGGGGTTCCTTGGATCAAGTCCTGAAGAAAGCTGGAAGAATTCCTGAACAAATTTTAGGAAAAGTTAGCATTGCTGTGAGTATGTTGTGCGATTTTTTTCTTCCAAGCCCCTCTCGTTGAGAAGTTAATGAGTTGGCAGGAAATAGACAAGGGAGGAAGATAGTAAGTCAATCAAGGGAAAGTTTATAAGAATAGTAGGGTCTTCTTGCTAGAATTTTCCCTGTCTAGATTCTACATACAATATTCTCTCTCTCTTTCTCTCTCATCAGAACCAGAAAAGTGACTTTCTTTATATTAAAATCTGTGTCTGCAGAAATAGGACAGGGTGTCCAAAAGAATTCCCATTTGCAGCGTGAGAAAGCCTCTTTTTATATTGCAGCTTTAGAAAAAAACTGAATTCGAGCACAGGGGTTTTTCAAGTTGTCTAAACTTGCAATAATCAGTGTTGCTTAAAGTAACTCTATACCATGTAAAAAGGTGGTTTCTTGATAAGACAGGTTAAAAATCGAATAAAAAATAAGGGAAGAAGGCAAATTTGTGACGTTAGATGAAATATTTTCTAGATCATTTTAAAATACAGAGGCCGTCTAACCACCCCCATTTCAGTTTCCCATCTTGTGATATTGTCTTTCCTCTAGGTAATAAAAGGTCTGACTTACCTGAGGGAGAAGCACAAGATTATGCACAGAGGTAAGAAGTTACTTGCTAGTTATTATGTTTTCAATTTTAGCTGAAATCGAAAAGTTGTTGCATCCTCTTTTGTGTTTTGGTGTAAAAACCATTGAATAGTGTTTTTAATCTTTATGACAAGTCTTTGACTAGTTCGTTAGTTATTTAGTTTGAAGTAAGCTTTATGTCCAACATGGGGCTTGAACTCGTGACCCTGAGATCTAGAGTTGCATTCTCCTGACATGCAGTCTGTAGACATTCAGGTAGGTGTGGAGGGATATCTCACTGTGATCTGAATTTACGTCTCCCTAATGACTAATGATGTTCAATGTCTTTTCACGTGCTTATGTGCCCCCCATATATCTCATCAGTAGGGCATCCATTCAAAGGTTTCCTCTTTTCCAATGGGGTTATCTTTTTGTTATTAAATTTTAAGAGATCTTTGTATATTCTAAACAATGCTACTTGACAGATAAATGTTTTGCCAATATTTTCACTTAGTCTGCGACTTGCCTTTTCGCTTTTGTATCTTTTGAAAAGCAAATGTTTTTTATTGAGATGAAGTTCAGTTTCTTGATTTTTCCTTTAGACTTTGTTGTGCCTTTTGTGACCTATTTAAAAACTCTTTGCTGAAACAGATGGCACTATGATAATGTATGTTCTTTCAGAAGGTTTATGGCTGTAATAATATAGTTAGATCTGAGGCCCACCGAGAGTTGGATAAGCACGGGCTCATTTTTGTGCATATGGATATACAGCCGGTGGAGCGATATTTGATAAGATTATTCTTCCTCTATTGAAGTACCTCGGAATCTTTGTCAAAACTCAACTGACGGTACATGGACATGCCTATTTCTGAGTTATTCCTTCTGTTCCATTCGATCTGTTGTGGTTAGCTTCACACCACCACGCCACCACTGATTATCGCAGCTTTATAATAAATCTGGAAATCAGGTAGTCTCAGTGCCCCAACTTTGTTTTTCTTCTTCAAAGTTGTTTTGGCTGTTCTAGCTCCTTTGCATTTCCATTTCCATTTTAGATATAATTTGTCGAGTCTACAAAAAAAAGGTTATTGGGATTTTCAGTGGGATGGCCTTCAATCTACAAATCAGTTCAAGCAAAACCGACACCTGAACAACCCTGATGGTGGCGGGTGCATAACAGCATGAATGCATTTAGTGCCAGAACTCTGTGCTTAAGAATGGTTAAAATGGTAACTTTTATGTCATGCATATTTTATAGTGTTTGAAAAAATACCAATTTTAGAACGTATCACCTAATCTACTTTGGCTCCTAAGCTGGCCGGTCGATTCCCTCAGCCCACCTGACTCCGCGGCCCTCCCTCCTCGTACCTGTCCCCGCTAGCACACCTTGGCCGGACGCACGTGGTCCACAGCCCTATGGTCTCCATTTTTCTGTCCTCTGGCTACCTCAGCTTTTTAATTTTTTCCTAATAAACTTGACAGAGGTATAATTTATATACCATAAAATACAGCCACTTTAGCGGAAGGTCTGCTGTTCGGTAAAGCCGTGCATGCATCTACCACCACATTGAGATAGAACATTTGCACCACCCCAGAAGTACCCTTGTGCTTCTGTTCTTCATTTCTCCTTAGACCCTCGGGCAACCACTGGTGTGCTTTCTGTCACTATAGATTTGCTGTTGCTTTCTCTGTTTTACATAGATGGAAATAGTTTGTACTGTTTTTTTTTTTTTTTTTTTAAGATTTTATTTGAGAGAGAGAGAGGGAAGGAGGGAGTAGAAGGGGGGTAGGGGCAGAGGGACAAGCAGACTGCCTGCTGAGCAGGGAGTCCGATGTGAGGCTCGATCCCAGGACCCTGGGATCATGACCTGAGCTGAAGGCAGACGCTTCACCAACTGAGCCACCCAGGCGCCCCTGTATGATTCCATTTATATAATTCTAGAAATTACAAGCTGATCTGTAGTGATGAAATGTAAACCACTGGTTGCCTGGGGAATGAAGGAAGGGGGGAAGGGAAGACCTAGAGGGGCACGAGGAAACTTTGGAGGGTAATATGTTTATAATCTTGATTGTGATGATGATCACATACATATATTCATCAAATGATACACTTTAAGTATATGGGGTTTATTGTATGAAAGTTACATACCAATAGGGGTGCCTGGGTGGCTCAGTTAAACATCTGATTCTTGCTTTCAGTTCAGGTCACGATCTCAGGGTCATTCGTGGGTGGGATCGAGCCCTGTTTCAAGCTCTGAGCTCAGTAGGGAGTCTGCTTGAGATTCTCTCTCTCCCTCTGCCCCTCCTGGGCTTGTTCTCTCTCTTTTTCTCTCTCAAGTAAATAAATAAATCTTTAAAAAAGAGAAAATTATATACTAGTAAAGCTGTGAAAAACCAAAAAAGAAAAAAAAAGTGAAGTTGCTGAAAACAGTGATAAAGCAAGTTTCTTAAAAGCAACCAAGAAAAGGGACAATCACTTTGAAAGAGGGTTTAGTAGTTTCTTTTAAAATTAAGCCATACAACCAATCCATCAACCCCACATCTCAGTATTGACTTAGAAATGAATACATTTGTCCACATAAAGACTTGTGCACAAATGCTCATAGCATCTTTATTCACAATAGCCCCAAACTAGAACAAACAAAATATTCATCACCAGATGAGTGAATAAACACATTTTGATATATTTAAACAACAGAATGCAACTCAACAATAAAAATGAACAAACTGTTGATACACCTCTCAAAAACATTACGCTGAGTAGAAGAAGCCCTAGACAAAGGAATACATACTGTATGATCCCACGTGTATGTCTATCTAGGACAAATGTAATTAATCCACAGTAACATAGTAAAAAGTAGATTACTGGTTGCCTGAGGGTGTTGGGGGCTGGAGTGGGGATCGCCTTCAAAGGAATATGAGGGAACTTTCTGGAGTAATCAAAATATTAAATCCTGATTTTGGTGACGGGTTCACAGGTGTATACTTTATACAGAACGCGTCAAACTATACAGTTAAAATGCAAAATTGTAGAACGCTTTCTACTTTCTAACTGCGCTAGCTACCATTTTGTCCTTTTTTGTAGTGACAAGAAAGGTATCAATAAGGAGGTACGGTATGACTTGTGTGGGGAGCAGTTTTCCAGCATTATATGGATCTTGATTTTGTTTTTTTTTAAGACCTCTGAATTCCAAGATAGAATATTCTAGTGTACTTGTTTCTAGGAAATAGGAGTAGCTGAAAGGAGAGGAGAAATTAACGTTTCTTGAGCATGGGGCTGTGTTCGAGGGCTGCAAATGACATAAATCTCACTTAGAGGGACCCAAGAGGGACCGTCAGTGTTGTTGAAGGGTTGGTGGAGGAAAGCCATTGTATCATCTATAAAATGGAATCCTCTTGGCTACTCCTAGGTTGCTGTGAGGATTCAGGAAATAACATTCAGAAAGCAGCTAACAAAATGGTTTGCATAGAGGGGTCTAACGTAAATTGCCTTCCTTCTGCCTTTATGTAGTTTGTGAAGAAATTGATACCCAATAAGACTGAATTCCTTTTATGAGCTGGACCTTTGTGTGCTCCTCGCTTTTGCTTATTACTGCCTTTCCTGGGAATGCTTACTCCCCCCCCCCCCCATTCTCATACCTTTTCTAGGCTAAGTCTGCTGGTCTTTTCAGGTATAACCCTGAGGCTTGGGACTCTGCCAGTTAAAGTTCAAGTCTTAAGTCTCTTACATGTGGGTTATATAAACTCTGAGTTATTTATTCGTCCGTAAAATGAGGAGAGTTCATGGCAAAGGGCAGTAATTGCAAATTACACATGTATTTCGTATATTTGTGAGAATTAAAAGGGCTGCCTCACATAAATCATTAGTAAATAATGTTACTGTTTAGCTTAGTTATATTGTTACTATAGTAATAATGTCACTGTTTAGTTCAGACAGCTCTTCCAAGAAGCGTTCCCATGAACCAGCCCCTTCCCAAAGCAGATGAAGTGCTTTGCGTCTGTATTCCTTTGGCAAAGTGTCCGTCCCTTTCTTACTGTGATAAATAATGACTGTTTATCAAGGGCCTGTAATATACCAAGTGCTGTATTATGTGCGTTAGCTACTTTTCTCATTTATTGGTCACAGCGACCTCGGGATAGGTCTCTTTTGCCTGTATTGCACATGTGGAAACTACGGCTCAGAGTTTGTTATTCTCTCACTGGTCTGTGAGTGTCTTCAAGTCAGGGGCCGTGTCTCATTCATCTCTGTATCCCCAGCCCCTAGCATAACAGCAGAGAATGGCTCGCCCTGCAAGGGTTGTTGAACGGGTGGATGTGTGATTAACTTGTTCCAGAACACACAGGAGTCAACAGTGAAACTGGGCCAAGAAGCGTGTCTCCTGCTCCTAACACAGTCATTAATCCAGGCCTGTGTTTTTCTCTTCCCGCTGCCTTCCACGTCCCGTGCTCTGGGTGTTTGATGGAGAGCTCGAACGTTATTTCCAGAGAAAGGAAAGTTTCAGCTCCTTCCTGGAATAACCAACTTGCTTTTCCCTTTTGCCTGGTGCTGCCCCCACTTTCTCAGGAATTTCTTTTCTGGCTCCGCCAGTTACCGCTCTTTGGCATGGAGAGCTGCTCTGTGAGCCAGATGGGTCTCTGGACAGATCTCTCTGGTGGAGAGTTCGTTCCTTGCTCAGCCAAGAAGGGAAGTCACTGGGACTTCTGCTCCAATGTGCGGCGTGCGCAGACAGCTTGGCCTGGCTGTCCGCGTTTCAGACTCCCGCTGTCGTGCGTCTTCTCCAGAAGCCCTGAGAGAATTCACTGGGAGGCCCGGGCTGAGGAAGGGTATTCTTGCACAACGTGATTCCTGAGCAAGAAGAACAATGAGTCGATGATTCCTGGAAACCTGAGTTAGGGTGACAGTGGGACAATCAGTCTCCCTGCCTCTGTCTTTAGGCTTCCTTGGTGCCAGTAAGTTTTTCCTCTGGTCTAAATATATTCTTTTTCTCATGAAATCTAAACTCCGTTTCTTCTCATTATGCCCTTGAGGAGAAATGGGGAAGAATGAGGAGGCTTTTTCTCTGCCTCACATGTTTCTTTATTCCTACTTGTTGATATTGATTCACTGGTGATGTCTTACTGAGTATTTCAGTCAGCTTTTGCTGTGGAATAAACCAGCCCAACACTTAGTAGTTTATTTTTTTCTTTTCCTTTTTCATTTTTTTTTATAAAGATTGTATTTGTCAGAGAGAAAGAGTGAGAGCACAAGCAGGGGGAACAGCAGGCAGAGGGAGAAGCAGACTCCCCACCGAGCAGGGAGCACGATGTGGGGCTCCATCCCAGGACTCTGGTATCGTGACTTGAGCTGAAGGCAGACACTTAACCGACTGAGCCACCCAGGCGTCCCAGCACTTAGTAGTTTAAAAATAGCAGTGTATAGAGGCGCCTGGGGTCTCAGTCTGTTGAGCATCCGGCTCTTGGTTTTGGTTCAGGTCATGATCTCATGGGTCGTGAGATCGAGTCCCATGTCAGGCCCCGTGCTCAGCTCGGAGTCTGCTCAAGATTCTCTGTCTCTCTGCCCCTCCCCCTGCTCTCTCTCTCTCACTCAAATATCTTTAAAAAAAAAAATAGAGAAAAAACAGCAGTGTATTACTCTCTATAATTTTGTGGGTTGGTTGGGCCTCTTGCCTCATGTTTTCACTCATCCTCTGAAACACTAACGCCCTGGCTTCCTTCCACGATGGTCTTGGGGTTGAAACTAGTACTGAAGTAGTAGGAGGGGGTAACCCTAATCAAGCACCATTTAAACCTCTGCTTCCCTCAGGTTTGTGAATGGCCTGTTGGCTTTAAAAAAAAAAAAAAAAAGTCACGTGATCAAGTTAGGCCTGAAAATGTAGCGGGATAGCTTCTGTCTCCTTGGGAGCAGCTACAAAATATTATGGCCACAGTTTCTTCATTCTATCCTAGTGACAAAAGGTCAGTGTTTGAATTCTGCCTGTGCTACTTAATGTGAAACCTTGGGCAAGTTATTTATCGTCTCCACACCTCAGGGGAATGGAGGAAATCGTCTGCCTCCAGGGCTGTGAGGCTTGAGACAATGCCTGCAAAGCGCTTAAAATAGTGCTTGACTGACCTCGTCCACGTATATGTTAATTCGCAGATGAATTAGTAGGTTTTTATGGTTGCCAGACGCTTGTTTAAGCGCCTCAAGACGCGTAAAGGTTCAGAGAAGTTTTTGAGAAGCTGGACCCACACACTTGAGCGGGGCAGGGCCCAGGGCTCCTCTGGTCGGGAGGCTGGGCTGCGTGAGCAGAAAAGCCGCTGCGCTCAGCCCCCAGCTAGCTTCCACCGGTTGCTGCTGCTGGGCCCGGTCGGCCTTCTTAGCCTCATGGCCAGTGTGGGACTAATGTCGGTGATAGAAAACTAGGCACACCTGTGCTCACCAGTTGCTTTTTCGGTGAGAGGAAGAGCCATACTGGTAGTAGTTGGGGGAGACTGACTGTTTTCAGGTGCCATTGAGGTCCTGTTTTTCCAGCTAGGCAGCGGTCTCTTGAAAGTTTTTCATTTATCTTTAGTCGACTGGGTGAGTTGAGGGCCCCTTGGTCCTAGTGAGATACCCTGCCCGGGGCGTGCATGTGGCTGGCTTTCCGACATTTCTGATGTGTCCATGCTGGTGCGAACCAGGTGGTCACCCTCGTTGCTGAAGTGATTTGTCTTTGCTGCCACAGAGCGGGACTTTGTGGGCAGGACCAGGAGAGCTGATGTTCCCAGTGTCTGAAGTGATGGCCAGCTGTTCTGGACTCTTCGTTTTCAGGGAACCGGTCCGCTGTGATCCTGTAGCCGGGGCGCAGGGGTGCAAGAGCACCGGGCTCTGGGGGTTCCAAACAGACCAGGTTTGGCCACCGGCTGCTGACAAAATCCAAAGACAGAGGAGGGACTGGTGGTGAAAAAAGAAAGGAATTTATTCCAGTGAGGCTGACACCAGGAAGATAGTGGGCTAGCGTCTCCAAAGTGCTGAAAATACTTTCAGGTGGGTTTTTTTTTTTTTTTTAAGATTTTATTAATTTATTTGAGAGAGAGAGTGAGCAAGCAGGGGGCCACAAGCCAGGGGGAGAGGCAGAGGGAGAAGCAGACTCCGCAGTGAGCGGGGAGCCCAATGCGGGACTTGATCCCAGGGTCCTGGGATCGTGACCTGAGCTGAAGGCAGATGCTTAACTGACCGAGCCACCCAGGGGCCCCACTTTCAGGTTTATATAAGGAAAATGTGGGACAAAGGTCGGTGGGTACATGCAGATGGGCAATAAAGGTCAGGTTGATCATTGTCTTGGGGTCAGTCACACGGGGTCTTGCTGGCGTCAGGGCAGTCCCTGTTGCTTGAGGGGATAGTTCCCATCATAGGATACTTTGCCCTGCAGGTCTTTTGCCTGAGTTAGAAGATGAGCTGGAAAGAAGAACTTCATCAATTAGAAAGAACAGACTGAGGTCAAGTAGTTGAAGTCCTCTGTGGGTCTGTCCTGGTGTTGTGTAGACATCGTATTCTCTTTCCCTTGGGGGTTCAAAGGGTGAAGCAGCCTGTGTGGCTCAGCCTGGAGTGTATGGTTTGTGGGCTGTTGATCAGGGAGTGGGTGTTAGATCTCTGAGCCCCCCAGGAGTTAAGTTGTGTCTGGAATCTCTGAGTAACGTTCTGGTGTATAGTCATGGGTAGGTACATGCATATGTTCCTCCATGTTTATTTGCCCTTCTTCTGACTGTTGCTTCCCCCATCCAAGGAAAGCAATATTTGTATAATATTCATAGAATACCAAGTGCAAGGTATGAGTGAATCACTACAGAGGGCATAAAGATGGCTCAGAAATGAATTGTGTCCTCCAGGAGCTTGGAGTCTAGTAGGGGAAAAGGGATTCTAAATACATGGTGGAACACAGCCAGTGTCATTTTTTATGCATAAATCGCTACCCTGCCAACTTGCAAATAGAATTTGATGTGATATAATTAGTCAGGATTCTTTGGTTGTGTCAGAAATCCAATGCAAGATTACTTAATCAAAATAGGGAATGTATTGGCGTGGGTTACCTGTTGGAAGGCAGGGATGAATATGGGGTTGAAATGACAGTCTCAGGACCCTGTTACCTCTCGGCCTTACTCCTCTGGGTGTGGGCCTCCTTTACAGTTGGAGTCTTTTCACTGGGGGCGGCACGGACCGCACTAGCCCCAGGCCTTAATGCTCTGTTCCAGAGAAAGAGCTCTGCCCACTCTCCTGCAGGCTTGAATCACTGATTGGCTGTGCTTGGAGTGCCCGCCCACTTCGGGGCCAATCACCGTGTTCCAGGGCCTAGTTAGTCTGGCTGGCCATCTGGGATTCTAAGCCCACACCCTGGCGGCATAGATGGGGCTTCTTGGTTGGCACCCTAGCAGAAACACTTGTTGGGAGGAGCATACCCCAAAAGAAAAGAGGGGTTTTATTACTAGAAGGTGGGGAGGAGGAACAGATGCTGAAAGCTAGCAAATTAGGAAGAAAAATTATTTTTCACTACAAATACGATTAAGCACTGGGTCAGAAAGACAAAAAACTGTTAACAGATCAAAACAATAATTAAACATTTAAGCAGAGGTGGGCAGACGGGTGGCCCACAGGCCACATATGGTCTACTGCCTATTTTTGTAGGGCCTGCAAGCCCAGAATTGTTTTTTAGAATTTTGTGACATGTGATAATTTTGTGAAATTCAAATTTCAGTGTCCATAATGAAGTTTGTTGGAACATAGCATGCTTATTTAAGTGTTTTCTGTGACCGTGTTTGTGCTATAATGGCAAAGGTGAGTGGTTGCTTGTGAAAGAGACCGTATGGCCCTCAGAGCCTAAAAATATTTGCTCTGTGGTCTTTTACAGAAAAAGCTTCCTGACTACTGAGTTTTAAGGGGGAGGTAAATTCCCTGACTGTGGAAACTTTAGAATTTAAGCACAAGACTCAGCCCTAAGGTTTTCAGCCCTGAGTTCTTGGTGAAAACATGATGGACGGCATAGGTAGGAGAGACGGTTTTTCCCTGATCCTGAAGCTTGGAAAGGAATTAACCACAAAGGTTTCGAGGTGGTCTTCCCACTCCCTGTGGCAGGACCGCTTAGGTCTGGTGCACGAAAAGCTGACTCAGGTGGTTAGGCTGTGAGTTGCGGGGCGGGAGGTGGGGGTCCTAAGGATGCAGCCCTGCTTCCTGCCATAAGAGAAGTGATTCCCGTTGCCAGCCTGTCGTTCTTTTTATCCCACTCCACTAATCAAGGTCTTATCTTGAGCAAGACTCTGAAGAGACATTATGTAAGTTAAATTGATAGTTTATACAACCTGTCTGCCTTGCAGTTGCTGGCTGATGAAGATTAATAAATGCCAAGACTAGTTTTAAATGTTGCCTCAACTGGTGTTTCTTTTCCTCCGTCAGATGGGGCAGCGTGTGGCCTGCCCGATCGCTACGTGCCGTGTGGGATGAGTGGCCCGGGCCCGCAGCGCCCTGGCACGGCCGGCCTCGATCTCTGAGGGGCTGCACGGCCCATGGCTCTCTTCAGAGCTAGAGGAGCTTGTACTGGGGGCCGTCCGGCCAGGAGGACGCTCGGCGAAGGTTCCTTCTTGCCCAGGGAGCTGTCAGGTCCGAATGAGTTCCGGCTTCTGCCGAAACTCTGAGAGTGTTTTTGGATCCCAGTCCTGGGGGCAGCTGGGGTCTCCAGAGCATGGCGTGGGTGCACTGGCAGCAGCCTCCGGAGGAACCTGTCCTCAGCCAGGTCAGGGTTTAGACTCCTGACGTCTTCCTCTCGCTGTGGGTACCGATAGGCAAGACTGGGAGTGGCCCAAGTGTGTTTTCGTTCTGTTGTTGTTTTACAGGCTGTTTGTGGCGGACTCACCTGTGGTGCGTTTCTGAATGGCTTCTTCTGTCCTCCCTGCCGGGCCTTTTCTGGTGTCCTGCCAGGCTTCCCTGAGCAGAAGGGCACGGTGGCCCCTGAGGCTGCACAGGGGCTTCTGTCCTGACTGCAGTCCCTGTCTGGGTGGCAGGGGCGTGTCCCCTGCGCCTGCATCTGTAGGCTGCCCTGGGGCGTGCGGGAGGTGGCCGAGCTGCACTCCTGCTTCCTTTCCTCTAGTCTTACCCATCAGTCATGTGGTGACAGCCCCAGGGCGGCAGTGAATTTACAGGAAAAACCGACGCCTTTGAACTCTGTCTAGACTGCTCCACCTTACAGATGGAGAGAAAGTAACAGAGAGTGGCTAATTAGTAGCTAGGATCCAGCATGCTGGTGTCTTGGTGAGAAATGTGAGTCACGTTCTCTCTAGAATTATCTCAGCCGCTAGACCCACAGCGATGGATTATGGCTCCAGATGAGTGTCTCTTAGCTCTTCAAGCGAGGCAGATGGGCCGTTGGCGGAGGGCGAGTGCTTCCTCCGTCCCCCAGGGAAGCACGGTGGAGGGGGCGTGACACGCGCTGAGCTTTGCAGCGAAGGGAGACGTTACGCAGTGGCCGTGTCAGGGGAAGGAATCCCAGGTAGAGGGGACACAGGAATCGTGGCGCACTGGCAGAAAACACAGGAAATAGCGAGTCGTTCGGGTTGCGTAGGCTCCTGCCGGCGAGTGGTGGGAGTCCGGTGAGGAACGCTTGAAGCACTCGAGGGGGGTCTTTCCCAGTCCTGCTCAGGAGCTGGACATGATCATAGACGGTGGGGAACAAGGGAGGACTCCTAACAGGGAAGGAAGGGGAAGAAGAGGGCCCTGGTGCTGTGGCTAAGATGAGCCGGAGGGGGAGAGTGGTCAGTTAGGAGGCCGTGGCCGTGGTCCAGTGAGAGGGAAGGTGGGTCCGAGTCAGGAGAGTAGCTCGGTGTGGGGGGAGGGGAGCAGGTGGGAGAGAGGTGGTCAGGGTTTATTCCGGGAAGCCCCTGGGGAGCAAGGGCAGGTGCTGGTGCATTCAGGTGGGGAGGGGAAGGGAGTTACAAGGCTTGCTCCGTGACCCTTCCCAAGCCGCCTGTGGTGCAGGGGAGCGTGAGGCCCAAGCTCGGGCCGCAGGGCTGTACCTGGTCCCTTTAGGAAAGGCCTGTTGGCCCAGGCTGAGGTAATCCTGGGAGAGCTGTGTCCTGTTCCTTCTCACGTCACAAAGCCTCATTTCTAAGGGAAAGCCGGGGCTGGGACTGCCACTCTCCTCAGTTACAGGTAACTTCCTGAGGAGGACCATGGACCCAGGAGAGCGTGTCTGATTCAGCAGTCTGGTGACCAAGCAAGAGCAGATGTCATTAACCATCACCCAAGATGGAGCCCAGCTTAGGATGCCCAGCACCGCAGAGTGACCGCGTAGCATGAGGCGGGCAACCAGCGTGCGGCTTGATAGCACCAAATTAATGAGAAACAGATGTGGTGGGGTTTTCTGTTTCCATTTGGAAACAGCACATTTCCAGGTTTATCACTGGAGAGAAGTGTCTTCTGCCTGTGAAGTGTGTATGGTGCTGTCATTGGATGGTAGTGGCAGGCACTGAGTCCCTCTTTCTCCCTCATCCTGGCTGCCCACAGAACCTTATAGAAAGTTCCCTCCAGCTCAGTCATCGGCTCCCTGAGTGATCCTGCCGGAGTCATCATCTCTGAGCCTCACCTTCCCCCTTCATGTAGGGCTAATCTCTCCCTTCTCCATCTCCTGGAACTGTCCTCAGGATCAGATGAAACCCTAGGAGCACGTGTGTGTAACATTTGCCTCAAGGCTGTGGTGTTTAAAAGTCCATTGAACATCAATGCTGGCCTCCTAAGAAGCTTCTAGTCCTGACTTGGAGCTCGTGAGTGGTAGAGCCAGGATTCAAACCAGCTGTGCCAAACTCCAAAGTTGGCGGTGCCATTTCCACACCACACTATGTGCCCACTATTAATAATGTAATTTTTGACACCAGTTCATAAGGACCAGTGAATAGGAGGATTCTTGCTGGTTAGTGAACACTAATTAGCTCAGACAGTAATGGAAGCAAACCCCAGGGAGGATGAGAATGCAGCTGTCCTGAGGGATCATGGTGTCCAGGGCCTCAAATGTCATTAGCTGTTATATATGTGTAAAAGATGCCCTTAGCACTGTCATTGGTTTCTCTTCCCGATGTTGACTTTATTCTGTCCTTTTGGCTGACTACTGTGTGGGAAGCATTGTCTCTGGCTTTTGTCTGATTATCAGGGAAGGAAGAGCCCCTCGCCTTCTGTGATAAAATCCTGAGGAAGGACTGATTGGCCTGCTGTGGGTCATGTGCCTGGACCTGCTGGGATCACCTTGGTGGGGGATGGGGGCAGTGAGTGACCTGCCCTGTGTCAGGGCCCGGGGTCAGTGTTTTCTGTGATGGCCACGTGGAGCCGTTGGCTGGCGGGAAGGAAGAACACTTCTCCCAAAGAAGAGTGTGTGGTGTGGGGAGGGCTCTGGTCAGGAGACTCCACAAAGACCGTCCCGTCCATCTGGCTCACATTTGTCCTTAAATCAGCAAACACACTCTGCTAAGTGCCTTTTTATAGGGGCCTGTCCCAAGTTGAGCTAGAAATGACTGATGAGTGGCCTCTTGACCTTCTTTCCAGACTTCTCTGGAGCATGATGGGGACTTGTGACCCAGGCACAAATGGTCATGTGTTACTTTGGTGCAGTCTGGGCCACCATAAATACAGTGATGTTACTAGAAATTCTCTCTCACTTAGCATCTAAAATGAGCAGCTCTCTAGCTCTCTCTACCTTTCCTTTTCCCAGTGTCTTTTCTCCCCCTCTCCTGCTGCTGAGCAGACTTAGCTTTCAGCAGGTCAGAACAGGTTTTTTAGCTAATTTCCCTTTTTTGAATTGTGGAGAAGTATCCAAGTTAGTCAGCGTTGTTTTCCTGCCGGCAGGTGGGTGATTGGCTTTGTGATAGACCACCGATCTGCTGTCCTCTGAATTAGGCTGCAGCCTGCAAAGGGAAATGTGTGCTTGGAGGCAGTTTCTTTATTTCTGTCGTTTTAAAAAGATTTTCTGTATTTATTTATTGGAGAGAGAGAGAGAGAGAGAGAGCGTGAGCCGTTTGAGGGGCAGAGGGAGAAGCAGGCTTCCCACTGAGCAGGGAGCCTGATGTGAGGCTCGATTCTGGGACTCCAGGATCATGACCTGAGGCGAAAGCAGATGCTGAGCCGACTGAGCCACCCAGGAGCCTGGAGTCAGTTTCTTTTAATGGAAAAGTTACGTTGGGATCTTTGGCAAGGGACATCTGTCTCCTTAAGCCTTGATTTCTGTATCTGTAAAATGGGGCTGCTCTGTCAAATATTATTAGGGGGTGATTGAAAATGAGAGACCAAGAACCAGGACCCATAAGCTTTTCCCATGACTGCTCCTTTTTCTTTTCCTTTTGCTGTCTCTTCCCCACCCCCACCCCCGACTTTCTTGAGTATAACCCCTATACCTTTTGCTGTGGCTTTTGTGACATCCTGTTTTAAAAATGTTGACCATTTCTTAGAATGGCAAGTACTAATGAAAACCAAATTCTGAAAAAGAGAAATGGATTCTGAACGCTCCCAGTATTGTCTCATTTAATTGTTAGCATTTGCGAGCCTTTCGGGTCAGGAGACGAACATTGAATTTGCAGAAAGGGGTGCGTAAAGGTAGAAGATGAAAGCATTTCGTAGCTAAGGAATCTCGGGAGGGAAGAAGAGAAATTCAATTGCACTTGGACTTGGTGGCCTGGGTTGTAAGAAGTGGAGCGAGAAAAGTAGCTGCTTGTCAGGACCTGGCCCACGTGCTCCGAAAGTTCCCTGGTTGAACTCCGTTGTTAGGCAGCAGGAGGTGGGAAGCGGCCTCCGGTTCCGGTTCAGCAAGTTTCTGCATGCGGGACAGTGCCCCGGAGCGGAGGAGGACGCGCTCACTCACCCGGAGCAGAGAAGCCTTCTCTCTCCCAACCGGACATCAGGGATTTGTCAATCCCAAGTCCGATCCTGTTCCCAGATAAAGCTTGTTACGTCTATAATGTGAGTGACCCTCTTCCCCAACCACGGCCTTAAAAATACCGAGAGGTGATCGGCCTGTAACACCGTTGGTTCCGGGCGTACGGCTTGCTGATCTGGTGGGTGTATCTGTTGGGAAACGATCACCGCAGTAAGTTGAGCTAATATTCATCGCCACGTGATTACATTTATTTTTCTTGTGATGAAAACTTTTAAGATGTCCTGGCAGGGGCGCCTGGCTGGCTCGGTCATGCAAGTCCTGATCCTGGAGTTGTGAGTTTGAGCCCTAGGTTGGGTGGAGAAGAGTTCTTTAAAAAAAAAAAAAAAGATGTAGTCTCTTAGCAACTTTCAAATGTACGATCCAGTATAGTCAACTACAGTCACCATGTTGTACGTTACATCCCAGGAGTATTTACCTTATAACTGATGTTTGTACCTTCTGACCACGATCACCGGCACCTGAATAATGGCCTTGCTGAAACTTTGGAGTACCGCTCACCATCTGCCCTGTCATCTAGGCTCTGAGAACACGAGCCCGAGCACTGCTGTAGCCTCTGCGGTTAGCTCCGTGCGTCATCTTGGCGGACGCGCCCCTGACTCGGGGCCTCTGCGCTTGTCATCTGTACACGGGGGTGGACGGTGCTTGCTTCTCGCCGTTGCTGAGGGTCAAGGAGGACTGTGCATTTAAAAGGCCCGGCATAGGAGGTCCTCGATGACCCAGAGCTGGTTGTGGTGTCTCCCCAGGCCCATCCCCCCACCCTAGCCTTGCAGCTACATCCCTTCTCCTTGGCTGGGGGAAGGCCGCGAGGGGGGAAGCTGTGCTCCTGGGGAAGGTTGGGTGGGAGAAGGAGGTTACAGTGCGTGGCTAATTGAAGGGTTTGGGCTTTTCTCTGAATGTTAATTATCTTTGCTGTTTAATTGGCTCCCTGAGGTCATGGCTGAGGTAACTGGAGGTGGCTCTGTGGAGACCATGATTTGACATACCCGGGTCGGCCACCTTTCCCTTCTGTTTCTTCACCTTTAGAGAAGGGTTAAGAGGGATCTACCAGGGTTGCTCAGAAGAGGTCATTTGAGGCCTAAAGTTACCATTTAAAAATCTCATTTGCCTTTGTTTCTTTAACCTTTCACTCACTTATCCAGAGTCATCTCACTTTTGGATTTAGCCTTTGTCACACACCAGCCGGAGTCTGGCTTCCAGGTGTCACCCAGCTTGCTTCTCTGGGGCCCTCATTTCTTTTCTCCTCCTTCTGTTTCCCCTGTGCTGCGCATTCCCTCCCCTGCTCCCCTGACCCTCTCTCCTTCATGCCCCATCTCCTTCCATCTTGCGCCCCTGCCCCACCCCCATAGGGAATGCAACTTCCTGTGATATTCTTCTCTGTCAAACAAAATGAGGTTACTCGAATATAGGACCCTTTGGGGGGCTGACGCTCACCTTGCTTCATCTGCCTGCGAAGGACCTTGCCCCCTAGTCAGGCTGACGTTGAGCCTGGCTGGTTGGAAGCATTCAGAGTTGGGAGCATTGCCCTTACCATTATACCCACATGCACTCGTTCTTGTCACTTTTCATGTTCTGTCTCCCCTGGTGATGATGGCCTTGAGGACATGGACAGGAACTGGGTCCTTTTTACTTGTCGCTCAGCTGTAAGTGTTTATAGAGTAAAAAAAATGATCCACCGAATTACTTAATCCAAACCCTTTGTTTTACAGGGGTAGATAATGCCCAGAAATTAAGTTAAAATCATGTGCTTTTGGGGGAAGAATCAGAAGGCTTTGCACAGTGGTTATTACTGGGGCAGAAAAAAGGAGAGAAGAAAATGCTTCATCCACTTAGTTTTTTCATAAAACCTCCTTGTTTGTTTTTGGAGAAGGAGGGCTTACCCGTCCTCATTGTTGCAGGGGCTGAGCAGGGTTGGGGCCACAAACCTTCGCCTCTCAAAAGTTCCCTGGGGAAGCTTGTCAGTCAGCCTGGAGACCCCGTGGATGCTGGATGCTTCCTTCACAATGCAGCCTAGCCCACCAGGTTCTGGGGCTCCTCCCAGCCTCGCCCTCTTGATATTGGGGGGGTGAGAAAGGGAACCCAAGGCCTGGAAGAGGCCTCGGGAAGTAGAGGGGGCCTGGGCCTGTGATTTGAACAGTGGCTGAGGTTGCAGCTGGGAAAGCTGTGGGAGGGAGCCCGATGAAACCAGCCTCCCAGGGCTCTAGGAGGGTGAGTGGGAAAGGCGCACGTTTCACCTGCAGGCGTCAGCACAGTTAGAGGGGCAGCCTGAGCTCAGGGAGGTGGCCCCGGGGGGCCTGGTCGCAGCAGGAAGCTGGAGAGGTGAGGTGGGAGCAGTGGCAGGCTTGGAAAGGCAGGCCGAGAGGCAGGCGCTGTCCCACCTGAGGAGGAAGACAGCACAGGACAGAGGACGGAGGGCAGGGACTGTGGAGAGCAAAGGTGGGATGCCGAGAGGCGGAGAAAGCAATCTGTGTGGACTTGTGCGACATGGACCTCTTCTGCCCCCGGAGAAGAGCCTTGACTGGCCTGGGGCCGCCGGGGGAAGCACGGCCGGCCTGGTGGCTCAGCGCCTTGCTCCGGAGTTGAGTGATCTAGAGGCCCAGGTCTGCAAGCAGCTTCTCGTCAGCCCTTCCAGGTCACCGGGTGTGGCCGTGTGCCGTGCGTGTGGCTCCCCGGGTGTGCCTCCCCCCAGTCTCTGCAGACTCCCAGGCGGTGTTGTTCCCCAGCGGTGGGGGAGGCCGGAGCTGACAGCCAGGGATGGAGGAAAGCGGTGTTATGTAAGTTTGGAGAAGAGGCTTGCTTGCTGTGTGAATGGAAGGATCCAAGCAGTGACCGAGGCCGGGCGGCCCCTCCCGCGCAGCGGCTGCAGCCTGCAGACCAGCCTCCGAGCCGGCAGAGGAAGGAGCACCGGGTGCGGGGCGCCTGGGTGGCTCAGTCGGTTAAGCGTCTGCCTTCCTTCACTCCAGTCGTGGTCCTGGGGTCCTGGGATCCGGCTCCCTGCTCGGCGGGGAGCCTGCTTCTCCCTCTCCCTCTGCTGCTCCCCCTGCTTGTGCTCTCTGTCTCTCTCAAATAAATAAAATCTTTAAAAAAAAAAAAAAAGAGAGAGAATGAAAACCCGGGTGGGAGTGGAGGGGTGGGGGCTGCTCTCTGTCGCGGAGGGAGGAAGCAGGGGTCTGGTGCTGTGAACGGCTCATCAGCTCATCGTGGGGGGCGGCCTGTGAAAGGATCCTTTGTCGCTGTGTGCCGTGTGCTGTGTAAATGCCCACCCCGCACCAGGTCGGTCCTGGGCACCATCGGGTGAGGTCACGAGCGCCAGGACTGCTACCGCCGCATCACGGACAGGCGGGCCGGCGCTAGGGCAGCAGAGGGACGGGCTCAAGGCTGCAGGTGGCCGGGCGGGGATCTGAACACAGGTCTCTTAGGCGGGGCTGCTCTTTTGTTTGAAAACAGGGCCTAACCTGCCTTGGGCACATTCGGGGGCTGAGAGAGCCCCCAGCTTGGTGGTCCAGGTGCAGGGGAGAAGGGCCGGAGCCTTCGGTGGCACGTGTGAAAAGCGGTTGGTGTTGGAGTGGCCCGCGTGTGCTCTCCCCACGGCACCTCCCTCGAGCAGCGTCTCGCAGCCAGCTGTCACCAGCTCTGGCCTGCCGCCTGCTGTCCCCGGCTGCATCCTGAACACTAACCTCTGGGTTCAGGCGTCTGTCCTCTGTTTGAGGAGGGCCACAGCCCTGTGTGGATGGGGACCAGTCGCTCCTCAGCTGGAAGTATTTGTCGGAGCCTGTCCTAATTCTGGGTGTGGGGAAGAAACTGAAGACAAGTCAGTCCCCGACGACCTGAAGTTGACGATCTCCCCATGTGTCTGAAGTGAGTCCACAGGAGGCTGCATGGCCGGAAGTGGCTGAGGGGAGCAGAGTTGGGTCATGTGGGAGGGGGGTGGGTGGGAAGAGGACAGGCCTAGGTATCAGAGAAGGTCTGACTTCTAGTTCCAGCTGCACCCAGTTTTGCTGTGTGACCTGGGACAAGTTCCTAGCCCGTTCTGGACCTGAGACTGAAGGGGAGGAACCAGATTCCCTCTCAGGTTACTTCTGATGTCTGTGTGTAGGAGACACAGGGAGGGCGCCAAGGGGTTGGGAAAGGTCTCGTGTCTGGTGCCATGATGAGGGATGGGTCTTGGGGAGACCACACCAGTGGCTCTGAGTGCGCGTGTGTGTACACGGTGAGTTCAGAGCCGTTCCTTCGCAAGGGTTTTGGAGCCCCTAGTGTGTGCCCGTTCCCGTCCTGGCTCCAGGCTTACAGTGGGGAGGCTGAGCAGGGTGCGTATGACTTGACCCAGCCTCGGGAATGAGGGCTGAGGAGGGCGGGGCAAGGGAAAGATTTATTAGGATACAAGAGGGTTGTTTTTTTTTTTTCCTTTTTCCACTTTACCCTTGGAAAGATACTTACATAGACGTGTTAGAATCTCTTTAAGGATGAATACAAGCATATATCATTTTATTGTGCTTTGCAAATATTGCATTTTTTACAAATTGACATTTGCATCGGTCCTTTGTCAAGCAAGTCTGTACCATTTTTCCAGCAGCATTTGCTCACTTCATGTCTCTGGGTCACATTTTGGTAATTCTTGAATTTTTCATTATCATATTTGTCATGGTCTGTGATCAGTGAATATGCCTTGCCGGAAGCTTAGGTAATAGTTAGCATTTTTTAGCAATAAAGTATTTTTAAACTCAGGTATGTACATCTTTTTTTTTAGACATAATGCTGCTGTATACTTAATGGACTACCGTCTAGTGTAAGCATAACTTAAAAAAAATATTTGAGAGAGAGAGAGTGAGAAGAGCAGAGGGGTGGGGAGCAGAAGGAGCGGGAGAAGCAGACTCCCTGCTGAGCAGGGATTTCCACCACCGCCCCCCCACCCCGGACTCGGGGCTCGATTCCAGGACCCTGTGATCATGACCTGAGCTGAAGTCAGCTGCTTAACCAAGTGAGCCACCCAGGTGCCCCAACATAACTTTTATATGCACCAGGAAACCCCCCAAAATTCATTTGATTCTCTTTATTGTGATACTTTCTTACGGTGGTCTGGACCCGAACCTGCCAGATCTCTGAGGTGTGCTTGTAAAAGCATTCATCTGAGAGTACTGAAAGGAAAAACGATAAAATGGGGGTATGATTCTAGTCATTTTGGCTTATGGGGATTTGGTTTTTTCCTCTAATTCTCTAGATATTCTATAATAGTGTCTCTCTTACTTCTGTCAAAGACTGCCTGTCTGGTTTATGCTTTGCCCCTGGGTATGGCCTGCTTATTTAGTGGGTCTCATTGCTGATGTCTGCCCACAAAACCCTGGCCTGGGAACTTTTACAAGTCCCAGCCTCATTTCCCCACCTGTAAATGAGAACAACTTGACCCTGCTTTGCTCACTTTACAGGGGAAATGGGGAAGAAAAACATTTGGAAGTTCACCTCCCTCTGCAAAGGGAAGGGCCAGTGACCTGCTGGTGATGGGGGCAGCCGGGTGGGAAGTAGGGAGGGTCTGAGTGCAGGGAAAGGGTCGGGGCTGGTTCTGGGGGCACTAACGCGCCTGGGCCCCACAGGGCAGCGAGGGGCTCTTCTGGACTGACAGTCGGCTGCCACTCAGGAGGCTGTTTGGGAAATGACTTCTGAGAAAGTCCATCATGAGGCAGCTCCCAGTCTCTGCCACACATACTCAGAAAACCCACATGCTCTGTGCTTGGTATCACAGTCAAGAATCGAAGTTCGTGCCCCCATCCCAGCTCTTTAGTCTTTGGTCTGTAGCCTCAGCAAGCATACAGGTCTTATTGTGTTTTTCTTCCTCCCTTATGATCCAACCATAGATACTCGGTCTTGCCAGTAAGGGTGACTGAAGCAACAGAGTTTGAAATCGATTATTTATGGTAACTGACCACCTCCTGTGGGTCATGTGTTCAAGTCTCAAGGAGTGGAAATCCACCGACTTTCTGTCCTGCTTGTACCACAGGTTGGCATTTCCTCTCCTGACCATCCTTTCCTGAACCCTGAACAAGGGGGAATAAGGGACCTTGGTGTCCAGTGCTTGCAAGCCAGGGGCTGGCTATGCGATGGCTCCAGGTCCTTGGACTCACGGTCAGGGCTGGTCTGTCTGGATGGTGTTGGCCCTTCCCCTGCCCCAGTCCACCTGTGTCAACTCCCACGTTTTCTGTGTTCTCTCCCCTGCAGATGTCAAGCCTTCCAACATCCTCGTGAACTCCCGTGGGGAGATCAAGCTCTGTGACTTTGGGGTCAGTGGGCAGCTCATCGACTCCATGGCCAACTCCTTCGTGGGCACAAGGTCCTACATGTCGGTATGAGCAGCGGGTTCCATTTCTCATGCATCTTGCCTGGTGGGTGGCTTCCCCCATGGAGCCAGAACCTGAGCTGGGCGATGGGGTGGAGGAGGAAGAAATGAGGGAGGAGGCATCACCGTCCCTCCCTGAGAACGTGGCAGCATCAGCATGTTCTCCTCTCGCCCCCATGCCACGAGCTTCGCGGGGGCAGGCCACGGGTGGCGGTGGGGGGTCGTCTCAGTTGTCCCTTGGTGCCTGGCATCTGGTAGGTGCCCGGGGAGTGCTTGGTGAGTAGGCTGATGTTTGGTTGACCGAATGGGTGGGTGAATGGCTGGTGTGCTCCAGAGAAGGATTCAGAGAGGGGGAAATGGGACTCTGGGTGAGTGCCGGCGTAGAGGGGCGTTAGGGTGAGTGGGGACCTCCATGGAGGTGGCAGTGAGCGCAGGCACGGATCAATCCGAGGGGCAGACGCAGAGGCTGGGGCATCCCAGCTCCCAAGGTATTTTCTGCGTTCTCTTCCACATCCTTGAGTGATGGCATTTGTTCTCTGTGGGTGCCCCGGGAAGTGCGGGTGATTGCTCGCTCCCGTTCTAGAGATGAGGAAAGCCGGATGCAGAGCCTGGATTGAAAGCCAGGTCTCCTTGCCAATTAGTCCCCTTTGCTCAGCACGTCCTCACTTGCCTCTTGGGTCCAATTTGACAGCTCCTTCCGGCCTCCATGTGTGGAAGTTCATGCCCACATCCTCCTTCCTTCTTGCCCGCCCCCTGCCCCCACCTGGACAGCCACTGTCAGCGTGACTCGCCCGGTGCCGGCCCACATTTCCACCCCCTCCACTCCTGTGGCACACGGTCTTTAAGAAACATGAAACCGGTGGGCCCTTCAGCTTCTTCCCTAAGTGTCTGAGAGCCAAGCAGCTAGCGTTCTGGGCCACTCACCTGCCCACAGCAAAGTTCACAATCAGTCAACAGGCCCTGGGACCTCTTGATCCAGGGTAAGTGGTTTGGGTTTTTGTGGTTATGTGGTCAGTTCCAAAATGGTCCAGTGTCGGAGTTAGTGAAAAATCCTATGGGAGATATTAGTGATGTCCAAAAAAACCCGTACAGTGGTCAGAATGAAGATTTTTTTTGTAGAGTTCTTGAAATACATGTGCTATTTCAGTTAACGCTGGGTAAGAATAATGCTTTGTACTGTGTACTTTCCCCTGACTCTTCCTGCCAGTAACAGCCGTATTTGTGTAGCATGCTGCAACATCTAACGTACATTTCCATTCGGTGTCACCTCCTCAGTGACCCCCGTAAGGAGAGCAGCTGTTTTGTGACGTCCGTATTGTCGTCATCATCACCCTCATCAGCTTCACTTCGTAGGCTCGGGATCGTGTAGTTTACAAGTCGCAGAATTGGGACTTGAACTCAGGTCTCCTGACCCTGGATCCTTTGCCTTTTCTACTGTTCATGTTGTCCAAGGACAGTCAGTGAGTCCATGGGGGATGCTGGTCTTAGAGCTCACCTTTCCCGACTCCCAAGGCCGGTGCTCTTTGTACCCACTGCACACTTCATTCATGACCCACGTTCCAGGAACCGCGTGTTTCAGACCCAGATGACAGGGTGAGCCTCGCAGGCTGGGCTTTGAACCAGCTTCCCTGCTCGTGCAAGGCAGTGACGAGGCTGGGCAAAGCGGGGGGCAGAGCCGGAGCCACGGTTGAAGCGGCAGCCGCGGTGCAGGCGGGGCGGGCGGGGGGCTGTTGGTTGAGGGCAGTGAGGAGGCGTGGGTCAGGGCCACAGGAGCCAGCTAGGATTTGGTGAGCACAGTAGTTGGAGGCAGGTCAGAAACCAAATTAAAGCAGTTAGCGCAGGTTCCAAAGCAGATGAAATGCATCAGCAGATCCAGGGCCAGGGCCAGGGCCAAGACCAAGCAGGGCAGCCCACTCCCTGCCGTGCAGACAAGCCTCAAAGGGGCAGGCAGTCCGGAGGCGTCCCCCGGAGCCTCCGTGGGGACTCGCCTCTCCCTCTGCTGCGTGGGCCCGGATTCGCTCACAGGTGACCAGAACTGCGTCTGTCTCTCCCGCAGCCAGAAAGACTCCAGGGGACTCATTACTCGGTGCAGTCGGACATCTGGAGCATGGGGCTCTCTCTGGTTGAGATGGCGGTGGGGAGGTATCCCATCCCTCCTCCAGATGCCAAGGAGCTGGAGCTGATGTTTGGGTGCCAAGTGGAGGGAGATGCGGCTGAGACGCCACCCAGACCAAGGACCCCCGGAAGGCCCCTCAGCTGTGAGTGGCCTGTGCTTGGACTGGGGGCAGGGGGGCGGGGTCCCTTACTCCTGTGGGTTTCTGGAGGGCTGATTCTCTGCACATTGTCTCAAGACTGCCTGTCTCTGGATGCCAGGCTGGGGCCAGGGCGGGAAGCAGAGCAGGGGTCCCAGGTGGGTGTTACCTTACGTTACTGCCAGCATCTTCTCACCCTTCGTTGAGTGCTGGCTGCGTTCCTGGTGCGGCATTTGGTACTTTGTATGCAGTATCTGATTTTTAAAAATGATGACATCTTTTTTTTTTTTTTTTAGGTAGTTTTTTGTGTTTTTTTTTTTTTTGTGAGGTAAACTTCCCACAACATAAGATGCACACTTTAAAGTGTACATTTCAGTGGATTTAGTATATTCTTCCATGTTGTGTGACCATCACCACTGTGTAATTCCAGAACATGTCCGTCACCCTAAAAGAAGCCTCACCTCCATGAGCAATCACTCCCATCTCCCCCCACCCCAGCCCCTGGCAGCTGCTAATCTACTTTGCGTCTCCACGGACTTGCCGAGTATTATCTGATTTTAATAGCGGTCGTGTGTGAGCACTGTTACAATCTCTGTGTTAGATGCGAGGACACGTGTCAGGACTGCACACCGTAAGTGGCCAAGTCTGAGTCCTGGGTACCGGGCGCTGTGCAGCACAGCCTGCCTCTCTGATCATGCGTACTGAGCCGTAAACCTGGTACTTGGAGGAAGATCCTGGCCCAGCCACCGTCTTCTGATGTACTTCCTGCCGGGACATGTGTGACCAGGAGGACCTGGTGTCTGTCCCTGGGAGGCCCTCATGGGAGAGGGCCTGTATGAAGGGAGACACAGCGGATGGTAGTGGGTCACTGGAGGGACTGTGGCTGTGGTCCCTGAGGCTGCCCTGGGACTCTGGAAGATAAAAGGAAGAAACCCAAGCTCAGGGAGATTTAAAACCGGGTCCTTGACTGACTTCGTTACTACCTCATTTACCCCCTCTCAGTGTAAGGAAGAGAAGGGCAGACATAACGATTACCCATCTCCACTGTACCAAATTCACTACTAAGCTGTCAGTGGGTTTGCCTGAGGTCGCAGGCCTTGGCGGCGGCAGAGCCCACACTCCTACCCTGGCTGCCCAACTCTGTGGCCTTGGCTGGTCCCCTCTGTGGTCAGCCTGATCTGTGGCTCTCGTGTCTCTGCTTATCATCCACGACCCTGTTCCGGTCCCCAGGACCCCTGCTCCAATCCCTAGTCTCACATTGGCCAATAACTTCCTGTTTTCTGAGATGTGTTTTTTCTTCATCTGTAGCTTACGGAATGGACAGCCGGCCTCCCATGGCGATTTTTGAGTTGCTGGATTACATAGTCAACGAGGTAAGTACTGCATGGCTTCCCTGACCTTGGAATGTGCTTCTATTAGGGAAAGTCAATTTGATTGGGATACCTGAGTTGGTTGCACAGTGGGGCTTTTGGGGCCCCGAGGGGATTCTTGTAGGGCGTCCTGCTGTTGGAATGGAGTGGTTGGCTGAGAGGCTCCAGGTGTCCCTTCCCCAGGGAACATCCTTGGGTGGCTCTGAGTTTCTCTCCCTTTCTCAGTCAGGAGCCTCCAGGGTGCCCATTCCATTCTTTCTGCTTCATTCACCAGGCCTTTCTTGTGCGCTTCCCGTGGGCTACGTGCGCACTGCTGGGGTCACTGTAGGGATGAGGTGGGGGCCACCGATGGAAAAACAGAAGTCCCTAGTAGTGAAGATTGTTAGCTTCATATGGGAGGCAAGGCAAATACATACATACGTAGGGTAGGGTTTTCCCTTGTAAGTGCCATTAAAAACCAGATGTTAAAAAAAAAAAAGTGTAGCAATAGTATGGAAAATATTCACTATAGACGTGTGAAAAACAGTACAAAGTACTATGTATACTGTGATTGATTCTTTAAAAAATCTTTATAAAATATGTGTGTGCATATAAAGTCTGAAAGTAGTATGAAACAGTGGTTCTGTCAGGGTGATGCAGTTTCTTTTGGCTCCTTGCTGCTGGCTGACTTTGATGCAAGGAGCACACATGATTTGTGTGACACATACACCAGTATGTTTAAACGAAGAGGATCGAGGAAGAGAGCGACCAGCCTTCCAGTCTGGGATCGAGGGGGTGGGAAGCGGCGGACTCCAGCAGTGCGGTGGCACAGAGGAGGGTGGGGCAGGGCTTCGGGATGGGACGTTCGGTGGCCGGGCCCGCACGGGTAGCACGGGTAGCAGGTGAGAAGGGACCGGCTCTGTGAGGTTGGGGACACTGCTGGGGTACCCGGTAAAAGGCATGGTCCTGTGCTCTTCTTCCTCAAGAGACTGGCAGAATAACTTTTCCTACTTCGCTCTAAAACCATACCTCAAAGGGTCCCCTTGTCCCTTACAAACTCAACAGGCACAATCCTGCTTCACCCCAGCAGTTAATACGTCACTGACCAGGGAGGTTAACGGACCTCTCCTTACCGTCCAGCTTTATGCTAAGCACCCTGGGACATGGAACAGAGGTTCAGGATGTGATCTCAGCTGCTGAAGGACTCAAGGAAGGCGGAGGGCCTTGCATCTGTGCTGGTCAGGACGGCCACCCTCTGCTGCTGGGGCCTGAGCTGGGTGGTGCTGGGGGTGGGGTGGGGAGGGAAACATGTCACGGGAGATGGCCTGGCTCAGTAAGCCGCTGCCGGTCCCCTGCTGTGCCCTGCTTGCCTCTGGGGGCCCAGCTGGCTTCGTTACCCCCCTCACAGGTGAGGAAGCTCAGGCTCCAGGTAGCTCAGGTCCTTCCCACCTAGTGCTCTTCCTTCTTTACCACCCACAGTGCCAGCCCCCAGCCCCCCAGAACGCTGAGCTGCGTGGTGGCAGGTGCGGGCACCTCGCAGGCCCCGCTTTGCCCGGCCCCCATCCTACTCAGGACTAGCGTGGCCTCGGGGGACCAAGCTGTCCGTCTCTACCCTTGAATGTTCCCTTTATTCCCCTCAGCAGCAGCGACGGCCTTCAGGGTGGGCCTGCGGGCTGGGTTTTAGTCCCTCAGGTCAGTTGGCCCTGCTGTTCTGCTAAGGCCTTCGGGGTGAGGGGGGAGGCAGTCTCGGATCACCTGTTGATCCGGGCTACCCATCAGCGCAGCGACATCCCGGGCACGGTCTGGGAGCCCGCACACAAGGAAGCGGCACTCAGCCCTGGCACAGGTCCCGCGCAGGCGGAGCGCACGAGCCAGGTGTTCCAGGGCCCTGTCCTGTGTAACCCTGCGTGACCGCCACTGCGTACCCTGGGGAAAGGAGAGCTGTTGCCCTTGCCCGTGTCCTCGAGCTGGTGCCTGCACATGGCTGCATTCCTGGGGTGAACGGCCAGACAAGATCCAGCCTTCTGTCACCTGTTTTATTAACCTTGCTCCACTTCTTCAGGGCTCAGACAAGGGTACATGTTTTATTACTATTTAGGTAGCTTGTGACATGCAAGGGCGCTGTGGGCCTGGGCTGTGCCTGGGGGTCTGCACAGCTCCCTAGCTGCTGCCGCTCGGAATCGCTGGGGAGTCCTCGCCACACTCCAAGGCTTACAGTTGGGAGTATCGGCGGGAAAGGGTCCCAGAGATCGTGCGGCCCTCCTCATCTCAGAGAAGGACAAACTGAGGTTCACAGAGAAACAGTGATTTGTTTAGTCACTAGACGAGTGGGTGGTAGAACACTAATTGGGCCCCAGTTCTAAGTGTGCTTTGTGAGACCAGTGGTTCCAGCCGGAAGACCCCGCAGGCAGCCCCTGCCTCCCTGTACCTGGAGAAGGGCAGCGCTGCCCAGAGGCCTGCAGGGGAGGGAGTTTGTGGGGACTATGGGTGGAGAAGGAAGCCAGGCCTTTCTTATGTCTTGACATGTATTTGCAGCCTCCTCCAAAACTGCCCAGTGGAGTTTTCAGTCTGGAATTTCAAGATTTTGTGAATAAATGGTAAGTCCACTCCTTGCCCTCGGGAACAGTACGCTGGTTTTGTCAGCCTCCCCATCCAGTCTTGGGGAGCAGAGCTCTGCCCTTTTCCTCGCACTTCCAGAGTGCCATGACTTCGGGGACTGGTCGGACTACAGCTGTGGGTAAAAGTTGCTGCTTTTGGCACCTGCTCTGCAGGGACTGGCATGTTGCTTTCTGGACTTCGTTGAATTCGGCAAGCACTTGCTAAGCTGCAGGCGTGCCGGCGTGCTCGAACAGGAAGGCGGAGAAGGCGCGCGCAGTGCTCAGAACCTGCGGGCTGTGGGGAGGGCGGGCACATGGTCTGAGTGATTTGAGCGGGAACCAGTGCCCGGCAGTCTCTCTCATATTTTCTTTCAGCTTAATAAAAAACCCCGCAGAGAGAGCAGATCTGAAGCAACTCATGGTAAGTCCACTGATGTCCAATTTGTACACATCCTTCTGTGAGTCACCTGCCCAGGACTCCCTGAGCCCATTCCCTGCTCCGCCTTGACCCCTGTGCTCCCGCTGCCCCTGGGGCTGCAGGATCCCACACGGCAGCCTCCTGTGTCCACGCAGCAGTGTGAAGGCCGAGCGGAGGGCAGGACGTCCATCCGTTCCTTTGTTCCTCCTAGTGACGCCGTGAGGCACTGAGGGCAGAGCTCCCAGCCCCAGCCCCGGCGGAAGAGCGCAGGCTCAGGGCGGCCAGTGAGGAGCTGAGGCCTCACAGCTGGGGAAGCGAGCAGAGCAGGCTTTCGTGGCGGCAGCTGGCCCCTTCCGTGTGCCCCGACTGCTGCCCCAGCACACGCTCCAGGAGCTCCTTCCAAGCGAAGCTCTGGACCCAGGATTCTTGACCTTTCCTTTTGGTTTTTAACACCGCTTTCTCTCCGTTTCCCTGCACGCAGGTTCATGCCTTCATCAAGAGATCGGACGGGGAAGAAGTGGATTTTGCAGGTTGGCTCTGCTCCACCATCGGCCTTAACCAGCCCAGCACACCGACCCACGCAGCCGGCGTCTAAGTATGTGGGAAGCAGCGAAGCGCGAGTCCCCTGCCCAGTGGTGTGCCATGTCGCTTCCGGGCCTCTTGCCCGTGCCTGTCTCTGTTCAGACGTGCATCTCACCTGTGACAGAGGATGAAGAACACAGCATGTGCCAAAATTCTATTTGTGTCGTTTTTAATATCACTGTCTTTATTCTTCCTGTTCTCTCCCTAAGTGGATCGGCTTTGTGCTTGGGGCTCTTTTGGTGTACGTCGATCACCACACGTGCAGCGTTGAACTACATGAAACCTGGGGGGCCGTGGGTAGTCATTCTTACTTACTGAAAATCGCACTGCTCTTCCCTCACCGTGACTGGCTAGCTGCCTGTATTTTCGGGGTTCTCTGACACTTGGTGGTACTGCATTCTTGCCAGGCGCACCTTCTGTTTGAGTGGGAAGGGGCCTTGGAAGATCTTGACAGGCAGTGCATGTGAAGCATGCTTTGCTGCTATGAAAAAGAACATCGGAAAGTATATATCATGTTATTTTATTATATATTTTTGCTTTTGGTGTAGAATGAAGCAATTTCTATCAAAATCCAGCCAGAGCCCTTCACTGCCATGATAGCCAGGGCTTCACCAGTCTGTCTACTGTGATGATCTGTAGACTTCTGGTTGTATTTCTATATTTATTTTTAAATATATTATGTGGGATATTTAGTGGTTTATGTCTCTTTAAGTTTGAATTAGTGTTTCTAAAATGGTGGTTACTCTGAATGTTACAAATGGATCAAGGCATTAAAATGTATGAGATTTATCTTTCCCCAAATCCAAGTACTGCTGTTATTGTAAACAAGTGTGTATAGTGCCTAAAAATTGTACGAAAATCCTTTTAACCATTTCAATCCAGATGTTTAACAAAGCTAATCTCTTATTCTAATAAATATACTATCAAGTTAAAAGGATGGAAAAAATGCGTCTCCTTTTGTGGTAGGATTTTCATGGTCTCTGGTACACATACACAAGGAAGTCCAGTGAGTTCGCCAAGCCTTACTGTGAGGGCACAGGCGGAGACGGGGAGGAGGCTGGAAGGCAGATGCCACACCGAGGACAAGCCCGGTGCTCTGGACTACTGGATCTTCCCATGATTCCAAGTTCTGGACTCTGTCCAACTCTTCTCTCCACTCGTGTGAATCTTCCAGCTACCTTTCCTGTGGACCTGTGACTAGATCCCATCTCTTCCTGCCATTTCTACCCAGGGAAAAAACAGGAGCCGAGGTGGGGTTGGGGCATCACCGGTGTGCTCCCAGGGGCACCTGACTGGTGTGGGAGCCTCCGCCCAGTCCCATGCTGCTTTGCTCAGCGGTCTCCCCTCTTTCACCAGTGACTTCTTTCCACTTTTCTGGAGAGGAGTGGACCTGGTGCTGGCTTTGTCCTGCCTGTGAGGTAGCAGGGAAGTCACAGAAAACAGAGCCACATCCCAACTGACCACTGATGCCTTTTCTGACCAAGTGACTTTTGGAACTTCAGGGTACACCTGATGCAGCCCGGTTGGCACCTCTTCCCTCATTTTCTTCGAGAGGGCGAGTTATAGAAAACCAAAAAAACCCCATCTTTAGAAACAAAAGGCCTATTTTGTTTTCAAACTGAAAACGGCGCCTGGGTAAATCTCCTGAGGAGGGAGCCCCGCCCTGGACCTACGAGGGCTTGTGATACAGCCAGGATTTTAGATTTTAAAACCGCTGAGTGCTACATATACTGCTGCCTCAGCCAGTCCATTTTTTCTTGCCGGGAGGCTAACCTACACGTCTCAACATCCATTCAGATCGAGGTTTAAGACTCACACCCTGTGTCTTTTGCTAATGGAGAGGATATGACCGAGAAGTTCTCACTAAAATGCGCAAACTGCATCTTAGGAGGAAGGTGTAACCTAGAGTCTGATACCTGGATCTGAATGCTTTCATGTTCAGTGTCTCTTGAGGGGTGTTTTAAATTCTCTATTTACATCCAAAAGTGTGTTACATTTTGAGAGTCAAAAAGGTTTTTTCCTAGTAATTTTTACCAAGAATGATCTTGTTCTCAAGAATGATGTTACCTGCCTCGGTCTTGTTTTGAGTTCCTTATGTCAAATCCCTTCTTAGACTTCCTCTTGCTCAGACAACACCACAAGCTGGATTTTTACAGGATACCCTGTAAGCACCCCACGACCACCTGTGAAAGTGCTGGGGCGGGTAGGAATACTGTCATCTTACCCACAGGACTGAGAGGTGCAAAGAGTTAAGGCAAGCAGCCAGTTAGTGGTAGAGCTAGACTTCAGAGCCAACTTTTCTAGCTCTCAAAAACCCACGCTCTTATTTTAAATAAAACCCCCAAGTGTATAGCTCGATTGCTTTTCATTGCAAAAGCAACTTTCTCACTGTTTTCCAAGAAGCATGCCCATTTAAACTGCTATTTCCTTTAAGAGTAGCTCAAAATAACTTTAATGAAATGCTGATTAATAAATATACTCATGTTCTTTTCTGGAACAGTTACAGAAGAAGTTCTGCTTGAGGAGGGTCTTTGTGTTTGGTCTGGCTTTTCTGTTGCTTGGGTAGGGCAAATTACTTTTATAAAATTAAGCAACTACTTAACTGTATATTCACTGGAAGAGGGCAGTACGCAGAAGTGAATCTCAATTCTAAGTACCAAGTTTTAACAACCGTTATTCCGTAACTGTCATTATTACAAAACCCCAATCTCCCAGGCACAGTGATTTAATGGCACCTTTCCTTTCTAAGTCCAGAAATGGGTTTTAAACCATCCTGCTGTATTTTTTGCTCCAGGGGACGAACTGACCGTTTTCTGTTACTATCTGGAGACCAGGAAGCTGCACGACAGCTCTTACCTGCACCTTTTTCCTAAGTACATCGTACCACGGTGCTGTCTGAACCTCCGCGTGGGCGCAGCCCACCAGTATTCCCACCGCTCCACCGAGAGGTGGCAGCAGCTTGTGCTCTCAGGTGGCCCTCCGTGCTCCTCACTTGTCATCTTTCTCTCCTAGCCCGTGGCCTTGCTCTGCTCACAACGGTTCAATGGCATGCAGATAGCCTTTAATTGGTGTTCTTAAAAGAGGCATTGTTGACTGGAAAGGCTGGCCTGTATTTAAACTCTGCTCTTTGTGCAAATGTCAGACTTTCTCAATAGCATTTTAGAGGAAATTTTCTGTTTTGAGTAAAACTACTAAATCTGAGCAGAATACAGTCACAGCACCACCCATATTGCCCAATGCTAAGACACTGCATCTCTGCTTTTCCATGTCACAAATTTTTGTTAAAGCGCTCTGAAACTTGAGTTCTTGACGGAACCGTTTTCACAACTACACATCCTAAAGTTCTTGCTTCCTTCTAAAGCAGGCTGGGGGCCCATGGAAAGAAAATAGTTTTGAAGAGACGAAGTTCCTGAGATGTAGAAATAATTCCTATAACTAAGCTTGGCTCCTCCTTACCCCGCTTCAGGGGTCTGATTCTTCTTCTTCCTCCTCCTCCTCCTCTTCGGGCACACGGCTCCTCGTGCTCAACTCCAGTGCAGTCTGGTTGATTGACGCTTCGTTGTCGACATGCACCAACATCTGCTTTAGGCAAGGACATTCGGGATTAGTAGGAAAGACACTGGCCTCCGACCAAATTCTTAAATATGTTTTAAAATCAAATCTCAGTTGCATCTTCACCCCCAATATTTATCATCAGGAGGTAAGGCCACTTCCTGTTTCTCCAATTTCTACGCTGACCCCTTACCCCCACCCTCCCATCGCCAAAACGGGAGGGGTGTAAACGCCCTGGATCTGACAGGACGTCACCTCGCCTACAAACATGGCTCCTACGCCAGAATTACGCCGGCCTAGATGTGCTACTTTCAGATGGTTTGAAGTGGCTTAAATACATCTGGGAGAAGAAGTGCTCACATACGGTGTATTTAGAAGAATATTGTACTAGTTTACTTGAGGGCATTAGTAGGAGAAGGAGCTGTTGAGGACTGGAACTCACTTTTCAGCACTAAGCTTTGCAGCTGAAGCTACACTCTGTTAAATCCCAGGCTCGCTTACTCATGAAGCAGTGGAAGTTTTGACAAATGCCTGCAAAGCTCTCCCGCGCTCCCTGGGTTCACTGGAGCAACGACAGAGGTCAGATGACTAGAATGGTGCAGGCAATACAACAGCATCTGATTGATAAAGTGTGACCAGCTGGTAGAAAGGTGGCTGCTCCCTGTCTAAAACAGTGATTTTTTTTTTTTTTTTTAAGATTTTACTTATTTATTTGACAGAGATAGAGACAGCCAGCGAGAGAGGGAACACAAGCAGGGGGAGTGGGAGAGGAAGAAGCAGGCTCATAGAGGAGGAGCCTGATGTGGGGCTCGATCCCATAATGCCGGGATCACGCCCTGAGCTGAAGGCAGACGCTTAACCGCTGTGCCACCCAGGCGCCCCCTAAAACAGTGATTTTGAAATAGCCAGTTTATTAAACGAGAACATTCTTTTTTTTTTTTTTTTTTTTTTTTTTTAAGATTTTATTTATTTGACAGAGAGACAGCCAGCGAGAGAGGGAACACAACCAGGGGCAGTGGGAGAGGAAGAAGCAGGCTCCCAGCGGAGCAGGGAGCCCGATGCGGGACTTGATCCCAGGACCCTGGGATCATGCTCTGAGCCAAAGGCAGACGCTTAACGACTGAGCCACCCAGGTGCCCCTATACTAGAATATTCTTTTTTTTTTTTTTTTTTTTAAAGATTTTATTTATTTATTTGACAGAGAGAGACAGCCAGCGAGAGAGGGAACACAGCAGGGGGAGTGGGAGAGGAAGAAGCAGGCTCATAGCAGAGGAGCCTGATGTGGGACTCGATCCCGGTACGCCAGGATCACGCCCTGAGCCGAAGGCAGATGCTTTAACGACTGCGCTACCCAGGCGCCCCTATACTAGAATATTCTTACAACCAATTCCCTGAATCCTCTGGGCATGATAATGTAATTCACAAAAATTTTTGGCCTCCAGGAAGTATCAGAGCAGAATGCATTTTGCATTCTCTCCCTAGGCCCACATTTGATTCAACTTACATCATGTGACTGTTCAGGTGCAGGCTGAGAAGAGGGCATCTCATCCCCTCTCCTAGAACTAATCATTGATTGGAGGGCTAATTCCTCAACCTAGAAAAGAAGAGGTGAGGACACTTACTATTTCACTGGGCTACCGACACGGGTAAAATTTGCTGAGCATGCTGTCAAAGGCTGGCACCATGAGGAGAAGGGAAAACAGTGTCACCTCTGTGCAGCTCTAGAGGGAAGGGTGGGGCTCTTAATCTTTACCCACATTTTAAGGAAGGGAGCCAAGAAAACCTCCAGCCCCTTTCCCCTGGGTGTACAGGTGTCTCAGCTGAGCCAAGACTTTCATTCCCGTAGACACAGCAGATCTGGGTAGAAAAGCCAATTGTGCCCTTAAAGAAGCAAGGTGTCTTCTGATTCCACAGAGGGCCAATTCCCGAGACTACAGATTTCTACGCAGTAATGAGAAAGTGAAGGCAAGGAGAACGGAAAGTGGAAGTGTTTCCTGGAGCATAAAGGGACTGAGGCTTTAGAGGTCGTTGTCGTCATCATACGCAACACACACCCACTGGGCACTCGTACAGGTACTGGGGATACAAGAACATGAATAAGTGCAGGCCATTACAACCGTCCTCAGGAAAATACTATTTTGATATGTCACAGCCGTACAGTGCTTTTCAGTTTACAAAAGGTCTTCATAACCTGCATCTCAACCTCATTTGCACTTAAAGATCCTGAAAAAGAGTTCTAAGTCGCCCTTATCAGGATCCTCTCACTGGGGCTAAAGAGAGTGGATTAGGGACAGGTATGGGAAAGGGCCCTGGAGCACCTAAATCTCGTCCAGGCCGCGGAGTCCGTGACAGCTGCCAGAAGAAAAGTTATTGGGAACCCTGCGACAAGCCTCTTTCCTCAGGGCCTCGCTTTCTTTCTTTGCACAACGGATCCACGAGTCTCTTCCGGCTTAGCAACACTGGAGCTGTTTCAAGCGCCGAAAGAAGCTAGTAAATGGTGGCTAGCACGTGCTGAAGGAGCCAGGGAGGAAGGGGCCCGGGCAGGGAGAGCCTAGGCCAGCCTCAGGGAGGTCGCACCTGCTCAGCGCGTGGTGGGCGGGGCACCTGCATTTACGGGTGTTGGCCGTGTGGCGGTGGCCTTGCCCCACGTACAGATCGCTGGACCCCAGCCTAGCCCTGCAGGTTCAAGACTCTGAGAGAAGTGGGCCCGCAGAATCAAACACGCTCCCCAGGTGCTTGTCAACCACCAGGTGGACGCCGCCGACGCCTACGGTTCGCGGGGCGGCGGAGTGGAGGGGCGGCGGAGGCGGGGGGGAAGCGGGGTCACCTTGAGCCGGTTCAGCTGGTCGTGCAAGGCCGCCTTCAACCGCAGCAGCGTCTCCTCCTCCTTTCGCAGCTCCTGAAGCCGGCTCAGCATGGCGCCTCCTCCTGCCCGCCGTCGCGCCGGGCGCTCGGTAATGACGTCACGAGCGCCGCGTTCCCGGAAACGGAGCCGCGGGCTGGGCGGGGCTGGCGCCACGTGGGCCACGGCGCTTCCGGCCGGCGTCGGCACTCTCGCCGGCCCCTTCGCGGTGGCCCTGCTTTACCCACCGCAGTCCCGGGTTTTTAACGAGAAAACCCGAGTCCCGTGATCATCAGGAATCTAAAGCACAGGGCGTGAAGCCATAAAGAACTTGGGGGGTAAAAATGGTCAAGTACCCAGTTTCAAACGCTTCTTTTGAGTACTCCCAAGCATCGAACTTTAAATTTTAGTTTTTGCAACAAGTGGCTCTTTTTAACTCCACAAAACCTGCAGATCCACGAGGGCAGAGACCCAACGCAGGAGCATCTAGCACAGAGGCGCACGAGGCCTGTTGATTTTTGCAGGCAAGGATTCCTGGTCACATGAAAGTGGTTCCTAAGCAGCTGTGCAAGTTACAGCAGGAAAATAACGCAGTGCTAACAAATTCAATTGGGACGCGGTGCCTTTAAGTGCTAAGGGACAGAGATCTCTATCTGCAGATCAGAGCATACACCACCCGGATGTGGATAATATCAAAGGAAACAAACCAGATACAAAACAAACCCTGACAAGAGACAAAACAGCCTGGGACAGGTCAACCCTTAAGGTGGTTAAGACACGCTGACAAAACAGGGTAGGAAAAAACCCTCCATGTCCTTTTGGGTACACTTCTCTGCAATATAGTGAACATATCCCTCCCTTTACTAAATCTGCGAAAACCCAAGTAGTTCTGAAAAATGCTTCTGACACTTCCATACTATGGGTCAAAATAACGAGGGTAGCATTTCCTCTAACTGTACTCTTATCACATTAAGTTCTAATAGGCACCTTTGTAGAGTAACCAGCAATTTATTGCAGTCCCTCAAAAATATAGATTCTGCCCTCTTGTGGTACTGGGAAAAAAAACCCCTCTTATGTAATTTGCCTATTTTCCAAGGTGCATTTTTTGTCTTTGGAAGGAGGAGTGACGAGAGAGCGCTAGCCTGCAACAGAGTACAGGATGGAAGAGGGAAAGAATCCCAAGCAGACTCCCCACTTAACCTGGATACTGACACTGGGCTTGATCCTATGACCCATGAGCTCTTGACCTAACCCCAAAACTAGGAGGATGCTCAACCCAGTGAGGCACCCAGGTACCTTGAGGAGTGCTAAATCTTCTAACAGCTTCTGCACATTTGAGAAGTCTTTTAACCACCAGGTTCTCAAAACGTTGTTATTTACAAATTGGATTTATATCTGGATTTATGCAACGTTCTTCTTCACATTCAACTGCATGGATTTACTATAAAGGCAAGGCCCTGCTTTACACCAGACTACAAAATGCAACCAGAAGGCTGGAATTATGGGAGAAAAACAAAAATATTCTAACCAAGATTCAAACACACTCAACAGGTCATGTTTCTGGCCTTCATCGTGGGATCTTTATTCAAAATTAGCCATCCAAAATGATTTGACTTTTATAGAATAAACGTAAGTTTTTAGGCAGCAGGCTTCTCCGCAGTGGGTTTCTTTTCTGTAGGCTTCTTGTCAGCTGCTGGTTTCTTGGTAGCTGCAGCCTTTTTACCCACCACAGGTTTCTTCTGCTTCTTCACACCAACAGCCTTCTTTCCTTTCTTCCCTACCACAGGCTTCTTGCTTGGAACCCCCTTCTCATCTGATTTGGCTTCTAAGGCTGCTGCTGCCTTATCCATACGGAGTTTGTGCTGCAACAAATTAAAGAGAAAAACCCAAGAATCACTTCTTTCTAAAATAAGTTAACCGACCACCAAAAACCAAATTAGCACTCACATTCTTGGCCTGGCGAAGAATGGTGTTCCGGCGCATGGTCTTTGCGTATGGGTTTAGCTTCAACATGATTCTCAGGTTCTTCAGTGGATTCTTCTTCAGGACCCTGCGATGAATCTTCTTGCTATAAAAAGGTACCATTATTAGTATTTTATTCACCTTATCTACATTTTTGAAATAACCAACAATATGAGGCTTTAGCTAGAGTAAGTATCACAACTTTACCGTGGTGCTCGGAGGGCTCTTTGAATCTCTGGACTTTTCAAGATTCTGCTAAGGTCTGTATTAAGCATCTTATGCATGGGAAGGCTGAAAAGAAAAAAATGTTGATTTCACTACCACTGTTCAGAATACCTCACCATTTCACAACATTGAATCTGTACGTAAGGGGATATGGCCACATATCATCATCCATTATTTAGAAAACACGCACACCAATTCCGAATGTAAGTATCCACAGCATGAACATCTGTGTTCAATATATGAACACGAAGAACACTCACTTGTAGTTACTCTTGAGGGAGGCAGCCTTACGCCAAGTGCCATAGAGATCGTCTAACTTGCGGAAAGCACTTTCAGTCCAAATGCAGAAACGTCCCACATGCCCACCAGGAGCAAGTTTCAAAATGTTCAGTTTGCTTACATTAAGTAAAGTAATTCCTTTTGAAGGGAAAAGAGAATTAGGGAGCCTGTAGTTTACATACAAGAAACACAAATCACGTTTCTGACTTATGTGCATCAGGTATCCGAGAACCGTTACTAATCAGGCACGTTCGACCATCTCTGGTGCACTCATTCAGCTGAGAATCAGAAGTTCCACATAATCATGTGTTTCAGAAACACGGACCATAAAGTGGAATCTCATCATAATAAAAGCTGAGGAAGCTTGCATCATACGGGCAATTGAAGTAAGCAGTACAATTACCAGGGATGTTTCTGAAGGCCTTGATGATACCGTTGTCTTCATTGTAGATAATGCACGGTCCCCTGCGCTGGATACGGCGACGGTTTCTCATCTTGCCCTTGCCAGCTCTCATTCGCTGAGAGGCATAGACCTAAAAAGTGAGAACACTTCGTATTTTAAGATATGAACCCTGCAATTGATCTTCAAAGTTAAACTCCACTTTACAGATGATGAAAGGAAGCTACAACAAAGTGCTCAACATTAACGCATAGCCATAAATGGCAGTCAGGATTCAAACCCAAGTCGTAAGGCTTCAGGGTGCTTGTTCTCGCACCCACTGAAGTTATACTTCCAGACATCTCTTGAAATTTAAAAATCTGACAAATTTGTGTTAAGGACCATCAAAATGGAAATTTGTTCATTAAGCCTACCTTTTTGATATCATTCCAGGCTTTAAGTTTCTTAAGAAGCAAAACAGCCTCCTTGGTCTTCTTGTAACCTTCAACTTTATCTTCAACCACCAAAGGAAGTTCAGGAACTTCTTCGATACGATGACCTGACAATGCCAATTAACACCAACAAATACCTGGTTACCCCGAACCTTTTGAAAAATCGAGAAACATTTCATAGAATCCATAAGAGCAAAATAGCATATGATGTGCCAAATCAGAATTTCCACAAATATCATGTGTTTCAGAAACACGGACCAATTAAGTGGAATCTCATCATTTTGAGTTAAAATAGAGTAGGCACATGAAGTTAGAGTGGGAAGTTTTCTAACACATGAAATCACCACATTGCAATTAGTTCACCAGTTATTACACAGTATTCACTATGACTTAACCATAGATCAACGTAGTCAGAATTATTATCTAATAGAAATTTAGTCAGGGACTCTGGGATGAACAGAATCTACATATTAACATGAATGAAATGGGTCAGGTGGGGAGAAGGGAAAAAAAAAAGGTATTTTGTATCATTCCTGTAATATGAAATATACAAACCTTTAGACATGACCAGCGCTGGTAGGGCTGAGGCAGCCAGGGCAGAGCAGATGGCATATCGCTTCTGTGTTGTGTTCACTCGGCGATGCCAACGGCGCCAGGTTTTGGTTGGTGCAAACATGCGGCCTCCACGACACATCTATTATCCCAGTTAAGAATCATACTTCTTAAGAATTTTAGGAATTAAAGAAGGGTTATGTCTTGCTCAGTAAGTATTTTCGTCACCCTTCTGAACCAGCTTACTGACAGCAGGCAACTGTCGCTGAGAACAGAGTAAGACGCAAATTACGACATCATTGCAAGCAAAACTTCCTAATGCCAAGCTCCTATCTGACCAGAACAATGTTTATCCTGGACACTATTAATACGTTGTTCGAAACCGCTAACATGAATAAACCAGGTCCAGTCTGATAAATTCCACAAGAGCTGACCAATCCAGAGTGAAACAAAGGATACATTTCCAAAAGCACCCTGGCCAGAACGGTGAGTCCCACCGCCTCGAACTCTGGGAATTCGAGCCACAGCTCTGCCAGTACCCCAAGACTCAGCACTGGTTTGATGACCTGAAATTGGGAAGAAATACGTTTTAGCTGCTCAACCCTACCAATCCAGGAGTATCATGCATGGCAGCAACAGCATCAGAACATCCAGGAAAATCATGCTGATTCAGAAACACGGACCAATGGAGTGGAATTTCATCACTGCTGTTAAGGTCTTATAACATCAACCCTTGAAAAATCCATACCTGCTAATTCACTGACAGCATATGGCTGTCTGTTGTTTTTGCGCAAGTTGGTGTGAACAAAGTTCACGATATCAGGTCGAATGGGAGCCTTGAACACAGCAGGCAAAGTAACATTTTTGCCAGATGACTCCCCCTTTTCGGAGTACACAGATATCAATGGGCGAGCACACGCCTGGGGAAAAGAAAAAGGTAATTTATATTAACAGACTATAGCAGAAACACTATTCTCACGTGTTATCAACAGTACTTTTTAAAGACTGAATTACAGGAGATTCGAATTTGGGCAGGTAGACAACGCTTAGAACTGAAACAAAGGCTGTTCCCAACACATCGCGTTTCTGTTCCCCACACATCGTGTTTACTAACTTCAATAAATTCTTAAAGGACATTTAGAACCTCAAAATCTACCACAAAATTTATCATTCAACTTTCAACCTAGGCTGTACAAAAGAAAATGATCAAACCATACTGTAAGATTTAAAAATGCTATTTAACGCCACCATCTGAACTTTTACCAAGTGTCAGCAAATCTGGTCTACAACAGCTCTACTTCAAATTTCTGCCCTTGGCCCCCTTCATCCCAAACAGATCTCACGAAACTTACCAGCAAAAATACTGGTCATGTTAATTTTGCTCAACCTTCTCCAAAGACGTACCACCTGAAAATAACCCTACTGAAGTTCTGAGGATGGCCTACATGATGTGCTGGACCTCATCTCCCTAATCTTTTCCAGACATCACTGTCCCTACACTCAGGGCCATACCCCTTCTGCCTCAGAAATAGCTGTCTTCATCTTCAACAGGCTCAGCATGCTTCCTCACGCTCCTTCAGGCCACCTTCTGGAAAGTTTCTCTGATCACTTTAAGGCCCAACTACTGCATCTACTCCCATTGCCCGTGTTCACAATTACTACCATTGAATATTTCTATGTTATTTTGTTCAAATCACGACACAAGCATCACAAACGTTTTCTGTTTTTTTTCACTGAACTCCCCAGGGCACAAAACACTACACAATACAAATAGCAAACGTTATTTGTGGAAATGCAGTGCAAATGACATTAGTCATGCTATGAGCTAAGAATTCAAAGGTTTAGGGGACACTAAGCAGAACAATTTTTAAAGACGTTTGGAAAGCTTTTGTAGAGGCTCTTCTTAGATGAATACATGAAAATTCAGAAAAAAGTGGATATACAAGTCTTTCACAATGTCTCTCTTCAAAACACGAAAGTATTTCTTATTGAACAGCATGTGAAAATACAAGTCCCAAAACTGATTTTCACCCCGATTCAGCCTTAGGCCCCAAGAGTTTGCAAATTGTCAGCAGAACCCATGCCTTCTACGATACAAGGAAAACTAGAATCCCAAAGGTTCCTCTGCACCTGAGAACGATCTGCTGTCGCCCTGTGCTGGGACGCCCACGTTGCCTCTAAAATGGCTGCCGTAAAGCCGCACTACCCAGCTCCGAGCCTCGAACAGACGCCTGACACTCATCTCCTACTCCTCGCTTTCTCGCTTTAAGACTTTATGCCCCAAACGCCTAACCCATTCCTGCCAGAACCCGACAGCAGAGAAAAGCCCACCAGAGAGAGCTTCCACTCACCATCGCGGGGAGAGGAGAGGGCCACGCTCCTCTCAACCCGGCGGCTCCTTTAGGAAAAGGAAAGACCTAGCACTTCCGCTCTATATGTAACCTTCAACTCGTCCGCCAACCTGCCCCGCCTCAGAACCAATCCAGAGACACAAAATATCGCTCTACCTCTGTATAAAAATAATAAATAGCGTGTTATTTCTTTACATGCATCAAACTACGGTATCTACTGACTTCCAAAGCCAACAAAAGCGCTTAGAAACAAGGGACTCCTTTTCGCGGAGTAATCCATAAGGAGGCGTGGCAACTCTCGCGAGACGAAGTGTCTTTCCCCCCCCCCCCCCAACCACTGCAATTTATTTTAACTTTTTCTTACGGGAATGGAAAACTGCTGGGACAGAAAAAAAACGCTGTGTGCTCTAAAACAAAAGATAATTTCGTGGGCTGACAGGGCCTGCCGGGGGTGGGTGGGGTGTAAACGTAGTCCCGGCGAGGGGGTCATGACCCTGGACGTCAGCGGCGGCGCGCAGTTCAGTTTGGCTGTCTCGGGTCCGCAGTCAAGCTGGGGCGTGATGTGGTCCCGAATGAACCGAGCTGCTGAGGAGTTTTACTCTCGTCTCCTGCAGTGAGTTGTAGCCGGTGCTGTTGCCTAGGGTGCGAGGGCAGCACTTCTCCCTGGGCGTATTGCTTGGTCCCCGCTACAAGCCTCTTGGCCCTGCCTTGCCAGTTCTCAATGGCGCGCAAGTTACAGACTGAGGCAGCTTTCCTGGGGTCTGGGAGTTAGGGAAAGTCTGGTTAGCTGCTCCAGTGTGGGGTTGGCCCTGTGGGGATTTGCTTATAGTCTCGTATAGGAGAAAATGTACGTTTATCAATCGGGGTGGAAGGTGACAAGTTTTTCGATAGGCGCTTTATTCTATTCATGCCGTAAATGCACGGAACTTAGGATATGTTAGGGAAACCTCTCAGGATACAGAAACCTAGGTGTTGGCATCCTTCATCTGTTTAAAGCCTTTCTGGTGTGAAACGTATTGTCTCTTCAGAATAATTATTTGTGCTACAGTTGTAATAATAACGTAATAGTGTGTTGGGGTTTTTCAAGTACCTTTATTTCACTGTGCTCTAAGATTTAATTCTTAAAGTGAAGTGCTAGTACAAAAGGGGATTCCATCTAGTTCTGCATCCAACTTTACAATCGAATCCAGCAGGTCTCAAATTTGAGGTTGCACCAATCACTTGGAGGGTTGTCAAAACACAAGATTGCTAGGCCCCATCTCCAGGGGTTCTGATTTAGTAAGCCTGGGTGGGGCCAAAGAATTCTGACAAATTCCAGGTGAAACTGCTGCTGGCCTGACAGGACACTTTGAGAACCACTGATGTGATCTAACCCCTTATTTTCTAAATGCCATAATTTTTCATTATTTATCTTTATTGCTTTTTCCCTGCTTACAAAAGTAGTAATGTAGCACCTGGGTGGCTCAGTCAGTTAAGCATCTGCCTTTGGCTCAGGTCATGATCCCAGGGTCCTGGGATAGAGCCCCTTGTTGGGCTTCTGGCTCTGCCGGGGAGCCTGCTTCTCCTTCTGCCTCTGCTGCCACTACCCCTGCTTATGCTCTCTCTCTGTCAGATAAATAAATAAAATCTTAAAAAAAAAAAAAAAAGTAATGCTTGCCAATTTTTGAACATTATAGACAGAGCACTAGGTTCTTTTTAACTAATAATGTCTTGGATGGCTTTCAGTATGACACCTTATCGATATATCTCATTGTTTTTAACTGCTGTGCAATATTCTCTGCCTGTCTTATGTTTATTTAACCACTTCCCCATTGATACAGTTTTGTTTAGACCCTTTATAGTTCCCAATTATTTCATGGAGCTTTGTCTTTTTCTCTACTTGTAACCACAAAAGTCTCTTTTACTTCTCTTGAGTCCTTTACATGCCTGTGCATCCAGTTGCCTACTGGAAATTTCTACGAGACCTCAAACTCATTATCTGCAAAACCGAATTCATCTTTCCCCAGCAACCTGACACTCTGCTCCAGAGTCCTTTCTCTGAATTAAGAGTTCCAAATCCAAGATTTCCACCTCCCCTCCCCCATTCCATCTAATCACTCACCTGGTGCACTTGTTTCCCCTCTATCTCTACTGCTTTTGTTCAGGACATTGTCACTTATTCACAGCGATTTTCCTAGCCTCCAAGTTTATGCCTTCCATCTCACAGTCAGAGAGCTATTTCCCATTTAAAATCTTTTAGTGGGGCACCTGGGTGGCTCAGTCCGTTTAGTGTCTGCCTTCGGCTCAGCTCATGATCCCAGGACCCTGGGGTCGAGCCAGAGTCGGACTCCCTCCTCAGCAGGGAGCATGCTTCTCCAGAGTCTCCCTCTGCATCTGCCGCTGCCCCTCCCCGCTGCTCATGCTCTCTCTTGTACTGTCTCTCTCTCTCAAATAAATAAAATCTTTAAAAAAAATCTTTTAGTGAGCTCCTCTCGGCTTTCAGGATAAAGTTGTAGTGATACAGCAACATGTCTCCCATTGTGCTGCCACGGCAGCCTGCACTCACCTGTGTTGGAGCACCCTCACCCTGTAGTCTAACTGTTGGCTTACTCTTTGGACTTCCGTCAGACTGTGAACCAGGGACTATGTTTTCGTTGTATATCCTGGACATCTAGGAAGAGTGCCTGCCTGTAATATACATGATTGTTGAATAATTGATTAAATAACATCCCTCAGTTGTACACAAAGGGCAAATATCTTTAAGAATAAATCACCGTCTTGTCCAAAATGGCAAATGTGAATCGTTCAAAGGCCTAGCTCTCCTGTTTTTATTTCAGTAAGTCAGAATAGATCAAATAATAAATGGTATCTGAAACAATTCCATTGGGCTTAGTTAGGTCTCTAAAGATTGTGTCTCTTTCAGAGTGTAGGTCAGACTGATGTGCATTGTGGTATGTTTAATGGTTTATAGTTCACATGCTTTGGGATGACTATTTTAGAACTTTCTTGAATGAAATGATAATTATTAAGTGATATCCGAGAGTTTTGTGCTTACATTTTTAAAAGGAACTTGTTTAACGTTAACAAATTTTCTCAGTTTTTAGTGACAGCTCATAAAAACAGAGGGAGGATAGATGTTTTTATTTTAGCCGTAGAAGTCTAGGACTAGGAACCTTAAATAACTTCTTTGGTTATCCACTGATTCAGTGGCAGATCAGAATCCAGTGATTTTTACTTCCCATAAGTTACATGGTAAATTACATTTTAATAGTAATTGATGATGTGTTTTAGAAGATGAGAGAGTAGAGGTAGGTAACCTGATTTCCTGCTGCCTCTGAGAAGCCTTTGTGCCCAGTTGTGGGCAGCAGTCTATTAATTTCTACCACATCTCTTTTTTCTCATTTTTTTTAAGGATTTCTATTTATTTATTTGCCGGAGAGAGAGAGCAAGCACAAGCAGGGGGAGTCGCAGACAGAGGGAGAAGCAGGCTCCCTACTGAGCAAGGAGCCCTATGTGGGACTTGATCCCTGGACCCTGGGATCATGACCTGAGCTGAAGGCAGATGCTTAACCGACCGAGCCACCCACTAGTCCCTTCTCATATTCTTTTTCTGCTTTTTCCCCCTCTTCCCAACCATGCCTTAGGGCTGCTATGACTACTTTGCACTTTGCTTTTCTCACTGGTGTCATGCAGAGATAAAGTGATAACTACTGAATTTAAATGTCAGAATACTGTAGCTCTGTTTCTCACGTGTAGTTCTTCATTTCAGGGAGTTTGATGAAGAAAAGAAAGGAATCCATAAAGATCCATTTATCTATGAGGTATGAACAATTTATTTCGTTTTCAAATAAAACTCAGTAATCCTAACATTCTGCTTTTTTAAAAGTTGGGTTCACTGAAGTTATTTAGAGTAAATCCCCCCTTTAGCATACAGTTCTATGAGTTTTTACAAATGTATTCCGTCATATAACCACCCCCATGATCAAGATCTAGAACATTTCTGTCACCTCCAAAAAATCTCATGTCCCTTTATAATCAGCCCTTTGTCCCTGGCTTTTTCCAGAACGTCATATAAATAAAGTCACACAGTATGTAGTCTTCTGGGTTTGGCTTCTGTCAAGGAATGTAATGCATTTGAGATTCATCAATGTTTTGTGTGTCTCAATACTTCATTCCTATTTATGGTTGGATAGTATCCCATTTCATGGGTGTGCGACACTTACCCACCCACTTACCAGCTGATGGATACATGGATTGTTTCCAGTTTTTGATAGTTATGAATAAAACTGCTATAAATATTCATGGATTTATTAAGCATCTAATATATGCCCGGTGTCCCATAGCTGAAGTCCCCATAAGGTTTAATCTATAAAATAATTAGTGAACTAAAATTAATTATATTAATTACATGCTAAAAAAACAAATAAGCTGGAGAGAAATATATATATAATACATAAAAAGTGCTTAAAAATCGTTAGGAAAAATGACAACTGTAATAGAAGAATAGACAAAAAACATAAATAAGTAAGCTCAGAAAGAAAATTACAAGTAGAGTTATTTCTTACTGTTTGAATTTTCACTAACCAAACTCAGGAATTAAGTATAGCTAGGTAAATGTATTAATCCCTCCCCATCGGAATTCTTGGTTGATATGTATATTAGTTTCCTAGGGCTGCTGTAACCACAAATTGGTTTGCTTAAAACATCAGAAATTTGGGGCGCCTGGGTGGCACAGTGGTTAAGCGTCTGCCTTCGGCTCAGGGCGTGATCCTGGCGTTGCGGGATCGAGCCCCACATCAGGCTCCTCCGCTGGGAGTCTGCTTCTTCCTCTCCCACTCCCCCTGCTTGTGTTCCCTCTCTCGCTGGCTGTCTCTCTCTGTCAAATAAATAAAATCTTTAAAACAAACAAACAAACATCAAATTTATTCTGTTGCAGTTCTGGAGACTAGGACTCTGAAATGGAGGAGTCAGGAGGGCCACGCTCCTACTGAAGGCTCTAGGAAAGGATCCTTCCTTGGCTCTTCCTAGTTTCTGGTGGTTTCCAACAATCCTTGGAGTTTCTTGGCTTATAGACACATCACTGTAGTTTCTGCCACCGTTAATGCATACCATCCCTGTGTGTCTATGTCTCTAAATCCTTCCCTCCTTGTAAGTACATCAGTCATTGGATTTAGGCACCCCCCCCAATCCAAGTTAATTCTCAACTTGATTACATTTGCTAAGACCCTTTTTCTAAAGAAGGTCACATTCAGAGGAACCAGGGGTTAGGACTTCACCATATCTTTTGGGGACATATTCAATCCACAACAGTACTTGAAACTCAAGAACCTGGTAGATTAGAATAACACAGCATCCTTTGCTTTCTGAACTTGGTATCTAAATGCTTTAGGATCCAAACTGAGAAATGAAATGAATTGAAGTAATGAGAGTTATTTGTCAATGACCAACCTTTGAAAGACTAGTCACCTTCATTAGTAATCAAATAAATGGAAAAAAAAAACCCAGTAACAAACAAGATACTCTTTTTTGCTGTGAGACGGTAAAAATAAATAGTGAAAATACTCAGTTGCCGTAAGTGATGGGGATGCAAATATGTGGGGGCACCATATTTGCAAGGCAATCTGACAAAGTATTCATCTTAAAGTAATTCAAGGATGTCTATTATTATTTGTTTATTAGAGCAGATAACTTTAAAGTGTCCAAATGTTGAACAAAATGGGATTAATTATATGATGGTAGAACCAAAGAACACTTAATGGATGGAAAGAGGTGTATGATACAGAATATCGTATTTTTATTAAGCAAAATCCTATCTAGATATCTAAATACTGAACACATTTTTACTTAAGTAGATTTATTTCTGTGTCTGGAAGAAGATCTCACAAAGTAGATGCCAGCCATGCTAGTAACTAGTGATTATCCTGGCTGGTAGGGTTATATGTGAGTTTTAAAGAAATGGCTTAGGTATCTATTTTCAGACCTTTCTGCAATAAACGTGTTTGCAATTGAAATGAAAAAATACATAGTTCCTAGAGATTGATAAAAGTTCTAAATTCCATAGTACAATCAGAAGAAAAGGTCATATTTATAAAGTGCTGATTATATGGTATGTTATAGTAAATAAAGTGTGAGTCAAGGAAGAGGACGTCGGTGTGATCCTAATCAAAAGAAGGCTCCCCAAGGCAGGGCGCACTTGAGGGAGGCCTTGAAGCATGTGTAGAGGCGAATAGAGCTAGGTTTGTCCAAACATGAAAACCAACATGGCAAAGAATAAATGAAATCTTCTCTTTAGAACATTCTGTCTTGTTCACATTCTCTTTTTTAGCCACTTACGTAGAACTAGTCTTTCTGTGTTTAAATATTTGTACTAATATGCATGTGTGTATGTAACATTGCTTGACATTATCTATTTTTAATAGGCTGATGTTCAAGTGCAGTTGATCAGCAAAGGCCAGCCGAACCCTTTGAAAAATATTCTACATGAAAATGATGTAGTATTCATCATGGAGAAATTGGTAAGGAGTGCTTGGGCTTTGCGCTCGTTTAATTCTTTTTTTTTTTTTTTTTAAGATTTTATTTTTAAGTGATCTCTGTCCTCAACGTGGGGCTCTAACCTGGAGATCGAGTCGCGTGCTCCGCCAGCTGAGCCGGCCGGGCGCCCCTGTGCTTGTTGAACTCCCAGTAGCCAAAATCAGTTTATTGGGAATGATCTCAAATGTGCACACTTTTGTTTATCAGCACGTTAGTGAAAGTGAATTCTGATTCTTTTAGAAGTAGATACAGTGGTGTCCAATAGAAATATAATGATAACTGTGTAGGTAATTTAAAATTTTGTAGTATCCTGATTTTAAAAAAGTGAAATTAATTATCCTACAGTAAAATCGACTTTTTTTCTTTTGTTGGTCCACCACAATCAGGCACAAAACAGTTCCTTCACCCCAAACAACTCCCTCATGCTCTCCCTTGAAAATCCCCCTGGTAACCACTGATCTCTTCTCCCTTGGTGTAGTTTTATCTTTTTAAGAGTGTCGTGAATGGAATCATACAGTGTGTAACCTTTTGAGTCTGGCTTCTTTCACTCTGTATAATGCCCTTTGAGATTCATCCACGTTGTATGTGTATCAGTGGTTCATTTCTTGAAATTGCTGAGTAGATTCTGTGGTTTGAATGTACCACCGTTTATTTATCTAGTCACCCTTCAAATGACATTTGGGCTGTTTTCTGTCTCCGGTGATCATGAATAGAGCTGCTGTAATCATTTTTGTATAGATTTTTTGTGTGAGCATGTTTTTTCTTTACAGTAAATACCGAGGAGTGGGATTGTTTGAAATTAGGTTTAATAATGCTTTTTACTTAGTCTCGTATATCTGATAATACCATTTCAATGCATAGTTAATATAAAGATCATTAATGAGATATTTTAAGTTTTTTCCCCCCGTATTGCATCTTCAAAATCTGGTGTGTATTTACACTTTTCACTGGTCTGGCCCCATTTCCAGTACCCAGTAGCTGCGTGTGGCCAGCGGCTGCTGTACTGAACAGCACAGCATAAGGAGCTATGACTCATGAAGTTCTACTTTAATTTTTGTTTGTGGAACGTAACAGAAAACTTCTTATCTCTTGCATCACTTTATAATTCCAGCCTGAAGCCTTTGTGTTTTAATTATGGTGTTTTGGCAGAGCAATTATAGTGATTTTTACTGAGTGGTGGTAATGCTGTCAGGTTACACAGTTGTTTTGAGGCCAGAACGCATTCCTTTGACTACATTGTTTCCTGAAGTAGATTGGAACAGACTCTAATAGGGGAAAGTGGAGGTACTTTTAGAAGGAACTCTTCTGTTTGTTTTAGGACCCTCGTGCTATCTGGTGAAGGAACAGGGAGCTTTTCATTTTAATGCATACAAAAGCTCTTTTTGAGGAAGGGGGGCAACTTTGTCTTTTATGTTAATGAAAGGGTGTTATTACAGTGCTTATCTATAGTGGACAGATGCTTGGGAAATGATGATAGGTGAGTTATGTGGTTGAATTTAGACTTCTGTTGTGGGGAGAAGGGAAAATGTATGTAGAGCAAAAGTCGAAAAAACGAAGATGTTCAGATGAAGATGAGTCACCTAGGAAAAGATAAGAATGACCCAAGGGGGGGCGCCTGGGTGGCTCAGTCGTTAAGCATCTGCCTTCGGCTCAGGTCATGATCCCAGGGTCCTGGGGTCGAGCCCCACATCGGGCTCCCTGCTCCACTGGGAGCCTGCTTCTTCCTCTCCCACTCCCCCTGCTTGTGTTCCCCTCTCGCTGGCTGTCTCTCTGTCAAATAAATAAATAAAATCTTTAAAAAAAAAAAAGAAAGAATGACCCAAGGGGGATGTGGGAATGTGGGTTGGCACCCTAGTGAGGACGCAGCTTGCCGTTGTGGGAAGGTCCCTGGAATTGGGGCCCTGGCGTTTTTGGATGAGGAGCAGTCAAAATGGCTGTTGTATCTGCAAAGATCAGTAGAGCTTAAAGCATGAATTTTAGGTAGATGGCTATTAAACAGAAGGAAAAAATGACATTTTGGGTACCACCAGTTCTAGGAACTCTTTGAAAAGCCAGGCCTAGAAGGGACTGAGATCTGTGATCTGGCAAAAGAAATTCAAAGTTGAGGAAATATCTGGGTCTGAGACCTATTAAGCAGGCAGAGTATTTACTGCCCGAAGAGCTTAATGGAGAAGATCCCGAGTTTTGAAGTTAGACTGTCTAGATTCAAATCTTGCGGTTGCCACTCACCGGCTGTGATTCTGGACAAGTAAATAAAAAGCTGTTTGCTACCTCGGTTTTCCCATCTATAAAACAGAGCGAAAGGGGCACCTGGGTGTCTCAGTTGGTTAAGCATTTAACTCTTGGTTTTGGCTTGGGTCATGAGCTTGGGGTCGTGAGATCGAGCCCTCTGGGGCTCCATGCTCAGCACAAGTCTGCTTGAGATTCTCTCTCTCCCTCTCCCTGTGCCCCTCCTCCCCTAAATAAATAAATAAATAAATAAATAAATAAATAAAATCTTTTTAAAAAGAGTTAATAATAGTATCTAATTCAGGGTTTTTATGAAAAGTAACAGAAAACTTAGAATAGTAGCTGTTACAAAGTAATGCTCAGAAAATGTTAACTCTTGTTGTTATTGGCAAGGCTGAACTATGTAACTATTTAAACATGGAGATATTAGAAACACAGATTTCAGAACCCTGTAACACCAATGAGAGCTGCTAGTCCTAAGAGGAGTAGATTTAAGCAGTAAGGGCTGTGGCCCTTTGAGTTTTGGGAGTGAAAAATCAGGAGTCTTCTATGGGTTTCTCTTGGTATTTTGTCCTTGGCTCATCATTGTATACATGTTGGAGCACTTCCTTTTCTAGTGGCATCAGATACTTCCTCTATGCATAGCAACTGAGATCGTCAGATTTTTATAGGACAGCAGAAATGCTTCTGATGGCAAGATTTGTTGGTACCAGACTGGTCTGTAGCTGTGATTCTTGCCATCGCCCAGTCATTTGTGCTTAAGGGTTTGGAAACCAGTACATTATGTTCTAACATAGTGAAGAATTGACTGGTGAGTGTTCTTTTACCTGGCTAAATAATTAAAAAATATTTTTTAAGCCTTTGGACAAGGAAGAAACAAGTCATGTTGAAGAACCACAATGTGAAGAGACAGCTATTTCTGATTTCTCTACTGGGGAGAATGTTGGACCACTTGCTTTACCAGTTGGGAGAGCAAGGTAAGTTTTTCTTAGCATCGGGCTAGGAGTAGGGTTGGAGGCTAGGATTTAAATGAAAGTGTTCTTACAAACATTGGGGGGAAAATATGTATCTAGTTCAGGTCCTTCCCTCCCTTCTTCCCCCGCCACCTAGACATGACACCCAAATCTCCAGGGGATAGCTTTACTTGAATAGCCCATAGGTGTCCCAAGCATGACCAAGAAGACCATGTCAGGGTCCCTTTCTCCACTCCCCCATACTGTTCGTTCTTGCTTCTCAATTGTTCTCTTTGTATTTGGTTCCCCTCCAGTCTTTCATCCTTGCTGCTGCCAGAGATCTTCATAAATCACTGGAAGCCTGATCATGTTGCCTCCTTGCTTAAAAATCCTTCGGTGGTTTTTGTTGCGTCATGATACAATCCAAATTTCTTATGAATGACACATAGGAACCTTCACTGTCCAGTCCAGAGCTCTGCCACCAGGGGAGCCATTCCCAGCGGGCGTTTAGAAACATGCAGGGGTACTTTCTGGTTGTTACCGTGACTGAGGGGAGCGATTGGCCTGGGCTGTCCCGCACGAGGAGGAATTATCCCACCCCGATGCCAGCAGTGCCCCTGTTAGAAAGCCTGCTGCCCCCGTCTGCCTGGCCAGCTTCACTTTCTGCCTCCCCGCTGTGTAGCCACTGGCAGCTCTCCCCGGCTGGCCCGCTCACCTCCCCAACCAGAGTTTTTGCCATCAAGCAGTTCTGGAGGATATACTTGTATATAACATTGGACGATAAGGACTATAATAATAATGTTCACAAAGTGACTTTCCTTCTTGATGGTTTTTGTTGGTTTTGCTAGGCAGAAGCTTTTAACATCTTTCTGTAGTTAAATTAGTGTTTTATGGCTTCTTGATTTTAAGTCGTGTTTGGCCTTTTTTCTTTTCTCCCTGACAACTTAAACATTATTTATTGGTGGTGGTTTCTCCATCCAGTGTTTGTTAGGATTTATCCGTAGGCTTATCATTGCCTTGTTTTGCATCTGGAACCTTCCTTTTGGGATTACTGTATTTCCTTTCTGAAGTACAATCCCAGAAATCCTTTGTTGAACATCTGTTGGCAATAAATTAAGTTTTCATCTCTTTGAAAAATTTCAAGTTACATTTTTTGGTAACTTTTAATTTTGATACACTTTCAAATTTGCAGAAAAGTTGAAAGAATAACACAGGAACTTCTGTATACCCTTGACCCTGATTCACCAGTCGTTTACATGTTGCTGCGTCTGCTTTGTCAGTCTCCCTCTCCTTCCTCCTCCTCGTCCTCCCCACTCTGCCGCTTTACATACTCCTATCACCCACACATGGTTTTTTAATGAAATCTTGAGAGAATGTTGGAGACGCTGTGCTCCTTTACCTCTACATACTTCACTGTGGATTTTCTGAGAACAAGTATATTCTCTTACATAACCGCAGAACAATGATCAAAGTCTGGAAATTTAACGGTTACAGTACTATTATCTCATTCACAGACTACTCAGTTTTCTCTAAGTATTCCAGTGACTAATGAGCTCAAGCATCTTTTCATGTGCTTATTGGCTCCTTTTTTTTTTTTTGCCCCAACTTTATTGAGGTATAATTAACATATCCTACCTCTTTCTTTTGCTTCATCTAGCAGCCTACTTTCCCTCCTGCTGACCCTCACCCCCACCCTATCGGACTCCCCGCTTGTGGATGGCTACATTCTTGTCACTTGCTGGGGCAGGCGTCTTCATCTGCCCGGTGTGCCCTTCTCCCACTTCTTCACTGGGTGAAATATTTATGTATTTTGCTGCTCAGTTTCCCGATTTTTGTTTCTGGGATACTGGGGTATTGGGATTTATAATTAGAAACATATTTGGTCTTTGTCTGCTGTTCCTGGCACAGAGTTCCTAAAACCCTTAGAATTTCCTCAGTGAGGAGAAAGAGAAAGGTGTCTTCTGTTATGTTAGTGAGGTGGCTTTTGGGGCGCCTGGGTGGCTCAGTCAGTTGAGTGGCTGGCTCTTATTTTTGGTTCAGGTCATGGTCTCAGGGTCCTGGGATCCAGCCCTGCGTCAGGCTCTGTGCTCAGCGGGGCCTCTTCTTGAGGATTCTTTCTCTGTCTCCCTCTCCCTTTGCCCCTCCCCCTGCTCACATGCTTTCTGTCTCTCTCTCTTAAATAAATAAATCTTTAAAAAAAAAAATAAGGTGGCTTTTGGAAAGCCCCTAGGTAATGCGGGGCTTGGGGGGGTGGTTGGTAGGGTACTAACCCTGTGATTAGAGGGTTAGAACACTCAGCCCTACCCCTCCCTCCAGGGAGGGGAGAAGGGCTAGAGATTGAGTTCAGTCCCCAATGGCCAGTGATTAATCATTTCATGCCTATGTGACTAAGGGTTCATAGAAACCCAAAAGGAGAGTGTTTGGAGAGCCTCTGGGTTGGTGAACAGGTGGCGTTTTGGGGAGAGTGGCTCACTAAGAGAGGGCATGGGCGCTCCGCGCCCTTTCCCCATACCTTGCTCTGTGCATCTCTTCATCTGGTTGTTCCTGAGTTACGTCCCTTTTATAATAAACCAGTGATCTAGTAAGTAAAGTGTTTTTCTGAGTTCTGAGTTGCTCTAGCAAATTAATCTACCCAAGGAGGAGGTTGTTGGAACCTCTGATCTCTAGCTGGTCAGTCAGAAGCACAGGTGGCAACCTGGACTTGCACTTGGCATCTAAAGGTGGGTGGCAGGGGTGGGGGCAGGCTTGTAGGACTGAGCCCTTAACCTGTGGCATCTGATGCTGTCTCTGGGTGGCTAGTGTCGGAATTGAGTTGAATTGTAGGACACCCAGCTGGTGTCAGAAAATCACTTGGTACGAGGAAAATCCCCACACATTAGAGTTGGGTGCAGAATGTTAGTTGGTGACCAGAAGTAGGAGCAGTGTCAGAATCGTAGATACCCTTCATGATATCTTTGGAAAAGAAAACTTGATTGATGGACAGTTCCTACTTCACAATTTATTCTTCTTACTCTTGTTTTCAAGGCAGTTAATCGGACTTTACACCATGGCTCACAATCCTAATATGACCCACTTGAAGATTAATCATCCAGTCGTTGCCCTTCCTCCCCTGTGGGTAAGGTGTGACAGTTCAGATCCTGAAGGGACCTGTTGGCTGGGAGCTGAGCTCGTCACCACAAATAACAGCATTACAGGAATTGTCTTATATACAGTCAGTTGTAAAGGTGAGAGCTCATTCATCTTAACTTTTATGGGGCGGGGTGTATTTATTTATTGGTGTTGTTACTGTGTTGTGGTTTTCACTGAAAACTATTGTGAAGAGGGAAGTGCGCACAGTGGAACGTGTTAGCCACCAGGAACGTGTACGCTACCTTGCAGCGTACAGGAGGTATTCCAGAAACAGATCTCCAAAAGTCTGAACAGGAGTTTATGCCTTTGTTAGTTTTATTTGGGTTTCATTTGGTTTATATGTGCGTGTTTTTGGAAATTTTCATTGGAGGATAAAAAAGTAGAATATAATTACAATGTAATTCCAATCTCATAGTAGATGCTTAATTATATTTTTGTTAGTAGCGTTCTTATTAAATCCCAAAATCAGATTTGTGTCCAATGTGCAGGAAACCGAATCTCTGGGTCACTGGGTTTGAAGCAGAGAAAGTTGTATTATCAGAAATGCAGCGCATTGAGAGGGCAGGGAAGTATCCCCAAATCCGTCTTCCCGACTGAGGTTAGAGCAAGTTTTTTATGATCAGAGGGGTTGAGATTGCATACATATTGATGAAAAGGGCGGGGGAAGCTTGCGACTGTGCTTTAGGAAAGATGGAGCATGCGCACTGAGCAAACATAGGTAACACCTATCCCGTGTTCACTCTGGGCTGGAGATTAACACCAGAACAAGGCATGATTCAGTCCCTGACACCATTTTAGGACAAGGAGAAGGAGCTATGGGCGTGCCCCACGAGCGTGTAGAAACTGGTTGACAGGGGTCTTGGGCTCATTCTCTCGGGTAAGGGATGCAGAGCCTTGCTTGTTCGTAGGCTGGAGCCGTATCAGTTGACCTCGAGTCCAGGCTTCTGCAGAGACAGCTAGTGGATTTGTTGTGGTGCCCTCAGAATTTGAGGGGTTGTCATCTTCCAACTCTAACGGTGTAATTTTGAATTGTACCTTTAAAATTATTTTTTCTTTTATGTCTTATAGCTGATAAAAATTACTCTGTAAATCTTGAAGACCTGAAAAGTTCACATAAGAAAAGACACCACTTATCTACTGTAGGTATTTCTCTCTTCTGCTCACATTAGTTTCTTCAGACTGTTATGGACCTACCTCCCTAGTTTAGTGGTTTTTTTCACTACTAATGTGACTAGATGGGTTTTTTTGGTAGTATCAAAATCTTTGTGTTTATTTTCATTTCAGCTAATGACTAAAAATAGATGCTGCCTTGCCTTTTAGCCAGTCTTTGTGATGAGAAAATTATCTTATTTTTCCATTCGGGATAAAAGTGTGGCGCTTTTTCTTCTGCTGGGAAAAGAACCAAGGTAGCTTTGGTAATGGGCCTCTGGCTGTGTGCAGTGCAGCTAATGGTGGCCGGATGGGCTCTTTTCAGGTAACAGCCAGGGGCTTTGCCCAGTATGAGCTCTTTAAGTCCGCAGCCTTGGATGACACACTTCCTACATCACAAACTACAATCACTTTGGATATTTCCTGGAGTCCTGTGGATGAGATTCTTCAAACCCCTCCACTTTCTTCAACTGCAGCTCTGGTAAGAGTGAACCCTATTTTGTGTTGAGTTTATTCAATGCGGATTTACTTTTAACTTGCTTGTTGCTGGTGCTTCATGCTTCCAGCCCCAGGCCCAGCCCTGCTGGACAGTTCTGAGAGGCCCAGCTTACCCCTGACATCTCACTGGGACAGCCAGTGGAGGTTTGGCCGGGTGACCTCATCTGTCAGTTGCCCACAGTGGCAATTATGTAACTTAAGAATTTTCTAGCACTTAATAAATTCTCTTGAGTTGGAACCCAAGTGAAATCAAAGACTTATCTCTGCTATTCTTAAAAGATTGCAGATATTGGCAACACATGAAGAGCCATTACACTATTAAGGCTTTTCACCTTATATTTACATTTCTAGGACTCTGTCTTAAGTTAATCAGAATTGGTAGCAAAAATATCTGTGCAAAGATATTCCACACAGTGATAATAACTGTGTTTCCAAAATATTAAAAACAAACCTGAATGTTCAATAGGGAAGTGCTTAACATAGATTTTCCTATGAAATGCTATACATTCTTTAAATATCATGCTTTAAAGTGTCTTTAATGGTAAGAAATGCTTATTGTTAAGCAAATGAAAGGAAAATATACGAAATTGTTTATACAGTAGGATCTCAACTATGTTTTTGAAAATTGTGTACACAGAGACCTGGATGGTGTTAATAGTGGTTCCCTCAGGGTGCTGGGATTATGGATAATTACATTCTTAATGCTTTTCTTTTCCTGCAATAGGAATTTACATACAATGGCACTTACTTTTTTTTCCTTTTACCCCCCCCCCACCCTTTTTTTTAAGGTTTTAGAAAATTCCTGAAACTTTGACCTCTGGCTAGGACAGCACATTGTTGGTTTAGCTAGGAGTCTACTGAGCATATTTATTAGGGGGTGGTTATTTTTGGTATGTGGTAATGCTGAGTTTGTCATTGGGCCTTAAGATGTATTTATTTACATTTCTCCCACTTTCTTTTGGAAATTCAGTAGGAAAGGGCAGGAGAGGGTATGGGAAGAGCAGTTGTTCCACATAGGCACACTCCGGTATAGAGAGAGGGGCTGGTGGCATGAGTTTAGGTTACTGTACTGGGAGGGACAGGATCTGTGGCGTCTCTGGGGGTGATGTTCTAAGTGCAGTATTACCCTACTTATTCAGTTCATTAGTGCCTTATGAAATACGTTTTTTAATGTGTGGGGAGTTTGAAATGCAAGTAACCGTGATCATTATGCAGAGAAGATGGGATTTCCAGTGAAAACTGACTTTGGGAACTTTTTAGAATATTAAAGTGGAATCGGGAGAGCCCAGAGGTCCTTTGAATCATCTTCAGAGAGAACTGAAATTTCTCCTTGTGAGTACCCTTCTGGAATTTGTGACTTGCATTAAATTTTATGTTTTCATAAAAATGTTTGCTAATATTGTTACTTGGTTTTGTGTTCAAAATTTGTTCCAATTGTTATGTATTCAGTAGATACTCTCGGCAATTTGGGCAATATGAGTTTACTGCATGGTAGTATAATCTTATATCTTATAAGTTTATAAGATAAGTATGTAAGTATGTAAGATTATAAGTATGTATAATATATACTTATACTAAGATTGTAAGTATATAAGTTATAATCCCAGGGAGCATTAGTTAATTAAGAGCTACACTTCCACCTTTTTACTGAAATATTTGGTTTTTATTCATACAATGGATTCCCCTCTTTTTAGGTGGGTCAGCTGCCAATTTATTCCAAATGCATGTATAATCTGCTTATTAATAACTGGGATTTTGATTCATGCTTAAGATTAGTGAACACGTGTTTCAAGAATTTTATGTCTCAGTGAGTTTTACTCTGTTCTATAAATTGAATCCCGAGGGGGTGCCTCATTTTAATGCAGTAGAAATTTGCAGTGTCTTAGCCTGGTGTCGAGAGCCATTTACGTCCAGTCACTGCCCCGGATTGTTTGTTTTTAACAGCTTTATTGAGATATAAATTACATCCCATAAAATTCACCTGTTTCAAGTGCACAATTCAGTGGTTTCTCATATACCCACAGAGTTGTACACCCGTGACCGTATATGATTTTAGAGCATCTCCATCAGAAGAAACCCCGTACCCATTAGCAGTCATCTCCCGCCCCACCAGTCCCGCAGCCACTACCCTACTTTTTATAGTCCTTTTACCACATTCGTTCATCCACTCATCAGCTGATGGACGTTTCTGTTGTTTCTACTTTTTGACTCTCATGAATAATGCTGCTGTGAGCAGTCTTGTGCGAGTTTTGTGGGACATACGTCTTCACATCTTTTGGATGGAGTTGCTGGGTCAGTGTGATAACTCTGCCTTTAAGCTTTTGAGGAGCTGCCAACCTGTAACTGTTTTCCAAAGCGGCTGTACGATTTTACATTCCTACAGCAGTGTGTTTCAGTTTCTCCATATCCTCGCCAACACTTGCTATTGTCTTTTTATTATGATTATTATTAATTATTTTCTCCATCCTAGTGGGGATGAAGTGGTATCTCATGGTTTTGATTTGCATTTCCCTGATGGCTTACTGACTTTGAACACCTTTTATTAGCTCCTGCTTATTTCTTTAACTCCATCTCACACCCTACTTCTGTTCCCACCGAACCCCTAACCCCGGCCTGCTTATCGTACCTCTGTCCTGTCACGCTGTCACTTTGTGGTGCGTGCATCTTGGGCTGCCTCGTGTGCCCTTCTCCCCCTACCCCATGCTGGATGAGCTCTGTGACATCCTCACCTGGGATGACAGCACTGATCCCCCAGAATGGCTTCTGCTGCCTGTGCTCTGTGTGGTCGAACACAGTGATCGGTTTGCTTCTCTGTCTCCCCTCCTGGACTTGAGTGCCAGGTACTCTGTGTGCCCGCAGCCTCTAGACAGTACCAAGCGTTTCTAATACCTTCACCTCCGATTATTATTTCCCTGTTTGTATGAAACTTGTTTTCTTTTTTCTCTCTTTTCTTTCTGGAAAGCTCCTCTTTTAGGACCCTTCCTGTGGGCTTCCATCACACTTCTGTCCTCATGTCTCTGCCCTTCTCTCTCCACACCCTGGCAGAGAGAGCTTGTCGTTCAGTGATTTGTTTTTCTGAGGGAACTCCAGACTCTCTTCTTCAAGCTGATTCCATTTCCCTTCCTTCCTACTTCCACCAAATTATCTCCCGGTTGAGTAGAGGGCTGTTGCTTCAAACAGTATTTCCAAAATGAAACTTGAGATCTTCTCCAGACTAGATTCCTTACAAATTCATGAAATCTTAGATGTGCACATGGCTATAGTCTCTCCCAAGTTCAGTCCCCGGTATTTCTGTAAATAGCTACGATTTATTTTATTTTTTCCCTATCTCCCTTCCTCTCTCCTCTCTTTCTCTAATACACTCTTCTTTTTTTCCTTTAAGCTTTTTCTCACTGCCCATCTTGGTTAAAGCCCTTATCACCTGCCTCCTAGACCACTCTACTGGTCATTATTGCTTTTCAACAGGGACACTATGGGCATTTTAGGCAGAACCATTCTTTGTGCTTTGGGACCATTGTACACATTGCACAATACTTAGCATCCTTGGCCCCTACCAAACTAAATGCTCAAAGTGCCCTTGTACCCCAGTCATTGTGACACCAATAGCTATCTGCACATTTTTCCAAAGACCCCCCGGGGGTGAAATTGATATTACCTCTATTGAGAAACATTGTACTTTCTCTTTTCCTTAGAATCCATCCTAGTTATTTCTGACATGAATTCTTAACTACTTGATCATGTCCTTTTCCTGCCAAAAAATCGACACTGGCTGTTGTCTTTCATATGAAAAAAAATTTTTTTTCGGGTTTTAAATCTGTTTTTCTTTCTAGCCCCTGTTCCTTCTAATCTCATTTCCCACTGTTCCGTGGGTGATTTCTCCACCACGGCTGGACCTCGCCCAGCCCTCTTCATCTTACTCCCTGCTCCTTCCCTGCCCTGCAGCCCCTGGTTCCCACATTCGAGTGCAGCTGATGTTCCACATTGTTCCCCTGGCCATTCCAGTCTCCCTTTCCTTTGGTGTAGATGTTATATGTACAGGCATATGCATTTATATTATGTTTATATAAACTTCCACTCAGTTTCACGTTTTTTTGTTCCCTGATTATTGCACCTGGATTATCGGTCCCCTTTAACCAAAATTACAAGCATTTGCAGGGCAGGCTCGTTGGCCTGGAATCCTTGGTAGCACTGACGCACATGGTGTCACCTTAGAACACCGTCTTTGGTACCAGACTGCTGGTGTGTGTCTTGGCACTATCAGTAGTGTGTGACCTTGAGCAAGTTACTTCACCTCTCTTGGCCTCAGTGAAATGGGGATGATGGTAATCTCTGCCTGATGGGGTTTTTGTGAGGATTAAATACCATACCACATATAAAACACTTAGAACTGCGCCTGGCATGTGGTTAAACGTTCAAGAAATGTTATAATGACTAATATTATTATTAAATATATTCCTACTGATTAAGCTATGTTTTTTTTTGCTAAAAAAATTTCGGATTTCTTTCTTTTTAATCTCTCTTAGGTTTTGGTTAATGGTTTGCGGACTGGTGTAACCGAGTGGCCCGAGCCTCTGGAAATAAAATCTGCTGTTGAACTTGTGCAGGAATTTCTGAATGGTCCTTGTTTTCCTAACTCACTCTCTGTATATTGTTGATTTTTCTTAGTTGACAGTTTATACTTTTTTTTTTTTTTTAAAGATTTTATTTATTTATTTGACAGAGACAGAGACAGCCAGCGAGAGAGGGAACACAAGCAGGGGGAGTGGGAGAGGAAGAAGCAGGCTCATAGAGGAGGAGCCTGATGTGGGGCTCGATCCCAGAACGCCGGGATCACGCCCTGAGCCGAAGGCAGGCGCTTAACCGCTGTGCCACCCAGGCGCCCCAACAGTTTATACTTTCTAAACCTAAAAATAAGTTGTCTTTTTAGGCTTGGTATTCTTTTTGGCTGGGAAATTTATAAAGCTGTGAGATCTGTCATAGTCGGAGGGACAGATGAATTACTAACAGTAGAGGTCTAAGTAATTTTAATAATTAATACTGAATTTAGATTTTATATACCACAGCTGTCTATGAGATTGTAGGAAAAGAGGGATGGAACAGAAAGCTTTGAGCACCTACCATGTGCCCAACGTTGTGTGTCAGGGGCTTTCAGTGTATCTCAGTTCATCCCCAACCCCTACCTACCTGCCGGGTGTGCATCATACCCTCAGTAGAGAGTCAAGTAATTTGCTAAAATCCCTGGTGATACTTATGTCCTCATTTACCATTCAAAAGTAGGATTAGGATGGAAATAATTTAGAGAGCAGAAAAATAAAATCTAGAGTTAAGAAGCTTTTCCTCCTCTCTAGACTTAAATAAGCTGGATGGACTTGGTGATTCTACAAAAAAAGACACAGAGGTAAGCGATTCTTACCAGTTAGATATATGCACTGAAATAGCTTTTAAAATTTGGTTGTGCTGCTCTCTTTCACGACATACCATTCCAAGTGGATCTGGTGTAGCCAAGGCAGCGTTTTGAGGGTAGTTTTTTGTTGGTCTTTAATGTCAGCACTGGTGATTGTTTTTCTTAAGAACTAATATGTACGTATCACTAATTAATCAACTGCGGGGAAGCAGAAATGACTCTGTCAATATGCTATAAGATGGTATTATTATACTAACATACTATGAGATGGTATGTTAATGTGCCTTTCCTGGTATCATTAAGCTAAATAGGTTGTCATTTGATGAAATAGGAGAATGAAGACAAATGTCATTTAATTATTTTTGCATCGAAGGAAAGTTGAATGCTTGCTTTTAGGCATTATACTTTTACAATAATTTTAGGGGTCCCATTTTTCACTGTCACTTGATTTATATCTCCTCATGAATGAATGAAGGTGTAGAAAATTCATTCCCATCTGTGGATCCCCATTTTCTCAGAGCAGCATTTGAAAGCTCACTGGCCTTAAACTATTCCTTTTCTTTTGTAATAAACTGAGTATTCTCTGATGCTGCTTTTTCAGACAGTGAAGCATGACAGTGCTGCGGTTGACCGCTCCATCGAGTGTCTCTTCACAGTACGGGGGGATCTGGATTTTGCTGAGCAGCTGTGGTTCAAAATGAGTGGTAGTAGGTGTCTGTCATGATTATGAAATAAAATGTTTTCTGTCATTTGTTAGGTTTACTTTTAAGTCTTTGAAAATAATACAGGACTAGCGTACTACTAGTCTTGTGTGGAAGGCTGGTTCCTGTTTTTCTCAAATTCTTTTTTTTTTTTAAGATTTATTTATTTTTTTGTCAGAGAGAGAGCGAGAGTGAGAGTGCAGCAGGCAGAGGGAGAAGCAGGCTCCCCTCTGAGCAAGGAGCCCAATGGCAGGACTCGATCCCAGACTCCTGGGATCATGACCTGAGCCGAAGGCAGACCCTTAACCGACTGAGCCATCTAGGCGTCCCTTCTCAAATTTCCTTTTTTTTTTTTTTTTAAATATTATTTATATATTTGACAGAGATAGAGACAGCCAGCGAGAGAGGGAACACAAGCAGGGGGAGTGGGAGAGGAAGAAGCAGGCTCCCAGCGGAGGAGCCTGATGTGGGGCTCGATCCCATAACGCCGGGATCACGCCCTGAGCCGAAGGCAGACGCCCAACCGCTGTGCCACCCAGGCGCCCCCCTTCTCAAATTTCTAATAATGTATTGACACATACTACTCAAGAATTGTACTAAGATAAGGCAATTCATAGAGTCTGTTCTTTTCTCCTGCCTTGAGTATAAGATGTAGGTGGCTTTTATGTTACATTTATATGAATCAAAACTTCCACCTTAGTGGAATTATAATTATTAGAAAAAGGAAAAGATATTCCTTAATATTGCACTGTGTTATTTTGTGACAGTGAGTTTGCTCTCTTACTTTAGAAATGTGTTAAATCTTTCTTTTTGCCTTTAATTTCTTGCCCTTCCCCCACCCATAAAGTATAGATACTTCTATTTATTTGTGTATCTTTAAGATTGATGATGTATTTGATCTGCAGAAATACCATGAAAGTAATGTTGGACTGACTTGTTTTCCAAGGTGTGATTTCATATCAAGACTTGGTGAAGTGTTTCACGCTGATCATCCAAAGTCTACAACGTGGTGATATACAGCCATGGGTAGGTTTAGTGGTGTGTGTTAGAACACTTTTTCAGCTGCATAGCATGAAGGTTAAGGCATAAGCCTGGAGCAGACTGCCTGAGTTTGAGTCCAGCCCTCCGTCTTTCTTAGCTGTGTAAACTTGGGCAGGTTTCTTTACGTCTCTGTGCTCCAGCTTTCTCATCCGCACAGTAGGGGTAGGAAAAGTACCTATGTCACAGTGTTGTTTTAGGGTTAAATATGTTAGTTCATGTAATGCACCTAGCCCCCAGCTCATAATTAAGTGTTCAGTATGTGTAAGATACTAGTACTGTCGTTCTCATATACTACTGATGAGAGCACAAATTGGGATATTCTCTATAAAGCAATTTTGGATAATGCATTGAGATCCTCAGAATGTATCATACATGCCCCTTGAATCATTAGTTTTTTTCTTAGGATCCACCCTAAGCTCATACATAGGAGAACATGTATCAAGATTTTATGTATTAGAAGAGTCACCACAGTGTCATTTATAGTAGCAAAAAGTTATGAATGATGTAAATTTCCCGTTAATGGACTACGTAAATAATAATGGAGCCACATAATGGCATATGTGATCATTGCTGAAATGATGCTGACCGATGATGTGGAGGAATGCTTACCGCCTGCTGTAGAACGAAAGGACTATACGCTATTGCATAAAGAAAGTAACTTTTGGAGTGAAAAACCCGGAAATAAGTATACCAGAACGTTGTGGCAGTTGCCCCTGGCGCTGCGGTTACAAATGAGTTTTTCCAACTGCATTCTACATTTCTACACTTTATGGATTTTCCACCGTGAACTTGTGCTTTTACAATAAAAAAAAAAAAAGCTAAGTAAAAAAAAACTAGAAACCAAAAGATTCCTCATTTCATAGGAATTCTTTGAAATAGGGTAGCTGCCAATTCATAACTCCAGAACTTGGAAACTTTCCTGGGTGTGCACCGAGCTCCATTGCAAAGCGAAGGCATGTGAGCGCTGCCCCTGACTGGGCCGTGGCGACTGGAGGCATTTTAACCTCTGCTGCTGAGGTTTTCTCACGTGACTTTCTGTGTTTGTGAGACGTTTGCGAGTATATCCCTGCCGTGTGCAATGAGTGCAAACAACACGGAAATCATTCTTACTAAAGCAAGGAAAACGCCGAAGGTTATGCTGGAGATGAGAGGTAACAGACATTAGTGAGAAAATGTCCAGTATTTCAGGTATCTTTAAAATGAAGTGTTTAACATTGGTACACGTGTTCGATCTGTAAGTTCACAGCTCTTCTTGATTTGCAGATGAGCTAGCTAGTACGTTAGATATTGTAGCCAAGGAGCTCCTTCTGACACACCCAGAACAGCGAGGGTGGGAGTTGTCCCGAAGTAGCAGGCGTTCTGTGCAGAGGAAGATGTTCAGTGTTGGGAAAGATGCCCAGTAGCACTTACTCAGCTGGGAGAAAAGAAGTCCTAGTTCCACAGCTTCAGTGGACCAACTGTGTCTTCTCTGTGGTGGAATTGTGTCTGGGGGGGTAAGTTGAACCTCTTCATAGTTGCTTGGGAGTAAAGCAAACCATATAGGAATGACACTTCAGGAATGGACGTGTTTGTAACTTAGGGCTTTTTATTCAAACAGTTGATGGTATCAGGAGACTAAAAATGCATGCTTATCATTTTTAGCTTGTAGTTAATACAGTTTGCTTCTCTTTTGTTTATTGGATTTGATTATGTTTTGATTTATGGCTTTATAATTTTTTTTTTTTAATTTCTAGCTCCATAGTGGGAGTAACAGTTTACTAAGTAAGCTTATTCATCAGTCTTATCATGGAACCATGGACACAGTCGCTCTCAGTGGGACTGTTCCAGTTAAGATGCTTTTGGAAATTGGTCTGGACAAACTAAAGAAAGACTATATCAGTTTTTTCATAGGTGAGTCCCTTTCCCAGCTCAAAAAATTAAAATGCACTTCACAGTCATCAGTCATAGGTATTCTCAGATGTTCTCTTTCTACTTGGCCCTAGTCATTTACAGCCCTGGCTTTGCCCCTGGTTCCCTGTGAGATCAGCACTTCTGTTCTCTGGCTCTTAGTTTCCTTCTTGATAATGATATTTGATTAAATAGAACTCTAGTTTTTGTTTGCTTGTGGTTTGAGTTCAAACATTTTGAGATCCTCCAAGGTTGGTGTAGTAAATAAAAAAACCTTTTTGTGGGGTGCTGTCTTAATACGCAGCACTTGGTTGTTTTTATTAGAGACAAGCTGTGATCGTTACAGAATAGTATTAATACATATTTATGGTGGAACGTGCCAGAAAATTGGGCCATTTCCGAGGAGCTCTTTAGCTTGACCATCCCTGTTATATGTGAGCTCTGAAAAATTTTACTTAGGTTCCTTAACAAGTAACGGACAATACCCAAAGCTTATTTGCATTTATGTATTTTTTCTTGTAGGTCAGGAACTTGCATCTTTGAATCATTTGGTGAGTTTGGTTTTTTTTTTTTTTTTTTTTTGGTTTTTCTTTTATTCATTCTGCCGGCAGATACTGAGTACCTCTTCTGTGCTAGCTAGCCTCTGTCCTAGGACCTAGGAAACATAGATAAGTAGACAAATAAGTAAATAACAGATAAAGTATTCTTTATTTTCATGAATCCCCCCTAGTCATTTCATTTGCCTCTTTTTATTTTAATATGGTTTGACTCCAAACTTTTTTTTTTTTTTAAGATTTTATTTATTTATTCGACAGAGATAGAGACAGCCAGCGAGAGAGGGAACACAAGCAGGGGGAGTGGGAGAGGAAGAAGCAGACTCATAGCAGAGGAGCCTGACGTGGGGCTCGATCCCGTAACGCCGGGATCACGCCCTGAGCCGAAGGCAGACGCTTAACCGCTGTGCCACCCAGGCGCCCCTGACTCCAAACTTTTGACACAATAGTCCTTAAACTTGGAGAAACTCCTTGAAGTCTTATTGAATTGCTAATTCCTGGGCCCCAGTGACTCCATAGGCGTGGGGCTCGAGAATATGTCTTTTAAAACAAGTCCTCTCCTATTTCAAATGATTCTGATGCTTTCCCCTTATTGTATTCATTCCCTGTTACTGCATGACAAATTACAGTAGTCCCCATCTATCCATGGGGGATTTCCACGGGCAGGACTGAATCCTGTGTATACTGTGTCTTTTCCTATACACGCTTACCTATCCTAAAGTGTAGGCACAATCGGAAATTCACAGCAATAACTAAAAATAGAACAATTATAATATACTGTAATAAAAGTTATGTGGTGTGGTCTCTGTCTTTCTCAAAATATCTTACTGTACTCACGGGTCTTGTGATGCGAGATGATAAAATGCCGATGAGCTCGAGTGAGGTGAATGATGTAGGCACTGTGACCTAGCATTAAACCACTATTGACCTTTCAGGGGGACCGAAACTGTGGAAAGTGAAACCTTAGATAAAGGGGGACTCCTGGAATACAAACGTAGAAGCATAAATGAACACAGATGTATTACATCACAGTTTCCTGGGGTTGGGTATTGGGCACATTTTAGCTGGGTCCTCTGCTTAGGGTCTCACAAGGCTGAAATCAAGGTGTCAGCCATCTGCTTGACTAGGGAAAGATCTACTTCTGAGTTCCCTCATTTGTTGTTGGCCGAATTCATTTCCTTGTGGCCCGATGACCAAGATTCCCATTTCTTGGTCCAGAGCCAGTCTCAGGTCTCAGGGGTTGCTTGTGGGTCCTTGCCATGTGGCCTTCTCCACAACATGGTGGACAGTTTGTCTTCAGAGCCAACAGGAGAGCATCTCTAATGCTTCACCTTCTCTTAAAAGGCTCACCTGATTAGGTAGGTCATAATGATGACCAGGTGATAATCTCCCTTTTGATTAACTCAAAGTCACTCGTTTAGTAACCTTATCATGGCAGTAACATCCCGTCATATTCACAAGTTCTAGCCTCACTGAAGGGGAAGGGATTATACAAGATGTGTACTTTAGGCAGTGGGAATCTTGGGGGCCATCGTAGAATTCCACCTGCCATATTTACCATGCAGTATTTCCTTAGGATCTGTTCTCAGAAGTAGGATGGGGTCTGAGCATTTTATGAAGCTTGACATACATTGCCAAGTTTCTCTTTTTAAACGGTTGTACCAATTTAGCAATAATAGATGTGAGTGGAAGCTTATCAATACACTGGATTAACTTCTTGGTACTTGTTACCTATTTTTAGGGGTGGACACTTCCATCAGCCCGGCAAGGGTATTGAAGTTAAGAATTAGCTTGTGGGTTTGCCTGTCATGCCATCTGGAGAGCTTGGTGGGTGGTATTAGTTACCCACTCAGGCCTCCTTGGTAAGGCAGTTCTCGGATTTGTTTTGACCAGAGAATGTAACGGTTCGCTGAGAACATTCTCAGTAACGACTTCACATATAGTTTAGTCTAAAGAATAATAATATTGAAAGGTGGTAAATTCTCTCTGGCTGCCTCCAGTTTTTTTCCCTGTTAATCAAGCATAGTTGAGGTTTAGCAAGCCTAGCACGCTTTGTAAGGATCGTTCTTGTTCTGTAACTCCTATTTTGCTTGCACTGTTTTTCATTCCAGGAGTACTTCATTACTCCATCGGTAGACGAACAAGAGCAGGTGTATCGTGTTCAAAAACTCCACCATATTCTAGAAATCTTAGTCAGTTGCATGCTTTTCATTAAGCCCCAACACGAGCTCCTCTTTGCTTTGACACAGTGAGTATTGCTGGCTTGTTCCCGTCACATAAACATGTATTCTCTTGTGAAATAGCTGGAGCCCCAGGGTGTGCGGTTTTTCTTATCAGTTAGGCTGGACTCTGTACAGCCTGTCTTCACGGTAGCAGAATGGTTTTCAGTCCCTGTCAGAGGAAGGGAAAGCCTTTGGATTCAGGGCTCAGGTTCGACACTTGGCTCTAGCACTTTCTGACTTCCTGAGGGGGGAAGTGTGTTTGCTGCCTTGTGTGTTTGTTGTTGGGGTTCAATGATGGCATGTGTATAAAGTACCCAACACCTAGTAGGTGCTTCATGACTATTTTCTTCTCTTTTCTTTCTGTCCTTCTACGTTGGGGCCAAACGAATCATTGCTAGATCGTCATATGGTAATTGAATGGAAGCAACTGTTATTACCAGACCTCTGTCAACAGCACTGCTGTAATTTTAGAGGTTCTGCTGATCAGTTTGACTAGAAACAGTTTGGCACGATCCTCTTACGTGGGTTGCTGGTGTCTTAGGTGTATTTGAAGCTTCAAATTGGAAATGAGTGACCCATCCGATGGATGGGCTGGGTTTCTCCCCGTGGAAGGAAATGTACCACAGCCTTTCCCGAAATCAGAATTTGTCTCAGTCGTATGCGGAAGAGTTTGAAATTGTTGTTTACAGAATCTAAGATTTATTTTCATTAAAGATGAATAGATAAATGAGTTAACTCTTTAATTCCCCAGAGTCTGAAAACCATGGAGGCTATATCGTCTCTCTCTTGCTTCTGTTTTGATTTTCTTTTTCTGATACCTCTTTCTCTCCACTCATGCCTTTACTTTGGCTCAACTTAAATTATTTTATGTTTGTGAGAAATATGTCTTGTATTGATGTTCAAAAATTGGGAAAAAAATTGAATGAGATTTCCTCTCAGAGTCAAAAACGACGGAACTTTTTTGTCAGGGGGAGGGTGCGTTATTTTGTTTACTTTTGTGGCCCTGAAATTATTCTTTTGTTGTTGTTTTGGTTAGTGGTACTGAATGGAGAGTTCCCCTTATGAGCTTTAGATTACCAGAAAGCCTTTATCTCCAAGGGACATTTTTTTCCAAAAGAGGTTATCGTTGTTGGTGTTTGTTTGTTTGTTTTAGATCCTGCATAAAATATTACAAACAAAATCCTCTTGATGAGCAACATGTTTTTCAGCTGCCCGTCAGACCAACTGCTGTAAAAAGCTTATATCAAAGGTCAGTAATTTAATAATTAAATTATACTTTAAGGAGGGGGTGCCTGGGTGGCCGTCTGCCTTTAGCTCAGGTCATGTAAAAAGCTTATATCAAAGGTCAGCAATTTAATAATTAAATTATACTTTAAGGAGGGGGTGCCTGGGTGGCCGTCTGCCTTTAGCTCGGGTCATGTTCTGAGGGTTCTGAGATCGAGCCCCATGTCTGGTTCCCTGTTCAGTGGGGAGTCTGCTTCTCCCTCTCCCTCTTCTTCTGCCCCTCCCCCTACTTATGCACATGCACTCTTTCTCTCTGTCTCTCAAATAAATAAGTAAAATCTTTAAAAAAAAATTGTACTTTAAGCCTGGCTGTCTTTCCTGGGCAGTTTCTGTGTCCTTTCACTGGGGATCTCATGACCAAGAGCTGCTCCACCTCTGAAACCTTAATCATCTCTGTCCGGCTCTTTGACTGTCATCTGATAGAAGTTGCCCCCTCTCCCAGACCTTTCTTTCGTCTTTTCTCTTTCTACCCGTAGGCCTCTAGTCTTTCATTTTTCTCTCAGTCTGTAATTCCTCCACAGTATAGGGCAGAAAATATACCAGAAGGGAAATGACAGATTGGGAAGGAAGTGATCAGGGTAATGAGGACAAAGTCAAGGGTATGGCTGTGGAAGTGAGAGGGTTTAGGACTGAGGAAGTGTGGGAACTGTGAGGCTAAGGTGATGGATTGGCCATCCACATGGACTCTGACGTTGCCTCAAATGATGGTCTCCCTGGCTCTTCCGTCTGCATGCAATGTACTTGAAATTTCTCTTCTACTGAAGCCCCTCTGTTTATACCCTCCCTCAGTTTGGTTCCTTCTCAGCCAAACCCTGTCATTCCTTGAAACTGCTCTGGCAGAGGTCTCCAGTGACCTCCTAATTGCCAAGTCCAGTGGACAACTTTCTAGTAAAAGAGTGTATTTTAGTCCTTTGTGTCATTAGCTGGCCCACCAATTCTTTCTCCTTATAAGTCAGCACTCACAAGGCTGTTTGGCATTTAACACTATTCCTTTCTTGGACCTGTCCCCTTGCTTCATTTCTGTGACATAGCTTCTGTCTTAATTTTAATTTTTTCTTTCTGGCCCACCACCTCCAAGACCGAGAGTAGATCTCTCTTCAAGTTCTTCCTCTGCGTGCTTTTCATGGGGGTTTTCACCAGAACTCCACCTTCTGCCTCCTTTTCTTCCTACTTTCAGTCTTCCCTGGATGATTGTGTTCATACCGAAGGCCTCGCTTCCACGGTGCTAATGATGATTTGTAACTCATATCTCTAGCTCCTCAGCTTTAGGCCATGTTTCTAGACGCCTGTTAGATGTGAATGCCCATTGTCAGTGTCTTGTAGGTAGTTCTGACCAAGACCCAAAATTTAGAATTGCTACCTGTCCGTCTCTTCTTCCCCTGTGCCTCTCACATTAGGACTTGGCTAATGAGTATGGAAGAAAGGAAGGGAGGCAGGGAGGGAGTGTGGGAAGGAGGAAGGATAGAAGGATGGATGGAAGGAAGGAAAGGAGGGAGGGAGGGAGGAAGGAAGGAAAAGAAAATAACTGGGGCTTTTTTTCCTCTTTGATGTGTTTTCTTTCCTTAGTGAGAAGCCACAGAAATGGAAAGTGGAAATTAGTGGCGGTCAGAAGAAGGTGAAAACAGTTTGGCAGCTGAGTGACAGCGCACCTGTAGACCATCTGAGTTTCCACAAATCTGGTAAAGATGGTTTGTCATCTATTCAGATAAATTCTTCCAATGGAAGAGAAACCGAATCTTTACTGGCACAGTATGAGAGCTCTCATGTTCAGTTTTAAGTAATTTTCCTGAACTCTAGGTGTACAACATATTTATTCTGGAAAAAAACCCCGGAAGAGTGCTTTTTCTCATTATCCTGGGTAGAGGAACTTTTGTTCAAAGAGATCAAGCAATAGGGATACAGGCGTAATAATAGATTATAAGGTTGGGATGCCAACTCATTCTTCTGTGTACTCTTTCAGTGATGAAATTTCTGCCCTAATGTCTTCTCCAGAGGGCTGGAAGAGGGTTGATACTTCTAATGTTCTATCAAAGATGGTCCGTGTCAGTCAGAGAATGTGTGTGGGCCCCGGGTGTGAGAAGTTGGCTCCAAGTATTTTCCTTCAGCAAGCACCTGCAAAACTATTATCTTCGTGTGTGAGGAGTGCATGATGCTGTCCTCTCGTATAGATCTTAAATGGCTGCATTTCAGATATTGCGATGGTTATCCAAAATCAAATCTGATAGTTTTAAGAGAGAATCTGAAAAGATTTCAAAAGCCTATAGTCAGCCACTGCTGGATGTTGAACTGCAGAACTATACAAATAGTTCTATTTTAGAGATTGGTACCTTGCAAAATTATTTCCAGAAAATGTTCTTCTCCCTGAAATGTTTTTTGATTTCAAGCATAATGGAAACTTCTCTGTTCATATGGCTGAATGAGACCAAGTCCTAAAGAAACTGAAAAATTTTCCCGAGAACCATCAGTTAAAATCATGCTGTCTTTTGTAAGTGTGATATGAAACCCGAAAGATATAAAGCTTGAAAATCAACCATATAAAATTAGAAAAATTTCTGCATGACAAAAAGTACCAGGGGCAAAACAACAAGTAATAAACTAGGAAAATAAATTTGCAGCTCATGTTCAGAAAAGGGGCTATGTTGCCTAGTATAAAAAGAACTTTCAAATCAGTAAGAAAAATATATTAATAACCCAATAGAAAAATGGGCAAGTAACATGAACAGTTTACCAAAAAGGAAATTCAGATGTCATCTTCAAAACCAAAGGTGCTCAGCCCCACCTATAGTAAGAGAAATGCACCTTTATATTCCAGAGATACCATCCTTACCCTGTCAGATTAGCAAAGACCAAAAAGTTTGGTGTCCCAGTACCGGCAGGGATGTGAACCAGTGATCAGCCTCACACACTGCCTGTTGGGGTGTAAGACTGTACAGATCCTGTGGAGAGCGATACCCACCAAAGTTTAAAATACATTTTGTAGACCAGTAGTTTTATTTGTAGGGATTTATTCCATACATAAAGCCAGACATGTGGAAAAAGACCTATGAACGACTGTGATGTTGTTTACAGTAGCAAAAGCCTGGAAAAAATATGGAGAATGGAGCATGAGAAAAGATCTGGAAGGATACGATGAACTTTTAACCTGGAGGTGTGGCATGATGGGGGCAGGGGTTGTTCTCAGCTTTGGGGGAACATTAAAATCATTGAGGGAGCTTTTAAAGTCTTCATACCAAGACCAAGTGAATCAGAACCTCTGGAGCTAGTAGTGCCTGGACATCAGTGATTTTCCGCATTGGCCGGGTGATTCCGTTGTGCAGCTAGTTTGAGAACCACCAATTTAAGCATTTTGTTTCTCTACATATGTTGTTTCAGTTTGGTTTGGTTTTTTAAAAGACCTATATTTTATGATTAAAAATAAAGTTTTAAAGCTGTGAACATATGTGATACATTTTTGGAAATGCCGTTTTAAAGTAAGTTTTATTACATAAAGATTAAACCTGTTTTATGAGGAAATTCATGCAAGATTAAACACCTTTTTTCAATGATGCTGAGTAAGTGAAATAGATTAAACGTACCTTCTAGAGTCTTTGATGCAGATTACTTGAAGAGTGAAAGTTACTTTAGAGTTAAAACAATTTATTGATGCATTATTCCAATGACTCCGTCTATGAAAATAAGGAATTTTTTTTTTAGATAGGAATTCTTATGAAATCGTATATTTTTGCATGCTTGGAAAAGCACTCATACTCCATTTTTGCTAGAACTTTATAACCTCTTCTCCGCATCTTACGTTCTTGATGTGTTTATCTAGAAATTATTCAGTCACTTCCAACCCAAAGACCCACTGGTGAAGGAGGCCCTCACTTGTAAGCATCATGGGCTAGTCAAAGACCCAATTGTAGATACTAAAGCCCAGTTATGATTTATTTTTGCCAAACATCATGCGCATTTCAGAGGTTAGACTTCCTGCCTCATTGGACTGAGCACTTAGGTCACCTAAGAGCTTTTCAAGATGTCTCATGTTGTGATACTGTTGAGTAAAACATTGAGATCAAAGGCAGAAAGATTGAGAAGAAGTGTCATGGGAAAGAGAATAGTGATTTGGGGTGAAGGTAGCGAAGAACAGTGTCCGAGAGAGTGCTGCTTGCCCACTGGGCACTCCACAAATGATTGTTGAGAATGGTGAGAACGTGGAAACCAAAATGTTGGACCCATAAGAACGGGGACATAATTTCATCTAAATGTTAATGGTACCATTTATTTCTTAAATACAGCAGTCTTCAGAGGAAAAAATGCATATATGTCTGGCCCTAAGATTAGAAATCCCAAGTAGAAATTGTTTTCTGAAACATATGTTAAGATTGGAAAAAGTGTTTAACCATAGTGGATGAGGCACAAAGATAAAGCAGTAGGTTCCCAATTTAAAAATGTAGAATTTAAAAAGAATCTGCTTTGTATTTTCTTTAATCATGTTTTCTGTACATCAAAGGGTTTACTATTTAAAGGAATCATCCCTACTGGGTTTTGTCTCATAAATTCTAAGTAGAAGACACTTGTCATTCAGATTCTCTCTTGATTACTATAAAATTCAGCAGTATATAGTAGAAAGTCTAGCAGGCTGGTAAGCAGTTCTGGTCTCTGTCCGGTTACAGATGTTTCTGAATTAACACTGAACGGTAGCCTGGAAGAAAGGATGTCCTTCACTAACCTGGTTACCTGCAGCCAGGTGCACTTCAAGTGAAGTCTGCTGCTGGAGTCCTCTGCAAGGTAGTGTGTTCACTTTGTGTTCCCTCCGAATACTTTGTAATGTATTATCTTATGTTTCAGTTTTTTCTACAACAGAGTTGTTGATTTAATCCATTTGGAATATGGATTGTTTTTCAGTCATCACGCAAGAGGCTCACCAGATGTTCTTGAGCAATGCAAGTCTTTAATTTCCTTTCTGCCTTCTGTAGTCAACTTAATAGGTCAGGTTAATCCTCAAACCAGAAAAACAAAAACATTTTTTTGAGTGCTAATGTCTTTGCATTTTAAATCTGTATGTGTGGTAGAGAGTTTGATTTCAAAACATTGATGGGAGAGAAAAACCCTAAACGAGCTTGTCGATTTGACATTGAAAGCAAAGTTCTGTTAAAAACAATTTTACCTCAGCACCCTAAGGTTTTATAGCAGCATTATCAACAATAGCCAAACTATGGAAAGAGCTCAAGCGTCCATCGACTGATGAATGAAGAAAGAAGAGGTGGTATCTATATACAATGGAATATTACGCAGCCATCAAAAAGTACGAAGTCTTGCCATTTGCAATGACATAGATGGAGCTAGAGTATATTATGCTAAGTGAAATATGTCAGTCAGAGAAAGACAAGTACCATGTGATTTCACTCCTGGAATTTAAGGAAAAAAACAACAACAACGGATGAGCACATGGGGTGGGGGAAAATGGAAGCAAACCATGAGAGACTCTTTTAACGTTAGAGAACAAACAGGTTTGTTGGAGGGAAGTGGGTGGGGGAAGGGCTAGATGGGTGATGGACATTAAGGAGAGTACTTGTGTTGATCACAGGGTGTTATATCTAAGTGATCAATCACTAAATTTTACTCCTGAAACCAATATTTTACTGTATGTTTAACTAGAATAAAATAAAAATTTAAAAAGAACAAAACGGTTTTACCCCAGCCCAATTGTAGCACTAAAGCCCCAGATGTAAATACGCTTTTTAAAATGTTTGAGATAGGGGCGCCTGGCTGGCTCAGTCATTAAGCATCTGCCTTTGGCTCAGGGCGTGATCCCGGCGTTATGGGATCGAGCCCCACATCAGGCTCCTCCGCTATGAGCCTGCTTCTTCCTCTCCCACTGTCCCTGCTTGTGTTCCCTCTCTCGCTGGCTGTCTCTATCTCTGTCGAATAAATAAATAAAATCTTTAAAATAAAATAAAATAAAATAAAATGTTTGAGATAGTAGTAACCAAGAGAATTAATGCAACAGCATTTTCTACTGTCTTACTGTTTTTGTGTTTTAGAAACAGTAGAATCAGGTAATGAGTAAAATGCTTCATATCATTCTTAAGCCATGTTTTGTCCCCAAATAAATAGATGTCATTTAATTTTAGCATTTTAGCATCACTAAAGCATGAAGTGGACCTTTATTTTAAAAACCCTGAATATCTAGTTACAGAAGACATATTACATATGTAATATTTCTTTGTGCATTTCACTGAGGTTGAGTTTAGCGCAAGAAAGGTTATGTGTGTGTGCTCACTTACTTGGTACCCGCCTAATGTATTTTCCTAGTTGCTTGATAGAATTTAGAACCTGAAGGGGGGCGCCTGGGTGGCACAGCGGTTAAGCGTCTGCCTTCGGCTCAGGGCGTGATCCCGGCGTTGTGGGATCGAGCCCCACATCAGGCTCCTCCGCTGTGAGCCTGCTTCTTCCTCTCCCACTCCCCCTGCTTGTGTTCCCTCTCTCGCTGGCTGTCTCTATCTCTGTCGAATAAATAAATAAAATCTTTAAAAAGAAAAAAAAAAAAAAGAACCTGAAGGGATTGTTATCTGTAGATGATTGACTCTGTCCATTGTGCATAGGGCAGTGCTAGGATGACAATTATTTCCACATTAATATTTCTGGATAGATTTTAATTTTTATTTATTTCTTTGAAGATCTATTTATTCATTTAAGGGGAAAGCATGAGCAGGGGGATGGGCAGAGGGAGAGGGAGACAAGCAAACTCCGTGCTGATTGGGGAGCCCCTGTTGTGGGCCTCGATCCCAGGACCCCGAGATCATGACCTGAGCCAAAATCAAGAGTTGGTTGCCTAATTGATTGAGCCACCCAGGCGCCCCTGGATAGATTTTTATAAGGAAAAAAAAATCGAGTATCAAAACACTTGGTGCACTATGATACTTTTTTTGCCAAGTGAAAATAGATGCATAACAGACAGCAAAATATTAACATTGACTTTGACAGGTGATTTTTATTTCATTTATGCTTATTTTTATTTTCTAATTTTTAAATCCCAGCACAAGACCAAAAAAAAATTTTTTTTATCACAGAGCCTGAAAACAGAAATATATATAAACCTTCAAAGCAGAGAAAGGAGGAAGAGCCTGGAGATTCTCGAGGAAAGATGAAGCTACAGTTGGGTAACCCTGTCTCAGCTCTGGCTCCAGACGAGGAGCATCAGGAGAACTGCAGAGATTAGTACACACAGGGTGCAGACTGTAGGTACCACGATCTCCGTCACCATCTGCATGTGGCTTAGCAGAGGCTCTGAAATGGGAGAGAGAACACCACGAATGAGCAGGTCATCATTTCTGTGGATATAGGCTCATCCTGAAAGATTCAGCTGTATTGGGAAAAACTTGGCACATGGCGTCATCAGGCTCTGTAATCATTCTCGCTTGCTCTAAAAGAGAACATGGTGAATTCAATGTTTTTTAAAAAATTACTTGAGGGCTTTAAAAATTTTTCGCAAAGTATGGGGTAAAGAATGCCTACATTTAGTTCTTCTATAGATATTGGAATAAAGTCTAAGTGTATGTTATACTTACCATAAATTCATGTGAGGATATTAACAGGCGTGTTCCACGGTTGCTGTAGTTTTCACTGGGGGGTGTTTGTGAAAGAAAAATCCTTGGGAAGCATCTGTAACCTTTCAAAGATGTTATTGTGTGGCTTAAGAGGTGTGGGAGTTCCATACTGAAAGTTTCTGTGGCAGTTCTTGCGTAGTTAAGTAATAATCTTGAAGAGTTGAAAGATAAGCATGTTTCATGTACACGATTATAGTAGTGGACATTTATGTAATTCCCACTTTTAGGTTTTGTGCCTGGCACCCTGGCTACCACGATACATAAGGCGTGAGGCCCTGCTCCCACAGAATTCATAGGCTCAGCAGTACATTCTACATCATGTGTCTAGGTGATAAAATACCAGTTTATTTTGCTTTAAAGGAATATGCCTCCTTAATATTACCTGGTTATTTAGATGGGAGCAGGGCACAGTAGTGTATTGGCCTGTAAAAACAGCTGACTTAGGAAAAAAAAAAAACAGCTAGATTGGTAGGATTTGTTTCGTCTATTACTTTCCACCTCTGATACCACATTAAAGATGGATTCGTTAAGGGGCGCCTGGGTGGCACAGCGGTTAAGCGTCTGCCTTCGGCTTAGGACGTGATCCCAGCGTTATGGGATCGAGCCCCACATCAGGCTCCTCTGCTATGAGCCTGCTTCTTCCTCTCCCACTCCCCCTGCTTGTGTTCCCTCTCTCGCTGGCTGTCTCTATCTCTGTCGAATAAATAAATAAAATCTTTAAAAATTAAAAAAATAAAAAATAAAGATGGATTCGTTAGAACAGGAAGTATATTTCTCTGACTGCCGTTAGGGAAAGACAGAATTCAAAGAAACACATGCTGCGTGCTGGCATTCGGTGATGTGTGGATGCGTCTCTGTTATTCTACGTCTCTGAGCCTCTTCATTCCCATTGCACGAGAACCCTTGCCTTCCGTGAGGTCGGGGACCTTGTCTGGTGTATTGCTGGGCTTAAAACACCCCCTAGCTAAGTGTGCTCAATAATTACTTGCTGAATGAGTAAATATATCTGGAGTGTGCTTTGCCTTTTTTTTTTTTTTTTACTTGAATATGGTTGCATTTTTCTGTCCTTCCACAAAGCCCACTACAACAAAAATAGGTGTATAACTGGCTGTATGATTCAGAAAGAATAAAATTAGGGTGGATAAAATATTTCTCTTTTGTGGTAGATTTTTAAAATGTTATTTGAAGTGCTTATAAAACAGAAATTTGACATTGTTTTAAAGTGAAGGAAAACATTCATTTTTAATTGTATGTTTCGGAGTGATTGACTTCAGCTAGATCCACGTTTTGAGGTTGTGCTTGTCATGTATAATTATGTGCCTTAATTATCAAAGGGAAAAATTAAAATATACTCACCTGCAGCAAGCATCTGGTTGTTGATAGAACAAGTTTCCAAGGCTTTGCGGTACCAACTTTCCACCTAATAAAAACCCACCAGATAAGTAATGTCATCTTAGGCTAATTTTTTGCTGTTCCAAATAGCTTTTGAAATAATGTGGGATTAAAAACATTCAAAGCTGCCTGGAGTTAAATTAGTTAATTAAATACCTATGTGCATCGTTGTGAGGGGGTCAAAACAAAACAAACCAAGGGGCGCCTGGGTGGCGCAGCGGTTGAGCGTCTGCCTTCGGCTCAGGGCGTGATCCTGGCGTTACGGGATCGAGCCCCACATCAGGCTCCTCCGCTGGGAGCCTGCTTCTTCCTCTCCCACTCCCCCTGCTTGTGTTCCCTCTCTCACTGGCTGTCTCTATCTCTGTCGAATAAATAAATAAAATCTTTTAAAAAAAAAAACAAAAAAAACCCCAAAACCGGTCTTTATTCTTGCGGAGCTTACAATCTAGGGCTTTTCTAGAAATGCCAAACTGGTGAATGCTTATGAGTCACTGTTTGTTCCTGGTGCCACTGGGCTCATCCTAAAAGCATGTTGGTAAACAAGTGAGATTTATTTTTAGAAATCGTCTTTATTGAGACATTCTAAATTATGATTTTTATTCCCTGCCATCAATAGCAACATAGAGAATGGATAGAAAAATTTATAGGTAACTGAAAATGTTTGGTGTGTTTTAAAGGATTGCTAATATTAAGTTTGATTATTTTTAATCCCATTTTGGAACTCGTGGGAAAAGAAATGAAAGTTATGGTCATGATACACTTAATTTTCCTGTTTCCATATATGTTGAAGAGTTAAGTAGGCAGTATTTGTTTGCATTAAGACGTAACATTTAGAATAACATTTAACTAGAAGTGTCTACCGACGCTCATAACCTAAAACAAATAGGACTTCTGCATAACTCCAGTTTGCCCGTCGTGCTCTGCAAGTTAGGATTGAATTTAAAGTGAGGACTGAATTTTAAGGCGTGTTTACCCCATTCTAAGCAAATGAGCAAAGAGGTGGCACAAGTTAGGGTAAGAGTCAAAGGCCCATGTTTCCAGGGGCGCCTGGCTGGCTCAGAAGAGCACATGACTCTTGATCTTGGGGTTGTGAGTTTGAGCCCCACATTTGGTGTAGAGATTTTTTTAAAAATCTAGAACAAGTAACATCAATAATTAGTCCTACCTCTCTTGAGTTGGGAAACCCATTGGCAGTGATAATCTTCTTGTAATATTGAACTGACGCCTTTGGGTAGCGTGGCTTATTTCTGTTGTTAAATTCCACGTAGTACAATCCGTATCTATCTGCGTATCCTTTCTCCCATTCAAACTTATCCAACAAAGACCAGGAAGTATACCCTTTTATATTAGCACCATCTTTGATAGCTGCAGAGACATTTTGTTCCGTTTTTAGTATATTTCACTTACTCGGAAAAATAACATTGGGAAGATAATTTTAAATGCATTCATTTATGAGATTCAGAAACAGAGCATTTGTTACCAAACAAGCTATTACCAAATTCTGTCCAAGTTAAGTAGAAATATGTGAAGGCAGTCTTGGTTCGTAGCTCACCTTTTAGCATTTCATTTATGTAGCCCTTAAGGTACTGAATTCTCCACTCATCACATAATTGCGTACAGTGTAATATTTGAGACGCGCCGTTTTCTGTCACATAGATGGGGGGATTGCCGTATTGAGTCTGAAAGTGAGTCATAGGAATATCTTAAAAATTCTGACTTCCAAGTGGGTTTCTGCGTCTGAGGCTCATAGGGGAACGGCGGATTCAAGCCCGCCGTATTCGAATCGAGAGTATTTAGCGATTAGTAGGTGCCGGTTCACACATTTGTTTGGAGGTGAATGTGGACAGGAGCAAGTTCATATGAAAGACTACATTTCTCAGTGAATCAGCATCATCGTAGAGAAAATGTACTTCAGGTCTTGTTCTTTCCCGCATAGTTCATTTCAAGTGAGAAGGGCCGCCAGATAACTAAATGTGGGACGAGAATTTGTAGCTACAGTTCTATACGTTGGGACGGTTACTCATGGTGGGCATTAGTCTCTAAAGCCTATGTGTCTAGTAGCCTCTGAAGTAGAGGGGACTGAGTTTCACTTTAAAACATATGCACCTAAGTGGAATTAAAAACTTCAGAAAATGTAGGCACCTGAGCTTAAGCTGTAAGATCATGAATTGAGGTCAGAAATGTTCATTAGAGGGGCACCTGGGTGGCTCAATCAGTTAAGCATCTGCCTTTGGCTCAGGTTATGATCTCAGGGTCGTGGGATCGAGCCCCACATCTGGCTCTCTGCTCAGCGGGGAGCCTGCTTCTCCTCTCCCTCTGCCTACCACTCTGCCTACTTAGGCTCGCTCGCTCTCTATCAAATAAAATCTTAAAGACAGTTTGGTGTATATATGTGGTTTTTTGGGGCGCCTGGGTGGCACAGCGGTTAAGCGTCTGCCTTCGGCTCAGGGCGTGATCCCGGCGTTATGGGATCGAGCCCCACATCAGGCTCCTCTGCTGTGAGCCTGCTTCTTCCTCTCCCACTCCCCCTGCTTGTGTTCCCTCTCTCGCTGGCTGTCTCTATCTCTGTCGAATAAATAAATAAAATCTTAAAAAAAAAAAGTTTCATTAGGGGCACCTGGGTGGCTCAGTCAGTTGGACTCTTGATTTCAGCGGGGGTCATGGTCTTCTTCAGGTCATGAGAGAGGGCCCGGAGTCGGCTCAGCAGGGAGTCTGCTTGTCCACCTCCCTCTCCTCCCCCAGCGCGTGCTTACTCACACACTCTCATTCTTTCTGTCTCAAATAGTCTTTAAAGAAAAAAAAAATTCATCAAATAGCTTAATGTGGTAATCACCTGAGCGAAGTGGAGAAGCCTTCTAAATCCCCATGGTACAGAATAGAGCCACTTAGACCCCAGATCAGGCCAGTTCGGGTCAACCAGTTCTACTAAGTCACGATCATTCTGGTAGCTGGGCCCCTGGCGGGAGGGGTAGTTCCTTTCTGTGATGTACCGAGTAGTAAAATGGCCTAATCCCAAGAAATCAGATGTGCCTTTAATGTAGCCCTTTTCCTGGAGTGAGAACACAGGTAACCTTGACATATCCAGGCCTTGCTCTGCACTCTTTTTCCCTATTGAGAGAGAAAAATCGAATTTAACAAAGTTTGGCTTTCTCACAATCCTTTTTTCTGTTAACGTACCATGACGACACTGGCATGTTGACATAAAAATTGTTAACCAGATCCTAGGCTTTGAGATTCGTTTGTATGGAAAACATAACCTTAGCCTTTTGAACTGGAATTTTGACATTTGAATACTACTCAAAATGTTAAAAGTTTATATTGCTTGAAAATTACATTTCCATAGATTGCTCAGTGAATGGTATGCAGACAACTTTGTAGCTATATGGAAGAAAGTGCAGTTGGATTCCTGTATTATTTCTTATATCAAAAATTAGTAATTTTGGTTGTCCCTGGGAAGAGAAGTGGAAGGCCATTCATGGTGCGAATGGTGGTGTAGGGGGACATACAGTCACGTTCATGCACCGTTGTAGTGTAGGCTGGTACGATCTCGGGTTGGGAAATTTTGTCCTAGTGTTTAAAATTGTAGGGGCGCCTGGGTGGCACAGCGGTTAAGCGCCTGCCTTCGGCTCAGGGCGTGATCCCGGCGTTCTGGGATCGAGCCCCACATCAGGCTCCTCTGCTGGGAGCCTGCTCTTCCTCTCCCACTCCCCCTGCTTGTGTTCCCTCTCTCGCTGGCTGTCTCTATCTCTGTCAAATAAATAAATAAAATCTTTAAAAAAATAAATAAAAACAAAATTGTAAAAGGGTGAGTCCTTTCACTGGCCAATTCCATATCTGTTTATCCTGTGTTTTACTCGCACGTGTAAAAGGATGCGTGTACGAGGATCTTCATTGTAGAGTAAGTAGCAAAAGATTGGAAACAACCTAAATGTCTTATCAGGAGAGACTGATTAAATGATTTGATATCCATCCATACGACAGCGTGTAGTCGTAGGAATGAATGAGCACTTTATATACCAACATGGAAAGAATGCCAAGATACGTGTTTACATGAAAGATGCAGAGTGCTGCGTAGAGCAAGTTCACACACGGGGCAGGAGTGTTTCTGCTCACACGTGCACAGCCCATCTCGGGAAGTGTGCTCTCTGCTGGGGAGGATGGGAGCAGCGGGGACAGGGAGGGAGGGAAGCTGGACTTCTCACCTTGTGCTCTCTTGTAATTTAAAAACTTTGAAACATGCATAAAACCTTCGTATAATCTATGCAAAAAAAAAAAAAAGCTTTAAATGAGTAAAGAAAAGTAACATTTGTAGGAGTTGTTCTAACATATAACCATAAACATGTTTCCAAAGAGGCTATTGGTTCAGATTAACTGAGTGAAAAGCTTGTATTATTAAATACTTTAAGATCCTAGCATGTTATTACTTTCAGTGACATTCAGTAACTTGAAAACCACAAGCCATTGTCCCTGGACTGTCTAACACAGTGGCCACTGGCTACATGTGGCCATTAGATGATACATCTTTAATTCAATCACACCGAAGGACTGAATTTTAATTTTTAAAAATTTAGATAGACACAAATGACTACAGGCTATTGTATTGGACGGCGCAGATACAGAACATTCCATCATCACCGGAAGTTCTGTGGGACAGCACGGGTCTAGAATTACATTGGTTCCTCTATTGCGCTTTTGAGACGCCTGAAAGTAATTTGTACAAGACCTCAGCAGAATGCTTTCAGTGAAGAAAGTATTAACTGCTCAAAGGATCCTTCTTTCCATGTCGTACCAGGAAAAATTCAGCCCCGTTTCCATTTGAATTACCACAAAATTGGAGTTGGTGGGGTCTGGAATTGGCCTGAAGCCCCAGAACTCTTCTATGACAAATAATCAATTTGGCTTCTTTAGTGCTGTCCTGCTGTGGCTCCTGCCAAGGCCTCTGAGGGTCCTGGGAGGGCATGCCAGGGGAGTGATGGGCTGTGCCCGCAGGGCAGGGCAGGGGCCGTGCCCTGAGGGCTTTTCCCCTGGGCATCTTGACATCATTCGCAGGATTTTGAACCTATGTGTATGGACATGTCACAGAACTGGTTATTGCCGAGAGATTTTTAGAGATTATTTGTCTAATCCTTCATTTTCAGATGACAAGAATGACACCGAAAGAGTTTGTAAAACGCCTTGCCCAGGGTCACTCACTGGTTAGAGCAGAGATGGAATTAGAACCTTCTGCACCTATTCCAGGTAAGTCTGATAAATGGTGCTTTAGAAAGGGAATTTTTTGAAATATTGACAGTTCTTCGTCAAACATCCAAAATAGCGTTGCTGCGTGAGATTGTAACCTAGGTCAATGCCACCCGTGTCTCTCTTTATAGGGGAATGCAGACTGCTACCTCTAAGTAAACAGAGCGAATACTTTGATTCCTGTGGCCAGACACTGCTGGTTTCCCACCCAATCAACAGTCCCGTGGCTGTCTTCTTTCTTTCCCTCTTCCTCATCCTCTTTAAAGAGTTCTGGCTCCCCAAGCCTCTGAGGAAGCTCTAGTCCCAGTGGCCTAGGACATTCTAGGGCATGTGACAGTTCCGTCCCTTGAGGACTTCCCTTGAAGGGAAATCAGTTGTGGTTGGAGACTGTTTTCTGGGAAGATTTTCCTTGTTCTTAAAAATGGGTATGACCAGCTATTTCCGTTTTTCTGCCTCTGGGTGTTGATAAGATATGATGCCCGGGGGCGCCTGGGTGGCTCAGTTGTTGGGCGTCTGGCTTCGGCTCAGGGCGTGACCTCAGGGTCCTGGGATCGAGCCCCGCATCGGGCTCCCTGCTCCACTGGGAGCCTGCTTCTTCCTCTCCCACTCCCCCTGCTTGTGTTCCCTCTCTCGCTGGCTGTCTCTCTCTCTTAAATTAATACATAAAATCTTAAAAATAAATAAATAAATAAAAGATATGCCCGGAGCTGCTGCAGCCATCTTGTGGCCCTAGGGAGTAGTTGATGGGCTGGCTAAAGGTGCCAGAGTGAAGGATGTAATTGGCCTCAGTCCTTAAAGACATCCCTGAAGGCTGGTTTAACTGGCCCTGGATCGCCCTTTCCTGGACTCAGTATCTGAGATGATAAATTCCCTACTTTTCAAGCCATTTTAGTCGGCGTTTTCTGGTATGTGGCACTTAAAAGCACCCAAACTGATAGAGCCTTGTGAGCTCTATGCGTCTTTATCCTCTTCTGTGACATTGTGGAAACCCGAGCTTGGAAAGCATTTCTCAAGTGACAGAACCAGTGTGAGAGCTGGGACTGCCTGCGACTGTGCCTTTGACTTCTCTCTCCTACTTCAAGTGAAAGGGAGTGGCATGGGACGAAGGAGACAGGAGAGCAGAACGGAGAACAGCTCTGTTTTCCGCTGGGTTCTGAAATTCTCAATCTCCATGTCTGGGGATTTGTCAGGGGGTCGTTCCTCCCCTCTCCCCAATTCAAATACACAGTTCTCAGTTCCTTGGGGGCTGGGTTCTCCCTTGAGTGCCTCACCGGAGGCCTGTGTGTTCTTCCAACCCCCTGCCTCTCCATCACCTCACGTGGGCTCAATACTGTCGCTGTGGTGCCTGCAGCTTAAAAATGTGACTTGGCTCACCGATCCGGTCCTTCATGACTTGAGGGTAGTCTCCGGCATAGATGGGGTTGGCAAACCAGCCCAGGCAGAACTGGAGGTACCTCTCGGCAGCTTCTATGTCTTTGGGGCTGTTGATGTCCACGGGTTCCCCCCAATCGCAGTTTAATGAGATCCCCACCAGACCTTAAAAGAAAAGACGGGGGTGGCAGGTGCAAATGGCAACCCCCCCCAGGGCTGTGTCCTAGCGCATGGGTGGTGGGGCTCACCTCGCTGCTTGCTGCGCCACGTGCTGTTGTAGGAGTGCCAGGCTTGGGCGTGGGCCTGAAAACGGAGGGGTGTGTCAGAGGTGCCTGGCTGGCACGTTTCTCTCCTGCCTTCTTTCCCTCTGTCCAGAGATCCCATCTGATGGAGGCCCATCTTTTCCCTGAGTCCAGCCTTGATGATCCCCATCCCATGTCTCCCTCCCTCTGGCCGCCAGAGGCACGTGTTTTCTTTGTTCTGTAGAGAAACTTGGTCTCTTTCTGGCACAAACACGTAAACTACCTCTTGGTGTGATTTCTTGTTCTGAAGACTTTTGCTAAAGTTTCTTGTTTTGTTCCTGCTCGTCTTCTCTAGTAACTGGGCGTAGGTGCTTAAGAAGTTTGGAAAATAGCAAGCATCTGGAACAGTCTTGAGAATGGAATTCAGAATGTGCCGACCTGCCTTCTCTCCATACTGTCAGTGACCCACTGAGGCCTTCAGAGATCTACCCTTTAAACAGTCACAGTTTAAGGGGTGCCTGTGTGTGGGGCGCCTGGGTGGCACAGCGGTTAAGCGTCTGCCTTCGGCTCAGGTCGTGATCCCGGGGATCGAGCCCCACATCAGGCTCCTCCGCTGGGAGCCTGCTTCTTCCTCTCCCACTCCCCTGCTTGTGTTCCCTGTCTCACTGGCTGTCACTATCTCTGTCGAATAAATAAATAAAATATTTTTTAAAAAAAGGGGGGGTGCCTGTGTGGCTCAGTCAGCTGGGCATCTGACTCTTGATTTTGGCTCGGGTCGTGATCTCAGCGTCGTGGGATCAAGTCCCGCGTTGGGCTCCCGGCTCAGTGGGGAGTCTGCTTGAGATTCTCTCCTTCTGCTCCTCCCCCTGCTCGCTCGCTCTCTCTCAAATAAAGAAATAAATCTTAAAAATATATATGTTCACAGTTAAGAACTCATAAGCCCAATGGAGAAAGGATGAGAAAGTCTCTCCCTGACAGGAATTTGAGAGTCTTGTGTGTCACTCACGGGCCCCCCGACTTCTGCTTGATCAGATTGTCCCCCTTCTGCTGAGAGTCCGCTGGGGCCGTGCTGTCATGCCTCACATCCCTGCTCCCCAGGCAGCCATGTCCTTGTCTGTGTCCTGCACTGTGACCCAATCCCCTCCCCCCACTCAAGCCTTCCCAGCAGCCTGGGAACTCACGGGTCACCCTGCAGCACCTCCTGTGTCCTTCCCTTCCGAGCCCTGACTGAGCTTGGCTGCCCCAAAGACCACCTGTGCTGCAGCTCTTTTTCCCTCACAACCCCCATCCCCTGGGGTAGTGGGTCGTGTCGGCCTTGCTCTTTATCACTGCTTGCAAACTATTGCTCCTTCCACAACCCCGGGTCCTTTGAAGTCCACACTGTGAGACAAACACTCCTAACCCCTTGGTACTGTTGTCCTTCACCAACCCCCAGTTACTACTGCTCATTGATTGAAGACTTCAGCCCCTAGTTCACGGCATCCTGCCCCTTGCTCTTGTCACCATTCCTCACAAGACTGCTTAGACCTGTAGGTGACAAGTGTTACATGCATGCACTCCATCCCCTTGACTGGATTGTAAGCTCTAGAGAGCAGCCACCGTATGGTCCCGGTGGCGGTGTCCAGCACTGGATGACTGGGCAGCAGCTCTATAGATCCTCATGGAATGCGAGTGAACGGTGCGAAGGTGTGATGGAATATGCTGGAACCACACAGAACTGAGCTCAGGCTCAAACCCCCGGGGCAGGCCGAACTGACACTGGGGTCTGTCCCTCCACCCCGAACCCAGCCCTCACTCCCAGAAGGACCCACCTCACCTTAATGATGTGATGCGCTGCCCTGTACAGGCCCGTGCCGTGGAGCTGCAGGCCTGGAGCGTGGCGGCCCGTCTCGTAGCCTTTCTCTGCCATCGTCTACGGGGATGGCCCGTGGGGACCACAGCACCCGTGAGAAGGGGTAGGAGCGCTCTGGTCCGGAAGGGGGGTTTCCCGCCTGGACAGGGCCCTGCTTACCCGAGGATCACTGAAGGTGATCCAGTGCTTCACCCGGTCCCCGAAGGCCTCGAAGCACAGATCGGCGTAATCACCGAAGTAGCTGACCATGCTCACATTCTGCCAGCCGCCGTGCTTGACCTGGAGCAGCTGCGGACAGGGTGCAGAGAGAAGCAGCTGCCCCACGGGTCTGTCTCTAGCAAAGACCTTGGAGTCGATAGGCCCGGTGTGTGGGAGAAGTAGGGTGATGCCCGGCACAGAGGCTGTCGAGAGCAACGGAGAGCCAAGGAGCGGGTCTTGGGCGTGACAACCAGTGATGAACCATGAAGCAACATCAGTGGGGACAAGCTATGTGGCATATACGATCAAGAGGGAGGGAACAGAGAAAGTTCGAGACTCCCATGCTTAAAAGGAAGGTGATAGATTGAATATTTAAGAACACTGGCCAAGGCAGAGAGGTCTGCTGTTGGGAGAAGACCCTCAACTATACATCCAGAAGGAGACATGCTGCGGGACACGGAAGCTCCGACTAGGGTTTTGAGGGCCGTGCAGATGGGAGAAACGTCAGACGCTCTCTTATGAGGGTGGGTTCTGCCTTCTTCAGTGGAGGACTGTCTGCCAAGCAAAGCCAGCTGCTCGTGAAGGATTTTCCCAAGATTCAGCCTTCCTTTGAGAACACCTACTGAGCTCTCCCTGGTGGGTTGGAGGGCATGCTAGAGGGCCCGGTGAGTGAAAGCAGTTAACCAGGGGAGAAGCTAGAATGTGGTCTCCAGTTTGTCTCCCTAAAGTCGGCTGTATACCCCCAACCCCAATTTAGAGGCTTCTGGTGGCTCACCCTCCAGAATGATCCCAGTCACCTTAGCTCGGCAGTCAAGGCCTTCCAGGCCTGACCCCAAGCCGCACCTCCCACCTCTACCCCTCTAACTCCTGCCTGCTCCCCAAACTCTTCACCCAATCACTTGCCATGCCCCTCTCTGCCCCTTTGCGTGCTCCCTCCAACCAGAACACCCCTTCCACTTCACGCACCCCAACCCTTCAAAGCACTGACAGGACCCCGTCCTCTCCCCAGAGAGTCACCTACACGTCCCCTCTCCCAGTAGGCCGTGATCTCCGTGGGGCCTTGCAGAGTGAAGGCCAGAGTTGCTTGACCAGTGATGTCCGACAGTGACCTTGAGATTTAGCAGGAATTGCTGGGGGGCTGTGCTCAGATGATGCGGCTCGAACGCGTTAATTATGCCATGTCATCACATCTTACTCAAAGGAGGTTTCTTTTTAGTTTGACTTGTTTTTAGGCCAAATATTTTGAGAAAACATCAAAATCCACACTTAGCACCTATTACGAACATCAGTGAAATCAGCACGACGTCCCTCCGTGGGTGAGTCAGAGTTCTTGGCTTGGCTCCCATCTCCCGGTCCAGACCCCAGCCTTTGCCCCACCTTGGCAAGCCCTGTCCCCCGCCAGGGGCCGTCTGCCGAGCTGAGCCCACCCCCAGCCTCACCTGCGGGAGGTCCCAGTGGTGCAAGGTCACGACGGGGGTGATGTTGCTCTTCAGAAGGGCGTCGATGAAGTCGCTGTAGAACTTGATTCCCCGCTTGTTCACCTTGTCAGCTGAAGGCGAGATAAAAGGGGCCATGGCCTTCCAAAGTGCAGTGGCCTCTCTGGGACCCGAAGGCACCCCCAGCCCGCCCGGTCCCGGGTCTGAGGGAAGGCGTGGGTGCCCGGCTGCCTGCAGAACTGGGAGGGCTGCTGCCAGGGAAGCCACGTCCCAGGGCTGCTCTCCCTCCCCAGCACTCTGTGGTGTCCCCGCAAAGCCGACACAGCCAAAAGGGACCACGCTTGGGCTTGGGAAGGGCTGCCCCGTCTCACCTCGGACGCCGGTGGGTAGGAGCCGAGGCCAAGACAGGGAAAATCGGTAGTGGCTCACGTGCAGCTCCCTGAGCAGGACGATGTCCTCCTGTGCAGACAGGTGGGAGGCAGGGCAGGGTCACCTAGGGCTCTGCGGGGGGTGGGGGGGTCCCGCTGGGGTCCCAGGCCACTGCTCACTCCTGTCCATAGCTCCTCATCTACACGATAGGTGTGAAAGCACCTGCCCCGCTTTCTCCGGCCAAGAATCAAATACATGCAGGATGGGGGGGTGCTTTGAGATCTCCATCGGGGTGTTCCTAGTAAAACTGGGGGATGAATCCTCCAAGAAGTCAGCCCAGAGAGGAAAGTGGGTCCTGAACAGAGGGACTTCCTCCACAGGGGCCAGTCACAAGCAGAGACCAAGGGCTCAGGCCCCATGACTTATAAACCCCGGGGTCATGGTATCAGCCGCTCAGCTGCCCGCTACTTGGATGAAGGCCCTGGGTCAGGTGCTTTCCTTTCCTCCAACATTCACTCTCCCGCCTCCTGCACATCCCCCGCCAGCCCACCAGTCCCCAGTCCCCAACGGCCCCCCTTTTTCCTGCAGTGGGATAAGGGGTGCTTAGCAGAGCACTAGATTGACACTGTTCCCCAGGCCCCCCTCATAAGTCACTGTCCACCTCAGCCAGGTGTGTCCTCACCCCCCCACACACACACCTGTCACTCACCTGCACCTTGTAGTACCCATCACAAGCCACGTCTGCTGTCTCGTCCCCAAGCACCCTTCCCTTCCCACTGTGAGTGAAGGCGTCCCAGATGCTGGGCCCTTTCCCGTCCTGGTCCCAGGCTCCCTCTGTCTGGAAGGCGGAACTGCCCACGCCCCAGGAGAAGCCTGCAAGTAGAGACCCCAAGCTGGGCCGCTGGCCTCCTCCCACTCCCCACCCAGCCTCTGGACTCTGCCTCCTGGGCCCCAGGGCAGGCCCCCTCCCCATGGTCTGCCTCTGTCTCCCTAGAAGTGGGACCCTGTGGGGCAGGGGGCGGGGAGGACCTAACACATTTAAAACAGTCATTTGCACGACTCCAGTTCTGATTAACATTCACTCTAGAGTAAGTTTTAAAAACATCTGTTAGGCGCATCTTCTATTTTCGAACAACCATGTGGAGTTATTTTTCCCATCCTACCTGTCAGGAAGCTAACACACCAAAGTCTTGGCAAGCCAGCCAAGGTGGGCAAACTGACAGACAGACGGACAGACCAACAAAGGAATGGACATACCAAGTGGGAAGGTTCCATAGTAGAAGGAGGCCTCTTCTGGGGATCCCTTCCTGGTGGCCCCCAGCCTGGACACCAGCAGTAGCACCCACCAAAGTGCGACAACCCGCACTGGCTTCATGGCACCCGGCCCTCCCCCATTCCTGAAAAAGCACACCTGACAGGTGGAGGCCCACGCAGCCAGGGCTGGGGGGCCGGATTCCAGCTCGGGGGCAAAGGCCAGGAGGGGAGGAGGAGGGGAGCAGGTGGGGGTGCTTTATCGAGAGCAGCGCTGGCTCACTTAGGGCAGCTGGTCCATTGCTCCGCTGGGAGCCACCAGCAGAGGCCGAGGCTGAGCACCAGGTATAGTTAAGGAGGAGAGGAACACGGGGCTTGGGGGGCTCCGGGTCCGATGCGCCAGGCTCCAGACCACCCTGCTCCCTGTCTGAGGGGGGATACCTGGCCCATACCCCGTGAGAGGCCCTGATCGCATGGGGAAACCACTTCTGCCTTAGGGAAGCTCCAGTTGAAGGGGGGGGGTCCAAGACAGCCCATAGACCCCCTGAAGCACCCCAACTATGCACTGTGGGAGAGGGTGTGGGGGGACAGACCTCTCCCCAAGCCGGGGATCATGAGCAGGGTTGCCATCCCAGGGCCTCCGGTCCTGAGGGTTAGGATGATGCCTCCCACTGGGATCCCCTCTGTGGTACAGCCAAGCCGGATTACCTGGGATCGTCCTGTGTCCCAGACACCCCCAGAGTAGCAGTGGCAGCCAGAGCGCTCTCACGCTGACTGCAGGCCTGTGCTGCCCCTGAGAGCAGAGCGCACAGCTCAGCGAAGGCTCTGGTTGGGGGTGTGGTCAGTGGCCTAACCTCCCCCTACAAAGAGCTTCAATAGCCCCATTCAGTGGGGAGGGCAGGAATGCTGAGCTGGCCAGTGGGGCCTGAGTCAGCTGCAGGGGCAGCTTGGCCCCGGGCCCTGGGGCATCCTGTCAGCCCCCTGTGAGGGCAGAGGGGCAGAGACCTGGGCCCCCCAGCCCCTTCTGGGCCTGATGTGCCCCGTTCTGCACACCTTAGCCTGGGAAGCTGGAGGTGGGGCTGGCCAGGTGGGGAGCAGCATTTGCAGACGCCTCTCCTTGTGTCCACCTGTCCGTGCAGCCAGAGAAAACTCACAGCAGAAGGCGAAGTCGGTTTTTCCACCTTACCTTCTTTGTTTGGACCCTTCATTCATTCCTTTCCTCACTCACTCAACCAGGATTCCCTGCTGGAACACCCTCCCCGGAGGCTCAGCCCCTGTGGCTTCCCATCGTGGCTGCCCAGGTCCCCCGTGGGACTCCCTTCACCCCATTCACCTCCAGCTCCCCTGCCTGTACGGAGCCTCACTGGGGCTCTCTCAGCTGGATGCCCCTTTGCCCTCAGTGGTTGATTAATCTCTTTCTGCCAGAGTGGAATGGGACTTGGTCTGTGCCCTCCAGGGGCTCGAGGTCTGGTGGGGGAGGAAGGCAGGGATTGGGGGGAGGGAAAGCGGTTCTAAACACTGTACGGCAGGGGTGGAGTGGGGTGCGGGGATCACGAACGACTCTACCGGAAGGATGGACGGGACACTCTAGAGGCTCAGGGAGGTGGGACTGGCTTCACGAGGAAGGGGACATTGGATATGACATGTGAAGGCCGCGGAGATGTTGGCTAGGTGGCGTGGAGCTGGGAAGGTGTGGGAACTGACAATGGAAACAGTCTGAGCAAAGGCCCTGAGATGTGTTTGGGGAACTGGGAGCTTAGTATCTTCTCTCTTGCATCTGTTGTGCGGTGCCTGGGCAGGCAGGGCTGAGTCCTCAGGTGAGCAGGCCGCTGGACAGCCACCCGAGTGTCCATCTCTCCTGCGGGTGGACTGCTGGGCGTCCAAGGCCAGGGCTGGTGCCTGCCTCACCGGGCTCTGGGCTCTGGGGACTCTGCTCTCTGGGCTGAGGTAGGCAGGATATATAAAACTTTAAGAGCTGATGTCATCTCTGAAAAATGCCCCCTTCCTGCAGAGCCAGGGGCCCAGTGTTTGTGTTGGAGGGGATGGTCAGCCTGGCCGGGGCTGCTTGGGGGCTGTCTGTCTCTACTGTCCTATTCCTGTTCTCTCTCCTTCCACCAGCTCTGAGCCTGGCTCTGGCTGGAAGGACCTGGGTCTCAGAGCTGGCTGACTCTCTACCACCTCCCTCCCCGTCCAGTCCAGGGCTGCTTGGGTCCAGCCTGAGGCCTGCAGCAACCAGGGCAGGACCCTACCTTTGGGTCTGAGGTCCCTGGGGGCCAGGCCAGGCTGAAAAGCAGGTGTGCTGGAGGGCAGGTGGCCATTGGGCCCTTATAGCTCCTTCTTTCTCTCCCTGCAAGGGGCTGCAGAGCTGGGGGCCCTCTGCCAGCAGCCCCTGCAGGATCCAGCACGCAGCCCAAGTTCTGTGGCTTTAGGAAGGGACTTAGTAAAGGCTGGGCAGCACCGGTGGGTGCCGGGCACTCGGGTCTGCACGCGGGACAGGCCCAGCTCAGCCTGCTCTGTAGCTCAGGAGCCTTCAGAGCTAAGGGAGGGGCTGGAGTGGGAAAGACGCTGGGGATTTAGGAAAAGAGATTTCTGCCTCCATGTAGCCAAGAAGGAGCGGTGGGACCCAGTGATGGCGACTTTCTCTCCGGGACCGAGACTCCCTATCTAGAAAATGTGAGCAGCTCTCTCAGGGTCCCCTGGCTGGCACCGCAGGGCCTAGCAATGCTCTTCCCTGGCCATAGGAGCTAGTTTTCCTCTCTCCAGAGGGGCCTCTAGGCTCCATCCACCACCACCCCCAGCCCTGCAATGCAACTCAGCCCTGTCCAGCCCTGACCTGAGGGGACCAGTCCCAGGAGACAAGGTTCGGTCCTGGCGTGCTGTGTGACATTGGGCCACCCATTGCCCCTCTCTGGGTTTTTGTTTCCTCCCCTGTAAAAACTAAGGAGGCTGGCTACTAGTTGTCTGGCCTTCCTTAGCTCTGAGGTTCTAGTAAAGAGGTGACAGGCCGTTTTTAGGTTGTCTTGGTCTGGGTTTTGTAGGAGGCAGGAAAGCTGGTCAGAACAGTGCTGACGATGCTGGGATGGAGGTGAGGGGTTTGCGGGGATGACGGGAGCACATCAGGAGGGTGTGTGTGTGTGTGTGTCCATCCAGGGAATGTTGGGGAAAATGGTATAGATCTATACCTCAGGGTATAGATCTGTCCAGGGGAGCAGGTGCATGGGGCCGGGAGTGGGGTGCTTGGCTTGTAAGGAGCACTCTGGGCCCGAGTCAGACTTTCCTCTGTGGCTGCAACAGGGGCAAGTTGTCTGTGACAGGCCTATGGGGCAGGGGGTGGGGAGGAGGGTAGAAGGGATGGGGTGAGCGGCTTGTGGAGCAGAAGAGGGCAGTGGTTCGGCTCGAAAACTCTGGAGTCAAACATAACTTGGCTTCCCAGCTCAGCATCTGGCAGCTGAGTGTTACGCACACGTCCCTGAACCTCTCTGAGCCATTTTTCATGTATAAATGGGGATGACGCTTCCTAGCGTCACTTAGACATTAAACGACACGAGAGATGTAGGTGCTTCCTGCGGGGCCTGGCAGAGAGAAAGGCTCCGGTAAATGATCCTGTCACCAACGCCACCACGCTCTCAAGGCTGAACCCCATGTACGGGGTGTTCTGGGTGAGGCACAGCGCCCGATGGTCTGACGAGGGGTCTCCGTGCTCTGAGGGCCTCGTTTGTTTGGGAGCTGCCCCAATCCTGCCAAGCCGCGGGCTCTGCCGGAGCCAGGCCCCTCTGTCCCTGCGGAAGGGGAGCTCTGCGTCCGAGAACCCTGATCGCTGCCCAGGGCAGTGCCCCGGGGTCTGCGGACTTGGAGGGCGGCTGCTAGCTCGGGCCGTGGGAACAAAACGTAGGGCCTTTTCCCTTCCGGGTATGGATGGTAGCTTCCAGAGTCTGCTTCACTTCTCAGAGTGCCCAAACTTTCATTATAAAAGTGTTCAAACACGCAGGAAATTCGGGGCATTGCACATTTCACACCATGCGTCCGCCCAATGTCCACTGAGACTCTATTTTACTCTGCTTTGCTTTATCACGACCTCTCCTCCGCCTGCCCGCCAGCCACTTGGCTTCTCCCGTGCCTTTCCCAGTAAGGTACAGATGCTGGGTCACCGCACCCCTAAACACTTCACAGGCGTCTCACCAACTGTATTTGTTTGGGGCTCTTTTCTCTTCGAGGCAAAATCTCCCAGTGAAATGCATGCATCTCACGTGCACTATGCAGTGAGTTTTGACAAAAGCGGTCACGTATCGCCAAACCACTGCGTCCGACTCTGAGTCACACTGCATCTTTCAGAGGACTTCTGGGGGAAATTCCTGCAGGTCTGAAGAGCAGGAATCCATGCCTTGCTTCCCTCTGCGCTCCGACCACCTGGAAACGCTGAGGTCCCTCTGGGGCCTGCCTCAGCCTGTGCCCAGACCCTGACTGATGCATTTCTGTGTCATCTCACTCTCCCTTCCCCCTCATCTCCCGGCCTGTAATTTTTAAATCCTGAGATATCTACAACTCTGCAAGCTGGTTCTCAAATCCTTTTTTTGGAACAAGACTGAAGGAGTGCTGCGTAAATAATCATGTTGGAATCTTCGGGAGATTTCAATGGTTTGTGGTATCCAAATATGTGAAACTGGGGCTCTTCCAGGACGTCTGGAATGAATTGACACTCTATCCACAGAGCATGGACCTGTGTGTATAGTGGGCATGTGCACACACGCAGACACGCACACATTCACACACATACCCATGCACGTGCACACACACACACACGCGTGAATACTCTTCGTGGTCCAGACGTCGGCACTGGCTGTGAAACCGCCAATTCTAAATCAGAGGAGCCCACTCAGCAGTGGCCTTGCTGCCCAGGACCCTTGCAGGGCAGATGTTGGGGAGGGGCTGGCCTTGGATGGCTGGAGGCCATCCCCTGTGAACAAGGCTGATGATGGTGACTGTTCTGGAACCAGGCTGCCCCGTGGGCCCGCTTCCCCACCCAAGAGCTCTTTAGTCTGAGTTCATATGCTGATGGCTTCCCGGGTCCTGCCTGGCGTTTTCTCCCCTAGCTCCACTCCTGGGGGACCCCCCCGGGCCAGCTGCTGAAGACCCCAGCCAAGCGGGCTCCAGTTCGTGGAGGGTGGAGAAGGTGAGGACTGGAGCAGGGAGAAGTGGAGACTCTCAGCGAAAGTGGGAGAAAAACCTCCATCACTTTTCCTTCCTCAGAACCTTCTCGGGCTCTGTCTGCCAGAGCCTGCATCACAGACCTCATGTCATGTTTACTGAGAAGCCTGTTTGATCAGAGTCTCTCTTCACTAGACTCGCATTGTGTCTGCTCTCATTCGCGATCAAGTATTATTTGTTTAAGGAATGAATGGATGAAGGTGTTTTGGGTTCTGCCTTCCTCCTTGCACAGAGGGCATGAGAACAAGCTCAAGGGAACATCCCTGGGCAGGAAGTAGGCCTGGGCGCAGGGCTGCTGTCCTCGAGGACGGGCCTCAGAGCTGCTTAGAGCACCTCATCCAGGAGGAGGCGCCAGCTTGGAAGAGGCTCCGATGATCTCAGAAAGTTCCTGAAACAGTAGCCAGGGAGCCAAAGTTTTAAAAACAGTGAAAGATTTTTTTTAAATTATTTATTTATCTATTAGAGAGAGAGCACAAGCAGGGGGAGTGGCAGGCAGAGGGAGAAGCAGACTCCCTGCTGAGCAGGGAGCCTGATGTGGGGCTTGACCCCAGGACCCCGGGATCTTGCTCTGAGCCGAAGGCAGACGCTTAACCGACTGAGCCACCCAGGCGCCCCAAGACAGTGGAAGAATCTAAGACTTATGTGTGTGTATGTGTGTGTATAGTATAAAAATAATGTATGTGTAAAAAAAATGTAACTTTTAAGATTAAAAAATTACACAGAAAATACACAAATAGATTCACATTACAAAGCAATGGCAACCATCCCTGAAATAAATGGGACAAAAATGGTTGAGGCCCCTTCTCCTAGTCCCCTTCTCCCACCTTTTCCCGGAGACGGCCATTTCCAACAAGTGGCCGCATCCCTCCCGGCGTTTCCTCTGTGTTTTCATACAAAATAGGCTCATATACGTATAGGCCCCTTTGATTATTTACACCAGTGGAGACAGGTAGGTTGAACTGTTTGGCAACTTGCATTTTTCCTTTTTATAGTGTATGTTGGTGATCTTTCTGGATCAGTGCACCCGGTGCCTTCTCATTTGTTTTAACGCCCTCACAGCGTTCCATCGGGTGGATGGTCCATAACTGATCTAGCCAGTCCCCTGTTAGGGGGGCTTTTTTTTTTTTTTTTTTCCGGATGCTTCGCTCTCACCAAGAGCACTGCAGTGAATACGCCTGTACATGTAGTTTCATCCTTTCGTGGGCACACCTATTCCTAGAAGTGGAATTGCTGAGTTCGTTGTGACTTTGACGGATGTTGCCAGCGCATCCTTCATTAGAGGTAAACCTCATTCTTTTTAACCGAAGTGTATTCGGTGTCAACGTTTAAGCAACGTAGCTAGACAGAGATGAGAACGGAACCGCGGCTCGGTACGTGGGAGCCAACGCAGCCTGTGGCTGGCGGCTGGGGAAGGGCTCGGCCCCGCCGGGAGCTCAGGGGCGAGAGGGAGGGACATTTGCTCCAGCTAATCCCTGAAGAGACCATCACTGGTCCAGAGCTTTACAGTGTACAGAGTGTATTTCTGTGTCTAATCAATCTCGCGTAACCCTACTGAATGAGAAAGGGTAATATCACCTATTTTCGTCCCATTCTGTGGATGAGTAAACTGAAGGTTGAAAGAGCCACAGTCAAGGGACCAGCACGCTCAGGCTCTGAGACTCCAACGCGTCAGCTGCTTTCCCCTTTCACTTCCCGGGTCTCTCCACTCCTGCCATGCCCTCTACACCAAATCCTCTCCAGATAATGCTGCTTTCAGGATGACCCCCCCCACCAAGCCACGTCCTCAGGCCCCAGGGAACCCAGGAGTATGTAATGAGATGAGAGGTGGTTAGGATTTGCCTGAAATACGCCCCTGAAACTGTCCCCAGGGTGAGAACGGATAGATTCTTATCTCTTGGACAGGCTCAAGGACAGATGGTAGGAACTGGGCTCCTTCTACCCAGCCCCTTCGCCCCCAGGGCCAGAAAATTAGTTACTTAAGTTTGAAGAATAAATAACTGGGGGGGGGGGGGGAAGATGCATAAACTAACACATGTATGGAAAAGAAAAAGACCTAAATTATAAAGGTACTTCCCCATTTGGTTTTTTGGTGTGTGCCGTTGACCCTTGAACAATGCGGGGGGGGGAGGGGCACTGACCCCCAAACAGTCGAATATCCATGGGTGGCTTTTGACTCATCAAAAACTTAATAGCCTACTGTTAACTGAGAGCCTTACCAGTAACATAGTCAATTACCCCATATCTTGTATGGTCCCTGTATTATATACAGTATTCTTACAATACAGTAAGCTAGAGAAGAAAATGTTATTAGGGAAGTCATAAGGAAGAGAAAATACACTTACAGTGCTGTTCTTGTTTACTGATACTCTTTACAAGATGAATAGTCTGTCCGTACCTACATCAATACTGTCTTACATGATGCAAAGTGCTGTAAATGTTTGACATACTGATAACACCAGGCATCAGAAATGAAAAGATAATGTCGGATCTGTGTTCGTGTGCATAAGGCTTGATAGATTTTAACTTCGCAATAGGTTTGTATCTTAGGGTAGAGTGGTATCCACATCTATTTTATGCATTCATGACATTCCTTTTTCTTAATTTTTTTGATCTTTCTAGGCTATGTGGTTCATCTGAGTTTTTTCAAATTGCCACAAACCTCCAAAAATTTTCCAATGTATTTCATTGAAAAAGAGCTGTGTATAGGTGGACCCATGCAGTTCAGAGCCATGTCGTTCAAGGGTCAGCCGTAAATGTGTTAACAAATTTCTTCCCCTCGTCTTCCCCTGTCGTATTCTCACTCAGCGGTGACCGCCCTGTGAACCCAGTTTTGAATCCTGTTGTCTTCATTTCAGTTAAGATCATCAATGCGTCACGTGTGCTTTACAGTAGGCAGCTTCTAAGATGGCGCCCAGCGATCTGGATGGGGTTCCAGACACACAACCCCAAAGTATGGCACCTTGGCATATTGAATAGCTGAAGCTGAAAGAGTCTGAGAAGACAGCAGAAGCAGGAAGGTCACCTTCCCTCTGTCCTCCTCCCCTGAAACAAGTCAGAAACCCTCCTGAGAGAGGTGCCCTCCCCGTAAGGGAAGAGAAGACCACTGTCATCTCCGAGGACAGAAACGCCACAAAGAATCTGAACACACAGGTCTTGCTAAGTTTCCCCCAGTTTACTACACTGGCCTCACCTTCTCTGACCCATCATACTTCCACACGACTGCCCACTCTTCATCACCCAGCACAGATATACTCAGATCTGGTTTTTCGGGTCTTCATTTCCTTAGGAAGGATCCTGTGTCATAGGACACTTATATTAAATACACTTGTATGCTCTTCTCCTGTTAATCCGTCCTTGTCAGTTTAATTTTCAGAGCCAGCCAAGAACCCCGAGGGTGGAGGAAAGCTTTTCGCTGGTGTTCACAGGCTAGTGTAACCCTCTCCCCTTGAAGCTGGGCTAGACCTAGTGACTCCATTCTAATGAATAGAATACAGCAGAAATGAGGGGAGGTCACCGCCAAGATCAGGTTACAAAGGCCCGTGTGCCTTCCAGGTTGCTCACTTGCGCTGAGGGAAGCCAGCCGCCATGTTGTGGGCTGTCCTAGGGAGGGGCCCACAAGTTGAGGAACTGACGTCTCAAGAGCCAACAAGAACTGGCCAACAGCCACGTGAGTGACCTTGGAGATGGATCTTCTCCCAGTCAGGCTTTGAGGTGACGGCAGCCTTCTGAGGGACCCTGACCCAGAGGCTCCCAGCCGAGCCACAGGAACTCTGAGACAGAAAATGCCTGTTGAGCCACTAAGTTTGAGGGTAATTTGTTACTCAGAAATCGGTAGCTAGTCCACATTCTCTGGTCTACATTTTCCTATTGTGGATGTCTGGGCTGTGTTTCACTTCTCGTTAATACAAAATTCACTTAAGTGAATATCTTCCTGTCCAATGAGACTTTTCCGAATGTAGCATGATTTCCAGAGGGTGACTCCATTGGGGAGATGATGGAGGTCAAAATTAAGACATGTATAATTTTTCGTCAACATCCCCAAATTGCTGTCCTCCAAGGAAGGGGTGACCAAGTGGGGTCATTAGGAGTGCCCAGGCCCCCATTTCCACACAGCCTTAGCCAGCACCTTTCTTAGTCTGCCTGACGATCAATGTTTCCAGCAGCAATCAGGTAATAATCAGATCTTCCCTGCCTGCCTCCCATGGTTATTGTCCAACCTGAAATCAAAATCGTGTCAATCCAAAGTCCCCTGGATTCTGTACGGTGCTCTGTAAGGTTGAGAGAGGATATGGTTTTTGCTTAGAATCGTAGGACTTCTCAGAGCTCTGCTTATCCCAGCCTCCTCCATTTTATAGGAGAGGAAGCAGGGGGTCAGAGATGACCACGGATGTGCTCAGGATCACAGCTAATTCATGGCAGGGCAAGGACAAGATAACTCAGGTCCTTTGCCTCCCTGCATCGAGCTCCTCCTTCGGACCCAACTTCCGCCCCCTCGCATTGCCTGAACCAGATCTTCAAGCGGATCTGTAGGTCTCTCCTGCGGCCCCTGGGGATCCAGAAAATAACCACATTTCAGGAAAAGCTGGCTCCAAATCCTTCCTCCCTTTGCTGACCTGGCTATCCAACAACCCCCCTCATTTCACTCCCTGAGTCCAGTAAACTACCCCGTGTGGCTCTGCCCGGCTCACTCCTGCATCTCAAGGCCGGCTGGCCCCTCGGCTCCAGCCTCCTTCTCTCTCCAGGCCCCCTCTTAGGCTATGAACCCCAGCCCGGTTGTTTCCATCCCCCTGTCACCATGGCCAAGAAAACAGGAAGTGTCTGAATCACCCGTTGTCCCTTGGGCTTTGGCTGTCTGGGCCCGAGTTCTGGAGTCAGGGAAGGACAAGGAGGGAAGAGGTTGGCTTCACAGAAGCCTACTGTTTTGTGGAGCCCCCTTTTCCAGCACTGCCTTCCAGCTTGGGGGATCCCAAATAGCCTGTGGGCGAGGAACCTCCCCGGCTTTTCCTGGGATAAAAGCGAGAACACTACCTCAAGATTTGGAATTGAAGGGTTGGCTCTCTCCCCACTGGCTGCGGACCCTCGGGCTCGTCCGGTGGTTCTCAAGCTTGGTTGTTTATTAAAATCACCCGGAGTGCTTTAAAGAAGACCGACCCCTGGGCTCCAGCCCCAGAGATTCAGGTTGAATTTTTAAAAGGTCCCCAGGTAGTTCCAAAGTGCAGCCAGGCTTGGGAACCACTCCCTGAGCCTCAGTTTCTCGCCTGTCAGGGCTCATGATGCCTACTTTCCACAGCTGCTGAGAAACAGGATATCCTGGGTGCGTTCAGGGGCCTTGAATGTAAACACTAGTGTGATAAGTCTTTATATGCCCACTTGTGGGAGGGCCTGAGCAGAGGTGGGGTACCCTGAGGGTTCCCTTGGTCTTGAGAACCCAGGTCAGGAAGACAGTGGCAGGACATTGATGAGCGTGCTAAAGAGCACGAGCCTGTCTCCTGTCCCCTGTGGTCGTGCTCCAAAGTGCCCAGCACCTGAGCAGAGGCGGGGGGGGGGGGGGCAAACAGCAGGTGTCACTCGAGGCCCAGCCCCCAACGAACTGTTGGTCCAGTGGGGGGAGAAAAGCAGGCGTGCGATGGCTCAAAATACAAAGCAGAGGGATAAAAGTGTTCTTTTATCCAAAAGATGGCCAATGAGGAAGCCAAAAGCTGACAATGAGATGTGTTCTCGCTGGAGGGAGTAAGGAAGACTTCCTATAGGAGATGGTGTCTATGCCAGGGGGCTCCTGCAGGGTCTGGGACCTCCAGACTGAGGGAAACGCAGGACCAAAGGCTGAAAGATAGGAAGGAAAGTACATTCAAGATTTCCCATGGCCACCCCGGGGGCAGGACTGAGCATGGAGGGGGCAGGACAGGCAGGAGGCCAGTCACCTGGGCAGAGGCCAGCCTTCCCTTCCAGCCCTTTCCCCTTTGGGAACACAAGTATATACCATATGATTCCATTTATGAACCCCAACAAGCACATTTATTTTACCGTGTGATCTGATCACTCCATATTCCAAGTATCTGTTTTTGATATCGATGGTTTCAGCGGGACCTTGGCTATGTTGTCTTATCACCTGTGAGCCTGGTTATCTTTTTTTTTTTTGAATTATTTATTTACAAATTTCTTTAAGTTTTTTTTAAAGACTTATTTCTTTATCTGAGAGAGAGAGAGAGATAGAGAGAGCATGAGCAGGGGGGAGGGGCAGAGGGAGAAGAGAGAATCTCCAGCAGATGCCCCGCTGAGCGCAGAGCCCCACGCGGGTCTTGATCTCATGACCCATGAGACCGTGACCTGAGCCGAAACCAAGAGTCAGATGCCACCCAGGTGCCCCATTGAATTTCTTTAAGTGTTTGTGCCTGGTTATCTTTGATTGTAGGTTGAACATTTGTTTGAAACATCACCCTTGGAAATTACTTGACACCTGAAATGATGCCATTGTCCTTCCGTTAGGATTTCCGTTAGCTTCTTCCAGGCATCCGGGGCACTGGCCATCTCGGATCGCGGTAGTTCAGTTTTCAGGCTTAAGGACTTCGTGATTTCCCCCGGGGAGTTCAAAGCCGGAATATAGAACTTGCAAGGGCCAGTTTGCTTCTGAGTCACCTTGACTCAGAGAGAGTGCAAGCCTTCGGATTTCGCAGTCCTGAGTGGGGGCTAGTTCCCAGGTCTCTGCCCTGGCTTCTGTTCCTTGACACCCCCCACCCTGCTCTCGGCTCTGCCCAGCTTCCCGGCCACCTCCTCCTGATTGGCCGACTCCACGGTGGCAGAAGGGGCTCCTGATGCTGGGCGCACTGTCCAGGCATTTTCTTGATATCTTGCTGCCTCTTTGATGCTTTTAAGATTCTTTAGACTCTTGTGGCCAGTGTTTCTAAGTTGCTTTCAGTGGCATCGTTGGTCCAGACATCTAAATCTGCCTTAACTGAAAATAAAGGTCCTCTTCTAATTTGATTCTACCAGGATAGTGTTCCTACTTCATTTTTTAATCCCGTAATTGTACCTCTTTTTCTTTTAAATCGAGAAGATAGTCAACTGCGTATACTTATTTGCGTTTTCGGACAATACAAAACATTGTTCAAAACGATAAAACCAAGATGAATTAAAAACACGCAGTGAGAGGCATGCACCCTGCATCCAACCGATGCGCTTGTCCTGGGTCTATGCAGTTCTTTGAGACCTCACTGCCGTCTTTCCTCAGGCTGCTGGGACTGTGCCCCAGGTCCGCATCCTTCCTGTCTAGGCTGTTCCCTCCAGGGGAAATAAAACTGGGGGTACCCTTCGAGACTTTAAATTCGGTTTGCAAATCTGATTCTACTCATAAGCATCATATTTTAACCATCTCCTTTGAGACATCTTTGAATAATGTTTGGTCCAGTTTATAAACTTAATCAAATATCTTAAAATATTTTATTTCTGATTTTTTTTTCTTTTTTTATGTAGGCTCCATGCCCAGTGTGGGGCTTGAATTCACAACCCCAAGATCAAGAGTTGCTTGCACTAGCGACTGAACCAGCCAGGTGCCCCTTAAAATATTTTAACCTTTATTAAAAAATCAGACTTCTTATTTTAGTAGTTCAATTTCTGAGTGAACCAACAAGAGCTTTTCTCCTGAGTATTAAATAATCTTTATAGAACTAGAAGTTAAACTTATAAAAAAAGATCTAAATTAAATAATAATGAAAATTAAAATATGGTGAAGTTAAAGTTCTCTTACATGTTCGAATATGCATAAACTCGGTAAGATTTCAACTTAAGATAGTTAAATTATTTGGTTATGTATGTTCAATTAATAATTATAAGGCTGTTGCTCTGAAAGATCACATTACCATTTACATTACAAGCTTCATAGAGTAACAAATACACACTGATGACCTCAACACGAAAATATCAATGTCATGGTCAAGTAGCCCACATCTTTGGAGCTAATGTTATACATGCTTCCCAGACCTTCTGGTGCAGTTTCCCCCCAGGCAGGCAGTCTGATTGGATTTTGTGTTTGACCCTTAAATTAGTGTGATAGGCAGAATAAGATCTTCCCTCCCTGAGATATCCACATCCTTATCCCCGGAACCTGTGAATATGTTACCTTACATGGCAAAACGGGCTTTGCAGGTGTAATTCAGTTAAGGATCTTGAGATGGGAAGAGTACCCTGCATTATCCGGGTGGGCCCAGTGTAATCACAAGGGTCCTTAAAAGGGTCGGGGAGCAGGAGAACCAGAGAGAGAGGTGATAACCAAAGCAGAGGTTGGAGTGATGTGATTTCGGCTGAATGGGAGCCAGGAGCCAAGAGATAAGAGCAACTTCTAGAAGCTGAAACAGGCGAGGGGGCAGATTCCCCACCTAGAACCTCCAGCAGGAATGCAGTCCCGCCAACACCTGATTTCATCCCCGGGAACCATGTGGGACTTCTGACGTCCAGAGCTGTAAGATAATACATTTGTGTTGTTTTAAACCATTAAGTTCGTGCTGATCTGTTACAGCAGCAATAAGAAACTAATACGGTGTACAAATACGATTCACTTAACCCTAAGATTTCTGCATTCAATATGATCCCGAGATACATAAATATCCGTTCTACTGAATTTTAAGGACTTTTGAATGATGACAATAAAATTACATTATAAAGATAAATGGAAGCTCAAGTTTGTCTGCACAATTGTGTTTGCCCAGCACACTCTGTTCCTCACTATCCCTCATCCTGTGTGGCTGTGCAAGCACTTACTGAACGTGATCGTTCGGGTTTGTTTCTAATCAGGGTTCACATTCTGCAGCAGACAGTCTTAGGTTCTTGGAATGTGGTTTCTGCAGCTACTGGGGCTTCTTGATGATATTCAGAGACCCGAGGACTGTTGTAGATGTCACTTCTATCAGCGAGTATGTGAGCAAGGTCCCCAGAACACCTGTGGTGACAGCTGCAGAGAGTAATCATGATGTGGTGTGGTAAGTGCAGGGACATCCAGTCGTGCAGAACATCTTCCAAAGTCGGGGGGGGGGGGGTCAGGGCGACCAGGGACACATGGGCCAAGAAGGGACAGCACATGGACTGAAATTGCATGGCTGGGAAACATGAACGAAAGGTTGCCATGCCTGGGGGACTCTTGGTGGGGAAGTGAGGAGACCCAGGCTGGGCCTGGTGGGGATCCCTCTGGAGCCTCGCCCCTCCATCAGCTTGGATTCACGCAGGCTGGGTTTCAGTCCCAGGCTTGTCTTGTGCCTCAGTTTCTTCATCTGAACAGTGTTATTCATGCTAGAACCTTCCTCTCCACTGGGAGGCAGGAGGCCACTGGAAGGGTGGGGAGGACCACCTACGTCTAGGGAGGTAAGTCTGGCTCCAGCCGGTGTGGCTACTGGGGGGATCGGAGTCCACTCACCTTTGAGGACGTCCCTTGCCTGCTCCCCACTCCTCCAGGCCCAGACCCAGGCCTTCACTTGCACTGATGACAATACTGTCAGCTGACCCAGTGAGGGGTGTGTGAGACTCCAGACTAAACCGCATGGACCAGAATCTGGGGGTGTGGCCGCTCTGGGAATCTGATCACTAGGGGACCCTGGAGCCGCAATTGAGTTGAGAACTGCTGGGTCTATCCTCAGAACTCGAGTCTGGGTCCACGAGGATTGCTCCTGACCCAACTCCTTTCACAGACAGGCTCACGCCTCAGGCTGGTGCTGGTTATAGTGACCTTCTCCAGGTCTGCCTTCCACACGGTGTCTTTGGGGCTTGTGCAGAATGCCCAGTTACATTTTAATTCCAGATGAGCAACATAGGCTTTTTTTAGTATTAAGTATGTTCCAAGATTTGCATGGGACGCATTTACACTGAAAATATTACTTGTTGTTTATCTGAAATCTAAGTGAACCAGGCATCCTATATTTTACCTGATAACCCTATTGCCCAGGCCTGAGGCATCTTTCCTAGTTGTTGAGACACACTCATGCCCCTGGTGGACACCCTGATGTCTTTGCCTCTGTCCTGGAGGTTTCTCACCTGGGCCTGACATCACTGGCCGAAGTATCCAGGGAAATCTTGCAAGAGGTGGCTGCCTTGAAGAGTGAGTGGGAATGAAGCCTGGAAGGTGTCCGCGTAAAGCGGGCCAGGCTGAGAGAGGCCTCCTTCTAGGCTCTGACCCCCTTAGTCTCCCATGGAAGGGGGAGAGGATAAACGCCATCCCCTGCCCTCCCCTGTCACCTGCCCACCCCTCCGCCCAGGGCTCCAGGATGGTGGGAGGGCTCAGAATTAGTGATGGTGAATCTGGAGGGAGTTCTGGAAACAGACATGGCAAGATAAGGATCCCTCCAGATGGATCTGCCTGACATCAAATCATCTAATCCAAGGCCTCCTTTGGGCCTGTTTCCTGGGAAGAGGGGCTGCTGGCCTGCAGAGGGCGCCCTCCCCCCACAGGCCAGGAGCCCACCTCCCCAATGGTGCTGGTGGTGGTGCTGAGTGATGAGTTTGGGCAACAGGTCAGGCCCAGGAGGAGAGCACTCACCCACGTCAAAGGCTCCTAAAATCAGACCCACCACCTCCTACTACAAAATATTGTGGATGCCCCTTTTACCATCCTGAAATGAAATTCATAGATATTACCAACCCAGAGGCATAAATAAAACGCAGATGTACGGCTTTAATTGGAATAGAAAGGAGAAATAAAGAGAAAGCAATTGAGAATAAAATAAAATGTATTTCAGTCTGTAAATGTTTAAGCATGGCTACACGAGGAAGGCCTCTGGCTTTTAGCTGTAAACGGAGCACTGAACGTGGCAGGTCAAACACAGGTGCGTACAGGGCAGTTGTTCAGGTGAGTCAAATACCTGCCAAGATTTTCTGGAAAAGGAATATTTCTTTCCTTTAAAAAAAAAAGTTTATTTATTTTTAAGTAATCTCTATCCCCAACTTGGGGCTGCAACTCAAGACCCTGAGATTAAGAGTTGGTTGCTCTTCTGACCAAGCCAGCCAGGTACCCCTGAAAAACGAATATTTCTTGATAAAATTCCAAACCAAACAAAGTACAGATCTCCCCTGGATTTACTTAGTAGTTGTCCTCCTAGAAAATTCCGTGTATGCTTTTAGAGCCATACAACAAAATACTTTGTGTTGGTATGTAAAACCGAGTTAGGTTCTGGCCATGGAGATTTATCAATAGGTTTTTCACCCATATGAGTCCTGCAACAGTTCTTCCTTGCAGAACCATCCCCCTGCCCAGCAGTGGTACTCCCCACCACTGCTGCGACGACCAACCCAGGTACCCACAATTCTACAAGACGTGTCCTGGGGCCGAGGCCACACAGGGAACCAGGAACCGCCAGCTTCCAGCCTGGCCCCCTGCCCTGCAGCCTGGGCTCACTGCACCCCCAGTTCACAGACACTCTGAACTCTGCTAGCTCCTGGGGTCTGAGCCAAACAAGGTGGCCCACAAGTAGTTCGGGGTACGGGGGGGAGGCAAAGGATACAGGATGGACTGCCCTCTACATTCCCTTCTTTCCAGGGACTCCATCTGGAGCGGGTGGGGGAGGCGACAGCCACGTGTCCAGGGCTGGTGGACAGCGTGACGCGGCTCCGAGATACCCTCTCCCAAAAGGACTCACTGCGCCGGCTGTTGGGAGTGCTGTCCGCCCTTCGGGGATGGCCCCGGCTGCTGAGCTGCTCCTCTAAGGTTACCCCTACTTCCAGGCGGCCCCCATCCACGGACTTCCTAAGCAAGGAATCTAAAGGCCTGGCCATCTCGGCCCCCGCTTAGGACACCTCTGAAAGGCACAGGTGCTCCAGGGCTCCCCAGGGGTCGGACCCGTACCGCGGCTCTGCTTCTCCCTCCGCCCACTCCTGCTCTGGCCTCTCGCTTCCACAGGTGTAGATCCCAAGGCCTCGTCAATCAACTCCGGGACCTTCAACTCCAGCTGGGAGCCTTCTCGGAGAAGACAACCCGCAACACCTGGCCACGGGCCGCGCTGGGGGATTGTGGGAAGGGCGGGGCAGGAAAGGGCGGGGCAGGAAAGGGCGGGGCAGGAAAGGGCGGGGCAGGAAAGGGCGGGGCAGGAAAGGGCGGGGCAGGAAAGGGCGGGGCAGGAAAGGGCGGGGTCATTCCTGCGGCCGGGTCCTCAGAGAAAAGGACCCGCTAGGATAAGTGCAGACAGAAAGGGAGTTAGTAGAGGGACTGGCTGGCGCGCTTGTGGAGGCTGAGGCGTCCCACCGTCCGCACGGCAGCCGGTGGAGTTCCGGTGGAGTTCCAAGTGCAAAGCTAAAAGTCTGAGAACCGGGGAGCCCACAGTGTAAGTCCCAGTCTGAGTTCGAAGGCCCAAGGAACAGAAGTGCTAATGTCTGAGGACAGAAGACGGGTGTCCCCACTCAAGGAGAATGCAAATTCACCTCTCGTCTGTGTTTTTGTTCCACTCAGACCCTCAGATTGGAGGATGATGGCCCCCCATACTGGTGAGGGTGGTCTTCTCTCCGTCTGCAGATCGCATGCCAAGTTCTTCTGGAAACGCCCCCATCATCACACCCTGAAATAATGTTTTACCAGCTATCTGGACATCCCTTAGCCCAATCAAGTTGACGCATAAAATTAGCCATCTCAGCCCTTCCAGAGGAGGTGGGCTTTGGGCCATCTTGACGGACAGTTACGACTTAAAGAATTTGGGATTTAGAGGGCAAGAAGGGCATCTCAGCTGATCACTACTACCATCCTTGCCGATGGTAAGTACTCATTTACACACCTCACGTGAGCAGGGAGGCCTCTGTGGGGGGAGTGGTGAGGCATGGGGCTCTGATGGAAGATGAGGCTGGACTGAGTGGGAACATGGGCTTTATTTGGAAGGCAATGGGGAGCTTGAGAGCAGGGAGAGCTGTTGCAAGATAGCATTTTTAGAAAGGTCTCTGTGGAACAAATGCATGTTGCATTAGAGAAGTTTGAGGCTATTGCTGATGTCTGAGTGAGATCCCACGAGTTCTGCCCAGAGCTGTGGCCATGGGACACACGCAGCAGATGACTGGGTGAAGAGTGGGGGGAAGGGAAGGATGGCCCCTAGCCGAGAGCTGAACATGTGGAGGACAGTCACTGGGCAGGTGTGGATGGCTGCAGGGGATTCTGTAGTTTTTCCCAGTCAGGGGCAGGGGTGAAGTGAGCCTTTCCTTGTACAGGGTCTGCCTGGGGACCCATCAGATTTGAGGACCCCAGTCCCTGTCATGGTTGGCTTGAGGGGAGGGCCAGGAGAACAAGAGCTGGTATATCAAGGTAACACTAGCTAATGTAACATAGAACACCCCTACCCCCAACACATGCACACTCATTTCAGTGCCTTAACCCAATACAATGTTCACCTGCGTACACCTGCAGGTGTTTCTGGTTGGCAGGTGGCTCATCTCCGTGGTGACCAAGGTTCCTCTAGTGTGTGGCTCTTTGAGCTCTCAGGTCCTCAGTGTTCCCTAAATTCAGTGGATAGATGGGGAAAAGGGGGGGCACACCCACTTCTTAAAGGCCTTGACCAAGAAGTGACGTGCATCACTTCTGTACACATTCCACTGGTGAGAACCAATCATGGAGTCTCACTAGATGCAAAGGCGGCTGGGAAATGTAGTCCATGGTTGGGCAGCCACTTCCCAGTGACAACTGCACACGGAAGAAGGGAGCAAGAGTGTTGGGTCTACAGGTAGTCATCGTTGCCCCATCTGGCAGTGGGGCCAGAAGGAGGAAATGCCCCCAGTCTCCAGCAGGCTTCCAGGAACAGGTCTCCACAGTGAGTGCTGAGGGCACTTTGTGTACCTTGTGGGTAGGATCTGCCCACAATAGGCTGGGGGGTTGGCAGGGTGTGTGGAACGTGACCCTCATATGCTCCGTGTGTGATGTGGCAGTCGTGGGCTGTGTGTGTGTTGTGCACAAGGGCGGTATTAGTTTTCTAAGCAGCTTAAAGCAACGTGCGTTCATTAGCTCACAGTTCTGTAGGTTAGAAGTCAGGTGGGGATGGTTGGGGTCCTTGCTGAGAGTCTTACAAGGCCAAAATCAAGTGTGTCTGGGCTGGGCTCTTCTCTGGAGGCTCCAGGGAAGATGTGCTTCTAGACTCACTCAGGTTGTTGGCAGAAGTCTGTTCCTTGTGATTGTAGGACTGCCTGCCTGTTTCCTTGCTGGCTGTCAGCTGGGGGTCGCTCTCAGCTCTAGAAGCCACTTTCTGGTCCTTGCTTGTGGCCCCTCCACTTCCAAAGCCAGCAACCGTGTGTCAGATCCTTCTGGTGCTTCAGAGCTCTCTGATGCCCTCTTCTTTTTTAAAAAATATTTTATTTATTTATTTGAGAGCACGAGCTGGGGGAGAAGCAGGCTCCCCGTGGAGCAGGGAGTCCAATGTGGGGCTCAATCCCAAGACCCTGAGATCATGACCTGAGCCTAAGGCAGATGCTTCATGACCAAGCCACCCAGGCGTCCCGCTGATGTCCCCTTCTGCCACTACGGGAAGAAAACTTGCTTTTAAAACGCTCTAGTGATTAGATTAAGCCCGCCCAGATAATCTCTTTCGCCGAGTGCCATAATCACAGGAGAGATAGCTCATGTTCATAAATACCACCCACGCTCAGAGGGGAGGGGGTCCGACAAGGTCAAGGGTCAGTGGGGATCATTCTTAGAATTCTTCCTCCTACAAAGGCTGGGTTTGAATGCCTTTGATCCTAGTTTCCTCCTCTGCAAAGTGCAGGTAATTGTATCACATGAAGATATGGTGAGAATTAAATTCATTTATCCATATATATGAACAAACATTTGCCAAGCACCTTCTCTGTACTGGGGGCCGCTCTGGGCACTAGGGATCGGCTGCAAACATGACAGGCAAAGGTGACATGCAGGAACGGCCAGCAGCCCAACTTGGCCTGTGCTTGGGCAGCAGTCCCAGAGTCGCTGTCCTGGGGCTGACATTTCAGGCCGTCGCCACCCCTCTCCCCCTGCAGCCTGGCACAACCTGTTGCGCCCTCCCTGGGCCCAGGAGCAGACATCTCCCAGTTGTTGGGAGGATAAGCCACCTCTCCTGAGCTCAGGCATGCAAAGTGGTGGCAGCTGCAGCATGTCCCTCCATCAGCTCCATCCAGGGATTCAGAGAATTCATCCGCAGATGTCTCCTGGGACATTTAAAGCAATTAAGACAATCCCTACTGACTGCCCACTATGCTGTGCTTCCTCCAGGCCGCCCTCCCAGATTGCCTGTGGTGGGGCGCCATCCCTCTTGGGCGACCACAGTCCAGCCTGTTCCTCTCCTGCTGCACAGTGCCCCACCCTCCCTGTCCTACTCCACTGGGGGGCCATAGCTTACCTCCATTCCTGGTTTCTGGCTGGAGGGCTGCCTGGAAGAGTTGCCTGAAGAGGCAACTGATTGAAGTCCTGTCGGTTACAGCCTTGGCCCCTGTACCCCCAGCTTGAGAGAAAACAGAGGCCAACATAGAGGCTCTTGCTTTCAAGTGGTGGCTCTAAAGGCCTAAGCTCTCACCTTCCTCTGCCTGCAAGTCCCACTTAAAGGGCTTCTTCCTGCACATCTGCCCCCCACCCCACCCCAGATCCCCTTCTTGCCTGAATCTTCAGTTCCAGTCCTATTTCACCGCTTGCTGTCACCCAAACTCGAAGACCCTCGCCATTTCCTCAGTCCTAAGAAATCCTTCCTCCGTCCGCCCCACAGATGTCTGAGGAGTGAATAATTGATGGTGGCTGATGAGCAGAGCGGGAGGAGGGCTGGTTTGAATCCTGGCTGTTCCTCAGGGACTCGATGGAGAAGGCTATGTTCACTGTAGTGGGGGCCCCCAGAGTCAGCTGGTGCCTCGTTGTGGTGTAGACACTCTGGAGTGGAGAGCTGGGGGCGGGGGTGGGGGGCCAGGGGCTGCTGGCATGGGCATCCGAGTACAGAGAAGGCTCCTGGACAGGAGTCAGGCTGAGGGACATGGCCCAGGACAAAGCTTGGCTCTCAGAGGGGAGGGTCATCTAGGCACAATGGAGGTCCTTGGGTTGTCACTGGAAAAGGAAACTTGTTGGTTCTGACCAAGAGGGGCCATGGAGGAAGAACATTTTTTAAAAGGTTGGAAAACTCATGTTTATTCACTGTTCTTTCCTGTGAGATCATGAGCTATGCTTTGGGAGCCTTAAAACCTAAGAGAACTTGGCAAGGGATCCTACAGGTGGCCTTGGCAGGTGGGGACCACAGCCTGGGAAACATGGATGGGTTGGTTATACACAGATCTGAGCTCCGAATGACATGATGTCACTGGGGGGGCCCTCCTCCCCCAAGAGCAGGGGCCTCTGCTAACCCTTAGCGGACACTCACAGTTACAGATAAAGGAGATGTATGTATGGCCATACCGCACGTGCGCGCTCATCTCCTTTCTGGGGACCGTCTGCCGCTTTGCCTTCAGCCCAGAGAGTAGAGAGCCGGCCCAGTAGAACGGATCATTGAGGATGTGCGGGTTCCCTGTGACAGCCCAGTGTGAGAGGCTGCTGACCTCAGGGAGCAGGAATGCAGGCTGTCTGAAATCATGGTGATGATGGACAGAAGGGAAAAGGCTGCATTCTTTCCTCGCAAAGAGCTGCCAGGCGTGAGCACACATGTGTGTATGTGTGTACGTGTGTGCGTAGCAGGAACCCAAGAGAATGACATTTCAATGGCTGAGCTCCAAGTCCGCTCCCAAAAAAATGTAAAATTAATGTAAAATTTGGTCTTGCTTCCTGCTGTGTTCCCAGTGCCCTCAAGAATGACTAGCTGGCTGGAGCTCGGGGACTGATGCAGGTGGGCAGCGCCATTGGCGTGCTCAGCCAGGGCTCCTGCCCGGACTGTCCCCACCGGGTACCCTGCTGTCTGCCCAGAGGCCTCCTGAGGGTCCTTCTGGTTTGTGGCTCTGCCATCCTCGATGCCCAGCCTCCATCCTGAGCTCTAAACTGAGTGTTGGCCATGTCCCAGTTGTGGGGAGGGTAGATGGAAGCGGAAGACATGCTCTTCTTCTCCGAGGGCAGATGGAAGCCGGGCCGATGACCAGCGCTCATGCCCAGGAAGCCAGAGCGCAGTCCCGTGGCCCACCTAGCGACCAGGCAGGGGTTCTGTTATTACAGGAGGAAAACGAGAGTGGATTTTGGATAATAGCATTTTGTCCACAAAGCAAGAGAGATGGAGGGTGGCTTGGAGGCTTGCATATGGAGGCAGGGAGGCCAGGTAAGAGGCTTTTGTCATAAAATCCAAGTGAGAAGTCACGGTGGCCTGGACCAGGAGGTCGTCTCTGGGGTGAGACCACAAATGGAAGGATTCAAGAAATATTTAGGAGGTAGAACCAACAGGATTTGGTATTATTATTATTATTTTTTTAAAGATTTTATTTATTTATTTGACATACAGCCAGAGAGAGAGGGAACACAAGCAGGGGGAGTGGGAGAGGACGAAGCAGGCTCCCAGTGGAGGAGCCTAATGTGGGGCTCGATCCCAGAATGCCAGGATCACGCCCTGAGCTGAAGGCAGATGCTTAACGACTGAGCCACCCAGGCGCCCCAGGATTTGGTATTAGTTAAATATTGAGGGTGAAGGAGTAGAAGGGGTTGGGGGTGATTTCTGTATATCCAGCATGAAAATTGGGCACATTCATTCAGCAAACATTTATGGACTCGATCACACATGGCAGGGACCGTGCCTGGACAAGTGTGGCACTATCTCTGTCCTCGTGGGGCATTGGGGGAGAAAGAGTCACCCCCAGGAAACACGGGGGGGGGGCAGCAGTCAGATGCTTGGAAACCAGTTAGGGTGGACAGGATTTCAGGGGAAGCAGAATTTACCTTCGGGCATGGGGGTATTTGGTAGGGCTGAGCTCTCCTAGAGGAGGAGGCAGGCATTCCAGAAGTAAGCAGGAGGAGCCAAGACTTGGAGGGGGCCCAAATTATCAGGAAAAACTTCCTAGTGATGGTTGTGGGCACCATGATATAGAGCAAACCCTTTGGAACCAGATGGACCTGAATTCAAATCCTGCCTCTGTGCTCACGTGTTCCTGGTGGAGTTATAAATTAGATCAATCTCTATTGTAGGCTATTTGGCATTATCTGCGGAAGCCACAAACACACATATTCCTCAACCCAGCAGTCTGCTTCCAGGAAGGTATCCTACGGATGATACCCAGACATGTGGGGAGCAATACATAGACAAGGCTATTTATTGCAGCATTGCTTTTGGAATGGCAGTAAGATTAGAAATAACCCAAATGTCCATCCATATAGGATGGAGTAGAGAAATGATATGTTTATGCAGTGAAGAAGAATGAAGTTCCTTTCAGTGTACTAAGATGGAAAGCTCTCTAAGATCTATTGTAAGTGATAAAAGCAAGGCACAGATCAGTGTGTAGAGTTTACTTCTATTTCGGTGAAGAAAAAAGGTGGGGAGGGAAGGATATCAGTCTAAATATATCTGTATTGTTTTTATATTCGCTTGTATATGCACGAAATATCTGTGGAAGGGACACACAAGGTCAGTAGCTTCCAGGACAGAGAATTAAATGACTGGGAAGCATGGTTGGCTGGCAGACTTTTTACTCACTCTTTTGTACATTTGGAGTTTCAGATTATGTGAATGTATTTTTTTTAAGATTTTATTTATTTATTTGAGGTAGAGCACACACGCATGAGAGTGAGCGTGAGTGGGGGAGAGGGGCAGAGGCAAAGGGAGAAGCAGACTCCTGGCTGAGCAGGGAGCCCGACATGGGGCTCGATCCCAGGAAACTGGGATCATGACCTGAACCAGGGCAGACGCTTCATCGACTGAGCCACCCAGGCGGTGGGGCTGGATTCTAACCCAGGTCTGATCAGCACCTGGGACCCAGGTCTGCAGCAGGCCGTCAAAATCAGTAACTTTGGGCTTGGCAGATGCTTTCTGTAAAGGGCCAGAGAGTAAACATTTTAGGCTTTGCAGGCCACTCGGCATCTGTCCTGTCTGCCCCACTTTGCCGTTGTGAAAGCAGCCACAGGCAAGCTTAGACAAGTGCATAGCGTTACGTCCCAATAAAACTTTCTTTGGGGACACTGAAATCTGAATGTGATATAATTTTCTTGTGTTGTGACATTTTATTCCTCTTTTGATTGCCTCTCCCCGCAACCATTTAACAAATGTAAAACCGTGTGTAGCTGCTCTCTGATAGCCTGTACAAACACAGGTGGTATGGGCCCCGGTCCGTAGCTGGCAGATACTCTGCCCAGCCTACCTCTCTAAATGATCTGATGACCAGAAAAGGCACCACTGGCACTAAGGCCTTCCTCGGGATGGGGTTCGTCCCCCACACACCAGCGGCCACAAGGCTAACACCTGCCCCTCACTGTCTGGATGCTTGTCTCCAGAATAGAGGGGGAAGGGGCAGGGCCTGGGCCCTTCCCTGATCAGTCCTGGCCCTTTGAAGACCTGGTTCATTTTTATTTTTATTTATTTTTTAAAGATTGATTTATTTATTTTAGAGAGCTGTGGGGCGCCTGGGTGTCTCAGTTGTTAAGTGTCTGCCTTCGGCTCAGGGCGTGATCCCAGGGTCCTGAGATGGAGCCCTGCATCAGGCTCCTCCACTAGGAGCCTGCTTCTTCCTCTCCCACTCCCCCTGCTTGTGTTCCCTCTTTCGCTGACTGTCTCTCTCTCTGTCAAATAAATAAAATCCTAAAAAAAAAAAAAAAAAGAGCGAGCTGCATGAGTAGGGGGAGGGGCAGAGGAAGAGGGTGAGAATCTGAAGCAGACTCCACGCTGAGCACTGAGCCCAACGCGGGGCTCGATCCCGGAACCCTGAGATCAAGACCTGAGCCGAAATCAAGCATTGGACGCTTAACCAACTGAGTCACCCAGGCGCCCCGACCTGGTTCATTTTTAAATGAGGAACAGGCTGTGTGAAGGGCCTGACCTTTCCAAATCTGTCCAGAAACTGAGATCTCTCTTGAGGCCAGAAGTGGGGGCAAAGTTTGGCCCCCAACACTGCCCCTCTTATGCCCTGTTCTCTACCACTTCCAAACCTGCTTCTGCGCCAGTCCTGCCAGGGCCAGCTCAGGTGGTGGCTGGGGGGGGGGGGTAGGGGGCAGGGGAGGAAGGGAGACCTGGCCAGGGCTGCTGGAGGAGGCCACAGTGTTATCCGGGGCCTGCCTTCCTCTGGGAGGCAGGGGGCAGGGAGATTTTATTTGAAAACCTGCCTCAGAGTGTGGAGGGGCTCAAATGAGCAGGAATGTACGGACTACTCCCTTCAAAGGAGCCTCTTTCAATGCTAGCTACTCTTTTCTCCACTCTGTTCTTTTTGGCTGGTCTCCTCTGCGCAGCCCTCTTTTCTTCCTCTTCTCTCTTGACCTCCATTTGTTTCCTTCTCCCTGGTCCCCTCCCAACATGGCCTGAGTGCCGCTGCTGAGCCTGTGCTCACACAGCTCCTTCCTCCAGGAAGCCCTGAGTCCCTTTCCCTGCCTGGACGTACTGTCCTTTCAGAGAGATGCCACCTGCTTCCTCTCCCGCTGCGGCTGGGGTCAAGTCTTCCTGGGGGATGGTCGGCCTTCTGAGAACCACGGCCCGGATTTGGTGCTCCCCAGTCTGGGACTCCAGACCCCACCCCCCGTCCCCCAGCTTGGTGGTCAGGGCCTTTCGTGATCTGTCTCCGGCTTTGTTCCCTCCCCTGCAGCCCTTACAGCCTCGGAGGGGAGGGAGTATAACCCCCTGCTGTCCAACAGGAATATGACTCGAGCCACAAGTGTAATTTTAATTGTTTTAATAACCACTTTAAAAAAGTAAGAAACAGGTGGAATTAATAATAGCTTAGCCCATCATATCCACAGTGTTATCATGTTATTGATTTAACAATGATTTAGATACTTAATATTCTTTGTTATCTACTGCGTCTCAGAGAGCACGTTACCTTACGCTCACAGTGCATCTCAGGCCCCATTTCAGGTTCCCAGTGGCCACATGTGGTAGGTGGCCCCCATGTTGGACAGCTCAGGCCTAGCCTAGCCCTGACCCCTAATCCTTACCCCTCAAAACTGCATGAGTAACTAGCGGCTAAGTGTAATACAAGGCCCTGTTCGTGATGAAACTTGGGAGTTTTCTTTTTGCTTGGATTTCACAGGGAAGAGGCAAGTGGCGCCTTGGCAAAGGGGGTTCGTGCCTGTTGGAAGGTCCGTAGGGGACAAGCAAGTCTTGCCCAGGAAGGTGGGGAACGGGCTGCCCTCTGTGTGCGAGTCAAAGCCCAGACGCTGTGATATGGGTCCGCAGAGGAAACCAGGTGGCTGCCTGGGGTGGGAGGGCAGGTGCTGCAGGCATCTCGTTCTCAGGCGGACAGGGCAGTGGGCTCTTGTCAATGCCAAGCTTTGAACCAAGCTCTCTGACCCTGTGGGGTCCCGGCTGGGGGCAGCCATCTCCTGTTAGGGACCTCAGGGAATGTTGCTGGAAGAGGGGGCTGTGTCGGATCTGGGTCTCTCCTCCTCTCCTTTTGGCACTTCCGTCCATCTTTTCCTGTCTTTGCCCCCGAGCTCATGAGCTGAATGTCCCCGGCTGAAAAGGCCTGCATCTGCCTCTTTCTCTCTTGAATACCCAGGCTCCAGTTGGCTCCAGAGGAGCATCCTGGGAGAGGTGGCCAGCAGAAGCCAGATACTGGCCACCTGGAGCCCCGAGTGCACCTGCGGGCGGCCCCTCCCCCACCCGGGCCCTGGGACCAGGCAGGCGGCCCAGCCCACCTGAATGCGGCTTCAAACACTAGCCCCTTCCACTCAGAGTCACTCACAAAATGTGTGTGAGTGTGCGAAGGGGACTGGGACTGAGGGTGGGGTAGGGCTGTCTGGGGCGCAGGGCTGATGGCTGGGGTCTCCAGGACTGGTCTGGTATAAAGGGACATTCATTCCTGACAGGTGTGTGCTGGGCCTAGGCCTGGCCAGGGCCAGCCAGAGCTTTCGGCAGGATTTAATCAGGGCTGAGGTGGGCCCCTCCCTCCTGAGAGCTGGAGTTGTGCTCTGGCAGACATCACTGTGTCGTGCTGGAACCCGACGTGGGGAGGAGTAAGCCAGCCTGAGCCACCTGGCCACAGAGCCACATCACCTGGGTGACCAGCTGGTGCAGCCTCTCGTGGTCCAGATGGGCAAACTGAGGCCCCAGGTGGCACGAAGAAATGAAGGCTGATTCAGGGCCAGTCTATGAGAATTGGGGCACTGACGTGGCCTCATTACCCCTGTTTTACAGATGGAAGAATCAAGGTTCGAAGCTTTATGAGCTTGGCCGAGGCTCACAGCAGGTAGGTGGTGGAGCGGGCTTTTCCCACCCCAGGATGGGGACGCAGCTGTGCCTTTCGATGGGTTCCTCTTTCCCTCAGCTGCTCTACCCTCAGTCCCTGACTGAGTTTAGGGACAGGGAGGGGGGATTTCAGGGAGTGACCCGGACAGTGTAACCAGTGTGTCTCGGGCTAACAGTTCAGGTGAGCAAGAAATTTATTTTTCTCTCGTTCTATTTACTGTCCATTGCAAGCCCTTTTTGGGGAGCGGGGGAAGCAGAAGGGGTCACGGTGCAAGTGTAACTTCAGACAGTGTGGGTTCTTCTCCTTTTCCCCAAGGGGTGGTTTCAACTTGATGGGCAGCTTTCTCCTCACTTCAGTGCCGCTTTTGGGGACCCGGGGATCCTTCTGTGTTTCTAAAGACTTGCTGGGACCCAGAAATTTCTGAGACTTGCTTATAGAACTTTCTATAGATGTCTAGACATCTCCCCCAGTCTAGACATGCTCCCTTAGAAACTACCCCTTCTAAGTGAGGCTCTCCTTCATGCCTGGGATCTCACATGCAGCGTGAGCTCAGAGTTTCTCAAAATGTCTCAGATTTCATCAATTGGTCCCATCATCCCTCTTTCCTGCAGCCCGGGGGCTTGGTGGGCAGTGAGGGATGTGGGGAGGTTGACCACTGCACTGACCACCAGCGTGTGCTGCTCTGCTGATGGGGGCAAGGCTGCATGTTGTGAGGGTCCTTGAGGGTCGAGGTGGCCTTCCACTCTCTTTCTAGGGGAGCATGTCCCATCAACAGTCAGCTGTGAGTCCCCAGGGCCATGAGGGTTACCGTGGACCAGCTGGGTTCTGGAAGCCCTCTGGGCCTCTGGGTTCCCTGATCAAGCCTAGGCACAAGGGGCAGACTGGCTTCCCTGAAGGAGAGGGGACAGTCTTAGTTTGCCCAGAATTAGGACGCTGGTTCTCAGGGCAAAGGACTTTCAGTACTAAAACTAGGATAGTCCTGGGTAAACTGAGATGAGTTGACACCCTGTCTTTTTCCCTCCCTCCGTCTCTCTCCTTCGGCCTGCTATAGCTGGACTGGGGAGGGGAGGAAGGATCAAAGGACCTTCATTTCTGTATTCTATGCTTGGGGTAAGGTTCCAGGCAGACCGGAGGGGGACAAGACTCCTTGGCGAGTCCAGCCCAGCCGTCCCCACCGTCTCCAGTCCCAGTAAAGGAGTAAGGTTTGTTTCTGGTGCTTCCTGTCTTCATGCTGGGCTGCTGCCAAGCCTGGCCTCCTGTTGAAGGCAGTCCTAGGGACTTATGGATCCACACGGCCAGGACACAAAGCCCCTGGGCCCATACTGCCTCACTCTGTGACCTTGGGCAGGTCACTCCTCTTCCTTCTCGCCCCAGTCTCCTTAGCTGTGAAATGGACGGTTGGATTTAGAAGGTCTGTTGAGGCCCCTTTAGTGTTTTGAGCCCACACTGATGAGAACCCTGACCCTGCTCGCCATATGTAGCCCTGGAAAGTCTAGCAGGAGGCCAGCAGCTTGAGCTATTAGGCTTTGGGAAGGGCAGGCCAAGGACAATGTCCTGCGGGTCTGGACCAAGGAAATAAATTAGTCCTGCACCAGGAGCGCATTGGTTAGAGCTAGGGGCCCCCTAGGACTTGGACTCATCCAGTAAGTCCAGACTTCCTCACTGCTAGAAGCAAACAGAAGTAAAGCGAATTGCCTAAAGTAACACAGCAAGTGGGTGATCCAGCAGGCGTTACAGGCCTGGTCTGCTGGCTTCTCCCCAGGGCTGTCTTGGCTCCTTCTTGGGACCACTAATATTACAAAGCCCTCCCCACATGGAATGTCGCCTCCTGCCCAGCACACCCGCTCCTCAGCTTCCTGAACCTGCAGCACTTAGACCCCCAGATCTGGAAGGACCCCACAAACATGGGGGGTGTGACGGGTGTGGCTCACCTCTGAGCTAGCTGCTGGAGATGCCCCCCAATCATGGGGGAGGTGGGAGGTGGGGAGCAGCTGGGGGATTTAGGGGTGGGGTGCAGAGCGTGGGGCCCTGATGGCTGTGGGGTTTGAATCTGGGTCCTTCTGAGCGGGGGCTTGGCTTTTACAGAGGTTCTCAGACGTGAATGCCTAATATCTTCAGTAAATAGCAATGACAGAGGTGATAGTAATACAGGATTCCATTTATGGGGCGCTTACCCTGTTCCCGGCTCTGTTCTGAGTGCTTTGGTGCATTTGGTGCTCACAACAGCCCTACAGGACAGGGGGTCTTATTATGACCATTTTACAGCTAAGAAAACCAGACAGAGGGGCGCCTGGGTGGTACAGCGGTTAAGCGTCTGCCTTCAGCTCAGGGCGTGATCTTGGCGTTGTGGGATCGAGCCCCATATCAGGCTCCTCCGCTGTGAGCCTGCTTCTTCCTCTCCCACTCCCCCTGCTTGTGTTCCCTCTCTCGCTGGCTGTCTCTATCTCTGTCGAATAAATAAATAAAATCTTTAAAAAAAAAAAAAAGAAAACCAGACAGATCGAGGTCAATACTATCACATGGTCACGTCACTGAAGACGGAGGGTGGGGGGAGCGAGTTCGAGGTCTTATTCCCAGGACGCTGAGTGGTGCGGAAGGTCTTGTTCTGAAATTTAGAGACGAGTTTGCATTGTAACACCCAGCAGTGACAGTTTTAATTTGAAAATCGTGTTTTAAATGACAGCTGTTTTAGACCAAATCTTGGCATCAAATTAAAACTCTGGTGGGGGTTGGCTTTGTATTTCCTGGAACACTTGGCCAGGCTGCCCCCAGGGGGCACTCATGCCCCATCCAGGAGGCATGTCTGGCCAGAGATACTGCCCCTGACAGCATGCAGGGCCCCCAAGTCGAGATTCTTCGGAAGGGCAGGAGATACTCAGCGGAAGTACAGCACCAAACTTTTAACTCCATAGTATGGCTCCTCCCCTCATGAGCAGAGGCTCCCCCCCAGAGTGGTGCGATGATGGGCTTCAGGGAATCTTTGTGCAAAATGATGTGAGGGGGACACATAGGGTATTTCTAGGGAGAGAGCCCCAGGCTTTCATGAAGTATCACAAAAAAGGCTGATATACCTTCATGGTTAGGAACTCTGCTCTGGGTTCCAGAATCCCAGGACAGGGGTGCTCCCTTCCCAACCATGGCTGGTCCCTTTGGCATCACCCCGGCAGGGCAGGCCATGCTGACGTCTCTAAGCACCTTGAGAAAAAGCCAATAGAGCCTTCCATTCTCTTCCCCAAAAGTGGGAGACTTGCAGAAAACGCCCTACCCATCCTGCCCCGGCTTGAGCAGTGTCTGAGGGCGGGAGGAAGCCCAGTCCCCCTGCTGCTTACTTGCCTTGTGAGTTCCCCTTCTGGGCCTTAGTTTCCTCACTTATAAAAGGAGGGATGTGAATATCTGCTTTGTAGGGTGTTCTCAGGATCAAAGCCAAGTCTCATAGGTGGGGGTCTGTTGCCCCTGCAGAGCTGGGTACCGGGGAACTTCTGGGCTGCTCTTGGCTGGTGCTCCTTTTCCAGAGTCCAGGCCCTCCACCTGCAGAGCAGAGACAGTGGCAGAGCAGAGCCAGGAGCAGAACATTATTTGCTGGCCAGGCCTTCCTGGCTGTAGCAGGACAGCCTTTGTCCCCCTCCAACAGGCTGCTGGTGTAATCAAGCTAGAATGTGAGCTCCCCCGGGGTAGGATCTTGTCTCTTCCGTTCTCTGCTGTGTGCCCAGGGCCTAGAACATTATGCCCCACACAGGAGGTGCTCAATGAGTATTTGTTGAGTAACAGATGGGGCCATGGGGAAGGGGTAGCCAGACAGAGCTGGGAAAGTGTGGGGGAGGGGCTGTGACATTTTTATACCCAAAGGCCCAAGTTCAGCTCTGTTACCAACTTTCTGGGGGACTGTGGGCACCTTTGTCCTCTCCAGGCCTGTTTTCCCATCTAGAAAATGACGGGCTGTCCCAGAGGGCTCCAGGCTCCATCCAGGCCCTGTGCGTTGGTGGGAACCATGACCACACCGTCTTGAGAGCACGATTTGAGAGAGGGAAGCGGGGAAGGCATGAGCAACCCAGGAGTTCTGAGGGGTCAGGACAGGGGGGCACTCTGTGGTCAGACCTAGACCTGGACCTTGGCAGCTGGGGCCTGCGGGAAGCTTTCTGCTGCCTCCCACAGGACGTGCTCCCTCACTGGCCCCCAGTCCTTCACCTGCTCAGCTGTGGGAACACTTGTTCCGCTGTTTGCAAATGAAGCGACGCCAACACTGCCAACACTCTGGAAGCTCTGAGGAAAAGAGATCCTGTCTCTAGCTGGGACCCTGCTCCGCCCTTGGCCCTGGGTCGCAACGGCCTTCACAGTCCCCCAGACCCTGGGGAGACGGGGTTGATCCAGGGAAAGCCTTGGGTTAGCTTCGTGCTGGTTTGTAAGTCTCAGTGCTAACCCCACCGCTGCTCTCCTTTCTCTGTCTTTTCTGAGTTACTTCTGGGACTATAGCCTGATATGAAAACCTACCTGGGATTATAATTAGACATATTTTACTATTTAATTTAAACAATGTATTTCATCAGCAATATAGCATGTATTTTAAAATACTGGTGACCGATGACTTTTAAAATGAGGCTTCCATCTGTCCTTCTGAGAAAGTTCTAGCATGTTGCTCACTCCCCACCCCAACCAGCACTGTCTCTAGCAACCACTGAAATAGTAGTAAATACAACCCAATTGCATTGCAAATTACTTCGAACAAAAGTAGGACGTGCTTTTGGGTGAACATTGCAGAACTAGATGAGATTTTTTTAAAGATGAAAACTCTCCTTTCCCCTCCATTTAATAGAAACAGTTTAGTGTATCATGCCAGATATTGCTGTGCACATATGAACTATGCACACATTTATATAAATTTTTGTACAAATAAAATAATAGTCTACATATCATTCTGCAATGTATATACCCTTCCAGTCAGAACATGCGAGTCCCCCCTGTCGTTTGCATGGTCGCATTAATGGACATTTGGTTGGTTTCCAGTTTTCCATTATTGCAAAAAGTGCTGATATGACACTTTGTACTTAATCTTTGTGCACTTGTATGAATTTATCTTCAAGGCAACTTTCTAGAAGAGGAATTACTTAGTCCAAGGCTATATAAATTTAAAATATTCATAGAGGGGCGCCTGACTGGCTTAGTCGGTGGAGCATGTGACACTTGATCTTGGAGTTGTGAGTTCAAGCCCCACGTTGGGTGTGGAGACTACTTAACAAGAAAATCTTTGAAAAAAAAGAAATAAAATATTCGTAGATCTCACCAAACTGTCAAAATCACATTTTTGTCTATTTACATGTTCACAGTGTACAATTGCTTAATTCAGCACCATGACTAGACCATCTTGCCAATCTTTATCTATCTGATAGGTGAGGGTTGTATCTCAGTGTTTTAATTTGCATTTCTTCAACTAGAAATGGAGCACCACTGCTTGTATTTATGAGCCTTTATACTTTCCCTGGAATCCATTGCCCCACTTTTAAGTTGTCTACTTCTTATTGATTATAAAAGTACTTTACATATGAAGGACATTGTCAAATTACTCTTTGGCTTGTTCTAATTACTGGCAAATATTTTTTTCTTAATTTGTGTTTTATTGATTTATGTTTTATTTCCAAAATCTGTGTAGTAACAGTTATCAGAATTTTCTTTATGGAGTCGTGGTTTCTTGCTGAGTTGCATTTTTAATACCACAACCTCAGTGACTGGGATGGTCTTCAATCCACACCCTGAGATTTAGGGGAGGAAGTGTTTTGTCATTTGCAGCTGAAAAGTGAGTGGTGCAGAGGGTCTACAGATATCCGGGGCAGCCAAGAGACCAGATGGTGTGATGGAAAAGAAGTGTGGACTTTAGTACTCCTCCTGGCTGCCCTGTCCTCCCTTTGTGTGGGTTTTTCCAAATGCACAATGAAAGAATTGAACTCCCAGGTCCCTTCCTCTTTTAACATTTGATGAGTCTGTTCACACGTGGTATGTCCTCAGGCAGGGTGCTGCCCCTTTTGGGAATTATTTCTTGGCCTCCTTAAAGGGGGAGGTAGAGCGGTGCCTGGATGCCTCAGTCAGTTAAGCAACTGCCTTCAGCTCAGGTCATGATCCCGGAGTCCTGGGATCCGAGTCCCTTGTCGGCCTCCCTGCTCAGCGGGGAGTCTGCTTCTCCCTCTCCTTTTGCCCCTCCCCACCCCCCACTCATGCTCTCTCTCCCTGTCTCTCATATAAATAAATAAAATCTTTATTTTATTTTTTAAAAAGAAGGGAAGGAACACAAGCAGAGGGAGAGGGAGAAGCAGGCTCTCCACTGAGCAGGAGCCTGATGTGGGGCTCGATCCCAGGACCCTGGGATCATGACCTGAGCCAAAGGCAGATGCTTAACGACTAAGCCACCCAGGAGTCCCTAAATAAAATCTTAAAAAAAAAAAAAAAAAAGTGGCGGTAGAACAGGATGAAGGGTCCCCTATAGCTCTGCTATGACTCTGCAGCTGAGTTTCCCAACATTCAGCGCGCCTCAGAGGCACCTGGGGAGGAGTCAGGAATACCAACAGCCGGGCCCCCCATCGAGGACAATTAAACAGGAGCCTCTGGAGGTGGCGTCTCAATAGCTCCCAATGCTCCCAGCTGACTGATGCTCCGTGTGTCTGGGGTGAGCCTGAGATTGGGCATTTCCAGCAAGCTCCAGGCGAGGCTGAGGCTAAGGCTGCAGGTCCAGACCACACTCGCAGTAGGAGGCTGGCAGCACCAGCAACCCCAGGGAAGCTCCTTAGAAATGCAGTCATGGATTGATCCCCCAGTCTGGCTCCCACAGTGCTGCTGGGCTGCTTGGGTAAACACACTTATCTCCAAACGCAGGCCTGTGGAAGTTACACCGTTGTATTTGCTTTCTGATCATTTATCAAGCTGTATACTTATGATCTTGCCAAGGAGAAAGGGACAGCTTATCCGAGACCCTAAAAAGGCTGGGGGACCCTGATGCAGTCCAGGCCGTGCACAGACGGGCAGTATTTGGGAGTCAAGAGCGTGATGATGGTGCGTGCTTTTGCGCTCTAACACAGAAGGAAGAAGGGAGTGAAGGGGTCCAGCTCAGCTACCAAGGAGTTCCCTGGGCTCATGGATGTTTAAAGTGGATCTTGGGTGAGCCTCAGTCTTCTCATCTGTACAGTGGGGTTAGTGATGCCTCCTTCTCCAAGCTACTCAGTTTTGGGTCAAATAACCTTCAAGCAAAGCAGCTAACCTGGCACATAGTAGGTGCTCAAGTTGAGCCAATCCAGCCCTCCGTGGGCGCTTCCCATGAAAATAGGTTAGGGCCAGATCTTGGTGCTAGGGCCACACATCGTGCTTACTGAGGTCGGACAGACCTGGTTTGCCCCCACTAGCGCTCATTTCATCTCCGTGAACCTCAGTTTGCTTGTCCGTTCAATGCAGATAGTCAGACCACGTTGGCAGGGTTGTCGTAAGGATTAAATGGGGCCACGTGTGTGAAGTGTGGCGGCCAGGGTCAGGCCCAGAGCCAGCAGCTCTGTGTACCCTGGGGGGATTCCTGGCTTCAGAGAACAGAGTCCCCTTTGACTCTGCTGGCTACCGCGGTCATTACACACAATCACCGAGCGCTGGAGAGCAAACATCTTCGCCCCACCTTTTCCTTGGCTGCAGCCCCTCCGGCCCCGCCGAGTTTGGGTTGGCGGGCAGGGCGAGTGGCTCGGCTTTGATGTGAGTTGTGTTGAAGCTGGGAGATGGAGGTGTGGGGCTCCCAGCCGGGCCTTGGTGGCTCGGGGCCAGCTCCTACTCTTCACCCCCAGAGCCGGCAGGGCCCTGCTGCCTTGGGCCAGTGGAGGAAGGGGCTTGGCATCGGTAGCCCCTCACACCATCCCTAAGCCATGGGCATGCTTGTTATTCCCATTTTCTTGTTGGGGAGACTGGGAGAATTGCTCCCCAGCTCTGGGGATCACCAAGGTACACGGGAAGGCAGAAGCACCTCCTGATTTGCTGTGAGTCCGAAAGTCCAGTGCATTCTCTGGAAGGTGCTTCATCTACGAAAGACCCCCCGCTAGCCCATGCCCACACAGGTTTTCCTGGGCATCTGCTTTGTGCCTGGTCCTGCGCCCCTGCCATGGGAGCAGGGAGGATGAACCAGACATAATTTCTGCACAGACATGGGTTCAAGTCCCAGCTCTGCCTCCGGCTGGCTATAGGGACAGTTCCTCTGGACCTCAGTTTCCTCATCTGTCAAATGGGGTGTTAAAGGGAAAGTTTAAAATATAGTATTGGGCGTGACAGTGATTTTTAAAGCTGTACTGGCATTATTAACACTCATGAGCTAAACTCCAAGTCTCCGCGACTGAAGCAGGAAAAGCACAGGAGGGGGCGCGTGAGGGGCTCTGGCAGCGCTCAGGGGAGCAGGCGCGGGATGGGAGACGGAGGACGCGCTTGCAGTCGGAAGGCTGGAGGGGCGGAAGACTTGTCTTTCTGCTTGTCTCGCCTTTCCTGCTCATTTTTCAGAGGAGGAGAAAGTAGCCCAGAGCGGGGTTTTGCCCCAGGATTGGAGAGGCAGGAGCCTGTGCCAGCTCTGGGCAGGAGTTTCCAGTGTAGACTACTATGCAGTCCTGGGAAACTGCTTTAACCCCTCTGGGCCTCAGTTTCTCCCTCTGTCGGCCACACAGAGCGAGCTGCCAGAAGTGCCTTGCTTCTGAAGCATGAGTACCTCTCCTGGAATGACCCAAGGGTCCATCGAAGTGGTTCCTCCAGAACCAGGCTTAGGTTGGATCAGACTAACGTGGAAGGGGTCAAGTTGGGGAGCCCCTCCCAGCGGGGTCCCAGAAACCTGTAGGGGAGGAGGTGGCTTTGGAGGGGAGAGTGGCTTTGTCTCCAGGTGGTCCTGGGTCCTTAGGAGGTAGAGGAGGGAGGCGAGGATGCCGGGGGACCGCAGGCATTCCAATTCCAGGGCGGGACCTGATGTGAGGAGAGAAGCCCGCTGTGGGTGGGGGGGCAGGCCTGGGGTCACGAGGGGAGGAGGAAGAGGAGGAGGTGGGGGACCATTGCCAGCCAGGAAATGTCTGCCTGCTGGCATCAGGCGTTCCTGAGCTAGCGTGCTTCCTGTAAGCAGTGCACACGGGCCCAGTGACCTCACCCCTCAGACATTCGGGGACAGCCCCCCATTCCAAATAGCCCATCCCATGGTCCCCTGGGACTGCAAACGGGTGGTAGTGTGGAACTTTCAGCATTGAAACAACATCCATTCACTCAACAATGTTTACTGAGCACCCATTTCGCGCGGGCCCCGTGCCAGGCACCAGCTCACAAAGGGAAACTTCAGAGCTCAGTGGCTAATGGGCCTACTTTCTTCCAGACCGTCCCCTGCACCTGGAGCTGGTGCAGATCTCCTTGTGTGCTCTTTTGGTGGGGACAGTGAGGTCATCACTGATGAGGTAGGGTCCCTAGAGTGGGTAAGCCCCCGAGAGGCGAGATGGGGAATGGCCCGCCAACACGGGTTTGGCCCCACTCATGCTAAGTTGCTGCACTGGGGGGTCTGTATCCCCCAACAGTCAATAGGGTGTCACCGCCCTCACTTACAGAGACACAGTTGAAGCCTCTTGCCTCAGCCAGCAGGCAGGCATTCTGGAATCCATCTTACGCCCGCTTGACCTTCATAGCAATCCTATGAATGAGACCCCGTGAGCCCCATTTGACAGATGAGAAATCCGAGCCTCAGAGAGGCTAAGCGACTTGCCCAAAGCCACTAGGTTGTTTCAAACTGTGGCTAGGGGCTCAGTTACGCTGGTTCAGTGTCTGAGGTCTTCACAGTCAGGAAAGACCCAGGACTGAGTCCTGGGCCCAGACTCGCATGAACAGTGTGACCTGGAACAAGGTCGCTCACCTGAGACTGTCTCCATCCTGCCTGGACATTCTGTCTCCTGGGAGCTCTGTTCCTTCTTGGAGCAATTTGGGCTGCGCTCAGGGGGTTTCGCCTCCCAGAACTCTCCGGCCACATGGGACCTGGAGAAGACCTGAGCCCGTTTCTCTTCCTCCAGGTCTAACCAGGTCATTGGCAAGATTTGATAGAGTGTAGACCATTTTACTAGGCATACTGGGCAGGGCGAGGTGGGGAGGAGGGAGAGGAGAGGAAGGTACAGCTGAAGAGCAGGACACAGCACCCTGTCACCTTTCCTGTCCTCCTTCGGGTACCGGAGGATGTTGGCGGTGAGGAAGGACCATCCTGTGTGGACTAATGAGACCAGTGCAAGCCACCATAATGACCACCTGTGTTCACACTTTGCCGTGTGAAGATACCACATGTCTTAACTCATCCCAAAGACAGCTTTGTGAATTGCTGGTAGTATCCCTCGTCTGCAGATGAGCAGATGAGGAAAATGACCCTTGGACAGATTGACCCAGGGCTCCTGAGCAAATGAGTGTGTGGGATTTAAGTCTCTGACTCCTCTCGGGAGGCTTCCAGAGCCAGGCAATGGAGGGGGCAGGTTCTTATCAAAGAAAAGGAGAAGGCTTTGCTTTTTATAATGGTGTGGCATTCTTACAAAAGCTTAGAGGCAGGAGCGATAGAAGTCGTTGGAATAAAACAGTCAGAAAGTCCTGCACCATGTCTACCCTAAACCCCATGGCTGCAGTTCCCACAGCCTCACTTGGGCTGACAGGCTGCCTTCCCCCTGAAACAGCACCAACCTCAGGCTGTCTAGATAGCGCTGGGGACCTGGCAGACTTCTGGCTGTCGTCACAGCCCCCTCAAAACTTCCAGTTTGCCAGCTGTTAAGTGGGGATATCGAGAAATGGAGTGACGAGAAGATTGCATTGGGCACAGCCCGGAACGGCTGGCACAGCAAAGCTCTTCCAGTTGACTTCATTCCCCCCCCTCTGAGGGGCCGCAGCTTCCCCCCTGCCTGCTTGGAGATGGTATCAGAGGAAGGGGAGGCAGTTCAACTCTGTGGGAAGAATTTGGGGCACTGGCTGCAGAGAGCTGACTCTCTCTTGTACCAGCCTTGATCAAGTCTGCCACTTCTCTGACCCGCAGTTTTCTCGTGTGTAAAATAATGCCCGCCACCTGGATGAACTCTCACATGGCCATAGGTGTTACCCACAGAGGGGAGATTCAGAGTCACTACAGAGGGGTAATGGTAACCCAGAGGAGTGCCTCAAAGTTGGCGACATCTCAGGGTAACGGGCAAGATGCATTGCTGTGAAGCTGGGGAGAGGGTTTCTAGCACCTCCCAAAATCGAATCACCTGCATTATTAGTTACCCAGACAGAAAACCTGGCTCAAGTCTTCCTACAGGGAAACAGTTGCTCCAAGGAGGAACATAGCTCCCAGGAGACAGAATGCTTAGGCAGGATGGAGGCAGAGGCCTTGAAAGGAGAGTAGGCTGGACTCTGGGCTCCTTCTGGTTTCCCTACTCTAGTTTAATTTAGGCCAATGCAATCAAAACTTCTTGAGCTTTTGCTATGTGCGGGTACCATGCTAGGTACTTTGTAGGATCAGGTGAATCATGGATCAGACATTAACTCTGCCCTTCAGTAGCTTACAGTTGAGTGAAAAGAATTAACGATAATATGAATAAGATCTCTCCAAGCCTCCTGCCTCACGGCCACCTAGCACAGCCCTTGGTACATCATAGTAGGCGCTCAGTATATGTTGACTGACTGTGAGCTATGAACTGCAATAGGCAGCAGACTCAGGGTGGGTCTTTTCTATAGGGCTTTGACGGCTGCTTAAGAGTCCTCTGCTCCTCCATTTGTCCGTTGATTCTTCATCAAGACCGATGAAGACCGGAGTAGGGCAAAACCCCAGCTTCTCCCCACTCCTGCCACCAGCCCTCCTCTGAACTCTGAGGAGCCTCCAGATGTCAGGAGGAAGTGGCCAGGCTGCGGAAGGCAGGCTCATTTCCAGTGTGGGGCCGGGCCGCCAGCCCCGGGTCCTGTTTACACAGCAAGGCGGACAGGCCGGCCGGACTTGGCGGCAAATGCGCTTCTGCCTCTGAGAACAGAAGAGGCTGGCAGAGCCTGGCCAAGCCAGGCGCGGGGAGGCCCGTGCCAAGGGGAAAGTCAAATGTAAAGAGTGTTTCCTCCTGGCCAAGCGGTCGCAGACTTTTGTCTCCAGTCTGCGGGCAGTTCCTCCAGTGATTCATAATCAGCGGGAACTTAAAAATAAACCGCACCTCGGCCTCGCACCACAGCCTGGCCGGGGCCTGGGGGGCTTGGGAAACTGGGAGGTTGAGGAAAGGCCGTGAGAAGGCCTGGGGGCACCTGGGTGCTGCTGGCTGCCAGGCAGGGGCATCTCCGGCTGGGCAGAGGCTTGCCGTGCTGTTGCCAGCAGTCACGTTTTCCACCAGAGGACTTGGAAATTAGGCCACTGGTCTGGAGCAAGGAACTCTGCAAGGCCTGGGGTTTCATCTGCCCCCCACCCCCCACCCCAAAGTGTAGTAGACGAAGCTAAGTAGAATTTTGAAACAGCTGGGCTTTAAGACTATTTTGGATATAATTTCGAGTTTATGGAAAAGTTGCAAAAAAATAGAACAGAGAGCCCCTGCGTAACCTGTAATCAGATTCATCAATTGTTTACGTTCTCTCCCATTTTCCTTCGTCATTCTTTCTCTCGTATTTTTTTTCCCCAGAATCATCTAAAAGTAGGCTTCCAGCATCACCCCTCTCTGGCCCCCATGCGTTCAGTGTGCATTTCCTGAAACAGCCAGTGCTTGAATTCCTGACTGACCACTGACTAAGTGTATTCCAGGCCGAGCTGTTCAAGTCCCGCATCCCCCTCTGTGAAGTGGTGCCGTGAGGGCCCCTCACTGCGGAGAGGACGAGAAGTAACTGGAAACATCTGCTGGAATAATAATTATAAGCACAGCTCATTATCATGTGCAAAGCAACTTGCACACATGATGTCATTCAGCCTGCACCACATCCCTCCTTTGCCAATGAAGAAACGGCCTCAGAGACGGCGTATAATTTGTTACACAGCGAGCTAGGCTCTGCTGCCGACAGTAAGCACTGAATTGCGGGCCTGTCCTCTTCTATATATATATATATATTTGCTGTTTATTACAATCAAAGGCAGGACTTCCTAGGGCCTCAGTCTCCCTGTTGTGCTGTGGGCACAGGGATCTCTGGGGTAGGATTCGAGATGCTTCCGCAGCAACCCAGCGCTCCGGATCCCTGGAGACCAGGTAGAAAGGAGCGCTTCCTGTGTCAGGGACAGAGTGGGAGCTGCTCCAGCAGCCAAATAGACTTCTCTGAGTTTCTGGCCTTTCATGAACTGGGGTCAAAACTCTTGAAGATTGTCTCTGGAAACTCCAGGCAATCTGACCAGAAGACCCTGAGCCTCCCGGGTCTCCGGACGTCCTGCAGTGATGAGGCATGGCCACCAGAGGGCCCGACACAGGCCACTGTGCTCTCAAGGAAGAGACCTGTCCTATGTCCAGTGTCTGTCTTAGAGTGGCCGCTCTCCTCTGAATATGTTCATTCTGCCGTCCCATTAGCCTCTGGCTGCAGCCAAGGAAACTGAGACTACGAGGGGCAGCGACGCGCCGTGGTCACTTGGCTCATCCTTTGTGCTTCCCAGGGCTTGTTACCTTGGTTGAGTAACAACAGGAGTGTGGCAGTTGCTGTATTTCTCTGGACCTCCGTTTCCAGGTGTGCAGAAAAGGACGAGTCACTTCTGCCTGGCTCTCCTCAAGGGGTCTGGGTGTCAGGTCAAACACCCAGGCTCGGTTGCCTCGTCTCTGAGACTGGTGTTAACAGTAGAGGCTGTTACACGTCGTCGCGGGTACAATCAGTGGTGCACGTCCGAAGTGCTCTGAGGCGTTAAGCCTGCACGCCAGAGTCTGGCCACCTACAGGTGAGCTCTGGGCCTGCCTTCAGCTCCCAGAGCGACCTCATTTATCAGCTGCAGTACTGAACAGCCCAGGACTCATCTCACCTGTGCCCTCCATTCCTCAGATTGAGGAAAGTCCAGAGAGGGCCAGTGATTTGCCCAAGGTCTCATGGTCCCACCTGACCACACCATAGCACACATCCCCTAACCCTAGGGATGGCTGTCATGAACTCTTCTCTCTGCCCAGAGACCCAGCAAAGAAGCCCATGTGGGGAAGTACTGATACAGCCAAGGGAGGAACAGGCACGTAGGGGCCACCAGGCCCTGGAGGGCAAAATGCAAATAGGCTCAGTTCAGAGCCCATGGAACCTCCCTTCTCCTGAGGGACAACCAGCCCTCCCTCACCCCAAGGTCTTCCATGGAAAAACCCCTCGGGGCTCACCTGCCCAGACCCTGGGGGGAACATTTAAAAAGTTTAAACCCTCTCCAGGAACATGCTACATTTCTATTCATACAGTGTATCTATGATTTTATTTATGAAATAAGGCTTCTGTTCTCTGTTAATTAGTGGGCTCATGTAAAAACCCTCTCCCCTAGCTCAGGATGTGGGGCACAGGGGAAAAACCAATAAAAATATAAAAATATGGAATTCCAGATGCACTGGGCCGGACCAGGCTTCCTGCCTGGGAGTGGGGGTGGGGCGCACATTATCCCATATTCGTAACTGTCCAGAATCCCAGGCTGACACTGTACATATTAGGGGAAGCACATGCTAGAAACTTGAACTCATTCATACTTCACTGTAACTGGCTGATGGAGTGGCTTTTCCTTGAGCAAGTCTGGATGGGGAAGAAGAGAGAGCAGGGCGCTGAGAGCCCGGGAGTTGGGATAGGGAGAAACAGGGCAGAGGGTTGGGGGTGTGCACAGAGAATGGAAGTAGAGGGCCCCAGAGATTGCCCATATTACCCACCTGCCAGAAGGAAATGGGAGATTTGTTTTCAGGAGAGGCCCACCTGGGTTGCAGAGGGCACAGATAACTCACTTTCCATGAGTCAGAGTTTGAAACGGGGTGGGAGCAGGGGTGGAGAAAGAAGCATACCTGTGACCTAGAATTTCCCCAGCAGGAGGAGTTAGCCAATAGGCCCAGCCTTATCCATCTCTCTGCAGAGCCTCCCAACTGGCCTGGGAAGCAGGAACTGGGAAGTCATCTCTGGTTCTCTCCCAGTAGGCTAAGGTCCAGAGAAAGAGAGGGGCTTGCCCAATAGTGGTCAACTGAGTGCCAGAATGCCTAGAAGACAATCAAGGTGTCCTACTCCATTGCTTTTTACTCACATTCTGCCTGAATCTGCAGTTAGGCCAAACCAATTTCTGCCTCTGTGCCCCTGGACAAGTGAATGAACCTCTCAAGCTCAGTTTCCCTCATCTGTAAAAGGGGAGTGATATCTCCTAACTCCTGGGGTTGCTGACAGGATGTGACACTGTATGAAAGAGTCTGGCACACAGTAGGCCTGCAAGTAATGGTAGCTATATTACAGAGGAGTTGAATTTTACTTGGGGTACAGTTCTTAAGGCAGCTTAATGCACAAAGAAAAAAAAAATCCCCTTGAAAATCTTTTCCTAAGTTACCATGAAGAGTTAAATCCTTATTGGGGGTTCAGTGGGGGAGAAAGAGGAAGGCTTTAGGACTGCCCAGGAGCCAAGACGGTGAGTGAGGCATTGTGGCAGGCAGACTGTATATGGAGGAAGGGGTACTATGGAGGCCTGGTCAGTATAGGAGGGTCGGTGCCAGGATGGGCAGGACCTTGAACGCCAGGTGATGTCAGGACCAGCTTGCCGTTGTCTGGAGATGTTTGATTTTGGCAATGGTCTGTTTCAGGGAGGTTCCGTGTGTGTGTGTGTGTGTGTGAGAATTTCCATCCACTTCCAAAGTTGTTTCTCTGTCGGAGAGCCACCCGTTTATGGCTCCTGGCTGCCCCAGTGCGGCCTCTCCCAGCCCTCCTCCTCCCTGGCTGTCTGGCAGCCAACTGAATTTTATGTGGGGAATTTGAGGAATTTGAAAAGGCAGAATGCAAATGCCGCTGGTGGAGATTTCCTTGTCAGCCTCCAAGGGGGAAAAGCCCCCTGTTTGTGGGGCAGTGGAAGACAAGTGTGGAGCTCTGGGTCCGGACCCCGGCCCGTGGCACGCTCGGCAGCCAGGCCAAGTTCCTTAAGCCCCATCCCTGAAAGGGGGGCGATGTCACCACCGGGGAGCCGTGGGGGGGCCAGGCTACCGCACCGAGAGCGGGCCTTGCGCCCTCAGCGCGCGTCCCCTGCCGCGTGTGGACAGGTTCCTCACGACCCCTCGGCGCCCTGGTTTTACCGAGGAGGGAGTGGAGTCCCAGGGAAGCCTTCTGTCTGGGGCTCCTGGGGCAGACCTGGGCCGGGGCCAGGATCCCAGCGCCGCTGGGCGGGGGGGGGGGGGTACCGCCTGAGGTCGCCGGGCGGCCCGGGACCCTGCGCCGCCCCGGACCCTCGGGGCCGCCCCGCCGCCGCCCCCGGGCCTGCCCGCTGCGGGCGCCGGAGCCGGGAGCCGGGAGCCGCGCCCGGCCGGGGCGCCTCTATCTCCCGCGGCCGCGGCGTCTCCCAGTCTCGGCCGCCCGAGCGCCGGGCGTTATCTGCTCTCGCCCGGCCGGGCCCCTTCCCGCCTTCCCGCCTTCCCGCCGGGCCGGGGCCGCCTCGGCGACGGGCCGCTCCCGCCTTATCGGCCGCCCCCGCGAGCGCGCTGCCCCCTCCCCTGCCCGGGGCGCCGGGGATGCGGCCCTGCCCCCCCACCCCTCCCTCCCCATCAGCCTCCTCCCCAGTATGCCCCCTCCCCACCAAGCCTCCCTCCCCAAGATGCCCCTTCCTCCAGCCGCTCCTCCCAAAGCTGCCGCCTCTGGGCCGAGCTGCGGGGAGCCCTTTCCCCAAGGCGCACTGCATCAGAATCGGGGTTTTGTCAGATTTGTCCTTTCCTGAAAAGATAAGCCTGTGCTTAATCCCATTTCAGTCACGTTTTGAAGGATTTCCCAAAAGAGACAACGTGATGCAAAACAAAACAAAAAAACAAAAGCGCCCAACTTCTAAACCCAATAGACTCCAGGGCTGTCTTGAGAAACCAGAGTGCGTACCTACCAGATCTTTCTAAAATGCTTGGACTCAGGGCTCAATGTGTTAAGTGCAGCACCCCTTGGCAGCTCAGTTTCCCCACCTGAATATTTTGAACGTGAAGCTCCCCTCCCCTGGTGCAGAGAATGTGGGTACAGACCTCTGTAATAACGATTTGGCAGTATAGATGGAAAGCCATAAAAGTATTCATACCCTTTGACTCAGTAATCTCTTTCTGGGAATGTATCCCAAGGAAACAGTTCAGCGTCAGCAAAAGAAAAAACAAAACAAAACAAAAAGCTACGGTGCATCAACATGTTATTTGTAAAGCTAGGACGTGTATCTTTCTAAGTGCAAAATAGGAATATACAAGTCGCTTGGAACTGGGTTTGAACCCCCCATGGTCACCCGCAAACCTTGAGTGATTGTCTTCTCACCGAATTTCCCTTTTTGTGTCTGGAAAGTGGAGAATCCCACCCCTCAGAGGACTTTTGTAAGAATTCCAGGAGACAACCTGTGACACGTCTAGTACAGGGTTTGGGTAGAGGAAGAAAATAAAAAATGTTTATTTTTCCTTTCTCCATCCTTACAGACATGAAAGTTGGGGATATTTTAAGCCGCATGTTAAATACTAAAGAACGTGCGTCTGGTGGGGAGAGCTGGGGATCTTGGAGTCCTTCAGTATTGGATTAGGTCAGAGTCCTAGCTGCACCACTTACTTCCTAGCTGGGTGATCGTGACAAGAGAATCAAAGACGGAATAGAACGTACCCCCGAACTGTCGTGAGAGTTCCACTAGGTACTGTACACAACATGTGTGCACCCGTGCCTGGCACGTAAAAAGCACTCAATATTTGGTAGCTATTATTATTAAATAGTATTTAAAACTGGAAATAGGGGCGCCTGGATGGCCTGGTTGGTTAAGTGTCTGCCTTTGGCTCAGGTCATGATCTCAGGGTGCTGGGATCGAGCCCCACGTGGGGCTCTCTGCTCAATGGGAGTCTGCGTCTCCCTCTCCCTCTGCTGATCCCTCTGCTTGTGCGCGCGCTCTCTCTCTGTCAAATAAATAAATAAATAAAATCTTTAAAAAAAAAACAAAACTGGAAATCACTTCAGTACCCTAAAATACTGCAAGCTAAATAAGCCAGTGACTCTTTGAGTGGAATCTGATACAGTATTTCAAAAGAGTAAGATAATTAGTATAAACTGATGAGGAAGGATGTATAGGGTCAGTGCAAAAAGAACATTGCATCTATCTGGATAAGTGGTCTAAATATGAAAAATCACAAGTAAAAATATAAGGTGAATGCTTTAGGAAAGGTCTTGTGTAATCTCAGGGGGTAGGGCTTCTCAAGAAGCCAGGGACCCATGAGCATGAAGGAAAAGACAGATTAGATCAAATAAGATGTTTAGAGGTCTACATGGTAAGAGACTCCACAAGCTAGTCTAGAGACAGTAGTAGATGGGGAGAAATATTTGGTATGTATAAAATAGATAAAGCCACCCTGGGTGGCTCAGTCAGTTAAGTATCTGCCTTTGGCTCAGGTCGTGATACCAGGTCTTGGGATCAAGCTCTGTGTTGGGCTCCCTGCTCAGTGGAGAGTTGCTTCTCCCTCTCCCCACCACTTGTTCTCTCTCTCTCTCTCTCTCTCTCTCTCATTCTTGCTCTTGCTCTATCTCAAATAAATAAAATCTTTTAAAAAAATAAAACAGATAAAGGGTTCACACCTTTCATATCCCATTTGATCCATCATGTGGAATGTCTATAAATTAATTGGAAAATGTCAAACAATAGAAAAATGTACAACATCACTTCACAGATGAGGAAATGCAAACATGAGAAAGGCACACAACTTTCCCAGTTTCTGGGAAATGCAAATAAAAATATAAACTAGGGGCGCCTGGGTGGCACAGCGGTTAAGCGTCTGCCTTCGGCTCAGGGCGTGATCCCGGCATTATGGGATCGAGCCCCACATCAGGCTCCTCCGCTATGAGCCTACTTCTTCCTCTCCCACTCCCCCTGCTTGTGTTCCCTCTCTCGCTGGCTGTCTCTCTGTCAAATAAATAAATAAAATCTTAATCTTATATATATATATATATATATATATATATATATAAACTAAATACCATTTTTCACCAAGCACTGTTAAAGTAGAAATGGGCATGCCCTTTGCCCCACCAGTCCCACTTTCAGAACTTTATCCATAAAATCTATCCATAAGAAAAAATATTTTTTACTATAGTGTTTATAGTGGCAGTCTCAGTGTCTGCCTCCAGGGCATAGGTAGATAAATTTGGTTACATCCAAACTGGAGAATTCTGTGGACTGTTAAGAATGAGCTCGTTGAAGAAACAAGTGTTGGCAGAGATGTGGAGAAAAAGGAACCCTCGTGCACTGCTGGTGGGAATGCAAACTGGTGTAACTCCTGTGGAAAACAGTTTGGGGGTTCTTCAAATAATTAAAAATGGAATTACCATATGATCCGGGAATCCCACTACTGGGTATTCACCCAAAAAATAGAAAAACAGTAATTCAAAAAGATATATGCACCCCTATGTTTATTGCAGCATTATTTACAAGAGCCAAAATGTGGAAGCAGCCCAAGGGTCCATCGGCTGATGAATGGATAAAGAAGAGGTGGTAAATAGCTACGATGGAATATTACTCAGCCATAAAAAAGAATGAAACCTTAACCATTTGCAGCAACATGGATAGATCTAGAGAGTATAATGCTAAGTGAAAGAAGTCAGTCCGTGAAAGACAAATACCATATAATTTCAGTCATATACGGAATCTAAGCAAAAAACAAATGAACAAAGAAGAAAAGAGACAAACACAGACTCTTAACTCTAGAGAACAAACTGATGGTGACCAGAGGGGAGGTGGGTGCGGGGAGGGGTGAAATAGGTGAAGGGGATTCAGTGGACACTTACCATGATGAGCACTGAGTAATGCGTAGAATTGGTGAATCACTACATTGCACCTGAAACTAATGTAACACTGTGAACTATACCAGAATCAAACAAACAAACAAAAAAGGAATGTGCTTGCTCAATCCCATATGCAGTGACTTGTGGGGTTGTCTGTGATATTGATAGGCAAACCAAGGCAAAAAGTAGTACGTAAATTATGATCCCATTTTGTGTTTTAAAAAGCCTGTGTGTGTGTGTGTGTGTGTGTGTGTGTGTGTGTGTATGACAAGAGCAAGCTTCCAAGCCTCCAACCAGGGTAAATATTTGGTTATGTTTGAGCCTAAGGAAAAGTGGGTGCATGTATGAAAGAAAGTAGTAAGTGGTTTTGCCCATTATTCTTTTCTCCCCCAGTTTTGCTGAGCTATAACCGACATGTTGTGTATGTTTCAGGTGTACAACATGGTGAGTTGAGATATGTTTTATGTATCTCACATATATATATGATCACCACAATAAGCTTAGTTAATTTTTAAGTGTCCAGTACAATAGTGTTAACTCTATATATTTTGTTGTGCAACAGACCTCTAGAACTTTTTCGTTTTGCGTAACTGAAACTCCATACCCGTTGAACAATTCTGAATGTCCCCCTCCCCTCAAGCCCCTGGAATCCACATTCTATGTTCTGTTTCTATGATTTGATGACTTTAGATACTTCATACAAAAGTAGAATCATGCAGGGATTGCCTTTTTTTTTTTTTTAAGACTCATTTGAGAGAGAGAGAGAGAGAAAGCACAAAAGGGGGGAGGGGCAGAGGAAGAGGGAGAAGCAGATTCCCCGCTGATCAGGGAGCCCTGAGCCGTGCAGGGCTGGATCCCAGGACCCTGGGATCATGACCTGAGCGGAAGGCGGACTCTTACCTGACTGAGCCACCCAGGCACTCCTAGAATTTATCTTTTTTTGACTGACTCATTTCACTTAGCATAATGCCCTCAGGATTTATCCAGGTTGTAATGTCTGACAAGATTTCCTTTTCTTAAGGCTGAAAAGCATCCATTGTATGTATATACTACATTGTTTTGTCCTTCTACGGACTCTTGGCTATCGTAAATAACGCAGCAATAAACAGGTATATGCAAATGTCTCTTTGAGATACTATTTTCAATTCTTTTGGATATATACTGAATGTTTGTGTCCTCCCAAATTCATATGTTGAAACCCTAATCCTACTGGGATGGTATTTGGAGATGGGGCCTTGGGTGGTGATTAGGCCACGCTAGTGGAGCCCTCATGGATTAGTGGAATTAATGCATTAGTAGAATTAGCTCTCTACTCTTCCCGTGCCAGGATCCAGACATCAGCAGTCTGCAGCCCGGAAGAGGGCCATGGACAGAACTTGACCGTGCCGGCGCCCTGCTCTTGAACCGCCAGGCTCCAGGACCGATAGAAAGAACTTTCTGTTGTTAGTAAGCCACACAATCTGTGGTACTGTGTTGTAACAGCCCGAATGGACTGAGACATATGCCACGTAGTCAGGTTGCCCGATCTTCTGGTAATTCTATTTTTACATTTTTGAGGAATTGCCATACTGTTTTCCACAGTGGCTGCGCCATTTTACGTTTCCACCAAGAGTGCACAAAAGTTCCAGTTTCTCCACATCCTCGCCAACACTTGTTATTTTCCAGTTTGTGTTTTTTCTTTGTTGTTGTTTTTTTGGGGTGGGGGGTAGTGACCATCCTAACAAGCGGGAGGCAGTTTTTCGTTGTGATTTTCATTTGCATTTCTCTGATGATTAGTGATGTCGAGCATCTTCTCACGTGCTTGCTGGCCATTTGTGTGTCTTTTTTGGAGAAATGTCTATGCAAGTCCTTTGCACATTTTACGTGGGGTTATTTGGGGGTAGTTTTGCTGTTTAGTTACAGGAGATATTTATATATTCTGGTTATGAACCCCTTACCACACATATGATTTGCAAATATTTTCTCCCATTCTATAGGCAGCCTTTTCACTCTGTTGGTTGTTTCCACTTTGTTTTCTGTGCTGCGTGGAAGTTTTTTGGTTTTATGTAGTCCCACGTGTCTGTCTTTGCTTTTGTTGCCTGTGCTTTTTTTGTTGGCAAATCCGATGTTGTAAAGCTTCTCCCCTATGTTTTCTACTAGTAGCTCTGTAGTGTCAGGTCTCATACTTAGGTCTTTATTTATTTTTTTTTTTAAAGATTTTATTTATTTATTCGACAGAGATAGAGACAGCCAGCGAGAGAGGGAACACAAGCAGGGGGAGTGGGAGAGGAAGAAGCAGGCTCACAGCAGAGGAGCCTGACGTGGGGCTCGATCCCATAACGCCGGGACCACGTCCTGAGCTGAAGGCAGATGCTTAACCGCTGTGCCACCCAGGCGCCCCCATACTTAGGTCTTTAATCCACTTTGAGTTGATTTTTGTGTAGAGTGTAAGATAAGGATCAGACTTCATTTCTTTGCTCGTGGATATGCAGTTTTCCCAACACCATTTGTGAGGAGACTCTCCTTTCCCCATCATGTAGCCCTGGCATCCATGTGGGAGATCATTTGATCATACACAGGAGGGTTTGTTTCTGGGCTCTCTGGTTCCGTGGGTCTAGATGTCTGTTTCTGCTCCAGTACCATATTGTTTTGTGCATCATAGCTTTGTAATACGTTTTAAGATCAAGAAGTGTGAGGCTTCCAATTTTGTTCTTCTTTCTCCCTCATATTTTAATGTGGCAGATCTCCAGCAAGTACATTTTGAACTCTTAGCCCTGAGAAGGCTAAGAAGGTCCAGTGGAAGGCCATGGAATGGATTCCCACCTGGGGAAGTGCCCACTGGTGCTGGCTGTTAGCCCCTGACATTGGGGGCCCACCCAGCCGTCCACCATTGTCTCTCTCAGTCTGCTCAGCCTGCGACAGTCCCACGTTGGCTGGCTGGTGGGGGTTATGTTACTTTCTCTTTTTCTTCTTTCATCCCTTCTTTCCTTCTCCCACCCTCCTCCTCTCCCTCCTCCCATCCCTCTTCCCATTTCCTTCTCTCCTTCCTCTTCTCTTCCCTTGGCCCTTCTAGCCCGGCTGAACCGGGTGACCTGCCTAGAGTAACCTAGGAGTGAAGCAAAGCCCAGTCCTCCGGATCCTCCTGACCTCTGTCTCTCTCCGCAGGGAAGAGAGGAAGGAAGTAGGGAAGTACCATTGTCCAGGCCCTAGGCTAAGTACTTCTTCACCCTAAAGCTGGGTTTTTGTGGGGGTTTTGCCTCCACTTGCTTACCTGTAGGTCTGCAGAGGAGGACGCTGCAGCTTAGCGGCTGGTACGCGGGCTGGGGTTCCGCCAGCTGCAGTCCTCGCGAAGTGCCTCACGTGGATCGTCCACGTCTCCTCCAACGGCACTGTGAGGACAGTGATTATGCCCCCATTTTCCAGATGAGGAACAGCTGGCTCCGAGCCCCAGGTCACACAGTTGGCTCATAAAGGAGCTGGGGTCCACACCCAGACCATCGGGCTGTCCCGCTGCTGCCGCTAGTCACAGCGCACGTGGCCCCAGGCCCTGGTCAGCCCCCTCCCCGCCAAACCTCCGGGCAGAAGCCATTCAGGCGGGTGTCCCAATGGCCGTTTTATTGGGACTGATTAGGTCAAGTTTTTTTTTTTTTTTAAGATTTTATTTATTTATTTATTTGACAGAGATAGAGACAGCCAGCGAGAGAGGGAACACAAGCAGGGGGAGTGGGAGAGGAAGAAGCAGGCTCATAGCGGAGGAGCCTGATGTGGGGCTCGATCCCATAACGCCGGGATCATGCCCTGAGCCAAAGGCAGACGCTTAATCGCTGTGCCACCCAGGTGCCCCTGATTAGGTCAAGTTTTGATCGTGTCACTTGTCATCCGTTTACAAACGATGGATGGAGGCTGTAGCTTCCAAGGCGCAGTGTGTCCCCTGATCTCAGACACACAGGGGCACGTGTGAGCCACGCGGGCAGGGAAGCCTCGAGCAGTGTCGGATTTGACCATGTTGTGGGGAAGGGCGTTCTAGTTGGATGGGATGACGATTAATGTGAGAGAACATCAGCTGACACTTACCCAGGCGATTGCCCTGCTTGCAGACTATTCTAGGAGCTTTACATCTACTAATTCAGGACCCCCCAAACAATCCTGTGAGGTAGGCACTTTGATGACTCTCACTGACACGAGAGGCTCGGAGAGGCTCAGGACACAAGGCCGGCCGGCGTGAGGAGGGGCTGAGCCAGGGCTGAGGTGCCGGGACTGCATGGTGGACGGAGGCTGTGTGTTTAGGAAGGACTTTGTTTTTTTACTTCTAAAGCAAAGGGTGGGTGTGGGGGCCTCCTCTGTTGAAGGGATAGCTACCCAGAGCTCTTAGGCCTACAGAAGCCCAGTCATTCCTCCTCTGTAAGGGCCCCTATAAAATGGGACAGTGATTATCTCCCCCCACATTCTCTCCTTTCCAAGCCCGCCCCCTCTGCCCACAGTAGAGAGAATTCTTAACTTTGCAGCAAAACTCTGGGGCATGAGGGGCCCTGTTCCCAGGAGGGACCCCGACTCTGGCAGCATGGAGCTAAAGCCAGTCTCTCCTCAGGCCCCTGCCAGCCCCGTGTCCTTGGTAGTCTTGCCCACTGTAGGGCTATGGGAGCCCGGGGGTTTCTTCCTGCCCAGCTTTCCCTCTGCAGGAGCCCATGCAGGTCACCCGGGAGACCCAGGAACAGTGGTGCACCCACCGTGTCCTGGGTAAAGACCCTTGAATCCTGCCCCCCCCCCACCTCTCCTCACTGTGTGACCTTGGAGCTTTCATTTGCTTCGCTGGGTCGTTGTGAAGATTAGATGAGTTTCTGTCTGCGGAGGCTCTGAACACTGCCTGGCCCAGACCGATTGCTGTATGAGTGGTGCTTTTATTTTCACGATGCAGCAAGTACTTAGGGAGCCGCCGAGTGCCAGGCTCCAGGCTAGGTGCTGGGAGACTGGGATGGATGGGGCAGAACCCTCCGGGCCCTCATGGGGCTCGGTGTCTGCTAGGGTGACCATCTGTTCTGGTTTGCCTGGGCCTGGGGCCTTTCCTGGGATGTGTGCTTATCAGCACCCAAACTGGGAACCTTGGTGGCAATCTGGGACAACTTGGTCACCTGACTGTCTAGTGGGGACACAGATCATTAAACAGGCCATCCCAGGTAGTCATGGTAAAGAAGTCTGGGGTGTCCTGGAAGCACCAAATGGGGGAAGGACTGAAGCCTGGGAGCAGGGAGAGTTTCCAGAAGCAGAGCGTTTAAATGGAGACCTGGAGAATGAAGAAGAATGAGCGAACAAGGAAAGAAGGGTGTCGGGGGATGGGAGAGGGGAGGACAGTGTGCTGGGCAGGGGAATGGCATGTGGGCAGAGCTGGGGGCTGGTAGGAATGGGGCACAGGACAGTGTGGCAGGCCTCCTCGCTTGTATACCCACACATCTTCCAATCGTAGCTGCCTTGGGGGGAGAGTCCTGGAGGAGGGAGTGCTGTACCTAGGGATAGAAACCCGATGGAGCTTTAGAAAAGGTTATGCTTACACCAAGAGATAAAATCATCTAAACCAACAACCATGCATGCCTGTGTTCCTCTACGTCCGGCTCCTTCCAGCTGGGGGCCTGGAGGCAGTGGCTGTAAGAACCCCTAGCAAAGGCCTTCCCAGCCTTGGGGGACCAGCCTGGCCCAGGAAGGGGAAGAGGCCACAGCCACACTGTCTGCCGCCTGGGCCTCCCCCCAGGACCTCTGCAGACAGAACTAAACAGGCCGGCTTATCAGCTGTCGCCACGGTGTCCCACCCAGCTGAGCGGGGCTTGCTGCTGGGAAAGTGGCCCCCAGCCTTTTGCCAGGGACAGCACTGGCCCAGGGTGGGGAACCAGCGGGGGTGTTTTCCCAGGGGTCAGCCTGGGGTAGGGGTGTCTGGTGAGTGTGTAGAGCTGGGCCCGGAGCCTGGGAGTTGGTCTGCTACAGATTCGCCGGGGGGTTTTACAGAATGAATTTGGGATGTTACTTTAAAATTATACAAGTGATCCCAAAATGTATTCTCCTTGTAAAATAATCAGGCACCTCTTCAGCGCGTGAATAATAAGTTCCCCCTCTCTGGAAACAGGCCCGTTGGGTGCTGGGTGCAGGCTGTACTTTGTAGCATACTCCCCCTCATTCAGTACTTACAGCCTCTGGGGAGGCAGGCACCGAGCCCCAGCTGGGTGGAGGTTGTTCTGGGCCCCAGGGCAGGGCAGCAGCAGAGCTGTCTCTGAGACACCTTCCCACTTTCTCCCAGGAGCTCCTCAGCAGCTCCTCATTGACAGGTGGGGACACTGATGTCAGAAAAGCGTCATCTGGCCTCTCTAGGCCTCAGTGTTCTCATCTCAGTAATGGGTCGGACATTTTGGCCCTGCTTTCGGGGTAGGCACGAGGATAGGCCAGGCGTCTGTTGTGCCCAGGGATAAAGGGGTGGGGAGTTCTTCCTCTGTTTACCTCTCTTCTGTCTATCCCAGGGCCCCAGCTGGGGGTAATAGGGGTATTGTCCCCAACCACTGCCTTTGTCACACAAGGCCTGTCAACCCCCACTGGGTTTGGTCCCCAGACACAGCACATCTTGCCTCCCCTGGCTGCCCCCTGGCTTCTTGAGCAGAGAGACCAGACTGTGGCCTGCCTGGTCAGCCTGGCTGGGCCAAACCCTTGTCTCTGGGGGTGAGGAGCAGAGCTGGGAGGGGAAAGAAAGGAGAGAACAAGGAGGGGCCTTCAAAGGGATAGTTTAGACAGATCAATGGGGTCTGGAAGTAGGAGGTGGGGGGATAGAGTCAGGACAGAGGGGAGGGCTAGGGCTGGGCCCCCAACACCGCAGGGGCTCCCATACTTGACTCACCACCGCTCTTGTGTGGTTGGGGGGTATACCGTCTACCTGGACTCAGGCTAAAATCTGGGTGTACTGCTGGCCCCTTGCTCCCTGAAGACAGCCAGTCACCAAGTCCTAGGACTCCTGCCTCCCCAATATCTCCCTAGTCTGGGCCTACTCCCCATGCTCTGGGGCTCAGGCCTCTTTTCCTCCTGTCAAGACCTTGACCCTGGTTCCCCAGCAGGCCTCCCCTGCCAGGAGCTCAGTCAATGTTGGGTGGGTGGACAAGAGTGAGGACAGACAGAGCTGGGTGCTGAGGACAGGGAAGTTGGGAGCATGGGGGCCCCCTCTTTAGGGAGCTCCCAGTGATCTGGGGCTGGGGGCATCCCATTCTGGTAGAGAACACAGGAGTATGTTCCCAGAGAGGACTCGGCACCTCCCAGCCCAGAGCCTCTCTCAGGGCAGGCCCAGCCAGGACCTTCTCAAGCAGGGAGGGCACTCCTGGCCTCTATGGCGTGTCGCTGGGTGGCATCATCGTCTTGCAGCTGTTCCCAAATACTCCCACGAGGTCCCTCCCTGGCTCGTACCCTCCCCAGCCTGGCACAGCCTGCCGCAGGACGTCGGCTCCCTGTGGCCAGCCCCCCGCGCCTCCCCAGGCTCTTGTCTCAGCCCTGGCTTCCTCTGCGCCTCGGCTCACAGCCCGGGCTCTGGCCACCGGCCCCCTGAAGACGCCGGGCTGTTCCCTGGGAGTGCCCTACTTCTCCTCAGCCTTTGTGCCGTAAGTTCTGCCTGAGGCTTCTCCCCACTCTTCCTCCTGCAAAACCTTGCCCCCATCCAGGCCCCAGAATGCAGCCTCTTCAGGGCCCCTTCCCGGATCCCTTTGCTGACCACAGCCCTTAGCTTCCTCTGTCTGGCATTGAAGTTATTTTTTTCTGGTCTTATGTCTCCAGGAGCCTGGCAGGAGCTCCTGGACCCCAGTCTTGACACTTGACCATTCTCTGCTTTTTCTGTAGCCTGGGGACCTAGCCCCGCTCTGCCCAGGTTGTTGCCCTGTCCCAGCGGCAGACACCCGTCATCCCCTCCCAGGCAGGGCAGCTCGGGCTCTGAGGGGGCCAGCTCCGAGTTCCGATGTGACCCACTCCTTCCCGGCTGCGAGGCCTTGGACAACCAACTTAGACTCTCTGAGCCTTGATTTCCCCTTCTGAGGGTAACGGTTGAAGCCACCTCCAGGAGTGCCGTAGACCCGGCCCTTCTTCTGGACAAGTCCCTCTCCTGGAGTGAGTGGCCTGAAGGGCCAAAGGACGTGTCCGCACAGAACCTACACACCCCTTTCCTCCCGACTACACTCTACCCCGGGGACTGGAGCTCCCTCCCAGATGGCCTTGCGCCCTCTCCAGGGTGCACCCTCCCGACGCACCCCTAGGCTGGGTGGTGCTCTCGGGGCGCCAGGTTTGGAGGTGGTATGGAGCTGGGGGTAGAAGAGAAGGGGGAAGGCTGGGTGGGGGCCACCAGTTCCAGGGAGACACTCTGAGGTATCAAGAAATCTAAGTGTGACCTTGTCCTCCCCAGGGACTCTGAAGGTACCTTTGCTACTGTGTCAAGGCAAGAGGATGGGACACTTAACTGAGTGTTGATTTGACTTCTAACTTTTCAATATTTAGATGTCGGGTGAGTGGGCCTGCGGCCCTGCAACCTTTAGGGGGGCCTGCACAGCTGGCAGGGATCGTGAGGGTTAAGCCAGCTGGCTCCTGCGTGTCGCTGGGAGCACGGCAAACACAGGTAATGCTAGTTACTATCACTGAGGACAGGAAAGTCTGGGAACGGGAGTGGGGCGGAGATGGGGCTGCCTTCGGAGGAGTCTGGAGCCCCAGCAGGAGCAGAGCTGCCCCTGCCTCTCGAGCTCACTGGCTGAACTCCCTACTGTGTCAGGGGGCCTGCAGGCCATACTGCAGCTGCTGGCAGCATGGCCTCCTCGCTCCTTTCTCTGTGGGCTCTCAGCTCCCCAGGTCATCACGGAGGGCCTCCCTGAGGAGGTGACATTTGCACGGGCCCAGGAGAGAGCTCACCAGGTCGCAGTGAGGCTGCTTATGTGAGAAAGACAATTTGTGTGCCCTGGAGTAAGAATCAAAACCAGTACTTTCATTAATTTTGTACCTTTGAAGACTTCATATTATTTTTTACCGTACAGCAATATATGGTCAATCGTTGTCAAAATGGCAGCTTATGGAGATAAGCGAAACCCCCCCCAAAAAACCCAAACCCCAAAAACAACACTGGCCACCCCTCCACCGGAACAAAGCCACCATGAACATTTTAAAGGTCTGAACTTCTCTGATGAAGCTCTCTGTACTGGGATGGCAGCGTTTAACTCTAGCAAACTTGTTTCCCTTGGCCAGTCCTCTCCCTGTCCACCAGGAACCCCCTGCCAGGTTTGCCCAGCCGTCCCTGGCCAGCCTCCCCTTTTGCCTGAATCGCCCGGCTGAGTCCAACACCTGAGACTTTGCTGAGGAAGTGAGTCAAGGCAGGCAGAGGATCAGGCAGAGTGATCATGGCCTTGACTCCGCTTTATGTGAGGGGCTGCTTGCCCAAGAATACACAGCAGCTTGGTGGGCCGGCTGGGGCAAGAGCTCAGATCGTCTGACTGCCAGGCTGGTGCCTTTCTCTACGACCACCATGTATAACCATGCCCTGCTCGCCTCCTCTCGGTCTGGTTCCTCCCCATCCATCCAACCTGCCTCCTCTAGGGAGCTCCCCTGACTGCTACCCTGCATGCTTTCCCTCCCTCCTGCAGCTTGCTGATAATAACTAATACACTGAGCACTTTGTGTGCTAGACGCCATGCTCAAAACCACAGGATAACCCGATTATCCCCATTTTACAGACAAGGAGCCTGAGATTTTGAGACATGAAGTGAATTGTCCCAGGTAACCAATTGCTGGCAGTGACTGCCCCCCTCCCCCGACCACTGGCTCTAGAGCCCCTGTCCTTGGCCCTTTCTCTTCTACTCTGCCTCTTTCTGGGAGGGGAAGTCTTGACTGCAGAACCTTTCTAGGCAGCTGGGTGCAGCAGAAAGAGCCTTGAGGGGACGTAAGATCTAAGTCACATGGCTTCAAGTTCCAGCTCTGGGGCCCCTGCCCAGCTATGGGAGGTGGGGGAGCCCCACCCCCTCCTCTGAAAAACAACATTGCATGTCTGTGCTGCCCCCTTACAGGCCTGCGTGAGTACCAGTGGGCAGGGGAAGGTCAGACTGATGGAAGCGTTTGTTCCCCAAATGTGAGGCACCCCTGAACTCCCAACAGCACTCCACACGCAGCTTTGCACGGAAAAGGAACTCAATCCGTAGACGCAGGGGGTTCTGTTTGCTGAGGGAAGTTTTGAAAACTAGAAGGAAGGGAGAGAGAGCCTGTCTTTCCCTCAATGTGGGGTGGAGGAGAGGGCCTGTCCGGGGAGTCAGGAGAGCTGGGCCCCCGACCCTGGCCCTTGAGAGTATGTGGCCTTGGCCTCCCTTCTCCTCTCTAGTTTCCAGGGGAGGAAGGGTCTGGGTCCTGGCTCAGCTCCTAGCTACTATGTTCCAGGTTCAGAGCCCAGCCCTTCCAATGGGCCCATCTGTCCCACTTGTAGGAAGCTGGCCTTGAACGTGAGGGGCTTGGGCCCTGCCCCTTGGAGCGGTTTTTTGTGTGGTTTGGGAAGGACAACAGGGCAGAAATTCCATGGTGGGTCTTCCTGGCAGGCACACAGAAGCATGATGCTAGCCCTAGGTCTCCTGTGGGCACCCCCGAGCCACCAAATGTGCTTCTAAAGACAGTGTGCATTTGGCCGGCTGGACCCAAGCGTCTGACAGGATCCTAGCGCAAGGAACGTGACCGGGTTCCTCCCGCTGGGGTCGGCGGGGGCCACACTGGGAGGGCAGTCGGGGAGGAGGGGCAAGAGGAACCAGGTGGTGATGTGATGTGGAGGACAGGGAAGGGAGGCAGCCGCCTCAGGGAGAGCCCTGCTGTGGGAGGCAGGTGACTTGCCCAGCTTCGTGAACTTGGGCAGGTGACAGCCTCCTAGCTTCGCAGTCGCTGCTTTCAAGTGGCGACAACGGTCTCTTTCTTGCAAGGATATTGTGAAGACCAGAAACGATGTATGTAAAACTGTTTGACGTCGAGCCTTTACACGGGAGGCGTAAAGAAAGAAAACCTTCAGGCCTTGGGGAAAGAATCAAAGCTAGGATTCCTGCAGCTTTTTGCATTTTGTCATTCAAAATTTTGTCATTTTGAAAATTATTTTTCTTGCTGTGAAGCAATGTACGATCACTGTCAAAATGCTCGAGTACAGATGGCCCCTGACTTACCTGGCTGGACTCAGGATTTTTCGGCTTTACGTGGGTGTGAGAGCGGTACACGTTCAGTAGAAGCTGGACTTCGAATTATGAAATTGGATCTTTTCCTGGGTTAGAGATGTGTGGTGTGATCCTTTCTGGGGACACCGGGCAGGGACGGGGCAGTGGCTCCCAGGCAGCCCCTCCAGCCACGCCATCACAAGGGTAAACAACTGATACGCTTCCCACCATTCTATACTCAGACATCCATTCTAGATTTTTCCCTTTCAGTACCAGGATTCAACAAATCACATGAGATAGTCAACACTTTCTTAGAAACTAGGCTTTGTCTTAGAGGATGTGGCCCCGCTGTAGGCTAACGGAAGTGTTCTGAGCACGGTTCGGGCAGGCGGGGCCGAGCTATGGTAGGTTAGACATACTGAATGCATTTTCGAGTCACCGTATTTTTATTTTTTTAAAGATTTTATTTATTTATTTTGAGAGAGAGAAAGCACGAGCGGGGGTGGGGGGTGGGCAGAGGGAGAAGTAGGCTCCCCGCTCAGCAGAGGACCCGATACAGGGCTTGATCCCAGGATCCTGGGATCATGACCTGAGCCAAAGGCAGATGCTTAACCCACTGAGCCACTCAGGTGCCCCTCACCGTATTTTTAACTCCTGATGAGTTTATCAGGATGTCACTTCCATTGAGGAAGATCCGTATAGAGATAAGGAAAAAAGCTACTGGTAATCTCTTTACCAATTATTATTATTGTTATTTATTATTAATTATTAAGTGTTAATGGTGGGATTTAGGGCATGGGAGGGGGGCTGACAGCCTTATATTCTCAGAGTGCCTCAAGTATTCTGCTTAGGCTGAATGGGTGAGCTACCCCCCTAAGGAGGGCAGTCTGGGGTGGGGAGGGGCGGTGGCTGGCACTGGATTTGGTGATGCTGGAAGCTGGCTTTGTTCTGGGAGGACACCTGGCCTCAGCCTGCTGCCGTGGCCTGCCCAGCCCCCCTCCCGACAGCATTTCAGTGACACGCGAGGGAAAAGGGCAAAGATTTAAGGATTTGGAACCCCACAGACCTCGGTTCCAACCTGGCTTTGGCCCTAAGATACTTTGTTTAAAATTTTTATTATTTCGAGGGCGCCTGGGTGAATTTGGCTTGGGTCGTGATTTCAGGGTCCTGGGATCGAGCTCCGCATGGGGCTCCCCTCTGCCTGAAGCTCCCCTTGCTTGTGCTCTCTATCAAATGAATAAATAAAATCTTTAAAAAAATGTATTTTATTATTTTAATAGAAATGATGTAAATGATTGTAAAAAAAATTTTTTTTAACATAGGAAAGCATGAGGACAAAACTACAAGCCTGAGCCCCCAGAGGCGGCCGTGGTTAGCTCAGGGAGCATTCCTCCAGTTGTGTCTCTGTGCCAATAGATGTGTGCGTTCACTGCTTTACATAAACAGGGTCAAATGCTGGATGCTGTGTGAGCAGTGTGTCACCTGCCTAATTCAGCCTCACAGTGCCATCTGTAGAAGTGTCAAGTGGAGACAGATGGCATCGCTGCAGCGTGGGGCCATTGTGGGGGTCAATAGAGGGATGCTGCTCTGTATTTCTAATGTGTGTGCCCCCCGCCCCCCAGGCCCGTCCCCATCTGTTGTATACCAGGCAATGGGTGCAGGGAGAGAAGGAGCAGTAGGAAGGCTTGCAGCTGAGACCGGGATTGAGGAGCTCACGTATCCCGGACCGTTCTGGGAGGCAGTGCAGCTCAGCGGTTAAAGAGAGTCAATGCCGGTGCCGGGCCACCTGGGTTCAAATCCTGGCTCTGCCACTTGCTGGCTACCTCGCCTAGGGCAGGTTACTTGATTTCCCTGTGCCTCAGTTTCCTTGTTTGCAAACCAGGGGATAATAACAGAACCTCGATCCTGGGCTGGCCTGTAGTTTAAATGAGTTCATTCGGAAGTGGTGGTTGTTATTAATGCCACTACTAGTATTACTCAGTGGCCACATTTCTCAGTCTGTGGAGCGGGGGGTCAGTGCCACGGAAGCCAAACTCGTCTGCCCCTCCCTCCTTGAAACTTGCCTGCTTTGGATCTTGTTCGCCAAAAAGGCACCCACCGTTTGGCAAGGTCTAGCAAGGTTTGGGGAGCAGTGATCACACTGGTATCATCTGTCAAGTCCTGGGCCCACGGAAGCCCACTGTTGTCCTTGGCTCCTGCTGGCTTTCCATCCCCCGGGCCAGGAGCAGAGCCAGAGAGACTGTTGTTCTTCTGCTGGTTGTTTTATAAAAACAGGCCATTTGCAGTCCTCTCAACCGCCCTGCCATTGTACATAGAGGAAGCTCGAGGCCCAGAGAAGTGAATGTCGTCACCCACGGTTAAGTGGCAAGCCGTGCCTCCCAGTGCAGACCACGAGCTCTCTTCCAGACCCAGGGCAGAGATCTGCCTGAGACCCGCCTCTGTGTCCACAGGGCAGCCTCTCCCGAGTCTAGGGTAGCGTGGCTCTGGGCTCCCTTCGTGCTTGTGTTCAAGGACCTGAGGAATGCATCCCCCACCCTCTGGTTACACTGAGGAGGAAGCTGAGGCCCAGAGGACTGGCTGGCAGCTCCGGGTCTCACTGTGAGCCAGGACGGGGGGCCGGAGCCCAAGCCACCTGGTGCCCGGGCCAACGCTGTGCCCCCTCTTCTCTCACCTCTCCTTCTGGTCGGCGCCTTTGCTGAGCAGGTCCACGGAGGAGCCAGGAGCCAGAGGGGAGTGTGTGGGACCAAGAAGAGGGCCAGGGAGGATGGTGCTTGGGGCCGGGTCTGAAGCACAGGACAGAGAATGGAATGCGGCTCAGGCCCAGACCCTACTCCATCGGTCCATCCATTGTGGGATGGAGGGGTGCGGAGGTAAAGGCCAGCCTTGTTCTTCCTGCTGTTGAGGAACTGCTGGCTCTTGTGCAGTTGGGGAAACTGAGGCAGAGAGCTTCAGAGCAAGATAGTGATTCATTTGGGTCCAGAAGAGTCCATACCAAAGCCTTCTGCTCTCAGCCCCTGACTTCCAAAGCTCTGGGGCAGGCACCCCACATCCTTGAGGGCACCCCCAGACCAGACGGATCTGGAGGCATGGGAGAACCCCAGTCTGCCTCTCACTTGCAGGACGATTGGAACACGTCATAGTCCTTCTCTAGGCCCCGTTTCCTCCTCTGCACGAGGCACTAAGGGCAGTCACTGGCCTCACTCGTCCCCCGAGGACTGGGATCATGGATGTGATTTTTCTTTGAGAGTTATAGAGCGAAGGGCACACATGGGGTTCATGAAGAGAACTCTGAAAAGCTAGAGGGCTAGGACTGGGGGGCCGGTGACGATCACTCCAGGAGAGAGGTTATTATGCAAGGTGTCCAAACTCTGTGTATGTGTTTAACATCACTCTGTTTTTCGTATTTGCTTATAATTAGTTTGTTTTCTTATTGCTCTCAAAACAGACTTTACCACAAGTATAAAGAAACAGAAGCAGGAAAAAAGGAAGGAAGGAAGGAAGGAAGGAAGGAAGGAAGGAAGGAAGGAAGGACCCCATGGTATCAACTCCCAGAGAAACCGTTGTTCATATTTTGGTGGAGCTCCTTTTTTTTATGCCTGTACATTAAAATATCTTTATGTATACATACATTGAAGACTATAGAATAATATTCTATATATTGTTACATAAATATAGCATTAATAAGCACTGACTGTGTGGGGGCCCTGCTCAAAACACTTTGCGTGCACTAACCTACTTCAGCCTCACGGCAATCCTGTGATACATGTGACAATTCTTACCACCACTTCAGCAAAGGGGAAACAGGCCCAGAGAAGTCAAGTGACGGGCCCATTGTCCCACGTGGCAGTGCCAGGAGAAAGACGGGCGCCAAGGACTGTGATCTCACTAGCAATGCCTCACGGCAGATGAGGTCCCGCGGAGCTAGCCCTCGGCTGGCCATCTTACCAATATTTCAGTAACATTTCGCCTTGCCAACACGTTTATTTATCCATAGCACACTTCGGCCCTCGTGGCTGTGGAGCATTCGTGGCTGGGTAGCTGGTTTGGGGAGCAGCCAACTCCTGAAACAACAGGTCCTGTGGTTTCAGGGACAGACACTGTAACATCCCGAGGTTCCTACCTTCAGGCCTTTGCCCCAAGTGGTGAGGCTGGGTGTGGAGCAGGAGGCCGAGGTGAGGTCTGTCCCCGGACAACTCTGGCTGAGGGGACTAGGGCCGTGGCTGGGGAGAGAGAAGGGCCACGATCCCAGGACCCAGGCACAGATCTGCCTGCACCCAAGCCCTTCTTTGCCTGCTCTTGGGGCCTCTTGCTGAGCTGGGATGGTTTCCCGAAAATAGACTTTATGACTTTGCTGAGCTGGCAAAGTGCTGCCCCTCCAGCCAGCACCCTCCCCCCCAAGGGAGGGCAGACCAGCAGCGGAGCGTGCATCGAGGCCATTGTGGCCCCAGGGCTTGCTTCATTCCCTGCCCTCCAGAGCCTGGATCCCTGAGAAGGCAGGGAGGGCCAAAGACTGTTCTTCTGGACCTGCGGAAGGCCTTGAAGAGGCAAGGAAGAGGGGTAGCTGCCTTGGACCCCAAGGTCATCTGATCTTGCTTGTCCTGTGGCAGGTGGAAACACTGAGGTCTGAGGTCTCACAGCAATGATGGATGGCAATGCCAGGCCAGATGGCCAGCCGAGGGCTCGGTCCGCGGGACCTCATCTGCCGTGAGGCATTGCTAGTGAGATCACAGTCCTTGGCGCCCGTCTTTCTCCTGGCACTGCCACGTGGGACAATGGGCCCGTCACTTGACTTCTCTGGGCCTGTTTCCCCTTTGCTGAAGTGGTGGTAAGGATTGTCACATGTATCACAGGATTGCCGTGAGGCTGAAGTAGGTTAGTACAGGCAAAGTGTTTTGAGCAGGGCCCCCACACGGTCAGTGCTCATTAATGCTAGCAGTTTTCTATCTGGCACCCAGTAAAAGCGTAAGCCTGCTTGTGCCCCCTCCCGCCCTCACCAATGTCTTCAGTCCCCAGGTTTTCTGAGCTGGCAGAACACAGGCATGAGGATGGCACCTTTTGGGGGCCCTGAGCTGAGGGACTCAAGATTATCTTCTTTATACTGTCTTCATTTGGGTTCCAGGAGCCTGGATTTTATGGATAGTTTTCTTTATTGTATCACGGGGGATAATCAGTTACCCCCTCTTAAAAAACAGGAATTGGACTTCAGGATGGTTCTAGCTCCTTCCAGTGCCAAAGCAGAGGATTCTGGGTTGGAGCCTGGAACAGGGCAGCTTGGCAGAGGGGGACGTGCTGGGTGTTATGGGCTGACTTGTGTCCCTCCAGAATTTGTACGTTGAGGTCCTAAGCCCCGGTGCCACAGAATGTGACTGTATTTGGAGATAGGGTCTTTAAAGAGGGAATTAGGCAAAAATGAGGTCGTTGAGGAGGGGCCCAATCCAATGAGACTGGTGTCCTTGTGAGGAGAGGAGATCGGGACCCACGTGGAGGGAAGGCTGGGTGAAGGCAGTCTGAAGTGAAGGATGGCCATCTGCTAGCCAGGGACAGAGGCCCGCAGAAGGAACCCGCCCTGCTTTACCCCATGGTCCTGGACTTCTAGCCTCCAGAGTTGGGAGAACAGAAAGTCCTGTTCTTGAAGTCACGTGGTCTGTGGTTCTCTGTTCCGGCAGCCTAGTAAACAAGTAGGTTGGAGGTTGTCTGGTCCCGTAAGGACTGTCTTTGAGTTACCAGGCTGTCAGAACCTCTTGACGACAAAGAACCCGTGTGCCCGATGCTTCCAGGAGAGGACAGAGTCCTTCATCATGGGGCCGATGGACCCTGGGATGATAAATATTGGCCCTACCGTGTGCCCAGCCCTGGCCATTCCTGTCTCCCTTAGTCATTGCGACACTTTGAGGTAGGTATTCTTGGTCCTGTTGTTCAAAGGGGGAAACAGAGGCTCAGAAAGTCACCTGGCCAAGGATTCCAGCCAGCCTTGGTCTGCTTCGCCCTCACCCGTGCTCTTTGCCCGCGTACCCTGGTGCCCTCCAAGAAGGCCTCCCATAGTGCCCTGTGCCTGTGTCGCGGCCAGAGCACTGGCACCCCAGCATCCTGGGGACAAGGGAGAACTGGGAAGGCCTGAGGCTCCAGGCAGGAGCGCCCTCCCCCAGCTTCCTTCAGCTCTTTTTTCTGTTGTTTCTTTGCTCAGCCGGGCCCTGTTATCTTCCGCTGAGTCTGACGCCTAGTTCTTCCTGTTTAAAATTCAGACTCTGGACCTTTCCTTTGGGGGCGGTTATGTGTTTGTTTTGTGTTTTGGAGCCCCCCCCCCCCCATCTGCCTTCGCCACAGCCCCTGTCTCTTAGGCCCTTAGGTCCCCAGGCTTAGCACCAGCCCTGTATCAGTACGTCAGTGCCCCAGTGAGTGAGGGGTCCTCCGCCCAGGGCCCTGCCTGGAGGCACTTCGGTGGTAGGGGAGCAGGAAGGCATCTGTTGCTCTTTCCCTCGCGTAATATCCAGGCTCCATTAGCCCTTTCCTGCTGCCTCCTTGTCACCCCCAACCCCTGCTCTACCCCAGCCCAAGCTGAGGGTCGCCAGGCTCCCGGGAGCACTCCGCTTTGAGCCCAGCACACCCCACGAAGGGGATTCAGCCATAGAGCAAGAAAAAATGGTTTGGACATGAGTCCCTTCAGGGAGCTCTAGTCTTGAGAGCTAGTCTCTAGCATGGGCTGCCTGCATGGGAGAGCACTAAACCCGGAGCCAGGAGACCTGGACTCCCATCTTGACTTTCCAGCCCATGCTGGGTGAGCTTGGGCATCTTACAGCCCTCTCTGGGCCTCCGCTCTGTCCCAGGAGGGTGTCTGAGGAGCCGAGCCGGCTGGCTCCTGACTGCCTTCTAGCCTATGAGCTAATGAGCTGTCACTTAGAATGACCTAAGGCCTTTCATGAGTTGCTCTTGGGGACTCCAGGTGGGGTGACTGTGGGAAGACACAGGGGACAGAGCAGGCAGGGGGAACGCTGTGTATGGCCTCCGAGGGGCAGACCCAGCACTGCCTCTCCCGGCAGCCTCCCTTCTTCCTGGCCCTCCGGTACTTCCCAGCCCCACAACAAACACCGGGAGGCCTCAGACTGGAAGGGAGACTTTGAGAAGATTGTTAACCTCTCTGGGCCTCAGGGCGCTCCTTCATCAAATGGAGATGATATCATCTTAGGGTTGCTGATGGCGCCTTGCCCGCAGGCGGTGGTTCTGGTGGCTCCTGGCAGGGGAAGGTATGTGAGGGCTCCTCACCTGACCCATCTTCGGGCACCCCCGGCCCAGGGACCATGGACTGAGAAGGGGGGACGCCCCAGTGGGACGTAGTGGCAGGTACCTCTCGAACCCCACCTCATGTCCTCTCGGCTCGCCTTCGAGCCCCGGCTCTTGCCGAGGCAGCTCGCCCTGCACGGGTATGAAGGCATGGCCCCTGGCCTCGCTGCGCCGCTGCTGCTTGCCTTCTGCCCCGGGATGGTCAGAACCAGCGGTTATGTCTCCTTCCAACTTGCGGAGGACTGATTCTGAGCATTCCCCCCAGTTCCTCCGAGGGGCCCAACAGGATGGGGTCCCAGTCGCCTGCAGTGGCGACCAGCTCACTCACACCCCTTAGATTGGCTCTCCGTCCTCCCCCTATTTCACCCATCCCAGTTCCTCGCTTCTGACTTTGGGGGGCATCTGAAGTGGAAGGTCCTCAGGGTCAGTGTGTGAGCTGCAGCCTCGTGCCTGAACACCTCACGCTGAGCCCGTGGAGAGTCTGGAACCTCAAGATGGAGCCCAGCCCTGTGGAGAGTCTTTCTCTGCCCAGGTTCTTCCTGCTCCTCTCACGGGTCTGGTGAGCCAGGGGTCCATTGACCTGTCTCGTGGTTGGAGCTCCTGGACGTAAGTGGCAGAGCCAGGCTCCGAACCCCCACCTGTGGCCTCCCAGTCCACACAGGGTTCGTTTGTTCCACTGGGTCCCCAAGGAAGGGCCAAAGCCCAACCAGGCTTTACTTCTTTTCTCCCTCTGTCCGTCGGTTTTAGAATACTTTCCTGGTTACTGATATTAGAAAAAAAAGTCTAGCCGCTCTTCCCTATCCCTTGGCCCTTCCCCTTTGAGCCCTCAGAGAAGGACCCATAGTTGAGGGACAGGGGCCCTGGAGGCCCCCGGTCAAGGAGAAAGCTCACTGCCCTTGAGAGCCTTGCAGAGGCCCAGCTGTCAGGAGCTGTGTTCTGAGTGGTTCTCTGACTCCTCAGACAGCAGAATCAGGCTTTGCAGACTTGGTGAGGTATGGGGTGGATGGGAGCCTGGAATTTGGGGCCGGAGAACCAGATCCTCGCCTGGCTCTGCCACTGACTGGCCAGGAGACTTTGGCCCAGTCAGAGGCTCCAAGATACCGCTTGTATATGAGGATAATCGCGAGGAGGCTCCAGTGAGACTGGGGGTGGGGGTGTGTGTGCTGGGGCCTGTCCCTGCTGGCCTGGTCCCCGTCCCCACCCCAGCCAGCTTGGGCATTAGGACGGGCAGGCACGGTGCTCACAGGCAGCCGGCTCCCAGCCTCCTGCCGCCAGTTCCCTAGGCTGCCGTCGGCACGTCCTGCCCTGCCCAGCCCGCCAGGGTGGCTGAGGGCTTGGAGCCGATGGAATCAGCGTGCCCTTCCCTCTTTTGTCTGCTGGTGCTTCCTTCCCTTTACAGCGTGCTTTCTTTTTTCTGGTTTATCAGGCCCTGGGGAAAGCGGGGGGCCAGCCAGACTCCCAGCCGAGCACCCCTGGGAGGCCGCCAGCCGGGAGCAGACGTCTGCATCCCTGGGGCCAGAGGCTCAGCATCCCCTCCCTCCACCTGACCCCAGCAGCTCCAGTCTGGTGGCGGGGCCCTCTCCCAGCAGGGGGAGGCCGCCCAGTGTCCCTGGGCCCCAAAGCTTCCTTTCAGGAGCTTGAAGCTTGGGGGAGGCTTAGGATACACTGAAGCTCTCTCTCTCACTTTAGGAGAAAAGAAACTGCCCACCTTGTACCCTACTGTGAAGGGGAGCTTTGTGACCGGGGGCACGCACTCCGGCCGGGAAGCAGGAATTGGCTGGAAGGGTCTGACTCCCAGCTTCGGGCTCCTGCCCTATCAGCCTGTAGCCGCCTTTTGTCTCCCTTAAGGCAACTGGCAAGGCAAAGGATCTGTGTTCTGAAAGTCGCCGCAGCCATGCACCCTTGCCTCGTCACTCACTAGCTGGACAAGTTAACGCCTGCGTCTCAGTTTCCAAGTTTGTACAATGGGGACATTGGTGCCTGCCTCACAGGCTGGGTGGAAGGCTAGAGGAGATAATGTGCATGATTGCCCACCCTGGAAAAGGCATTCCCACGGGGGCGATATTGCCCACCCCTCCACCACAGGAGGCGGAAACTGGTTCTGAGAGGTGGTATGAGAAAATCTAGAAGATCTTCAGTCACCAATATACATATGGTGCTTAAGCAGGTAGATGGTATAGCTGGAGTGGGAGTGATGAGAAAAGACTGTCTCTCAAGGCTCTTTGCTGGGTGGGGGTGGGGGTTATGAAACGAAGGTTCAAAATCACTGCCCTTGAGCTGGAGCTCGATTCCCCCCCCCGCCCCCCCCCGGACTTCTCCTCTCGTCCCTGGCTGGGCCCGTCCAGCACAGGCTTTACAGTAAGATCGGGAGCTAGATTACGCTTACCTTTTCAAAAAGTCGTGAGAACGGGCAGTGTGATCATCCAAGTTTGGACACTGGAAACCTCACTCATTTGTTCGTGCATGATTAGACATTTGCCCACGGTCCCAAAGTGACCCCGCAAGGTAGGGTATGAGGTGGACAATGACAGCCCTGGTCCCAGCTCTGAGTAAATAGCGGGACAGATGGTGGGGAAAGGTGACAAGTCCGTCCTGGAGATGAGACCGAAGCCCTGTGGGCAGGCTTGGTATGCTGGCGAGCTTGTCCAGCTCAGAGAAGAGGGGACACTTAGGATGGGCTTTGATGGATGGGTAGGAGTTTTTCAGGTGGAAAAGAGCAGAAGGAAGTGCCAGGTAGAGGAAACGGGAGGAGCAAAGATACAAAGACATGCAGGGGGTCATGAGTGGGACAGGAGTTGTGTGTGGGGGGGGAGCACTACATCTAGTTTGGCTTCAGGGGGCAGCCTTGTTCCTAAATCCTCTTTGGTCCTATTTTTCCCTGTCACAATAACCTTTTTACATACAGCTAATGTGTGTTCTTTGTAGGAAGGTTGGAAAGCCTGGAGGAGTGAGCAGAAGCTCCGGTCTCCCACTTGGGAGGGGAGTTTTGAAGGGGTCTCTGACTTTTTCCCATGTATCTCCCACTGCATCCGATGAACTTGCCCTGTCGCGGGAGGAGAGGACGCACGCAGACTCTCGCTCTCCCTGCCCGGCCCTGGTGTTTTAAGAGCATTAATCCATCTCCCTGCCGTGGGAAGAGTGGCCTTTCCCTCTTCACGGTGGGGAAACCGCGGCCCAGAGCAACTCAAGGTCACGCAGCTGGTGAATAGTGGGCCCTGCATCACAAGGTGGGCCTGTCAGTCTTCCGAGCCTCCTGTCACCGCGCTGGGGTCCGCGGACGGGCTTCGGGGGCTCCGGGAACTACCGAAGCTCTATGTGAAAAGTTAGACAGCTGGAGAGTTCTGTGGGGCAGGTTCAAGCCTTCATGAGACTTCCTGATGGCTCCAGGTCCCAGACCAGACCCACTTGGGCTCCCGAACAGTCCCCAGAGCTCACGGCCCTTCTCATGGGAGTCAAGGACACACAGCTCCTTGGGGGGACCCGCTGGGCACCACTGTGGCACAGGAGAGAGGGCTCAGAGTGAAAAGAGAACTAGGTCCCGTGGGGTCTCTTCTTTGGCTTTAGTTCCTGTGCCTGACTGGGTCCACCCTCAGAAAGTTCTTCCTCACATCTACCCTCATGCCCTCCTGCTGAGGCTCCAGCATCTTTCTTCCTGTCCTCTGTGCTTCCTGAAGGACAGACTGGCCCGGGGAGTAGCAAAAGCTCCAAGTTCCGGGGCGCCTGTACTAGGAAAGATAACTAACCAAATAAAGGTGGGCCGTAAACACCCACCCACCTACACCTACAGCCCCCCAACACACACACACACACTCTCTCTCTCTCTCTCTCTCTATCCTTGTAGGTCCCTTGGGAAGAGAGAGGGTTTTTGTTTGTTTGTTTGTTTGGTTTGGTTTTTTGTTTTTTCCCTGAAACACCTGTCTTCCATTGCCCCTGACCCTCAAGCCTGTAGCCAGCTAAGCCTGCTGACTCACACCACCTGTAGCAAAGTTTCCAGGTCCCTCGTGCTACAAGGCCATGCCAGCTGCACTTGGGGATTCTGCCCGGGACTTCCATCTCCCCATCTGTCACATGAAGGGGTGGGACAAGTTGATCTGTTTGGCTTGTCCAGCACTCACTCTGTGATTTCAGTGATCAGTCACCCATCACAGATTTTGTTCACATTCAAGTACCCACCACCACGGATGTCCTACCTCTCTTCTCGGTCGGACCTGCCCTACCCACCCTTCGAGGCTGTAGCAAAAGCCACTGCTTCTGGGCAGTCTTCCCCGCTTTTGCAAACCAGAAGCAGCTTGTGGTTGCTGCTGGATCTCCCGTTGCAGGGCTTTACCTTGACGGCACCTCTGGGAATTACGTCATTGCCGGCCCAGGAACAATCTGAAAGCTGGGGCTGTTTTGCTCCATCTGATTCCCCAGCACTAGCACGATGCCTGACGTGAAGACAATACTGTGAGTTTATTGAATGAGTGAACCAGTGAATGAGTGAGTGAGTGAGTGAGTCAATGAGTGGATGAGTCTTGAGGCACCTCCTTCCCCAGCCCCTAAGTATCAGTGGCTTGGAAAACCCCTCCCCGCTGCCTGTGTCTTGCGTTTTGGTGTAATTGGCCTATGGTTGGTATTTCATGTGGCTCAGCTGGGAAAGCTGGTGAAGTGCATGCACCCGTTTCTTTGCCTTGGCTGGCCTGCCATGATGCCCAACGCTGCCTTGATCTGGGGAGGCTCACAGGGCCCGGGGGAGTGGGATGGGAAAGGCTCGTAATGGTCTAGAGCTTCTGACTGCACCCAGCTGCTCAGGTCACCAGCCCCCTGGGCCAGCCTCCCGGCCATCTGGCCTGTCTCCAGGAGCCAGGGCACAGAGATGGTTTGGCTGGTGCTGAAGGCCACCAGTTCTGGTCAGCAGACAGAAATGACTCCTGAGAGCAACTTCTCATGGGAGAAGTTGCCCCAACCCTGGGGCAAGAATACAGTCAGGGAAACTGAGGCCTGAAGGCAAGAAGATTGCTGCCCCAGAACCCACCATCGAATGTGCTAAAGTTGTAGAAACTGAGTGGGGTGGACTCAAAGGTTGCTTGGTCCAATTCTATGAATTATTTTTCTCTACATTTGTCTTGAAAAATGGGGGGTGGTGTCTGGAAGGCCACTCACCAAGTGAGTATCAGCATAACTGCCTTTGGTCTTGTGGTTGTTGCATGTCAGACACTTCTAGAACAGCGTCCATTTATAAATGAGGGAATGTGGCTCAGAGAGATTAAGCAACCTGCTGAAGGTCGCACAGCTGTTAAGTGACACAGGCAGGACTGAAGTCAGGTCTAAGCAGACACTTGGGCTTGCACTCCCGCCCAGTTGGCAATAATGCCTCTTCGTCAGTTGCGGTGGACTGTGGACGAATTCTCTTGCTTGGTTTTTGTTTATCCGCATTCTCTCATTTTTCTTCAATGACCATGGAATACTTGTAGAATAAAATCAGCTAAATGAAAACAGCAGTTGTATGTGAGGTTGTATGTGTAATTGTGTGTTCTATGTTTTTGACTAGGAAAGGGGATCTGTGCAGTTCCAAGTGTCTCTAGGCATCATTGTATTCCCTCCTCTGAGCCGGTGGTATCATTCTTTAAACAACAGCACCCCCCCCCCCCCGCAAATTATTAAAGAGAGGCCCCACAATCTGCCCTCCCCACAATTTTTTTTTAAAGATTTTATTTATTTATTCGACAGAGATAGAGACAGCCAGCGAGAGAGGGAACACAAGCAGGGGGAGTGGGAGAGGAAGAAGCAGGCTCATAGCGGAGGAGCCTGATGTGGGGCTCGATCCCATGACGCCAGGATCACGCCTTGAGCCGAAGACAGACGCTTAACCTCTGTGCCACCCAGGCGCCCCTGCCCTCCCCACAACTTAGCCAACTGCAAAGTCACTGGTGCCTTTTGAAAACACAGCCCCTACTTAATTCAGAATGTCCCCATGCCCAGATGCCAAGACCACTGGGAGACCACTGGCCTGGGAATCTGGGAGCCCGAAGTCTGGCCTCAGGTCCTGCTCTATAGCCCCAAGCAAGCCCCTGCCCCACTCTAGGCCTCAGTTTCTCAATCAGTCAAGGAAGGATTGTACCAGCTGAGCTCTGAGGAGCCTTCCTGCCCTCACGGTCCTCTTTGTGGAATGTTCTGTCAACTGCAGAACCAAGGTAGAGATGAAAGTGCCTCGGATTATCCCAGGTCTCTGTGACAGGCAGAACTTCAAATAGCTTTACCCACCAAGCTATCAGCAGAGCAAAGCAGGCCACCCCCTCTGGGTAAGAGCCTTCTAGGTAATCCCTCCAACGTGTGTTTGTGAACACAGAGTTCGCTGGGGTCCTGTTTGTGTGTGCGGAGCATTGAAATGTAAATAAGTGCTCTCCACCAATACAACCTAGGCTGTCGGCCAGCTTATCAGGTTTGGGTGCTACATCTTGGGGGTTGATGTCTAAGAGGGAATCTAGCAAAAGAAGTGGCTGTTCCACGTCTATATCCTTTCTTGGAGAGTTGGCAATTGACCAGGGAAGATAGTGCCTATCAAAAAGGAGGAGGGATCTAAAGAGATTTTCAGGATGGGAGATGGGCAGTGTCTTCCTGAGCACCCCCACCCTGGCACTTCCATGTAAGCCAGTCCAGCTGACATGGAGGGTTCTGGGCTGATGGGGATGTCCCCATTTTTAAAGAGGCTCCCCCCTGCAATCATCCTGCCGGTCCAGCCTGGGGCCATGCTACTTACTCTCCGTCTGTCCCTGACGTCCCGCCTTTCTGTGGCCCTGACTCCCTAGACCCAGGTCCCTTTGGCCAGACCTCTTTCCCGTGGTGGTCCTGACTTCCCCATCCACCACCAACACCAACAGAGAAATACAGGGAGCAAGCGGAGCAGCGGTCAAGGGAGGCTTCCTGGAGCAGGTGTATCTGAACACAGTCTGTGGATGACCAGGCAGAAGAAATAGCTGGTGTAAAATTGTGTCTAGGAATGGCAGTGTGAGATGGGAAGGGCTGGCAGGAGATGAGAGCATAAATCTTGGACCCGGGAGGCCATGGATGCTGTGCTAAGGAACCTGGGCTTGTTATGAGGCTGATGGAGAAGCAGAAAGCCATAATGGAGAGGGGAGCTGGGGACAGATCAGTGTTTTAGAAGAGTCTATGGGAGGGAGAGGAGCAGATGAATTTGAGGTATGAGGGCTAGTGGGGGTGGGGGGTGGGAGGTAGGGGGGACCAGGTGTGAGTGAGAGAGAGAGAGTGGGAAGGGCCAAGGAGGACTCAGAGTTTCTGGCTGGAAATGCAGAAGAACCGAAGTGTCCTTTGGAGCAGGATGCTTTGACAAAGACATCTGGAGCAGAGAGCAAAGGTGTTTGAGAGTCATCTGCGTCCAGGCAGTAGTTGAATCTAGAAGCATGGGTGAGGCTGTCTTGAGAGAGTTGGGAGAAGGAGCCTGAAGCCAGTGTGGGGTGGGAGGACAGGAGCCTCTTCAGGAGCCTGAGCGGAAGCAGTTAGAAGGGGAGAGGGGTAGGGGTAGACGGCATGGTCTCTAGAATGCCATGGACAAGGACCATTCAGGGAGGGAGCAGCCAGCCGGACCCAAAGCACAGAGGGTCACGTGGATTTGGCCACACTCGGAAGTCACCAGTTGAACCTGTCGAAAGCTGTTCAGTGGAGGGGTGAAGCAGAAGCCAGATGGACCAGCTGAGGCCAAGCCCCTGGCATCTCTTATGTGGGCACCTGCCACAGCCTCCTGTCTGGTCTCCCTGACCTTACCCTCGAGTCCTTTCACCACACAGTGGCCAGAGGACTCTTGAAGATATCCCCAGGTCAAGGTGCTCCCAGGTTCCTGATGCTCTCTGCCTTCCCACTGCCACCCTTACCATGGACCACCTTGACTGTCCTGAAGCCTTATGCCTCCCCCCCATTTGTGTTTTGGGGATCCACTCTGAACAGAGGCTTGCTTCAACTTCTCCACTGGGCAGGGCTCCCCTTCGGCTTCAGCAAACAGGAGACCCCCACGGCCTACACTCTGGCCCCCCTTCCCCAGGGTCTACCCAGCAGGCAGATCTCTGGGCAAACTGCCTTCCTTCTAAAGGAAGCATCTCTGACCATCCCCCCCCCATCACACTCTCCAAAGTATGGCAGTTCTGTTTTCTACACACCGTGCCCCTTGCTGTAATTAAGTTCTTAACCGTGTTCCTTCTGTGTCTTTCTCTTTAGAATGCGAGCTACTGTGTGGAGCAGGGGCCAGGTCCCCTGTGCACGTTGCAACAGCAGGCTCAGTGCCTGGCTTGGAGTAAGTGCCTGGTAGAGTTGAATGAATCAGTATTAATGAATGAAAACACGGAGACAAAAGGATGAAAGAAAAACGCAAATACAAAAGGATTAAAGGAAGTATATTTGAGTGAGAAGTTGTAGGAGGGAGTGAGACCCTTGCAGGGGCAGGGGAGTGGGGGGGAGGGTGGCTTGGCCCAGCCACACCGGTCTCTCTGTCTTCCCATTTTAAAGGGTAAAAATGATCATAATTGTTGGGCACACAGTATGTGGTCAGTAAGTGCCGGTAACCAGACTGGCACCGCCCCCTCGGGACGGGGAAGCCCCCAGGACAGTGGGCGCCCACCCCCTCCACCCCTGCCCCGCACCCCACTGGCACCGCTCCCTGGAACCCAGCACACCCCTCTCCCCGCCCCCCCCCCCCCCCCAGGAAAGCCTGTTGGCAGTGGGACGGCAGGGCTGCTCCATCTCGAGCTCCAGGGGTGAGAACCGGGAGGGGGAAGCCCCCTCCCCAACCGCCCTCCCGCCGCCGGATGTTTGAGGGCGGCTTCTGTCATCCCGCCGGCCGGGGAGGGGCCGCCCGCGGGCCGCCGCCTTATCGCGCCCTGTCTCCGCGCTGTCTCCCGCCGCCCGGCCTCCCGGCTGGCCGGCCTCTCCCCCGCCCCCCCGCCCGGCTCCACGCTGGCGGGCTGCTCCCTGCGGGCTCCCCGGGGGCGACGCTGGGGTGGGGGCGGCCCGCCGAGCCGAGCCCCCGGGGCCTGGGAGAGTGTGCGAGAGGGCGGGGCCGCCGGCGGTGGCGCCCCAAAAGGCCGTGGGAGGAACTGGCCAACTTGGAGCCCGGAGGGCCTTTTTGGGAGATGGCCCCATCCCCATTTTATAGAAGAGACCCTGGGGCCCAGGGAAGGGCATGACTGGCCAAAGCCACCCCCTTGTCCCGGTTCAAGATCTTCCTCATCCTGGGTCTAGAAAGGCTTTCCCTTCCTAGTGTCTGGGTGCCAGGCGCAAAGGGGAGGGCCAGCTGAGCCCCAGAATGGGCCCACTTCCAGGGAGGCCTGTGGTGGCCCAGGCCCTGACACAGCAAAATGGCTGTGGAGATGGTTGGCTGAGTCCCCTTTCTAGCAGGGTCTCTCAGTTCTCTGTCACGCGGGCCACCTGGGCTCTGGTTGCTCCCCCTGTTTTGAAGGCCCTGTTCTTCTCAGCTTATAGGGATCTTTCCCTCTAAGGTGCCACCCAGATACCACCTTCAGCCCCTGAGCGATGGGGGACTAGAACCTCCCGTGTGAAAAAAAGACAGGAAGGCAGCTCTCTGCCCTCTCCCTGATGCAGGCAGTCTGAAGTAACCCAGGGCTTTGCAGGTGAAGACTCTTGGTGGGGAGTGGGGGGGGGGGAGGTGGAGATGGGGAGGGGGAGGTGGTATAACTTGCCCCCTGAGACTCTAAGGGAGGTCGGCCCTGCAGGAGATAGCTGAAGGTGAGTCTGAGCCCAGATTTCATGCAGCCACTCAACAAGCCCCTTGCCCACTGGCAGTGCCCCTTGTCAGCTAGAGGTGGTGCTGAGCTGAGGGGCAGCAAAGAGCTTGGCTGGGGAAGGCGCAGGCCCTGTGGAGTCCTGGCGGAGGAGAGAAGCCAGGGAACACCCAGGCAGGGGTGTTTGAGCTGGCCTGGGGTGGTTAAAGGCAAGAAGGTAGAGGGGAGGAAGGCAGAGAGCCCAGCACAGGCAGAGGCCTGGAGGTCCATACGAGGAATCTGGAGAGAGCACAGGGGGGTGGAGGGGTGACTGGGGAGCTGGAGATGACAAGGGAAGCGAGGGCCAGATTGAGAAGGCTCGTAGACGCCAAGGCAAGGACAGAAGAGCAGATTTCATATTACCTGTTACTTGACCACATTATTAAATTGATAAATAATAATAATAGCTGTTATGCCCATCTTAGAGACAAGCAAACTGTGGCTCAGGCAAAGGACTTGGTCAAGACGACTAGCATTTGAACCGAGATCACGTTGTACAAAAGCCCAGGTTGCTGCCTCCCTGTCACAGCCTCCAGGGCATGAAATTGTGGAGAGGTCCGTGGTTCCATTTGCTCCACTTTCCTCTCACCCTATTTTTCTGGAGGAAGACACCCAGGTCCCAACAGGAGCCAGGCTTGGCCCCATTTTCCTTCTTCCCAATTGGATGTCCCCACCCCCCGGTATCCTGCCTGTGTTCCCAGGCCAGGAGCTGGTTAACAACATAGATTCTCATCCCCCTGTCCAGCCTCCCGCCCTCCCACTTAGTGAGTTCTGGGCCGGGCCTGGGAATCTGTATTTTTGGCAAGCGTTTTGGTGGCTCTGGGTCTGCCGCTTGCCCTCAGGCATTTGGGACCCATAAACTTTTCCTTCAAGCCTCTCACTGAGCCTCCTCTCCGTGGGCTTCCTCCTTCCTCCTCAGCTTGCCCCCCAAGGGCACACATTCCCCCCATTCCCCTCTACTTGTGTGCACCCCAGGCCCTTCCTCTTCAGGCTCCCCTCTCTCAGAAAAGTGAAAACACATGGTTTCCTAGGCAACCGCATCCCTCCTCCCAGCTTGCCCTGAGACCTCCCAGCGTCTCTCAACTGTTCAGAAGAATATTTCAAATACCAGCCTCACCAGGCGGGGCCTGACAAAGGCTGAGTTCCCCTCAAGGCCTTCTCTCTGAGGGGCAAGAGCTCTGCTCCCCTCAAACCTGGAGGCCTGGGGTCTCAGGGCAAGTTCTGGGCCATCACCTTGGTTACCACCTAGGCCCGCTCTGTTCCCTAGCTCTCAACGGAGAGCAGAGATCCCTTGAATGGGGAGGTTGGAGCCTAGAGAGGGAAGGGACTCATCCAGGTCACTCGTCAAAACTGTGGCCCGAGTAAGAGGCTGGAGGGGAAAAGCAAGGTGGACTAGGTGCGTAGCCACTACCTGCCGGGCACCGCGCTGGACACTCCAGAGACGCTACCCTGTCACCCCTCCCCCAGCCCTGTGAGGTCAGTCTCATTCCCATTTTATAGTTGAGAAAACTGAGGCTCAGAGAGATGAAGTACCTTGCCCTGGTCACCCAGAAAGTGATGGCAGAGCCACGTTTCAGGAAGCCTGATCTGTCTTCCCAATAAGGCCACTGTCTTTGCACTTGGTTTCTGCTGTTCTCAAGGCTGGGCGGCGGTCCGGGGAATTATGGGGCTCTGTGAATTCCTTCCTGATTATTATTTTTACATTTCCTCATTAGAAGATTTGGCTGAAGTTCTTTGGGGGCTGGGCTCCAGATGAGTTCCTCTCTCGCGCCTTCTCTCAGCCCTGACCCCCGGACAATGTTTCTCATCCCAAGATGCCTTGAATTGGGTGGGGAAGGATAGAGAGGTGCCATCTGTGCAATTCACGCCGCCTCTCTGGGCCTCAGTTTCCCCACTGATATTGTGAGGGTGTTGGAATTGAAGAGTTTGAAGATCTGTCCTAGCTCAGATATTCTTGGCTTCTCACATCAAGTATCCGTGTGTGTGACTGTGCTCGCAATGGAAGGCAATTAGGGGTGTGTGTGTGTGTGTGTGACTAGACGTGTGTTTGGATGTGGGGGCTAGGGAGTATATGGGTGTAATTGTGTGTGTGAGAGTACATGCATGTGGGCTGTGTGTGTGACTGTATATGTGTATGGAGAACAGGGGCTGTGAATGCGTGTTTGGGGTGTGAGTATGTGTGCAATTTGTGTGTGTGTGTGCATGTATGTGGGTTGTGTTATGGGGGTCTGTGAGCAGTTTGGGCTGTCTGTGAGTATGTTATTGTGAGGGATTATGTGTGTATGTGGACGTGTGTGTGCATGATTATGTGTGGGCAATTTGGAGTGACTGTGTGTATGTGTGTCATTGTGTGTCAGGGGGCTGTGAAGCCCCTTCTGAGCCTGGTTGATCAGGACCTGGCGTGGGCAGGCTGGGCAGAGGAGGGGACCCCGGCTGCCCATGATGCCAGCAGGGCGGCGGAGCATATCCCTTTGGTAATCAGCTCCAGACGCAGCTGTGTGGACTCCCTCTGACAGGAGGACGCTGGAAAGACGTTCTGGCCCCAGCCAGGTCTCTTTGGGGGAAAAAATTAAAGGGGGAGGAAAAATTCCCAAAAGGCAGATCTTTATTGAAGCATTTCGTGACACGCACACCAACTAATTGATTTCCTTATTAGTAGCAGATTTTTCTCCCGGCCTTTTCTCCTGCCTGAACTTATAAAAATGAAGGGTGGAGAGCCAGCTCAGTACAGACCCCGGGCCAAGTTTCTCCGGGATCCTCCCAGGGCCAGGGAGTCAGCAAAGGCATGATGGGTGTTTGCTTTTCCAGGTCTGACTGTAGGTAGAGAGGGCCTGAGCACCTGTGGGATCAGGTTTCAAAAGCCTGGGGAAGCCCCCTTGCCATCCCTCAGTTTCTTCTGGCACCCCTTTGGCCTGAAATCCTACAGGTCCATTTACTGGGCTTCCTTTGGGCCAAAATGCAAATGTGCTCCAGCAGGAGCTCTAGGCCTTAGACCTAGTCATTTCTGTGTAGTTCATGCCGCAGGACTCTTGGAGCCTCCATTTTCTCATCTGTACAATGGAAGGCTCCTGTTACTGATGTTCCAGGGTGCTTGTGAAAATTAGATCAGGCTCGTGACTCCCAGAGCCCTTTGTAAATGTCAGTTGTTCCCCTTAAGATGACAGTGAACGGCACAATTCGAGGCCTGGGCATTCACAAGGTGGGGCGAGCCTTCCATTTAACAGAGTAAGGACACCTCCTTGTGTGGCAGCCAAGTTCGGGTAGGGTCTCTCAGGAGATCCTTCACCCTCCAGCCAGAAAGCCAAGGCTACCCCTCTGTCTGGGCCTATGACAGGGGTGGTGCAAGTTTTATCCAAGGGCTGGTGAAAAGAGAGGGAAGACAGTTCACTCAGATGGTTCCAACGGACGCTTCAGGCAGCCATTGTTAACCCCATTTGTAGGAGGAGGAAACTGAGGCACAAGGCAGTTGATAAACATCCCAAAGAGCACGTAACTATGAAAGGAGAAGCATTTGAACCCAGGCCTGAGCGGTTCTGAACCTATATGATGCTTTTAATTCATTAAAAAAAAATATGGCTCCTTACGTGGAGGTAGAGATGGAAAAGACAGCCTGAGCTCTTCTCTGCAGAACATCTCAAGAGACAGACAGATAAGGGAATGGGTATTAGGGATTGTGTTGTGACAAGTGCTGTGACGGCGGGAATACGCCTGGCCACTGGAAAGGGTACCAACACTGAGTAGTAGGATCAGGGAGGGCTTCCTGGAAGGGGTGGCATCTGAGAAGGCAGAGGGGCCTGATCCTGCAGAACTGAACTTCAGCTGGCATGCATGGGCATGTCCGTACCTGTGGTTAAAATATTGACGCACTTACATATGTGCTCTAAATTACCGATGCCAACGTCCCCTCCCAGCTCTAATGCTCAGGCTGCCTGGCCCCTCCCCTAGGCCCCTGGACTTCTCCATATCCAGACCCCCTTAATGACACATTCAGGACCCTGCTAGAATAATGAGTGAACATTCTGACTATAAAGGCACAGAGGGGGGCCCCAAGGCCAGGCTGGTGTCTCTTGTTCCAATCTTGTTCTCTCCCCCTGGCATGGGGGGGGGCCAGAGGCGGTGGCTGGAAGCTGTTGTCTAGGCTAGGCAGACAGGCTCGCCGCTTGACATGGCCCCTTCCATTCCACGTGGACTTCCTAGGAATGACTGGGGGCCTCTGTGCAGTTCCTGTTCCCAGCGGCTCTCAGTCGCCAGGCCCAGGGAGACAAAATGTCCCTGAACGTGGTGGGGCAGGGAGGGAACATTACGGGGTGGGTGGAGGAGGGCCACAGGAAGCACGGCAGGGACAGCCGGGGAGCTGGCTGCGGGGCTGGGGGTGACTCAGGAACTTGTGACTTGATAAGGTAAGATGATTCCAAAGGCACACAGCCAGAGTCCAGGGGCTGGTGAATGGCTGACCGGATGGGATTTCTGGCACCTGTTCAGACATTAGTTCTTGACTCCTTGCATATCTCCACACAGCAGAGGACCTTTAAACCCCCACCAGCCAAACGAGTTCTAGTCATTGGCCGTGTCACGTAGGTACTACGGCCCCAACTTCACAGAAGAAGAAACCGAGGTTCAGGGAGGTGGGCTAACGTGCCCCCAGGTGGCGCAGGAATGGCAGGGGAGCTAGAGGACACACAGACAGCTCGACTCCAGCGCTTGTGCGCAAACCAGGCTTCCTGACAGCACTGCCCCCAGGAACCAGGCACGCATGGATCCGGGTCTTCACATCCTTGCCCACAAAGCCAGTACCCCCAACACACCCTGAAAAGATCCCCAGCCAGTAGGGCCACTTTGCCATGAGAACACAGAGCTTAAGAAAATGCTTGCAACTGGGAAGAAGAATACGTCTTGGCCCCCCAGTACAGTAAGAACGCTGCAAATGAAATGAATAAACACAGTAAAAAATCGTATTTGTTCTAGGATCTGTGGGCTCAATGTGCCACATATTGAGTGGGGCGGGAGCCCCAAAGTAAGAGTGCCCAGGGCTGAGAAAAGGCTGACAAAGGCGCTGCCAAGCAGGGGTCCTCCTGCCTGCGTGTGAACACCCCCAGAGTGGTGGTGGGGGGTGGCTGGGGGTGCTGGCAGCTCCGACCCTCGGGGCAGCCCCGTCACCTTGCTCAGACTCTGTTTCATTCCTAGCAAAATGGGACCATGATAGTTGCTAGCTCACTCCAGGGTGATGGGAGGGTTAAATCCAATCCTGTGTGCAGAGCGCCTGGCCTGGCCCGTAGTTGGGGCTCTGCTATTGTTCTTGCCTCCTCAGGCCCTGCCCAATTTCAGGAAGTCTTTTTTGGCTGGAAACTTCTTAGGATGAAAGAATGTTGGAGAGAGAAGGCCATTAGAGATAAGGCAGAGCCAGCCTCTCACGTGGGAGGGTGACTTCAGGAACTCAGAAGGCTGGAGTCTTCAGCCCTGTTCCCACCCTCGCTCCGGACCTAAACTGCCCTTCCAGCTTCTCCTATCCAGCCTCAGGCTTTGATTAGGTTACACCCCCCTCACGAGGGTTCTAGAAGCCGAGTCCAGGTCAGACTGATCTCTGTGTTTCTTTCTCTCGTGTTTAAAAACAGCTCTGTTGAGATGTGGTTGACATACAATAAATTGCACGTACTTAACAGTGTACAACGTGATAAGTTTTGACATATGTTTACACTCATGAAACCATCACCGTAATCAAGAAAATGAACATGTCCGTCACTGCCAAGAGTTTCCTCATGCCACTTTGTAAATCCTTTCCTCTCTCCTTCTCTCCCCACCCCCACCTCAGTCCCCAGGCAACCTCTGAGCTGCTTTAGGTCAATATACATTAGTTTCCATTTTCAAGGATTTTATATAAATGGACTCAGACGGTATATATACTCTTGTGTGTGAGGCTCCTTGCACTCAACGCAATTATTATGGGACTCATCCATAGCGTGTATACATCAGCCTTTCCTTCCCTCTTATTGTGTAGTCGTATGCCATTGAATGCATATCCCCTAATTTGTTTATCCATTCACCTGTTAATGGGCATTTGGGATGTTTCCAGTTTCTTACTATTGTCAATAAAGCAGCTATAAAAATTCACGTATGGTCTTTGTCTGAACATAAAGCTTTCATGACTCTTGGGTGAACACCTAGCAAGGAATGGGACACTGAGTCACATGGAAGATGTACGTTTACCTTTTTATAAGAAACTGCCAAACTGTTTTCTGACACGGTTGGACCTTTTCATTCCAACCATCAGCACGAGGAAATCCTAGTTGTTCCACATATCAACTCGATATAACTAGTCTTTCTGGTTTTAGACATCTTAATAGGTAATAGGTATGTAATGATATCTTACTGTGGTTTTAGTTTACATTTCCATAATGACTAATGATATTGATTTTTATTGATAAATGATTTTTTATTTGCTTATTGGCCATCTGTATATCTTCTTTGGTGAAGTGTCTGTTCTAATCATTTGCCCATTTTTAAATGGGTTGTTTATTTTCTTATTACCATGTTTCGAGAGTTCTATATATGTTCTGGGTACAAGTCCTTTATCAAATATCTGATTTGCAAGTGTTTTGTCCTAGTCTGTGCCTTATCTTTTTATTCTCTTACCACTGCCTTTCAAAGGGCAGATGTTCTTATGTTGATTGATCAAGTCCATTTTGTCATTTCTTTCCTTGTATCAATTGTGTTTGGTGTTTATCTAAGAAATCTTTGCTGGGCGCCTGGGTGGCTCAGTCGGTTAAGTGGCTGACCTTGGCTCAGGTCATGATCCCAGGGTCCTGGGATCTAGTCCCGCATCAGGCTCCCTGCTCAGCAAGGAGTCTGCTTGTCCCTCTCCCTCTGTCCCTCCCCCCGCTCGAGCTCTCTCTCTCAAATAAATAAATAAAATCTTAAAAAAAAGAAAAAGAGATCTTTGCCTAATCTGAGGTCATGAAGATTTTCTCCTGTGTTTTCTTCATAGTATTAGGTTTTACATTTAAGTCTATGATCATTTTTGAGTTAATTTTTATATTTGGTGCAAAGTATGGATGAAAGATTTTTGTTGTTTTGTTTGGCATATAGATATCCAATAGTCCCAGCACCATTTGTTGAAAAGACTCTTGTTTCTCCACTCAGTTATCTTGGAACATTTGTCAAAAATCAATTGACCATTTATATGTGGGTCTATTTCTGGACTCTCTTCTGTTTCCCTGATCTATTTGGCTATCTCGAGGGTAAGATGCCACACCGTCCTTGTTACTGTAGCCTTGTAGTAAGTCTTGAGGGCACGGAGTGTGAGTCCTCCAGCTTTTTTTTTTATTTTTCAAAATTGTTCTGGCTATTTTAGATCTTTTGCACTTCCCTATAGATTTTAGAATCAACTTGTCGATTTCAACCAAAAATTGCCTGCTGAGGTTTTAGTTGGGATTGCATGTGAATTTGGACAGAACTGATATCTTAGCAAAATTTTGTTTTCTGATACATGAAGATGGTGTATCTTTCCATTTACTTATCTATGCTTTCATTTCCTCTTCACCCTATTTTGTCATTTTCACTAGACAGCACTTGCATATCTTTTGTTAGCTTTATCTCTATTTTTTAAAATTAGCTTCATGCCCAGTGTGGAGCCCAGTGTGGGGCTTAAACTCACGACCCTGAGATGGAGACCTGAGCTGAGATCAAGAGTTGAACGCTTAGGGGCGCCTGGGTGGGGCAGTCGTTAAGCGTCTGCCTTTGGCTCAGGGCGTGATCCCGGCGTTATGGGATCGAGCCCCACATCAGGCTCCTCCGCTGGGAGCCTGCTTCTTCCTCTCCCACTCCCCCTGCTTGTGTTCCCTCTCTCACTGGCTGTCTCTGTCTCTGTCGAATAAATAAATAAAATCTTAAAAAAAAAAAAAAAGAGTTGAACACTTAACCAACTGAGCCACCCAGGCGCCCAGATTTATCTGTAATGAATATTTTTAAATGCTATTTTAAATAGTAGCATCCTTTGTTTTAAATTTCAAATTCTGATTATTTACACTTTTGCTTTCAGGTAGCAGGAACTGGATTTGTCTTGCCCCCTGAAAATAAGGGGAAAATCAGACAAAATATAAGAAACAATGTCTGTCAAGATGTTGGATATCAGGCAATATAGGACAGTGATGGAAAACAAATGAGATGAGCTATGATTGCTCCAGATTACTGCCTGGAGAGCATTTCTATGCCACAGCAAAGGGACAGTAACCCAGGTAGAGCTCAGCAGTCACCCTGAGTTGAGAAGATGGATCTGGGAGTCCAAGGAAGCCAGGACAGCTGGAGTTCACAGGAAGGGTACTAGAGAGGAGGGAGCCACATGGGAAAGGTCAGAGTTCCCTCTAGTAATCAGTTGCAGACTGATCCACACATGTGTGAGAAAGTTACCTATGGCCAGGAAAGAAGTCCTAAAAATTAGAAAGAACAGTACCTGGAGCTCTTCAGGGCTCAGAATTGTGCCTGTGCCCAAAACATCATAACTCATGGGGCATAGAGTACTATGAAAGCTCTCATCCCAGCAGTGGGGAGACTTACCCCACACCAGACGCTACTCTTGCCTTGCCTAATGAGGCTTTAAATCAAGACCTAAAAGAATAAAACTCTTTCCAAGTAACATAAATTAAAAAGGTTTTTTTTTAAGATTTTATTTTTTTATTTGAGATAGAGTGCCAGAGAGAGAGCACAAGCTGTGGGGGAGGGGCTGAGGGAGAGGAAGAAGCAGGCCCCTGCTGAGCGGGGAGCCCAATGTGGGGCTGGATACCAGGACCCTGGGATCATGACCCCAGCCAAAGGCAGACATTCAACCAACTGAGCCACCCAGGTGCCCCCTAACCCATGCTATTAAGCTGGCATTACTCTCACAGCAAAACCAACAACATTACAAGGGAAGTATAGACCAATATCCTTTGTAGACATAGATGTTAAATAGCAAAATTTTAGCAAATTGAATTTAGTAATATATAATATTTCAAGTGGGGTTTATCACAGGAATCCCAGGTTGGTATACTATTAAAAAAATCAATGTAATTCACCATATTGACACCCTAAAAGTGAAAATATGATCATTTCAGTAAGTGCAGAAAAAGCATTTGACAAAATCCAACATTCATTCCTAATGAACTCTCAATAAATTAGGAATAGAAGGGAACTTCTCAACCTGATTAAGATCTGTAAAAATCCACACCTAACATCTTCATGATAAAAGATGGAAGCTTTCCCCCCTATGATCAGGGACAGGACAGGGCTGTCCACTCTAGTCAACATTTCTTTTCAACATTGTACTAGAGTTTGTAGCTAGTGTAGTCAGGCCAGAAAAAGAAATAAAAACATCCAGACCAGAAAGGAAGTCTGGTGGGCTGCAGAGGACCACAGACTTTTCTGGACCTCTCGGGAGAACGACAGTGTGTGCGCGCGTGTGCATGCACGTACATACATGTGCACGCGGTGTTGTGTTGGTGTATGTGGCACCTTGCTCCTCTGAAAAATCCCTCAACTTTGGGGAATGGAAAAATGTACCTCTAAGATTTGGCAGACAGGACCCATGCAACCCCTCCAGTTTCTCTTCGGTCTCAGGCTTTTTCTGAAAATTTCAGATGGGTTTTGCACTTCACTTCATTATATTTGTGCGATTTTAATAAAGAAGGAATATTTTAGGTAGCTAATGCCCAACCAAACATTTCAGTGGCAGCAAGGACGATCGCGTTGATCTGAATTCCAGGACCATGGCCGCCTGGATGGCGCAAGTATCTTATCGCGAGACGCAACGTTGCCAGGGCATGAGCGGACGATTCAGAGCATGCGCACGTGGGCGGCATGTGGGACTCTGGGCACGTGACCTCACTCCTCCAAGCCTCGCTCTCCTGCCCTTTACAATGGGGAGAAGCAGCTCTTCACGGCCACCAGCTCAGGATTGGTGCGCTATTGATAAGAGACGAAAACGCTCTGAGGGGCCACTTTCTTCTTGCCAAGTGGTCAACTGCGAGTCTTTGGCCGGCCCTCCTGTGTTCTCTTCCTTGCAGGTGGCGAGGGGCTGCTCCGAGGGAGGCCCCTGCCTCCTACCTGCCTCAGCCCTGGAGGCCTGCACGGTACCGGGGCCCAGGCTGTCCCACTGCCAGGTCTTTGGAGATGCTCCAGTGATCTCCTGGATATTTAGGATGGGGAGGTTTGAGGAACCATCTGAGAAACAGGTGTGGTCGGCAGAACCAAGCCGCCCCCCTCCTCGCACGTCTTCCCCAAATGTCGACGTCCTAATCCCCAGAACCTGTGAATTGTCCGTTTACATGGAGATGGGGAATTCAGGTTGCACGTGGAATTAAGGTTACTATCAGCTGATCTTAAGATGGGAAGATTATTTTCAATTATCTGGGTGGGCCCAAGGTGATCCCGAGTCCTGAAGCACGGAAGACAGAGGCCGCAGGGAGGAGAGAGGTCTGAGGAAGGGAGCAGAGTCGGAGCGGCACACTGTAAGAAGGACTTGATCTGCTGCTGTTGGCTTTGAAGGTGGAGGAAGAGGTCCTGAACCAGGGAGTGCGGGGGACTGCTGGGAGCTCGCAAAGCCAAGGAAGTGAATTTTCCCCTCGCGGGCCCAGGAGGAGCACAGCCTTGCCCACATGTTGAATTTTGAGACCCGTGGCAGACTTCTGACCCCCGGAACTGAAGGTAAGACATTTGTGTTAGGAAGTCTGTGGCCGTTTTTTATAGCAGCCATGGGAAGTGAATATATTCCAGAAGCTGCTGCCTGCCATCTTGCAGCCGTGCTGGAAACCCCAGCGGATTCAGGGCACAGCCTCCGTCTCTGGGCTTCACATGCACCCATACTCCACGAGTGGCCCTGAGGCCCAGCAGGCCTGTGTGTAGGCAGGAAGAGGTGCTGGCCAGCCCGCGAGGAGGCCAGAGCTCCAGCCGGGCCCGGACCCACCCAGAGCCCGCGTGGAGAGCAGCCTTGCCAGCTGCCGGGGGGAAAAGGAACCTTGAATCTAAATTCTGGGCTTGCCCTTTATTAGGCCTATGACGGTGGGCCTCTGTCCCGGTTTCCTTACCTGTGAGATGGGGACAGCAGGACACAGCTCCCAGGATCGTTAGAAAGGGTAAGTGAGTTCATGTAGAGAGCTCGGAACAATGCCTGACGCGTGATGCCCACAAAACGTGTTAGTAGTATTTGTATTAAGACGACGTGACATAGTTGCTGTCTTTAGGGGGTGAATGGTCTAGTGGGGAGACGTGTGTGTGTGGGGTGGGATGGGAGATGTGAAACGGGAGGGAGGCATCCTTCTTCTCTTGGGGTCCGGCTCAGGCGACGATAGAGGTCCGCTAAAGCTTGAGCTGAGCTTCCCCATCACACACGCATATCCCTGTTTCTTTAGTCATTCAACAAACCTTTAATGAGTCCGTACTTTATACCAGGCACTGCGCTGAGAGCACGGTTATGCGACCGTGAACAAGAGAAAGTCCTGGGGACAGGTGGGTGAAAGGGTTGGGGTAACTGGGTGACAGGCATTGAGGAGGACACGTGATGGAATGAGCACTGGGTGTTACATGCAACGGATAAATCACTAAATTCTACCCTAAAACTAACAATACCATGTATGTTAACTAAATTGAATTTATTTATTTATTTATTTTATTTATTTTTTTTTTAAAGATTTTATTTATTTATTTGACAGAGATAGAGACAGCCAGCGAGAGAGGGAACACAAGCAGGGGGAGTGGGAGAGGAAGAAGCAGGCTCATAGCAGAGGAGCCTGATGTGGGGCTCGATCCCATAACGCCGGGATCACGCCCTGAGCCGAAGGCAGACGCTTAACCGCTGTGCCACCCAGGCGCCCCCTAAATTGAATTTAAATAAAGAATTAAAAAAAAAGAGAAAGCCCTGCCCGGCACGGGCATGAAGCTCACAATGTGATGGACAACTCTGACAATAGAGACCAACAAAGAAATGCAAAAGATCAGGGGGCACAAATGTTCTGGTGGAAAATTACAGGAGGTAAGAGGGGCGAGGTGTGTATGGGGAACACTCTACACTGGATGGTGAAGGGAGCCGCAAGCCATTCAAATGGGATCAGAGTGAATCCTAGAGTTTCAAATCCCGGCTCTGCCACTGCCATGAGGCTTTGAACAAGTCCCTTCTCTCTATGCCTCAGTTTGCTCATCTGCACAATGGGGATAATAATAGTATCTACCTATAGGGTTGTGGAGAGGAGTATATGAATTAATATAGGTGAAATGTTTAGACAGTGCCTTGCACATTAGTAAGTGCTAGAAGTGTCTGCTTATTTGACTTCAACTTTTCTAGCAAAGGGAACAGCAAGGGTGAAGACCATGAGGTGGAAAAGGGTTTAGAATGTTGTAGGAGGAACAGAAAGTTCAGGAGTAAACAAGGGGATTGTGTCGAGGAGTAAAGTGAGGAAGGCAAGGGGTATGGGTAGCTACCCCTCCTTGGCCAGTCATTGTCCAGGGTCAGCTTGGCCTCCTTACTGCTCAGAAGCTTGCCATGGCTCCCCACTGCCTACCTGAGAAATTTCCACCTCCTGGTGTGGTTTTCAAGGATCTCTACATTTCACCTTCTTCTCTCCCCTCCAATCTGATTTGCCTGCCTCCCACCCCACCCTCTGCTCTGCTCAGTTGGAGCCTCTTATCTTCTTCCAGAAGTACTTGGTGTCTGCTCATCCAGGCTCTTCCTTTCACAGGGGAGACTGGAGCCCAGAAAGGGATGTGACCAAGCCAGGGCCACACAGCAGATTAGGGGCCAGGTCTGGAGCCCAGGTTTTCATGACTGAACCGCAGTTTCTAGTTTCCTAGGTGGGTCATTCTAACAGATGTTGTGCATATCACAGTGTGACTTGAGGAAAGGGTGAGAGGCAGGGAACGAGGAAGGTGGAATCCGCTAATGGAAATTACTTGTCCTGCAAAAACATTTGTGTCTGGGCCCCGTTAATGCTAAGCATGCTGTCCCTGAGAAACAAGCCATTTGTGAAGCTGGGACACTGAGGGAGGAGACAGCCTCCGACTGCCTTTGCTTGTGTCTACCTACTGCTTCCCCGGGAGAGCCGGAGAGCCCCATCGGCTAACTGGCTGTTGTTCGGGTCCCAGGGTTATGCGAGGGGGGCCTGAGGGAGGAGGAAGATGTAGAAAGGGGAGACCCCTCAGGCAAAAATGCCATTCACCACTTGAAAATCTGGGTTAGTCTATTGGGGCTGCCATAACACAACACCAGACGGGGGTCTTAAGTGATCGAAATTAACTTTCTCACAGTTCTGGAGGCTGAAAGTCTAAAGTCAGGGTGCCCCAGGGTAGGTTTCCTCCGTGGCATCTTTCTGTGGTTTAGAGATAGCCTCTTTCTTGCTGCCTCTCAGATGGTCTTTCCTCTGTGACCACACATACCCTGTGTCTCTCTGTGTGTCCAAATTTCCTCTTTTATAAGGATACCAATCATATTGGATTAGGGACCCCAGTGACAGCCTCATTTTAAGTGGAGGCTTATTTAAAAGCCCTGTTTTCAAATAGAGTGACATTCTGAGGTGTGGGGGCAGGGATTTGGTTTCAACATACAAATTTTGGCCAGGGGTGGGGGTGGGGTGGCAGGGGGTACAATTTAGCCCATAACAAAACCAAACACCAACCAATGCTTATCACTGGGCAGGGCAGCAAAGACTGAGAGGACTCCCAGGAGGGAGGCATCAAGGGTTGGACATCCTGGGAAAGTTTTGGTCATAAGAAAGAAGGTATTAACAAGGGCCTGGAAATACATGCAGGATGTGTTCTGGGTCGGGAGAGGGGGCGCCTGGGTGGCTCAGTCAGTTAAGGGTCTGACTCTTCATTTTGGCTCAGGTCATGGTCTCTGGGTCCTGAGATTGAACCCCATGTCAGGCTCCATGTTCAGCGCTGAGTAGGCTTGTCCCTCTCCCTCTGCTCCTTTCCTCGCTCGCTCACTGTCTCTCTCTCTCAAAAAAAAGATGTGTTCTGGGAACAAGTTGAGTTGTCTCGGAGAGTCCTGGGGCTGGTGGTGGTTCTAGGAGGTGAGCGCAGCGGGGAGGTGAGCTGTGAAAGGCCTGGGATCACAGGTGAAGGGCTTGATTCTATGGAGTCACTGACGATATTCTGAGCACAAGAAAGATGGTGGCTGTGATTTAAGCCAGAATCAGGGAAATAACAGATTAATGGTTTTCAAATTTGAGCATGCAGCAGAATCACCTGGAGGGCTGGTTATACCAGATTGCTGGACCCAATCTCCAGAGTTCCTAATTCAGTGGGTCTGGGATAGGACTTGAGAATTTGCTTGCCTGACAAGTTCTCAGGGGATCCTGCCAAAGCCATCTGTGTATCACAATGTGAAAACCACTGGAAGCTTTGCTAGAGGACAAGAGTGGCGGTGAGGAGTGGGCAGGGAGCGGTCTGTTTCGTCTCCCAACGCCTCTGAGGCACAAGCAGTGGAAAGTCACGCCCCCACCAACTGCCACACTTTACAGACACGGAAACTGAAGCCCACGGCTTTAGTAGGGGGTATTTCCAGGCCCTGAGCCTAGAACTTTGGGCCTGGGTGGCCCTGCCATCCGGCGCTTCATTCACGGAGGGTACTAGGGGACCCTCTCCTGGGTCCTCAGAACGTGCGACTGACAAGCCCGGTAGCGAGCCCCGGCGGCCCTAGCAGGGGGCGGAGCTTTCCTGCCGCCCTGTGGGCTATGTTGCCTCTGCCCGCGTCGGCCCCGCCCCGCCCCGCCCCAGACCCCGCCCAGTGTAGCCCCGCCCCCTCTGGGTAGCGTCCTTTAACCCGGTGCCGGGAGTGTGGTCGCCTGCCTGGCTCCACTGGTCTGGCTGAGTCAGGTTCTGCTGCCAGCATAGTGACCCTGGGACAGCTGAGAATGGAGACTGGCGACAAACAGGAGAGAGAGGAAGGGGTGTGGCCAGGTTGGGGAAGGAGTGCTGGACCAGGAGCCGGCCAACCAGGCTTCCGCGGGAGCCTCATCTTGAAGGACTGTGTGACCTAAAATAACTTGCTGAACCTCTCTGGGCTGCATTCATTCAACGAAAACTTACAGTAGAGTTGGTGCGCGCCAGGTGCTGGGGATATGGTGGTGAACAGGAGCCACGTGGTGAACAAGCCCTGGTTAAGGACGTGCCACTGAATCCCGGATTTACACCCTGCTGACTGGGTGACCTTGGGCGAGATAATCAATTTCTCTGTACTTCATTATCCTCGTGGGTAATTCGGGAGTAACACCTACCTCATAGGGCTACGAGGATTAAATATATGTATACATGTAAAATCCTAGGAGTAGTGTCTATTAAACACTATTATTAAGTGCATAAGAATCTTCATTATTAGCTATTGCTCTCTTTACCCTCCTGGAGCTTGTATTCACTGACTTTCATTTTAAAATTTCTTTTTTATTATGAACTGACATATAAAAAAGAATATTAACTCTGTGTTCCCATCATCCTATTTAAGAAATAAGGCATTATAAATACATTCTTTTTGCTCTAACTTAAATAAAGCCTTGATATTTTCTGCTCCTGAAGCCTCTAAAATCTCCTGCCTCCAACCCATTCTCTACAGTGCTCACGGTCGGTGAGAGATCCAGATAAAACACAAATTGGACCTGGTCATAACTCTGCTTGAAAACTTCCACCTCTAGGATAAAGTCAAACACACCCCCTTGACATTCAGACCCTTCCCTTCTGATCCTCGATGGCTCTTCCTGTTTGGTCTCTGCCACCCACTTTGGTAAGCTCCTCTTACCATTTCTTAAACATCCCTGTTCTTCGTATATGTTGGCCCCTCTGCCTGGGGTCCTGTGCATTCCTTCTCTCTCTCTCTCTCTCTCTCTCTGTCTCTCATTCCAGGAGAAGCACCATCCTTTGTTTCCACCCAGGCTCCTGTGCCCCTTCCCACTGGTGTGAGTGTGTGTCTGTCCTCCCCTAGACTGTCGGCTCCTGGCAGCAGGCCCTTCGCTCACCCATTTTCATCTGCTCTTGGAAACGCATGTGCCGTACTCCACAGTTGTGCTTGACTGTGTCTGGGGCACCGTGGTAAGGGTGGTCATGCAGTGGTTCCAGCGCCATCCTTTTCATGGGGAATTACAGTCCCTCAATAGTAGAAACCCTGGGGAAGAATACAGAGGTCATTAAATGGGGTCCCCATTTTAAAGCCACTGCGGCACAGTGCCACTTTCCTGCTGTGCCCAGTTCCTCCTCCCATGCCCGTTCCTGCTGCTCCTCGCTTCTTGCTCCATCCCCGTCTCCTCTCTCTGAGGACACTGGGTTCCTCATGATGAGTAGATCTTCCCCAGGGACTAGGATGTAGGCCATGCAGTGACTGTGTCATGGATCCAAGAGGCTTGTGGTTTTGGGGAAACCAAGTGGATGCCAAGCCTGGCCCCAGATAGCCTAGGTTCTAGGAGCAGGGAAGAGATGTTTCCAGAACAGGGGCTCCTAGTCTGTTTCCATCCTGTCAGATGTATTTGCAAAGCAGAGTCTCTTCACAGAAAGAGGGGAGTCTAAGTCCCCATTTAAGTAAATTGGGAATAAACTGGTAAGTGCCCTCAAACTCTAGGGAGGGAACCGGGTGGAGGAGGGAGAGGGCAGGAAGGGGGAGGAGAAAAGGGACACTTCTATGCCTCTGTGGATATTTTGAATTTTGTCCTGTATTCACAGCTGACCTATTTTTTAAGAGATGAAATCATATATTGGATGGTAATCAGAAGAGCTGGGTTCCCGTATTGCAAATACCAATTACCAGTCTGCTCACCTTGTCTCTCTGAGCCTCGCTTTAATAACCACCCAGTTCCCGGCTCAAAGAGTAGGCACAAGGGAGACCTTTGTAAACTTGGCGGGGCTGGGTGCGCTTAATTATTATTTACTCTTCATTCAGTTCCTCTCTGTAGACAATAACCGAGCCCTTCTCTATGGCCGCAGTGTATGGGGCTCTCTGTACAAGTGTGGGTGTGTATGTCCGGGTGTGTGCCCTTCTGGACATGTCGGGGTGGCGTGTGGGATGACTATGACGGGGTCCCTGCCTGAAGGAGCTTCGGGTACTGTGGGACAGGTGACCAAGTAAACAACTCCCACTAACGCCCTCGAACTCCGTTAAAGGCCAAGTAAAGGGAAGAGGAGGGAACATAAATTCAAGCAGGGGCCGTTGTACTGGCTGTTGGCCCTGCTTGGAATGCTCTTCCCCCAGGATCCTCAAGGCCCAGCCCCTTGCCTCCTTGGACTCTTGGAGCAGATGTCACCTTCTCAAGGAGGCCAACTTGACCGCCCTATTTAAAGGGCAACTCCACCCTGTACTCCCCAAGCTCATCTCTTTTATTTTTAGCCAAAGCCCTCATTTTCAATGACAGTAAAGTTACCTATACTAAAAGTAACTTAAAATACTATGTATTTTACTCATTTTAATGGTCTCTGTGCCTCATGTCCTTCATTAGAATGCAAGCTTCATGAGGGAAGGGACCATGTCTGTTTTGTTCACTGCTGTGTACCAGCCCACTCTACCCGGGCCTAGAACAGTACCTGGCATAGAGTAGGACACTCGGTACCTATTTGGGAATATGGTGGTGAGAGGGTGGTGCTCAGGGGTGGGTGGCAGAGCAGCCATGGCCATGCCTGGGGAGGTAGCCAGAGGCCCAAGGCTACAGATGGGGACTAAAGGAGTGCCCTGTGATGTGGCATCTGATGGAGATGTGGATGGTGGGGGCGAGAATGCTCCAGTGGACAGAGAGAGGAAGACATGGCCTGGAAAAATGCCTGAGACACTGTGGGGACCATTCTGTATGCTCCAAATTCTAGCTCTGTGCCCATGCCCTCCCTCTGCTACCCTGAAAAACCAAGCCTGTTGCTATGGGGGAGGGGAGACTCGGGGGCCCCACTGGTTTGTGGGGCAAGGTGATGGTGGGCCCATTTATGAAAACCAAAGGCCACTGGCAGGTCCCTTGCCTATGCTAGAGTACCTACGGGGGGCGGCGGTGTTTAGAAGGGAAGAGGCAGCAGAAGGCCCCGTGCTAGTGATGGTGGTGGCTGGATTGTAGACTCAGAGCAAAGATGTTTCTGTGAATGTCAAGAACAAAGAGCAGGGCCCAGGTAGAGGGCACTCTTGGGACCTGAGGCCAGAGGAGTAATGAAGCAGACACTGAGGCCAGGTTGGGAAGGGCCTCTAAGGCCAGGCCGAGGAGTTGGGAGAGAGCCCAGGAGGTCGAGGGAACACACGAGCATCTGGAGCTGAGAGTAGGAGGTGGCAAAGGAAGGAAGCTACATTCGGGAAGAATTGACACTCAGGGGTCTTTACCAGTCTTTACAGAAGGGAAGGAGGAGACGTCTCTCTAGGGCTTGGAGACAGAGAAGTGGGCAGAGCGGCCATTTCACTTGGGTGGCCCGTTCATTTACTTTATCAGGCACCTAATGTGTGTGGACTCTATGCTGGGGTCTGGGGGTGCCATGAAGAATCAGTCGTAAACTTTGACCCCGTGCGAGGGAGAGGGTACCCCAGGAGAGATGCGGCAGCTTCAGAGAGGCTGTGGTTATGCCAGCTCAGAGATCAGGGAGGGCTTCCTGGTTAGGAGGCATCTGAGCTGGGCACCGAATGGTGGTCAGGGGTTTGAAATCAGCTGATCCGTGAGAGAACATTTGACTCAGGAGCTCCAAACCAGGGGGTTTTGATGTGCGCTAACTATTACACTGAATTCCCCTAGCAACTCTCAGAAGAGGGGAGGGGACTTATCTTATGGATAAGGAAATAAAGATCTTGGAATAAAATCCAGAAAGGGCCAGTGCCCAGCCCTAGGTCACTAGCCTGAAAATAGCAGTTGGTTGGAACCCAGGGGCTGTTGGACTCGCAGCCAAGTGCTCACCCGGCAAGTCTACAGCCGCCTCTGGCTATTTGGAGTTCAATTCACTGCAGCTTTCCAAAGTGCTATGGAGAAGCCGTCAGCTAATCTTCAACCCCCAGGATCTTGATCTGCCTCTGCCTGACCCCAGAGAGGATCCAGGACACAGACCAGTGACCCAGTCTTGGCTCCTCAGCGGTTGGCCAAGGGCAGGCAGAGGCCAGAATGGAAAAAGCTCGTCAGCCTTTGAGTCTGAGGGCTTGTGGCTGGCTCCAGCCGTGCCGTGTCCTGCCTGTACAGCCTTCAAAGCACGTCACCTCCCTGGGCCCTTCAAGTCTGCTTCACCGTCAAATGGGGACGCCGTTCACCCCAGCATTCCCCACCTTTGGTGAGGCGAGAAACTGAGGACATGGTCGGCATGACTGTCCCAGAGAAGAGTTAGCCGTTATTCCTTTGAGGGACTGGAGGTTGCCTGCAGCACCCGAATGATTAGGAGAATGCACTCTGCCTCCCGCAAGCTGACTTTCTCGGACCTTACCAGGCCAGAGCTAAGTGGTTTCCGCACAGTAATTCATTGACTGGAGCGTGGATTGGAAAACACTGGAAGGAGCACTATCATGGATATGTACAGTCTGTGAAGATGGTGGTGATGACGAAGAGCCTCCCAAGGCGCTGTGATGAATGGATTCAGAAGTCTTGGAGAGCAACGGACAGCTTTGCAATGATGTGCGGCCCCGTGGCACACCTCTGGTCCTTCGCTTCCTTCAGCTAAGTGACTGACATCCTCCCTGCACAGGCAGCCAGCTCCCTACCCTCAGCCCCCAACCCCTGGATGAGGTATTTAGGCCCTGAGCCAGGCCAGCTCTAGGATTCCTATTCCCGGGCAGCTCGGCTGCGGCCCCAGGAGGACAGCCAACAAGGGGCCCAGCAGCTTATCGCTCTGTGGAGAGTCTCCAGCGGGCAGACTGTCTCCGCTGCTGCTGAGCCAAGCTGATAATGAGGACAGACCCTTGTGTTTACTGTGGCTGGGAGAGTGGGGCCTCCTGGGGGCGGCCCCGGCTCCTCTGGGAACAGACTGTCTGTTTGCTGAGATACCATCGCATTCCTGCAGCCTCGGCCACCCCAGGATGGTTGGGGGGGGGGGTAGTGTGTGAAGGGAGGGGAGGAGGAAATAGGACAGCTGCTGGCCCTCTGTTCCCCTGGGGCCCACACTGAGCAAGCCACCGCCCTGGGTCCTGCAGGGGTCTATGGTTTTCTGGTCTGCTTGCTGAGTACTTCGTAAAGGTCATTAAGAGCCAATGTGGGCACTCCACTCTACAGTTTACAGAGCTTTTTTTCTCAACAGTGATCTATTTTGCTCTTCCAGATAACCTTCCGTGTAGGTAGTCTGGGGTGATGAACTTTCCCAGAAGAGAGCTGCCTAGCCAGGCAGGAGCAGAGGCCAACAGCATGGGTGGACGTAGGGGTGGGAGCCCTTGAATGAGCCCCAGCTGACCAGGCCCACCCGCAATGGCAGCTAACACTTGGGGTGCTTACCGTGTGGCTGTGACTGTCAAAAGCACGTTAGATACATCAGCTTGTTTATTCTTCACCAACAGCCCTTAGGAGGTAGGTGCTATCGATAGATCCATTTACAGATGGGGAAACTGAGGCAGACCCAGGCAGAAAGTACGAGGGCTGGGATTTGAGCCCTAGCAGCATGGCTCCGGAATCTCCCATTTAACCGCCGGACTACAGACACCTCCAGCTTAAAGCCAGCTAGTGATAGGTCAGTTTCTTTTTTTTTTTTTTCTTTCTTTTTTTTTTTTTTTTTAAGATTTTATTTATTTATTCGACAGAGATAGAGACAGCCAGCGAGAGAGGGAACACAAGCAGGGGGAGTGGGAGAGGAAGAAGCAGGCTCCCAGCGGAGGAGCCTGATGTGGGGCTCGATCCCATAATGCCAGGATCACGCCCTGAGCCGAAGGCAGACGCTTAACCGCTGTGCCACCCAGGCGCCCCCAATAGGTCAGTTTCTAAGTGGCTTACGGAGGCCGTGGGCATTTCCAACGGCAGAGGTGGCTTAGCAAAGCAAGAATGGGCTTTGGGATTAGGCCTGGGTTCCACTCCCAGCGCTGACACCAATGAGCCCTAAGGCTGACCCTCCCCTGAGTCTCCATTTCCTCCTCTGGAAAGTGGAAATAATACCTGCCTTCGCAGTGGGTGTGAGAAATGATGGATGAGAAGTTTCTGGCACGTGGCAGATTTTCGTTAAGTAATTACTATTTTGACTTTGACAACTGAGCTGGGGAGGTGGCCTGCCCCAAACTGAGACTTCAGAAGAGTATCTCTTAGAGGCCCAATCTTCCTTGGCTATGGGCGCACAGAGGAGGAGTGACATCTAGTTGAAGGTTCTGGTGGTTTCAGAGGACGCAGCATGAGTGCATGGTTGGGACTCTGGCTTCAGAGCTCGACAGACTCGAGTTCAAGTTCCAATATCCAGCATGCACTCTCTGGGTGGCCTTGGGGAGTTGCTTAACTTCTTTGAGTCTGTAAAATGAGAACACTGATAGAACCTTCCTTGTAGGGGTGTGAGAATGGGTGGGATCATTCAGGGAAAGGAGCCCTGGGCACCCTGGCGGGCACACAGTATGTGCTTCACAAAATGACGCTGCCATCGGCGCTCCTGGGAGGGGTGGTAGAGAGAGGAACGGCCCCCAGCAGAGGCGCCCGTGGGCTAGTACCTGGAACCTGCGAATGTTAGGTTACATGGAAAGGGGAATTGTGCTTGCTGGTGGACCTGAGGTTGCTAGTCAGCTGACCTTGAGATGGGGAGATTATTCTGGCTTGTCAGCAGGGACCACTGTAATCATAAAGGTCCTTATGAGTGGAAGGAGAGAGAGCGAGAACACGTGTCAGAGTGATGTGAAGGGAAAGACTCCACCAGCCATTCTTGGTGCCGAAGATGGGTGAAGGGGACATGAGCCAAGCAATGGGGACTGCTTCTAGAAGCTGGAAAAGCTCCCTCGAGCCCCTAGAAAGGCTTACAGTCCTGCCAGGGCTCTGTTATTAGCCCAGTGACACCCATGCTGGACTCTAGACTTCTTCAACTGTAAGGTAATAAAATCTGAGTTGCTTAAAGCCACTAAGTCTGTGGTCATCTGTTACAGCAGCACAAGGGGACTAATACAGGGCACAAGTTGGTCCTTGAAGACTGGCAGGATGACAACAGGCAGAGGCAGGGCTTGGATGTATGAGAAGAAGAAACTGTACTCAACGGCCTTTAGGCTAGAAAGCACAAAGCATGTTTGAGGACTGGTGAGGAAGCCTGTTCGGTTCTTTGCACAAAGGGACACAATTCTCCATCCTTGCCATATCCCCCTTGCAATGTGACCAGGCAGCTCTCCTCAACAAGAGATGGAGGCTATCTCCCCATGCCTTGACTCTGCACTTGGCCCTGTGGCTTGCTTTGGCCAAACATATACACGTTCTGAGCCTGGGCCACAAGAGGTCTTATGCACTTCTGCACTCACTCCTGTGGTTTTTGAAACCCTGCCACTAGTCTTTGACCAAGCTCAGGTGTGACAGGCAGCCTCTAAAATGGCTCCCAATAATCCCCATCTCCTGAGATGACTGGCCTATGTAATCTGCTCCCATCGAGTGCTGGCTGGACCTAGCACCTCCCTTCTAGTGAACAGAACGCAGCAAAAGAGATGAGTTCACGCTTCTGAGATTGGCTTACAAAAAGACTGCATGACTTCCATCTTGCTTTCCCTTTCTTGCTCTCTTGCTGGCTTGCTTTGAGGGAATCCAGCTGCTGTGCTGTACGTGCCTATGGAGGACCCCCTCTGGCAAGGAAATGGTGCCTTTGGCCAACAGCTGGCCAGGACCTGAGACCCACCCAAATCCACATCAGTGAGTGAAAAGGAGGTCCACCCCTGGAGTCTTGAGACGACGGAAGTCCTAGTTGATAGCTTGACTGTAGCCCTGTGACAGTCCTTGAGCCAAAGATACCCAGCTAGGTGGCACTAGGCTTCCTGACCCCCAGGGACTATGAGAAAAATACCAGTTTGTTGTTTTGATCTGTGTAATTTGTTACGCAGCTGTAGATAACTAGTACACCACCACCCTGGTTGCTGGGCGATGAGTGACATGTGGCCCAGCCACTTCCTTTCACCCAGACAACCACTAGACATGAGAGTGAGGCCGTCCTAGACCAGCTAGCCCTTAGCCAACCTGTTAGTGGCTTACAGACGTGTGAGTGGGCCAAGCCAGGATCAGGGGTGCCTGGCCCAGAGTTGCTGAAGTTCTGGCTGACCTTGGACTTGGTAGCAATAATGTACTTTGTTGTTTTAAGCTACTAAGCCTTGGGACAACTTTGTACCCAGCAGTAGCTGCCTGATGTGTAGCCAGGGGGTCATGCATGCAGTAGGAAATGGGGCTGGGAAGCTGTGTAGGGGCCTAAAGGTGTCCGGCTTTGTGGCCAGGTGAAGGCACTTGGAGTTTAATTAGCAGGCAGTAGGGGCAGGTTTGGAGCAGGAGAATACGGTCATGACCAGAGCTGTGGTTGAGGACGTTTCTTGTGGCAGCAGGCTGCATTGGAGGCAGGGGGATCACTTAGGAGGCCGCTGTCATGAGGCAGGTGAGCGGTGATGGAGGCCTGAAATTGGGAAAAGGTGAGGAATGGGAGACCAGTAGAGATGAGATCATTGAAGACTGTTCTGGATTGGGTTGGGGGCAAGGCAACGGGAGAGTGGAAGTCAACACCCAGGTTTTGTTCCTGGGAGCCTGAATGGTTGGTGGTGCTGTTGACAAAGATGGGGAAGTCGTCATGGGGGATAGGGAGATGCCAGCTACCGGGATGGAATGAGGGTTCAGTGCTGAAGAAACCCTGGGAAGTGGCTCAGGAGACAGTGAGTCAAGGCTTCAAAGGGAGCTTTACCCCCTGCTAGTGTCCTGTTCGGTCTTGGGGAGAGTAGAGAATGCACTTTCAGTCGGGCAACTGAGACAGGTAGACAAAGGCCTAATTACAAGGGGGTGTGAGGGGTTTGGGCATTGCACGGGGGTGGTGAATGAGCCTGGGGTACTGGGGGGGGCAGCTGTTATCACCCCCTAGGATGGAGAAGTCCTTGAGGACAGGAGCAGGAACCAGAACCAAGAGAGAGTGTGGCTTTTGGTAGAAGATGCAGATGACCTGTGGCCACCCAGCAAGGAGAACACAGGGGAACGAGCACCCTGACCACTCCTCCTTCCTGCTGTTCCCCAGTGGCTGAGTCCAACCTGAAGGCTGAGGGCAAGGTTGCGTGTTGATGTGGTCCCTGTGCACCAGCCTCCCAGGACACAGGGGGGCCGAGTGGGAGAGGGGTGAGCAGAAGGTACCTAGCCACCTAACTGATGAGACTCCTGTAGCTTAATCTGTGACCCTGATCTGGCAAAGAAGACTTGAGGGGATATCTGCTAGGAGTTTCTGGGAAAAGGGTCTTGACTCTTAGGAAGGAGACTGCAGGAGAGCTGCTCTTCATTGTTTCTGCTGTGATGGCTGGAACTACAACAGCTATCTTGCCACAATGGGGGAGCCAGCTGCAGTCAGGACCAACCCACTGAGGATGAAAAGCAAAGAGATGGAAAGGACTGGGTCCTTGATGACCTCGTGGGACTGCTCTAAGAACTTGAGGTTCTTTTTTTTTTTTTTTTTTTTTCATGAAATAATAAAAGTTCTTATCATTAGAACCACTTTGAGTTGGATTTCCTGTTACTTGCAGCTCAAAGCTTCCTAAAGGACAGAGCTGCCTCCCACCCTCTCCAGGCCACTGTGCAAGCCCCCTGGCCACCCACAGCCTGCAGGCCAAGCCCTCCTGTTTCCCTCTGCTGAGCCCGGGCTTGCACCCACTGCAGCAGATTCAGTGCAGAAATGCAAATGGTTTTTTGGTCTGTGACGCAAGAGTCAGAAGTGGGCAATGGGCTCCTCTCTGCGGCTGCCCTGTAGCTACAGATGTCACCTGCAGCACGAAGACGTCCACAGAGGCAGGAGGGGAGGGTGGCAGGGCTGGGGGGGGGGCACAGGCCTTGTAGGTTGTCATAACCAGCTTCCAGTCTGAGTCTACTGCTTTCTAACTGTGTGACTTTGGGCAAGTTAGTTAATGTCTCTGAGCCTTGGTTTTCTCCCTGGAGTTGGTTAAGCGTTGAATTAGATAGCAGAAGAAAAAAACAACAACGCTGACATGAATCCTAGACCTGAGAGGCCGCCCTCTAACGATGTCCTCTCCCTCTCTCCCTGTTCCTTTCCACTGCTGGGTTGGATGTGAGGGGGGTCGGGAAGGGTCCAAAGGGATCTGGCAAGAGAAACACCCCAGTGAGTTGACCTGCCCCACAAAAGGCCCCCCTCCACGTGTTTTATGTATGTATGGATGAAAGAATAAATGGAAAAAAAAAGAATGAGAGGGCTAGAGAGACAGGGAAATTTCACCCACAGGGAGAAAGACTGATGGAGGGCTTTGTAAAATTCCCCAGGATAAAATTTGTCCCGCTGAAAATAAATCTTCCTTCTGCTATTAAAGAGAAAGAGGGAGAAATGAGGTTGCCATAGGCACCTACGAGTCTCTGCCGGGGGTTTGCAGTCCTGATTGTGTGGACCAGAATAGCAGATGCTTTGCTCACACTGGGCTCTCCAATTTGCCACAGACCTCACCACTCCCTAATGCCCTACCCCCCGTGTCAGTTGCTATTTATCATTGGGCTCATGCTGGCTTTCTCTTTCTTAGTGGAATTAATAGGAAAAAGAAATATTTCCTATGTCTGTTAAAAATCAAAAGAGTAAAAGATATACCAACAGAGACATGTGTTTCAAGGAAAATGAGAGTGGAAGTATATTTCTTTGGGGAAGAGAAAAATATTCCTAGCTGTGTATCACACAAGGTATATTGGAAAAAAGGCATCTGAACACACTATTAAGAAGCAGCTGACTTGCTTTTACTCACCACTCTGACCTGGTAGGCATTTTACTCGTTGTGCAGCTAACTGGGAAGACAGTGGGCCCCAGATCTCCCCAGTTCCGCACAATTCACCCCTCTCCCAGAGAGGAGAACAGCCCCATTTTGTCCAAACCTTCTTACCCCTCATTTGGAACGATGTCGCCCTTCTTTGTATTCGGGGCTTATTTTGAGCAAGTTCAAAACCGTCTTGCAAAGTTCAAGATCGTTGTGGCAGGCAAAAATGCAGTGAAATAGCACACCACTGTCAGTTAATTACTAAAAATCCTTTAATAGCTGACATTATTATAAATTATATACCCATTATGACAGGGACAATTGGGCTCTCTGTTTTTCTTGCCCTGCATTGGAACCCCAAACAATGCCGTCTTGTTGGGGAGAATGACCTGGGTGCACTTGGAGGCAAGTTGGGAGTTTACATGGGCTACCTATGCTGACCACAGAAGCCTGTGGGCCTCAGAGGACACCCTGTGCCTGGGTGGGGGTGAGGCCACTGCCTGACAAGGCCCCAGAACCAACCCTGTCTCCATTCCTACCTGCTGCCCCTGCTGCTATGGCAAAAGTCCCTTCCCCATGGGCCTCCCAACTCCCTCTGCGCTGTTCCCTGCTCCTCTCCATGTCTAGGCTTAGCTCAAAGAGCTCCTCCTCCAGGCAGCTTCCCCTGATTCCTCTTCCAAAGCTCCAGACACATGGTAGGCTGGTTCTTTTTTGTTTTTGTTTTTATTTATTTATTTATGATTTTATTTATTAGAGAGCGAGCGGGGGAGGGGATGCTGGGGCAGAGAGAGAGAGAGAGACAATCTCAAGCAGACTCCGCCCGGGGGGAGCCTGACACAGGGCTCCATCTCACGACCCCTGAGATTATGACCTGAGCCAAAACCCAAGAGTTGGATGCTTAACCAACTGAGCCTCCCAGGAACCCCAGTTTTTTATTTTTGTCAGGTTCACCTTACACGTCAACCTTGATGATTTTTTACAGATGTGTACACGGTGTGACCCCCTCCCAAATCAAGACGTAGAACTAACTCAAAAATGTTCCTGTGGGTGGGTATCCCTCCCGAGCTTGTAAAAAATGCAGCTTCTGACCTAACCCAGAGATTCTGCTTCAGGGGCCCAGGGGGGCGGGGTGACTGCCCCAGACCTTCAGGTGGAGGGGGCCCACAGCCCACCCTTGGGGAAACCCACTCAGTGCTTGCTGGGAAAGTCCTTGGTTCTTAGCTATTCCCCTCCTGTTAGGCGGGAGGCATGCTCTGGTCTTTTTCTGTCAGTGTGTCTGTCCAGCAAGGTTTCGGGCTGGGAGTGGCACCCACTGGGGGTGGGGTGGGAGTCTCGGCTGGCTGTAGTCTGAAGATGCTCAAGATGGGGGGCAGGGTGTCTTTAAGAAAAGTGACGTTTGCCCCACTGCCTCCAGCAGCCACTGAACGTTGGTGATCTTGGATGTTGTCAGAGTGAGAAGTCATCTACTGGACAAGACAGAACATTCCCCAGCTCACTCCTTCCATCGCAGGCATTGCCACGGATGCTCAGCCCTGCCCCCTGTTAGCATCCCCTGGGGAAGCTTGAAAGAGAAAACAATCTCTGGCCCCACATCAGAGATTCTGATTTAATGGCTCTGGGGTGGGGACCAGGCTTCCGTAGTTTCTAAAGCTCCCAGGTGATTCTAATGAGTGGTCAGTGCTGAGAACCCCTAAGCAGAGAGCCCTGACTTGGAATTTTAAGCTGTCTTTATCTTTCTGTGGGCAGCGTCCTTGATGCCCACCTGCACAGGTCTCCCTCCATCCTGGGGATGAATCAACCGATAATATCGGGCTATTATCAAGCACCTAATTGTCATGGCGGCACTGCATGTTAGCGGGGGTGGGGGGGCACTGAACCCAGGAAACCTTAGTGATTGCGTTCAGAGCCCCAGTGGGTGAGGCGGGAGTAGGGCTAAGGCCCATGTGGCTTTCCCTGGCCAGGCTGCCTCTGGAAGCAGGGCCTGCTTATTGACCACCAGCCATGCCCAGGGCACTGGTCCAGGGCCAAATTTATCCTTTACGCACAGCAGACACAGGGCCTAGGGCCCCATGATAATTTCAGGGGACTGATGAAATGTTTTCATTTTGATTTTTGTCTGAAATCAGAAGGAAAAAAAAAGACTAATAATAAATATATCACAAGGAATCTAGCCTGGATTACATTTGTCTTTATACCAGTACACTTCTAAAATATACTTTTTTTTTTTTTTTAATGGAAAAAAGGGCCCAGGAAGATGGAAGTGTCCAGGGCCCATGGAAGTCACAGTGCAGCCCTGCGCATGGTCCTGGGCTCTGGAAGCCAGGCACTGGCCAAGGTGTCCCTCAGCCCCTTCCCCAACAGAGCATGGCTGGTGCTAGTGGGGATGGAGGCCAGAAATGTTTCTCATGCACCTGCTGGGTGCCTAGCCCTGGGGAGGAAGCGAGAGCATCAGGCGTGTCCTGGTCGGGCTAAGAAGAGATGTACATTCGGGAAACCAAGGGCAAGATAAGACAGGACTTACTCTCCAACGGTGGTCAGGTCTTACTTGTATCTCTTCTTGTGTTTGTCATTTTGTCTGTCACTGGGTCGGGCCCTCTTTGGTTATAGAATTGTTTCATGTATTTAATCCTTCAACCAATGATTCTTTTGTTGATTTATTCCTTTCTTCAACCAATGTTTACTATATTCATAATTCACGTTTTTAAAAAAGATTATTTGAGAGCGAGAGCGAGAGCGAGCAGGCACCCCAGAGCTGGGGTGGGGCAGGGGAAGGAGCAGAGGGAGAGGGAGAGAGAAACTCAGGCAGACTCTGAGCTGAATGTGGAGCCCAACTCTGGGCTCAGTCTCACCACCCTGAGATCGCGACCTAAGCCAAAACCAAGAGTCAGACGCTTTACTGACTGTGCAACCCAGGCGCCCCAATTCAGTTTTTTTTTTTTTTAAATAAAAAATTGGATTTAGGGGCACCTGCGTGGCTCAGACGATTGGGCATCTGCCTTCGGGTCAGGTCATGATCCCAGGGTCCTGGGATCAAGTCCTGCATCGGGCTCCCTGCTCAGCAGGGAGCCTGCTTCGCCGTCTCCCTCTGTCTCTCCCCCTACTCTTGCTGGATTTCTCTCTCTCTCTCTCTCTCTCTCTCTCTCTGTCAAATAAAATCTTTAAAAAATATTGGATTTAATTATTTTTGGGAAGGTAATTCTGCCCATGGTGCAAAGATTCAGTAGGTACCAAAGAGGGCAAACCAAGAGGACTGGAGGCAGGAGAGAGGGAGGCTTCTTCTGGACTGAACCTTTGGTCTTGTTTGGAATTTGCACCACGCATAAGCAATACCTATTTCATGAATGACTTAAAACAAGCAAGCAAACAAAACAACCAAACATTTATGGGTTGAAAAATAATCTCTGTCTTACCTGGCTTCCGCCCCCAGCCGCCCACTCCCACAGACAGCCACACTGATCAGCTTATCCTGCGTCTTCCCAAAGACTTTGTATGTGTCTACACACGATACTTGAAACAAACTTTACACAAATTGTAGCATCCTGCCCGCATTGTTGCCAGTCCCTTGGTGTCTTGATCTTTCATCCCGAAGGCTGCCTCTTCTTAACAGTCGGATGATATTCCATCATTTATTTAACTAGATCCTCTACCAGGAGGGCTAAGGTTGTTCACAATCGCTTTCTTATAAAGTGACGTGGTAGAGCGTAACTCCCCGCTCTTTACGTGATGCAGACGAAACTGCACACACCGTTTCTGTCATGAGCAAGCACATCTGTATGCTGTCTGTAGAAAGTGGAGCCCCGGCGTCAACAGCCGTGGCAGTGCTACAGGGAGGGGAAGTCGGGACAGCTTCTATGGGGAGGCCAATTTGGCCGTATCTATCAAAACTGAAATCCCCATTCCCCCATTTCTAGCAGCTCCTGGGTGCCAGGCAAGGGGTAGAGAGGTAGAGGAGCGCTCAGGCTGAGCTCTTGAGGGGCTCTCAGATGCAGACAAATCCTTCCCAGCCCCGGGAAGGAGGGATGTAAAAATGCAAGGAAAATAGCTTAGGGCCTCTTACTGGGGAAAAACAGAGGAAACATTTGTTCAGAGGAGAAGAAGGAAGGGCATTCCAGGCAGAAGGATCAGCATGTGTGAAGACTGGATGTCACAGAGCAGGACACAGGGGAACTGTGGGGTGTTCCGTGGAGCAGGACCTCTCTTGTTGAGGGTCCATGTGGTGGGAGGGGAACATGAGTTGGGACCATGTGGCTCTCTCTGGCCGTGGTGGTGTAGAGGAATGGCTGAACGCAGACATGTCTTTGAATAAATTCCCAGTCCCTGAGGGACATTATAGAACTGTATGTATCGTCACGAAATGCCTTTGGCCTTTGTCCAGTAGAAACCTGTTGAAGTATAAATGAGCCATATCCCCGGGTGTTGGCTCTTCAGTGAGGGTCCCTGTATTCCCCTGAAGGCTGGGGAGTGAGCCTCGGCCAGGAGGCCCGGGGTCAGGCCTGGGGCGGTACTCCGATGCTGATAATGGTGCCATTCTTTGAAAGTCTCCCTTCTCTGTCAAAAGCTCACGGGAATCTTGCATTCTATTCCTTGATAGATCTGGGTTAGCTTTAATATTAAATGTGGAATACATTACAATATAAGAATAACTTTCTCCTAACATTTTTTTAAAGATTCTATATTTATTTGCCAGAGAGAGAGCACAAACAGGGGAGCGGCAGGTAGAGGGAGAAGCAGGCTCCCTGCTGAGCAAGGAGCCCAACACAGGACTTGATCCTGGCATAGTGAGCTGAAGGCAGACGCTCAACCGACTGAGCCACCTACGCATCCCTCTCCAAAAAGTTTAAGTAGGCTCCACACCCAGCGCTGAGCCCAGCATGGGGCTTGAATTCACAACTCTGAGATCAAGGCCTGAGTTGAGATCGAGAGCCAGACGCTAACTGACCCACCAGATGCCCCTTCTCCAACATCTTTGAGTCAAATGAGCTCTTTGACTTCAAGAAGCACCCCCAGGTGCCCAGTCTGAGAACGACGTGGGTTACCTATGGGTGCGGTGATGCAGCCGCCCTGTGGTAAATCCACAGTCCTCACCCTGACCTCTGCACAACTGCCTCCAGCCCTCGTAACAATCATGAGACTTGCAGCACTTCACTCAATTACGCCTGCCTTCCTTCCTTCCTTCCTTCCTTCCTTCCTTCCTTCCTTCCTTCCTTCCTTCCTTCCTTCTGTATTTCTGAAAGCTGATAATGTGCAGGGCGCTGCCCTCTCTCCTGTGTCATCCACACGGAGCCTAATGAGAGTAGCAGCTCTGAATGCTTTGCATAATACTCTCAGTCAATACTCACAATGGCCCCTAGGAGGTAGGTGTGATTATTACGGAGGGAGCGCTGAAATTCAGCGAGCGTGGGCAAAGTGACCAAGGCCACTCTCTAAGGGGCAGAACCAGAATTAGAACCCACACAGTCTGACCCTGGAGCCTGCCCTCTTACTTCCTGCACCACATCCGCTGTGCACTTGGGTTGAGATGCCGTAAGCACTGGGAAGAGGGGCAAGGAACCCTGGGAGTCAGAAAAACCTTGGCTGGATTCCTGGGTCCCTGCAATTGGCCCTGTGATCTTGGGTACCAGGTTCTCACCTGGTACTAGCTAATCTCCCCAGGCACCCCCAGCCCGGCCCCCTCTGCTTAGAAAGTGGAGAATTCGGTGCAGCCCAAGGGGTGTGATCCGTAGCACTGGAAAGGGACGATTCTCTGCGTTCCCTTACACAGCTGACCTTCTCCAGCTCACTTGTCACGGTGGGCTGCTGAGTCCTACTGTGTGGCAGGACTGAACTCCTCTCACTCCCACCTCGGGCAGGTAGGTCCACTTTATAGATGAGGAAGCTGAGTCTCCCAGAGGCTAGTTTTAACAACCCTGTTTACCCAGGTTTACCCTGGTAAAGACCGACTCCATGCTCATCCCACTAATCACAGCTATTATCATGCACTGAGCACTTATTAGGTGCCAGACACCGTGCTGAGCATTTTAGTCTTTAAAACAGTCTCCCAATAGTTTTATTTCTGATTACGTCTCAGGCTCCCCACCTGGAATCTATCACCTGGGCCTGAGCAGAGCACCTGGTTGTAGGGGTAGGGGTTATCCTAGGAGGCGAAGGAAGCTGCCCAAGGCCGCACAGCTCAGACGTGGCTGAACAGGATTTGAACCCAGGTCTGCTGGGCTTAACAAAGTAATGGTGAAGAGCCACCACCCTGTACTGCTCGAGCAGAGGTTGCCTGGAGTGACCAGAGTAAAACCAGCATTCAATGCATCGGAGCTATGGTAATGGGTCCCCTAATTATAGACAGGACCTAATTATAGACAGGAGAAAAAAATCATCCTTTCTGCAAGAAAGTAGTAAAAATGCAAGCAAATAAACAAGCAAAAAAGCCTGAAAGTGGGTGAGATTAGCAGTCGGTTAAAGCAGTGTCCCCAGCATTGCAAGTATCCATGTGGTCCCGGGGCTAATTTTAGGGGATGCGCAAACATATTTTATGTATTTACTTTAAAGCGATAAATATACCTAGCACATTTGTGACTCCATGGATATTATTCCTTATGACAAGGCCGAGTAAGAGTGAACTGATTTTAAAAATTAAGCAAATAAGTGTCAATAACGTGTTCACTGTAGAGATGTTCTTTCACACTCAGATCTGTAACACCAAATCATGCTGGTTCTATCTTCAAATGTGTCCAGGATCCAACCGTCTGTCCCCAAGCCAGCGTGGTCTCTCCCGGACCACTGCGACAACCTCCCACCAGGTGTCTGCTCCCAGCTCTGTTCCCTGCAGTCTAGTCTCCACATGGCCACTAGAGGGAGCCAGCTAAAATAAGGCAGAACATGTCCCTCCCCTTCTCAGAACCTCCGGGGGTGCTCCCTTTGCTCAGAGGACCAAAGACCCCACAACGGCCTGTGGGATCTTTAGATTTGTTCCCCAGCATTTCTCACCTCTTATTACCTCTCTGATGGTCTGGAACACGCCAGGCACATTCCTTCCTCCGGAACCTTCTACTTGCTGTTTTCTGTGCCTGGAACATTCTCTCGCCAGTAGTGTCATAGTGGTTCCCCCGCCACCATCAGGGCTTTGTTCAAAAGTCACCTTCCCAGGGAAGCGTTTCCTGACCACTTTCTCTGAACCACACCTACCCTCTCCTGACATTCCTCTCTTCTCTTTTCTGCCTTGTTTTTAACCTTGGCAACTTTACCTTCCAAAACACCATATACCTGATTGTTTTGTTTATGGTCTGTCCTCGCACTAGACTCCTTGAGCTTAGGAATTTTGTGTTTTGTTTACTGCAGGATCCCTAGCACTCTAAGCAGTCACCCCTAGAGCTTGCTTCTTCCTACCACCAAGAAGTAAGTGCTTCCTTGTATGATTTCTGCTGTTTCATGCCCTGTGTCTTCCCAGCTAACATGGAAACTTCCCAAGCGCAAAGGACCATGTTGTTCTTTTCCAGGACCAGGTGTTCAGAAGAGGAACATTCACTTCAGGCAGCCCTGGGTTCAAGTCCCGACTCTGCCACCTGTGGGCTGTGTGACCAGAGACAAATTACTTAAGCTCTCTGTTTCCTTCTCTACAAAACAGGTCTAAGTAAGAATGATAACTTTCTCACTGTGTCAGTTTTTGGGGGGCGGGGATTTGATGAGATAGTGCATATAAATGTTTGGTACAGGATGATGATGAGCAGGAAGTTGGCGAAGTGAGAGATCTGAATTCAGCCACCTCACAGATTCTGATGGAGTGCCTACTACGTGACAGATGTTGGGTTAGGGACTGGAGAGAAGGAATGGGGCAGGCGCCGTCTTGTGTGAATGACCTTCTTTGATGGCACAGGGTGGTCTCAAATGGCCTGTGTCTGACTCCACTCCCTCAGTGCTGCTGTGCGTGGCCAGTGCCTCATAGCGTCACCATCTCTCCCCATGTGGGGCTTACGTTCCAGAAGCAGAGGAGAATGGACATGGGATTGTGTGGTTATGAATTGTGAGAAGCACTGTAAAGAGAAAGCACAGGGTGATTTGGGAAAATACTGGAATAATGGGGAGGGGTCAGATTTGAATCTTGGGGTTAGGATTTGTTCTTTGTGGGTTACTGTATGAGAAATGTGGCTGCAGAGACCTGAGAAGCAGCAGCTGGGACCCCACTTTCCACCTCTCCTACATCCCCAGGGAATTGGAGCTTGTTTTCCAGAGAGTGGTCCAGGAGGGTGCCCTTAGGCCCTCGCTCATAGGCCCTGCCCTGCTGGGCCCTCACACACCCTCTAGTGGTCGCAGCACCGGCCGGTGCTAGGCTGGATGGGCCCTGGGAATCCAAGGACAGTGGAACTGTCACTGCCCTTCCCTTCCTGATACTGTCTCCACTAAGAGGCATCTTCCTGTAATGAGGGATGACTCTAAGTCCTCATGTCACTAAATTTTGGTAACAGCCTCAAACAGGATTCCTATTCCCACTTTACAGACGAGGACCCAGAGGCTCATAAAGCCGAGGGAGGTTTAGGAAGGTCAGTACTGAACTCAGGCCTACCAGACTCTGGTTTCAGGACTCCTCACATGGCATCCAGCAGGAGCCTGATGGCACCCCACCCCTAGTGTCACACCTCTGCATGAGCAGGAGCAGATGCCAAACTTTGAGTTAATGCCCAGAGAAGAAGGTAGCCCTCCCTAGGAAGGTAGCCCATCTCCAGTCTGCTGTCCCATTACCTTTCCTTCCCACATACCTGCAACCCCCCCCCCCCAAATTAGTTGGGTTCAAATCCCCCTCTGCAACTACCTAAAAGTTTGTGCAAGTTAAAGCCTCTGTGCCTCAGTGTCTTTATCTGTAAAGTAGTGGTAACAACCATATCCACCCCCAAAGTATAAAGTGGCCTTTGGGCCTTCACCCCTTCATACTTTGATTCAGCAGGTCCAATGGACCACATTTTGAAAGTCACTGCCCTGGAAGGGTGTGCTCGGGCAACACAGACCCACAACACTTTCTAGCTGTTGAGGGTGAGCATACATACTGGTGTATGCCCGTGTGGTTTTGGCATTTTAGCACGCTCAACACTATCTTCATGTCAGTGGCAAATTAAATGGCAAGTTCCTGCGCCTCAGTTTCCTCATGTGTAAAATGGAAATAGTAATAATACCTATCAGGGTTGTTGCGGGAATTCAGTGACTGAAACAGTGCTTCGCCCGTAGTAAGGAGTCCTTAAGCACGAACTGTTGTTACTGCAATCCACAGCCAAACCAGCAACTACCCTGATAAAAGAAAATACATTGCATTTTCTGTGTATTCTCCCCCCAGGGACGAAAAATGACCGAAAAGGACCACGAAAGAGGCTTCTGGGTGCTGGTTACACAGTGTTGTATTCACTTGAGAAAATTCACCTTGCTGTTTACTTGGATTTGTGCGCTTCCAGTGCGCTCTCCCCTAGGATCTTCACGGTCCTGTGAAGAACGCAGGGCAAGCATCGTCATTCCCATTCTTCAAACAAGAAGCTGACAGCTATTTTGATTTGGCCAAAGCAGCAGGGGATGGGGTGAGGAAGCTCCTCCGCCCGGTGTTCCTTTGGAAAGAACAACCACCTCTCCCGGAGAGCGCAGCGCGAACAGTACCTGGCTCCAGGTAAAAGCTCAGCAAAAGGTTCTGAGTCCTTCCTGAATATACAGCCCTTCCCCCAGCGCTCACGCAGACTCGGGGCCCTGAGGGGTACTCGCAGGGCCACACACTCAAAGGGCCAGCCCCACACGTGGGCACCCCCGGGGGAGACCCGCGCACTGGCGCCCCCGCGGCCTCCGCGGGGGAATGGCGCCCAGCCCCGGGCCAATGAGAGTAGCGGAATTTCTTTCATTCAGTGCGGGGCCGAGCTCCTGCCCGGAAAGGGGCGGGGCGTCGCGCCGGGGGCGGGGCCGCCGCGCGCCGGGGAGAGGGCGGTGCCCGCCCCACGGCCGGACCAATCGGCGCCGCGCCCTGGGGGGGAGGGGGGGACCAGGCCTTTTTTCCCTCCGCGCGGGACCAATCCCGACTTTACAAGCTTGAACTTTTGCCACCCTCGGACGAGCGAGCGCGCCCGAGGAGGTACCCCGCCGCGCCGGCTCCAGGGGCAGGAGCGGCCTTAACCCTTCCCGCGCCGGGCTGCCCGCGGCTACCGTCGCGCCCCCCCAGGCAGCCCGAGGCCGGGTGGGGCGGGACCCTGCCCCCAACCCACCCCTATTTCCTTGGGGAAACGTCGCGGGGGAAAGCACGACCCCTACCCACATGTCTCTCGGTGATGCAGAGAATCAATTGGGGAAAGAGGAGGAGGAAGCGCCCGGCCTCGAGGGGGCCCGGGACGGCTGGCGGTCCGCCTAGCTCCGAGGGAGGGCCGTGGCGACCGTGAAGAGCCGGAGAGGAGACACTCCCCGCCTCTACCCTACCCGCAACTCCCTACCTCGGGCAAGCCTGGAGCCCCCTTGCGCCAAGCGTCCCACGTCCCCCCTTTGGCCCAGCAGAGAGACCCCTGACTGCGGCAGGGGGTGCGGAGACCTTGTGCCATCACGGAAGATCCCGCTACCCCAACAAATCAGCTTCCCCCGCCCCCAAGGGACTCAAGCCGGGAAGGCACACACGCACACCCATTTTTATTAGCCTTCCCTGGGATGGGGGTTTGGACCAACTCTAAAGAGCAATGTGCGTTTGCAAGTTTGTGCACAAGTCAGGGAGAGGCAAAGCGCCCCGTTTGCATCCAAGTCTTTGGGTCCACAGAGTCCTCGCGTGGCTCGCCCGTGATTTGTGTAACTTGCGTGTGTGTGTGTGCGCTCGCGGGCGTGTGCGTGTGCTCGCTTGTATCCGTGCCCGCGGCGCAACGCGGGCCAGAAAGCCGGCCGAGGGCGCTGTCAGGCTCGGGGCGGGGGTGCCTGGGCGAGCGTGGGGCGGGAGCCCGGGCTAGGCCCGCCCCGGGAGCCGGCCCCTTGGAGCCTCGGGCCCTGCAATGGGACGTGTTCTCCTTTAAGAGTTAAGAAACTTGAAACCTTGTTTGCGCAACAATCAGCGCCGCGGAGCCGCCAAAGTGTCTAGACTGGCATATGATGGGAGGCAGCCAATGACTCCGCGGCGCTCCTCCGGGGGCCCTCAGTGTGCGTTTGAGGAGAACAAAAAAGAGAGAGAGCCGAGCGGGGGAGCGAGCGAGGGAGCCGAGCCGAGAGAAAGAGCCGCCGGGCGCTGCCTCGCCAGACCTCGCAGGGACCGCGGGGCCACCGGGAGGCACTTTTTGTGGAGGGGGGAGGGGGACGACCTCTGCAGCCGCGGCGCCCCGGGCGTCCGAGCGCAGCGTGGGGCGGGCTGCGACCTCTGCCTCGGTGGATTGCATTTTTAATTAAGGATTCCCAACAGCTCTTTGGGATTTTTACAGTTTCCACTCATGTGTTGACACCCGCGTTCAGGAGAAACTTGCTCCAAGTGCATCTAGCGCCTGGGACCTGAGACGGAGTTGGCTTTTCGTGCATGCAATTCCAGGATTTTGGTTTTGTTTGGGGTTTCCTTTTCTTTCTTTCCTTTTTTTTTTCCCTTTCTTTTTGCAGGGAGTAAGAAGGAAGCTGAGGGTATCAACAAGCCTGCCTTTCGGATCCTGCAGGAAAAGCCCATGTAGTTAAGCGCTTGGGTTTTAAAGGCAGGGCTGCCCCGACACATCTGGGGGGTTCGGCGCGAGCGCTTTGTGCTCATGGACCAGCCGCGCAACTTTTGAAGGCTCGCCGGCCCATGCGGGGTCTTTCTGGTGGGGCGCCGCCTGCAATCCCCCTCCAGCGCTGGGGCTGGAGTTGCTGAGTAGCCCGGCCGCCGGGGTCCATGTAGCCGCTGGCCCCGCGCGGACTGTGGCTCGGCGCGCGCGCGTTCCCCGCCGTCCCGGCCCGGCGAGCTCCCTCATGTTGCAGCCCTGCGGCGCCCCTTCGACGACAGGCTGTGCGCGATCTGCACGGCGCCCGGCGGCGGAGCTTCATGTGGGGCTGCGGCCCGCGCAGCCGGCGCCTCGCTGAGGGAACGGACCCCCGGTAACCGGAGACCGCCTCCCTCCCACCCCCGGCGCCAAAGGATATCGTATGTTCAGGTCCAAACGCTCGGGGCTGGTGCGGCGACTTTGGCGAAGTCGTGTGGTCCCCGACCGGGAGGAAGGCGGCGGCGGCGGCGGCGGCGACGACGAGGATGGGAGCTTGGGCAGCCGAGCTGAGCCGGCCCCACGGGCACGAGAAGGCGGAGGCTGCGGCCGCTCCGAAGTCCGCCCGGTAGCCCCGCGGCGGCCCCGGGACGCGGTGGGACAGCGAGGCGCCCAGGGCGCGGGGAGGCGCCGGCGCGCAGGGGGCCCCCCGAGGCCCATGTCGGAGCCGGGGGCCGGCGCTGGGGGCTCCCCGCTGGACGTGACGGAGCCGGGAGGCCCGGGCTGGCTGCCCGAAAGTGACTGCGAGACGGTGACTTGCTGTCTCTTCTCGGAGCGGGACGCGGCGGGTGCGCCGCGGGACGCCGGCGACCCCCTGGCCGGGGCGGCCCTGGAGGCGGCGGGCGGCGGGCGGAGTCGCGAAGCCCGCTCGCGGCTGCTGCTGTTGGAGCAGGAACTCAAGACGGTCACGTACTCGCTGCTGAAGCGGCTCAAGGAGCGCTCGCTGGACACGCTGCTGGAGGCGGTGGAGTCCCGCGGCGGCGTGCCGGGCGGCTGCGTGCTGGTGCCGCGCGCCGATCTCCGCCTGGGCGGCCAGCCCGCGCCGCCGCAGCTGCTGCTCGGCCGCCTCTTCCGCTGGCCCGACCTGCAGCACGCCGTGGAGCTGAAGCCCCTGTGCGGCTGCCACAGCTTCGCCGCCGCCGCCGACGGTCCCACCGTGTGCTGCAACCCCTACCACTTCAGCCGGCTCTGCGGGCCAGGTGAGCGCGCGCGCCGGCGGGGGCTGGGGGTTCCCCTCCCCGCCCCTTTCCGAGGCCTTTCGGTCCGCGACAGCGCGGGCGGGCGGAGCTGCGGCTGCACCCGCGGGTGCCCCTGGAGCGTGGGAGTCCCCGGTGGAGGCGCCTCACCCTGGCAGGACATCCCGGGAAGTGGGTATCCGGGCACACGTGTCAAATGGCACCTTCTTCGGAAGACTATGGCAAACTTGAGAAAGGGTATGCATTGGAGTTTCCTCTAGCGTCAGGGACCTAACGTAGGCTGCAGCTTCATAGCCAGTGCAAGAGGAGGGCAGGCCTAGGGGAAGCCGAACACCAGGGGCTGTCCAGCCTCCTCTCCCCCTATTTTACCCCCAGTCTGTGCCCAGGCCTGTAGCATTTGTGTACACACGCTTCTCCGTATACTATACTTGCCTATATCAAGGTAGATACAAGTTGTGAAATGGGGCGTAGACAGTTCATGTCTAGAGTCAAAAGTGTTCATAAATTGTCACACTGGTTCCTTTGTATAGTTTGGAGCAAAGCTCTCTCCAAGTGGAGACCACCTTCTTGCCCTGATTGCTCCCAGCATCCCTTGGGTGTCAAATATCAGGGCCCCCACCATCCTCATCATTGTCAGTTCTGTGTCCAGTTTTTCTAGAGTTGAGGGTCCTGGGAGAGGTGTCCAGAGGTGGAGGAGGCGAGGAAGCCAGATATTTTATTTACCTCTGAGAACTGCCTCCCTTCTTTGTTCTCTTCCTGGGATTTCCCGCACACACCCCAACCCCAGCCCTGCTTACCTGAGGAGGCCCTGGGTTCTGGAGCAGAGGTGGGACAGGTAGAGACTTCTGGCAGGCCAGAAGCTTGCAGTTCCCCTGCTCTGATCTCTGCACTGCAGGGCTCACACATTTCAGCCCATAGCATCTTAGGGGTGTATGCATCTTAGGTGGCATTGGGGGCCCTGTGGGGGTGGGACTGCCGGAAGATTAAAGGCTGGTGGGCCTGGGAGGGCTCTGAGCTCCTCCAGTCTCTGTCCCTTCTGGAGAGGCAGCGTCCAGCCTGGGGGCACATAGAGGGTCAGATCACGGATCTCCGGACTCCCAGTGTGGAAGTGGACGGTGGGCCCAGGATTTGTCCCAGATGTCTTGTTCACATGTCTGGTAGTGGCTGGAGGGGAAAGGCAGGTGGCTTGGTGGTTCCTGAAGAGAGAGCATTGATGGGGTGGAGGTGGGGAGAAGCAGCATTGATCTGGCTGCCCTGGTCCCCACATGGTGACTCCAGGCCTGATTCAAGGGCTTTTGGCAGAACCTGACCTGTGGCCCATGGTAGGCTTTCTGTGCCCCGTGTTCCTCTTCCAGACAGCTTCTCCTGGAAGTGGCTTCCACCTCTCTGCCACTCTGTCTCCTCCCTAACTCTGGGGAGGGGGGCCCTGTTCGTGGTTGCCCTGTCCCCAGTCGTTTTTGTTGCGTGGGTGATAATTGGTGGGGCCTACCGTGTGCTTTTAGCAGCCCTGGCAGCTACTTTCTCTCTTACCAGGTCCGTCTGCCCAGAAATGTTCGTTGAGCACTTACTCTGTGCCAGGCATGGTGCTGGATGCTGTAGCAGGGAGAGTGGAAATAGGAGGAGGATCCATGCCCTTAAGAAACACAATCTTCCCCGGGGGAGATGGGGCAGAGATGGGGGAAGAAGGGCCAGGTCATTGGGTCTGAACTGTTGGAGGGCTGTGGGCTGTGTAGGTCACAGGATCCCCTTCAGGAGCTCCGTAGTTCTACCCGAGACAGCCTTGGAGGATCGGTTGGGGAGGTGGGCATGGAGGAGGAGGAGGAGGAGAGGGTGAGCTGAGAGTTCAGGTGCCAGGCAGGCTCAGGTGTGTGAGCCAGAAGGGATGCACACCCTCCCTCCCCAGATTAGAAGTCCATTTAGGTGGTGGTTTGAGTCTGGCAGACTCGGGTGGGTACAGGTTGAGGGGCAAGGTGCGGAGGAGCAGTTCTTTCCCACGGCTCTGGGCCCAGGGTCTCTAGTAAGCTTGATCTTGGATGAGTAACCACTCTCCCCTCACAGTCTCCCTACTGGTTAGTGGATGGCTCTAGGAACATTCTCCACATCTAATTCTAGACTGAGCATTGGTACTTGACTTCCTTCCTCCTCCCAAAAGGAGGCACTGTTGCAGGGGCTGTGTGTCTGTTCCCTGCCTCTTTGCCAGCGCTCTCCCTACCGCCCTCCCCATTCAGGCCACCCTGGGGGCAGTTGGGAGGACTGATGGTCTGGAAAGAGTTTTCAGTAGGCGCCAGGTTGACCTTCTTGCTTCATCCCCTGCCTGACGGCTTGGGCCGCTGGGACTGAGAACCGGGGAGCCCTCTGCTGCCCACCCCACCCCTGCTGCCTGGCCGCCAGCCTGGCTCCTAGAGCTGGGCGGGTGCATAGCTGGAGCTCAGCCGTGCGCATCCTGATAAGGAGACTGCTCCTTCCAGGGCTCTGGGGGAAAAGGGCTGGGGCAGTGGCGCGGGCAGGCAGGCAGACAGATGGACAGACACACTCAAGGAGAGCAGGCACATAACTGGAGGGTGTACCGGAATACCCAGCAGGCCAACTGACGGGCAGCCACCAGTCACCCCAGTGCCCACCTCACCCCCACAGGGAGCCCAGGTGGCCAGGAGGCCCCTTTCTGGGCAGTGCTGACCCCTGCTGCTCAGAGCAAACCCTGCTCCCGTCCATCAGCTTGCTTGGGGACATTGGGGCCAGTTTTCCCGTTTGGGCCTCTTTTTCCACGTGTAAAGTGAGGCGGTAGACTGAATCCCTGGGATCTGATGGGCAGATTCCAGGTGACCCAGGCCTGCCTCCCCTGCCCTGCCCTCTCCCCCATGCTTGTCTCAGAAAGTTGGGGGGGGGGGTCCTCCCTCTGTGCCCGGCTCTGTCCCGCACCTCCACCCCAATGGGAGTCAGGCCCGAGCTCCCCTTCCCCCTGGTGTGTCTTTCTGTCCCGGGAAAAGCCAGTTCGCTGAGCTTGGTGCCTATGTGGACGGAAATGTGGAGAAATACTTTAATCACAGTTCCAACCTGTGTTTATACAGCTCCTTTCTCCTGAAAGTATCCATTAACTTTGGAATAAATCTCCTGCTCTTTGCTCCACCACTTTTTTTTTCTGTAATTATATTCAGTAAATTACTATTATCCAAATTGCGCCAGGGAAAGAGACAGAGCGAGAGCGAACTTCTAAACGACTGGAGGAGGCCGCCTAGGAAAACACAGGGTTCCCAGGCCAGGACTATAGGAATTAGAATGGGCTAAAAAGTTTTCCTTTTATTTGGCCTGGCATTATCCCTTTGAAATGAGATCAATTTCAAGTTGGGCTTCCAAGCCCCTGCCCCGCCCCTCTGGCGGCCCCTCGGCCTGCCCGGCCTGCTCCTCAGAGCTCCTCCTTGGAGGTGAGGAAGGGGTGATAATGTGCAGTTTGCCTCTTGCTGGCGCCAGCCGGCTGTGCTGTTTATCTGGCTGCCGGGGAATCGGGGCAATTAGGTTCAGCCGGCCTTAAAGCGCCAGGAGCTCCTTTTCTGAGGCTCCCATACGGGGCTAGAGGTTGAGCCTTCAGGTTCTGGGGGTGGAGGGGAAGGGTGCTTGGGAGGCCCCCTCCCCCACTCACAGCCACCCCTGGGAGGGTGGCGACTGGGAGGCCCAGGGGGGCACGTGGATCCTTTCCTAAGGGAGATGCTGGGCTGCGGAGATGGGGGTGGAAGGCATTGTCCCAAACCGAAATGTTACCAGGCACTGGGAGAGGCTGGGAACTCTTCTGGCTTTAGAATTAGGATCTAGATCTCAAAAGGCTAAGTACCCCCTGGGGGCTCACCAGAGGCCTGTCTGGGCTGAGCTGAGCTGAGCACTAACCTTCTGGTAACACTCGGCCCCTGGCTGACTGCTCTTACTTCTGAAGGAAGTTGGAGGAGATTCCTGAAGTTGATGCCTGAGGCTGGAGTGTCTGATGTCTCTCTCTCTCATGTCCATTTCTTTGAGAGGGGCCCGCAGGGTTCTAGGAGCTCTCCCCTTCGAGTTTAGAGCATCTAAGTTATTACTGAGAAATCGATACGACTTCTGTAAGTGCTAAGCTCCTAAGAGGGGACTGGAGAGAGGACAGAGGCAGCCTACACTTACTCTAATGAACTTCTGTCTCCCACCTGAGCTAATGACCTGGGGCTCCCCTGGCCCAGATCCGTGGGGCCCTGGAAGTGTGGGAGTGAAGTGGGGGTGCCAGTTCAAGGTCGCCCAGGACTGTCCATACCAGCATTATGATTACTCCTAATAGTCAAAAAATGGAAAAAGTCCAAACGTCCATTAGCTGAGGAACGGCTAATGAGATGTCGTATATCCAGACAGCGGAATACCATTCAGCCATAAAAACGTTCCGTAGACGCTGCGGTACCGGCGAGCCTTGACAGCACCAGGCCGAGGCAAAGAAGGGCCACGTACGATGGGAACCTGTTTGTGTGAAATGTCCAGCTTATGCAGATCCATAGGGACCGAAAGTAGATCTGTGGTTGCCTAGGGTTTGGGGGTTGAGGGAATAGGACTGACTGCTAACGGGACAGGAAACTGTCCAGTAATTACATGGTGGTGTTGGTCTCAACTCTCAATATACTAAAAACCACTGAATTATACACTTTAAAAGAGTGAACCTTAGGGTATGTGAATGAGAATTCAGTTATTTGAAAACAGGTAACTCGGTATTGGTCCCCACCTGGCCTCCCGCTTTGTTTCACAGAAGTAAAACTACATCTCCTGCCTTCCTATGTGGCCTTGGACGGGTCCTTTACCTGGCTGGACCTCAGGTGCCCCAACCAGTTAAAAGGAGTAGTTGAGCCGGGTGAGCTTGTGACATTATAAATCCTTGTGTCTTGGGGTGGAGCCCATAGGCCTTCATACTTTTTAACTTGCCCAGGATGGAATTTGCATTCAGTTTCCAGCCTCTAAAGTTGTTCAACAGTTCCTTGCGAACAATTTTGCTGGAGCAAATGGGGGCTGGTCAAGTCCCTTCTAAAAGCTTTGCAGTTCCTCACGAGCTGGCGTGAGGGACATTTCAAATTTATAGATTTGCTTTCTGCTTCATTCACATTAGGACACACCCAGGCCGGGAATGGCCGTGGGTGGTGGGAGTCTCCGGGGTCTCTTTCAAGAAGGGACTTCGATAGCCCTTCTTCCCCTCCACATTTTGGTTCCCAGATAAACAGCTCCTGGGGGAAATGCTGGGGTTGATGACAGTGGCTTGACTCCAGCCACCACTGCCCATTGCTGCCAAGTTTCACTTTTGGGGGACAGATCTGGGAGGGCAGTTGTCCAGAGCACCCCACCATGTGTGGCCTGAGCCTCAGCCAATCAGCTTTTTGCAAAAGGAACCCTAACACAGGAATTACAGGCCTTCCGGTAAGTGAGTGGGGAGTGGACAGGGCATGAGGCTGGGGGTCAGGAGACCTGGCTTCTGGCTGTGGCTCCGGCTGTACAACCAGTTTGCTGTGTGGCCCTGGGGGAGTCACCTCCCCCTGCCAGGCTTCAGTGGTCACGGTGCGGTGGGAGCGCCCGCCCCAGTTCTCTTTCCCTGGGAGCGGTAGCCCTACTAGCATTTTGCCTCTTGTCCTGAGAGGCTGGTCCTCACTCAAGTCTGGTCTCTAGCCCCTCCAAGGCCTCGAGGACCAGTGGGCCAAGCGGCTCCTACTGAAGGCGAAGAGTTCCCTTGTTGGGGGTCTCCTTTGGGTCACCCCTTTCAACTTCTAGGTCCTCGCTCTCCACACCTTTGTCCGCAGAAGCCCCCACCTCTCCATTATCCTGGTCACCATTGTCTTTGTCCACACACGTTGACTGAGCACTTCCTGTGCATGTGGTGGACTGGGGTGAAGGGGTGTAATACAGGGTGCCTCTCGTTGCGTGTGTCCTTGGGATGTAGAGCAGAGTCAGGCCTGGGCCCAGATTCCAGTCCCACCATGATTGGCTGGGGGACACTGGGCAAGTCAGTCTTCTCATCTGTAAAATGGGAATAATAATGGCCATCTTGTTTATTTTTGAGAAAGGACAAAATAAGAATAGGTGCCCAGAAGCGTGACGAACCACGCTGTACCTAGGTTCCAAAAGAATACGATGATTTGCAATAAATGGAGTTGAAAGTGCCCGGCATGGAGAAAGACACAGGGTAGGCATTGAGCAAATGTTTGCTTCTCTCCCAGTGCCTATTCCATGATTCACTTTTCCTTCTCCCAAACTCCTGTCCACAAAAGATTCCCTGTTTCTAGACCTCAGAGCCTTGACTTTGTTGAAGTAATTTCAGGCTGGGAAAGCTGGGTGGGGGAGAAGGGAAGCTGCATTGGCTGTACAGAGCAAAACAAAAGCTCCTACAACTAGTTGTGCCTTATTATAATTGTGAAAAACACTTATTACCCCTGTGTCATTACTGATACCTGCCTAATAATAGTTATTAGCGCTTTACTACCACTGAGAGTTTGTTTTAGTCTGCGATTTGATGGTGTTTAGTTTCATTTAGGGAAAATGAAGGGTCATTTCATTCATGCAAATTGTTACTTAGTTTAGCAAATTGTTACTTCCCCTAAAGCAAGAGGCTAAGGAATTCTTCTGAAGGCAAAATATATGTTTTTAAGGAGGAGTATTTTAGGCAAATGAAAGGAAACCAGAAGAAGAACACGGCAGACAATAAGGAATCACAGAGGGTCTGAGCTGGGAGGTCATGGAGAGCTTGCGGTCTGCCCCGGCCCTACAAAGGGGGAGACTGAGGCTGAGAGCTAGCGGGAAGTGACCGGCTTAAGGTCTCCCATCTCGGAAGCGGGGTTGCCTTCCTGGGTTCTAGCCTGTCTTGCCCTCCTTCCTGCCCCTGAAGAATGTCAGTTGTAATGCAGCTTAGTTGGAAAGGAGCTTCTGTACCTCTCACACTCAGTTCTGATTAGAGTTGCCAAATTTAGCCAATAAAAGGACAGAATGCCTAGTTGAATTTGAATTTCCGATAAACACAGCACATAATTTTTTAGTATACGTAGTTGCCAAATAGTGCGAGGGATATACGTATACTAAAAATTATGCCACGCATATCCAAACTTCAAATTTAACAGAGCAGCCTGCGTTTTATCAGGCAGCCCTAGCTCTGCCTTTCCTTGCTCCCATGTTTCATTTGTTACAAGGACAACAGTTAGTGTTTGTACAGGTACTTTTCCAGAGTACCGAGAGCTGTTTTACATATATTCTCTCCGTTTGCCCTCCTGGCGAACCTGGCAGGTCTTTATGATTATTATCCCTGTTTAGAGCTGAGGAGACAGGCTCAGAGAGGGGAAGTAACTTGCCTGAGGTCACACAGCCAAAGGGGGCAGATGAGGGCTTGAGTCTGGGTCTGTACCCTGAGCCCGCAGCCTTACCTGTTGGGTAAGAGAGGTGGTGGGAGAAGAGAGTTTCCTGGGGGCTGGGCTTATTATTTGAGGACACCAATAATCAAAAGCAGGTCGAACCCCCAGGTGTGACCTCCCCTGCCCCAGCCGTGACGTGTTGTGTCTCCTGTCTTCCAGAATCACCACCACCCCCCTATTCTCGGCTGTCTCCTCGCGACGAGTACAAGCCACTGGGTAAGTGTCCTCCTTCCCACCCAGCTCCCTTTCAGTCCGGGGCCCAGCCTCAGTGCTGAAGGCCTGGAGGGGAGGGGTGGGGAAAGCAGGCCTGACTGCCTTTGCAATGGGGCGAAGTTTTACAAACACACCTACAGCTGGGCCAAAGCAGACCCAGGCTCTGCAGCGAGCTATTTACATCTCGAAATTCCTCCGCTCATCATTAACCTCTCTGTGACCTTTAAACATGGGCCTGTGGGAGATGAATGGGTTTTGGCTTAAGCACCTCATTGGAGATGGGGTGGTGTTTCTCCCTTTTCCTCTCTCCCTCCCCCAGCCCTCGGTTGCTCTCCTTTTAGCCTGCAGTAATTAGCACTATGACAGAGCATGAAGTCTCTGTGGAGAGGAGCCGTGTGGTCCCCCCCCATGCCAAGCCAACACGTTCACCTGGGCAGAAACAACAGCTGGACCGTGGAGACAGCCTGTGTATCGGCGTAGAAAGCCCCTGGCATGGTCCGTCCCCTCGGTGCGCTCAGTGGACGTAGTCACTGTTTCAGGCAGGTCCCATTCGGAGGCAGAACGTGTTTTCTGGAAAACCTTGGGGCTAGACGAGCAGCTCATATTCTGGAGTAGAGGCTTGTGGTTTTGAGCTTGTTTTCTGGCCCTGCTGTACCTTCCAGTGGAGGGTCCAGGGGTGGGGCCAGTTAGTTTGGCTTTACTAGTACGAGGAGAGCAACTTTGTGACCCAGGCAGTTCCCGTGGGATTCAGGCTCTCGAAGTCAGCTGGCACGGCAGTGATGCTTAATACATTCCACCAAGTGACCACAAGAAGTGGGTTTGGTTTTGTTTTTTGGTAAAGGCCTCTTCCCAGTAGCCTGTGTCAGCATCATCTGGGAGGTCACTTCTAAGTGTCACAGACTCTCAGGCATCCAGGCCAGTTTTCTTTCCAGGCCCCCCTGTGGCGTCAGAAGTGCCCACCGGGTCCGCTCAGGAGTTTGACCTCTTCAGTCGAGGGGGACAGAGGCTGTCCCATGATGGCGTGTGAGTCAGTGGCTTAATGATGGCAACTTCCTCATTGTTTCTCCCCACGTCTGGTCATCCCGTGGATGGAGGAGCTTTATTTAGCTCTCCGGGGAACCCCAGAGGTCATCTGGTGGGACCCCCTCACTTCACAGATGAGGAATCTGGCTGAGGGATGGAGAGGGCCCCCTAGCTAATGAGCAGCAGGGCTGAGGCGGAAACCCACGAGCATCCCCCCTGTTCAGCTCAGCCATTCCCCATCCCTCCCTCACGGGCTTGTCTCAGCATTTCCCAAGTCAACATAATTGCACTAGTCGCTTAGGAGATCCCTAGTTCCATTAGAGGGGAAAAAAAATCCAAGTGTTCTTAGTAAATGTAGCCCCTCCGTTTGAATGTCAAGGATCATTGCCCTGAGGAATCGCGGGTCAGCCTGTGCTAAAGCAGCAAAAACCAAGACCACGCCTGGCCCTGCAGAGTGACCATTTGGAAGTCAACAGGTGTCTGGGTTATTTTACAAATGGGACGACTGAGGCCTAGAAAGAGGAAGTGACACTCGCTGGTGGTCACACAGCTCAGGAGTCTGCAAACTGCAGCCCACCAGCTGTTTTCGTACAGCTTGTGAGCTGAGGACGGTTTGTACTGTTGTAGATGGTTAAAAAAAATCAAAAGAACACTATTTCCTGACGTGTGAAGACGATATGAAATTCAAAGTCTAGCACCCATACAGAAAGTCCTGCTGGAGCATGGCCGCGTGCCCCCGTTCCCACTTCGTCTGTGCTGCTTCTGCACTGCAGTGACTCAGTTGAGTCGCTGTAACAGAGATCGTGTGGCTCACGAGGCTGAAAGCTTTATTTACAGTGGGGCCCTTTGCAGAAAAAGTTGGTGAGCCCTGATTTTTATGACTGATGGCAGAGGTGGGATGCAAGCCTGGGGCCCCAGCTTCCAGACAGGGTCCCTCCGTGGGACTTGAGCAGTGATCGAGGTCGGGAGTGTTCTTTTCTCCACCAGCCACTGCCCTGCTTCCGATGTCAGGGGTCACTAGAAGCAGTAAATGGGAGGCTTTGGAAGAATGCATGATAGGGCCTCATGAGCCGTGAAAGATGGAAACCGTTCCCCCTCCTGGGACCCTCACTTACAAAGCTGTCCACTGGGGCTCTCTAGCGGCTCCCGTGGAAATAAGGTTCAGCCTGCAATGTTGCTACTTCAGACAAGACTCGGGGCACTGAACACTTCGGGACCATTAGATGTGAAAAGCAAAACTCTCTTAAGAAGTTCCCACTTGGGCATTGTGGGTATTATTTTTATTTTAAAGAGATTTTCCATCTGTCCTTATTTCCCTCCTAACACATTTTACCAGCAGATAACTTTTTCGTGCCCTGATAAATAGTCCGAGCTATTTTTTGTATTATTTTCTTTTCCTTGCATTGTTGCTTTTTCATAAACAAAAAGTCAGTTCACTTCTAAGCCTCTGTGATCACATGAGACCAAAAAAAACCAAAATAAAACCCAGAACACCCAGTCAGCATCTGGCAAGTGGGAAACAACAAAACAAAACAAAACAAAAACCCCAAATTGGTTAATGTTTCATCTTCCCGTTCCCCAAACCTTGTGGTAAAAGGGGAAAAAAAAAATCCTGCAGGACCGAATGGAATTCTAACTAGCCAGGGCCTTGGCTAACGGTTTCTGTCCCAGGAATCCCCAGCTCGGAGTGGCTGTCCTGAGCCAGGTGGGACCAGCTGAGCCAGACCTGGGTTGATCTGGGTAAGAAGGTGACGAGCTGTCAGCCTCACAGGACATGCCTTATGACTCCTTCACACGGACAACACCTCGTGGCTGGGAGCAGAGGAAAAATTTTGCGAGTCCGCCTGCCCAAAAAGGCATCGGCTTGTCTGGGTAGCAGCTCAGCGTTCAAAAGAAAACGTGCAAAAGATTTTCCTTTCCCCATCTCACTGCACTGCAGACAGGGGAAAACAAATAATGCACGTCATATGAAGCACTTAAAATTACTTTAAAAAAAATGAACGTCTTAAAAAAAACCAGTCCAGGCGTTGAAAGTTGTTCTGTGAGCAGGTTTGGATGTTAAGGAGTGGAGGAGGGAAGAGGGAAAAAAAGTTAATCTGGGAGCAAATGCTTGAGCCCTTAATTAGAGGGGTGCAAGTGGGACAGAGTGAGGGTGGCTGGTAACTTGTTAAAACAGAGCTTCCCCAGCTCCAGCAGGAGGAAGGAAGGAAGGAAGGAGGAAGGAAGCAAGAAGGAACAACTTGAAGAATTTTAATGGTGGTAATTAAGCACAGCAACTATGAATTGTTTAGGGGCTTAATTTAACCTTACCCACGGAGGCTCCAAGTTGCTACTTGCTCAGTCCCCTGAACTTGGGTTATTTCTGTGGTCAGAGTAGTTGAGACTTTTTCAGGTGCCAAGGCTGCAGGAGTCAGCATTTTCCAGAGGAGTTCCAGGGCTGGCTGGCCTGGTCTCGTGTGATCATGGGACGAGGTTACAGAGTGGCATCAGAAAGCTGGGAGGGACACGGTGCCCTTTGTAAGCCCTTGTGTGCGCATACACATGCACACGGGTGCACGCGCGCACACACACACACACACACACACACACACAGATGCGCGAGAGAGAAGAGAGGCATGCCCCACAGCCAACTAAGTTGTCTTTCTCTTTCCTCCGTAGATCTATCTGATTCCACATTGTCTTACACTGAAACGGAGGCCACCAACTCCCTCATCACCGCCCCGGGTGAATTCTCAGGTTGGCATGTCTGTCCTTGTACGGTGTTGAACGTCACAGAAGGGGACAGGTGGGAGGGAGGGCGGGCTCGATGGAGGCCTTTTTGATCCCTTCCCTCCTTTTCTTTGCCGCTGTCCTCCTTCCTCTTAGATAGGAGGACTCACTGTCTCTGTCGCCGGCGTCCTTGGGGTTAAGAACAATCGGAATGAATGAGATCTAAAGATGGTCACTTTTAAAGTGCCTGTTGGCCACATGCTCACCAGTTGTCTCCACCTTGTCTCTCGTGGAACTGGTGAAAGCCCAGCACAGCCCTCCGCCCCTCAGTGTATCAGGGGAGCCTCTTCTCCCAGCTGCCGAGAGGCCACAAAACGCATGTGTTTGTATACATTTATCTTTGTGGCTTTCTCCTCCTGTCCGCACTCTGGGAAGAGACGGACGTGGAGGGACAGAAGACGGGAAATAGAGTGGGTAGAATGAGCTTGGGGGAGGGTCTGGCAAGCGAGGAGTTTGCCAAATGCTGGTGGTTTCCATGTCTCTCGCTGAGCAGTGAATGCTGGGCTAGGAAGCAGAGAGAACCCCAGTTTGGAGTCCCCCAACCCCCTGCAATGAAGAGTTGGCCACAGGGATCCTCCCATTCCCGGGAATACCTAAGCCAAGCTTTCCTTAAGAAGTGAGAGGTTGTTGGGGACCTGGGGGTATCTGGAGCCAGGAGGGACTCTGGTGCCGAGGTCCATGGGACCGTTTGGGAGCATGGCGGATGGGTGTGCTAGGAAAACAGCTGGGGCTTGCGGCCTGCGTCTGTGCTGCGTGGCGGGACAGCCACAGGCTGGAGCTGCTTCCCAAGTGGGCATGGCTGGCTCTCTGGGTGAGGGCCTCTGTGTACATCTGAGCTGTCCTTCCCCTGCCCCATGCCCATGGCGTAATGGCAACAGCAGTGACCATAACTGTTTATGGAGTGCTTCCTTTTGGCCATGTCCTCGGCTTGGGCCCTGTATGTGCATCCTCTCAGAACAGCAGTAAAGTACTCGCCCCGGGTTACATAGTAGCAGAGCCGTTCCCCACCATGCTGCTGTGCTCCTGACTGCTGTCCCATCCCCCTTTTCTGCAAGGGCGGAATGTACCTCCAGTGCCTCCATTCCCCTATGTGAAATTCTGGCTGTCATTCTTGCCGTCCCCTCCCCATGACTCTAAGGGGGACACGATGCTGGCTGCGTGTGGCTGCCTGGCCATTACCCAGGTCCAAGCCCTTCCCCGTTCTTTCTGTATTCCATCACAACCATGGGAGGTCACACTAGTACACCTGTTTCAAAGATAGGAAAATGAGAAGCTGGAGCAGGAAGTGACTTGCCCAGGCTCCCATAGTGTGGGGCTCATGACACAGCTGGTACTCGCATCCTGGTCTTCTGGGTCCCCCTTGCCTTCTGGTCTCTGGTGGCCCCTCTGATTGGGGTTTTCTTCTGTACCTTTCGGCCCCTACTTGGTTACAATGTCTTTCCCTGAAAGACCTTACCAGATGAACACAGGAAGTTAATATTTTAATCCATTCTTTTTCTTCTGCGCCTGTGTGGATGGAAGCCACATAGGATTTTGAAGCAAGAGGCTGAATGGTATTTCTGAATGCATTATTCTGCGCCCCTGCCGACCCTTGGAATGTACTTAATGTAGGTGCATTGCATTGGCATGGGTCGTCTAGATGGATGGGTAACTTTTCGACATTCTCTGCTCCCCCCGCCCCTTAATGGTGGAAACTCCCATTTGCGGAGATGCTCGAGAATTCCACCCTCTGGGTCTATTTGCAGTTATGGTCTCTTCGGATCTGTGTCCTCCCAGAGCTGGCTGGGTGTGTGGCTCAGGCAGAAAGGAGCAGACCCCAGAGGACAAACAAGAACCGGGAGAGAGCGCCCTCTAGAGGGACACGTCCAGAGACCCCGGGGCTGTTAGGTTTGGCTGCCTTTGGGGCCCTGGGCCTGGCCCGGTGTCTCGGATTACCACCCAGTCATCCCAGAGCGGTGTGTGGTACTGGCCAGTGAACAGAGCCCTGCTGCTGTTTACTGTGGATGAGGCCCACATGGTTCGCATGAGAAAATTTGGCGCCCAGTGGCTTGGAATTCTGAGGGGCTAAAGGAGCTGAGGAGGAAGTTTGGGGTGTCCGGTGTGGGGGTGGGGGATCAAACGGGGTCTGCTGGGCTTTGGTCTGAGTTTGAGGTTGTCTCAAGAGGTGAGTGGAACGTTCCCTATGTGGTCACACCTTCCGGGGATGTCATGCGTCTCCTCCCATTCTGGGGGCTCGCTGGTCAACTTTTCCAGCTTCCTTGTGCTGTGGGACTCAGAGGGCCACTGGGCTGGCACTGCCCTCGCCTCCTGGGAGCTCCTAGGTTTGGGGCTGTGGTAGCTGTCACCCTGGAGGACAGGCTCAGGGATGGAGGCTCTGCAGGGTGAGGAGAAGGCCTAGAGGGGTGACAGTCTCCATGGGTGAAGGCAGGAGTCACCTGGGCTAGGCTGGAATGCGGGGCTTGCCTAAGGGCAGGGCGGGAGGTGAGGTCAGAAAGCTGCCAGGCAGAATGTGTCAGGCCAGGCCAGGGTGTTTGATGTTCAAGGACAGATAATAAGGCCGCTGCTCACAACAGTTGACACTTATGACACTCACTACTTAGCGCTTTGCTAAGAGCTGGTCATTCTCCATCTCATTGACTCCTTACTGCAACCCAGTGAGACAGATGTGATTCCCCCTGTTTTATAGGTGGGGAAACTGAGGCTTACTGCTGGGCCAGCTGCCCAAATTCCTGAATTGTAAGTGGCAGGCTCCAGCTGGGAGCCCAAGCGAGCTGTGTGACTGCCCAGCCTTCGTGCCCTGAGGGTCCTGCCTGGCATTCCACAGCTAGGGTTCCCATCCCCTTCCCGGAGACACACCCTGGTGGGGGATAGGGGCAAGGGAGCATGATCAAAAGAGCCCGGGGACAGCCTGGCCCTGCATAAGAACCGGGGATGGGGTGCAAGGGTGGGCACAGGTCTAGAGCTCTGTGCTCATCCTTGTCACCATCGGGCAAGGTGGTACAGACCGCCCGGAGACCACACCGGCCAGCTGCCCCAGCGCCTTCTGTCTCCCTGAGTCCCGAGGGGCTGCCGTTCCTGAGAGCCTGGCCCCTCTCTTGAGCGGAACGTCTGCAGCCCCGGGACGGAGCCCACTCTTGTTTGCCTTGCACTGTCTATTTTTATCCAGTTCCAAGGTCTCTACTTCACTTTCCTGTCCTGTTGTTGAGGCCACTTTAGGGGGATGGTGGGCATTTTGAGGTGCAGTCGTCGCCGGGGCAGGCAAGGACACGTGGGTGGCAGGGTAGGGGGATGGCAGGACAGGAGAGGGTCTCACTGTAGCTCTCTGCCGAATGGTTGACGGGACACTCCTCTGATCTGGTGAACAGCTCCTAGGTGCATGATCCCTGCTAAACAGAAGACAGGCTCAGAGGGGACAGATGACTCCACTAAGATTGCTCGGTGAGGGGCAGAACATAGAGCTTCCACTAGAGCCAAAGACTCTGACGCCCGGAGTCCTGGAAGCCTAGAAGTCCCTTTCGGGGTGCCTTCAGAAGCTTGACAATCTGGAATCCTGGCCTAGCTCAGGGCCTGGGGTGCTGCCCTTGACTATCTAAAGCCCCCTCAGGCTATCTCCACCCCCTCCATGGCAATACCTCTCCCTTTCTCCTGTTCCTTAGATTTCAGTCTAGTTTGGGGAGGACAACAAGGTTAGCTGGTTAAATTCATACTAAGGTGTGAGTGGCTGGCTGACAACCCTTCCTGCTGCTGTGAAGGTAGAATATGCCATAATTTAGGGAATTAGGGGACGAAGGGCCATGTAGGCACGGCTGCTCTGAGGAGGGTTGAGGGAAGAGGACAGGGTTCTCTTGGCCCTCAGCTGCTCTAGGCTAGAAGAATAGAATGCACACGACAGGAGGAGCATTATGGCCTGGGTGAGAAGGAGCAGCCAGATCAGGCCCCGTGCTGGGTGCTGAGTGAGCGTCCGGCCGCTTAATGAGAGCCTGAAGCGCTGTGTTGCTTTAGAAGCCGGGCCTGCTTCACTCCCATGCCGTGGGGTCGGGGGGTGGGGGGGGGTGCAGCCCTGGGCCCGCTTCTTCAGGAACCAGTGACTCCCCATGGTATCCTATTCTCGTGCCTATTGGATAACTGTTCGAGCACTTTATTAAGCACCCACTGTGTGCAGGGTATGGCGTAAGCTGCCAGTAAGGGACTGAGCTGTCCCTTTGGCTGACCTTGGAGGTGTGTCCTGGTATCTCATTCGTCAGAGCATGCTGTTCCCTTAGAGCTGTGCCAGTGAGGGTGAGCCCCTCATTTTTAGAGGGAAAGGTGCAGCGAAGGAAGGGAGCTGATAGGATCACGTGGGGGGTCGGGAGCTCAGCTGCATGTGGGTGTCTGTCCTCTCCCAACCAGACCGTACGCTTCTCGAGGGCACAGTCCATTCTCTAGGATTCTTGCATTCTGTACATGGACAGAGTTTGGGAACAGAGGCTCAGAGAGGTTAGGAGAGGAGGTGAGGGCCACACAGCAGGCATAAGCAAGTAGAGCCAGGTCACAACCTTGGTGGGTTCACATGCCCAAACACCTGCCTCGTTTCATCTCCGTGGTCTCTGAAGAGGTACCCTTGGGGGTTGCTGCTGTTTGGTGTTCATCGTCCGTGCCTACGGAAGCTGGGAGAGGAGCGTTGGTGCACAGTACTGTTTCCAGCCGCTCCCTCCATCTAGGGCCCAAGATGCTCTCCTCAGGCACTCCCGTCTAACAAACCCTAGAGCTCTTTGTTCTCCATGGTGCTTCGTTCAGTTTAGTCAGTGTGTGCTGGGTTTCTTTAGCGAAATCGGCTGAAGAGCATGGGCTGTGCACCTCGAGGCCCTGTGTTCAAGTCCCAGCTGTGCCCTTTCCTAGTTGTGGGACTTTGGGGCAGGCACTTAACCGCTATGAGATGATGCCTGTGAATCAGCCACGGCTTGGCACACAGCATATGGTAGATGTGGCCGCGACAGCGTGGCAGCCGCTGGGCTGGCAGCTGGGAGCAGAGATACAAATTACATTCTCTCTATCTTCATGGTACTCACAGACAGGTGAAGACACGGTGATAATGAGAAGTAGTAGAAGAGGCTGTCCTAGAGGAAGAAGAGGTTAGTGATTGACCCTAGGTGTGGTAGGGAGGCAGCCCAGGAAGACTTCCTGGAAGAGGTGATATCCAAGTTGGGTTTAATGGGATAAATAGGAGCCTACAAAAGAGACAAGGTTTGGGGGTGGGTCAATGTGTTCGAGGGAGAAGAAATAGCAGGTGCCAAGGTCTGGAGGTGTGAAAACAGCCTGAGGCTGAAAAAGCAAAGGAATTTAGAAGGGTTAGTAAACAAAGCACCAGGTGCTGGAGGGAGATGAGGCAGGGGAAGGCCAGGGCCTGGGTAATATTTTTTAAAAACTTTTTATTATAATATAGAGTGTACAGGTAAGTGTCCAGCTCAGTTTTTACAAACTGATCGCACCTGGGTGACTGACAGGCAGAGCCTGGATAACATCACTGTCACATGACAGTGCTTACTGGCTGTAGGTCTGGGGTGCTGCATGCCAGGCGAGTGGTTTAGGAGGGAGCATGGGAGGGAGCGCGGGGGAGTTTTAGCTGCAAAGAGGGTTTCACTTGGCTTTGGAGAGCAGGAAGGAAGTCTTACCTGGGGTTCGAGGCTGATGGTACCCAGACACAATTAGACTTGAACCCAGATCGTCCCCACAGATTAAAAGATGGCTTTTGCGTGTGGCCCCCACTTGCTCTGCCTACCCCCAGGTCAGGCTCTAGCTTGGAAGTGGTGGGCCTGGACTGACGCTGGGCTCCCGGGTCAGGACCAGCTTGCCATCTCCAATTCAGAAATGGCCCCAGACTCCTTGCCCTTTCTCAGGGTGTGGCTAACCTGGTTTGCAGGAAGCAGTGTAGGATGGCAATCAACATGCTCGAGTGGCTTCCAGGCTTGGCTTGGAGCTTTACCCTGTGGTGTGACCTCGGGCAAGCACTTCACATCCCCTGTCTCAGTTTGTTCAGCTGTATATTGGGCCACTGATCTCAGGGGCTCCTCGGCAATGCTGTGTTCTGGGCCTCGGGGTTGTGCATGGAGCTGGGGCTTCTGGCCTGCAGTACCTGAGCTTCCCATCATTGTCCCAAAGTAAAACTGCGCCTGGGACAAGGCCATGCAGAGGGAGGGGCTCAGCGTCCTGCACCTCCCTACCCTGAGAGCACTAAAGCTTGGGGCCTGGAGTAAGGGTACACTTGACCGATGAAGAATCCAAGGCCCAGAGAGGGCAACTGACATGCCTGAGATCACACAGCCTTATACCCTCTGGGGTCCCTGACAGAGGAACCCAGGGCTGGTGTGTTTCCTGATGGTAGGCTTTGGGATGGCAAGTCAATGTATTGATCATTTATTAAGAACCTACTGCGTGCCAGTGGCAGGTGATGTAAAGTGAAGAAAGCCTGGACCTCCCCCTTTAGGAGCTAATGGTCTAGAAGGAAAGGTAGGCGGCAAGCCAAGACTGGTGAGTGATTCTTGTGCTAAGTGCTGTGGAGATACGGGTGAGGCTCAGTACCAGCACAGAAGCAGGAGCAGGGGACGCTGTTGGGGTGGGAATGGGCTGTTTAGGGAAAGCATCAAGGAGAAGGCGATTCTGGGTTGGGTTTTGTGGGATGGCTAGGAGTTCACCAAGGAGCTAGAGACAGCCTGTGGGACAGAAGGCACAGCTCGTGCAGAAGCAGGGAGGTGTGCAGTGGCTGCGTGTTCTGAATTTGTTTATGGCTGGAAGTTGAGTATGTGAGAGATGGGGGAATAGGGGAAGAGGAGGAATCCAGAGACATTGTCCTCAATCTGGAGGAATGGACTGGAACAGAGGGACTGTGGTCATTGGGGCCAGAGGAACTCTAGGATATGCTTGGCTCTGGACCTTGTCTGGCATTCAGCATGGGGCCTAGCCCATAGCCAGAGGTCACTGTGGAATAAATGAATGAAGGAATAAATTATTATTATTTTTTTTTTTTTGCCTGGGACAAAGGGACCCAGAGTAAGAGAGAACACATAAGATCATCACGCATATTTGAGAATCACAGTAAACGCAGAGCTCCGTGCCAGGCTCCCTCTAAGTGCCATGCCTGTATTCATTCATGGAATCCTCCCAGCAGCTCTGTGAGGTCGCTACTTTTAGTAGCCAAATTAAAGGAGAAATAACTGAGGCTCAGAGAGGTTGAGTAATGTACCCAAGGTCATCCCGCTAGAAGCCAGGAGAAGTGGGATCAGAACTCAGGCCATCGGGCCCCTGTGGGGTTTCCCATGTCTGGCCCAGTGCCCCCTCCGCCCCCTGGAAGGTACAGGACCGACTTGGTTCTGGTTCCTCTTGGTGCTTCTGTGCCCCCCGGGGACCCGAGTTCTGGCAGGAACAACTCTCACCAGGTCCCAGAGCAGCTGTGCTCATTGGATGGCTGCTGGCTGGATACATGAATGACCAGAGGCATGGCGGGGGGAGGGGGGGGCAGGTCTCCGAGAGGGGGCTGTGGGGCCAAGGGGGGGTCCTGTTCCTGCCCAGGGTGGTTTGGCTCGAGCTGGAGGCAGCCAGTGCCTACCCCTCACTACACCTCAGGCAGCCTACATCTCCGGGAGAACCAGCAGGTTTTCTGAGGAGACCTGAAATTCCAGAAAATGCACTTGGTTGCATCCAGCCTAATCACAACCATCTGTCTGCCGGGCTCTGTGGCTCGCCCTCCTCCTGTCCCCGCTGGCACGCTTTCCCTGGGCGTCTGTAACAATCGGGAGCCGCACTCGAAAGTTTCCTTGTCGGGGTAGAGTGGCTGCTGCCAAGAGCTCCTTCTTTGATGCAGAAAATATATCCTGAAGGTACTTTGTCAGATGTTTTTATATGAAACATTCTCCCTCCATGGCCCTTGGCTGCCAAGGGAAGTGGAGATGCATCACTTTCCCAGTTGCCCTTTGTGGAAAGAATTCCTGGTGTTTATGGGCCCTTTCCCCACACCACCCCTGTCAGGGCCTGGCACCCTCAGCTGGAAAGGGGAAGGCCTTACGGGTGGCATCCCTGCAAAGCCGGGGCTGCCTTGGCCCGAGGGAGGGACGCTACCCTCACCCTGTGGTAGAAGCTTCTGGGTTTGGAAAAACAGAGGTCTCATGTCTGGAGCAGACATCAAAGCCACTGCCCCAGACTGCGAGGTGAATCATTGCCGGGACTTTAATTGATCTTTAAAAGGAGAGGTAGGTGCTCAGAGATAGGGGCCTGGAAACCATTTTCATCTCTCTGAGTCGTCCAGGGTTGTGCCAGCACAGGACAGAGCTGGGAGCCGCAGGGCTGTTGGGCCTTCCATGCCAGGTGGGGGAGAAGGTGGGCTCCAGCACACGGCCTGGCATCGGGGGTGGGGGTGGACAGCTGTGGGCAGCAGGGAGTGTCAGGAGGGAGGTGGGGGCCAAGTACACCTGTTCTCACTCTGGCTCTGGCTTCTTGGGCTGAACAGGCTGAAATGGGGGCTCCCAGAGGCGCACCTCTGTAGACAGGCTGTCTGTATCAGCCCATCAGGATGTGTGTACCCCAGGAAGTCCCAGACTGTGTCTCTCCCCACCCCTCCACCTGTCTCTGCTCACCTTCTTGTCCGCTGCCTTATGTCTGGCACTGAGGAGATATGCTCCCCAGCTGCTGTGCGGGGTCCCAGCCTTACGCTCGGTGGCTGTATGGTCTTCTGTAAAGCACATGTCTGCTCTGGGCCTCAGGTTCTGTCCTGCTAGGCTGAGGGATGTGGAGGGTCACTCCAGCCTACCCCCAGGGTGGCAGGAGGAGAGGGGACACTTTACAAAGCAAGGACTCCAGGCTGCTCTTGGGGCAGATGTTGGGAGTAGGGTTTGGGGGGTTGACTCTGTTGGGGGGGCAGGGCCTGGGTCTCCCCCACCTAGTGCCCAGCTCAGGGCTCGGTGTGTAGTAGGTACTGGGATTGTATCTGTGATTCACAGAACGGTCCCCCGAGAGGGTTTAAAACAAAACACAACAGATTTCATGGGGATACCATGGGTTCTCCGCACCCCTCGATTCTCTCAGCTCATGTCGTCTGTCTCTGGTTCAAGGAAACCGTGACTTGGGTTGGAGGAACCCTGCTTCTGGGGTCCCCAGTGCTGTTTGACCTGAGAGAGGAGCTGAGGATGGCAGAGAGGGCCCATCGCCTCTGACCTGGCTGCCCAGCTGTGTCTTAGCTGCCTGCCCTCTTCCTCACAGGGCAAAGGCCAGAGAGAGCCTCCGAAGCTTCCTTCTGAGTTTAATGATAGTGCTGTTCCTGGCCTGGGGGCCAGGAGACCCAGCTCCCAGTCCTGGCTCTGTCTCACATCTCTTGGTGGTCTCAAACTGCTTCTGTTTGGCTTCTCCATCTGTAAAATGGGTCAGTCGGTCTAACTCATTGGTTCTCCGCCCTCTTTGCACGTTAGAGTTCCCTGAAGAGTTTTTAAAAAGCTCAGACCCTATCCTGGAGTGGCTGGGGAGGGACAGGCCATCAGGATTTTTTAAAAATTCCCCAGGTGATTGTCATATCTGGCTAAGAACCCAGATCTAGAGGGACCTAGAGCATCCAGGCCATCTTCCCCTCAAGGCAGGAGCCTTTTCTGTAGCTGGGCCCCCAGCCTACACTTGACCACTTCTGGGGATGGGCGCACAAGACATCTTAAAACAGGTGTTGTAACTGGCAGTGTAATAACTTAGCCTCCCTTTTGCAGCCTTATTCCACTTCTCACAAGTGGGCCTGGCCACACCTCACGGCCACCACGGAGGCCCCACATGTATGATGCCGGGTGCGCATTTGAGTTTCTGTAAGTGGTAACGAGGTGACTTGGTAATCAAGCATCAGCCTGTGGGACAGGATGGCATGAAGGCCAAGGTACCCAAGGCGGGGCCTTCTCAGGAAATTTACAATCTAACTGGAAAGATTGGGGGGAAAAATCGCCTCTTAGAGAGGCAGGGTAAATGCTGTTTCCTCAGGAAACAGTGTAGGCTGGGAGACAGAGGCGGCCCAGGCAGCTTCAGGGGATGCTGGGAGTGGAGTTGGGGCGAAGGTCAGACAGAGGGTTTCACCAGGCCACAGGGGAAAGGGCACCCCAGGTCTCGGGGCCTGCTGGGCAAAGGCAAGGCCATGGGAAGATGCTTGTCTGGGAATGGGAGTGACCCTGGCAGGGCAGTAAGAAGTGGGGCCCACGGCAGGGCATTGAATGCCACTTTGGGGGCAGCAGACTTTTCTCTGTGGTGGGCCGTGGCTGGGTGCTCCAGAAATACTATTGATTGATGGGCGCATTGACCGTATCCTTAGCGGATGGGTTTGTGTAGCCCAGGAGTATAGAGTTTTGTTCGTTTAATGTACACTTTTTATTGATATATATATATAATACGTGTGCAGGAAACCACACATGTCACAAGTGAGCAGTTTTTCCAAACTGGGCATATTTGTGTTACTGTTGCCCAGATCAAGAAACATGATGTGACCTCAGAAGCCCCCTGTCATGTGCCACCCCACCGCCCCTCCGCACGGGAGCTGAGCTCTGTTCTGACTTGGAATACCGTAGGCTCGTTTTCCTGTTTCTGACGCTGGTGTGAATGGAAACCTATGCTCTGGGCTCTTCTCGTTTCCTTTGTTTAATTGAGATATAATTGACATATGCCACTGTGTTCATTTTAGGTGTACAGCATGGTTCGGTGTATGTGTATGTTACGAAGCAATTACCACATACATTTAAACGTTCATAACCACCTCCTGACAATTTTTTTTTCTTGCGATGAGAACTTCTAAGGTCTACTCCCTGAGCGACTCTGAAATCTACAATCCAGTACTGTTAACAATGTTGTACGTTATATCCCCAGGGATATTTATCTTATGACTGGAGTTTTGTACCTTTTGACCGCCGTCCTCCACCCCCGTGCTTCTGGCAGTCACCAGCCCAGAGAGCCTGTGGGCTCTTTAATGCACCAGAATGTTCATGAGTCTCATCCATATTGTCCTGGATACCTGTGGGTGCTCATTCCTTGCTGGATAGGCACACACCATGGTTCTCCTAGGCTGACGTATCCATCTGACTACTGATAGGCACCTGGGCAGTTCCCAGTTTGGGGCTCCTACCCATGACGCGTCGATACGTATTCTTGGACGGGCCTTTCTGGGGCTAAGGACATCTAGCCGGGAGTGGACTCGCTGGGCTGTGCATTGAATGTGTGGTCAGCTTTATTCCGTGCCCTGCCAGGCTGTTGTACCCTTCTAGGATGAACGCTCGGTTCGTCCCACCCATTGTACAGATGGGACTGGAGAGGGGCGGTGCCTCACCTTGGCCCCGCAGCTCCCCATGGATTCATGTCCCACACCCCACCTCCCGGCTTCACCCCTAGGGTAGGATTTTTAGCTCCGTGCCCTTTCCAAAGGGTCTGGGTGGTGCACTCTGGGAAAAACAAAAAGGAGAAAAGAGTGAAAGGAAACCAAACATTGGAAAAGAAGTGTGTTTCCAATAAACTGGGCCTTTCACCGGTAGCCAAACTATTACATTCCTGTGCCCCGGGGGCCGCCGGCCGGGTTTGCCGCTCTGGGCTGTAAATCTTGCTGGGCATTGGGCTGGGACTCTTGCACCGTCCCTGGGACACACAGACAGGCAGTGTCCTTCGGGGCCTTGGATCCTGGGGCGTCGGGGTGACCTGTCGTTGTTTGGGCGGGCTGGCTGTGCCCCAGAGGGGCCTCTGACGACAGGGCAGCCGAGCCCTTCTGAGGGAGCAGTGTGTGAGTTACCGTAAGAGATTTTCTCTGCCCGCCCACCCCCTCCCTTTCTTGGGTGCTTTGATGGGTTTGAGGTGTTTATAGGCTTGATTCATGACCGAGTTACCAGGGTTTTCCACGGAAATAACTTATTAAAGGGGCCGTGCACACTGCGACATTGAAGTCTGCCGAGGGGCACGCATCAAAGGCGGCCCTCCCGAGCCAGGCAGTTTCACTGGCCACTGCTTAGCCACGGCCCAGGAGGGGCAGGAGGGGGCGGGCCTCGGCTGCAGGAAAAACACTTGGGCTTAAGAAAACACTCCCCAGACAATCCCAAATTCAGGTCCACGGGAAAAAAAAGAAGAAGAAGAGGGGAAAGTGAAAGCCCAGCATTCCAGGCCAGCCCTCCGTCGGACCCTCCTGCCCAGATGTGGGGACACATGTGGGTACCCGGCTGACGCATGGTGCCTGGACCTTCTGCTGTCATGCCTGCACCTCCCCTTGGCCCAAGGCTGTTGCTTGGAAGGCAGTGCCAAGGCTGCGGGCTGCCTGCTGCTTTTTGCCAGGGTTTGGGTGGGGGAGACGTGAGGGCTGGAGGGATCTTTTGGTTCTCCCCTTCCTGAGAGCTCCTTTGCTTTGATTTAATGACATCTGATCTGCCCTTTGAAGCAGACTAAAAGCCTTCCTTTTCCAGGAAGCCTTCAGGGATTGGGCAGCCCACAGCGGCTTCTCTTTTTTTTTTTTTTTTTTCTCAACGTTCAGTGGTTTTCACCTCCATACTGTTCCCTTGACCGGAGTTGATTTGGCTTTGAGTTTATCCCCCATCCCCGACCAGACTGTGTGAATGCCTTCTGGACAGGACCTGGGTCTGTCTCTGTCCCTTTGGGGTGTGACTAGGAAACTGGTAGCCCTGGTCCCTGGCATAGCCCACCTCATGCAGGAAGACATGGTTTGGAGCCATTCCCTGAAACTCAGTCCTGGCTCTTTCACAGAAATAACAATTGTCATAGAAATAGTAATAATGCCAAAATTTGAGGGTGAAACATGTGGCAGACACAGTACGTGTTTCTTGTTCCTTATGCCCTTTCAGTAAGGTCAGTTGTGTTACTATGTATCCCATTTTATAGATAAGCAAACTGAGGCTTACAGGGGAGAAGTCATTTGCCCAGGGGCAACAAGCTAATTAGTGGCAGAGGTGGGGTTTGAACCCAGATCTGCCTGATTCCAGAGCTTGTGTCCTTGGATAAGTTACTACCCTTCTCCAGGTGGAACCACCCCCTCATTCTGTCCATAAGTCCACAGGCTGGTTGGAGAAACAAGACAAGTCCTCATGGGGCTGCATAGGGTTTAGTGTTTGTTTTGGTTTATGAAGATATAATCTGTATACAGTAAAACTTCTTGAAAGTGTACTGTTCCAGGAATTTTGACAGTTAATGTAACCGCTGCCACACACCCATGTTCTAAGATATAGAACATTTCCATCACCCTGAAAAGTTCCTTGGTGTCCCTTTGCGGTCAGCCCTTACCCCAACCCCCAGCTGCTGGAAACCCCTGATCTGATTTCTGTCTCTCTAGTTTTGCCTTTTCCAGAATATCCTACGAATTTAATCATACAGCAAGTAGCCTTTTGTACTTTTTCCCCTTAACCCAGAAGAATGCTTTGATATTCAGCCATGTTGTTTCATGGATGGGCATTTGAGTTATTGCCAGTATTTTTGTCTGTAAATGTGTTTTCAGGTTTCTGTGGGAACGTAAGTTTTCACTTCACTTGGGTAAATACCTAGGAGTGGGCTTGCTGGGTGTATGGTTAAAGGAATATTTAACTTGATAAAAAACTGCTCCACTGTTTTCCCAAGGGTTGTACCATTTTGCAGTCTCACCAGCAGCACGGGAGAGTTCCAGTTACTCCATGTCCTCACCAGTCCTTGATGGCCGTCGATTTTTATTTGAGTCATTTTGATGGATGTGTGGTGGTAGGTCATTGCGGTTCCAGTTACTCCATGTCCTCACCAGTCCTTGATGGCCGTCGATTTTTATTTGAGTCATTTTGATGGATGTGTGGTGGTAGGTCATTGCGGTATCAGTTCACAGTTTGCTGATGACTAATGATGTTGAACATCTTTTCATACACTTATGTGCAATCTGTATATCGTCGGTGAAGTGTCAGTTTCGGTCTTCGCACATTTTTTCCTACTGGGTTGATTGCTTTCTTATTGAATTTTGAGAGTTCTTTATATATTCTGGTTCTCTGTCCTCTCAAAAGATATATGTTTTGTAAATACTTTCTCCTAGTCTGTGGCTTGTCTTTTCATTTTCATAATGGAATCTTTTGAAGAACAGAAGTTTTTAATTGTGCTGAAGTCCAATTTATTAATTGTTTCTTTTCATGTTTTTTGTGTTGTATAAAGAACTCTGCCAAACCCATGGTCATAAAGATTTTTTCCTATGTTTTCTTCCGAAAGTTTTGTAGTTTTAGGTTTTATATTTAGGTTTATAATCCGTGATAAGTTAATTTTTGTATAAGGTGTGAGATAAGGTTTTAAGTTCTGTGTGCATGTGTGTGCACGTGTGTGTGTGTGTGTGTGTGTGTGTGTGTGTGTATGGAAGTCCAATTGTTCTAGTACCATTTTTTTAAAAAACTACCCTTTCTCTTTTAAGTCATGTTGGCCCCTTCATCAAAAATCCATTGATCTTATGTGTGTTCTCTTTCTGGCTCCTGTTGTGTTTCATTTTCTACCTGTCTTTCCTTTTACCAATACCACACTGTCTTGATTAATGTGGCCTCTGGTAATAGTAAGTTTTCAAAGCGGTTAATATGAATCCTCTGACTTCATTCTTTTTCAGAGTTGTTTTGGCTATTGTAAGCATTTGCATTTTTTCTGTTAATTGTACCATCAGTTGTTGACTTCTACAAAAAGGCCTGCTGGTATTTTGATTAGGATTGTATGGACTCTATACGTCAGTTTGGGCAGAATTGACATCTTGACAAAATTAAGTCTTCCCATCAATGAATATGGTATACCTCTACATATATTTAGGTCTTGCGTTTCTCTCATCAGAGAATATAGATCTTGCACATCATTGTTACATTTTTACCAATGTAATTCATATTTCTTGGTATTTTTGTTAAATTGTAAATCATTTTCCAATTATTACTGATATATAGAAACACAAGTAGTTTTTAAATATTGACTTTGTAAGCACAGGATTTCAATGGCTTGGGTGGTTGGTATTGGGTGCCATGTTTTGGAGGAAGAGTTCCAAAATGGAGATTTATTTTTTTCTCCTGGACTCAGGAATATCACCTCTGCCCCATGACATTTCCTAAGATGGTCAAGTGTGAATTTGTCCTACTAAGACATGTGGCATCTTGGGTGACTTGCCACAGCCTCAGTCTGTGAAGTGGAAAGCAGTGGAGAGAACTGGATCAGATGACCTGGTGAAATCCCTTCCAGCTCTGAGCTTGACGTTCACACAAACTACAGGGTGGGAGCTCTGGAAGGGAGCTGAGTCCTGATCCGAGGGAACCCTCTCCTTATTGCAGAGGAATGAGAGGGGAGGGTACTTGCCTGGGGTCACACAGGGGCTGATCCTGACGAGAGGACGGGTCTCCTGTTCCCAAATCCAGTCCTTCACCCTTGATTCAGATGGGGAAAGACAGCCCTGTGGGAGGTGACTCCACAGCCGGGAGGGAGGGAGAGGCTGGGGAGGCGGCCATCAGTGCTGGCAGCCACGAGGCTGCCAGGCGCTGTGACCCTCAGAAGTGGCCAGTTCACGTTTGGCTGTTTTCAAAGTATAAAAGCACCGTGCTTGGAAATGCGGGTTTTGGCTGACCTCACCCCAAGTGTGGAGTTTAAAGGCCTTTGTAACTCTTTGGTTTGGAACCGGGTCTGGGCATGGCTGAGGAAAACACTGGAACCCATTAGTGCTCGTTCCAGTTGCTCTGCCTAGAGGAGAGGGAGGCCGCCTCCTCTCCCCTTAGCACTGCAGACAGCCTAGGAACCTGAAGGGTACAAGCAGGGGGAGAGGGGAAGGGAGACGAGGCGAGTCCTCAGCCATTGAGGACCCAGCCTGGCCTGGGATGGGGCCAGGAGCAGCTCGGCTTTTAATGCCTATTTGCTTTGATTCTCCCGGCACCTCTCTGAGTCATCCCATTTTACAGATGAAGAAACCGAGACTCAGAGAGGTTTCACTTCTCTACCAGAGGCACACACGGAGCAAGTGAGGAGCCGTGACTCGGACCCACGTTTACTCTGAACTCAGAAGCTCGTGGGATGGGGAGGAGCTGCTGATGGGCACAGGCTTTTTGTTGGGGTGAGAAAAATGGCCTGGGACTCGATAGTGGTGATGGCTGCATAATGTGGTGAGTGTACTCATTGCCACTGAACTGTATATTTAAAAATGGTTAAATGGTGGTTAATTTCATATTATGTGTATTTTACCACCATTAAAAAAAAAAAGAAGCTGGTGTGCCCTTTCACCCGTCCACGCTGCCTCTCCCTCCACAGCAGCCTCCTTGGCCTGGGCGAGCATGAGCCATCGTACCTGGGCCTCCTGGTTGGTGGGACTGCCTGGGCTCCAGGCAGAAGGGCGGGCAGCTTTGGGCAGTGGAGAGCCGCGACTGGGTTGGCTGTTGCACACCGACCTCCCCTTTAAGGATAGAGAGAAACTTAGACCCTGGCAATATCCCCAAGAGGATGCTGGGACACTGTCCCAGAGCTCTTGATCCACACAAAAGAGGTGGGACCTGGGGTGACCATGGCTTGCTGGCCACCAAAGCCGTGCCATAGTCCAGGGCTGGGCTGGAGCCAGAGCGGCTGCCCTGGTGCCCGCCTGGTTGGCCTCTGGTCTCTGTCCCTTGGCACTGCTGGCAGTTAAGGCTCTTTCCCCCACAAGAGCCTTTCCCTTTGGGAGGGTAATCAGGGAAGGAAGTCAAAACCTGCCTGCCCCTATTTTTTACAGATGCATAATGAAGGACGTAGGGGAAATGATATGAGGTACTTCAGCCAAAACAAACAAGCAAATAACTAAATAAAAGGGGCTAAATGAAGCCATCTTGATAATTGTTGAATGAGTGGGTGTTAGCTTAGGTTGGGTTCTTAGAAGCAGAACCCGCGAGGGGGATGTGGACAGATGTGGCTTATTGGGGGACATGTTCTCAGGAGAAGGGGGTGAGGGAGGCAGGATAGGGCAGCAAGGATTGTGGCCTCAGCTGGAGGCCGGCCTCAGCCTCACCCATCGGGAGCTCTGGAGCTGGAAGTGCACCTCGAGCCAAGAGGTCAGTCTTCTGTTCCCGCGTCAGTGATTGGCCGTCAGCATGCGTATGTGTGTTAACACGCACGCGCACCCCGCCCCCCATGCTGGGGGACTATAAACGCCTGACCAGGACAATCTTCCCCAGAAGGGGCATCTGGGAGCCATTAGCGGCCCCGACCTCCCAGTAGCCGGGGGTAACGGAGACCCGGGTGGGACAAGCAACGGCACCCACTACATGGATATAGATGGGACTCTCTTGTTACTTTCAAGATGGGGGAAAAATCTCTGCTCAAACAAGCTTCTGAGAAGCAAGGAAGAAAAAGGGAACCCCCACCCGCTGCTTGCTGGCCTAGTGCCAAGCACCTCACCTGGCGACTTCCCTGTTCCGAACGGGGTGGCCGAGCCTCCCGGATGTGAAGTAGCCCTAGGTCTAGGGGTTGCCCGATCGAGCAATGAAAGTGCAGGGTGTCCAGCTACAGTTGGATTTCAGATCAACAGCAGCATCCAGTTTTAGTGGAAGCATGTCCCACGTTGTACTGGGGGAGCAGTTACGTGTTGTGTACCTGAAATTCACACTCTAACGGGCACGTTGCATTTTACCTGACCGTGCCGTCCAGGTCCTGTACCCTATAAGACGGGGAGTTAAGATGTACACTCGAGTGGGGCTGACACTAACCGCTTACGTTTTTCAACCCCGATGGGTGCAGCACTCACAAAAGGGGTTGGGAGGCAGCATGTTGCCAGGGCCTCGTAAGGGCGCTGCCGATAGCAGAGCCCATTAGAATCATGTGGTCAGCTCTGGAAAATTCTGATGCCTGGGCCCCTGCTCCAACCAATGCAGCCTGAGTCTCTGTCGGACCCTTCCACCTCTGGTCTTTTTAAAAACACCCCAGGTGAATGGAAGATGCAACGAGGGCCAAGGCTCATCGGCCTGGGCCCGCAGCTTTCCACGTGCATGGATGTGGAAAGGAGTACACCAGAGACCAAGAGGGGTCTCTCCCTACCCCAGAGCCCCTGCCCTGTGCTGAGCCCAGGAATGTGTTTGGGACAGGCAGGGAGCCCGGCCTGTTCGTCACCTTCCCCAATTCGGCATCCTCCCACGGCTCCCTGCCACCCGCCGGCACAAGTTTGGCCTGGCACGCAAGCCCTGCCCCAGGCTGCCTGCACGCCAGGCTCTTTCATGGTCCCCTCGCTTTGCCGTTCCCTCTTCTTGGAATGCCCCGCCGGTCTGTTTTTGTCCTCCTGGCCAACTCCTCCTATTCCTTCCCAAGGTCCAGCTCACATGCACCTCCTCTCTGGAGCCTGCCCTGGCCCCCTCAGCAGAGCCGGTCACGCCATCCTCCATCACCTCATGGCAAAGACTCAGGGACAGCAGTTCATTTCTGCGCGGGAACGAGCGAGGGGTCTGCTTGCTCCTCTCACCGCTAGCTTGGTACTTGTCCATGTCGGATGGTGGTGCTTAGCACAGCGAGGCACTTGGTAAATGGGTATTGAATTGGAGGAGAAGGAAGGATTTTGTTGTGGGAGTGGGGTCCCATCTTTCCTCTTTACTCCATCGTCCCCAGGAGGGTCCCCTCTTTTCCTGCTGCTCCTCTCCTTGGCTGACACTTAAGATTGTTTGCCTGTGCCTAGGCCCTGTGCAGCCCAAAGGTAAACAGGTTTATAATGACTAGAGGGAAAAAAAAGCAAGTGAGCCAGGAAGTTGGGCAGTGCCAGCTGTGGGCCTGGGTAGGTGGAAAAAGGCCCCTATGGCAGGCCCTGAGCCTTGGAGCTGGGCCCCAGTGGCCTGGGCTGAGCCTCTGCTTCCCAGAACTCCTCTGGATAAACACGGAAGGAAGTGAGGGGGGCAGCCTCCCCCTTTCTGAAACAGGCCATGGCCCAGAAGGAGGCTGAGTGGCTGGGGAGGCGGGAGGGGGCCAGGACCCCACTTAGGAGAGGCCTAGGGCGCTTGCTCTTTTGGTATTAAAAGAATGGCTTTAAAAAAAATTGTGGTAAAATACACATAACATAAAACTTATCATTTTAACCGTTTTTAAGTGTCCCGTTCAGTGGCATCGAGTGCGTTCACGTCGTGTAACCGGCCCCACCACCATCCATCCACAGAACTCCCTTCAGCTTGCAAAAGGAGGATCGCTCTCTGAAGCCTCCTATTCAGTTCTGTGGAAAATATAACCGAGAGATGATTTTTTACATCACTGGCTGGGGGCACGGATGAATAAAACAGCCCCCTGCCCCTGGGAGCTCTCATTCTTGGGGGGCAGAGAGGACTATGGATCCAGGGGAGGTCAGGCAGGAGAGGTTGGCGAGGACGCAGCTGAGCGTGTGTGGCAGGGGGACGTGGCCAGTCTCAGGCTCCGGATGTGACACCAGGTGATGGCGCACGGGCCACTCTTATCAGTCTGTCTGTGTGACCCCCGTGAACATTGGGGGTGGTGGCGCACGACGTGAGTGTCACAGCCATCCAGGAAGTTCGGAAGGAGAGCAACACCTAACCCTAACCCTAACCTTGCTTGGCTTCCTCTCGTCCTCGGGTCTCCTGCCTCTTGTGTGTGTGTTCTCGCTGTTGTGACGTCAGGCCATAGAAGGTCACATTTTCTTTGCCCCCCTCCTCAAGGACTGTCGGATTAGAATCGCTTTTCCATGTGGCACCCCCACACGTCCAGATGTTTCCCGGCAACCCTGCTTTGCCCAGGGAGCAGTTCTGTGTGGGGCTTAGGCTGCATGTGGGCGCAGAGGACAGGTCTGATGATGGGCCGAGATGTGGAAGGAGCAGGCCCCTTCGTTTGGAGCAAGGTCACAGACGGTGGCTGCTGGGCATACTTATGTGATGTCTTTGAGGCCATGCAGGTGTTCCTGCAGGGATCGAAGGCCCTCACTTGGCTGCAGACGGAACCCAGGTGTGGACCACTTGACCTGGCAGCCTTGAGGACACTAGAGGTGGCCAGTGGACATCTGTCATCATGTGTCCATCTTCCCGGGGCCTCAGATGGCCACTCACGGGGCCTCCTGCAGAGACAGCCTTACCCCAGCGCTCCGTGCCCCAGTGTGGCTCCCTGGTCCTTCTCCTGGAGGCAGAGGCAGGTGGCGCTGCTCAGGGACGTGGGTGGGCAGCCCGGAGAGCCCTTGGTGAGGGAGGGGGCCAGGAAAGGCTGCCAGTGTTTTAAGCTTAAAACACACCTCATGGCTTTTGTTTTTCTGAGAATCATGTGGCTCATTATGGAAAATTTGGAAAGCATAGAAAAGTGCAAAGAGACACAGGGAAGGGGCCGTCATCCTACCCTCCAGAGATAATCACTGTTAATAATATTTGGCTTATTCTGTTTAAAGTTTTTTTTCTCTTAAAAAAATACAATTTTGTATCCTGCCTTTCCCCCGCAGCATTATATAAATATTTTCCCGTGTCATTAACACGCTTCATAAACCTTGTTTTTCGTGGCTGTGTTCTGTTCCAGCCTAGGATCTATCAGCACTGCCGTAGCAGCTGGTAAGCCGGACACCTGGCTCCCCAGGTGGGAAGATGAACCCCAGCTGTGAGGAGGGCCCTGCCCACAGGGTGGGCTGTGGCTCTGGTTCTTGGTTGCTCTCCAGCCAGTCCTCTGGACTGCATTGCTCCCGGCCCGGGCCTGGCCCAGGGAGGTGTGGACATCCAGCTTGGGTGGCGTGAATCACTGTCTCCTTTGAGCTTCAGAAGTCCTGGGCATGAATGGTGGGGCTCTTCCAGGAAGCCTTCCCTGGTCACCCCAGCCTGGGGTGGCAAATGGGTGTTTGCCTTCTCCTCTGAACTCCCGGTAAGGAAGAGCCTTCGCACACCCTGCCCAGAGTGTGTGTGTGTGTGTGTGTGTGTGTGTGTGTGTGTGTGTGTGTTTGCGGGTGAGTACCATCCCTGCCATGCTTGACCTCCTCTTGCGTCAGACGGTATTGGCTTTAGAGGAAGGCCTTGCCATTGACTGGCTGTGTGACTTTGGGCACGTTCCATAACCTGTCTGAGTCTTGGTTTCTTCGTCTGTAAGATGACAGTGATAATGCCCTGTTTGCTTGGTTGTGTAAATGAGAGAGACAGTCTATCCCAGGTGCCTAGTACTGTCCTAAGGAACACGGTGGGTGCTTGGTAAGTGGTGAGGGTTATTCTGAGTGTCAGCAGCGAGACTGTACTGGCCTCTCGTCTTCCCTTTCACCCGCAGGAATGCGCGGCCCTGTGGGCGAACGGTTGACCCGAACTGCAGTTGACCTAGCTGCAGTTGAATGAACTATCTTTGCTCCCTTTTCGTCTGCCTACATTTTGGTTGGGGAAACTGAGGCCACCCTGAAGTTCTGCCTACACTCTATGACTCTTGGCAGATCCCTTGAGGGTGGTTTAGGAAACGTCTTTAGGGGATTCAGGAACACACTGGATACATCAGTTGGTGAGCCAGGGAAATTAGCAGTAACGAGCTCATTTCGATAGCAATGAGCTGAGTCTCCCTCCAGCTGCCAGACATTTATGAGGCTGGCTGGGTGCCGGCGGCCTGAGGCCTCCAACGGCCCTCATCCCTCTGCCTTCCGGCTGGAAATAATTCGTATTTAAAAAATAACAATAATAAAAAAAAATCTCCATCGCCTCTGGCTTTCTGATTCCTTCAGGCCCAGGTGGGGAGATGGTAGATGTCTTTGCTCTGTGAACTCTGTGCGGGGCAGCAGACAGGAAGGGTCCCCCAGCTTCCCCTCCCATTATCTGCCAAAAGGTAGGGCCACTCCACCCATCCGAGCAGAACTGCCAAGGGACATTGCCTCGCAGCGACCCTCTCTGTAGCGGACCCTGCTCTTAGCGAGGGAAGGATTGTTAGAATTCCAGGAGGATCCTGGAAGGGCTTTGGATCTTTTTCCTGCTCTGGGCCTCAGTTTCCCCATCTATAAAATGAAGAAGAGATTGACAGGAGGATGTGGGACTTTCAGGCCCAGCATTATGTGGAAACCGGGGCTCCCGGGGTTGAGAGTTTCCAGTCTTGTTCTGGAACCATAATTACCTGGGGCGTGTGTTAAATGCAGATTGCCAGGCCCGCTGAGTCAGAGTCTCCGGGGTAGGGCTCAGCAGTATACATTTCTGGGGTAATTTTAAAAATTGATATTAAATTAACCCAACCTACAACTCACCATGGTGAAATGTGCAGTTCGTTGGTTCTTGGTATATTTTCAGTGTCATGCAACATCACCCCTACGGAATTCCAGAAGGAATGTACATTTTGAATAAGGGCCCCCAGGAGATTCTCTGTTGCTGCCCATCCCTCTGGGGACCTCTGCAAGCCACTGTCCCTGAGGGCTCGATTTGGACTCTTGGGTACCAGGCAGTGAGGCCACTCCCTGCTGAGAGAGGCAGGTGTTCAGGACCTCCGTGAGCTAAGGTGAGGGGTCTCCGAGAGGAGGAGGCCAGGTTGGAGTCCAGAGGGAGTCCTGTTTCCCCCCCAGCTTCTGAGGGGAGCAGAGGCTCTCCCCCATCTCTGTCCAGTGCACGTCATACCTGGCAAGACAGTGAGTGCTCTCACTTATAGATCTGGTGACCCTTTAACTCCCAGCTTGGGATTCTGAGGGCAGCTGGGGCTGGGCACTTGCACAGTGATGGCCCACGGGGCTCCTCCCACCCCAGGGACACCCTTCTCCTCTTTCCCAGCCCATCTCTGTGGGTGTCAGCCTCCTCTTGCTGCCCTGATCAGGGCATGTCCTGATACTGGGGGTGGAGGCACTGGTCCGCGTGACTCTCCCCCCATGCCACGCCCACCCTCTGCAAATTCCCCTCCAAGCAAGGGGGGGGCCCCTGGAAACTTCACCCCTAGCAGACAGGACTTTTCACAGGGGTCACAGAACCTGGGGTAGGGCCAACTTACTGTCGTTCCCACCTCGTCAGTGAAAGAGACAAGCTCTTTCCCTGGGTGCCCGCAGCTTCCCGTCGATGGCACAGGAGACCCCGCCCTGGCTGATGCTGTGTCTGCTGGTCTCTGGCGGGCCACTCCCTGTCAGGCAGCAAGATCCTGCACAAAGTCCTCTGCGGCCCTGATGTTTGTGGCCTCGAGGCTCCATGGGTGTCCAGCTAGCCCCTCGGACAGAATGGCACTCAGCCCCTAGCACTCTTGCTCGGTCACCCTTCCCCTGGGGCAGGGGTAGCTGGATGGCTCCATGCCCCTTGCCTAATGTACCTCACGGCTCTCAGGGTCATTGTGGGTGTTTCTGACCTTGTCTACAATCAGCGCCTCTTCCTGAGCCCCAAGCTTGACTTAAGGCAGCCCTGTGGATCAGTAGACATGGCCTTTGCCTCTGACTGCCCAGGGGGCTCGCTGGCCCAAGACCTGGCTTTGCCTCTGGGCTTGGGTGCTTTTACGGAGTTCTTGCCTCAATTGTCTGCTCTGAAATTCTCCTCGGAGCTCTGGCGGGTCTGGCAGTCCCCTGTGGCCGCCCCTCCATGGTTAGCCTGTGGTGGGCCACACTCCTGCGTGACCTTTCTCTCCATGGGCCTCAGTTTCTACGTAGGACATCACTGTTCCTTTCTAGCCCTGCCCTTCGATGAGTCCCCCTGCCCCGGATGTGGCAGCTCCCCAGGGAAGGCTGAGTGGATGAATGGACCCACCAGCCAGAGACCCTGCAGAGCCTTATTCCCGTGGGATTCCCAGAGTCCCCTGCAGTTTTCAGTGAGAACGGAGCGGCTGAGAGTTTGCTTTCTCAGAAGGGTTGGAGGCTCTATGGTGGGGCAGTTTTTTCCCAGGGTCCCACCCACACCCCCACTCCCAGCCAATCCCACAAGGTTGACTTGGGGGACATTCTCTTGGGGTGGCTGGTGGTAGGGCTTGGATGGCGCACAGAGGCCTCTGGGCTGGCATGGAGTCAGTTTCTGCATCTGTAAAATGGGTCTCTACCTGAAAGGGCTTTTTTGAGTGTGAAATGAGATGATGCGTGCAAACACCTGAGCGGTACTGTCTTCCTGGCCATCAGCAGCACCGATGTCCTCATTATACAGATGAATGAGGGAGGCTCCCAAAGACATCCCGTGGCTTGTTCATACAGCCCGTTAGTGAAGGAGCCAGGCCCAAGGTTTGCCCATTGCGATAGCACTTCCTTTTTCTTGCCTTTTTTTTTTTTTTTTTAAAGTAACACATGGTCAATGCAGAACGTTTAGAAAACAAACACGAATGGGGCGCCTGGGTGGCACAGCGGTTGAGCGTCTGCCTTCGGCTCAGGGCGTGATCCCGGCGTTACGGGATCGAGCCCCACGTCAGGCTCCTCCACTATGAGCCTGCTTCTTCCTCTCCCACTCCCCCTGCTTGTGCTCCCTCTCTCGCTGGCTGTTCTATCTCTGTCAAATAAATAAATAAAATCTTTAAAAAAAAAAAAAAAAGAAAACAAACACGAAGGAAACACAAGTTACCCGTAACCCTGCCACCCTGAAAGGAAATCACTATTTTTTAATTAGCTTGGAATATAATTTTTTTTTCTCTTTTTCTTTTTTTAATTTATTTATTTGACAGAGAGCACAAGCAGGGGAAACAGCAGAGAGGAAGAAGCAGGCTTCCCACTGAGCAGGGAGCCCGATGCGGGGCTTGATCCCAAGACTCTGGGATCATGGCCTGAGCCGAAGGCAGACACTTAACCAACTGAGCCACCCAGCTGCCCCTCTTGTTCTCTTTTTTATTTTTTTTTTAAAGGTTTTATTTATTTATTCGACAGAGAGAGAGACAGCCAGCGGGAGAGGGAACACAAGCAGGGGGAGTGGGAGAGGAAGAAGCAGGCTCATAGCGGAGGAGCCTGATGTGGGGCTCGATCCCATAACGCCGGGATCACGCCCTGAGCCGAAGGCAGACGCTCAACTGCTGTGCCACCCAGGCGCCCCTCTTGTTCTCTTTCTTAGCAAAAGACAGGCAGCAGAAATCTGCTCTATATGTGTTTGTTGCCAAATGAAAAGAAGGTGGCCACACAGAGTGCATAGAGCTGGACACCTGGCCACATCGAGAACGTTTCCTTAATTCGGCAAATATTCTGCGTGACTTTTAATGGTTGTTCAGTATTCCATGTCACGGCTGTGCAATATTTACTCACCAATCCCGCGGGCCTGGACATGGAAGTTGTCACAGCGATTTTTTTTTCTTTTTTTAACGATCATAAATCCTGCAGCTCGGCGAGCATCCTTGTGCATATGTCTGTGTGCACCGCTGGTTGCTTCCCTAGGATAAGTTCCTAGAAGTGGGACTGCTAGGTCAAAGGCCATGCACATTTAAGTCAGAGTGCCCTCCGGAAAGGCCATATCCGTTTTCTCCCCCAGCAGCCGTGGAAGAGAGAGGGCCCGGATCTTGTAACTCACAGCCCTTTGCTATTTCCAAACTGTGAGCCCAGAAAGAGTTGGAAAAAAAAAAACAAAAAAAAAACAACAAAACCACTGCGCTGGGAGCGACTTCCTGCCAGAGGAAGGGAGGCATTTGGTAAATAGTCCACTCCCAGTTTTTGAGTGGATGCTCTGAGGCCTGCCTTCGGGCCAGGCCACTTGGGAACATGCAGAAAAGTCGAGAGCTGGTCCGTGGTCCCATCCTCCGGGACAGGGAAGGCGGTGAACACCTGAAAGACCATAGGAGCGTGAGACCCAGGCAGGGGACAAGTTCAGGCTGAGGGCAGGGCCACGGCCGCCTGGGCCACCTCCATCCCTAGCATCTGGTTCAGTGCTTGGAAGGACAAGACGTGCGGTGAATATTTGTCGAATAACAAAAGCAGCTTGTTACCAACGGAAGCTGGCGTGAGCTCTTTGAAGTAGGGTTTGAGTCTTGTTCACAGCTGGCTCTGCCCCGAGCCTAGAACAGCGTCCGTTGTCCATAACGAGGCTCCGTGGGACAGACAAGTCCGAGGTGGTGAAGGGGCGGTGCAGATCTCCGCAAGGAGGTGGGACGAGCCGTCCTCGGGCTGCCACTCATCCACCCCCCAGCCCCCCCTCGGTGCCAGCAAGCACTGGACAGGGAGTCTGGGTGCTGATTTTGTGCCCCCACTTCTGTGTGAGCAGGGCAGTTGCCCCCCTGTCTGAGCCTCAGTTTTCTTAAGGGCCTGGACTTTGTTCTCAGAGCCCCCTCTGGCTCTCGGGCCAAGAATCTGGGTGTCTGTGGACAGGATGGAGGCAGGGAAGGGTGTCAGTTGGCAAGATGTTCGCCCCATACGTGCAGTAAGATGGGGGTCCCACAGGTGACCTCTGCCCAGCCCTGGTCCTGCTCCAGCCCTCAGCAGGGCCCTCTCAGGTGGCTGGTGGCACTCCCCTAAGGAGGGGATCTGGAAATAAGGTGATCCAGCCCTCTCCAGCGGTGTCCTTCTGATTTGAGTAAGGTGGATTGTTTGAGAGAGGAGGGGCCCCAGCTAAACATCCTGCTTTTAAAGTCCTGAGTGCCAGCCCCTCCACCCCCTACCCCTGCCCTCCATCCCTCGGCCCCCAACCTGGTAGGCTCCTCCGGCAGCCCTCGGGACTGGCATGCCTCTGCCCCTCAGCTTGACTCCCCTCGTGTGCCCCACAGTAAAACTGCTCTTGGTGGCTCCCTTCTCCCTCTTGTCCTGTTCCCCTCCACTTGATTCCCCACACTTCCCCTCTGCTTAGACTAAGAGAAGCTCTTCCTACTGGAGGAAGGCACTTTTTGGCAAAACATCTTTGCCATCTTGGACTTGTAGCCTCAAGATCTGAGTGCGGAGCCCATTCGGTCGGTGAGGACTCTAAGCACCAGGGAAGCGAAGCTCCTTGCTCAGAGCCTCTGGCACAGCCGTGGCCTCGGGCAGGACAGAGAAGCAGCCTGAGGGAGCTGGGGCTGCAGCCCAGCCTCTGCCTGCCGCTTGCCATGGGACCTTGGACGAGTCCCGTTTCCTCTCTGGGCCTCAGCTTGCTTACCCCCAGAGTGAGTGGGTAGATGATCTCTTGATCTCCTTTCCGCCCCTGCTTCTCTGTCTCTAGGTGAGGATCACGCGGCATCTGGTGGGGAGGCCTCTCGCCGTGCCTCCGGGGCCTCGTGGCACCCCCACCCCTCCCTTGCGCCCCACTTCCTGCAGCCAGTTTGGAGCCAGAGACAAAGGGCTGCTCTGGGTGGGAGGTGCGGCCAGTGGGGATGTGTGCTGGTGCCTGGCTGGCGGGCCCTGATAAGAGGCCGAGGCTCCCTGTGAATCGGCGGGAGGTGCTGGGAGCGAGGGGAAGATAGGGTGCACTGGCGTCTGTCTCACCAGCCTCTGCCCCCGCCCCCAGGACCTCCCCAAGACCCCTCATACAGTGAGAGGTTCGTGGCAAATATTAGACCTGCAGAGGGAAAGGGACACATCAGCTATGTAACCTTGGTGACTCCTGTCCTATTACATGTTTGCAAAGCTGGGGGTTCTCTGGCCCCAGCAAACCTGGGATTCAGAAGGCCCCGTGACCCTGGGGTTCTCTCCTGGCCTATGGGACAATGCGTAGGATGGGATGTGTGTGGTTCCTGGAAGTTAAAGGTCTCCCTTCCCGGTGAGCTGTTTGTTCCGCATCCTCAAGGACCCTGACTTCACTCTATTGTTCGTGCAGCTGACACCGAGCCTCCGAGCTCCTCTCTGGGTTTGCGCTGGGGTGGGGGACTCCTAGGGTTGGCAGTAGGGGGCTGGGGGTTGGGATTGGTGTATGCCGGCTGATGAAGAGGCATCCGCTCGTTCGCTCATTCAGGGACGATGTTGTTTTGGGACACCCTCTTGCTACACGCGATCCTGAGATAGTGACAGCCTGTGCTTTTGTATCTCGGGTTTTGTCAAACTGAGGCTCGGCCATTTCTGGCTGCGGCCGACTTCCTGCCCTTGGTGGGCATGGTGATTAAGCTGACCCGTCAGTGATGGGCTTCGATCCGACAGCATCTGAGGGAGGAAGTTCAGGGGGGCCTGGCCTCCAGACGTGAACCGTGACGGTGACCTGCTAGTGAATCCAGCATCTCCCCACTCGGGATTCGTGAGACCGTTGAGTCAGAGTTAAGTGTGAAGAATTGAATTCCCCAGAGTTGAGGGGGTGATCCCAGAATTCGAAGGCACTGGCTCTGAAGGGTTAATCTTGTTTTAAAGCATCAGTCAGGGAAGGCTATATCCAGGCTACTTTCTGGGAGATGCAAATGCATTGGGATGTTTTGATGTCAGTTACCGTCTGACAATGATAAGAACAAAGTGAAATTCCTCTGGCCTGGTTTTCAGTTTACAAAGAACAATTCAAGGATCCAGTTGATCACAGAAGATCTTCTGTGAGAAGCTCCGGCCAGGAAGACAAAAGTCTTAGCTCCACTTGGCAAGTGGGAAGACTGAGGCTTGGCAAAGGGCACACAGTTTGCTGAGGTCATGCCACCGGCCAGTGGGGTGTAGATGGGCCTTGGGCCTCTGGCTTCCAAGGCCTGGCCCCTTGCCGTCACCCTCCCTGCCCCCCCAGAGCCTCATCTGCCCTGTTAGCGAGCCCATCCTTATTTTCGGCCCCCTTGGTGAGCCAGAAGCTCTGACCAGACTCCTCATCAACCCCGTGGAGGGCCCAGCCTGCCCATCCCAGCAGACCTGGCCCTGTCCTCTAGGGCGTTGCCCAATGGTGGGGGGACTTCACGGCCAGGCGGCTGGAGATGCTGTTGACAGAGCCCACTGGGCCACTGGCACCCTCCCATCCGTCCGCTAGCTTTGCTTCGTAACCTGAAGATTATTCGTAGCAGGCTCTTCATTCCGGGGTCATTTCTTCCTGACACCTGGTTTTCCCCCTTAGTCACGTATATTTATTAAATAGTTGAAAAGTGAGGGGGTGTGAATTTGATAGAGGTTGGACAGAACAGCCCACCGTGGAATCCAGGGCAAACGCAGGTGACTTGGGGGGTCATCAGACAGTGGGGGTTTCGCTGGTGGTCACTTCTGCCCCAGCCACCATTCCTCAGAGGGTTGACTGCAGCCATCTGTCCTGTGTGGGAGCCACTCACCCAGCCTTCTCACCCCTGCAGACATGGCCGAAAGTTTTCCCTGAGAGCCTTTTGGGTCCCCCATCCCCTTTGCCCCAGCACTAGGCCGTGTTCGGAGGGCACACACAGCCACCCCCATACCCTAACTTGTCCCCCAGCATCCAGACCTCTCCCCAAATCATGGATCCTGCCCGGGTTCCATAAATCACCCTAAGAGCACATTCCTTGGGGGATTTGTAAAATAATCAAAATATTTGGGGAAAAGACCTTAAGATTACTTATGGCTATTAGTGGGATCCATATATTTTGGCACCAAGCATGGCTTAATTGAAAAAATATGTGTGCTTGGTGATTTCTTTCTTTCCTTTTTTTTTTTTTCCCCTTCTTTTTTTTATAAGGAGTAAGCCCAGAGAGAAGGGTGGTTAGGGAAAAAACCAGGGAGGAATTGAATATCAAAAGGGTTTGTGTGGAGGAGCTGTTTACAGAATTGTGGAAAATATAATGCTAAATGGAAAGTAAGCCCTGCCTATATAGTCCGGGATTATTAATAGAACTGAATTACCATGCACATAATGAACCTTTTAAGAGACCTGGGACAGCTTTCCCCGTTGCAAAACTAGTTTCCTTCGAATAGCACCATTCACGCTGCTAAGGGCATTGGGTTACAACAATAAATAAAAATGAACAGTGCCCTGAGAAATTCAAGGAATGCACAAACGTTTCAGTGATTTAGTATGAGAAAACACTACTTAAACATTTAATTGAATCGCGTACTTTCATCTTCAAAATGCGAGCGTTTGAACTGCCACCTGAATCTTTCTCTTCACTTCATTAGATTGCCGCCCCCCCCCCCGCCCCGGGGGGTCTCGCTCCCGCCCCTCCCCAGGCTTTTCCCCTTCCCTGCTGCATCCCAACTCAGTTTTGCCCGAGATCATCAGGAAGAGGAGACAGGACTGGGCGTTTCCTTGCAAAGCTGTAGAGAGAGCTGTAGAGATGAGGTGGGCTTTTCCAGATGCCCTGACTTGGTGTTCGCTTCGGAAGCCCGGGTCAGTCACCACCCCTCCCTGAGACTCAGTTTCTCCTCTGTTAAAAGAGAGGCTTGGATTGGATAGAGCCTCTGGATCTTTGTCACAGGACACATGCTTGGTGCCCAGGTTCCCCAGGTGCGAATGTGGTGCCTTCCTGGTGAAGAATGATGGGAGGAGGAGCTCCTCAAGGCCGTCCCGGGTGGAGGCAACTGGAGGTCACGGACACCCGGGGCTGGGCTGTGTGCCTAGTGCTTGCAACGACAAGTTGCCTCATAGAATCCCCTTGGATTAGGGACTTCATGACTCTGATCCCGGGAGGTGGCCTGGGCTGATACCTGCCGAAGGAGGCCTGGCCCCACGCCGTGTGCTGGGGTTGAGTCTGCGTGTGTGCGCAGTGGTTCCGAGTGGCCAGGACAGCGGAGCCGGCGAGGGCCTGCTGACACGTTGGGCTTGGCGTCTGAGAGAGCCAGGGACGATCCTGGGTCTGCAGCACACGTGCCACACTTGGCCAGGCGCTGTGCTTGGTGGTTAATGTGTATACGTGAGGAGCACACACAGTCACGCCCCCGAGTGTTCGCTGCAGGCGGGGCTGCGGGGCGCTCCTCAAAGATTAACCCGCGGCCCTTCCTGGGTGCCTGGCCCATCTGGGGCATGCCCTGAGCTGCTGTGGGGGACACAGAGAGGCTCTGCTCAACCCTGCCCTTGAGGGGCTCCTCATAGTCTGTTTTCACAGTAATGCAGAGGAGCCGTGTGACCTTGGCCAAGTCATTTGTCGGTAAGACTCATAACCTTTCTCTAGGTGCCTAGGGACCCCCCTGGGTCCAAATACCTCTTTTTTTGTGAGTATCTTCACGAACTGTTTTATGTCTCACCTCCCAGCTAGAACGGGGGCTCCTCAGGACAAGGCCAAGTCTTCCATGTGGCCAGTGACTATTCAGCAAACGGGCATTTAGGGGCACCTCTCAGGAGCTTGGCCTGTGCCTGGCACGGGGGTGCAAAGCAGAGAAGACCCTGACCCTGACCCTGTGGCACTTCCCGTCCCTCCGGGAGCTTGGGCTTGGAAATGGCTCCTGCAAACTACAAGATGTGTAGTCCCCGCGTAGGGTTTTGTGAGCTTGGCTGTTCCCAGAAGCAGACCCTGAGACAAAAATCCGAGTGCACAGTTCATGGGGGTGAGGGCTGGACTCAGGAAGCGGCAGTAGGTGAGTGGGCAGAGGCAGTGCGGGGAGCACGAGGAAGCCAGGTACCGTGAGCCCTTGGAGCTGAAACCTGCCGCGAACTTGGGAAACAGTGTCGAGCTCCCGTCACAGTTATCCCACCCGAGGGGCGAGGGAGCTGGGGCATTCATCCTCCAGGCCTGGGGTGTTCGTTTGTAGCACTTCGCAGGCGCCTGGCAAAGCAAGCCCCTGGTGGCCAGGGTATGGCTTCGGACAGAAGCAGGAGTTGGCATTAGGACGCTAGGCCGGGGCCTGGCTCCCTGCGGGCTGAGGGGGTGTGGGCAGAGCACCAGCAGAAGCTCAACTCCTTCAACCAGTGTTTCTGGAGCTCAGGCTATGCAGCGGCAGGTGGGATGGGGTCTGTCACCGCCTCTTTCTCAAGAGGACACTGAAGTTCATAGAAACTAACACTGAAACCCAGGTTTCAGTCCCGAGTGCCTGGGCCACACTGCCTTCCTGACACAACAGGTGTGTGTCAAGGTCAGAGCAGATTGCAAAGCCAGCCTGGGGGTGGGGGTGGGGGGCGCCCTACCTGGGTGGAGGTGGGGCGGCTTGTTCTCTGGCTGTGGCACGCACCTGTCTTGGGCAGGTTGTTGCATCGAGATATGTAGCTTGCTCAGGGCCTTATGCACTCAGCTCGAGCTCCTGGTTTGTGCAGTCTGTATCCTCAGTGCCTGAACTGTGCAGGTCATGGAGTGGGATAGCTATGCTGGAGGGGCTTTGGCCGTCAGCCAGCCCAAACCTTTGTTTTGTTGAGAAGAGGAAACGGTCCCAGAGACACCAGTGACTTCCCCGAGTCACACAGTGACTTATTGACAGCTAGAAGTTTAGCCAGGCCCTGGACGGCCAGCTTTTCTTCCTACTCCTTCCGTAGGAAGCTGCTATGTAAAGTATGTTTTATTGTAGTCGATAATAAACAATAAAAATCTCTTGCATTTAATGGTGGCTTTCTCTCTTTTTTTCTTTTTCTTTTTCCTTCCTCCCTCCCTCCCTTCCTTTCCTTTCCTTTCCTTTCCTTTTTCTTCTTTTCTTTTTTCTTTTCATTTCTTTTCTTTTTTTTCTTTTCTTTTTTCTTTTCTTTTTTATTCTTTTCTTTTTTCTTTTTTGATGGTGCCTTTTTAAAAAAGCAATCTACAACCCAGCTTTTCATTTGCTTCTTAGGAAAATTTGAGGGGCAAACCAGCATCACCCATTTTCAAGCTGGAGTAATTGAGGCCCAGGAAGCTTGCCTGGGTCGTGGGACTCCCAGGGCGGTGATCTCTCTGCCATACACAGGACTCGAGTGGGTCAGGTTGGCCGGGGTCGGTGCCGGAAGCTTTTCCTGTGAGGTTCCCTCCCTGCTCCCTGACAGACACAGACTTGTTGCAGGGAGGGCTCTGGGGAGAAAGCCGTGGGCCGGTGCTCAGAAGATGGGGGTTCAAGGCTCCTGCTGGCGTTGGCTTGCTGTGTCACTGTTGGGTGTCACATCACCTCTGTGCTCTGAGTTCTTTACCGAGGCTAGATGGTCTCACATCACTCCCCTCTCCTTGCCGCAGCTCTAGCCTCTTCTCTCAAAAGGCTCACAGTGAATGGAAGCAGACACCTAATTAAAGATTACGTCCAGCAATGTGTAATAAAGGTCTGAACGGATTGCTGTGGGATCCCAGCAGGGATTGCCTAGGCAAGCGTGTGAAGGCTGCAGGGAGGAGGTGACGTTTCGCTCTGGGCAGGGGCACGTGAGGGACACTCCAGGGAGAAGGTGTCGGGGGATGACAGTAGCACTTGCCAGACATGTAGCACATGTGCCGTACTTTGTGCATGTCGTCTTACAGAATTCTTACAACAGACAACCCGGAAAGGTTGTTTAATTCCTACCATTTTGCAGATGAGGTCATTGGCCCCAGAGAGGGAGCTGGCTTGTTCAGCGTCTTAGGATCGGGTTTTCAAGCCCCTTGGCTCCCTCCCACCTCTCCCAGCCTTCCGTGCCACTGCCACAAAGGTCCTGAGGCCTGATCAGACCTTCCTGGCACTTTTAGGGCCTGGTATCTGCAAGAGGTGGTCAGGCTGTGAGTGGTCCTGTAACAGGGCATGCCCAGGGTAGAAGGTCCCAGTGCCCACCTTGGTACCAGCCACCTTGTCCCCCAACCTAGCTGTGGGATCTGGACAGAGTTGGGTCTTCTGTAAGTTGGGCATCTCCAAGGAGCCCCAGGACCCTCAGCAGCACCCCTCAGGCACCATCTCTCCATCTCCCCACTCCTCCTGCCTTGGCTCCTTTGGGACACTCTGACACACGCCAGGGGCAAGCAGGTGTGGCCAGCGTGGCCTCGGGACGCCTGCTCCTCTCCTCAGTCCCCGGGCAGCCTTTCCTAAGGGGTGCTTCACGGGCCTGCGATGTCAGGCATCATTCAGCTCAAGACACCATCCCACAGACGGGGTACCTGAGGCTCTAAGAAGGGAAGTGACTTGCTCGAAGTCCCACCATACTGGGGACTGGGCGGGAACTGCCATGATCCCTGACCAGGAGCGACCGGGGTGGGCCTCTAGCCCATCACCGTGGTAGGATGGTTAAGGGGATCTGGTACTTGCCCCCGCCTTGCACAGCTCAGGCACCCCCATTCCAAAGGTCCTCACAGACTCGAGGAGGAAACTTCCAGAATGTTTCTCTCCTCTTCCTGCAAGGGCTTCATCTCTCTTTTGGAGATTTGTGGGGACAGGGTTTTGCTGAGGGAAAGAGCCCCAGCTGGGTGACACAAGACTTGCATTTCCTCACCCAGCTCCCTGGCCCTGTCCGCCTTCATCCTCAGGGGTCCCAGAAGGCAGCATGCGGGGTACTTGGGAGCTTGTGCTCTGGGGTCACGCGTCAACCTTGCCACTCCCCATGGCTGGTCACAGGCTCGTCTGGCCTATAGAAGTGGGGATGATGGTAGTCTGGCCTCGGGGGAGCAAGTTAATAGCATCCGAATATAGTAGATGCTCCGTCAACAGGTGATACTGTTACCCGGTCTCCCCGACACCCCTCGTCTCTCTCCGTCTGGCTCTGTTGTGTGCTGCAGACCCCTCAGCCACTGCCACTCTCACCGAGCGGGCTGCCTCCTGCTTGTGCTCTCCTGAAATCAAAGGCAGGGGTTGAGCTCAAACTCCTACTTGCAAAAAGGTCAAAGTTTGCCAGGCTGCAGGTGACACTACCTGGGGAGCGGGCGGGCCCTCACCGCCCTGCAGGAAGACTTGACCGCGTTTCACAGGAGATGGGGGTTCACACTTACTTCGTCCCTGACCACCTTCGGCTTGCCCACAAACACACGCAGTGCACCCCGATTCCTCACGGGAAGTACAACGGGCGGGACTTGGCAGGAGCTCAGTAAGTGCAGGTGCCTCCTTTATTTTCTGTCCCTCGGCTACGATGTTATCGGGTGGGTGCCTTCTGTGCCAGGCATTGTAGGGTGGTGCGTGCTAAGTGCCTGCTGGGTGTTGAGCACAGACTTGGGCATTTTATACAGAGCGTCTCCCTTAATCCTTACCACCATGGGTGGGGGGGAGGAGTGTAGTTAATTATAAGCCCCATTTTACAGGGGAGTTCACTGAGGTCCGAGAAAAGACCCATGTCATTGCACACTCACTGAGGTCACAGCGCCAGGGTTAAAGGTCTCTTTGAGACAACAGTACAGAGGACAAGGGGCTCCCTGCAGAGGCAGCAGTGAGGAGCTGGGGGGCAGGGGAACTTGTATGGTTTGGGGCTACAGTGTATCTCATATTACCAAAGACATAAGACTTGGGGCTAGGGATGCGCTGCTTTGTTCTTATGCCTAATCCGCCCTCTGCCATTCCCATGCTGTGTGACCTCAGGCAAGCCCCTTTCCCTGTCTGGGGCCTCTAAGCATTACATACTCATTCAGTCCATCTCTGGATTTTCTGGAAGCTCCGGCAGCAGATCAGCTGTGTGCAGAAAGGAACTGTCTCTTTATTGGTTCCAGCACTGTCCTTACTCTTCAGAAGCTCCTTAAGGGTGTGGGGGTCATGGCCCAGCCCTGAGGGTCACTTTCCTGTGGGGCAGTCACCACCAGGCCGCGCATCCAACAGAAATTCCTGTTTGCTCTCAGGAAGGTGCCCTGTAGGCCCTCATGGATTTTCGGGCTCTGTCAGCCCGAGTGCAGGGCCATGCCCGCCCCGAAACCCACAAACCACAGTCACCCTTCCTTGCGAGGCCTCAGTTTCCTCTTTTGTCCCAGGAGAGGAGAGGAGGCACGTTGGATCTGTGGTCTTTAAACTTTTGGGCGCTGCTACAGAGCATGAGGCGTGGAGGAGCTGTACTTTTAAAAGCACCCTGGATCCTGGGCTTCCCCGTGAGATTCGGTGTGGGGGAGCCGGGGTGGGCAGTATTCCACTGCTAAATGAGAAAACACATTGGAGGAACCAAGTGGACGATCCCTTCCCGATCCAGTCTCTTTTGATGATGAACATATTATTCTGCTAAGCTCATCCTTGGATAACGCCCCAGGGAACCCTAGAGCAGGGGTGCTGGGTGGAGGGTGGAGGGCAGGATCCGGGATTGCTTACCAGTCTGCGAAATGGCTGTGGCAGCCGTCTGCTTCCCCGCAGAAGGGGCCTCCTGGCTCCAGGTGGAAGAGCCCGCAGCACATCCCTGGGCTTTGTGGGTGCTCCGGGCTTTATCAGGTGCTCACCACCGGCCTGGGCAAGCAGCCACCCCCACCCCTCCCCATTTTAGGGAGGCTGAGGCCCAGGGAAGGAGGAGCCCTGGCCCAGGTGAAGGGCTGGGTGAGTGGCAGCAGCTCAGGCCGGGTAATCCCTCCTCCCTGGGTGCACGGGGCTTGGCCCCCACCTCCGTATGGGGCTTCAAGCCAGGGGAACCCACAGTGAGGTTAAACAGAAAGGCCTCCTGGAGGAAGGAAAAGATTCCCAGAGTTCTGTGCTTCAAGCCATTTTGGTTAAAAAAAACCTAATTAGAGGTGACAATGGTGACTTTGTCTGTGTGCTCACTTTTTCCTCCCTCTTCCCCACACCTCCCCCTTCCCTCTCTCATTTGTTACATCCATGGGAAAACTAGGTAACGTTATAATTACTGAAAACATTGTGGGTCCCTGGAAGCTACAGGGGGAGGGGCGTGCCTGGGAGTCCAGGAGGCCCTTTTAAAAAAAAATTTTTTTTTTTTAGGTTTTTTTATTTTATTTTTTTCCTTTTGTTTGGAAACGGAGCCCTTTGCAGTCATGCTGTCACAGTTAAAATAAGGTTTAAATTACAGGCCAGCCCGTGGCTTTTCCCCTTTCTTTCAGAATTTTTGCCAACTTGCAATTTACTTAATGAAATCCTGCTATTCCGTTTAACGGGGATATTTTTTGCAGATGTTGATTTAACTTAGCTTTGCAAAATATGTGAACTGTACCGTTTCTTTTCCTATTTTTAACGGTTTCAGGATTCTAGTTCAGCAACTCCGCAGGCTCTGCCATGCCAACAGCGGTGTTTACTCCCATCCCTTGAAAATATTTGTTTTCCATTGCTCTGTCCGCCCTCCCCTCCGTCCCACATATCCACAAAGGGGAGGGGTCCCATACCGCGGCAGAATCTTCCAGTGGGGAGACTCTATCAGGTTTAGGAACGGGTGGAATTGGACCGATGGAGCAGGAAGGAACATCAGAGTTTCCTGTAGTCCGAACCCCTTGTTTTCAAGAAATGGACACTCAGAGTGGGGAAGCGACTTACCTCAAGTCACACAGCAAATTAGGAGCAGAGTGGCTTGAGGCATAAGCCAGCTCCTCTGGACAGAGGTGAGAGTAGGGGACCGGGGGTTCTTGCCTTGTGGCTATTTTGGCTGTTTCTTCTCCTTAGGAAGAAACTCTTCTTCTCCCAGGGAGCTTTGGGCTTGACCCTCCCGAGTTGGGAGGGAAGTTCTACTTCATGTCTATCTGAGGCAGCTGTGCGTAGTGGAAAAATCCCCCACCGAGGGTCCTGAGACTCTAGGGCTTTGGGGCAGGGCTTCTGCTGCCAACTAGCTTCTATGACCTGGGAACTTTGCTTAATCGCCCCGAGCCTCAGTTTCCCCGTCTGTACCGTGTGGGCAGTAGTCCTTGTCTGGCAGACTTTGTGATGATCTCACGGAGGAGGAGGACGTGAGAAGGTCTAGCATATAGCCCGGCAGGTGTCCAGGGGATGCTTTTGTAAAATCCTTACCCACTTCCAACTTGGATACCCAGAGTAGGACACGGGAGGAGCGGGGTCTTTGGGCGTCCAGCAGCTGAGTCAGAGACGGCAGGAAATGCCCCTTCCCTTTCCACTGGGGGCCTCCTCTAGCCACCCTTTCCTTGGGGAGGAGTCACCCAGAATGACAGGCACTCACGTGGAGTCAGGAGACAGTGGACAAATGATTTAGCACGGTGGGGCAGAGGCTCACAGCCCGAAGCCAGGGTATCACCCCTGACGGCTCCTGAGGGGGGCGTCCCCCCCCTCAGGACGGGCCTGTCCCTGACTCCCCAGGCAGAGGGGTGGGGGATGGGGGCTGGTCCCTCTGGACTCTGACCCTCAGGGCCTCCCGCACAGTCTCTTGGAGGTCTCGCCTGGCCCCTGCTGCTGGAGGGAGCCCAAGGCCGTTCTGGGGGTGGGGCTGGCAGGAGAGCAGCTCGGCGCTGGGGGTGCAGGGCTGGCCCTGCCCCGAGCACGCATTCCGCACACACGCCCTGGAAGCCGGAATGTCCGCCGAGCTGAAGGAAGTGCTGGCAGGACAACAGAGCCGTGGGGAGCGCGGTGGGCCGGGCACTGGGGACCGGGCCCTCTGCAAACGTGGGGAGGGCCTGGCCGGGGCCGGGGCGGGAGGCACGGCCACCGGGGCCACTGGTGACCTCAGGGAGCCGTTGCCCAGTTTCTGGTCAGTCTGACAGAGAGGGCCGGCACCCTCCCTGAAGCGAACGGCGCATTATATAAACTCCATTTCTATAAAGTTGTTGTTGTCTTTGTGTCTGCGGGTGGAGGTGGCGGGAAGGAAAGTGTGACTGGAACTTTTGTTGACCGAAGAATTCATCATACGGATCCTTGTAGGTTCATGACTCTTGGTTCTTTCAAACTCCTTTTTGTTGTTAAATATAAAATCATGTGTCATTGCACAAGTCATGTAGTTATATTCTCCTTATATAAAATTCAAAATATACTGATATAGCAGAAGTCTTCCCCCCACCCTTTCCTCCTGGGAATTAACTACTCTAAACAACAAAACATGGTAGATTTAAAAAAACAAAAACAGATGCCCATATGGCAGGTCTGGACACTAGTGACCGTAAATGTGACGAAAGCTGTCTCAACTATATACTGGATTTCTAGCAGAGACACACCTAAACAAAATTATGCGAGCAGGTCAAAACTACAGAAAATGGAAAAGGAAAGGTAAACGCCAAAAGAAAGCACGTACGACAGCGTTAATATGAGATGATAGAATTCCAGGCAAAGAGCATTAAAAGGAACCAAGAGGCAAAATTTTGCATAGATCAAAGGTTGGCAGACTCTTCTGCGAAGGGCCAGATAATAAACATTTTCAGCTTTGCGGGCTCTGCAGTCTCTGTCCTACTCTCCACTCTGCCATTGTGGTGTCTACAATGTGTGAAACAATGAGCATATCTGTGTTCCAATAAAACTTTATTTATAAGAACAAGTGGTGGGCCACATATGGCTTTTACCGACCCCTGACTTAGATCAAAGCTAAAATGGTCAGTGAGATATAATAACCAAGAACTGTTACACACCTAACAGCATAGCTTTGAAATCTCTAAATCAAAGACAGAAATAAAAATAGAATTTGACAAGCTCTCAGAAGATTAGGATTTGATGACACAGTGCTTTCAGAAGTTGACAGGTCCAGTAGCCAGAGACCCAGAGAATCATGAACAACACTATAAACCTGTTGATAAATATATATTTACAGATGCTTGTCTCACTGTATTGTACCAGGTCTTTGCTCATGCCTTGCGTTTTTTAAACTAGAGTAGTCTGTCTTATCTCTAAATGGGCTTGACAAATAAAGATCAGGAGAAAAAGCTCCGTATCTTCAGCGCTGAGTGCCTTGTATGGTCCTAGAGTTGCCACTTACGAAATCCACCTGTCTTCTCGTATTAATCACACCCAGTTGTAGCCAGCGGTCCTGTCCTTAATGAGCTAGTGGTTTTTTGGGGTGTAGAGTGTGCACCCATGAAACAGTAGGGGACTGTTAGTGCCCTGACCCTCCTTGCCCACCACCTTTCCATGGCTCCCTGTGCCCACACGACAACACAAGTGCTCAACCCCAGTCAGATGTTGAAGGTCTTGTATGGTCTGGCCCTAGCCAACCTCTTACGCTCTTTTTTCTCCACGAGCCCTTCCGTGGTGTGTGATCCGGCCACGGGAGACTGTTTTTGCCTTGTCTTCTGCCCTAGTGCCTTGGCCCAGGCCATTGCTCACCCCTGGAGCACTGCTTTCTTTCCCCATCCCTTCCACCCCCTCCCACTCAGCTGTCCTTCTCCTCTAGATGGATTTGGGGGTCCGGCCTTCTTTGCGTCATGCCCCTCATTTATAAATGAGCATTACGATGCTCTTTTGTAGCAGGGTCCTCTCTTCTCTGGACTTGGAGCTCTGAGGGCAGAGGTGTGACTGGCCACCTGACAGCCCAGGAGAAAGTGTTGTGCATAGCGTAGGATCTAGAAGGTGCCCGTGGGAGGAAGGCCGCGTCTGTGGAGAGCCTCACTGCCTGCTGCACACCCACTGGCAGCAGAGAGGTCAGACTGAATGCTTATGAATCCTGCCACCATCTTGGATTGACCAAGAGGCCTCAGTTCTCTTGTCTGTAAAATGGGGCACTGAATAACATTACCCCCTAGGGTTGTGGTGGGAACTAGGTGTGCCTGGCACACGGTCAGCTTGCAGGACATGTCGGCTCTTAGTTTGGAAGTCTCCATCCAATGATTCTTTGTTGTGGGTGCTCTTGATCCCATTTCCCAGATGTGGGACCCGAGGCCCAGAGAGGCTAAGGCCGTTTGTCCCAGACACACAGCTAGGAAGCGGCAGAGCTGGGATTTGAACTGAGGTCCTTTGATTCCAAGTCTCACGTGGAGGTGCACGCTGACCCGAGGCTCTGTCCTCACACACACCCAGACACACTGAGTCAGGGCCATCCGCGGTGGCTCCAGAGTGTCGCCTTCCCTGCCGGTCTCCCGGCCTGGCGCTGGGACTGCCACGTCCGTCTGGTGCTAGGAAGTCCCTTTGGTTTGGTCTCCTTCCTGCCCCTGTCATTCCTCCCTCGAGGAAGCCAGCTCTCTCACTACCATGCCACGCTGTTGAACCCTCCACTCTTGGGATCATGACATATCAACCAGAAAAGGGGCCTCTTAAATCTTGTTAAAAAGCATAGGTTCCCCGGCTCCACCCAGAACCCATGAATCAGAAACTCCAGGGGCGGGGCCTGGGAATCTGGACACAAGGGCCCAAAGTAGGAGGAACACGGACTCTGTTAACCCTTTGAGTTTTCAGGGTAGGAAGCTGGGGTTTGGAATGGGGTCCACGTTGCGGGGAGGCCCAGCGAGTCTGGGGAACTAGAAAGCCCTCTCTGGACCCTTACCTGGGCAGTGGCTGCTGCCCCTTCCCAGTTCTGTCCCCACGCCTCCTTCCCCATCCCCCAGCCTCGAATCTCTAGAAGCCCTGTACAATGGAAGTGGTTGCGAATGGGTGTGCAGAGACCTTTCTGGAAACACAGGCTCCGCTCGCAGACTTCCTGTGTCTTACAATGTTATCTTCAGAATAGGAAACTTTGCCCCATTTTTGCAACGCACATCCTTTGCCTGAGAGTCTGGTGGTGCCGGCCAGCCGGGGCGGGTCACTTCTCAGGCCGAGGCGGGGGTTGCTCCGACAGCGACGCGAGGAAGGACTCTCTCCCTGTTACCCACAAGAACAAACAAACAGACCCTTTTGCAAAAATAATTCGTGTTGGCTGGCCTCATCAGGATTATTTGTTCCTTGAGCCCAGTGGTATCGAGGACCGAGTCTTTCCTCAGAGAGGGGGAGCCCTAGCTGTGAGGCCTGCCCTGCTGCCTGACCTCTGGCAAATGATTTCTGTTCTCTGAGCCTCAGTTTCCTCTTCTGTAAAGGGAGGGCGTTGGGCCGAATGGTCTGTAGCCCTGACATCCAGCAATTCCCCAAGAATCCTTTGATTCCCCCTCACTTCCTCCAAGTTGCTCTTTGAAACGAGCATGATGTTGCTGTGAGCGTGTTCCCCAGCACTCTGTAATTTTCAGAGCTTCCACCAATCCAAGAGTGGCATGCCCCCTCACCCTCAACTCCCATTCACGGGACCGTTCGGCTGGTGGGTGGCTTCCCCAGGTGACAGAGTCCATCCTGAGTTGGGAGCAGGGACGCGACCCTCAGAACTCAGGGGGTGGGGCCTTGCACGGGCTTGCAGTTAGCTACAGGCCCAGGCCGGTGCTCCCCTCCTGTAGGCCAGCTGCAAAGAATGTGGATGCTGTTTCTTTTACTCCTTTCAGAGTGGAAGTCTCAGGGAGGGCTATTTTGGTTTGAGGGAAGAAATGTGTGTGTAGCACCCGCTAAATAACTTGGAACTGACCAGAAGGAATGATGTTTACAAAAACAAGAGTCTCTCTGATTTCCTTTGCCATCTCCGTCATCTTGCCCTCGCTTCAGCCTCCGGCACTTCCCTCGCCACGGAAGGACTGGTCCTCCAGGGAGCCTGTGTTGTACCCTTGCACACAGTAGGCGCTTTGTGAGCACGGGGGAGGAGCCAGCCGCCTCAGCAAGGGCTCTTCTCACATCTCCGTGGTACTTCTGTTGGCTGGACCCCAAACCGCAATGAGTGGTTCCTGAAAACATCCAACCCACTCTCTCCCCTCAGGGAATTTGCTTTCAGGGTTTTGGGGTGGAGCTGCACATGTCGGGGGCCCCGGGCAGGGCCGCTCTCGCGGCTGGGTGGGAGCGGTCGGGAGGGGGCGCTTTGAGAAGGTAGAGAGGCTCAGACTGGCGGGAATGACTTGCTGGGATGTGGTTCTTGGTGGGTCTTCATAAGTAGGTGGGTCTATCTGCTGGTTTTACGGTAAAGGCCAAGAGGAGGGCAAGGGTTGAACCAAGTCCTGCTCCGATTCCAAACGTCTGGACGAAGATCCTTTGTCTGTGGGTCCATGACAGAGCCCGCGGTGTCTGTGGCAGAACGTCCGTCTGGTTTCAGGATATGTGGACGGACCAGCCCCTGCCTCAGTGTTTTTGTTGGTCTTAACGGAGAGCAAATTTTGAAGGCCACGAGGGAGGTGCAGAGGGGTTGGGGCAGCGGACAAAAAGTGCCTGCCAGTATGCCTGGCTTCCCTGCTGCACAAGATGAGTCCTCCCCAAGGGACACGGCAGAGAGAGGCCCCTGCTGGCCTCGGGAGCCCATTCTCGGCTGGTTCCATCACCCAGCGTCTTGGTGATCCAGAAGACATCTGAAACGCTCACAAGGCCAGGAGCCGTAGGCCCTCTGTGGGCGGTGGTCTCAGGGCGCTTTGTGGAGCCCCTCCAGAACTTGGAGCAGAAGAAAAATCTTCTGGCCTGGAGGCCGGGCCTGCCTCCCTGCCCAAGGTCAGTGCCACTCGCAGGGGCTCTGCATTCCTCAGGGGTCCTTAGGCTGACGGGCTGCGGGGTAGCGCCAGGACAGAGGCACCCCAGGGAGACTGGCGGCTCCGGGTCTCCCTGGCACGGCTCGAGCCCCCACGTGCCCGGAGACAGAGGCGGTTGCTCCTGACTCGGTGGCCTTGGGGACCCGCCCGGCCGGAACCTGCCATTCCCCCGTCAGTGCCGCCTCCCCGACTTGGCAGGGCCGACCGCTGGAGCTGGAGCGGCCCTCGGTATTTCCAGCTTGGCCCCCTGCCCGCCTCTCTGGGGCCTTGCAGTCTGTCCCTCGCGGGCCAGGACCAACACACCCTCTCAGCTTGACGGCTTCCCAGCCGCACCCGGGGCCTCTTCCTGCCACCCCACACTCCCGGGCCCCTCACCTTGTCTGCTCCCCAGAAAACAGTATCGATGCCCCGGAGGTGCAAAGGCAGCTGCCTCCCGGGGAGAAAGCCAGAGCCTGGCCTGTGTGTAAATCACCTAGGAGGCCAGACCCACCTTGGTTCGCCTGCTGCCGTGGACGCCTGAGGGGTTTACACATGGGGCGGCCCCTCCCCACCTGCTCTCACGTGCAGTTGCCCCAGTTGGCTGGGTCCCCGGGCCCAACGCCCTAGGAAACGCTGCCGCTTTAAGATAGGCACGGAGATAACTGGGTGGCAGGTTGGCGGGCTGGAGCCGAGGGCCACCACTCCTTCCTGGGCGGCAGCTCACCGAAGGGCCCCGGGGTGCCGGGGGCTCGGCCATCCAAATGGCTTCCCTTCTAGATACCTAGAGAGGGAACAGTGACAACTCGGGGACTCCTCACCAGCGCAGGCAGATTGGATGGTGGGCGATTGGAAAGGCTGCTGTCTAAGAAACCGAGTTTTGTGATTTTCAAATACCACAGACTGGGATGCTAACCGGATAATGTTTCCTGCTGGCCATTTGGAGATGTGCTTGAGTGAACAGATAAGAGCGATCTGTAATTGGTACGCCAGTTGTTTATACAGTCCTCGTAGGGTAAACAGTTCTCCTGAACCTTATTTATATTTTGCATTTGTTTATCAAAACCTTTTTTTTTTTAACTTCAACCCAGCTGCTTTTGGAATTATTACAAACTCTGGATTTATGAGTCCTAATTAATGGTACTTTATTGTATGCGCACAATAATTTATCTTGGCAGCATGTGCGCTCTATGCAAAAGCCTCCACGCTTAGGGTAAGGGAAGCCCAAAGTGTCCCTTCCTCCTCAGAGTGTCAACGTTATGCGAAGACTCCGGAGACAAATCATGTCTTTATCAGATCAAAAGCAGACACGGAGTAGATGAAGCGTGAGATTTCAAAGGTCTTTCCTAGACCGTACCCTCCGGTGTTGTCCCCGGAGCTTGACTGGCCTGTGGACACTCGGGGTGAAGTTGGCATATGGTGGGGTGTGAATGGGGCCAGCAGGGGAAGGAGAAAGGGAGGCAGATGACCAAGGGATACTTGATGGCACTTTCCAGCAACAACGGATGTTCATTCTTTTTTATGATCTGACGTGTTCTCTCTACCGCTCTTGTCCTCCGCTGGTCTCATGGCTCACCGTCGGACGTGTTCTCTCTACCGCTCTTGTCCCCCGCCGGTCTCACGGCTCACCGTCGGACGTGTTCTCTCTACCGTTCTTGTCCCCCGCCGGTCTCACGGCTCACCGTCGGACGTGTTCTCTCTACCGTTCTTGTCCTCCGCTGGTCTCACGGCTCACCGTCGGACGTGTTCTCTCTACCGTTCTTGTCCCCCGCCGGTCTCACGGCTCACCGTCGGACGTGTTCTCTCTACCGCTCTTGTCCTCCGCTGGTCTCACGGCTCACCGTCGGACGTGTTCTCTCTACCGCTCTTGTCCTCCGCTGGTCTCACGGCTCACCGTCGACGTTCCGCCAGCCAGCACTTCTCCCTTACAGCACCGCCTTACTTCTAATAGGGAATTAAAGATCCTGCTTGGTCCAAGGATGCGGCACTGATCTTAGGAGACTGGTGCTCTGATTTCACAGCCGGATCTCCCTATCATGGGGGGCTACAAGTTCACACCAAGGGTGGTCACCTTGTTCTGTGGATGCCCGGATTTCTTGGGGCGTTTACCCATGCAAAGTCCTCCCAAAGATTTGACCCAGACAAAGAGGGGCCCACACTTCCATCCTCTTCCTCATCGTCTCTCTAGACGCCTGAATGACTTTAATAAACCTGAGCTCGACTGTAGCGTCCCTGGGCTTCTGTCACCAGCTGCCTGTCATTCTTCCTCCAGTGAGGAGAGAGCAAGCCAGCAGATGAAATTAGAGGCAGCACCGGCCCCAGCCCAGCCTCTGATGGCCTCTCAGCTTCAAGTCTTGGGGTCCCCCTTTCTGGCTAGCGAGAATTATCAGGGGAGGGCTCACCAGTTACCCCCTTCCTGCACACACACACACACACACACACACACACACACACACACAAACAGCAGCCTTGTGTGTTGGGGGGAATGTCTCCCCATGGCACAGACGAGAAACTGAGGCATGTCATGGTTTTATAGTGATGGCGGCACCCAGCTTGGGATGGAGCTGGAAAAGGAGACTTCTGGGCGTTTGATTTGGGCGGTGTTATTTTTAACTCTGGTTTTAAGCGTCCTTTCTTGCAGCTATGGCCACAAGATAGGGCTGGGATGTTGTATGAGGCTTGATACCACTCAGTGGGCCTGGCCTGCGAGCTCTGACTGACCGAGGAGGAAGTGGTTAGGTGGCCAGGAATGTAACCTGCGCCTCCCAGATTAATTAATAATTGAGAGCTGGCCCCCAGCCAGGCGGAGCTGCGAGAGATACAGTGAACAAAGAGTGGTTAACTACAGTGGGGGAAGGAAAAGTTTGACTTTGCCTGGGGCTGAAAGGGAAATTCACAATGGCCCTGATTTATGGGCTGAATTACTTCGGATCCTCCTTAGTGGGCCCAACGTGGGCATGTGCTCCAGGAATGCAGACGCTGGCGGCCTGCAGGGCCAGTCGTGCCCACTGGAAGGGAGGAGGAAAGGGTGGGGGCCGTGTGGCCGGCGTCAGCCTCGCTGGAGGAGGCGCGAGGCACCCCCGTGGGAGACAGCGGGGAGAGGGACTGTCCTGGCCGCGCGGCCGAGCGGGGTCTAGGCTAGAAGTTGAGTGCCCGCTGGGACACGCTCCTTGAGGAGGAATGGAAGGAACAGTGGGTGTGGAGTCTGGCTGCCCAGATTCAGATCGACACTAATTGGCCGTGTGACCTTGGGCAGGGGGCTTCACCTCCCTGAGCCTCCATTTCCTCGTCTGTAAGGTTATACCTGGGATTGTTCTTGGGGTTCAATGAGATGCGGCTCGTAGACAGGAGATGCTCACTGGCTGCTGGATTCCCAGGGAATGACTAGCACTGAGGCCCCAGGGACGACCCAGCTATGGCAGAGGGTGCCTGCGGCAGCTGTAAGCACGGTCGGTACTTAGCAGAGATCTGCTAATGTTTGCTGGGCCCACGCGCGCCAGGCGTGTGCTGCTTGCCAGGGCATAGACACGATTATCCACCCTCCTTCCCCAGGAGTCCCTTTGTGGCTGTCCCTGACTCAGGAAAGACACTCTTTCTCCCGCTCGCACTCGGGTCCCCGTGGCTGCAAACAGCGCTCCACAGGGGGAGGCAGTTCCAGGAGGCACGGGGCATTGCCATCAGTTGGGTCCAGCCTAGATGTCTAGGGCTTCTTGTCTTTTCTAGAAGAAATCAATTATGAACTGGATTATGGGAAACAAGCCCTATGTCCCTCCGAGCTGAAAAGTTGGCCGTGGGTGACCAGACAGAAGCACAGTTGATAGGACCATTGCTCTCGTCACTTGAGTCCTGCCGTGTGCGACCGTGTGTATTCAGACAGAGGCTGGGGAATTACTTTGAGAAACACAAAACTGTTGGAGGTGATGGCTCACCTTCCCAAGGTGCCTGGCGGGAGGCAGTGACAGTAGAAGGAGCGCCTTTGGCCTCAGAAGACGCGGACGAACCCTGATCCTGCTTCCTTGTTCACCCTTGAGGACTAGAGGGCAGTCACTCCACCCCTCTGAGCTTTAGATTTCATAACCTAAAACGGGGGTCACTTATGAATGGGCTTGGAGAATTGGAAAACCCTCCACATTTCAAAACAGCATCCTGCCGCCACCCCTGACGGGGGGATAGAGCCACCTTTCTTGGCTTGGGCTGTCGGGGCTGCGGGAACCAAGCTTGGCCTCCTGCTGCTGTGGAAACCAGCATTGGACTGGAAGCGTGGGGCCAGGGCTGTGGGACTGTGTCCACCTGCTAGCCTGACAGGATGGACAGACTGGCTCCTTCCGTCCCCTGCACCTCATGCCCCAGATCCGACAAGCCAGCCCTTGACAGGCAGCTCAGAGCCTGGGCCGAGACGCACCAGGCAGCCTCGGTGGCTTCAAGCCGCACACAGTAGCACAGCCACAAACGGGAGACCTGGTCCCAGGGGCGAGCTGCTGCCAGGCCCGTGGGTCCTTTTGCAACATTTCTGCAGGGAACATTTAAATCTCCTGTTACTTCGTTCTTTACAGCAAATATTAGTATTTAATTGTGGCTTAATGATCTCTCCGGTCAATATTAGTTTTTTGCTTATTACAAAGCCCTCCTGTTTGTTCTAGAAATATACAGGAGCGATCCAGGCAACCCTCACTTTAAGAAAACCCAGCAGGTCGGACTCCGCACTCACTGAAGAGGTGTCATTATGTACCTTTGTGTCGCAAAAGGATATTTTAAAAGAAAAGGATTTAATGCGGGGATTATTTTTGAATCGAACGCCCCTGCCTCTGGTACTTTAATTTGGGGGTGCTTATCCTAACCTGCATCTTTAGTGTAAAATCAGGTCAGGTGTGTTTGACCTGCAGTGGTCACATGACACTGTCTTGTTGGTAAATAGTATCAGGCTGGTGTTAGATGAGGCTTATTTTGAGAGCTTTGCAAACAAGAAAACCAGCCTGCCACCCTGTTCTTTGGCTCTTCCATTCAGAGCCATGCCCTCTGTTCCCTTCACCCTTATCGACTTAGCAAGCCAGGGAAGTGCAGTCCATCCCATTACCAGACAGATGACCGTAGGCTGTAGGCGGATTTTGGGGGGTGGGGGTGGGGGAGCACCGAAACAAGCCTTGTGCGCAGGGAGCTCATCCGGGATTCCATCGGCCAGGCTGCTTCATGAGGATGATGCCTCGCCCTCCCTGCCTCAGTGTCCTGGCCCCTGAGCATCAGTGTCGTCACCCGTCAACTGGGAACAGGTGTGGCTGCTGACCTTTTTCAAACCCAGGGAAGACCCATGGATTTCCCAGTTGTCCTCCCAGCTCTCGGCTGTAAAATCCATTTGGCATCCCACTGTCGAGAGCACCCTGTCGGGCTCACGGTGCCAGGGCCCAGGGGAGGAGAGGCAGAGCCGGGGGCAGCCTCGTTCCAGGCTGGCCCGTGCACAGGGGAGTGCCCTCCTGCCGGCAGCATCAAACAGGATGTGCCACCCCCAGGGACTGAGGAAGGCTTTTCAAAGGAGGAGACGTCGTCGTCGGGGGTCTTGGCGTTTGAGCCGGAGTCTGACGAATGTTGGGGATTAGGGAGGAAACTGTCCTGAAGACCTTCACGGGCCTCCGCTGAGTTTAATGCACTGACTTCACCACTGAAATGCCGAATCATTTTTTAAAAAAATAGGCTCCACACCCAGCGCGGAGCCCAGCGGGGGGCTCGAACTCCCGACCCTGAGATCAAGACCTGAGCCGAGATCAAGAGTCTGACGGACGCTTAAGCCACTGAGCCACCCAGGCGCTCCCTGAATGATTTTGAACAAGGAACCCTGCGTTTTAATTTTGTATGGACCCCCAAAAGTAGGGAGGCAGTCCTGGCTCTCAGAGATGTAGGCACCTGCCCAGCGGCACAGAGCTGTTTGGATTTGCACCAGGTCACCCCTCACTGCCTGTGGTCTCAGGACCTGCCAGATCCAGCGAGAGTAGGATGGACAAAGTACACGCAGACTAGGGCGTCCAAGGCGCGGGGAGCTAAGGGACCCCAATGGCAGGAGCTGGTGGGGCCAGGGATTGGAGGGGTGCAGGCTGTGGGGGGCCTCACCTGGTTATCGCTTGGGCTGTTTCTGTACCAGCATTGGGCTCCTGCTCCCGAGAGCTGAGACAGGCTGATGGAGGGCGATTTTGAGGTCCTTTGCTTTTATGGCTTTACATTGGGTCCAAGTAGAAGTCTGGGGCGGGACGTTTGCCAGGAAAACTCCAGTTGTATTTGGGAAGGAAAAGAAAAGCAGGGGTGCCCCGAATTCTCCCGGCTCCGGGAGCCTGCAAGGCAGGAATGTGCCCAGAGATGGGCTTCCCTGAACACCCTGCCGTCTGCCACAGACCGCATCCCTGCGCCTCTGCCGCATGCCCACGCTGTCCCCATCTGAACCCCCAAAGGGCCGATTTTGTTCTCTGTGGTCTCGGATTCAACAGGGAAGTCAAGGTTGGGTTGGATCAGCGAATGTTGGCACCTAAAGCCTGAAGATGAAAACCCGGCTTGTGGGGGCGCCTGGGTGGCTCAGTCCCTGAAGCGTCGTCTGCCTGCGGCTCAGGTCATGGTCCCCCAGTCCTGGGATCGAGTCCTGCGTCTGGTGTGCTCTCTCTCTGACAAATAAATAAAATCTTAAAAAAAAAAAAAAAAAAGAAAAAACAAAACCTGGCTCAGCTGACCGAGAACCCTGACGGCCAGGGAGGGGCCCGGTTTGTGTGTGAATTTGGGAATTGGGCCATGAGCAGAGCCCACCTACAAGCAGGGAAGATTTGGGGACCCCTTCTCTTAATTGCCACCTCTTTCCTGGGGACCCAGGAGGTACCCAGCTTCATGATCTTGTAGAAACAGTGTTATTTTAGAATCTCTCTGGGGCAATATGAAAAGCAAGGCTTTCCCAGCCTAGTAGGTCTCTGGGTAAGAAAACCAACACACAGATTCAGAGTCTGACTTTGTGATAAGACAAAAGAGGACTTGGAATGGGAGCAAAGTTCAGAGCCTTTTGTTGCAGAAACTGGTTCCTTCTTGAAAATGTGGGCTGATTTTATAAGCTGCTTATCGATGTCTCTCTGCTCACAGACGCTTCTCCGCTTCTCCGTTCTTCCCTCACAGGGCCCAGGGAACTAGAATTCTTCCTGCCGGGACTCGGTCCCAGCCTCGCTTCTTTGGGGTCTTCTGTCCCTGCCTTAGGTGCCTGGGTTTCCTCTAGGAGGGCCAGGCTGGTCCAGGCAGGTGCACGGTGTTTCTGGTGTCGTCTGGTCCCCCAGGTGGCTCTCAGAGGCTGTAGCTGCCTGCAGAGCACTGTTAAGAAGGGAGCCTGGGCCACAGGGCACTGAGACCCAGGGAGAAGCCACTGCTCCGTTGGTGCAGGGAGCCTGAAACAGTCTCGCTGGGGTGGCAGAGCGAGACGGATGCTGATGGCAGCAGGGCCCCAGCTTTGCTCCCCTGGTGGATCTCCCTGCCCCTCTTGGAGCAGTAGGTCCCGGGGAAGGTGGGGTGGGGGTGGGGGGGACGCTGTGCAGGCCTGTGTGTTAGGGCCCTGGTGGGAACTTGTTTTCTGTCAGGGATGCATGAGGAGTTCACTTTTCAGGACTTGTTTGAATACCGCACAGGATAAAGGAATGGAAACCTTACCCACCTCAGCCCAGGCCGCCACTTTGTTCCCCCAGAGATGTGGGGCCGGGCAGGCCAGGGTCAGGGCGCCAAGGCTGGAAGAAAGGCCTCCTGCAGGGCCCCCTAGGCTTTCCCTAGTGAAGGCCGGTCACGGCCTGTGGCCACCTACCATCCTTACACCCCCCCCCCCAAACCCATCCAGGGTGGAGGCTCTGGGGAACCACCTCAAAGAGCAGAGGGAGCAGGTGAGGCAGCATGAAGGGCCCAGCAGAGTGTCAGGCCAGCCCCTCAGGATTCCCACCCTGCATTGCCGTGTGGCCTCTCCACCCTGGGGTCCGCCCTCTGAGAGGGGGATGATTCCATCTCTTGGACTTGGGAGTTCCTAAAGAGAGAATGGAGGAGGAGCCTGAGCGCCCACCCCCCGGCACTCAGCTGGGGTTCGCAGCCCTTTCCCAAGACCACCATTCTGCCCTGCGGCACCTAGAAAACGCTCACCGGGTCTTGGAGGGGTGGTGGGAGTGTGGGGGAGAAACTGTACTAAAAAACTAACAAAGTAGATGTGTTCACAGGACTGTAGGGGCCATTGGGAGCTGTTAGAAGGCAGGCTCTTTGAAAACCCCCCGCCCTCCTGGTAACACTAAGGTGGGCAGCGTGTGGTGGGGTGGCCCCCACATTGCCACATCCAAGGACTCCTCCCCCTTTTTTTAAAAGATTTTATTTATAAGAGAGCGAGCTCACTTGTGCACACAATGAGTGGGGGGAGGGGCAGAGAGAGAGGGAGAGGGACAAGCAGACTCCCCACTGAGCCGGGAGCCTGACGCGGGGCTCCATCCCAGGACCCTGGGATCATGACCTGAGTCCAAGTCAGACGCTTAACCAACTGAACCACCCAGGTGCCCCCAAGGACCCTTTTAACGTCCAGCCTTCATAGAGCCTTCCCGTGGCAGCGCGGGGTGGACCTGGCTGCGCGGTCATTGTGCCGTCCCTGTGGCACTGCCCTGCTCTCCTCTAGGCTGCAAGCACAGCAGTGACACTGAGTCCCCTGTCCCCAAGCCTCGATGGCCGAGCTCAAATCCCAGCTTTTTGCCTTCCTAGCTGAGGGCTGTGGACACGCTACCTGACGTGTGGGCCTCAGTTTCTTCATCCTGAAATGGGACTGACTGAGAGGGGTGGGGGGAGTATAAGGTGACTTGCCAGTATGTCGAAATAGTGCATTTGACCTGCTGCATATTCTGCTCGGCATTTGGTAAAGCTTCGTTAAATGGTGGCTGGTATATTAGTATTATTATCATTATTATTATTACTACTACTACTATTCCCCTTGATTCTCAACTGCATGGGCTTGTCTTATCTTTGTAGATATTATTACCTAATGTGGATACCTTTATGAACCAAAGAGCTGACTCAGTCTATTAAATACTGTGTACAAATAATATAGAGAGATAAGATTGTACGGTGGTTAAGAATATTAGTAAGAATAAGAATAGCTGTTATTTATGGAGTGCTTATTTGGAACCAGGCATTATTTGGTGCCCTTGAAATGAATCCCAACAGCCGGGTGAAGTAAGCAATGATTGCATCCCCATTTCACAGATTAGGAAACTGAGGCCCGGGGAGGTAAAGTCATGTGCCAAAGATGTCACAGCTGGTGAGTGGCAGAGCTGAGATTCACATGCAGGAAGCTATGCTCCTGAGCCCACGCGCTCAAATCCAGCCTGTGCAGGAGACACCTGATGGGGCCCAGACGTGTGCGAATCTCCACTGTGCCTTTGGCAAGTCACCTTACCTCTTCAGGCCTCAGTTTTTGCCTCTGCAAAGTCGTCAGTTTGGGCCACATGGCCCGTGTGTTTCCTGGCCTCCCTCCTCCCCTGCTGTCCTTCCCCCTTGGCACTCCCATCTCATCCCTGTCTTGGGGGTGAAAATCGTGGAGCAGAGCAGCAGGCTGGCCTCCTGCCTGCAGGGGGGTGGCCGGCACAGTCCTCGGCCCCGGAGCCCAGCAGCCGAGAGAGCCCCTGAGGTGGACCCTGGGCAGGCGGCAGCGGTGGCCAGACCGCCCGTGATGTAATGACCGATTAGGAACTTCCTCTTGGAAGCCTGGCTTCCTCTAGGAGCCAAAGGTGCTAGAGCTGAGGTGGGGGGTGGGGAGGGGCGAGCGGGAGCGAATAAGAGGAAACTCCTGTCAGCTGGGCCCTGCTTTTGGAAAGAGTTCAGCAGAGAGGCTCGTTCTAAGCTGTTGACCATTAACATGACACAGCCCCGTGCGCATTCCTTCTCTGGTTTTACTGCCAGAGCCCAGCGGATAAAGGACTGGTCTCCCCCTCCCTTAACAAAGGAAAAAAAAAAAAAGCCTCTAATTAATGCTGCATCTCTGGACTTGCTGCAAAACCCAAAGCCATTTCTGCAGCTTAAAATGACAAAGGAAGGTTAAGTGGAAACTCCTTTTCCCCCCTTAAGTTTGATTACAAAAACTACTTATCTAATGGGCAAACAGGGCTTTTAAAGGGGTGTTAGGTTAACCAGATGCAGGGCCACATAATTACTCCCAGGCCTGGGAGCCTCAGATGAAAAAGCTGCCGGTTGGACGGGAACTTGAAGCCACAGGCATGACATGGGACAGAAGAAAAGAGCTTTCCAGGAGGGCAGGAGGCCCCAGTGCGGCCAGTGAAAAGGGGACTGGAAAAGCCAGCCCCCCGCCTGGGCGCTCCTCTCCGGCTCTGCCACCAACTTACTGGGTGACCCTGGGCAAGTCCCTTCACCTCTCTGGGCCTCTGAGTCTCCCTTCCCAGCCCTCAGTGGGGTCTGGCTCTGTCTGCCCTGGCTCTGTGCTCATGTGAGGTGTGGCTGGGTCAGCCCTTTCCATCCAGCCCCGGGAGAGACAGGGGGGCTGCTGTGGCCCCAAGTGGGTGTGAAGCAGCTACAGAGGCTTTGAACACGGAGGAGTTCGGCCACCCGGGCAAGCCGCTGGAGACCAGGAGGATGCGGGGCCCAGCCTGCCAATGCTCTGAGCCTTCCCGTCCGCTCTCGTAGAGGCTGAGGGACCTGTATTAGGGCACATCTCTGGTTCCCTTCACGGGATGGCCAGGTCCGAGGCAGTTTGGCCAAACAGCAAGGGGGGGATCACGAGGAAAACAAGCTGCATTGCGTATGCTCAGGCTTTTGGAGCGTGCAGCCCACGGGGGAGCACACAGGAACGTTCCTGCCCTTTGTTTTGACAGAAAACTGCTGATTCAAAGAAGCTAAAGGCTTTTCTTGGGATTTCAGCTCTTCCCGCCTCCCCCAGGCTGCAGTCGGCCCCTTTGGTGCCCCAGCAAGCCCCCCCCCCCCCCATTACACGTTGGACTCACAGCACACTCCCTGGGCAGAGAGGCTGAGGGGAAGGAATGCCAGCCATTGTGGGGGCCGGCTCCGTCTAGGGGAGAGCGCCTATTGTAGGCAGTCTCCTCCTGCCCACCGCAGGCGTCCACCACCCTCTGGTGGCAGGAATGTGGGCACCACCGGGAGGCTGGGCCACCCCTGCCTGGTCTGGAAACACAGGGGCTGTCCCCTGGGCCACCGCAGAGCCCTGCTGGGGCCACTGCAGGACAGCCACAGGGAGCAGCACATTTGTGTTCTTTCCAGGCATCAGAGCTACACTGAAATGCACCACTCTTCCGAGTATAGGTGGGGCGTTGGGACAGTGTGTACACCCCAGTCCATGGTACTGATCCAGGTATCAAACATGTCCATCATTCCAGAACGTTCCCTCACGCCCCCTCCGAGTCATTCCCGCTCCCCAGAGGTAATCCCTGTTCTGATTTCTATCACTGTAGGTTAGTTTTGTCTACTCAAGAATGTTATATAAATAGAAACAAACAGCCTCTCTTCTGTGTCTGGCTTCTTTCACTTAGCACAATACATTTGAGATTCGTCCACAGTGTGTGTGTTTCACTAGTTCGTTCCTTTTCATCAGTGAGTCGCGTTCCATCGCACGGATGTCCCGTGTTTCTGTGTTTCCATGATCTTAGTCTGTTCAGGCTGCTATCACAAAAATGCCATAGCCTGGGTGACTCAAGCAACACGTCTTTATTTCTTACCACTCCTGAGGCTGGGGAGTCCAAGATCGAGGTGCTGACAAGTGTTGGTGTCTAGTGAGGGCTCGGCTCCTGGTTCGTAGGTGGCCGTGTTCTCACTGTTCTCGCTGTGTCCTCAGGAGGGCAGAAGGGGTGAGGGAGTTCTCCTGGGTCTCTTTTCGAAGGGCTCTAATCCCATTCACAAGGGTTCTACCCTCATGGCTGAATCACCCCCCAAAGGCCCGCCTTCAAAGGCTGTCACACTGGGGGTTAGGATTTCAGTATCTGAATTTCGGGGTGCACAAATATTCAGTCCGTGATACCCGTCCTCCCGTTGATGGACATCTGAGCTGTCGGCCAAGTTTGGGCGCTTGCAGGTCGAGCTGCTGTGGACGTCCACCGAATCACAGAGCTCCCGAGCTCATTGTTCAGGTGGGAAGCCCGAGGCCTGGCGAAGGAAGATGAACCGCCCTGAGCAGGCCCAGAGGCAGGACCCCTGACTGCAGGACTCCTGAACCATCCCCCCGCCCCGCCCCGGCGGGGGGCCACTCTGCCCGGTCTGCCCCAGACACAGCGCCAGACCGCGCCTCTCCTCTCCTCCTCCCCGCCCCCCGCCCAGAGCCCTCCCAGCCCGGGACCCAGAGTCTGGCTGGGAACCAGGCCAGGCCGGAGCAGGGGTAGCGAGCAGGAGTTTCGGTCAGAGCGCGGTCATCTTTGATGTCGCTCCCTCGGGTCTGACTCCCTGGTATTTATTTGCAATTAAGAAGCTGGTTCCTAATTAGGTTGATGGCGGGACTGCAGCCTTGGAGCCACGAGGAGAAAAAGATCTTCTGCAAACGACTGTCCTCTCGCACCTTGAGCGGCAGCCGGGCTGAGGAGCACGGCGGTGCAGTGGGGCTCTGCCACTGTGGGGAGGGCAGGGGTTTGGGGGGGCCGGCCTGCTCACTCGAAGAGAGCAGGTCAGCTTGTATGGGCCACACTGCATGAGAGCCGAATCCACGCGTGTGTGCGCGCGCGCGCGTGTGTGCGTAAACAGAGCCACAGCAGCCCTCGACTTGGTTCTAGACGTTCCGCTGTTCCTTGCTCGGTTCCTCATTCCTGTGCTAACGAGCCCCTCTCTTTAACCTCAGGTCCCAGGCTAGAAGAAAGCCTGCCCATCAGTACAGTGTTGTACGGTTCGTGGGGGGCGCTGCCATCCGCTATCCTGTCGTAACCTGCCACGGTGGTGACCCGGGCCGTGACCCCCCGGCACCCCTAAGGAGCCCTGGCCTTTGAAGGGTTAGGGCCAGCTCTGGGGCCAGTAGAGAGGCGGCTACTTCTTTCTGTACCCGACTGATCTGCTGCTGGAGTTCCCAGAAAATCCAGAGGAGGACTGTATAAATGAGGCACTGGACTATGAATAAGTCCATTTTACAGGTGGGGAGACTGAGGCTTAGGGACGCTCGGTGGCTGGTCCCTGGCCACACACCCAGTCAGTGGTGAGAGCCTTAGGTCCGTCTTACTCTGAAACCCTTTGGCTCGTGTGACAAGCACTAGATTAGAGTTCTAGGCTCCCAAGTGCTGGTCCCAGCTCTGCTGTCTGCCGCCGTGTGGCCTTGGGTGAGGCCCCTGTAGCCCAGGGCTGTCATCCGTGGGGCATAAGGACGTTGGATTCAGGTAGTGGTTCCCACAGGCCGGTCTCTGCACTACATTTTCACTGGTCCACAGTGAAAGAGATAAGAACATTTCTTACAATCTAATTGTGTTAACTTTTACATCTCTGATTTAGGTCCTACCTGTTTTATTAGTATAAATTATACTTTCTTTTGTGCTAGTGGTAGTCGATGGTCTTGGGTTTTTAATAAGTCTGTACATGACAAAATTAAACAGTAGTAACCCTGTTACATTCACCATCGCTCTGTTAAACAATGTATTGGTTTGTGAAAGCCCAAAGTGTTCGGGCTCCCCGGACAAGATGATGTCAGTGGGTCCCTCAAGCTCTGGAGCCCCAGGACCCCAAGAGCTGGGCGGGGACAGGGAGGCCCCGAGCATGGTGATGTGCTCACTTGCTGGCTTGCTCTCGGGAGACCTCAGACCTAAGTCCTTGCCCACCATCCCTTGGGGCCTGAGACCAGCGGCCCCAGCTGCTGGGCAGGATCCAGTGGGAGCTGGGGGTGAGGGCAGTGGGCTGACCCTTAGGATGGATTTTATTTCCTTCCTCCTTCCCTTTTAGCGTGTTCTGCGAGCACCCTAGGGATACATGCAGTCTTGGGACAGAGGTAGAGAGGATTGAGGCCCACCCCTTCCTACTGGGAAGTCTAGACCAGCCAGGGGCACTGACCAACAGCACGGATACCTGCTCAGGCCTAGGGAGTGACTGCACTGAAGGCCGCAGGTGCATGGGAGGGAGCGATCAGAGAAGGCTTCTTGGAGGCAGCAGTCCATCTCCTGGAATTTGGAAGGTTTGGCCAGGCGCCCAGGTGTGATGAAGTGTTACCCAGTCTGCTTACACAGAGAGGCTGCAGGAGGTGAGGCCGGGCCCAGGCAGTGTCCCTAAGCCAGACGGTTGGGGCAGGCCGGGCCCTAGGGCACCTCTGTGGGGTCCATCTCCCAGGCACAGGGTCCGATCTCCGTGAGGAGTGCTGGAGCAAGGGGGACATGCGTATTGATAAAGTGGGGGCAGATGATGGGGGACATTTGCTTGGCTGGGGTGGAAGGAGCTAAGAGGAGGGGGACAGGAAGTACCTCCCCCACACCCTCAGTTCCATTACTCTCAACCTCCCCGCCCCGCCCCCTATTCTGACTGCCAAAGTGCTTCTTGCCTTTTATGATGGAGTGACTCCACCCTGGGGCAGAGCTGCCACTTTATGACTGGGTGGCCCTCTGAGCCTTATCTGGGGGGGGGGGGGGGTGGCTAGCAGTATGCCTCACTCAGCGATGCTGCAGTGCACCCTTGGGGAGGGAAGGCCTTCCAGTGGGGGGGCTTTCCGGGGGTGGGGGTGCGGGGAGTGACTCACCAGCTTGTGGGCGAGCACCTCTAGGATTCAGGCCATGAGAGAACAGTCTGGTTACATACAGGAACACTGAGGCCTAGAGAAGGGAGGGGACTTGTTCGGTGCAGGGGCTTCAGGGGGGAGTCTACCCAGAGTGTGGAGAGGAGCGCCCCCCCCCCCCCGAGTGTGGCCTAGCACTCACTCATGTGTACCCTCGACCAGCTCACGGCAGCTCCCTGGGTCTCAGTTTCCTCACCTGTGGAACGGGCTGGTAATAGAAGTGAATCAAGGCTGTTGGGAAGAAGGTGCCTAACTGATGCAAGGCTTTCAGTGATGCGTGTTGCCCCTCCTGTCACCGAACATTCTCCAGGCACAGGTGTTTGCTTCCCTACCTCTCTGTATCTCGTGCGCCAAAGGAACTCTCGCTGCTGCTGAGAAGACTGGTGCTGGACTTTCACGGCCAGGCTTGGATGGCACTGCTTTCGTGCCCCTTGGAAACTCCCCGACCTGTACCGGATGGATGGATGGATGGGTGGATGGATGGATGGATGGATGGAGAGAGGGGCTGTGGCTTGGAGTGTTCCTGTCTGTGCACCTGCTGGGACTGGCCTAGTTGCCTGCCTCTTGGTCGCCCACCCCACATTTGAGCTGTTTCTCTACCTGCTGGCCGAGGGGCGAGTCAGCTGAGGGCAAGGACCTCAGGGCAGTGTCTTTTCTCCCCCCATCTCCTCCCACTGGCCAGAACCAGGACCTGGAGGGGACTAGGAGGCAAGTTAATACGTTCTCGGGGAGTGGCCCGGGGACCTATGTCTGGGACCTCAATACCAGGCAGAGGGTGAGGGGCACGCCCTTTGGGGCTCTGCCCAGTCCAAGGCCTCAGCGGAGCTGGCAGCCTACAGGAGGCGCTTTGAGAAGACAGCTTCCTGCTGGGTGGCTAGGAGGGCCTGCCAGCGCACAGGAGGATCCGAGGGGCCCTGCCGCCCCGCTGCTCTGGGGCTACTAGGCGGGGCTGGGCTGAAGGCAGACAGTTGACCTCGCCCAGGCTCCTGATGAAGTTGTTAGCGGTGTTTTCTTCCTTGGGTTCGGTTGGACTTTGGTCACAGTTTCTCTTGGAGAAGCCACACCATAAAGTGCCTTGCTTTGCTCCCACCCCGTTCTTGGGAAAACCTCTCCCTCTGTGCATGAGCCCCAAACAAGGGCTGTGTGGGAACAGGTCCCCTCACAGGGCAGTCACGGATGCCCACCTGCTTCTCAGCGCTCCGAGCTCAAGGGAAAGACCTGATGTCTGAGAAGCTGGCCACACAAGGGAGCGGCAAAGATGGGGCTGCCTCCAGCTGCCCTTGTGGCCTTCGGCCTGGTGTCAGAGAATTGCTCATCCAGACATGCAGACATGCCTCATGCTGGAGGGGAAAGGGATTCCAGTCATCCAGGCCACCCCTTTATGGTCCATGGGGAAACTGAGGCAGCACACACCTTTGGGAGCTGGCGATCTCTGGAGGCCCTGCGGGGCAATTTGCTTTAACGCTTAGAGCCCCTCAGCTTCTCCGTCTCACGGAAGGGGCTGCAGTTCGGGGGAACAACTGCACTTCATGCCAAGAGAGCCACCTTGAGGGCTGAGGAGTGGGGGTTACTGGGAAACTAGGCGTTATACTCAAGGCCAAGGCTGGAAGGGATTCTGGGGGCCAACTCCCCCACCCCGCCGTGGCTTCCTGTGCCTGACCCCCCCTCAAGTGTGATTTATGCCCCCTAATAGCTGTTCAGGTTGAGGCTTGGGCTGGTGGGGTTCAGATCGTGGCCTTCGGCGGGCTGCTGGTGTCTGCCGAGTCTGGATCCTCGTCTGTACAATGAGGAGAAGGTGGCCTCAGCGCAGAGTGCGGGGAGGACCCAGTGAGTCCGGTATAGTCAGAGCGCAGTGTGCAGCTCCAGGAACATTGTAGGTGCTGGGTGTTCAGCCCCTCCTTTGGGCGTGTGTGTGGGCGCAGGGCAGGGTTGGCCCTCTCCTGCCAGCTTGAGCTTGGAAGATTCTAGGGGCAGGAGCCGGGTGCGGTTCATGTTTGCGTGCCCGGAGCACACAGTGGGTGACTTGCCTTCCCTGTGGGCTCCCAGCCTTGCTCTCCCCTTTGCGTGTGTGTAGGGGCTGTTCTGCGAGGTACATTTCTTGAGGACAACCCGGCACGCGTCCGTGCCCGCATGTCTGCTGAACGCTGGAAACCCCAGCCACCCGCCCCGCGCGGGCGGCGGCCCCACCTCTGCTCCCCGCCGCCCCCCCCATTAACCGCCCCCCGCGCCCTGTGCTTGCCCCGCAGACGCCAGCATGTCTCCGGATGCCAGCAAGCCGAGCCACTGGTGCAGCGTGGCCTACTGGGAGCACCGGACGCGCGTGGGCCGCCTCTACGCCGTGTACGACCAGGCCGTGAGCATCTTCTACGACCTACCTCAGGGCAGCGGCTTCTGCCTGGGCCAGCTCAAGCTGGAGCGGCGCAGCGAGTCGGTGCGGCGCACGCGCAGCAAGATCGGCTTCGGCATCGTGCTCAGCAAGGAGCCCGACGGCGTGTGGGCCTACAACCGCGGCGAGCACCCCATCTTCGTCAACTCGCCCACGCTCGACGCGCCCGGCGGCCGCGCCCTCGTCGTGCGCAAGGTGCCGCCCGGCTACTCCATCAAGGTGTTCGACTTCGAGCGCTCGGGCCTGCTCCAGCACGGGCCCGAGCCCGACGCCGCCGACGGCCCCTACGACCCCAACAGCGTCCGCATCAGCTTCGCCAAGGGCTGGGGGCCGTGCTACTCGCGGCAGTTCATCACCTCCTGCCCCTGCTGGCTCGAGGTCCTCCTCAACAACCACAGATAGCCGCGGCCGCCCTGCCCCGCCGCCGGAGACGCGGCCCCCGCGGACGACACCCCCCAAATATCATCTACCTAGATTTAATATAAAGTTTTATATATTATATGGAAATATATATTATACTTGTAATTATGGAGTCATTTTTACAATGTAATTATTTATGTATGGTGCAATGTGTGTATATGGACAAACCAAGAAAGACGCACTTTGGCTTATAATTCTTTCAATACAAATATATTTTCTTTCTTTTCCTCCTTCCTCCTCTTCATTATTATTATTTGTTTTGTTTTTGTTTTTAAAGAAAATGGTACAGCAGAGCTAGGTGGAAAACCTGGGTTTGGTGTATGGTTTTTGAACTATTAATGCCCAGACAAAAAGCTAATACCAGTCACTCATTGATAATAAAGTATTCGTATTATGGTTTTTTTTTTTTTTTTTTAATGTCTTCTTTTTAACAAAGAGGGACATGCAGGGTTTCCGTGGGTTTCTGACCCATCCAGCATCCTCAAACTTGATCTCTAGTCTTCTACCAGGGAAAGAGTAGGGGGGATAAACTGAGAAGGGAGGAAGGGCATATGTTTCCTGTTGAGGCCAGAGAAGGTTCTGATGTTCCCTCCTGCCCATGGCTTCACTGTGTCCACAGGAGAGGGGTGTGTAGAGGGGAAGGAAGCTCTCCCAGTCTAATGGGGGAGGCTCAGGTCCATGCCTCCCATCTCTGACCTGTGCACAAGCTGGAAGAAAACACTAATTCTCACCACTCTGGGGAAATGCCCTGAGGAAGAAAGACAGATAATGGGCCTCGGGCCCACCTGCCCCCTTCGAAAACCCACCTGAGCCCCAGGGAAAAGCTCCTTTTAGGACCTAGACAAGCCACTCTCCCACCCCTCACCAAAGAGCTCAGAACTAGGCCATCTGGGGTTGTATTTATGATTTATGCAAAGGCAGGTTGTTTCTTTCTACTCTATAAAAGGGAAGAGTTGAGATTCTGGAAGAGCAAATGACTAGCTCATCACAGATCGGGGTTAGAAGTCACATTTAATTGTAGGACCAGAGCCATAATAAATCAGTTTTCTCTCTTGAGAAAACTCAAAAAAAAGAAGGCCTCCTTGGCCAGATAACTAAGGGGAACGTTACCTTGTCCATCTTCTTGCTTGGAGATTTACGTTAGCATAGAAAGTGCTCGGAGAAGCCACGTGTATTATCTATCGCTGCGTAATAAATTATCCTAAAACATAGCAGCCTGAAACTAACATTTCTTATCTCTCTCGGTTTCTGTGTTCAAGAATGCAGGAGCAGCCCGGCTGGGTGGTTCTGCTTCAGGGTCTCGTGAGGTTGTAGTCAAGCCGTCGGCCAGGGCTGCAGTCATCTGAGGCTCGTCTGGAGCTGGACGACCCGCTTCCAAGCTCACTCACGTGGCTGTTGGCTCGAGGCCTCAGTCCCTCACCACACGGGCCTATGCACCGGGCTACTCACGACGTGGCTTTCCCCCAGAGCAAGGGATCCACATGAGAGAGACCAAGAGTGACGCTGCCACCCTTTACCACCTTAGCTCGAAAGTGACGTGCATCTCTTCACCGCGTCCGCGGAGCCCTCGAACCGTTCTTGCTGACGATGAGGGAGGGACTAGACGAGAATGTGAATGTCAGGAGGTGGGGATCGCGGCCACCACATCCTCTGAGAAATACACCATTTTACTTTGTTTCCCGAAGTTATTTACCGATGGACTCTTTTCCCCACCCCTGCTCACTCTGGCCCCACACCAAGGCATACTGGTGCCTCTGACATTGCCAAGCCCTGGACACGCCAGGGCGCTCCAGGCTGGGGCCCCGTCCTGAAGGTGCCCACCGGGGATGCCGGCCTTCCTGGGGTATTCTTGGTGTGGGGTCAGTGTGGGGGGTACTTGGGGCTCAGGCAGTTAGCAGAGTGCAAGATGGAACAAGGAGACAGTTCTGTGGGAGTGTTAGGGCTCTGGTCCTCCCGGGCAAGTGACAGGCTAAGGGTGGCAGAGGGGACGGGAGCAAAGGGGTGACACCGTGGGACTGGAAGAGACCAGGAGGCATCCATTGTGTGGAACCCCCAGAGGCAGGAGAAGGTAGTCTGGTCTGAAGGTCTGGAGCCAGGTTGCCTGCGTTCAAATCTGGCATCTGCCACTAGAGTGATTCTGGAGGCTTCTCTACGTAAGGTGGTGTAAGATGGGGATAAAACTCCTGCCTGAGAAGTAGGTTCGAATCCGGAGAAATAAAGACCTCGCATAGTTCCTGGTCCATCATCAGTGTGTATCAGCTGTTAGGCATACAGGGCCGGGACTGGAAAGGGAGGCTGGGGCTCTCAGATGTCAGGATCAGGAGCTGGGGTGACAGTCATGGTGGGGGGGGGCTGGTTTCTGAGTGGGCCAGGGAGGTGATCCGTGCGGGCCTTTAGAAAGCTCTTTGTAGGGGCTTCCTAGCCGGAGGGCTCGGCTGCAGGCGGAAGTGAGTGGACCGAGCCCTGCACCCACCAGGCTCCCCAGCGCTGACTGATGCCAGTCTCTCAAGAGGGACTCTGCTCTCAGAGGAAGCAGCCGGTCACCCCATGATGTCTGGGTGTGGAAGTAATGATCACACTCCCCCTTTATCAGGGAGCAAGAGGGACAGGGATTGACACTCCCACCCATTTCATAGATGAGGAAACTGAGGCCCAGAGCAGGGACGTGCTTACCTCCATCCTGTAATCGTGGGTAGGACCCGGATTGCCCGCTTCCCATCACAGGGTCAACTCTGTGCAGACCAGATAGTAACGTCCTTTTGCCATGTTCCAGATTTTCAGGGTGCCCCCTCAGCCAGATGACATCGATTCTAGAATGAAGCCCCACGGGCCATGCTGTCCTTCAAGGAAAACTTTCTCCTGACTCCCCTGCCAGGCCAGACCCTTTCACTCCCTGCTGCCACCCAGGCCTGAGCCTCCAGGGGCCCAACCCCCGCTCTGCTGTCCCGTACTGTCCAGGCCTTGGTCCTCCTCTGGAGCACTGAGCAGAGCTGAGCTGTTCCACGGGAGGGTGGGCGAGGAGTCCCTGGGTTTTTTTCTTTTTGAGGCAATAACTAGTAACAGGCCCTGTTTGTGAGCCCTTTCTACACGCTGAGAACTGTTCATGCCCCGGGGCTCCAGGAGCGGCTCTGCGGGCACGGTCTCAGTCATGCTCCCTTTCAGATGGGGACACTGAGGCTTACACGAACGCTGTCATTTGCCCGAGCTCCCTGGGGGAAGGAACAAGCCCTCCGTGTCAGAGGCCAGCTGGGGGCTCCTCCTGGGTGGACAGTCTCCCAGCATGGAGCGTAGAGCGCTGAGTTCTGGGGCCCCAGGGCTGTCGACCTCACAGCTCTTTTGCTCCCAGGCCTGCCCCCTCCCCAGGCTGAGGACCTCCCTGAGGTCCTTGGGAGGCCACGAGTGTCAGGGAGAGGTGGCGGGTCTGAGACTCCACTTCCAGCCCCTCAGTTTATGGGTGGGGAAACCAAGTCCCAGACACAAGAGGCTGAGTGGCCGAGGTCACAGAGGGGCGGCAGGACTTGCCCCGCCTGCCCCTTCTCCCAGTCACGGTAAGGTACTCGCAGTAACGCTGCGGTTTCCCCCAGACCACCCAGGGATCCAGTGACTCAGGCTCCAAAGGAGACACTTTCTAAACAAGTCCTGGTCTCTGGAGAGGGCGATGGGAGCCTGGTCCCTGCAGGCCCTGGGAAGTGGGTGGGGCTCAGTGCCTCCCCAAGTTCAGGCCTGGAAGGGGGAGGGAGGGATTTCCTGCTCTCACTAGACTTTTAAGAGAAGGGAGAGTCCCTCCACTGCCCCCTCGCTCCGTTCCACAGCCCACCCCCATCCCTAGTCCCTCCCCTGCCTTAGTGCCTGGGGGGGTGGGGGTAGAGGGGTTGATCTAGGAGTGAGAGAAACAGAACTAGGAAAGAGGGGGGCAGGCCTGGAGATCTTGGTTCAGGCTTCAGGTGACAAAACCCAAGGCCCAGAGAGGAGTGTGAGTAGCCTGAGGTCACCCAGCAAGGTCAGGGCAGAGCCGAGCCTAAACCTCAGGTCTCAGGACACCTGGTCGGGCTGCTTCCCGTGTGTTCGGGCAGATTCCATCAGTGCTCTGGAGGGCAGGCGCACGCCTCTGTTCCGCTCCGAGAACTCCCCGCATGCCCTCCTACCCCCCGTCCTGGAAGCGCCCATACCCACCCCTCCCCCACAGTTCAGGGGGCTTCGCAGCTGCAGCCGCTGGTTCCAATCCTGACTCTGCTGCTTAGCAGTTATATGATTTGAGGCAAGTTATTTCACCGTTCTGTGCCTCAGTTTCCCCATATGAATCCTAATGAGAGCACTCACCTCCTAGGATTGTTGGGAGGACAAGTGAATGAAGGCATGTCAGGCGCTCCGAACGGGCACGTACGAAGCTCTCAGCACGTCACGTACACGTACAAATTACACTCACTAGGATCACCTGGGGCCTGGAAGGTAGTGGGGTTGGCAGGGGGAGCTTTGGCTGGGGGTGAGCGAGTATTAAGTCAAATCCAGGTCCCTTAACTTGCTGTTGGCCTCGGGCAGTCCCGACCTAACTGAGCCTCTGCTTCCTCAGTGGGAGAGGCCATCTGTGACCCACTGGGACATCTGTCGGCGGCCGCACCAGGGGTTCCCCCAGACAGCTGCTGCGGCTCTTCACTGGGCCTCCTGTCCCTCTCCTGCCTCTTCCAACCTACGCTCCAACCAGAGTGATGCTGTGCCCCCAAATCCGGCCCCCCCACGGGAATGCGGCCCCGGCCCATCTCTACCCAGCCAACCGCCTGCAGACGGAGATCTCGTGTCCCATTTGCCGCCACAGCCCTGGGTCAGCCCCACGCCGGGCACAGAGGACGGACTCCCTAGATGTTCGTGGAATAGAAGAGTCACAGAGGTAACGGATGTGGGCATGTCTGATAAATGCTCAAGGACCCAGCGGGCAGCTAGAGGCGTGTGTGTTTATTCTCCTGTGTCTCTATGACAACTCCAGCGGGCTTCTCCGTGCAGACCCCTGAGAACCCTCACTTATCCTCAGGCTCTAGGTTCTGGGGGCTCACGTCCTACAGCCTTATTCTACCCTCTCAGCAGTGTGGTAGTAAGAATTCCTGGTTTGGGGGTTATTCCTTCGATGGCTTAGAATATAGACTCAAAGAACATCCAAGCCGGAAAGGCCCTCAGAGTGCCTCTAGTTCCATCACCGTCACGGAACTGAGGTCCAGAGAGGGGCAGTGTGCCAACCGGGGTCACACAGCAAGACAGTGGTCAATGCGGGCCAAGCCCACGACTTGGAGCTCCTTCCAGAGCTGGTCTCTCAGTGAGGCCGCGAAGGTTGCTGTGAAGCCAACATTGGCCTGAGCAAAGCTGTTGAGGTAAGAAGGGAAGAAGAGCGGGTCATTTTTGGTTTTGTTTTTACTTGTGGTAAAACAGATCTGGCATAAAATTGGCTATTTAAACCATTTTTAAGTATACAGTTCAGTGGCACGAAGTACATTTGCATTGTTACACAGCTATCACCACCATCCACTTCTAGAATGTTTTCATCTTCCCCGTGCTCTTTTGTGTGTGTGTGTGTTACTGTGGTAACGTGAGCAGAACATAAAATTTGCCGTTTCAATCATTTGTTAAGAGTACAGATCGTGGCACTAAGGGCGTTCTCGTCGCTGGGTTTCTGTGTAAAAGGCAAATGAAGATGAAGCTTTACAATTCTCCACCCTGGGGTTTTGAGGCTTTGGCTGACTTCCGGCAGCCGGATGACCCAGGGGAAGCTGTGTGTCACCTTGGCCTGGTCAGGGGCGTGGGGGGGGGGGGTGGCTGCAGGTGCTGGGGAAGGGACTGTCCAGTCCGGGCTGACATCCCCTGGGCTATAGGCTAGAACAGCCTCACAGCCTTGCTGACTGTTTGCAGAGCAGCTCATGGTGAAGCTAGTGGAGTGGAGAGAAAATGCCTAGAGTTACCGAACGCGCGACTGGGAGCTTATGGGCCAAGCAGAAGACATAGATGGCTTTTAATGTGACCTCCCTGGACTGGAGGAGACCAGGCTGAGTGATGCTGTGAGGGACCCCCTGTCTCCTTGGGCCTCAGTTTCCCCTCGAAAACAAAAGGCCTAAACTAGATGGCTCCATGGTGCCTCCAGAGAGCCCCTGCTGTGCACTGCAGAATCTGACGCCCCAAGAGGGGCAGCTGGGGCCGACTTTCAGATTGGACCTCCTGAGAGGTTCTGGGACATTCACTGGTAACAGAATACTTACTTAGTTTGGCAATAGTAATAATCATATTATCATTTACTGAGGGACGTGCTATGAGCTATGTACTTTGTATCATCTCATCTAGTCCTTCTCTCTGATTTATAGATGAGGCTCAGAGAAGTTAAGTAAGTTGCCCAAGGTCACACAGCTAGTGAGTATCAGAGCTAGGATTCCCACCTTGATCTCTCTGGTTCCGGAGCTGGTGTTCCCACCCCCTGCCCTGGGGATGGCAGACCTCAATTTGACTTTCCACAGCTGCTAAGAAGGCAGGCTTTGAAGGCAACTCCCCGGGCTCCAGGCCCAGCTGTGCCTCCAGGTAAGTGACCTTGGGCAAGTCACCTCGAGTCTCTAAGCCTCAGTTTTGTCATTTGTTAGAATGGACGTAAAAATCCTACGCACCTCGCAGAGTGGTTAGGAAGATTGAATTAAATGTGTTTATATGTGTGAAGCAATTAGAATAGAGCAAGCTGGTAGTAACATTTAGCATTTGTTGAATTTTTTAAATATTATGTTTGCCGCCAGCTTTTTTTTTCTTTTTTGGTCAGTTTTGTTTGAACCAGCAAATTGGAAATGTTTATTTTTAATAGTTTCTCTTTCTATTCCTCACCCTCAAGCAATGAACAAAATGTAGCTTTAGGAATGCTAGGAAAACACGCACAGGAACAGCACTGCCCGTGTGCACACAGCCCTCCACGCGCCTTCCTTAGTGTTGGAACAAAAACGTCTCCATGCGTGATCTTTTGTAGACGAGAGAAAAGGTCATTCAGTGTTGGCCGCATTCCTTCATTGTCCAAGATGAGGGGCACCTGGGCGGCTCAGCCGGTTAACTGTCCAACTCTTGCTTTTGGCTCAGGCCGGGATCTCGGGGCTGTGGAATCGAGCCCCTCGTGACGGGCTCCGTTGTCAGCGTGGAGTCCGCTGGAGAGTCCCTCCCTCTGCCCCTCCCTGCGTGCGCTCCCGCTTTCTGTCTCTCAAATAAATACATACAGAAATAAAATCTTTTTAAATACTTGTCTAAGATGGGCAGTATTTGGTGGTTTTTTTTAAGATTTTATTTATTTTTTTATTTATTTGAGAGAGAGAGCGAGAGAGAGCATGCAGGAGTTGGGGGAGGGCAAGGGGGGAGGGAGAGGGACGAGCAGACTCCCCTCTGAGCACAAAGCCCGGAGCGGGGCTCAATCTCAGGACCCTGAGATCATGCCTAACCGATTGAGCCCCGAGGTGCCCCATTTTGGTGTTCTCCAAGTATGTGTATAAGAAGCAGACCCTTGGACATGGGGATCCCACCCACTCCTTGTTTCCTGTCCTCTACCCATGCAGTGGGGATGCTTCCATTCCTGGCCCTGACAGCGGCTATTCTGACTCTCGAAGAATCTTCTGCTTTGTGCTGCCCCAAATATAATGTCAATGAACGTCAAAAACCACATCAGATCCCCAGAAAGCCAAGTGGCGCCAGCTCTGCCTCGGTTACAGGCCTTGGCTGGCTCCTGGGCTCTCCTCGCTCTGGGGCTCCAGGGGGCTGAGGTCTGACCCCTGGGGCTACTCGGCTTCATCTGGGACCATGGTCAGGATCTCTGCCATGCCCTAGCCATGCGAAAGGGTGTCCCCGCCATGGTTTGCAGGGCAAAAGCAGCAGCTGGAGGGTTTTTAAATTGAGGAATTGTCAGTTCACATATTTGGGACCCCATTCTGTCTGAGTCTGAGCCGGGAGAGTCCCAGGGGTGCTCCGCGAGGGGAGGGCTCTGGCCGGCCTGGCTCCAGCCCAAGCCGGCAGTGTCATCACACATCTTCTGGGACAGTTTCTAGGCCTTGGGGGTGGGCTCCCAAGGGACCAGAAGAAGCCACAGTTCTTTGAAGTAAGTCTGCTCTTGAATTTGCCAGGGTTGGGGAGGGAGGGGATACTTGGAATCCAAAGTCCACAGAGCCTCTGAAGACCATCTTTAAACAGAGATTTTTCCACTTTCTCCGTCAAGCCTTAGGCCAGAGCGGCTGCCGCTGGGGATAGAGGGCCAGCTTTGGAGAGGAGTGAAAGCCTGCGGACGAAGGTTTGAATCCTGCCTCCGCCGTTTCCCAGTCTCCGTGAACTTGGGCATGCCACGTGCTCCTTCTGGGCTTCGGCCTTCTCACACGTGACATGGCGAGGATATCCTCTACCACGTAGGGACCAAATGAGAAAGCATGTAGCGTTGGGAGACAATTCTCCATGGATCTCTCTGGAAATCTTGCAAGCAAAGGCACTGACCACCTTTGTTCTAGATTATCTCTTCGAGGAGGCATGGCAGCCAACAGCCATAGAAGGTTGCCCTTTGTGCGAAAGGGCGGGCGTGTTGACTGCCCACTGTCATCAAAGTTTTGGGTTCCCGAAGCTCAGGCTTCCTCCCCTCAAAAGCACCCCACCGAGTGCGCCGATGTCACCTTCTGTCTTCGCACAAGGAAACCAAGGCAAGCGAGGTGCTCATGCTACTAGCTGTGCTATGACCAGTAGAGACCTGTTGTCTCTGACTCAGGAATCTGGGGTCTTCTGCCAGCATCCGGGAAAGGGGGAAAGCAAACCGTTATGTTGCAAATAGGGTACAATCTCAGATCCTCACAGGTCTTGACAGTGATGAGGATGGGGCGCTGGAAGAGGAAAGAGGAGGGCGTCCCAAGACAATGAGTGGGATTTTGGGGGAAGTCCATGAAAATCAGTAGCAAATATGTTGACCAAATCGTATGGCCAAGTGGACAGTCGACGACCCTCTGTTTTACTGCCTTTGGATGAAGAGGAGCTGGGGGGGGGGCAGGCTGAGCACCGGGAAGAGGCGCAGAGTGGCCCAAACCGTGCCCTGCTGCCTCTCCTCCGGGGGGCGGGACGCTCACCAGTCTAAGGCCAGTCTCACCTCCTCCCGTGCGAACGGCTCCTCCTAGGACTGCCCCGGGGGCAGGGGCGGCGCTGCCTCTCCCACAGCAGCTTTGGGGGGCCCTCACACCGGGGGACGGGAGGGAAACTCATGACTGCTGTGGGCAGAAACCAAAGGGGTTCTTAGAACCTTGGCTGGTTCACTTGGAGACGAGAGGGTGGGCGCATCACGCTGGCTAAGGACGAAGGACGGCCCGGCCCCGCTCGCCGTCCGCAGTGCCAACTTTGGATCCGCTCAGAGACAAGAAAGGTCTATCAGTGGGTCCTGCCACCATGAAGGAACGTTGACCTTCTTGGGGAAATTAGCCCCAGACAGAGAGACTCCCAGAGGAAACCCAAGGCTCTGAGGTCGGGTTTGTCCCGATGGTGTCCACGGACTGCTGTGGCTGTTCGACCTTGGTGCCAGCTCGGCAGAGCTGAAAATGGGCACCGTCACTCTGCTCCGTGGGCAGAAGTCTAGGCTGTTCTCGCAGCTCCAGCCAACACTCCCCTCGCTGAAGCTCCGTGTCCTTTTCCCGGCCGCTGGGCAGAGCCAATGAGGGGCTGCTTCCTCTACCACCTGGGAAACTACAGGCTGGTGGATCGAAGACACCACTCCACCGGGTCACAAACTGCGGGCAGAGGTGGAAGCTGCTGGTGGGACTGTGGGGGTCAATCCTGCCGATGCCCGTGTTGTCTGATGAGACCGCCCTGACCGTGGCTGCCCGGACCTGTCATCCTGCCAGATGTGGTCGGACCCCGACCCTCGGAGACCCGCGCGAGTAAGGGACTCTGAGCTTCGCACCGCACGCCGCGCTGGGAGCTCTGGCCAAAGCCGACCCGGCGGTCTCGTGGTGGGCGTGGTCCCTGCGCCCCGGAACTTTGACCCTGTCTTGTGACTATGGGCGGGTGCCTCCGTGCTGTTGACACTTGTCCAGGTTAGGGTGGGAGCGTTCCTGTCCGATCAGCCTGCCGAGTCCAGCCACAACATTGTGGCCCTTGAAACCAATCACACCAGGTTTTCGCTCTCTGGGACATTTACAGGGTGACAGCGGCGGTGTGCCTTTTACCCCAGAAGGCCACTCCACAAAGGGCTGACAGTCGCGGTGTTCGGTGACCTTTCCCACTCCCTCCCGTTCACAGGGATGGCCTTGGCGAGTTCCCCACTCAATTTCCCACACCTCCTCGTGGTGCAAACTCCTGACAAAGGCAGTTTGGTCATCGGTTGTGACTGTCCCCACAAAAGGCTCATCTGCTGGGCCAGCTCCTGGGGAATGACCAGGAGGAGAAGGGTGTGGGGTTTAGAGACCTAGTCTGAGAACGTGCCATTCCGCCTACCCATTCCCAGACAGGCTGCTTCTTACGTTCCCGCATAGCCAGGCTCGCTGGTGAACTTCATGCTTGGGAGTCTGGCCTCAGGAGGACTCAAGCTGAATTCTGGTTCAGTTTTATAAAAATGCCCTGTCACTCTTGCACCTGGGCCTTCTGAGAGAAACGTCTGGGTGCAAATAGGTGTGTTTGGAAAAGAGGTGGACTGTAGGGGCTCCTGAGTGGCTCAGTTAAGTGTCTGACTCTTGGTTTTGGTTCAGGTCATGATGTCAGGGTCGTGAGCTCAGGCTCCATGTCCGGCTCCCTGCTCGGTGAGGAGTCTGCTAAAGTTTCTCTCTCTCCCTCTGCCCCTCCTTGCGCTCGCTCCAGCTCTCTCTCTTTCTCTCTCTCTCTCAAATAAATAAATCTTTAAAAAACAACAAAAAAGGAGAGGTGGAGCCACTAGAATAGAACTCCCTCCCTCCCAGCAGACGGGGCCCTGCGCGGCCCTCCCACACTCAGTGCCCGTGCCTTCCATCTCCTGACTGCGGGGTTAGCCACCCCACCAGGCAGCTCCAACTCTGGTTTCCTGAACCTTCCTCCCCAGCCACGGTGTTGGGAGAAACAGCAAAAGATAGCCCCCCCAGACCTTTGCCCCAGCCCTCCCCCCACCATGCCGGCATCTGGTGGGGCTGATGGATGGCACCTGACACCTAGTGTTGACAGGACACACGGGGCTGACTAGTCCTGGGAGGAAGTCTCTCTAAAACCAAGGTGATTTGTTACACAGCAATATGTAACGGATACACTCTCCGTGTTCCTGTTTCACGCTCACCACAATGCTTCGGCATCTGTGGGTTGATGCTGGCCTTACCGGTGAGAAGCGAAAGCCCAGAGAAGTCAAGCTGTTGCCTAAGGTCACACAGCCAAGTGGTGGTGCAGGTTGTAACCAGGTCTTCCTGCCTCTTGTTTCTGTGCTTTCCGGATTGCACCTTGCTAGTTTTCCCTCCTCGGAGGTGCTGGGATTTTTCCTGTGACTCGCAGACACTGGTCCATAGAATTTCATGCTTCTCAGCCTGGGCTCTGGCTCTGGACGCTATGGTTGGGAGGCTTAGCAAGCTGGGGGAGCATGGAGTAGCCAGTGGGCTCCCTAATACCGCCTCCCCATATGGGGAGGCTGGCCTCGGTTTCTTCATCTGTGAAATGGGTCTAAGACTCCAGACAGGTTGCAAAGAACAAATGAACTCAGGAGCAGAAAGTGCTTTGGAAAACTAGAGGTACAGATGTGCACATTGATGTGGTCTGAGACATGGCCCAGGAGAGGATGAAGGGCTTGGCGGAGGACCTGGGATGAATAGGAAGCAGAAAGGGTCAATCAGACACAGGGTCTGGGCTGGGATTCCCTTATGAACTGTTGTCAGCTGTGATGCCACCTGACTTCTTGTGTCTGAAATCCTGGACAGTCCTCTGGGGTAACCAGTGCCTTTTCTAGACTCTCCCTCTAAAACCCTCATCCCCTTTAGAGCAGTGGGATTTTACCCACATAGCCTGAGCCCCTTCCACGTGTGGGAAGCTTACGTACATGATCTAATGGAATACTCACACCGAACACTCACTAACCTCTTTATATATCTGTCTGTCCCATTTTACAGATATGGACAAATGAGGCTCAGAGGAGCTCAGTCGTTTGCCTAAAGTCTCATGGGAGGTAAGGGACTGAGCCAGGGTTTGGACTGAGATTGTTCTCGATTCAGAGTCTGGTTGCCTTTGGGCTCCTTGGTTTTTTATACACTTGGCTTTCACCCCCGAGAAGCCAAGCTCTGTGAGATTGGGGTCTGGGCACAGGGGTCCCAGAATCCTCCCCTGTGGGTGGGATTCCAAAGTGACTGGCAGCCAGGTGCCCACAGGCCGGACTTCTCTTCAAGGAGGGGCTGAGAGGAGCCTTCCCAGAGTACCATGGCTCTGTGTACGTGATAACCCTTCTGTGACGTCGCTACAACTGTCTCATAATGGGTCCCCCCACAGGCCTCCAGGAGCTCCCTTTGTTCCCCTCTACGCCTCAGCCAGAGGGATCTTCTTAGAATGCAGCCCTGGCCAAGTCCTTCCCCTGCATAAAGCTATCTGTTGGCTGCCCACTGAAGTCCAAGCTCCTTCCGGGACATTAAAGGCCCTCCTTGGTCTGCAGCCCCCCATCCCTTCTAGGCGGAACCTGTTCCCTAAATAAGAATGTTCCCTAAATGGGCCGGACTGATATGTGACTCCAAGCCTCTGCCCGTGCTGTTCCCTCTTCCTAGATGCCCTTCACCCACTCCGTTGCCTTGATTGTCAAACTCCCTTCTATTCATTAAAAGTCGTAATCCCTAGTCACATTTCCTGTATTTATCAGGAGACACGTGCACGTGGCACAAAATGGCATATAGAGAGGATGGTCTCCTCCCTCTCCCCCCTCCCGGGCCCCGCCACGCAGGCCCCTTTGGGTTCGCTGGTTGTTGGCTGCCTTTGTGTCCCTTAATATCTTCACTCCTCAATGCTTCAGCTCACCTGTCCTTTCCCGTGGGACCCGTCTCCTGACGGCTCCCCCTCACCTGGCCCAGGCCGACCCTGACAGCAGAGTCTCACACGGCACCCAGACCTCCCTCCCATTCGAGCCTTTTATCTGACTGTCTGCTGCTCGGCTGGCTTGGGAGCTGCTTGAGGGTGGTGAGTGTGTCGGGTCGGTTTCTGGGCAGATTCTGGGCAGAGGGCCCTGGGGCACAGTGAATGCGAGTTGAGGGTATGGTGCACGCGCGCGTGTCTTCAGGTGGTGACAGCGGAATGCCTGGGGCTGCTGCACTTCCCAAGGTCCCCTTGTGCTAAGGAAGGATGAGCAGTGCTAGGGACACGCAGGAGAGGGCAGGGGGCGGAGACGCGAGAGAAAGCTACATCTTCACCTCTCGCTATAGAGCAGAACAAGTTCCAGATGCGTGATGAGACTGCAAAATGTGAAAACAATGAAACCATGAAATAACTAGAATAAAATGTTGATGATTTTGATCTCTGGCTGCTAAGGGCTGCTCGAAGCAACAGCGGTAATGGAAGAAATTATCATGGAAAAGATGTATGTATTTGCTTACTTAAAATTAGGAACTTCTGTACGTCCAAACATACCATAGATGAATTCAAATAAAAACAAATATGTAAAGAGCACTTGCAAATCAAAAAGAAAGAAAATCTAAAAACCTCAATAGATTAAAAAAAAAAAATCCTCGATAGAAAGAACGTAGGCGGTGGACCTGGAAAGAAAGTTAACAGAAGGAAAACTGTAAGTGACTAAGTTTATGTTTCAAAGTAAGTAACTAAGAACAGGTGTAACCTGGTTAGAAAACAAAGGATTCATTTGAAATAGTGAGATGGTATTTTTCACTTACTGCTTTACCCAAACCATATACGGGTAAAAAAATAGTGCTCCACGGGACTGAGATAAAGTGAGACGAGCAGGATGAATGTTCTTCTGTACCGAGGGCACTCGAAACGGGGCGGCGTTCAGGAAATCGGTTTCTCAATACAGCTCAAAAGCCTTAAAGATGTTTATGCCCTTTGTTCTAGCAATTCTGCCTCTGGGGATCTTTCCTGAGAATACTCTTTTTTTTTTTTTTAAAATAACAGCAAAACTCTATAATGGTCTAAATATCCAATAACAAGGAATTACAGAAATGATGGCCCATCTATGTGACAAAACATCACACAGCCTTTAAAACTCATGCTTAACCAAGGCACCTGGGGGGCTCAGTCAGTTGAGCGTCCGACTCTTGGTTTCGGCTCAGGTCACGATCTTCAGGGTCGTGGGATCGAGCCCCGTGGCAGCGGGGAGTCTTGTGGATTCTTTCTCTCCCTTCCCCAGCTCTCTTTCTCTCACACAAATAAAAAAATAAATCTTAGAAAACAAACGAACAAGCTCATGTTTAACCACTCCTGGCAATTGCACCTGGGAGGACAGGAGGGGAGTTCAAGGTGCAACTAGGTTGGTTTTCCGTGCACTTTGTATTTCTTGGAACTATTTACCGTAAGTGTGTGTTTTTTAATGAAAAATATCATGTTTTAGAATTATTTTTAATTATTTGGAGGAGTTATCATGTTGTAAGGCCGAATGGGAAAAAAGCAGGTGATAAACCAACATAGAGAGAATACGATACCCCATTTACTCACATACATAGATGTTCCGCAAGCGCTGGATTCAGCCCCCGCCCTTACGAAGCACCGGATGTACGCGTGCACGTTGCGGTTAGGTGTCGATGCGTGTACACACACACACACACACACACGCACACACACACGTCTGCTGGACCTCGAGCAAAGCCACGGTGCTGGAGGGCTCCCATCTTGCGTAAGCCCCACGTCGTGGCTCTAGATGACAGGGCCACAGCTCGACTTTCTTTTTTTTTTTTTTTTTTAAAGATTATTTATTTATTTATTCGACAGAGATAGAGACAGCCAGCGAGAGAGGGAACACAAGCAGGGGGAGTGGGAGAGGAAGAAGCAGGCTCATAGCGGAAGAGCCTGATGTGGGGCTCGATCCCATAACGCCGGGATCACGCCCTGAGCCGAAGGCAGACGCTTAACCGCTGTGCCACCCAGGCGCCCCACAGCTCGACTTTCTAACTGGGCTTCCTGCCCTCCCTATGGCCCAGTAGGCAGCAGTGGGAGTGGGCAGGGTGGGGGCGGGGGGAAGAGAGGAGGATGCCCCCAGTCCTCGGGAGGTGATGGGGTGCATCTCAGCCTCATTCGGCTTTCAGAGAGGACCCCACCCTGACTAATGAGGCTCCTACCATTCCAGATGCCCCGCAGACCCACCCGTGTCTGCCCAACAGCAGGTTTGGCGAAGACGTGACATGTTCTAAGAACAGAAGACCACGTCCTACAGATGCTTCCAGGTAACTGGTTTCCACTCGTCCAGTCACTGGATTCATGTGTGATTTGTTTTGGGGGTTTTTGGGATGCAGAGGATTTTCTGAGCCTCAGCACGGAAACCCTGATTCACAGACAGGCTCAGCACTCCTTGGGGGCCTGGAGGGACAGCACAGGCAAGATGACGGGGCAGTGCTACGCCAGACATGTCGGTCATGCACCCTGGCGGTCAGGCCACGGAAGAGCATTTAGAAGAGAGGAATAACGATGATAAGAAATAATAAAGCAACGATCATTTATTGAGTATCTATTATATGCCACGAATTATCTCATTAAATTACTCCGCCGTCCTTGTGGAGTAGGTAGTGTTCTGCCCGCTTCATAGGTGGGGAAACTGAGCCTCAGGTGAAATGACCTGGCTGGATACCTGGCAGGTGAACGGCAGAGTTTGAGTTCAAATCCAGACGGTTCCGTCTCCCAAACTGACGTCCAGAGCATACCTGGCATGTGTTGCTCTCGGGGTGAGTTGCTGGAAACAGGTGGACTCTAGGAGTATCAACTGAACGCCAAGCCCCGGCTCAGATGCTTCTATATGGTATCTCGTTTAATCCCCAGAACGGCCTCTGTGGGGTACGTGTCATTATTGTCCCTTTACAAAGGAGAACACTGGGGCTCAGAGGTGTGTCCAAGATCACATGGGGCCAAATAAAGGTCTTTGTACGGAAGCTTTATGGGGAGAATGAGTCAGGAGCAGCCTGGACCCAGGATCAGAGCCCCCAGAGCCAGAAAAGACTGGAGAATGGGCGGGGCTGCTCCTGGGACACCGTCTCCACCCACGGGAGGCCTCAGAAGGTCCAGAGTAACTATGACTTTGGACAAGCCACCACCCCAGCCACTAATACTATGGAAAAGTATCATGACGGTTAAATGAGATCATGCACATGACAGGTGTGGAGAGACACCGGGCTCCGGGAGACGCTGGCCCAGGTGAGGTCCCACCTCTCCTGCCCACTTTCCCTTCCCTACCGGCCTCAATCAGTGGGTCAATGCTCCCGGTGGGCTAGAAGACCAGACTGGCAGCCCACCCTAGCTGTCCCTGTCCCTGACCCACACCAGTAGGTCGTAAGGATTCATAGAATGAGAGCCCACTGATCTGCTTCCTAGGCTCTTGACCTTGTCCTCGGTCCGGACTACCAGGGCAGGCTGGGGTCAGGGGGTGCTGACCGGAGGGTCTCTGGGAGCCTCCCCAGACCCAAGTGAGCCCCCAACCCGGCCTCACTCCCCCAGCCTGTGCCGCCATCATGCTGAGCCTGGGGATAGGCAGCTGCATGCAAAGATTCTGGGGGCCAAGGCAGTCCCTGGGCCACTGCTCCAGGGACTGTCCCTGAAGGCTTTCTCAGAGGGACAGCCCCCAAGCACATTCCAGGTGACATACCATTTTCCTTTCTCCCACAGCCCCTGGCAGGGGCCCTCCCGCTCCAGCAGGGGACAGGAAAGTGACTCAGCTCCCCAGCCCCCTCCTCAGACTCACAAGCTCGCTCGCAGCCTTGCTTTGGAAAAAGGGTGGTTTTCATTTCTTTCCTTTCCCCCCGCCCCTTCAAACACTCTTCCTTGTCTGTCCCTGGGTTCTTTCTCCCACGGGCCTCCCTGGTCTGGGCCAGGAGACTGTGGGCAGCCCTTCTCCATCCTCTCCCGGTGGAGGGTCCCGCCGTCAGGGCGGGCTGTGCGGCCCTACTGTGCGTGGTGGGAAAGAGGCCGGACTCCGGAGGCCCCAGCTGGCCCCCTATTATATCGGCTTCTATTAAATTGAAACCCATAGCACGTCTATTACACAATAAACCACAGCTATTTCATGGGTCAAATTAAGTTTTATTTGGGCAAATTACAACCTTTCCTACAGTCGTGCCTTTGTGAGGCCAGTCCTTTTTAATAAAAGCAAGCATTTCTGGGGCTGGCCCGGCTGGACCAAAGCTCCGTGGTGGGTTGGGGGCTCAGGCCAGGGCTGGCAAGAGGGTGGGAGTGTGTGTGTGTGTGAGACGATGGGGGAGAGAGAGATGGGAATTCTTGGGGCCCTTCTGGGGAATGGATTTGTCCATCTTTCCCCGCTGCTTCCCCATCCCGAGGTTACCATGGAAGCCTGCAGAGAAGTTCTCATTTAACAAGAAAAAGGCAGCAGCAGTAGCAGTGGGAAAGCATTTCCCGGAATCCAGGAGGAAGCGTGAGTCACCAGGCCTGCTCAGTGAGCCCTGCGTGGCCACCACGGACCCAGCCCAGGAGGCCTGGAGCACAGGGCCAGCCACCAGGACTGCACCAGGCTGCCCGCATAGACATGCCCACTGCCCAGGCTGACGCAGACTCCAGGAATGCAAACAAAACTGGGTGGAGGGGCCTTCTGAGGGCCGGGGCACTGGGCCAGACCAGAGGGGGCAGGCTTGGAGGAGAGGCCTGTGGAGGGGCCTCGGGTCTCAGAAGAGCCCCTCGCTGGTATGCCTGGAGCCCAGGCCGGTGGGAAGTCTCCTGCCTCCCCGTGTGACCCGGTCTGGCCCTGCCAGCTCTGGCTTCCGGGCTCCTCCTCACAGGGCGGGGGCTGGAGCTCCCCCAGATCAGACACGATCTCAGCATGGGTCCTGGACCAGCAGCATCCGCATCACCTGGGAACTGGTCAGCAATGCAGATTCTCAGGCCCCACGCCAGCCCTACTAAGTCAGAAACTCTGGGGGTGGGGTCCAGAGACCTGAGTTTTACCAAAGCCTGCAGGCCGTTCTGAAGCTCGGCAGGTTTGCGGACTGCCGCTCTTGGGGATCTGTAAGTCCCCTTCGAGCCCACATCGGCTGGTTATTCATTCAAAAATGAAGAGGTAATGCTTACTGGGTGCCGGATCCGGGCTAACTGCTTTGCACATTTACTTCCCACAAGTACCCTGTGCGGGCAGTTTCTGTGATCATGTCTCCGTCTGACAGGCGACCTAAGTGCTGCTTTGCAGCCAGTGTTCTGGGATCTAGCGGTGATGGAAGGTGCTGGGCCCAACGCGCAGACTTGGTCTGGGCTGGGTAACTGCTTTATGCGGCTGACCTTTCCCTACGTAGCTGGGCAGCTTTTCCTAAGAGCCCCCCAGAGGTGGCGGTGGGGAGAACTCTTACCCAGAACTGGGGAACACAGACGGAGCCAGGCAGGTGGAGTGAGGGAAAGAGGAAGGGCCAGGAGGAAGCTGGGCTGCACAGAGGTGAGGCCTCATGAAATCTTGTTCTTCAAGAGTGGTCCCTCGACCAGCAGCAGCAAAATGGCCCAGGAGCCAGTTCAGAATCTTGAGCCCCACCCCAAACCTACTAAATCCGAATCTGCATTTTAACCAGATCCCTGGGGGTTCCTGTGCATATTCAAGCTTGAGAAGCACTGGGTGGGGCGCCGAGGCACGTCCCCAAGCCCCTAACTGCCACAGAGGGGGACAGGGGGATAGGATCTGGGATGCCCACCAGGCTGAGCCCAGCTCCCCTGGGAGCTCCTGCTACTCTGTCAGTCAGGACCAACAGCCCCTCGGCAAATTCTGGAGCTCAAGGGCACGGGGAGGGGGGTGGGGAGACGTCAGTCCTTAAAACTCAAACCAGGATAGTGGGAGGGCCCCTGCCCCTGCCAAGTGTCCCCCTCCCAAGGTCAGGGATCTTCACTTCCTCTACCCTCTCTTCCTGGGTTCAAACCCAGGCTCTGCCATTTTCCGATGGTGATCCTTGCTGTGGACTTCGGGGAGCTTCCACTTTCCTTTTCTGTAAAAGAAGAATGACGCTATTTCCTAGATGATACATTTGGTGTGCGCGTAGATTAAATCAGCGGATACCCAGAAAGGACTTCGAGCAGTACTTGGCACGTAACTCCATTAACCCAAGCTCTTTGCTTTCAGCCTTCCTTTGTTCCCTCGTCTGGGTGGCCCTTGGGCTGGGGGTGGGGGGGCTGGAAGAAAGGGGTTGCCGATGGAGGAATGCTGAGCGCCAAGGCAACTGGCTTGGATTCTGGAGGTGACAGGGGCTCCCGCGGGGACAGAAGGAAATGTGTTTGTAGGATACCTGTGATGCGCCAGGCTCAGTGCCAGGCATTTCCCTCCTCCCCACAGTTGGAAAGTACTCTTCCTTTCTGAGCTTACAAAGGACGGAGGCCCTAGAAGTGTGGTGAGCAGCCCAAGGTCAGTCAGGGAAGTGTGGAGCCAGCTCTTGGGGGATCGGACCGGCCAGCCTGACCTCAGTCTTACCCACACTTCACATGACCCCACGCTTTTACCTCCCCTGCAGCCCCGTCTGGTCCCTCAAAGAGGTAAGGGGATCCAGAAGACTAGAACTGGCAGAGGAGTGGGAAGGCGGACGGGGCCTGCAGACATGGTTCGCAGCTCTTTCCCTAGGGCCTCAGTTTCCCCAGGGTGTTAGCTTCGTCTTGCAGGAGCAGGGCAAGTGTGCTGAATGGACCTATAGTGGGTTGAGCTGCTCCTGGATTTACTCTACAGCACAGTTTGCCTGTCCCTCTGTCCCATGACTGGATGGCAGGCATTTGGCGCATGTGTTAAAAATGCCAGCAAGTGGTGGGGGTGTGGCGGGGTGGGGGGTACTTTTGGTTTCTGCTCTGATGCATGAAGAGCTTGGAAATTGTCACTCCCATCCTCACACAAGAGCAAGCTGAATAAGCCCCAAGTCAACGGCTTTTAGACACATCAGGGAATGAGGGTCAATGGGCCAACTGCCCCTCGGAAACCTGGCGAGATGGGTGAACATGGAGAATCAACCACGATCAACTTCTCTGAAGCAGACCCACCAGAGCCAGTAGCTCTTCGGAACACTTAAGTGGTAACTTTCTATCCTCCCTCTCCGCAGTGATAATTTTAAAAACACGCTTTCGAGGTACAGTTGACACATTATGATTGACACACAGAAAGCTGTAGTATTTAGCGTATGCAACGCGATGCGTTTGCACGTAAGTATGCACCCATGACACCGTCAGCACCATCTGGGCCATAAACAGCCCCATCATTTCCAAAAGTTTCCTCCCATTCTCTTTCTTAAGGTGGTATTATTATTGTGTTGTTGCTCTTCAATGGTAATTTTGATGACCTGCTGGAAGCTGAGTACGGACCGGGTTGAAAGTTACAAACTTGGCCCATTCCTAGGCACGCCCATACTTTCATGGGCTTTACCCCCAGGAGTCCTACCCAGTTCACATAGTGAAGATCAGAGAAAAACCCCTTCTGTTTTGGGCAGAAGAAATAAACACTTTGAAATATGCCCAGAACTTTTTCCATAACAAAGACCTACCCTTCAGAAGAAACTGCTTTCCCAGAGCCTTGTCTGATCGGGGGAAGGACAATTAGACAATCCCAGCCCTTTCTAGCCTTCCCATGTCATTTAAGGAGGGAAAAAAAAGGGCTAAATATGCTTCTGAAGGTCACAGCCCAGGGACACAGGCCAACAAAAAAAGCTGAGATTTAATGATAAAAGAGTACAGAATGCTTCTCCTCCCCAACAATTTACCACCAACGCAGCAGGACTCCAGTGTACTAACGGTGGATTACAAGGGAAAGAACTGCAAGATGCAGATTCTCTTTCAGAAGACGTTCTTAGGGAAACCCAAAGGCAACAGGGCAGGAAGCAAACGAGTGAGGAAATTCTAGGATGCCGAAGCCCTGGCACCCCGGCTACAGCAAATCTCAAACGTAGTTCAGCTCCTAGCCAAATTAACATAAAGCCTCATACTAAAAGCCTAATTGCCTTGGTTTCTATAACCTGATATATCACATCTAGGTTTCCACAAAAAATTGTAAGGCGTGTAAACTGAAAGTCAAGGAAAAACACTCTGAAGAGATGAAGGAAGTAACGGAATCAGACTCAGATAACACAAAGATTTTTGGAATTAAACAGATAGGAGGTTTAAAATAACCATGATTAATATTCCAGTGGAAAAAGGAAACAACATGCAAGAACACATGGGTAACGTAAGCAGAGAGACGGAAACTTTAAGAATCAACAGGGAATGTGAAAATCGGAAACACTAACAAAAATGAAGATGTCTTTGATGGATCCATGAGCAGAGTGGATTGGCCAAGGAAAGAATCCGTGAGCATGAAGATATGTCAGTAGAAACTTCCCAAACTGAAATGCAAAGAGAAAAAAGAATGGGGGGGGGGGGGAGAAACAGAATGTCCAAGAACAGTGGGACAGTTATAACAGGTGTAACCTGCACATGATGGGAACACCCCGTCACCGAAACTAAGGGAATCTGTCACCAGTAGGCCTGCCTTCCAAGCAATGTTAAAAGAAGTTCTTTGGAGAGAAGGAAAATACGTAGATCAGAAACCTGGATCTATGGGGAGAAAGAAGAGTATCAGAGACGAGATAATGAAGATCAAATAAAATCTTTTATTTTTCTTACTTTTTTTTAAAGATTTTATTTATTTATTTATTTTAGAGAGAGAGTGTGTGTGAGCAGAAGGAGGGGCAGAGGGGGAGGCAGAGGCAGAAGAGAGTCTTAAGCAGACTCCCTGCTGAGTGCAGAGCCCAGCACAGGGCTACCTCTCATGACCCTGAGATCATGACCTGAGCCAAACACCAAGAGTCAGATGCTTACCCTACTGAGCCACCCAGGTGCCCCTTATTTTTCTTATTCTTAATTGATCTAATGGATAAATGTTTGTAGTAAAAATAGCAAAAATAGTAGCAAAAAAAGAAGTATTGGGTGATTATAGCCTTTGGATACTGACATGAATACCAGCAATGTCACGAGGGTGGGGGTGGGCTGGGAGCGTATCGCTGTTAGATACCGTGAAGCCGCGCTGCGCTATTGGAAGTGAGCTTAGATTCATTGTAAAGGTATGTTGCAAACACTAGCGCAGCAACTAAAAAAATTTTTAAAGGAATTTAATTGCTATCATAAGAGGGGGGAGGAAATGAAACCACATAAAACCAGAGAAGGCAGAAATAGAGGGGAAGATTAAGAAAAGAAACAAGTGTAACAAACAAAAGAACAGTTACAAATATGGTTGATATTAATCCAACCCTATTAGTATCGACTTAAATATGAATGGTGTAAATATACCAATTAAAAAACAGACACTACCAGAGGGGGAAAAAAAAAAACCAAACAAGACTCAACTAGCTGTTGTCTTTAAGAAGCCCACCTTATTATTTATTTATTTGTTTATTTACTTACTTATTTTTTAAAGATGTATTTATTTGAGAGAGAGAGAGCAAGCAAACAAGCATGGGCGAGGGGCAGTGGGAGAGGAAGAGAGAGGCACAAGCAGACTCCACGCTGAGTGCAGAGCCCGATGTGGGTCTCGGTCTCACAACCTTGAGATCACGATCTGAGCTGAAACCAAGAGTTGGATGAAGCCCACTTTAAAAAGAGAGACACAGATACATGAAAAGAAAAGCAGTGGAGAAAGATACACCATGCTAACACTGATCAGAGGAAGCTAGAGCAGCTACGGTAATTTCAGACTAAGCAGACTTCAAAACAAGGAAATCGATCAGGGATAAATGGGCATTGCATTTGACAAAGGGATGAATTCTTCAAGGAGATAAAATAATCCTTAATGTGCACGTACCTAATAAGAGAACATCAAAGTCCATGAGGCTAAACACTGAAAGATCTGCAAGGAGAAATAGACAAACCACCAGTATACTTGGGGATTCACACCCCACTGTCGGTAACAGACAGATCCAGTGGGAAGAACGTCAGCAAGGACATAGTTGAACTAAACAGCACCAACAGGGGCGCCCGGGTGGCTCCGTTATTAAGCATCTGCCTTTGGCTCAGGGCGTGATCCCAGAGTCCTGGGATCGAGCCCCCCATCGGGCTCCTCTGCTGGGAGCCTGCTTCTTCCTCTCCCACTCCCCCTGCTTGTGTTCCCTCTCTCTCTGGCTGTCTCTATCTCTGTCAAATAAGTAAAATCTTAACAAAAATAAAATAAACAGCACCATCAATCAACTGGATTTAACTTATAGAAAACATCATCCTATAATGGCAGAATGGACATTCTTCTCAAGTGCGCATGGAACATTCACCAAGATAGACCACAGACTGGACCATATAACCCATCCTAACAAATTGAAAAGAACAACATCTGGGTAACGTCTAGGGGATGGACATTTGGTTCCATTTCCTTATAGACCAAGTCATTGTTTAAGGAACAGGGCCTCTGAAGCCCGACAGGCCCGGGGTGCAATTCTGGCTCCATTGCTCACTTGCTGTGTGACCTTGGGCCAATCACTTAACCTTTCTGAGCCCCAGGTCCTTCATCTGTAGTGTGGGGATGATAATAGTAACTACCTCGTGGGTCAGATGTTACATGCATGAAATAAGACATTCCATGGAAGGTGATTGAAGCCTTTCTCAGATCAAGGTAGGGCCTCAACGAATATTTCCTGCTCACTCATGGTGTTAGTAAGAGGGAAGGAACACCTTACAGAGCTCTTGCTGTGCACCACCCCCTGCTGGTCACTGGGAGCCTCAGACCTCAAACACCAGCTTCCCTCCAGGGCTCCCACCAGGAGATGAGTCACACTTCCAAACTTGGGGAGCAGGTGCCCCCAGTGCAGTGCAAGTCGGGCTCAGCTGAATTCATAGGTGCAGAGTGGGAAGCGTTTCCGACATGGGGCATTTGAGGTGTCCTTTCTAAACCGAGAGCACAGCCTGAGCAAGCTGAGCATGGTAGGTTCCAGAATGAGTGAGCAGTCTGGTGTGGCTTGTGGACCCCACAAAGGGTCATGGCTAAAAGGTCAGGGTACAGAGGTTACTTGGCCCAATCACTTCATTGTGGAAATGAGCAACCTGAGGCCCAGAGAGGGAAGAAGGGACTTCCCCCCGCCCCCGGCCGTTGTCATACTGCTCCCTGTGTTTCTATCCGGGACCTAGCTGAACTTAGAGAATGAGAGCTTGGATTAGGCAGAAGGATAATTGAGTGATGACTGGTATTGATGACAGATTAATATGTGTTCGGAACTCCTGCAAGGGCTCTCCAGGAGATACGCGATTTTATTCTCAAAAGCAATCCTGTGAGGCAGAAACCGTTATTCCCATCTTATCATTGAGGAAATGGAGGCTCCAGCGCTTTCGGGATTTTACCAGACACTGTGGATGCCTCTTCCGCACCCACTCCTGAATGTCCGTCTCCCTTGCTGGCAGAGCAGCAATGCTGTTCCTCTGTCTTCCTAAGCCCACACCCGGAGGTTCCCAGGAGCGGCTCTGGTCTCAGCCCACCATGGAGATTGGTTCAAGGGCAGATTGGTTCAAGGGCAGGAGGGATGCCTCCTGGCCCTCCTATAAGTGGAAGGAAGCTAGAGGAATTCTGGAAGGAGTTCCTTGATTGTTTGAGAGAGATGGGGTTTGGCAGGGGAGCGCCACGGAGCACCTCTGTACATTGTGGGGTTTGCATGTGATGTTGGAACCAAGGCGGCCACCTTAGGTGCATGAGGGGACACGTCTCAGAACAGTGTGACCCTACGGAAGATGCAGAGCAGAGGCAGCAATTAATGGGGTCCTGGGAGATGTGGCTGAGCTGCTTGAATTAACTAAACCCAGATGTCATTCATCTCACCTCCTTGACACATGAGCTCTTAAATCTCCTTTTCACTAAGCTGGTAGCGTCAGGGTTTTCTGCTCCTGGCCACTGAAAGTGGTCTTGTTGGTGTAAGCATGAACTCCAAACCTCTCCCCATGTCATGCAAGGCTCAGACCCCTGCACCGTGTTTCTCATCAATACCCACTGTCTAGCCAGAGTTGGCAACTTGCTAATCCCAGGCTGGGCCGTGTTCTCTGGGGCCTCCGGGCCTTTGCACATGCTGTTTTCTCTGCCTGAAGTGCCCTGCCAGGTGTCAGTGCTACACATGTGCCCTCTTCTCTTGAGAGCTGGCTGCTCTGTCACCTTCTGTGCAGATCCCACAGCACCTGTCTGTGTGGCTGTCGCTGTCATCACCCCTGTCCTCATCTGCCAGTGTATATATCTGCCCCCTCTCCTGGACTGAGCTCTGGACTGAGGACAAGTCCTGTCGCATTCATTTCTGTGCCCTGTCACCCAGCACAGGGCCTGGCCTACAGCACCCCTCTACATGGCTGTGGAATGAATACGGGTGCGGGGGCCCTCTGGGTGCCCTGGCTCTCACGGGAGTGCCTGGGGCGGGGGGCCTCCCAGCTCAGCAGCCACAGTAACAGCAACCATCATAGAGCCGCTCACGCACTGGGGCCAGACGCTCCCCACGCCCCCTCTCCTGTGCTCTCCATCCTAGCACCCGTCGCCTGCTTTTACAGTTGAGAAAACCGCGCTGCAGAGGGCTGAAGTGACTTGTCCAGAGCTGGGATTTCAATGCAGGTCTGTTGGTCTTTCGTAAAGTTAAAAAAGCAATGTACCAAATTGTGTGTCTACGAATGATTGTGTGTGTGTGTGCGCGCGCGGGCGTTTGCAAGAGGATGGTAGGAAAACCGGCACTTCACTTTTCCAATTTTGTTGATATTTCTAATTTTGGTTCAGAAGCATAATGGGGGAAAACAGAACATATACAGCCCAAGGTTTAGAGAATTAGTGCTAGACTGGGCTGTGTGCCCTGAGGCTGTCACTTTCTTTCTTTCTTTCTTTTTTTTTTTAAGATTTTTATTTATTTATTGGACAGAGATAGAGACAGCCAGCGAGAGAGGGAAACACAAGCAGGGGGAGTGGGAGAGGAAGAAGCAGGCTCAAAGCGGAGGAGCCTGATGTGGGGCTGGATCCCAGAATGCCGGGATCACGCCCTGAGCCGAAGGCAGATGCTTAACCGCTGTGCCACCCAGGCGCCCCAGGCTGTCACTTTCTTAAAGACCCTTTGGCGCAGCAGGGAGCCCACGTAACTCTACTCCCAGGATGCAGTCTGAACTGTGCAATGTCAGGGTTTCCTGATGCCCTTACTTCTTTTTTTAAAATTTTTATTTATTTTTATTTATTTATTTTATTTTATTTTTTATAATAATTTTTTATTATGTTAGTCACCATACAGTACATCCTTAGTTTTTGATGTAGTGTTCCATGATTCATTGTTTGCATATAACACCCAGCGCTCCATGCAATACGTGCCCTCCTTAATACCCATCACCTGGCTAACCCATCCCCCCACCCCCCTCCCCTCTGAAACCCTCAGTTTGTTTCCCAGAGTCCATAGTCTCTCGTGGTTCACTCCCCCTTCTGTTTACCCCCCCTTCATTCTTCCCTTCCTTCTCCTACAGATCTTCCTGCTATTTCTTATGTTCCATAAATGAGTGAAACCATATGATAATTGTCCTTCTCTGCTTGACTTATTTCACTTAGCATAATCTCCTCCAGTGCCGTCCATGTTGCTGCAAGTGTTCGGTAATCGTTCTTTCTAATGGCTGAGTAATATTCCATTGTGTATATGGACCACAACTTCTTAATCCAGTCATCTGTTGAAGGGCACCTCGGCTCCTTCCACGATTTAGCTATTGTGGACAATGCTGCTATGAACATTGGGGTGCATATGGCCCTTCTCTTCACTACGCCTGTATCTTTGGGGTAAATACCCAGTAGTGCAATTGCTGGATCATAGGGTAGCTCTATTTTTAACTTTTTAAGGGACCTCCACACGGTTTTCCAGAGTGGCTGTACCAACTTGCATTCCCACCAACAATGTAGGAGGGATCCCCTTTCTCCACATCCTCTCCAACATTTGTTGTCTCTTGCCTTGTCTATTTTTGCCATTCTAACTGGCGTAAGGTGGTATCTCAATGTGGTTTTGATTTGAATTTCCCTGATGGCTAATGATTTTGAACATTTTTCATGTGTCTGTTAGCCATTTGTATGTCTTCATTGGAAAAGTCTCTGTTCATATCTTCTGCCCATTTTATGATTTGTTTATTGTTTCTCGTGTATTGAGTTTGAGAAGTTATTTGTAGATCTTGGATACCAGTCTTTTATCTATAGTGTTATTTGCAAATATCTTCTCCCATTCCGTGGGCTGCCTCTTAGTTTTTTTGACTGTTTCCTTGGCTGTGCAGAAGCTTTTTATCTTGATGAAGTCCCACAAGTTCATTTTATCTTTTGTTTCTCTTGCCTTTGGAGATGTGTCATGAAAAAGGTTGCTTTGGCCGATGTCGTAGAGGTTGCTGCCTATGTTCTCCTCTAGAATTTTGATGGATTCCTGTCTCACATCGAGGTCTCTCATCCATTTGGAGTTTATTTTTGTGTATGGTGTGAGATAGTGGTCAAGTTTCATTCTTTTGCATGTAGCTGTCCAATTTTCCCAGCACCATTTATTGAAGAGACTGTCTTTTTTCCACTGGATGTTTTTTCCTGCTTTATCAAAGATTAGTTGCCCAAAGAGCCGAGGGTCCATTTCTGGGTTCTCTCTTCTGTTCCATTGGTCTATGTGTCTGTTTTTGTGCCAGTACCATGCTGTCTTTGTGATCACAGTTTTGTAGATGCCCGTACTTCTAATCTGTGCTTTCCTGAGTTTGGAGACGTTTTCATTTTTATTCACCCCCTTCCTTTCCCTCCTTCCTTCCCTTCCTCCTTTTTTCTTCTTTCCTCCTTTTCTTCCTTTCTCTCTCTCTTTTTCCCTTTTTAAGATTTTTAAAAAATCTTTAAGTATCGCTACACCCGATGTGGGTCTTGAACTTACAACTCCGAGATCCAGAGTCTCACCACGCTCCTCTGACTGAGCCAGCCAGGCTTGTCCGTCCTTCCTTCCTTCCTTCCTTCCTTCCTTCCTCTCACGTTCTTTCTTTCTTTTTTGCCAAACGGTGCAGATAAAGAGCGAGGCTTGTTTACATTTCTTCCGGACCTATTTAAACTTATTGTACTTTAAAAAGGTCAAATCATGGTTGGTGGGGTGTGGATGCGGGAGGTGGGAGAAAACTCAGCTTCAAAAACACACCCCTTCTCTTTCTTATTTATATAAAACTTTGTTCTGAAGGCTTCTTCGGGGCCAAAGAACAAGCACAGAAACAAAATCGGGTCACGACCATTGTGCTCTCTGCCCCTTGCCCAGTTGGACCCCGGGCGGAGCAAAAGACAAAGGTCTGGGAGCACCGGGGAGCAGAGCCGGCACATCCCAGGAGGGGGACCCCACGTGCCCCGGCTCAGGCTCAGAAGTGGAGAGAAGCAATTGGAGGGAGTAGCCGGACTCCCCCCAACCCAGCATCCCATGCTCAGAGAGGGAGCCCCCAGGTCCCTCCTCTTTGAAATGAGGCCACCGTGAGAACCTGCCGGGGCACACAGGGGCCCGACGGGAGGGAGGACCAGGACGGTCCAGGAGCTCAGGCAGTGTGGGCCCGACTGGTCTGGGAAGATGGGCCTGGGGTGTGCAGGCCGAGAAGCACGTGTTTGGAGAAACCCTTGTTCTCATGCCTTCCGTGAATCACTTCTTCCTAGGGCGTCGGTGTTTCTCCCACCTCCTGTTGAAGTCACGTGAACCCCTAATGCCAGCTTCTGCTTCCTCCCGGGCTGGCCGCCAACAGCCGCCTGCCTGTCCGTGCCGATTCGAGGCGGTGGGAGGGACAGACGAGGAGGCTCGGGGTCCCCCTTCTGGGAGAAGGCCCTGCCCTGGACCTGCCAGGGTTTGAGCGTCTGGCGTGAGGCAGTGGACAGAACTTTCGACTCGTCGCAGAAGCCACCAAGCGGCCTGAGCCGCCTCAGCCCTCAGCTTCTACCCTAGGAAGTGGGACGTCTGGCCTACACGTCACCAAGGGCCTTCTGAGCTTCGCGGTCCTGGGGGAAGGGCCGCGATGGCCCGGGGGAGGCTAGCGGGGAGCTGCGCTCTGTCCCGCCGGGTCCTCCCCCGTGGTCTCCCCACTTTCGGGCCCTACTCCTCGACAGGGTTCGAGGCAGTTCAGCTACTGGTTAACGCGGACCAGATGCAGCCCTCTCCCCGGACACGCTCAGCGGCCTTCCTCCTCGGAGGCCTGGGGGATATTTGAGACTCCATGGAGTTTGGCTTCGGAGCCCGGAGTGGAAACCACAGCCCCATTATGCGAGCACATCTGATCTCCCTGGGAGGAGAGAGGCGACTGGCCTCAGAAAAGGAGGCCGCTCGCTCTGTGGGGAACAGTTTTGCCTCCCTGCTGAGGACAGGGTCCGGGAGCCCCAGGGAGGGCGAACCCAGCATGCTTAGCCAGAATGGAGGCCTGACCTCAGAGGTGCTGGGTCCCTAATCCCCGGGGATGGTGGCAAGGGCCAGGGGCCTCCAGAGAGGAACTCGGGTCCCCTGTGAGAGCTGGAGATGCACCGAGCAGTATTCTCCCTCCCGCCACCCCGCCACGCGAATGCGTGTATTGAAAGCTTTTATGTGTGCCACACTCATCGTGAAAGAAGGAAAATTCCATCAAAAGGGAATGACTGCCTCTCCCTCTTCCTCCCTGGGGCAGACAAGCAACTGAGTTTGCATAAATGAGTGGGAAAGGATTCCAAAGGCCCTGCCTGTTAAGATACCCCAGCTTCTATCACTGCCTCGATGGGTAACTTTGGGCCGATAACTTATGATCTCCAGCCTCAGACTCCCCTTTGCCCCATGGAAATAACGAGCCTCAGGGGCGCCTGGGTGGTGCAGTCGGTTGATTGACCAACTCTTGGTTTCGGCTCAGGTCATGCTGTCAGGGTTGTGAGATCAAGCCCTGCGTTGGGCTCCGTGCTCAGCACAGAGTCTGCTCGGGACTCTCTCACCCTCTTCTTCTGCCCCTCCCCCCAATTCATGCTCTCTCTCAAATATATAAATACATCTAAAAAAAAGAAAAGAAATAATGAGCCTCACTTGGGGGGAAGGAGAGCCTCGGTGGAGGCAAGTTGGTGTTACTCCCAAATGACATGGATTAAATCCTCCTTTCCTGTTTCTAAATAATCCAAGACCATCACAATGGCCCATCAGCACTGTGGTCGGCAGAAGTAACTGAGACACCCCCGGGGGTGGCTGGGGTCCGAGCCGAGGCAGCGGGTCAGCTGGTTTCGCGAGTGGAGCGTCTCTGGGCTTGAGTGATGCCTGGGGTAGACACTTTGAAACTGCCTACACTCAGCCCTATCGTGACTCTTCAGGGCAGGAACCGGGGCAGAGACCATCTGTATCAGCCCTTCCCGCCTGAGGGTCTTTCTCTCCAGGGGTGAAGGCTCAGGCAGGGCAGCAGACCCTCAAGCTTCTGCTCAGTGCCCACTCACCTGGGTGCTCTGGGACGGTTCCTGGGCTATTTCTGTGGGGTGTAGAACTGACCAATGTGCTTGGTCACTTAGCAACCTCAGTTTCCTCCTCTGTGAAATGGGGATAGCAGCTGCGTTAGCTCCCTGGGTTGGGGGTGTTGTGAGGGGTAGGGAGAGTGATCAGTGGTTTGCTCATGAGATCGCTCCTACTGTTGTGGGGAGAGACCTCGGGCTCAGGGCGTCAAGGGATGGGAATGCAGAGCGGGTTGTTGCCCCCAACGATCAGCTCCTGGAGAAGGGTATATCCCCACGTGTGGGGTCTAGGAGTGGCTGGGGCAGGCTCCCTATACATTTAAGATTTGTGGAAGGAAAGAGATTGTTCTTGGTAAGGGACCTTGAAATGGTCAGGCATAACGAAACCTTTTCTAGTCTCGCCAAACCCTCCAGTGGGTCTCCAGCCACGCCCCCCTTCATTCTCCCTCTCATTTGTCCATGTGTTCACGCAGCCACTCATTCCACGAATACTCCATGAGCGCCCTCTTTGTGTCTGACGCTAGGGAAACCACGCTGGGCACGGGGCTGCCCTCACGGAGCTCTTGCTTTACGTGGGGGAGAAAGACTTTTGACAACGAGTCGCACACATCAGCACAGATTCTCATTTAACAGGCGCCAGGAAGGGAAGGGACGGGGCATTGAGGGGTCTCTAGCAAGGGCCACCTTCCTCCCGAAGGTCAGTACTTGCTGGGTGTCCGGCAGTGACCTAAGTCTTCGATGCTGACTCACTGGGTCCTTGCTGTGTCCCTGTGGGCTATAGTCATCTCCATTTTACAGATGAGGAAACCAGGTGGACCCAAGATCTCAATTGTTTACCCTAATTCTGTATCATAGGAGGTGGGGGTGGGGGGACTTCCCTCGTCCCTGTTCCACGGCTGAGACTTTAGTGGAAGTCAAATGCTTTTCTCAAGGTCACAGAGCTAGAATGGCTGAGTTTCCTGGCTTATCTCCTCCATCCGAACTCCAACCAATTTGGGACAGAATTTTTAGCACAGTGAAGATAAATCAGCCAGTTAGAGTTGGAAGATTGATTATATTTATGGCCTCGCCATTTTTCACCCGTCCCTGTGTCCACATGCTTTGCTCAGTGACTCTGCAATGCTCTGCTCCGGGGGAGACGGTTCTGCAGTCCTTGGCTCCGGACTCTGCCCTGGGATTTGCTGTGGCCGATGGGCTGTTGGCCGACTCGGTGCAAGCAGGGGCTTCACAAAGTGTGTGTACATTTCCCCTTCTGCCCGTCTCCTCCGCCACTGTCACGAGAACAGGCTGACCAGCTTGCTGAGTCCTGGAGACAAGTTACCCGTGTCGTCCCAGCCCAGGCCATGGTAGGTCAGCTAGCAGACCCACCTGCGAAAGACCCCAGCTGAGATCGGCCAGACCCCACAAACTAGGGAGCTAAACGAATGGTTTGCCACGGGGACTCGGCTTGTTGGCTATGCAGCCTTGTTTTGGCCGTCGATGACAGGGACTGGTGCTTACCTGAAGCCAACACGACTGTCGATTGCAGGGCACGAGGGCAAGGCTGGAAGTCTAGCCAAGGCAGGGGAGGAACGATGAGTTCCGAGCTGAGAGGTTTGGGAATGAGGCATCGAACAATAACGCAGAGCTGAATCTCGAAGGGGGTAAGAAGGTGTCCTAGCAGACGACGCAGCCACCAGCCCGAGGCGTGCCACTGCAAGGCGAGCCCCAGGAGCGGCCAGTCACCCGGGGAGGCTGGTGCGTGGCAGGCAACGTGCGAGAGAGAGTGCGCTCTCCCGAAGGCGGCTGCCAACAGTTTCTCCTTGCCTGAACCTGTACGATACTCCTCCCAGAAAGCGGAGGGCCTGGGTCCCCTCCCCTGGACTTGCGACTGGCCTCGCGGCTTTCCTTGACGCAGAGAATACGGTGGAAATGACTCTGTGCCCATTCCAGGCGTAGGCTTAAATGGCCTGGGGCCTTTTGCTTTCTCTCTCTCTTTTGGAAGTTGGCCACCATGGAAAGAGAAACTCGGGCAGATAGGACAGGGACAAGGAACCACGTGGAAGGAGAGCAGAGAAACCCCAGTGTAGGGGAGTGAGGGAGGACTCTTGGATGTTTGGGGCCAGCCGAGCTCCCAGCTGAAGGTAACCACACCAATCCCACTGGGAGCCGGGCCTCCACGTAGCCCACCCACGGAACCAGGACGGGGACTAAAGCGCTGTCATTTCAAGCACTGAGCAGTGGGGTGTTTTGTTACGCGGCAGAGGTGACCGAGATGGGTGGCCAGGCAGCTGCCTGGTTCCTGGGAGTCTCTGGGACTTTTCACCTTCTCCGGAGCCCTGAGCTCTGTTCCCATGGTTCCCAGTCAACTGGCAAGGGCTTTTCTCCTGCTTTATTCTTCCTGGGGAAGGTGAGGGGAGTTGTGTGGTTTCCTCACACCCCATTTTGAAGAAGCTCCTATGACGAGCTAATGGAGCTCCTATGACCAGAATGACGGACTATGAGCTCAGACTCTGGGGTCAGTCAGACTCCTGGGATTTAAGTCCCAGCTCTGCCCATTTCCAGCTGTGTGACCTTGGGCAAGTTACTCAACCTCTCTGTGCCTCAGTTTCCGCATCTGTAAAATATGGTTATTGCTCATACCTATCTCATCGAGTTCCTACGAGGATTAAATGAGGTAATATATACCAACTCTTAAAATAGTGTCTGACTCATCGTAAACCCTCGACGAATATTATCTATTGTTTTCCTACGACTATTACAGCTACGACCACCACGACTCCCATTGCTGCTACTGCTAGGAATAGTAGGTAGTAGGTTCCAGGGATTCTGAGCCGGATATTTCAGTGTTCTTGACCTGAAGGAGCTCACAGCCTCACCAACTAGAAGCAGAGCTGACTCCTGAACAGGCACATTGCAATACAGAGGGACAAGATAAAAATGGGAGAAGGATCAGGTCTGGGAGCGGTTGATCCGACCCAGGGATTGAGAAGGCTTCCTAAGGCAGCTGATCATTGAGCCGGGTTCTGGAGGCCAACAAGGAGTTTGCTGGCTTTATCAGTTCGGTTTATGCTTGGCTCTGAGTAAAAGCACCAGCACCAGCACCAAAACACAAACACAACAGGAGCTTAAACAAGATAGAAGCTTATGTGTGACCCGAATAGAAAGCTGGTGGTGGAAGGCCCAGGGCTCCTAGGCTACACCGAGCAGCGGGTACCCAGTCTCCTTCTATCTTGTTCCAACATGCAGAGCTTCCACCCCATGCTCTCCTCCTGGTGCGAGGTGGCTGCAAGAGCTCCAGCAACCTGGCTCTTTAGGGAACTCCCTAAAGAGTGCACTTCCAAGCTATTGTCAAAGCTTCATCCCATGGCCGATCTAACTGCAAGGGAGATTGAGAACACGTTCTTTATCCTGGGCGGCCTTGTGCCCAGCTGGCTAAGAAGCGGGTCTTCCGTTACTGAGGGGGATGTGGGGACCCGACATTGGAGAGCTAGGCTCCCACGAGAAGGAATGGCACGTCCAGAGGCCTGCGTACGTGGAGCATGTGGCTGGTTCTGTCCTCACCAGGCCTTCAAAGATCCTCGCTCCTTCTCTGCGGAGGCCCTCACTGGTTCATCATGGCCGGTTCTGTAAACCTGAATTCCCACCAGCCTCCTGCCGGGCAAGCACACCCCTTCCCGGCCCCCCTTTGGCTCCAGAGGCTCCCTCCCAGCGCCTCCTGGGAGAAACAGATGCCCTTGAGGAGTGCGTGCTCGCTGAGGAGATGGCGCTGCTGAGTGGAGGGGCCGCAGAGAGGGCCCCCGGGCCAGGGGAGGGCTGTAAACAAAGGCCGGGAGGTGGCTGTCAGGGCACTTGGGTGGCCCTCGAGGACAGCCGTCCTGCTCGTTCTGGGGGTCTGAGGCCTGACGGGCCACATGAGGGATGAGAGCCCTGGTCCCTACAGATGACATCACACATACGCTGGTCGTGCCAGGCTGGGACCATGGAGCCAGTGCTCTGGGAGAAGAGAGGGAGCCACAGAGCATGGCGCCTTGGCACGGGCGGGAGGAGGGGCAGCCCGGGCTCGGGGCTCCGAGGCGGAAGAGCAGGACACTCGTGTGGCACAAGGTCTAGTTCTGCTTGGACATGCTGGGTCCCTTGAAGCCTCAGTTTTCCCATCTGCCAAGTGGCGATCCACTTCTCAAGGGCAAAATGAGGGTTCTGGATGGTGGCTGGGAAAGGCCTTGGCAAGGGCTCTGGTGCCGTGCACACACGCGTGTCAGTGGAGATTTTGAAGGAAGGGTCTTCCACAGGGCGCCATCTCAGGCCTGCGCTGCGGCCTTGGCTTCCCGGGCATCCGCCCCTGGCCACCTGCGCACCCCTTCCTCACCTCCCAGCCGTTCCCATCCCCTTGGTCAGAGCTCCGGATGCAGACTCCGGCCAGGCGAAGATTCCGTGCACCTGGGACGCGGGCGGAGGTGGCCTGGAGAGCTGGGCGGCCCAAGTGCTGGGGGACTACTCAGGTAGGACTCCTCACTCACACGCCCACGGGGACCGGGCAGGCAACCAGGGTGCAAAGGGGCTCAGGGGAGGCGGGCTCCGGGCGTGCAGCCCCTGCCAAGCTGGGAAGCGCGTGCCCACCCGATTCAAAGGCCGTGTTTTCAGACACTCTACCACAAAGCAGAACGGCAGGCGGAGGCTTTGTGACCTGGATTCGCCATGGCGACATGTGCTCTGCGTGGGTCAGCGGGGAGGGCGGGTGTGTGTTTCACGAACCGCTAACACCAGCCAGCCTGGCAGAAATGGCCATCTGCTTTGCTTCTGAGACGGAAGGCGGGCTGGGGGTCCAGGGTCTGACTGGGTGGGTAGACTCTGGAACATACAAGAGACACCTGGCTTGGTGTTTGTTCGTTGGCCTAGTATGGCCCTTTGCTGGAACTCCTCCACGCCCTCATGAACCGCACGTTTCCCGTGGGATTTGCCGCCTGATTCTCCCCAGGTGGGGAGCCCCCGACCCACGCTGAGCCAATCAGCGTCTTCCGCAGAGAATTTGGAATCAGAACCAAAAGACTTCAACGAGGGCCGGCTGGCTTCACATCTAGAGGCCATGTCCGGCCGGGAGCTGTGGACAGCCCTGCTTTCCACTACTGAGCGGAGGAGTGGGGACAGCCGGCAGACGGTGGCAAGGTAGGAGAGGGAGGGGGCCCGGCTGGGCACCCCCAGGGCTCTCAGGCCTGACAGCACCCTGACCCACTGGGTCCTGCGCGGGGATTCCGGGAGACACCGCCGGCTCCTTTCAGGCCCCTCCTGCCCCTCCCCCAACATTTTCGTTCTCTGACTCTAGCTAGTGTAGCTGAGTTTCTGTCGCATCGAAAATAATCCCGCCTGATCCAAGGAGGAGCACCGAGAGATCTCTGTTTATATGACGGCCGCTCCCTGAGCCAGCAGCTTCACCGGCATGATTTCATTAGCTCCTTACGAGGACTGTGAGGCAGGTCTTGTTTCCAGTGACAGATGAGAACACTGAGGCCCAGAGAGGCTAGGCGACTTGCCTAGAGTCACATAGCTGACAGGAACTTGAGTCCGGGCTGGCTGACCCTAGAGCCAAGTAGACACCCCCTGTGCACTTAACCCAGCTGCTGTTAGGGGTTGCGTTTGGAGGTCATGGCCCGGGAGTTCTGCTGGGCCTCCCGCACAGCCCGTGATTCTCTGGGCTTACTGGACTCTGTACAGTAGAAAATAAGTTGGTACATCTGGGGAAAGAGCCCGCTGGTCGGGCTTTAAGTTTTCAGTACTGGGCTGGAGGTGACCTCCTGGGGGAGCCCAGGCGGAGCCCAGCCGAGCCCCTAGACCAGGCTGGCTGGTAGAGGAGGCTGATACCATCTCCTGCCACAGCTCTCAGGCCTGCCTGTGAGTTATGGGCCTGGACAGCCTGGGGCAGAAAGGGTCCTCCCCCAGATCCCAAGCCTAAGGCAGCCCCTCTGGGAGACTTTCAGGGCCCAGGTGGCCGTGACCTTTCCTCTGTTCTCCCTCACACTCACTTTGCCATGGCCCCGACTTAGGAACCCGGAGCGCTTGTTTGGGTTCTCCTGCTGAACAGCCGTGAAGGGCAAAGCTGACACCTGGGATATGCTTGGCCCCCTCCTCCCCAGGGGTGGGCGGTTGACTTTAGAGGGTCAGATAGAGAGAAGACCCAACACGGGCTGGATCATGGGAAGATATGGGTTCCAGGAGAAATAGCAGGGGGCTTGGCAGCTCCCGGAGGCTCTGGAAAGACTCAGGTATAGGCCTAGCTGTGTGCAGACGGTAGGCTCCCTAGAGACAGGGACCAGCCGTCCCTGCCCTTTGAAAATCTTTTAAAGTTCACTCATTTGAATTCTATGAATGTACAGTTTGCAAAAGAAAAGGAGTCCTACTATATGGCATATATAATTTGTTTTTCCACGAAATAGATTACGGACATTCTTCCAAATGAATGGAAGTCTGAGTCATTCTTGTTACTAGTTGCCTAGCAGTCTAGAGACTGGGCAGCTCAAAGAAAACTCTGAACTTGTTTCATCGTGAATACAGATATAAGAATTCTAAGTAAAATATTAGCACAAGAAATCTAGCACGACAATAAATGAAAAGAACGCTTCATAATCCAAGAGGAGTTTATTTCAGGAGTGCAAGGATGGTCGATATTGGGAACTCCACAACAGTGCTCATTACACAGACAGTTGAGGGAAACCATGTAATTCTCTCAATAGACAGAAGAGGATCGCACGCTGATTGGCAGCCCTTTCTGATGAAGTGGTAAGAAGGAATCCGAAAGATGGTCAGAGTATTTCCCAAACCCTAGAGCAAATAGAGGGGGTATATATACTAAAGGCATTCTCGTTCAAGTCCAGAGCAGACAAGGCTCCAGGGTCCACCATGATGATTAGCCCATGTTATCCCAGCTAGAGGCCCAGGGAGCGTGACTGTGAGTGGGGCAGTGGTGGGGAGCAGCTGGTGCCCAGAGTCCTCTGGGGAAGGTCCACCACTCTCCGGAGGCCCTCCTGCTGGAGGCGAATTTACCTGGAGCTAAAGAAATTTCAACCTCAGGGCTCCGTACTTGTGGCAGTTCCTTCCAAGTCTCCATAACCAAGTCTACATTCATAACTTGGTATACTTATTCTTGTAGTCCTTCAGTTCTATGTGGCTCAGGCCCCCACACCCAGACCCTTCCCGGTCTCTAGTTCAGCACACCTACCCTGGATTTTCATCACGGTACCACCTTGAGTCCCCAGCAGCCAGCCTGGGCCTGGCCAGGTGTGCGGAGCAGACTGTGGAGTGAACGAATGAGGAAAGCAGAGAAATTTGACTTGTCCCAGACTCCTCCGTGATCACTGGCAGAGCCAAGACCAGAGCTTGGGTCTCTACCCGCCTGGTGTGGGGTCCCGCCCACTTCACCAGGCAACTGCTTGGCTTGGTTTTGCCCCATGACATCCAGGGGTGTTAAAAGCATAAAGAAGGTTGAGTTGTGACCTTTGGTGACTGAAGGGACACCCATATGAGGAAAGATACCCAGGCTGCCCTGTGTGTGGGGCTGCCGGCTGTGGTAACAGAGAGGTGGCAGTCTTGGCATTTGTGTTCCTGACCTTCCACCTGCAACCTCTTAGGGTCCCTATGGCCAAGGGGCCTGGGAACCACCTCGAGACAAGCCCACTTACCCCAATCCTCTCCTTGGGGCCTTCAAGAGCATGTCGAATTTCTGACACCACGGGGGCAGTCTTGAGGCCGCAGGGACGGGGAGAACAGATGACAAACATGGCCCCGTGCCTTCCTCTCTGAGGCTGTGCTGTATTAAGTAAAAACAGCAGCTTGGACAACAAGGGGACGCCATTTTTGTAAAAATAAATATACATTTTTATGTGTGTGTTCACATGGGCGAACATCTAGAAAGAGATACACGGAAAAGTTAGCAAAAGTGACCTCCAGGTCATGGAATCCTAGTGGGTTTCTTCTTTTCTTTTTCCTTCAGCTTTTCTGTATTTTCTAATTTTTCTATGATGATTATGTATTACTTGTGCAGGGACAGCATGGGGCAGTGTTTAGGAGTCAGAATGGTGGGGCGCCTGGGGGGCTCGGTTGGTTAAGTGTCTGATTCTTGGTTTCCACTCAGGTCATGATCTCAGGGTTATGAGATCAAGCCTCGCACCAGGCTCCATGCTCGGTGCGGAGTCTGCCTGATGACTCTCTCCCTCTGCCCCTCCCCCCCATTTGCGCACCCTTTCTCTCAAAAAAATAAATCTTGAAAAAAGAGTCAGACTGGGGTTAGCATCCTAGCCCTCCTTCATTCTAGCTGTGTGTGTGTGCACATGTGTGTGCAGGGGGGAGGTCACTGGACCCCTCTGAGCTTCAGGTTATTTATTTGCAAAAGGCAGCAAAGGTGACCTTGACATGCCGCGTGCACTGCGGTGGGAAATCCTGTCTGGCCCCACCCAGGGATCAGATTTAATAGAACTCGTCATGGGCAAATTCGCTTGAGAAGCATATGGCACCAAGGTTCCTGCTGAAAACATTGAACCTGGATCTAGTCATGAGGAAACGTCAGACAAACCAAATAGAGTGACGCTCTGCAAAGCACCTGGCCTGGACTTTTCGAAAAGGCCAATGGCATGAAAGGACTAAAGAAAGAAAAAGTCTGGAGAACAATTCCAGATTATAGGAGGTGCCAAGGGTGGGAAGGGTGGTCGTTGATCCATCTATCATTGATCGGATCCTGGGTAGGACAAGGAAGCTATAAAGGACATTACTGAGACAATAGGGCACATTTGCATAGGAACAGTATGTTAGCCGAGAGTATGAAAATGTTAAATGTCCTGAGTGTCATCACAGTGTAGGGTTGTGTAGGAAGATGTCCTTCTTAAGAAGTTGTTGCTGAAATAGTTAGGGGAAAATACCTTGATGTCGGCAACTAATTCTCCAATGGTTCAGAGATAAAGTAAATGTAGCAAAAATTAAAATAAGTTAAATTAATTAAAGCAAACGCACAGGGCAGATCTCAATCGCAAGCTACTGCTCCACCCGGCCTAGAGCTGTCTGTGCCCTGCCTCCTCCCTAAAGGCCCCTTTTCTTTCCAATCTCTCCACTGAGGCCCCTTTTCCAGAGGAGGTGGCCGCAGGGAAGGGTCTGGGAGAATAGCAGGAATCAGACCATGGCCTTCTCCTGAAATTCATGGCTTTCCCAGACTCCCGCTCCAAACAGCCTCACCCCACCGTCCTCCACAGGCCCTGGGTCCTCGTTCATCACACGGACATGCCATAGGCTGTCCCCTCTCTTCCAGTTTGCTCCCGCAGTTCCCTTGGCCTAGAATGCCATCCTTCCCTGTCCTAGCACCTAAATCCAAATTACCCTTCAAAGAAAGCCCATTAAAGTGTTCAGAGACCTCCCTTTCTCCCAGAGCAATGAAGAAGCATCCTTTCTTGGAATGACCCCTTTGCCGGTACTCTAGTCTGCAATGCCCTGGTTGTCCTGTTGCCTCCGTGAGCCCGGGAGCTGCAATCTGCACGGACGGGGATGGCCCCTCCCAGGTATCCCTGGGATGTACTGAGTGCCTGAGCCCTTGTAGACACTCTGCACATGTTTGTTGACAGAGGTTTGGGGGCCGGTACAACTCTGCTACCATTTTGGAGACCACATGCATGTTGATACATTGATACAATAGAGGACCATGCAGGGGCGGGAGAATGGCTTAGATCGGTACGGAACAACCCGAGATATAATAACAAGTGAAAGCAGCAAGGTGTGCTACCATGAACGCAGGAAGCTACTGTTTGTGTAAGAAAAAAAAAGCGTATATAAGGGACTAGCAAGGCTAGTCCAAGGAGGAGAATGGGGGGCTGGGGAGACAGGGAGGGAGTACGACGTTTCACATTTGTGCCGTGTGTATGTGAGCCTATGAACAAATTTTATGATTTATAATAGAGCTCCCACTCTTTGGGGGAGGTGGAGGGAACCCCAGGAATGGGGTGCTGAGGGAAGAGGGGAGAAGCAGGTGAGCATCCCCCTAGTGGAGGAGAAGCCCGGGCTGCCAGCCTGTGCCCTGAGCCCCTGGCAGTGGAGCGGTGCAGAAGCCTCCCAGAATCCTCAGCGCCGTGGGCATCTCCCGCTCCTGTGATGTCCCATCCTCTGGGCCTGCAGCTGCTCATGCCACCCACTTCCACGCCTCTGCCAGACTTGCGTCCTCGCCTCCACTCCCACGTGCTAAGTCCTATTTGGCTTTCGAGCTCCCCCTCAATTCCTGCCTCTGCCCCTGTGTTCCCTTGACCCCTGTCAGAGGCCTCCCTCGTGCCGTCTTGCTGCCTCGGCCCTCGGTGTTTGCCATAAAGTCCTCAGAGCTGAGCGGGCCCAACTATCGGAATAGAAGGTGGGAAGGTCACCTAGAGAATCCTGGCTCCGCTGGCCTGTCTCAGGCCCAAGGCCTCCTGCTGCCCAAGCCCTTTGCTTATTCCTGGTGTTGGGACAAAGGACCGCCTGCCTCCAGCCTACCCTCCCCTTTCTCCACCCAGGGAGCAGTGGGAATGTGGTGCCTCCTGGAGCCCCTGTGCCTGGGGAAAGGACTAGAATAACAAAATGCATGTGTTAAAATTTATTTTTGACACTGGCTGAAAGGATTAAAACAGTAGGTAAGGAAAACTTTATTCAGGAACATTGGGATAGCTAGTAAGATTATGACCGTAGGGAGAGAGATTGGGCTCCACCCTGGACACAGCAAAGACAGCCGGGAACATATGGGCAACAAGTAGAATAAGGGGGCGGTGGATGGAACATCACTGAGAGCCGACATCAAGGGTATGGGCGTTCTTACTAAACCGACTTAACAGTTGTCTCGCTGAAAGCGGGAAAGGGTGTTCAGATATCCAGGGTACGGGGATTCTTGCTGACACTGGGCTGGGCAGGCCAAAGACAAGGCCCCAGGATGAGGCCTAGTCGAAAAGGAGGTTCAGGGGAGCCTGTGTGAAGTTTGGTCAAGGAGACAGTCGTTGTCACATGTTATGGGATCTTGGGAAAAGTCCCCTTTTTACAGGTGAGGAAATGGAGGCTCAGAGAAGTAGCCCTTTGCCTGAGACCTGCTTTAGTCCACCTTCCCCTCCGAAGGCAGCCCCGAGGCTCCTGCTGCCTTTGCCCCTAGTCCCCAGGCCACAGGGGAAAAGGCCTCCGGCTCCAGGCCTGATGTTGCCACTGACTCATTGCCACGTGACCCTGTTTAAGTCCAGCCCATCTCTGGGTCTCTTGAGATGACCCAAGAACAAAGCTACTAGAGTCTTCTGGCCAAGCCACGGGAGCTGGGGGGGGAGCCGGGTGGTCCAGGCCTGGGCCAGGCAAGGCAATAATTAGCCCAGTGCTCCTCTGGAATGTTAAGTACCCAGCCCTGGAATGCAGCTCCTGCCAGTTACAAATACCACCCCCTCCCCATCAGACAGGCCCTGCAGGGAAGATAAAAATCAGGGTGTGCAGACACTGGGGACCCTGTCTTAGGAATCCTTCCAGCACGCAGCACCGCTCTCTGACCTCTCCCAGGATCGCCCACCATTTGGAGCTCCCTCCCTCTGCGGACATTGCTCAGAGTGGTGGGGCGCCTTGGAGATGACCCCCAGTGGCCCTGCCTCCTGGTATTCATACCCTTGTGTAATCCCCTCTCTGGCGGTGTGGGCTAAGCTTCGTGACTGCCTCCAGCAAACGGAATAGAGCGAAAGTGATGGAATGTCACTTCTGATATTAGGTTACCAAAAGATCACGGCACCCTTTTGCTCTCTTTGAATGAAGCCAGCTGCCATGTTGTTAGCTGCCTAGGAGAGAGGCCCGTACAGCAAGGACCTGAGTGGGGCCTCTGGCCAGCAGCCCGAGAGGCTGGCAAGATCCGTGAGGAAGCCGGGTCTGCAGTCCAGCAACCCAGGAGGCACCAAATTCTGCCAACGAGCACGTGAGTGAGCTTGGGAGGAGATCCATTGCTGGTCGAGCTTAGGTGACTGCAGGCCCGGGCGCCAGCTTGATTGTGGCCTATGAGAGACCACGAGGCAAAGGGCCAGCTAGGCCATGCAGACTCCTGACCCGTGGACACCGTAAGACAATAAATACGTGTGGTTTTAAGTGGCCGACATTTGGGGCAATTTGTTACGCAGCATTGGAGAGTGACTACGGCGCACATCGATCTAGTGTTTGCAGTGTGGCTGGCCGCTTTCCTGTCATTCTTTCCCCTGCCACCCCTGGGGGGCCAGCCCACTTCATAGACATGGAAAGTAAGACCCAGGATGTTCTGTGACTTGCCCAAGGTCACATGGCTGGAGAACTGTGAAGCCAGAATACCGTCCCAAGTCCGGCTTCTCCAGCCATGACCCCCTTGGAAAATAGGGGCCTCCTACCATGGACTTGACAAGGTGTTTATCTATCTCCTTCTCCTTGAGCTCTAAACTCAGGTAGATATTATGACTCTATTGGCCAAATAAAAAAACTGAGTCCCAGAGGGGAGGCAGACTTGTCTAAAGTTATGCAGAATATTAGTTGCAAAGCCACAATTGGAACTCAAGGTCCTGAACTGGGGTTCAGGTGTTTGTTTGTTTGTCTTTTTTTAAAGATTTTTATTTATTTACTTGAGAGAGAGAGAATGAGTGATGGGGAGGGGCAGAGGGAGAGAGAGAGAGAGAGAGAGAAGCAGACTCCCTGCTGAGCAGGAAGCCTAATGTGGGGCTCGATCCCAGGACCCAGAGATCATGATCTGAGACAAAGGCAGACACTTTGAGCCTCTGAGCCACCCAGGCACCCCTGGCTGCCTTTCTCCCCCTTCTCTACCAAGTCCTGCTCAGACAGAATCCCGTGGAATGGGATCAAAAGACAGACTTTAGTGATTCTCAGCCTGGTTTCCTTAGGACTTGGGGGTAAACATCCTTTGGGAGAGCACCTTTGCCATCTAAGTTTGGGACCTGAGACCTTGAGCCTGGGTCCAGACCCTACAGAAGCCTGAATGATCTTGGGATCAAGACAGGGAGTTCATCCTCAGATCCCAGGGGGACACGGTCTGACTGTTCTCATACATCCCACGTGGAGAAGCCAGGACAAGGTGGGCAAAGGCTCTCTCCCATGTGGTGGGCCACGACAAATTTGGTGCCTACTCTCTCCACCTCTAGTTGGGACCTAGGACTGCCAGATTTGGGGGGCTTAGGCCCAGGCACAAAGATGGACAGTATAACATATTAGAACACTTACCAGATCCAGAAATGCACTGAGAACCCGCATTCTGCTTCTCAGCCTACAGAGAGCCCGGGTTTGGGCAGGACTGCATGGTGCCCTTGGGGCCTCACCACAGGCCGGGACACTCAAGGGGGACTGTTATGACTCCACTTTCACTTCCTGTCACCAGAATGCTCTGGACTGAGCTCTTCTCCCTAAAAAGGAAGCTCCATTCCTTGCTTCAAGGCCCAGGCCCCACAGTCAGGCTGGGAGATCATGGACTGTCGGAGCCAGGGAGCACCTTAGGAACCGTCTGGCTCACCTCAAGCCCCCAGGGCCAACCTCCCCAACTTACACCTGAAGACTCAGAGGCCCAGGGAGGGGATTTCACTTGCCTAGAGTCACAGAGCCTCGCCTGCCAGGTCCAGGATTAGACCCAAGGTTTTCCGACTCTCAGTTCAGTATACAGGGCCCTAGGCTAATACTTCTCAAACTTCAGCTTGTTTCAGAATCTTCTGGAGGGCTTGTGAAACTACCAATAGCTGGACCCTCCCTGAGAGTTTCTGATTCTGTAGGCCTGGGTGGGCTAGAGATTCTGCATTTCTGACAAGTTCCACGTGGTGCTGACATCGCTGGTGGAGGGCCACACTTTGAGAACCAGTGTTCTAGACTGTCTCCCAAATTGCTCTCCTGATGGTCTCCAAAGCTTGGACCAAGGGCCATTTGCAGAGTCCCCGAGTGCCTGTCTAGGCCCCATCTCCTCCAAGGGACTGGGGTGTGGCCGAAAGAGCCGCAAAGGGCAGTGCCCTGTCTTGTTCATCTTTGCAATGATTTGCCAAGCGAGCTTCCATATTTGCTGACCCGTAAAACCCACAGATAGAAATGACACACCCCAATGTATAAGGAAACATTTTGGAAAAAAAAAAACTTCCTTTTATTATCACCATACGAAAAGTATTTTACTTTGTTTAGGTAAATCGAGTATTATGTGCAAGAGTTGTTTTTTTTTTTTTTTTTAAACTACCAATAGGATGTCAATAGAAAATGAAATGATTATCTTTCATTGTAATGTTTTCTGTTTCTACGCTTGGCCACTAGGGGTGGTTTCATCCGTTGTGTTTTGTCTTTTTTGGCACTAAAGCTTCCATCGGCAGAGCTGATGCTTTGGATAGTGGGATAATTGGTGGCTCTAGGGACACAGACATAGGTTTTTATGGAGATACGGATTTGGATACACATACAGCTGCAGGTGCCGGTTGAGATGAAGATAGAGAAGTGGGGTCCCTCAGGAGAAAGGGCATGCTCCTTCCCTCACCGTCCCCCAGCCCAGGGTGTGGGTGTAGTACGGGGAGCCAACTTGGACACATCAAGATGGCAGACAACGAGGTCGGAGGGGCCTGGGTACCTGGACAACCTCCGGAAGTAGGATCATTGTCCCGGTCCTGGACAATCTACTTCCGGGTCATCATAGGAGGGAGAAGTAAACTCCACTCAGACATGGCTCTGACCAATACATCACGCTCCCGTGTTCCCCAGCAGACAACGAGCTCCTTGAGGATGGGGATGAGGCCCCCTCTTTCTCGCCAGAGCTCCCAGAACACAGTCTAGCAAGTTTCAGTTCTCGTTCTGCCTTTCATCGGCAGGCGGCCTGGGGCAAACGGCCTCCCTGGCTGCCTCTTCTATAAAATGAGACTCAGAAACAGTCTCACCAGATCATCCTCAAGCTTGGTGAGATGCCATGTGTAAAACACTTAGCCCTATGCTGGCACATAATGGGGTTTAAATCAATGGTGGTGATTATCAGCTATTAGTTTTCAGAAATCTGATCCTGTCCTCTCCCACCCTGCTTTACACTATTGTTCCCCATTTCCCTTAAGATAAAGTCTAAATTCTCTACCGTGACTCATAAGAACCCTCTATGCACCAGTTCTGCCCACCTCCCCAGTCTCATCACTCATACTTGAGACAATGCAGCCAGAGAGGGTTGCTGTAGCCCCCCATTTTCCCCAGGGAGCTTCCCCACTCTGTCCTAAGGTCAGAGTGAAAGGTAAGCCATGTACTCAATCCAAATGACCCTTGAAAATCTTTTAACCTGCCCAAAGGGTACCTAGACCTAGCACCTCTCAGGAAGTTGAAACTAATTTTTCTCCAGTGTAGAAACACATGGCTATATCTTCAGTTGAGCCCTAAAGTAGCTGCTTTGTGTCTAGGGGCCTCACTGGACCCAAAATACGTGTCTTTAATCAGTGAAGTCACATTTGGAATGAAACGTTCATGAGATGCTTCTCTACTGTACATTCAGTCCCATAACGTGCACAGTCCTACCTCTAAGCCTTTGCACATTCTGTTCCTTCCACCCTCAATACTGTTCCTGCCTCCCCTTCCACTTGGCCTGGCCAATCCTTATACCTCTATCGGGGCTCTGTGCAGGGCCACTTCCTGGAGGAAATATTTCCTAACTACCAGCAGCACCCCCCCACGCCCACCCCACTTGTCTGGCCAGCGTAGTCCCCTAAAACTCCTCAGCCCTATGCAGCAGGCTTCCCACTGTGTATCACTGCAGGCTTCTGGTTGGACTTTTCTACCAAGTCCTTCCTTCTCTCTTCTTCAGCGCTCAGACCTGAGCGCCCAGCACAGAGTTAGAGGCACCAAGGTGCCCAGTAAATGCCTGCAATGAGCGGACCCGTGAGTGAACGCTGGCAAAGGTCAGGAATGCCTTTGCTTCCATCATCTGGCATCCTGGGGAGGGCAGGAAGGGGACAGGGGCCACCGTGGGGGCCACCCGTTCCCCATCGGCCTCCCAGACCCTTTCCCTGCCCAACAGGGCGCCACTGGCCTGTCCCACACCCTCTCTGCCGCCTGCCCAGTGACCTAATTATTGTTTTTTCTTCCAGCCCCGCGGAGGGGAAAACAGAAATTCCTGGTGGATGACACAGGCCCGGCGGCCGCCTGAGAGCCGAGCACGGGACCGGCTGGGCCGGCTTCGCCCGCCCTGAACCCGCCACCCGCCCCGCCATTAGGGCCGCGGGAACCCGTCATCAGGCTAAGTACAGAGCGGGCGGCGGGGCGGGCGGCCGGGAAATTGCCGGTTCCCGCTGACCCGCGGGGCCTGCGGGCGCCCCGAGTCTGGGGGCTCGCGGCGGGCGGGCCGGGGGAACCTCGGGGGTGGGGTGGGGGGGTCCACGAGCGGCCCGTGGCCGGTTCTCCTGTCCTGACCACGGGGTGGCCCCGCTGGGGCAGGATCCCGGGCCACACTCAGGAGGGGGCGAGGAAGGGGGGAGGTAGAGGGTGCAGGGGTGGGGGTGGGGGGGCGGTGCCAGGCGGGGGCGGGGGCGGGGCGGGAGGAATTCGGAGCCGCTCGGCCCTGGGTGTGGCTTGCGAGGCGTGAGGCCAGAGCCTGGTGGCTGCATGGCAACAACCCGAAGCCAGGGCTGTGGGGGCCTTTGGCATCCCTTCTCTTTTCTGGGCCCTGCCCCCACTCTTAGAAGGAGCACTGGGCTTGGAGCCAGACCGCCAAGGGGTCGAAGGCCCTAATCCTGATGGACTGCTTAATCTGCCCCTCACCCTCCGTGGGTCTTTGATGCTGGAGGGAGCCCCAGTTCCTCCATCCATGAAATGGTTTAACAACAGCTATGGAAGAAACGAGAGGTGCATGGGCTGGCCCTCTCCTCCGTGCCCAGCAGATAATAGATGCCCCATTTTCTTTCACTTATTGGGGAAGAAGGCACTCCATCGCGCATGCCTTCCCTCCGCCAATATTGCTTGCACACCTACTATGTGCCAGCGCTGTGTTAGGCCTTGGGGTTATAGTGATAATAAGACAGACGTATTTATCTCAGGGGAGACAAGCAATAAACGAATAAATAGAAGCATCGGATAAGATAGTGCTTCAGAGAGTGATTGGTGTTATGGTATAAAAGGAAAAGGCACTGGGGGGGATGGTCCATTTTAGATGCAGTGGTCCCAGAAAGAAAGTCTTCATGGTAAAATGCCCTCTGACCTGAGACCTGAGTGAGGTGTGGCAGCCAGCAAGGCCACTCTCTAGGGGAAGCCTTTTTGTTCCAAAGCCGCGGCCCTGGCTGCCCCTCCCCACCCTCTGCTGGCAGAAACAGCTTCTCAAGCTCCTGGGACCCTGAAGCACATCTTTGCTCCTTTCCTCCACCAGTCCACAGGAAGGAAGCATGAAGAGCCGCTCTTGAGTTAGACAGATCCGAGTTTCAATTCCCGCCCTGTTACTCACTGGCTGTGTGACCCTGCACGAGTCACTTGATCTTTCTGAGTGGTCGTTCTTGCAATAATGGTGTGTTCCTTGCAAAGCTGTGCGAGGCTGACATGTTGTAAGCCTAGGATGCATGGCCAAGTGAATGGTCTGTGGGACCCTTGGGAAGACCTTGGTTTCTTCATCTGAAAATTGGGTCTCTTTGTGACTTGGAGTGAAAAGTGGACTTATCTTGGCCCCGTCTTGGTGTCGCGGGGAGACAAGTCGTAGAGCAGTGAGCGGCTTGGACAAACCCTGGGAGATGGTTCTCAGCTAGCAGTCTGATGTTGGTAACCTTCTGGAACTCAGAGCCCTGTTTGTACAAAGAGAAGCAGTAGAGCACAGCTCCCCATCCACCTGCCTGGACTGTCCATGCCTCAAGCCAGGCACTCAGTGAGGTTCAGAGAGGAAATATCCAGCAAGCGCAGGTCAGGGCAAAGCTGTGACCCTGCGAGTTCATAGTTCCTGTCCTCCTTCTCTTCCCTCGGCTCTGTCTCCCTGCCTCCCTGGATAAACTTGCTCTTCCTTGGGAAAGGACAGGAGGTCAGTCACTTCGCTTACACCTGAGCCGGGATTTCAGTCCCTGGATTTAGTTCTGCCACACTACCTCATTCGACACGCGGGGAATCTGAAGCCCAGAGAGGGCAGGACTTTGCCAGAGACACACAGCAGTCCTGGAACGTGAGAATTCATGGCAGCAGACCTCTGATCCAGGGCTGCTTCTTCACTATACTTCATGGGCAACTTCTACCCATTTTGTAGAAGGAAGAAACTGAGGCCCAGAGCCATCGTGTGAATTGGCAAAGTTTTCCCAGGCCGGTGAGTAGCAGTAGGGAATGAAGAATATATTCTAAGCAAGGGTAGATAGGGATGGGGGGCTAGGACCTTTCTGGATCCCTCCTGTCATTCCCAACCCCACCTAATTTAAAGACCTCTGAGCCCCCACAAGGAAAAAGACATTTGGGGAGATCTGTGGCCATTGGCTCCTCCTCCTCACCCAAGAATCAAAAGTTCCGCTTATCCTGCAAGGCCAGCCCAGAAGCTGCCCAGATGTATGTTGTCGCCCTTGTCTGTCTGGCTGCTGTGAGAACCGACTGTGATGGCTGAGCTGTGGCAGGGCCTGGAGGCCACCATGATCAGACTGGGTACTGCCTCACCCCACTCAAGGGCTCTAGACTGATGCCCTGTCGAGAGACTTATCTCCGAACTTGAACATCAGCCTCTGGGACTGCAAACACGATATCCTCTCGGCCTGCGGTTTTTGCCAGTAGCTGCTCCAAGGGGTTGCTGTTCACGCATTCATTCATTTATTCATTCATTCGCTCATTTATTCAATCATTCACTCATTCACTCACCCATTCACTTGCTCATTCATTCATTCACTAGCTCTTCCATTCATTCGTTCATTCACTTATTCATTCATTCACTCATTCATTCATTCAGCAAGTATTTCCAGAGAGCCTCTCAGGTTCCAGGCCTGCTCTGCCTGTTGAAGGCGGAGCAGAAAACAAGGTAGTGAGGCCTGGCTCTCTGGAGTTCACATTCTATGATGGAGGACAGGAAAAAAAAAACGAAGATACACAGGATATTAGGTCAGATAGAGTGAAGATAGAGTTTAAAAGGCAAGGGGACAGCATGGGATGACGGCGCTCTCTTACGGTGGGTGATGGGAGAGACCACAGCCAAGTGGGGGACGTGCATGGGGATGTCTGGAGTGGGAGGTTCTGACAGTGGAGCTGAGGTGGAAGGGCCGTGAAGCAGGCCGTGCTTGGCATTTTCAGGGACGAGCTAGGAAGTCGATGTGGCTGGAGTGATGGGGAGGGAGAGGGAGGAAATGAGACTGGAGAGCAGACGGGATGGACTGTGTGTGCCTCTGTGGCTCCAGAGTCCCCCTGCCACGTCCTCTGTGTCTGCTCGGGGTGGAGCTGTGCCTTCCCAGGCGGTCTGGACATCCCGAGGAGCCAATGGCAGGGCAGGCCATCAGAGTCACCCCTTGCCTTCCCCTTTTATTTGGCTCCCTCCACCCTCGCACCTGCTTTACCTAGAAAGCAGGATTAAAAAGAAAGCTGACCTCTCCTAAAAAGAATTTGGAGTCAGGAAAATCTCTCTGGATTCCAGACCAGGCCTCACTACTTAGTAATTCCGTGAGCTTGAATAAGCTGCTTAAACTCTCTGAAGCTCTCTCTCCATATCTGTAAAATGGGCCTACACATACCTACTGTCTAAATAGCTGTGAAAGCGAGTGTACGCCACCCTCCGACCCAGCAGGCACATTCCTAGGTCCATAACCAAGGGAAATAAATGTGCATAGGTCCAAAAGGCACTAGGGGTTCCTAGGGGTGGTCACAGTAGCCCCAAAGGGGATCAACCCCAAGGTCCCTCAGCAGAAGAGTGGCTGGATAAAGTGCGGTATCATCGTGCAATGGAATATCACCCAATAACACAAACTACCGATGAGCAAACCCGGCATTTCGCTGCGTGAAAGGAACCAGGCACGAACGGTAGGTACATGGCATCCCATTCATAAGTTCACCCACGGCTAGAGCTCATCTGTGGTGGGAGAGGCGGGGGCGGCGTTTCCCCGTGGGGGCTGCTGACTGCGAGGGGGCTTGAGGGAAACATCTGGAATGTTGGAAGTGTCTTCTGTCATGATCTGGTTGGTGTCACGCAGGCTTACGTGTATGTAAAAGTTCCTTGAACTCGAGTTCCGTGAACAAGGTGAGGTCGGTGTGCATGGTGCTGTATGTATATTTCGATAAGAAGGTAAAAAGGAAAAAACCCGTGTACCGCCCAGAGAGCTGGTAAAGAGTTTATGAGAGCGAGAGGGTAGACGTGTCTGTCTCAGGACAGGCACCGGCGAACATTCCCTACTTCCCCTGTGCTCTCCGAGGGTCAAGGAATGCCCTCTGACCCCTAGGCCCCTGCCTCATCTGTCCTGCCGTGGACCAGGCTTCCGGGGGGGTTAGGTGATGCTGTGGGGTGCAACTGAGAGATGGAATGGGATTGCATTTCTTTTCACTTTTTGCCTTTTGGTTTATTTTTCTCCGGTGCTTTTCTTCATGATGATAGTCTTTATAATCTTTATAGTCCTTATCATTATTGAATGTGGCAACTAGCTGCAGGTCAGGTCCCCACGTTTAGCGTGTGGTAGAGGCCCAGGGTGGGAAGTGCTCTGCTTTCCGGGCCGGCAGCCTATGAGATAGCGTTGAGAGCAACTCCCTCCCTCTGAGATGGGGCAGAGTCCCCAGCGAGGGGCCCCAGGACTCTGGGTTCACCCTGCAATGGAAGGCAAGCCCCAGCCCCCTATAGCCCTCATTCACCCCCATCCACCTGTCCCCAGGATCAACTGGCTGGGGACAACTATACGACGTCCACCCTGCCCCCAAGTTACGGTGCCAAGCCCAGAGAGGGCAGTGACTTCCCCAAGGTCACACAGGAAATCAGCAGAGCCAGGAAAGCAGAGAGAAGGATGGGAGGCTTGGCCTCCTGTGCCACCAGCCGAGCTCCCCCCTCATGCTCATGCGGACAGGGTCCCTCCTGAACAAAAGCCAGGATGTCTGTGTTGCCTCCTGCTCCGAAGAGGAAGGAAGCATATCTATAGTATTAACGGGGGAGTACTTTTATTATCAACTTGGCATGGAGAGTGGGCTTCTCTGCCAGGTGCTGTGAACCCCATCACCTCGGCCCCTCCCATCTCAGAGCCACAATCCAGGACCCGCCCGCCTTGCCTGTGTGCCACTCCTTCTTTTGCTTTGTGTAGAAATACCACAGACTGTCCCTGTTTTCAGCCTGCGTGATCTTGGTTTGAGTCCTTTTGGGGTCCTGGGTGTGAGGTGGGGAGGCCTGAGGGAGAGGTTCCAGAAGTGAGTGTGTCCCAGCCCAGGACCAGTACTGGAACTGATCTGCCCTCCCTTCTCACCTGCCGTCAGTATCAAAGTCACCCCTCGGAAGGACCTCCCCTGGCTGGCCTGACATCCCCCACTCTCTCAGAGCCTTGCCACTGACTCCTGGTTCCCTATGCATTGGCGTGATTGGCTACGGTCTGCCTTTGGCCACAGGAGGGTAGGCTCCTTGAGGGCAGGAGCCGCACCTGCCGTGTTCACCTCTGGGCCCTGGTGCCTGGCACCCCCCAGAGCAGTGTTGCTTGAGGGCAGGGAGGCGGATGGCAGGTGAGGGTGCCAGGGAAGGAGGGGTCCATCCGGGGGGTGGGGGCGGGTGTCAGGAAGGAGCACTGAGGCTGAGCCTGTCACTTACAGAGGTTCAGAGGGAGCTGGCTGAGGGCCTCTCTTGACGCCCCACACCTGAGAACTCAGACCCTTCTTTTATGAGCCAGAGGCCTGCCTGGGAAATTGCGTGGGGTCCCCACAACTCAGGGAAAGGCAGCTCCTGGGTCTCCACTCTCCACAGGACTCCCAGCAGAGCAGGAGAGACATTCCTCCTCCTTGGGGAAAGGAGGCAGCCCTGTCCTTCTCCCTCTAGGCACACTGGCCCTAGACTGGGACTCTCTCTTGGGGCTTCTGTCCTCAGGAGGCCCTCAGAGAGGGCCAGCGGCTTGCCCTGGGTCACACAGCAGGGGAGAGGTAGAGGCCGGTGGGGGGGGGGCTCCCACTGTCTACCGAGCATAAGGGCCTTATTGAGGTTGGTCATCACATGGCAGGCAGCCCCAACCCTGCATCCCACACTCTCCCTGTGGTTCAACCGGGAGCCCGGTGTCCCCACGCAGTTCCAGGGAGCAAGGCTGCTGTTGTCAGAGGGGTGGGGGGACATCTTCCCTGGCAGTACCCGCAGCCCACACTTGCTCACCTGAACTGCCCTCAGGACCTGTGAGGCCTGGCTTCCAAAATCCTGTTCTCTGGGCCTTGGAAAGGATGTCTTCCAACTCCCCTAGCAGCCAGCGTGGATCTTCCCCAGGGTGGGGCCTCCATCGGGCTGGAGACTCCTTGCTCAGGGGTGCCGTGGGTCTCAGCTCTCCAGCCCTTTGGCACTGAGTCTCGCCTCGGACCCCCAACACCCCTAAGGCTGGCTAGGTACCCCATTATACACCTCCTCCAGGCCAGGCTCCCTTGTAGGCCTGGGGTGCAGGCCCAGGTCAGGTCAGGGTGGGGTCGATCTTCCTGTCCCCTCTTTCTGGAAGCTCCTGTGATCATGGACCATGTCTTTGCTCCTGTGCCGCCTATCCCCATCATCGAACCTATCACAGAGTAGGCTGTTGTGACATGGAAGAGGTGACTCAGGATGTCATTTGAGGGGCTCTAGGAAGAGATTCCAGATCCCCCAGCTCCCATCCCCCCTAAATCCCCAGGAGCCATGGTCTGGAATTCCATTGAGAGAGTCACATTCCTTGACATTCTCTTCATGGGAATAAATCAGAGGATTAGTTTATTCTGCTCTCGGGCCCAGAGGCCTTAGGAACTTTGGAGAGTCAGACTGGAGATAGGAGTGGGGAGGGGTCTGCCAGCCTGTTCCTCAGCCTCTGGCAGGGAAGGCTGAGACCCCAGAGAGGGGCTGACCTCCGGAGACAGGCTTGGGCTACAGGGGCCCTTGGGGCGGGCGGGAACAGCAGGGCCTGTCTGGGAGGAAGCCTCTGACAGACGCTTTATCAGGCCCTGTCGCCTGCGTTATCTGCGGCTTCTCAGCAAAGAAGGAGCCACAGTCCTCAGCTGTGCTCAGACCACTCCAGGCCTGGAACAAAGCAGCCGAGTCAGCTGGCGGCCCCATGGCTCTGCAGTCAGACCTGTGGGCTCCACAGCTCAGCAGCCCACGTGGGGTGTTCAAGGGGGTGGCCGGCCCAGCCTGGCGACGGCTCGTCTGCTGGGACTCCCCCGCTGAGTGCCTGCCTCAGAGGGACCACCTCCCTAGGGCCTGTCTGCGGAATGAGGATGGGGCACGGGGTCACCCCAGCCCCTCCAGGGCCCGGCTGAAATGTCAGCCACAAAGGACGGGACACAGAGGGGCCTGTCCAGGAACAAGGGCCAAGTGTTGGCGTGGGATGATGGCCGGGGCTGGGCTGGTCAAATGTTTACTTGGAATGGTTCAAGTGGGCACCCTCAGGCCATGGGGGCAGCTGGCGCCTGGCATGGGGCCCCTCTACCCACCCCCACAGGCTACTGCAAGGATTCAGCCCATCCCAGATGGGCCCAAAGCCAAAAGCACTCAGAGGGGGCTGCCAGTCTAGGCCCTGGCGTGGTCACTCCCTCCTAGTCCCTGCCCACTGCTGGGGAGAGGAAAAGCTGGGGGGGCGGGTTCAGCCTCTGTCATTCTGGAAGCACCTGCTTCTCTGGCCTCTGGTGAGGCTACCATGAATGGTTGGGCAGGTTGTGCACTACAAAAGGACACCTTACCACTGAAGCAAGTGGACCTGAAATCCACTTTCAGGGGATGCAGGGGCTGCATCAGCCCGGAGAGTGCTTTTCTGTGACTGTCTGCTAGGTGGGGGTACTTGGACATTGGGGATGTTAAGGGGATGACATGGGTCTTTTGTAGGAGCTCATAGACTTAGGGATGGTGTTGCCAGATATCAAACAGGAGGTCCAGTTAGGCTTCAACTTCAGATAGACAACACATACATTGTTTTAAGTACAATTATGTCCCACGCAATATTATAATGTTTGAGCTTAGCGAGGGGTGGATGAGGTCTGGTCAGATCAGACCTCCCCCAACACCCCCAGCACATAGGGCCCTGAGGGTTATGGAGAAGACTGTGGGAGGCTGAGGAGAGGTCGGCATGGCTGGAGAGGAGCCTGAGAGGTTACACTGGTGAGATGGAGTGCCGATTTGGGGTACTCAGAGTGAGATGGGGCCACACTGGAGGGTTTGAGCCTGGGGACTTGCACGGTGTAGCAGGCTCCCTCTGGCGGCCGTGTTGAGAATAGGCTGGAGGGGCAGGGCTAAAGCAGGCTGACCTGTGAGGGTATCACCCCGAAGCCGGCCAGGGGACCAGGGCGGTGAGCATCAAGTTGGAGAGAAAGGGCTGATTCTGGACATAGAAACTTTTTGTTATGGAAAACACCAAATATGTACAAAAGTAAAGACTCCTGTGTCTCCATCACCCTCTTTTGCCATCGTTATTAGCCCATGGCCAGTTTTGTTTCACCCCTCCTGGCAAATGGATTATTTCGAACCGGATCCCAGATACCACATTATTTCACCCATAAGTATGTCAGTGTCAGTGAAAGACATTTTGAAGCAGCAGCCACCAGGAATTTGCCCAAAGACTTCAAGCACCACACACACATGGAGAGAGGGGGCCCCTGACCCCACTAGGCGCTCATTGCTATGCAGTTGGTTTCCCGAATTTAGAATACTTTCTCCTAAAGCTTTCTAGTTTTCCTCCCCTAGGTTGAGTCTTCTGAGGCTTCTTCTCTCCCACCCTCCTGTCTGCACTCTCTCCTAGCATGACGCTCCTCAGGCTGGGGTCTTGGGACCCTGGCATTGACTTTCCACTGGAAGCCCCTGCCTTCTCTCCAGACCTTACAGCAGCCTGAAGCCTCCCCTCTTTCTGGTCCCTGTGCCCGGAAAAGACTGTCTGGTATCTGGCATGAAGGCTCCCTGGGTCGTCAAAGGCACCACTCCCTGGGAACCCAGGAAATGCAGGGGCTGAAGGTAAGGGAAACACCCCAGAAGTCACAGGATGAGGTATTAGGACACAGATTCAGACACTGAAACCCTAGTACGTGCAGGGAGGCTCTTTGCTTTCCAGAATGCCACCCCCTCCAGGAAGCAGCCTGGCTCTGCTTCCAATTTACCAGGAGACTTTGGTTAGGTCCCTTTCCCTCCCTGGCCTGGAGAAAGGAACCAATTCAGTATGCAGGGTTTCTACCTTTTCCCTACTCTCAGATTCTGCACCCCCAAAATCCCTGGGATGGGAGGAGCCCGGGGGGCAAAGCTGGACGCAGGGAAGAGCTGCTGGGGACATGCTAACTTCTGACTCACCTGCACACACACATGGAGCCCTGTGAGGCTCGCCTAGCATACCCCAGGTTGAGGAAAGCGAGGTACAGAGAAGTAAAAATGCTTGACTAGTGTCCCCTTGTTCGTAGGCAGCACAACCACGCCTTGAGTCTAAGGTCAAACGTGCAGCGTTGGTGCCCGGGGGCCTCTGTGGTTTTTGAACATCCCTCCCACCCCTGCCACCAGGGCTGAGGCCCATCTGCCAACATAGTCCGTACTGCAGTCACACTGCTGCCTCAGAGCCTCCTGAAGCCTGGAGCTCCCGGCAGCCTCCTCAGCATGGGACCAGGAGGCCAGCTCACCTTCCTGTTCAGTTCTCTTTCTCTCACCCATACCTCCCGTGGCCTGGTGCTCAGTGGGCACCAGACACACCTTGAATTTCTCTCATTTAATCCTCAGCAGCCGAGCGAGGTGCTATGCCCATTTCGCGGATGTGAAAACTATGCTCAGAGAGGGGCCGTGACCCACCCAAGGCCACACAGCTCCACAGTAGTGCGGACAGAATTGAAACCAGAGTTTTCTGAGTCCAGGTGCTTCTTCTACTACACTGCAAGAACTGGCTTAGAACAGAAACGTGTCTCACGACCCAGTGCCATGTGGTTGTCCTGGCTTTGGCATCGTTTTTGCCCATAACTCTTTTGTATTGTTTCATCTGGTGATCCCACTTGATCTTTCTCATAACCACGAGAGGCAGGTGTGACTACCATTTGGCTTTTCCAGATGAAATGCCATACGTGCCCCTGGGGAGACTGTTTCAGAACTTCCGGAATCTTCCCCAAGGCTTGCGTTGCACTGTTGCTTGGGCCTCGGATGCTTACGTTCTTCTAGCGCCCCCTACAGCCTGTCAATGACATTGACTCACCCTGCTGGGTCATTGAGAAAGTTTTCCTTGAAAAGTTTTTTCCCCCTTTTTAACCCCAAACCTCCCTCAGTTGCCACATCTGGGCCTTCCGCTCGCAAGTTTGGACCCACCTCGTCTCTCCCTCATCCACATGTTTAGCAAGAGTTGAAACACAGTTGTCTTCTGCGACTTCGTCTTTAAGAAACGAGGAAGTTACAGAGGATCCACAAAACCGGGGAGGTGGGCACGCTCAAGAACCCCAAGAATGAGTGTGGGTTTCCGCGGCCGGGGAACTCTTTGGAATGAGATTAGACTGAGGGTCCTCCAGGGAAGGACTGTGTCCCCTCCACAGCCCCCACACACTGGGATGAGGTCCCTCAGAGCAGCTCTGGGGCAGGGAGTAGGTGGAGTCGGCTCTGGACCCTGCCCCACACCTGCACTCACTCCTTACCTTGCTTCAGCCCCCCTCTCCCCAACAGTGACCAAACTATATCCGAAGCGAATCCCAGATGTCTTATCATTTCTTTCACAAATATTCAATATTACCTCTAAAAGCTAAGGATTCTTTTTTTTTTTAAAGCCACAATACCCTATCACTCCTAACACACGTGCCATCATCATACTTCATATCATCAAATATTTAACCAGTAGTCAGTGTTCACATTGCCCTGATTGCCTCATGAATGCCATAATTGGTTTTTTGTTTGTTTGTTTTACAACTTTTTTGTTTGAATCGGGGTGCAGTAAGGTCCACACATTGGGACTGGAGTGTGTGTGTCTTTAAGTCACTTCACTTGGAAGTCATGTGGAATAGTTCTCGGCTTTGGGAGTCTATCACCAAATCCATGCATAGATTCATTGGTTTCATTTTGCTCTCTGCTTTTATGAATTGATTGAAAATGTTTACATTTGTTGTTGGCTCCAAAGACGATCCTACACAGTAAAGAATATTCAGAGAGGTCTAACTTTCTTGAGTGTCCCTGCACCCACTCCCCTCTCTGCCTAAGTATTAATTTTTAAAAATTATGTTCTAGTCTTACATTGATATCTACATGTGTCTTCCACATAATACACGCGTATGTACATATATCCCCGTATCCCTCCCTCCTTTTCTCAGAGGAATGTTAACACATGAACACGCAGTCACGCTTTCCTCCCCCCTTGCTTCCTTCGCGGTACATCTCGCCGGCGATCTTCCCCGCAGGTGTCTGTCCGGATCTTCCTCGTTCTTCTTCACGCCGGACCCCTCCATTGTGCTGATAAGCACAGCCCCCTGCTGATGGACATTTTCCTTGTTTCCTGTCTTGTGCTGTCAGTCAAAAGTGAAAGGCAGTCCAAAGCGGTGCACTTCCCATCTTTCGGGATGCCTGCCGGAATTGGTTTACAGCAATGGGATTCCTGAGTCACAGGTCAAATGCACGAAGTTTTGCTAGCTTTTGCCTCAATCCCCTGCAAAGGGATCACACCGCGTCACACAGCCGTCAGCCGTGGAGGACAGTGGTGGTTTCCCCTCCCTCCCCAGCAGAGTGCGTTGCCAAACTTCTGGATTTCTGCCAATCTGATAGGTGGGAAGTGGTATCTCAGACTAGTTTCCATTTGCATTTCTTTCATTTGAGCGTGTTGACCATGCTTCCTATGGTTCAGGGCCATTTGCATTTCTTTTCCTGGGATTTGTCTGGCAATATGTTTAGCCCATTTTTCTGGGAGGTTGTTGGTTTCTCCTTTCTACTTTTCGAAGTTTGTTATAAATGGAGGCGTTAATCCCTTGCCTGGGATAGAGGTTCAGGTATCCCTTCAGTGGCTCATTTGTCTTATTTGTTCACTGGTTCATTCTTCTCAAGCCCTGGACGCTGGAGATAGAGTGGTGAATACGGTGGCCCTGAGCAGCTCCACCACCACGCACAGCCCAAGTTAGAACCTTGTTCCCATCCTGGACGCTTTCTACCCCAACCCCTTCCTGTGGTGTCCTTTCTGCCCCCGGAGCCCTGGCCTGCTGCCTGGTGACCACTCTTCCCCTGTCCTGCCCTGCTCAGGCCTTTAGCGCCTTCCAGTCTGAACTCAGTGAGGGCCAGAAATGAGCCTGATTGTCTCTGTATCTCTCCCTACATGCCTAGCAATGATGGATGAGGAAGTGAAGAAAGGGAGAGGAAATGAATGAATGAATGAATGAATGAGTGAATAAATGAATCTTATGAGCATAAAACCACCTTTGGTCCAAGAAACCAAGTCAGAGGGGAGCTTGGAAAAGTCCCTTCATGATCAAAGTTTCTTTATCCCTTGCCTTCTCTTCCGATCTAATTAAAATCAGAATGCTACTCTTTTTTTTTTTTTTTTTTTTTTTTTTAAGAATTGCTACTCTTGGGCGCCTGGGTGGCTCAGTCGTTAAGCCTCTGCCTTCAGCTCAGGGCATGATCCCAGGGTCCTGGGATCGAGCCCCGCATTGCATTGGCCTTACTGCTCTGCGGGAAGCCTGCTTCTTTGCTCCCACTCCCCCTGCTTGGGTTCCCTCTTTCTCTGGCTGTCTCTCTCTCAAATAAATAAACAAAATCTTAAAAAAAAAAAAAAAAAAAAGAAAGAATTGCTACTCTTTAAATCGCTCGCAGACAATATATTATGTCTGTTTCATCTCATGATTTATTTATTTATTTAAGATTTTAAGCAATCTCTACACCCAGCATGGGGCTAGAACTCATGACCCCGAGACCAAGAGTCGCAAGCTCCACCAACAGAGCCAGCCAGGAGCCCCTCATTTCATGATTTAAAAGAATGTCTGCTTATTGTCAAAAATGTGGAATTACAGGGAGGTACAAAGAAGAAAATAGATATAACTCGTGGTCCAGAGTAAGCCACTGTGAACATTTTGGTGTATTTCCATTCAACTTTCTTCTTTAATTTACATTTTTTGGGTCTGTTTTAAATGTATCTACATATGTGTATATGCTTACAGATACATGTACCCCTTTTAACATTCTAACATACCTCATGGCATTAAATTTCAGCACATGATCATAATTTTAAATGATATAATATGCCACGCAGTGAATGTATCATATCCTAGCTAACCTCTTCCTCCGTGTCCTTATCTGTAAAGTGGAGATACCGTGTGTCTACTCTGTAAATTCCTTGTGAAGGTTAATTGTGGTCCCAGTCATGGCAAGCACTCCACGGGTGTTAGACATTGTCATTATTGTTATTACTATATCCTAATTGTGGACATTTAAATTCTAACCTCATTCTATTGCAAAGAACTCTGTAATGAACCGCTCTGGCTCAGGGCACTTTTGTGGGGGCCTCAGAGAGGTCGCTGCACCCGCACCCTCACAGTGAGCATGAGGTGGACAGAGTGTGCAAGGTGTGCTGGGGAGAGCAAAAGTTAGGATGGCAGATATATGCTACTGGGCGCCTGGGGGCAGGGGAGTCCGGGCAGTGGGGAGCAGTGTCCGCAAAGGCTCAGAAACCTGAAAGACGTGGCAGTTCTGAGCAGCTGGGCGTGGCAGCCATGCTCGTCCCTACTTTACCCATGGGGCAGTTGTGACCCAGGAAAGGAAAGCAACTTGTCTGACCACAGGGATGGGAACCAGCTTTGGACCTCCTGACTCCCTGACCAGCACTCCACACAGGCCGTGGGCCATCCCACCCTCCCTAAGAACGTCTGTCGCTTGAAGGGAGGAGGAGAGGAGAAGAAGAGCTGAGGGAGAAACAGTTTGGGGTTTGGGCAGCCGGCATGCCCGTGAGCTCCCGCCTAGTCAAGGCTCAGCTGTCCCGCAAGACTAGGCTCAGCTCCGTTCGCCTCCTTGTCGTCTGGAGGCCTCGCAAATGCAGACCGTCAGGCTGGGGACTGGCAGGTGTCCAGAGGCTCCACCCTCACCTCCCACCCCTCAACCCAGCCCCTTGTAGACAAAGGCTGGAAAGTCCCGGGGCCCCTGCAAGTTACCAGCCAGAGCACATAATTCAGCCGCAGCCTGCCCTGTGTTTATTTTTTAAAAGACTGTGACCATGACACCCAGGGCTTCTGCCAAGAGGGAGGAGCCTGAGCAGGTCCAGAAAGAGTTGGGGGGCTTGAGCGGCATGAAGGTTCGGGGCCTTCCAGGTCAGGCCAGCCCGAGGCACAGATGCCGACAAGTGAAATTTGAGGACTCTTGCCTGTTACCATTCAAGGTCCACCATTAAAATGGATTCTGTAGCATCTCAAAGGCTTTCTAAGCATCAAAAAATTAGTCATTCTTGGAAAGGAACACTTCTCCCCTTCTGAGGGCTGAATTTGAGAGCACTGTCTGCAACAGTAGCCTCATGGCTGCATGGTCCAAACACGTGTGTAATTCTCTTCCACATACTGACGAGCTCCTGCCCCTGCTGTTTCGAGAAGATAGACCAAGGACTAGGAGATGGCAGTCCCACAATGGTGGGAGGTCCCCACTCTAGGCCTTGGACATTTTCTGCTAAGAGGACCTGACGTTTCTCTGAAGGGTCATTGTAAGTTAAACCTCAGATTCAGAACATATGAGTGGGAAGGGATCCCAGAGGTGTTTGGCCTTTCCTCTCGTGGGCAGAAGGAGTGTAGGAAGACCTCAGAGATGGGTGGGGAGGGACTTAACCACACCAGCTGGTGGGGGAGCGGGGATGAAAACACAGGTCTCCTGATTGTAGTGCCAACTCTCTGGGACCATGGTGTTCCCCTCAAAGAGCAGTGGGGGACATTCAGCAGCAACTGGGGTTGGGGGGTCAGGGGAGGCTCTGAGCCAGGCACTGGGTGTGTCAATGAGGGGCTCATAGTCCCTTCCCCCTCTTGAGGGGCTGTTAGAGGCTGAGACATCTGAATGGGTTGGGTAGAGGACTGGCAGGGGCGGGTCCCGAGAGCTGTGGAGAACAGGGTGGAGAGACACGGGAAAGTTGCCAGCGGGAGTTATATAAAAGGTTGAGGGCTGGATGGGATCTCATTACCAGGAGAGGTAGAGAAGGGGTGGTCCAGGAGTGGGGAGGAGGAAGGTGACATCCCGAGAAAAGGAGGTAGACCTTCCTACCCCTAGCTGCAGTGAGTCCCTGGGGCTGTAGCCAGGACCCCAGTATCCAGTGCAGACCTCCCCCTTCAGGGCCCCAGGATTCTATCCATCACCTTTAGAGCGCCGTATGCGTTTATACAGAGATCGGTAGGACACGGGTATTTTGATCTAAAAGAGTGAGAGTGAGCATCTAATGGTGGCAAGGCAGGCGTTGTGCCAGGTGGTGAGGAAGACCCTTTCCGGAGCAGAGGTAGCGTGGATCTGTGTGTGCTGTGGGGGCAGCGGGGAGCTGCTTTCTCAGTCGTCATTCTCTTGACTTTCAAATTGCAGTTTAAGAGCCATCTGTTCACATTCAACTGTTGAGATGGCTACTCTCTCCTCCTGGCACCTTGATCATGTTCTGCCCCTCCCCCATCCCCCCTGGCTCTCTGAGCCTCGGTTTCCCCACATGTAAAATGAGGCAGGTGGCCTTGTTGGTCTGTGACGCCCCTTCAGCCTGGGGCTGGTTCTTAAGCGCAGTCTCAGGCTCTTTGCTGGGATGTCAGAGGCGCCCTCTGGTGGCCATCATTGTCCATGCAACCTGGGAACAGGCTCTGCTCCTTGCCTGGCCCTCTGAGAGTGTGTGTCTGTGTGGCTGTGTGTGTATGTGTCTGTGTATTGGGAATGGTACACAGAGGATGTGTCAGGCTTGGGAGACATAGAATGCAGAGCTTCCCTGACTCTCAGCCCCTGATAAAATCACAGACAGAGAGGTAGGGCCATTTAAAACAAAGGTGAAGGCTGCCAAAACCTTCCTGGGGCCGGCCTGGGACACCCAGGGTTGCAGGATTCCCTGGGCCACCCATCTTGCTAATAGATGAGCATTACTCCTGTGCTCAAAATCTCATCCTGTTGCCCCTCTTCTAGAGAGGGCAAATATCAAACTCCTGACCAGGGCATTTACTATCTTCCTAAAGGTCTCTGCTTTGTCACCCAATGGCCTCATTTTTACTCTTTTCCTTCTTTCCTGTCCCATTTCAGGTGAACTATTCCATCCTTTCCCAACTCCTAGCCTCTCCTTATGCTGGTCCTTTTCCCCAGAGTGTCCTACCCGCTCCTTTGGTCCCCACCTCATCTTTCAAAAGTTGCCAAATATTACCTCCCCCAGGAAGACTTCCTGGATTTTTCCACTTGGATCTGAGCTCTCCTTCCCCTGAATATCCTGATAACTACACCTGTCTACACCTGTCTCCTTGGATGTAGAGAGTTTCCCCAGGTAACTCAGGTCAAAGATGTCCAGTTCTTTAGTCCCTCCCTGGGAATGGCTCCATGTCTGCTCGTAACTGAGTCCTTTCAAACACTGAACCCTCTCCACTGGCATCCAGGCTGTCCTCTGCAGTGCCCTGACTCCCACGAGGAGTCCACCTACCTTGGTACCCTTAGCTTTTTCCAACTCTTGTGGAAGGAGGTCTGGTGGTAGAGGAGAAAGACATGAGCCCTAGCTCAGACTCTTGTTGGGTCCTAACTTTCAGAAGGCAAATGGCTACCCAGTACATAGGCTCCAGCTGCTGAGCTGTGTATGGGAGGCGGTTTCTGCCTGCCTCAAATTGAGAGTTAGACCCCACTGGTCTGGCTCTTTCCTTCAAAGAAGTAGTAACTGTAACCCTAATAGTTAATACTTCTGGCTATTTGTAGAAGTCTGAGATTATCAATATGTTGTGTGCTGTAACATGAAATTCTCACACAGCCCATTCATAGATGAGGAAGCAGGGAATCAGAGATGCTAAGTAACTCACTCAAGGTCACACAGCTTGGAGTGGGAATGCTCAAACTCAGACCCTGCTTTCCAAGTGTCTCCAAATCCTGTGCAGTTTCTGGAATACTCTGCTGTCGCTGTGCCTTGCACATAGTAAGTGCTTGATAATAAAACACAGCCATAAACAAATATATAACTATCTCTTTCTGCTAGCCTTCCAGTCGCTTCAGTCCCACACCTTCACCTCTATGTGAGGAAAGAGTCTCAGAATTGGGATTGTCTGAGAGAGAAGTAGCTTCAGGGGCTGAAGCAGGAGGTGGTGCCTGCATCCCAGGAGGGGTGAATTCCTTGAGTGTGGGGGTTGGGGGTAATGGGGCCTGGGCATGGTGAGGACAGGCAGGCACCTGCTGGGCCACTGTCGCAGTTGGTGTGTGGCTCACTGATGTCCCATCACTTCAGGAGTCAAGGTGTGGCTGCAGGGTAAGGACTGGAATTAATCCAGGTTCCCTGAGAAGCAGATGCCAGGGCAGGATTAGATGTGCAAGAGGTTTATTAGAGGACATATCTGCGAGGGGAAGCGCGGGGTGCTGGGGAGGCTGAGATGGCGGCAGACCACGATCCCGATCCGACCCCGGTGAAGGAGGCAGGGAAGGAGGAAGGCAGGCGGAAGGGGCAGTGTTTTTGACCATAGAGCACTTCGAAGAAAGTTTGGCAAGGCCAACGTTGGGGGCGGGGGTCCTCTGGCCAGGGGGCCTGAAGGCGGGGTCCTGCTCTCCCTGGGAAGGGGTCTCCTCTGTAGTCCTGCGAGCTCAGTTTCCAACTTGTGGGGATCCCCGCCCCTGCAGGCACACGACCGGGCTGTGTGTCTGGGGTGGAGAGACGGGCATTGTGGGCGAGGGGGAGGAAAACCCTCTCTGGCCTAGAGCTGGTGTGAATGCCGTGTGGGCGGGCCGAGGCGTGCGTGCGTGCGTGTGTGCGTGTGTGTCCGCACACGCCCCTGCGCGCTTCTTTCTAAGTCGTAATTCTGTTGACTCCTGTTCACATCCAACCGTGGAGGTGGCCATTTCCTCCCCTCTCCTTCACCTTGACTTGCTCACCTCCCTCTGAGTCTCAGTTTCCCCACATGTAATATGAGGCAGGTGGACTTGCTGCTCTTCAAGGCCTGAAGCGCAGCTGCTGAAGCCACTGGTTAACTATGCTCCCTGGTCAGAGAGCTGAGAGGGGCGTCCTCACGCGCCCCCACGGGCCAGCCCCATCCCACCGGCCTTGCCCCAGGGGACAGCCATCAGCGTCCACAGCTGCGGGGAGGGAGAACGTGCGCCTCCCGCAGCCCAGGAGAGAAGTTGATTGGCCCAGCCTGTGTCACGTGTCTAGCTCCGGTCCAATCAACTATGGCCAGAGGGTGGAACCACTTGCAGCTGCCCACGAAGCGGGGCTTTGGCGCTTGCTCTCCGAAATGAAGGTGCTTGCCTTGGAGTAGGGGCGCTCGCGCGGCAGGTGAGGAAGTGGGAGGTGTAGGTGGCACCCTGGCGGGACGTGTCCTCTCAGCGTGACACACCTGGTACCTCCGCAAGGCCAGGAGCTGGACTTTTGTTTTTCCCAGTGCTGCGGCGTGCACACCGCCTGGCCCCTAGGAGTGTCCGGGCGAGCATGCCCTGCTCTTGCCCACCCTGAAAGGCTGACCTCTGCTGGCCACGACGGACACTACACCTACCCCGTGGCCACCACCCCAGGGCGGGAACACAGGGATCTGTCTTCCCATTAGCCTAGAAGCCCCTGGTAGCTGGGGACACTGCAGGTAAATAGCCCAGGCTCTACTTTTGGGCTCAGATGTGGCTCTTCCACTAACTCGAGCAAGTTCCTTTCCTCTTTAAGGTGTTTCCCTCATTTGTCAAGACATCCCACTGAACCGGTGCGGAAGAGGCTATGTGGTATGCAGGTTGGGGGCTCAACTTTTGAACTGATTTGAATCCAGCTTCTCCAGTTACTTGCTGTGTGACCTTGGGCGAGTTATGTAATCTCTCGAAGCCTCAATCTGCCTATCTATAAAATGGGAAGGAAGGAGAATTTCTCTTTTGTTCTCTAAAAGGTGTTGTGATGATTCAATAGGAGAATGCATGGAAAGCTCTGAGCATGGCATCTGGCATTACAACATTGCGAGGTGGCCTTGCTAGGCAGTATGCTGGGGGCATGCTCATTCATCCCTTATCCCTCACCTCTTCCCCAGCCCCACCTCTCACAGCACCCTGGCTAATGGGCTAACCAGTGATTGGTGTCTGGCCCACAGTGGGGACTCAACCATGCATGAAGAGTGAGAATGCACTGCAGACCTCCTCCCTGGGTGGCCTCAACCTCATCCATTCAGCTTTTATCAAGTATTCCTCACCTAGCAGGTAAGTCTCTGCTCTGAAGGGTTCCCAGGCATTTCTGCACAGGCAGGATGCATTCTACTGTGTGAACACTCACTGCAGGCTTGGGAGGAGCCTGTCTTAGATGTCTGATTATCTGGATTTAGGTCCACTCTTTGCTACTCATTCCCTATTTGCCCCTCCTCCCCCCCAACTAAAGAAAGATTCCATGAGCTGGGGAGGGAGAGGAATCATAGGGGAAGTGAGAAAAAAGGATGGATCCCCCAGTTAGGTCTGGGGATCCAAATAGGGAGAGGCCTTGGACCCCTGCTGCAGCCAAAGAGGTGGGAGGAGCCTGGACCTCCTTGTACCACAACAGGTGGTGGAGTGGAAATGGAAGTTGTCCAATGGGTACACCCAGGGAGATGGGCCTGATGCGGCCTCCCAGAATTGCCAGGAGCAGCAGAAGGTTTCTGGGTGCCCAGGAGGGATTCCTGTAGCCTGCAGTGGGGTGGACTCAGGAATGTGTTTCTGATATGCCCAAGAGTGTGGCACAGACAAGGCACAGAGGGCAGGAAGACCCAGAGAGGCTGAGGTGCAGCCCAGAAGGAGACCGTGCATTGTCAGTGGGCGCCAGTGTCTGATGTCTAGATGTCTTAGGGAAGAACAGCAAGACGGATGACCAAGAAATGGATCTCCCTCGTGTTCCTCCTACCTCACCTCAGTACTACGTAATTCCCACCCCCGTCCAAGAGCTGAGGTATAGCCTTCACTAAGATTAGGTGTCCTCCGTCCAAGTAAAATGAGGGCTCAAAAAAGAAATATGTACAGGTTCACACAGGTGAGACAAGGTATTGAAATTCTCAAACCAAATGGAATCTGGGTTAGAAGAGAGATCTTAAAATAGGGGATGAACAAAAAAGGGGATGAAAAAGTATACAGGAAACAGTAGGAAGGAATGGATAGTTAGCTAAATCTAAATGAATGAGGACATGATTAATTTGTTTTAAATGGGGATTCTTGAAAGGCCATCCTGTAAAGGAAGACCTATCAAGAGTCAGAAATGAAGCAGGAAAGTTTGCACTGTCCGGTATGGTAGCCACTAGTCACATTTGTCTCCTTGCATTTAAACTGATTAAGATTAAATAAAATTCAATATTCAGTTCCTCAGTTGCACCCACCATTTTTGCAGCATTCAATGGCCATGCCTGGCTAGTGGCTACTGTACTGGACAGGGCAGATATAGCACATTTCCATCATTGCAGAAAGTTCTTTTGGACAGTGGTGATCTAAACTATTGGCAAATCCGTGGAGGGGAAAGGATGTTTTGTAGCCTGGAGAATGAAAGTATTCTAAAGATCTTCTAAAAGGATAGGGGGAAGTGAACGAACAAAACTGGCAGCAAAATTGAAAAGAGGGTAGAATTTCTAAATAAACAAGTGACCATGATGGTGGTTGTGGGGTTTGACATAAGGAATAAAAAGAAATTTGACCAAGCCAGCAAAGGGAAAGGAGAAAGAGGGAGGAAAAATATGATCAGTAGTAAATATGAAATTAGGTGGGAGAAATAAAACTAAGTTCATTAGCTATCATAATCATTACGGTCTGGATGAATTCCCCTATCAGAAATCAAAGATGCCATTTCCGGTAGATATGTAGAGAAATATCCCCTGGGACAAAACATCTAAAATGCTGAATACATTTTTTAAAAATATAGTTTTTTTTTTTTTTAAAGATTTTATTTATTTATTCGACAGAGATAGAGACAGCCAGCGAGAGAGGGAACACAAGCAGGGGGAGCAGGAGAGGAAGAAGCAGGCTCATAGCGGAGGAGCCTGACGTGGGGCCCGATCCCATAACGCCAGGATCACGCCCTGAGCCGAAGGCAGACGCTTAACCGTTGTGCCACCCAGGCGCCCCTAAAAATATAGTTTTAACAACATTGCTTAGATGGCAAAAAATAAGGGAAATGTCAGTCAGTGTTCAGAAGCATCCAGAAATCTTGAGTCCGTAGAGGTAAATACATTTTGGAGCTAGCATTTGCCCAGAGGATATCTGCCTATTCCTAGTGATCCAAAGTCTGGGTTTAGCAGGCTATATAGCTCATGGCATAGAAGATAATTCCTGGGGCATAAGCAAGTTAGGAAATAGTTGAGAAGACCTCTATATACAGCTAAGATCCCAGAGGACTAGTTAACTAGGGAGAAAGAGTGTCCACAGAGATTTGCCTGCCTCTGTCTTCACTGGAGTTGGAGCAGAAGAAAGAAAGGTCTTTCCTGAGAATCTCTAGGATAAGCCCAGTTTCGGGTGGGTCTGGTGCCAGAATTCACCCTGCCTATTGCCCCTGCATTCCCCTGCTCAAAAAACAAAACAAAACCTAAGTAAAAAATGAAGTTTAAAGTATTCCCCAGATGCCTGATGAAGCGATTGCAAATGCTCCCTGGAGAAACACATTTTAAATCTAGGCTTCAAAGAATTCTCACACATAAACTTCCAAGGAACAGGAGGTCATACTAAAAAAAAAAAAAATCATTAAACAGAAGAGAAAATAAGCTACATGAAATGAGAGTCAGCAGAAAACAACATTGCTGAATCAGACCAACAGCAACACTGACTGAAGATATTGAAATTATCTGTTATAGAATGTAAAATAATTATGTGTGGTTTGTTTAAAATAATTAAAGAAATGATTGAACGTATGACAAAAAAATGAGAGAGTATCAAAACTGATCAAATGATTCTGAAAAAGAACCACATAGAATTTCTAGAAATGACAAGCAATTGAAAGGGAAGCCTAATAGATGAAAGATTGGTTCTGGGAAAGATGGAGTAAACACAATCTGCTTTGTCTCCTCTGAATGCATTTATAATCCCTGGACAGAATGTGTGGACCATTGAAAAGTAAATGGTAGTTAATAGATCAGAGAAAGAAACAAGAATTTGAAGTACAACCGAATTGCGTTGAGTTTCTCATTTTTTTCCCTCCAGTATTGGCTGGCCTGGACTCAAAGGCAGCCTGAAATCTAGAAGCGTGTACCACATATATGCAGAAAGAGCTTCAAGAGAGCAAATAGAGTTTTCTTTCTGGCCTGAAGACTAGGAAAGGGACTCCTAAGAATCAGAGGGAGAAGGAAGTTTTCCCTGTTTCTTTTTTCTTTTTTCGATCTCACCTATGCCAGTCCCATCAGTCTTGCAGTAGCAGTAGTGGCAATGGTGAGGGTAGCATCAGCAAGTAGATACCTAAAATCCTGAGGGAAAGAAAATCTTCTATTAGAAGACATGTGAACACGAGAGCTTGAGCAAATTCCTGTTGCTGTCTTCTCTCTTTGTCCTCCCACTGTCTAGTCCCAGACACAGATGTGGTCATAAGAAGGGCATAACAAAGCTGAGAAACTAAAGCCCCAGATTTCTGGTTGGGAACTGGGATGAGAGGACCCAGGGAGCCAGGAAGTTTTGGGGTGATTGTGGAGAGGAGAGAGCACCAGAGAGCAATTCCATAACTTTGTGTGTAAACCTCTGGGGTCACTTCCAAACTGTGCATGTGTCGATCTGATGCTAGACGGAATATGAAAGATTTTGAGAACTGAACTATGGGGCAGACCAGCACCCAGTTTTCAGACTGGTGTTGCACATGTAGGACACATTTGAATAGCACTGTGAAAGGCTTTGAAAATTGAACTGATATTGGAACCAGAGCCTACAAAGAGTAGGTTGAAGCTTGTGGTTGAACCTCGCTTCAATCATTTGTCTGCTAATATATACTTTTTTAATCAACATTCTTCTTAGTATTTAAACAAGACCCAGAGTCGTATAACATGGTATTCAGAATGTCCAGGATACAGTTGAAAGTGACTTGGGATATGAAGAACTAGAAAAATCCCAACTCACAGCAAAAAGGCAATCAACGGCCATCAACCCCAAGAAAGCATAGATAATGAAATGATCAGAACACAACTTTAAAGCTTCTACTTTAAGAAGTGAGTATGAACACTCTTGAAATGAATGAAAAAATAGAAAGTCTCAATAAAAAACAGAAGATTTGAAGAAGAACCAAATGGAAAATACAGAACTGGAAAATACAATAATCAAAATTTAAAAATAACTGGATGGGCTCAATAATGGAATAGAGATGACAGAGGAAATAGTGAACTTAAAGATAGATCAGGTGAAATTATTCAATCTGAACAATGGAGAGAAAAAAATTGAAAAATTGGACAGAATCTCAGGGGCCCTGTGGGACAATAGTAAAATGTCAAATATTCATGTCTTTAGAGTCCTCAAAGGAGTGGAGAGAGAGTGCAGTTCAGGAAATAGTAATAAAGAAATAATGGCTGACAACTTCCCACATTTATAGGTTCAAGAAACTCAGCAAACCTCAAACAGGATCAACTCAAAAACATCACCTCCCAGGTACAAATGTTTGGTTACAAATGTAATCAGATGTTTTTAAACTAAAGACGAAGAAGAAAATCTGGAAAGTAGTCAGAGAAAATGTGCTTTATCTATAGGATAACATATATTTGAATGACTGTTGATATCTCATCAGAAACTATGAAGGCTAAAAGGAAATGAAATAACATTTTGGAAGTGCTGAAAGGAAAGATCCACCAACCCAGGGTTCTATACCCAGAGAAATTATCCTTTAGGATTAAAGGTGAAATAAAGATATCCTCAGATGTAAGACAACTAAGAGCCTTTGTTGTCAGCACACCTGTTCTAAAATATATACTCAAAGAAGTTCTTCAGATGGAAGGGAGATGATACCATGGGAAACTTGGAGCATTAGGGATGAAGGACAAACAACAGAAATGGTAAATATCTGGGTAAATGACTGCTCACCTTCTCCTGAGTTTTCTAAAATATGATTGACAGTTGAAAGCAAAAATTATGACTTTTCTGATGACGTTTTCAATGTAGATCTAATGTGTAAGACAGCTATAATATAAAGAAGGGCGGATAAAGGGACTTAAATGGACATTTAAGGTAGAAAGTATCTGTCCAAAGTAGACAGTGAAAAGTTGAGTATGTAAGTTGAAATCACCAGAAAATTATCAAAGAGATACAGTAAAAAATTCAATAAATTAAAATGGAATACTAAAAAATGTTTAAATGACCCAAAGAGAAAAGGAAAGAGGAGACAGAGGAACAAAAACCAGAGAGAACAAACAGAAAATAAATAATAAAATGACAGCCCTAAATTCAAAGATATCAATTATTACATTAAATCTAAGTGGATTAAACATCCCAATTAAAAGACAGAGATGATCAAAATGGATTTATTTTTTAAAGATTTTATTTATTTGACAGACAGCCAGTGAGAGAGGGAACACAAGCAGGGGGAGTGAGAGAGGAAGAAGCAGGCTCCCAGCGGAGGAGCCTGATGCGGGGCTCGATCCCAGAATGCTGGGATCACGCCCTGAGCCGAAGGCAGACGCTTAATGACTAAGCCACCCAGGCGTCCCATCAAAATGGATTTAAAAAACCAAGATACAACTATATGCTGCCTGCAATTATACTGATATAATGATATAGATAGATTAAAAGACTAAGACATATATACTAAAAACCATTGAACAGTATTCTTTTTAAATAGGTGAATTTATGATACATGAATTATATCTCAATAAAGCAGTTAAAAAAATTAAGATACATCATGCAAACACCAATCAAAAGAAAGCTGGAGTGGCTACATTAATATTGAACAAAGTAATCTTCAGAGCAAAGAAAATTACTAGGGATAAAGGGACCCAGGACATCACAATAAAAGGGCCAGTTCATCAAGAAAGTATAACAATCCTATAACAATCCTAAGTGTGTATGCACCTAGTAACAGGACTTCAAAATACATGAGGCAAAATCTGATTAAGCTGAAAGGAGAGTGGAAAACTCCACAGTTGCAGGTAGAGACTTCACTATTCCTTGCTCTGTAATTAACAGAAAAGGTAAATAGAAAATAGCAAGCATATACAAGAGCTGAGCCATAAACCAACTAGAACTAATTGACGGCGATAGAACATTCAATCAAAACCCAGTCGAAAACAAATTCTTTCCAAGTGTGCAAAGAACTTACATTAAAGAAGACCACATTTTGAGTCATAAAGCAAGTCTTAACAATTTAAAAATGACTGAAATCATACAAAGTATGTTATTTGATCACAATGAAATCAAACTAGAAAATTATAGCAGAGAGATAACTGGAAAATCTCTAAACACTTTGAACTTAAAAAAACACACTTTTAAATAACTCACGGGTCAAAAGGAAAGTGTTACGGAAATTAGAAAATATTCTGAACGGAATAAAAAGAAAACATACCAGAATTGTGAAATGCAGCTTGAACAATGCTTACAGGGAAATTGATAGCATTACATGGTTATATTAGAAAAGAGGAAAGATCTCAAATCAACAATCTAAGCTTTCACTTTCAGAAACTGGAACAAGAAGAGAAATGTAAACCCAAAGCAAGCAGAAGGAAGAAATAATAAAGACAAAAGCAAAATTAAATGAAATTGAAAATAAAATAGAGAAAATGAAATAAAAAGCTGATTCTTTGAAAAAATGAATAAAATTGACAAAGTTCTAGGTAGACTGACTAAGAAAAAAAAGAGAAGACACATATTATCAGTATCAGGAATGAGAAATGAATTATCGCAACAGACCTCACACACATTAAAAGACTAATAAGGGAATAATAATATGAACAACTTTACAAAATAAATGGACAACTTAGATAAAACGAATTAAATCCTTGAAAGCCACAAACCACTAAAAACTCATCCAAGAAGAAAAAAGTAACTTGAATAGTCCTATATTTATTAAAGAAATTGAATTTATAGTTAAAAACCGTCTGAAAAAGAGAACTCCAGACCCAAAAGATTTCACGGGCAAATTCTACCAAGTGTTTAAAGAAGAAATCAAATGAATCTTTTGACATATAATCTCTTCCGGAGAATAGAGGAGAACAAACACTTCCCAATTAATTTTATGAGTCTAACTCAATCCTGATGCCCAAACCAGACACATGGTACGGGAAAACTATAGATCAATATCCCTCATGAACATAAATGCAAAAATCCTTGACAAAAAACAGATTGGAGCCAGCAATACATAAAAAATAAATGGTCCTAGGAATGCAAGGCACTGAAGATAAGCCAATATAATCCACTCTACTAACAGTTTGAAGAAGAAAGACCACGGGAGCATGTATCCATCAGTGCAGAAAAAGCATTTGAAACCAACAGAGCCAGCTCCAGGGGCTTCGCTCGGGCAGAGTTAGGTGGACACCACAGGGAAAAGAGGAGATTGCAGCAAGGTCTAATGGTGGTAGAGCTTAGACAGAATCAGCCCTGGAAAGTATGAATCTCACCTGAGTGGGGAAATACTGAAGGACCAGAGTGCTGTCTATTGGGGAATTGAATAAAGGGGCTTGAGAGTATGAGACCAAAGGTGGCAATCTTATGAGAAGTCAGTTTTGTGGGAGAGAGATGACTTGGAGGGAGAAGAATCTCCTGGATGGTTGATGGTGAAGGAAAATAAGGAAGTGAGGGGCAGAAGAAATTAAGGGTTCTATAGAAACATAGGAAACCTATTAAAACCACTTCATTTTACTTACAAACAGAAGAGGACACTCTTAATTCTTTTTTTTTTTTAAGATTTTATTTATTTATTTATTTGACAGAGATAGAGACAGCCAGCGAGAGAGGGAACACAAGCAGGGGGAGTGGGAGAGGAAGAAGCAGGCTCCCAGCGGAGGAGCCTGATGTGGGGCTCGATCCCATAACACTGGGATCACGCCCTGAGCCGAAGGCAGATGCTTAACCGCTGTGCCACCCAGGCGCTCCAGAAGAGGACACTCTTGACCTGAAACTGAGAGTGCTTTACCCTTGTCTACATAGAACTACCTATAAGTCCTGCTTGAGAAAGACATCAGATATTTAAAATAGAAAATGGAAGCCAACATCTATACAAACCTATGATAAAACAGAAAATGAGAGTCCAAATATTTTCAGCTGATAAAATTCTCTCCAAAACCAATGGTGAAGGAGAGCAAAAACGATTACAGAACACCCTGACTTGAATTAAACTTCCTTAAACCAATATTTGCAGATAGGAGGGAAAAAAAGCCCCACCTCAAATCATAAATTTGGAAGCTCAGACGGGAAGTGGACAAAACAGAAACAGTAGATGCAAAATGAGTATTTACTAAATTCAGGAAAGAAATAGAAAAGAACATAATCTCAGAAATGAAACAAATTACAAGGTACCCAGGGGAGAATAGATTTGACAGAACAATATAATAGGAGAGGGATGAAAACAGCTAAGAATGCCGAGATGAAATGAAGAGATTTAATAATGCCAAAGAGAAACTGCTGTCTGGGGAAGGCAGGCAGAGAAGTGTCAACTTGTATATCATTAGAGCCCCCGAAGAAAGAAAGAAAAAAAAAGACAAGTAAACAGAACAAAAATTAAAATGATTAGACAATAGCAGTCTCTGGAAATAAAATAAGATCTCAATCCCTGTGTTCAGAGGGCGCGCTCTGCACCTGGGGAAATAGACCTGAAACATTCAGCTCCAAGACATCAGACTTTAGGGACACTGGGCCTTGAATTTGAAAAGACCAATTCCTTACGATGGAAAGGAAATCCGTTTGGCATCAGACTTCTTTAGAGAAACATATGAAGAAGGACAACAATGGAACGTTTTCAAGAAACTCAAGGAAAAAAAGTATGAACCATGGATTTTTTAGGTCCAGATGAACATAAATAGAAAGGCAAAAGAATAGTTCTGAACATTCAAGGCCTCAAAATACCACATTCACAAATTGTTCCTGAGGAATCTGAACACCCCTATTATTTTTTTTAGTAATAAGGAAGCCCAGGTTTGAGTCTTTCCAGGGCCACTCTGTTGTGTGACCTTGGCAAGTTATTTCCTTTCCCTGGACAGGTGGCCGGAAGTCTTTGAGATCTCTCATAGGGTTAGCCATGTTGGTTGTACTTGGTCCTAATGAACATCCTAGGACTGCAGACTTGGTGAAATGGAGTAGAGAGAGAAGGGTGCTATGGTCAGATGGATTTGGGTTGGAATACTTTCTCTGCCCCATTCATCATCTATCTTGTCAGCCACTCAGCAAATTTTGGAGACCCCTCAAGGTGCAAGGCTCACTGGTAGGCTCTGTGGTTATAGGTGAGCCAAGCAGATCCGGGAGCTTACGTTCTAGTGAGGGAGGGAGACATTTAACTAATAGTCACACAAATGTATAGTCACAAATTACGGTAAGCAATGTGAGGAAAGTACGCAGGATTCTCTGAGCGTGGATAGAGCACGGGACTGTGAGAGTTCAGGGAAGGCATCCCTGGAAAGATGACACATGGGCTGAGCCTGGAACGATGAGGGGCCTCCCAGGGGAAGGGGGGGGTTAGGACATTCTGGGCAGAGGGGACAGCACAGGCTGAGAGTGCTGTGGTAAGAGGAAGCAAAAATCTTTGGGGGCTGGGTGGCAGAAGCAAGTGGCCAAGTGATGGGGCAGAGATAGGGGCTGGATCCCAGGGTGAGGTTGTGGTCTGTCTGTAATAGCACTGGGAACACATTGAAACATTTGAAACAGGGAGGCAGGATGAAAAAGATCATTCTGACTGTGTTGGGGAGAATGACTCAGTGGTGGGGGGAGCAGGCAAGGAGGAATGTGGGCAAGTCAGGTCTTTGCTGTGTGGCTCTGGGTACATCACTGAACTTCTCTGAGCCTTAATCTCCTCTCTTGTAAAAGTGGAATAATAATGCTAACTTACAGGACTGCGTGAGGTAAGATGAAATCAAGGTGCTGAATGCCTGGCACGGAAGAGAAGGTTCAACAGCTCTGGCTCCGTGTTACTGTTTAATTCACCTCAGACAGATATGCAGTCTCTAAAAACAGTTTATGATATCCTCTTTTCCTCTCCTCTGGGTCCCTGTCCGAGCCTTCTGCTCCCCACCCGTTTAGGAATGTCTATGACAGGAATTGAATGTGACGTCAGTTGGAGTAGGTAAAATCATGCCCTGGCCCAGAAACACGTATGGGGAGCATGCAGACCCGTGAACCAGAAGGGAGCAGAGTCCCGGGGATCTGATCCCCACCCTCTCATCCCCTTGTCAGTGTTTTTGAGGCTCGAGCTTAGTGCTGTCCAGACCTCCTAGAACAAGAATAAAATTCTTCCTCGTAGCACTGTCATTTCCAAAGGAAGCACCAAAGCTATGAGAGAGATTTTCTTTCTCTTGCTGCTTTCTCTCTCTCTCTCTCCTTTTTTTTTTTTTACTACTTACTATTTACTTCTGAAATATAAACTAGTTTGAATCTCTAACTCATTGAGCCCCGAGACAGTGAGAACCCAGCTTTGACAAAGCTCCCCGTCTGCTCGCGCTGTGGGAGAATGACGGGTGAGCAGCCATTCATTGCATGCATATGGCCTGTGAAGACTGGCCTCGTAATTTTATATACTGACCTCTTTTTGTTTTTAGTGAGGTTTAATGTACATATGATGATGTTCCAATCTTATATGTCCAGCTCAGTGACATTTTACAAATTTAACTGCCACCCTATCCAAGATCTAGAACATTCCCAGCACCCTAGGAGGTCTCCTGTGTCCTCTTCCCAGTCAGTACCACCCCTGCCCCCAGAGGTCACGATTCTTTGGACTTCTGTCACCATTGGTTAGTTTTGCCTATTCTTAAATTTCACAGAAGGGAGATCTAGTCTCTTAGTTTTTTTTTTTTTTTTTTTTTAAGATTTTATTTATTTATTCGACAGAGATAGAGACAGCCAGCGAAAGAGGGAACACAAGCAGGGGGAGTGGGAGAGGAAGAAGCAGGCTTACAGCGGAGGAGCCTGATGTGGGGCTCGATCCCATAACGCCGGGATCATGCCCTGAGCCGAAGGCAGACGCTTAACCGCTGTGCCACCCAGGCGCCCCATAGTCTCTTAGTTTCTAAATGGATTAGGAAAGCTGTTTCCGAATGGATGAAAAGGAACAAGCACCTCTTCACAGGTATTAAATAAGTCCTAACAGCTGATGCCTCTCGCCTATAATAGATGCTTAATAAATGTCCCTTCCCTCCTTGCCCCATCAGAGCAGGAGTTCCTGCAGGGTTGGGACGTGAACCCTCCTGCCTTATGATTTCTACAACCGTGTTTTGTACGTAAGGGCTGCGTTTTCTTGCCATTGGCCGAGAGAACTAGGGGTCATCACTCTGAACTGTATATGTGCTTCCTGGTGGCTCTTTCAAACTTACCCTGCACTGGATTCAATGGGGAAGGAGAGATTTGGATGCTGCTCCATTAGGAATGATGCTCTGGGACGTTCCCCAAACAGCAATTTAAACAAATTAGTTTCATTTCCTTCCTTTGAATAAAAGAAATATGGAGGCAGGCCACCCGATGCTGATACAGCCGGTCCTTGATGCCACCAGGGGCCCAGAATCTTTCCTGGTGGAACCATTCCCATCACAAAGTTTTCAATTTGAGCCTCTGCTCCCTGCAACCAAACCTACTGGCCTTCAGCAGTTTTAAATCAAGGTCATCGAGTGCTTCCTGTAGAAATTCAGCTTATTTCAATAATGGAATCAATGTGAGTTGTTGTGAGTTCATTCTGGTGGAGCCAAACATCTCACGTTGTTGTGAACAGTCTTGCGCATGTGTTTACAAAGGTCAGCGTTGGAGATGGGGTTATTTGTGCTTGCACACATGCACGTAATTTCAGTACAACACAGCAGCATGGTAAAAACAATATTCACATCCAATTAGGAAATTCATGGAGCAGAAATGAACTTGGAATTGGTGCTGGTGCACATATTTGAAAATAGGGATAAAACAAGCTGCAATGGTATATCAATTGAAATAGAAATTGTGCTTATTTGTAATGTACACACACGCATAAAGAGTAATTACACTGCAGTATTTTTGTGGCAAAGATGATATTTAATATAAAACATATTTCAAATGGCAGCAGGGCCAGGACTAGGGGGAGGGGGAGGAAGGCATCCACCTCTGGGCAAAGTTTAAGGGGGGGGGGCACCAAAAATATAGTAGTCAAGGCATAAATTATTTTAATACAAAATCAAAAATTAATGCAAAAATCCATGTGAACAAAATATCAACATGTTGAGTAGACAGGGTCAGGATTATTGATTTTTCCTTTTGCCTCAGTCATCCAGTGTGATTTGGCATGGCACTGCCATGCATAGCACGATGTGTTTTGTTTCTGTGTTTGTTTTTGCTGTCTGCTATCAAGGCAGATTTTTTAAATGTTTGAGCCTTTGGAGAATTACTTTGTAAATCATTTTAAGTGTTTACAGTGGGATTTTGTAAATGAGTCCTCTAAATTTTGTTCAAAAGAAATTCTTTTTTTTTTTTAAGATTTTATTTATTTATTCGACAGAGACAGAGACAGCCAGCGAGAGAGGGAACACAAGCAGGGGGAGTGGGAGAGGAAGAAGCAGGCTCCCAGCGGAGGAGCCTGATGTGGGGCTCGATCCCATAACGCCAGGATCACGCCCTGAGCCGAAGGCAGACGCTTAACCGCTGTGCCACCCAGGCGCCCCAAGAAACTAAAATTCTTTAATCACAATGTTCCACAAGTGTGCCCCCAAAACCTGTAACTTTTAAAACTTGCATCAAATTTTAGGTATTATAGACAAAGCTTTGAACAAATCTCTGTGATTTCACACTGGAAAACATTTATATTTATCTCTGAAAAATGAGGGAGTCGCTGAATAAATTAGCTGATGGGAGCTCAAATGCTGGCCAAGATTTAATGTAGAAATTCCATAGTTTTTCTTTGACTTGTGGGAAGAATGTTTTGATGGAGCTCCTATTTTTAACTGGGCCAATTTATATTTTGTGCTTGAATTGAAGGGAAGACGGAAGGCTGGCATTTTGCAGCATCTATAATTGGCAAAATATTAAAAAGAGTCACAAAGTCGAGTTATGTGGTGAGTTTTATCTCCTCCCGATATTTGTTAAAGAAAGATATTCTAAATGGAGGCTAAAAGGACACTAACTATGAAACAGTTAACCATTCCTGTCTGAAGAAATTATAAGTGAGAATATCTTCCTTGTGATAGAATTTCTCAGAGCTTCCCAGGCATCTCTGCAGGGAAACTACATTCTTATTAAAAATATTGTGATTTCAACAATAGCCAAACTATGGAAAGAGCCCAAATGTCCATCGACTGATGAATAGATAAAGAAGATGTGGTGTCTATATGTGATATATCTGTATCTCAATGGAATATTATGCAGCCACCAGAAAGAATGAAATCTTGCCATTTGCAACAATGCGGATGGAGCTAGAGTGTATTATGGTCAGTGACATAAGTCAGTCAGAAAAAGACAAATACCATATGATCTCACTCATATGTGGAATGTAAGAAAGAAAACAGATGAACATATGGAAAGGGGGAAAGAAAAAAGGGAGAGAGAGAAACAGCCATAAGTGACTCTTAATGACAGAGAACAAACTGAGGGTTGCTGGAGGGGAGGTGGGTGGGGGCTGGGCTAGATGGCTGATGGGCATTAAGGAGGGCACTTGTGATGAGCACTGGGTATTGTACGTAAGTAATGAATCACTGAATTCTACTCCAGAAACCAGTATTGCACTGTATGTTAACTAAAATTTAGATTAAAAAAATATTGTGATCTACGGAGAAGAGTTTACAAAGCATATCAACAATTCCCATCTTATTAATCATAAATTATAACTTTGAAGATGATTATAGCAATTCTTTGAGGGGGGGAAGAGACCATATTTTTTTTTAAAAAAACACATATTCTTTAAAAAAAAAAAAAGCACCAGTGACACGATACTAGAAACAGATGTGGCCAAGAAATTGATTAAAATACATGAATATATACCTAAATTATTATTCTTTTTGTTACTTTTAATGCTCAGATAATTGCTAACGATTTAGTGTATATATTAAATAACAATTTAATGTTATTTAAAAATAAATTTTTAATATTAGAATAGCTTTATATTGACTGAAAAATTGCAAAGATAGTACAGAGAGCCTCCGTGTACCGTCTCACCCCGCTCCCCCTCTTACTGACATCATACACTGGTATGGTACATTCGTTATCATTAATGAACCAATATTGGTGCGTTCGTATTAACTAAAGTCCCTACTTCATTCACATTTCCTTCATTTTTACCTACGTTTTTCTTTTCCAGGATCTCATCCAGGCTGTCACACTACATCTACAAGTCACCTCAGGCTCTTGGCGGTGACAGTTTTGCCGACTTCCTGTTTTTGATGACCTTGACGGTTTTGAGGAACGCTGGTCAGGTACGCCTCTCTCCGGGACTTTGTCTGCTGTTTTTCTCATGCTTAGACCGGGGTTATGCGTTCTGGGGAGGAAGGGCCCAGGAGTAAAGTGCCCTTCTCATCATACTTACCAACATACACTCTTGATGTTGGCCTTGGTCCCGTGGCTGAGGTGCTGTCTGTCGGCTGTGTCCGTGGTAAGCTACCCTTCTCTCCATTTCTCAACCATGCTGTTTGGGAGGAAGTCACTATGCACAACCCGCACTTAAGGCTCGAAGTCTTGTGCTCTTCCTCCCCGAGTACGGAGCTGCTGCATAAATTATTTGGAATTCTTCTGCGCCACAGATTTGTCTTGTCTCCCTCATTTATTTATTCATTCGATCGTTGATGTATAGCCACGTGGACTCATGGATATGTATTTTATACTTCGGGTTATCATCCGATACTTTTTTATTTTGTTGCTTAAATTGTCCCAGCTCTGCCCATTTGGGGCTCTTTCAGTTGGCTCCTGTGTCTTTTTGACATAACCCTCCTTGTTGAGGTTTTTGTGGGAGCGTCTGGACTGTGTAGTGTTTTAGACACTTTGGGCAATTATATTTTATATGTTGATTTGTTTTTGAGGAAGGGAAATTAGGTGTAAAAATCTCTAGCCTGAGATTTAGTTCATATCCTTGAAAGATGGCTGGAGACCAATCCCTCAGGCTGGTTGCCTCTCCAAGGCCCTGGGCCCATGACTTGAAGGGGCTGACGCCTGTCAGCAAGAGTTCACAGCTCCAGACTGGGGCTACTTTTCCTCCCCTCCCCAGGGCACGGGGAGTTTTGGTGGAGAACTTCCAGGAGAGCCAAGCCTAAGCGAAGGAATGGGTCCCCAGGCATGCCCTTCCCGGAAGCAAGGCAGGATGGGTGACCTTTAGGGCCGGCACCCAGATCCTAGCTCCCGTGTTCACTTGGTTCAGCATCTTGGGCAAGCCACTTGACCTTTGTGAGCTTTGAATTCCTGACCGGTAAAACGCCTCCCAAGTGGGGTCTGCGTGAGGCTTAAGGGTATAATGTGTGTGAAGGGTTTAGCACCCTGACAAGGAAGGTAGGCAGCACATCAATGGTAGCTTGCTGCTATTGTGTTTTGTAATTACTAACAAACTATTTCCAAGGGGCACCTCGGTTTTGAAAATAAATGGTGCCGTTATGAAGGCAGATGGATTTGCAGTTTGTAAACCCCCAAGCCCGGCCAAACCAGGCTGGGAGCAGCGATGGTGCCCAGAAATGTGACCAAATACTCGGTGGGAATACAGACGATGACCCTGCCCTAGGTTTGTGGGAGGAGGAGCTCCTTAAAGAGCAATCGAGCGGGGTGATTGTGGAGGGTGGACGGGGCCATCTTCCCCACCCAGGCCATCTGTGTCTTCACAGGGGCCTTGGGCATGCCAGCACTGCCCATCCCCATCATGCGATCCCCAGCCCTCACCTCTCCCTTGGTCCCAGCTGGGAGGTAAGAGGCCACCTCACTGGCTGCAGCTGGGCTGCAAAGAGAGGCTTCGAGGGGACAGTGGCGATGACAGCTGCATGCTTGGCTGTGCTAGGGTGCTGTGAGCTTGGAGAAGCCGTAGTTACCAAGTGCCCAGCTCTGTGCATTCTATACACCCCCCCCCACGCACACACATGCTTCTGGGCATGCGCATTCACACGCCGGCACTCTCCCTGCACATACTTTGATGCGCTCACACTAACACGCGAAGTGGGTGGAATAAAGACCCCAATAGGTATCCACATTCTAATCACAAAATCTGTGACTATGTTACCTTTCATGACAACGGGGACTTTGCAGATGTGATTAAGGATTTTGAGATGGGGAATGTAACCTGCGTTATCCAGGTGGGCCCAATGTAATCCCAGGCATCCTTATAAAGGAAAGGAGGAGGCAGGAGAGTGAGATTTGGTGTTGACTCTGGAGATAGGAGACGAGGCCACAAGCCCAGGAGTGCAGGCAGCCTCTGGAAGCCGGAAAAGACTGGGAAACAGATTCTCTTCTGGCCTCCGGAAGAACACAGCCCTACTGACCTGTTTTGGACTTCTCACCTGCAGAACTGTAAAATAATAAATTTGTTGTTGGTTTAAGCCCCTGTGGTTTAAACACCATTAAAATTTTAATACACATTTGTGTATTCGGCATTGAGATCAAGAAACAGAATGTTGCCCCCGAAACATCAGACATTCACATATTACCTTCTTGGTTTTTGCTTCATTCAGAGACCACTAAAGGCCACCTTTGGGATTTTTCTTACGCTTATTATTTTTTTTAAAGATTTTATTTATTTATTTGACAGAGAGAGAGGCAGCAAGAGAGGGAACACAGGCAGGGGGAGTGGGAGAGGGAGAAGCAGGCTTCCCGCTGAGCAGGGAGCCTGATGCGGGGCTCGATCCCAGGACCCTGGGATCATGACCTGAGCCGAAGGCAGACACCCAATGACTGAGCCACCCAGGCGCCCCTTTCTTACACTTACTTAACATTTTTCTTGATTCACATCTTAACTGAATCTATTTGAAAAGAAACTTTCTATCACTTTATTGAAAGTTAAAAACTATTAAGAGCCATTATTTAAGGGGGCCTGGGTGGCTCAGTTGGTTAAGCATCTGCCTTCGGCTCAGGTCGTGATCCCAGGGTCTGGGATCGAGTCCCATGTCGGGCTCTCTGCTCAGTGGGGAGTCTGCTTCTCCCTCTCCCTCTGCCTCTCACCCCTGCTTGTGCTCTCTCTCCCTCCCCCCCTCAAATAAATAAATAAAATCTTTTTTAAAGAAGCCATTATTTATGGCAAGTATTCTATTTGAAGGCAGGTATAAAGATAATTGTTACTAAATTCCAGGCAGATCCTCCCCCCTGCTACCTGTTGTGCACATGATGGTTTTCTTTTATTAAAAAGGGGAATTAGCAGGGGTGCCTGGGTGGTTCAGTCGGCTAAGCCTCTCTGTTGTTACTTACTTAACAAAGTAAGAGATGGAGGCCCTACTATGAGGCTTGCCACACAGTAGGTCCTCGCTCCATGGTCTTTGTCACTGCTCTTGTTCCTACTCGCTGGCTCTGTGACTTTAGCACATCAGACTCTGGGACAGTGAAGTACTTTCAAAACGGGGTGCTGTGAGGCTGAGTGACCGGAGGGAGATGGAGGGGCACAGCACCGAGCTGGCGCTCAGAACCTTTGCTGGAGCTGAGTTGAATTTCCTGCAGCAACTTTAGTTCAGCTCTGAGGAGCTGGTGGATATGCCCACTGCTGTGCTGAGGATGGTCGAGCATATGCAGGGAAGGTGGGGCAGGCGGGACCCCCAGCGTGAGGGCATCTCCCCCCTCACCTAGTGCCGGCCCTGGAGCCCACCTCAAAGGATTTTCTGTAAAGGCAGGTTGCGCCTGGGCGCTGGAGGAAAGCGAGGCACAGGCATGGGATTTTATGTTTAGGGTAGAAGGGAGCCATGGAGGTTTGTGGAGCAGGGCTGTGATCAGGACGGAGTGGGCGTTTAGAAGGCAGCTCTGGCGTTAGTATGGAGGAGGCGCGTAGAAACAAGACTGGGGTGAGCCTGTCTGACCGGTGGCAAAGGCCAAAGGAAGGCAGCTGCTGCCGTGTCCGGGGTCTTTTGGAGCCCCTTACTGCTTCCTGTGCCGTGGCTGCGGTTCACCCCAAGAGCCCGCTGACACGGGAACAGTGAGAGCTGTGGGCGCTGCCCCTCTCCCTGAGGCACCATCTGCCAAAGCCGCCAAGCGTGCCGGGCTCCCCAGTGCTCAGCAGCCATTCCTCCGCTCACTGAATTTTTCATTAAGAAAAATGGTCACCAAAGAGCAGCGGCTGGGTGAAGTTTCACCAGCACTGCCTGGGGGATGAAGGAGCCAGACCCAGAAGTGTGCGGAAGTGTGACGCCGCCTCCCTCTTCCGTCTCCCGCGCGGGCAGTGCACCAGCCCGCACACACGCATGCACGTGGAACATCCCTGGGGACCCAGGCGCTTGTGCACACCTACGTCAACACTGTCATAGCAGTGCATAACACACACAGGAATGACGTGTGCCACAGCCACGGACTGGCACAGGACACAGTATAACGCGCGGCTTGGGAGTCGGGCAGCGGTTTGAATCCGCACTCGGAAACTTCCTAGGCAAGTAACTTAACCTTCCCATGTCTCAGTGTTCTCATCTGTAAAATGGGGGATACTTAATATAACCTCCCTCAGGTGTCTGTTCGGAGGGTTTAACGCGATCGCCCACGTGTAGTGCTCAGCAGGGGGCCTGGCACATCTTAAGCGCCCCACCAGTGGTCGCTTCATGAACATTCCTAAGGGGAAGCTCACTAAAATGTAGTCAGGAGGTTGGGCAGGCGAGCTCACAGCCCTACCACTCATTGCCAATTGAAAATCCAGCAGGAAGCCAGGGACTCTGCAGGTGGGTATCACTTTACTACCCCAGCAGGAGGCAGAAAGGCTTTCCCCGCCTCCCTAGAGCACGGCCAATGAGGACTGTCTCTGCCCAGCCAATGAGAAGCCACTATACTTCCAACTCCCAGTCTACTCCAATGGCCTTTCTGTTTACAACAGCCTTCCAGCCGCGTGCCTTCCTCTATAAAAGGGTGTTCCTCCGCTTTGTTCTGTAGCTGTGCCTTTGGGTTTGCTCCAGCGGGGTTGTTCAGATTGCAGTTCTCTAATATTCCCGTATACACCCATCGTTTTCTGGTAAACTAACTGGCAGTTTGATTTTTAAGGTGAACAGCCATTATCATTTCTTGGTTTTGGTGGTAAGGACACACACCGTATAGACCAGCTCCAAAGTCCTCATCCTCAAACTCCTAAGCTTCTGACTCCCACCGGTTCATAACCTCTGTGTGGGGTAGAGCTTAAGGTGAGGGCCTTAGGATTTTATTCAAGCAGCTTTTGACCACTTTAAAATTGTACACAGTGGACTGTTTCTCACTTGGGTAATGGGATATCTAACATCTTAGGGGCTGAGCAAATAACTTTCATTAGAAAATCCTAACGGACGGGCGCCGGGGTGGCTCAGTCAGTTAAGCCTCGGACTCTTGATTTTGGCTCAAGTCATGATCTCAGGGTTGTGAGATCGAGCCCCAGGTGGGCTTAGCAGAGAGTCTGTTTGAGATTGTCTCTCTGCCTCTCCCCCTGCTTGTTTTCTCTCTCTCTCTCTCTCTCTCTCTCTCTCAAATAAATAATCTTAAGAAAATCCTAATGGAGAGGAGAAGGAAAAAGGGGTAGGGGGAAGTGTGGAGGGTGACCTCTTTCTGATTTTGGCCCTTCTTGAGGCCAGCTGCATCTCCTCGGGCCCCTCCTAAATCACATCCATGGCCTTCCAGCAGATTCCCCTTTTTGATTAAATAGCTTTTGTTGGATTCTCTTACAGCCTAAACTAGTTCAGAGCCAAGTAAATGAAACATGGCCCTTCCCTTCCTAGAACTCAGCCCAGTGCAGGGACAGGCAGGCAAATAGGCCATGACAGTCCCCTCTGAGAAGTGGAGGGAAAAGGGTTTCTCCAAGGAAATGACCTCTGAGATGAGGAAGGGAGGGGGAGAAGGTAGTCCCAGCAGGGGGTCATCAGACACCTCCAGGAGAGCCTTGCATATTCTATACACCAACATCCATATTTGTACCTTTACACCCGTCACGAACGTTAACAATCTCTGCTGCTGGAAGAGCTTCATAGCCCCCATGCGTTTCCCCTCACATGGACGAGGTGGGGACAATATTATCCCCCCCCCTTCCCAAGGGCAGGGACCAAGGCTCATGGTCCTACCTTTTCCTTCTAGCAGACTCCAGGAAATACTCAGAACCTAGAACCCCAGGCTACAGTGGCAGTGGGACATCCATCGAGAGAAGGGAAAGAGGAAACACCTGTGTCCTCAGAGGCATTGAGAACCAGGGAGACCAGGTTCTGGAGGCAGTGGGAAGGCTTCTTGCGTTGGGGGTGCTGATAGGAGAATTGGAGATTGGCAGAGGGGAGCCGGCAGCCAGTGCCAAGCATAGGGCAGAGCTGGGCCTGCAGGACACGTGAGGGAGAGGCTTTGGGCTTTTGGCCTTGCTGGGCACTGAGGGTTGGACACAGTGCACTGGAGGTGCTAAGAAGCCACCGGGTGCCAGGGGAACTTTGGTGGCCTACTGCATTTACCTAGTGACACCCCCAGGCCCCGGGCCTGACCCCAATTTAACAATATTTACATCAACATCTTGGAGAGACAGATGGAGACAAAGAGGGAGAAGGCGAGTGCCAGGTGCCACACCAGATACGTAACACCGTCTCATTTTGTGCTTACAACCAGCCTGTGAGGCAAGTTTTTTATTCTCCTTTTTCAGATGAAGAAATTGAAACTCAGAGAGATGATGCCACATGCCCCAGGTCGCACAGGTAGCAAGTGGCCACAGAGCCACCGTGTTATGATAAAAATACTCCAGCCCAGCCTTCGTCTAGCCAGCAGACCTACCGTCTGAAACTCAGCCCGTGCCGCGAAAGGGAGCCATGTGCCCGCAGGCAGCCAGGAGAGAGGTCAGGGAGACTGTCAAATAGAGCCCATAGTTGCAGTGTGCGCATTCTTTCCCGCTTCCCTTCCTAGCCCTCCTGCCATTTGGTTTACACATACTCCTAACAAACGGCACGGTGGAAAGAGCGCGGGTCCAGCATTAGTCCCTAGCATCTCTCGGTGTCTTTTCCCTTATCTGGAAAATCGAGATGAAAAGAAGTGCTTCAGGAATGAGGGTTCTCTTCAGGTCAGAGAATCTTAAAGTCATGGTGCCCTTCATAGAATGCTGTGACATTTCGTCATACTTCATTCCATGGTACAAGAGCACATTTAGGGAAGAAAGTGTAACTACCTATCATGTCTGTAGAATAGTGTATCTTAAAACAAACAAACAAACAAACAAAAAAACTACATTTAGAACTTAAAATCAAGAAAATGCCTCCCTTAACTTTATTTTTTCCCCCCTCTTTAAATTGGGAAAGTCTCACTATATGATATGTCAGGCAAGACCCCAGGTGCAGCTCATCCACAGGTTCCAGTCTGAGAAGCCCTGGGCTGGAGACGGGAGACTGGCATTCTCACCCCTGCTGGCCACACCTTGCGGTTTGCCTTTGGACAAGTCATTCACCTGCTCTGGGCTTCTGTTCTCCCTGGGTGCAGAGAGGGTGTGAGGGTGGATCAGAGATCATCTGGGAGCCTTTTTAGTGCCAATCTTCAAGGATGGACTTGATTCCTGCATGTCAGTGTCATTCTCAGGATCCTCATGGACCATGGTCAGACATGAGGTCATCCTCCCCTCCGGTTCCCCATCTGTGCCTCTACTCCCACCCCATGGGAAACCATACGTGGGAGCTCTTTGGGCCAAAGAAAGGCTGCTCCTTCCCCTCACCTGAGACCCCGTCTCCCCAGTCTAGAGTCTCAAGCCCCTAAACAATTGTCTGGGGGGGATCCAGGCTATTAAAGTAATTTACATAGTAATTAACAAGGTTCCATTAGCTGATTCCTGGAGCCAGAACACTCTGCCTCCATTTCCCTTTAGGGGTCCACATCCCGGGCTGGGACTGGGGTTTGGCTGGTGAAGCAGCGAGGGGAGGAGTTTTCCGTGCTCACGTGTTCCAGCTCCACATCCAGGGACGAGAAACAATGCGTGTGTGAGGGCCCCAGCTGGCAGGGTAATGAGGTCTGGGGCAAAGAGGCACCCCGTGAGCACGCGGGGGCCTGAAGCCCCAAGAAAAAAGGGAACCACGAGTCTCACAGCCATGTGTCTATTCTGCAGACCAGGGCCGAGTACCGCCAAGAGCCCCTGTTTCAAAATGACATAAGATTTCTCATGTCCTTCTGGGCCCCCGACAACAAATTTTATGTGTGACCATAACATGCAAAGCTGCCCTGGTTATCAGCTTCGAGCCTTTCAGCAGCCCGGTGAGGAAGACACTGTCTTCTCCATCATGGGGATGAGAAAAATGGAGGCCTGGAAAATGGAGGCCTGGTGCAGTGACTGGCTCAGGGTCGCATAGCCTGGGAGTAGCAGAGTGGAGCCCAGCTCTCCCCAGGTGGCCAGTGGCTTCTAATCAGCTCGGTGGAGCCCCAGGGCGCTCTCAGGAGTGGTTTGCCTCAAGGATAAGGATAACACATGCCCCCCACTTCACCCAGGGCAACTTCTAGGGAGGATTTTGTTTGAATTCCACAGCTAGAAAAGCTTTGAAAACCACTGCACTGATACAGAATTGTCCCAAGAAGGGACTTGTCACAGGGCCACTTCACTGTGTATCTCTAGCTATGAATGGAAGCCTCTGGATCTATGCAGTAGTGGCATAATTGACTCTCTGAGGCTCCAATCTGTGGTCCCAACTTCCTGCCCTTTGGTCTCTCCATCAGGCTCCCTGTTGGGGGGGGGGATGACAATGATTCTGGGGTCTCAACAAGCTTTGAGTGTTTTTCCTACTCCTGTTTACTCGGCAAGCATTTGTAGAGCTGTCAGAGCCAGGATCTGAGGATAAAAAGAAAATGAGCCTGAGTCCCGCCCTCAGAGACCTTTGGGAAGACATAACACAGACTCATCAACAGTGGTTCCCCGTAGACCACATCCCGGTTGTGGTGCTGGAAGGCATCCCAGACCCCATGGAAGGGAATGAGCAGGGGACTCCTGATGGCCAGAACAGGGCAGATGTTCGAGAAGGCTGCATAGAATTGGAGAAGGCTGATCTGCTTTGAAGAGGAGCAGTCTGCTGGTGGGGAGGGAGGGAAGCACATTCTAGTTGAAGGGAATGCGTGAAGGCTGAAGGCAGGAGAGCAGATGGCGTCTCCTGTGATTTCATCTGGGTGCATGGGACAAAGTGGAGGCAGGGGAAGAGGGGCTGGGAAGGTGGGCGGCAGCCAGGAGGGGGAGCCCAGCGAGGGGGCCATGGCCCTCCGGCCCTGCTACTGCCCACCCCCTCTCTGGTTCTCTCCATGGGGCCCCTCCCCTCAGGGCACCCCAAGGAGCAGCATAGGCTGTGGGTATGGGTCAGCAGGGGTTTATGTGCCTGGGAGAACCCCTGCATTGGTGCCCGCACCTCTGTGCTCTCTCCGACCCTGGGCCTCACCTCTTAGGCCTTCCTCCTGGCTGGAGGTGGGGCCAGTGAGGCTCAGCAGGCTGCTTTCTTGAGATCTGGGGAAGAGGTGGCAAAAGTCACACCCAGTGGGACAGCAGCTCCTCCTTGGAGACCTCAGTCACTCCTTCTACACCATAATGGGGTTGTTGCAGATGATGGCTACAACTCTTCTGGGCCTGATTTCTCCTTTACAATTGCGGAATGTGTTTTAGTTTCACTCCTGCCAGGAGCAGAGCCAGAAACAGGATTTGAGTGCAAGTCGTTTATTTAGGAGGTGGTCTCAGGAAGCACCGTAGGGATGTGCGAGGTGGAAGGAAGGGATAGAACACAGGGTGTTTGATGAGCAGAGTACCCTGGGGGGCAGCTGGGGCTCCGTGCCACTGGGGAGTCCTGCGAGGCTGCGAACACACACCTTCAGAGTTGTCCTGTTCCAGGGGACAGGAAACCAGTCTTCACCCCCCAACTCCTGTCACTCTTTTGTTGAGGGCTGTTCCCGGGGGCATGAGCTCCCCCGTTTCTGGCCTGCCCCACCTTGCACGCAGCATCCTCCTGCTGCCGGAGAAGGTCTTCAGGCTGAGTGACAGAAGCTGGCAGTAAGAGGCCATTGGCCTGAAGCCAAAGGTGTGTAGGGAACAGTACTTCCAAAAGGGAGGTTGGCCAGGCACGGGTAGTGTCCTCTTCAGAAATCAAGAGGCAAAGGGACCGGCCACATAGCATGTTAGCAGCAGGCTGAACCGAGAAGCCAGGACTCTTGGCTCGTCCCCCGGGGCTCTTTCTGCCATCACTTTCCCCTCCCCCTGCCCCTCCATGTTGTCAGGTCTCCAAATTGTCGTGGCCTCTCCTCCCACACATGGTTTAATAAGAAAACTTCAGTAGCAGATATAGATGTATCTTGAAAAAAACACCAAATAGTTCATATCTAGAAGACTTTGAGCCCTTCACCGAAAAGGCCTCCACCTCCATCTTTGCACCCGTCCTTGACCCAGCGCCCCACACTGAGTGGGCTCTCAGCACACCAAGGATGAACTGATGTTTTTAGCCATCTGCTCTGTGGCATGGGGGCAATGTCTTGGCCTTTTTGGCTCTCAGTTTACTCGTTCGGAAAGCGGGCATATTGTGCCCTCTCTGCTAACTTCCACGGGGGTGGTGTTGGATATTCAGCACGATGCCTGGCACCTAGTAGGTCCTCCATAATGTTTGCGCTGATGGAGAACATTTGGGAAACTGCACGAGGCTCTCACCCTACCGGGAAGGGGCAGTCACGGTGGTTAGCCGGCGAGAATGCATTATGAGTCAAAGGATCCGCGCCTGCCCTTCAGGTCTGCGGTCCGTTGCCTCTCACCCCCTCCCTCCTGCACATTCCCCTGTCCCTGAAGCTCATGAGTCAGGTTTTCCGCCTCCTGCCTCCTGCGATTTCACCGCTCCCTGCCAGCCAAGCTGTTTTGCAGACCCAAGTTGGTAATGACAGATAGCTCTCTCCTGGCCCTCCACTGGCGAAACCTCGGAAAGTATTTGAAACACGCAGCCCGGGAATGTGCAAGCTTCCCTTTCCTGGGCTTGGCAGGGCCCAGCGATTTCTCAGCCAGCGCTTTTGACTAAGACTTCTGTGGCTCGGGTTTCCCCTAAGCCTGTCAGCTCAGTTTTTCAACAGTGTTTATACCTTTCTTTTTTCCCTTCAAAAGAATTAACCCTAAAGCCGGTTCTGAATCATACTATCCCTGGAAGCATGACTTTCTGGGTCTTTGCATGCACATCAGGAGAGCTGGCCTTGGCCTGGGAGGTGGGGTGGGTGGGACCTGCTGTCCATCGGGGCTCCGTGGACCCGGGTGGCCTGAGTCGGATGATTCTCTGCTGAAAGAGATACCCAGAGGTCTTCCAGATCTTCTCCCTTAGAAAAGATCTGGTTAACCCGTTCTAGACCTCTGCAACTTTGATTTTAGAATATCCTCCCACGGGGATGAAGGGAGGGAGAGAGGAGGGAAAGACCACGGGTGCTGGACCTGGGTACACCTAGATGTCAATTACACATCTGCTCCCACTTGGCTCACCGTCTGTAAAATGGGCCATAATAATTCCAGGTTATCGTGAAATTTAAGTGCAGCATATGAAAGCACCTAGTACAGTTTCTGCACGCCGTAGGGACACAGTAATTTCCCCTCTTCCTTATCTGATTCACTGATTTTACTATCTCATCACCAAGTTGTTTGGTGAATGAATGCATGCATGCATGCATGCATGCATGAATGAATGAATGAATGTCTTTATACATCTAAACACCCTCTGCTCTTGATGATCCCCTTCTCCTCTCAGGTCAACAGTTCAAGGCCATGGACTAAATATTTCCTGAGCGTCCACTCTGTGCAAAAAGCAGAGCTAGGCCTCATGGAGACGCTCTTGGTACCCAGCCCCAGGCCCTGTTGTAAAGGATTTTCCGGTCTAGCGAGGGAGCAGGCACCACAGGGAAAATGTCAGGATGGAGAAATTACTGTCCACTGGAGGAACATTCAGAACGATTTTACTCACTCGGTTGTACATATCCCCCCATTCCTGCAATAAGCGTTCCCTGGGCCTGGCCACCTTTCACCCTGGGGGCGGTTTTGGGGGCTTCTAAAGCAGGCCCTCTCGCTGTGACAGGCTTGCCCCTATTTGCTGTGAAGTGATCCACGGACATGCTTTGGAAATGAAAGGGCATGCAGTTCCCTCTGCCTAGAAGCCCCTTCCCGCCTCACCCACCCAGACAATGCAGGACCAAGCCCAGAGAAGCTGGGTGCCCCTTCTCCAAGGTGCCCTCCCTGACCTCCTGAGGCATAGTTAGCTTCTCCCTCTCTGAGCCCCCCAGCACGTTCGACATAACCGGAGTAGCGCCCCTCCTTCACTGCCTTGTGGTGGGCTGTGTCCAAGGCCGCTCTGATGGGAAGATGGAGCCCCCGGGCTGGGCTACCTGAAGCAGAGCCTGAGACAGAGAGTTGGACACACGCTGTTCCTCAGGGGTGAGTCCAGGGGTGAGCAGGAGTCCAGTCTCAGCCTGATGGATCGGAGGGGGATCTCACCTCAGAGCCTGAGCCCTGACCAGGCTGTCAGTCATGGGGGCCGGGCTCTGTACCCCTGAGTCAGCTTGTCTGACGTCAGAGGGACAGGCAGGGATAATCTCCCAGGTGAGGTGGCTCCTCTTTGGCCAAAGACAATTCTCTGTGGAAGAGGGTGCTTGTGAGCTGTGGCTGCCAACACTCCCAGCAGCGGGATGGGTGCCTCAGCCACGTGTGGAGAGGACCACGTCGCAGGGGGAGAGGCCAAGGGAGGCTCAGGGAGGAGTGTCAAGATCTCTCCCGGATCTTTTCCAAGATGGTGCATGTGTTCTATGGATTTGTCTCCCGCCTTTCTGTCTTTTGCTAAAAGGCCTCACGGGTGGAGCAGAGGAGCTCAGCAGAAGCTGCACAGCTCGGGTGAACCAGAGCCAGTGTCCCCGAGGGCCCTGGGGAGGGGCAGCAAGGAGGGGGCGGCCCCGGCTCCGCACTCACCGAGAGTGTCCCGCCGTCCTTCATGCACCGTGACCCTGACCTTCCCTGCCCTGCCCAGGCCCCTGGGTCCTTCCATCCTCTGAGCGCCCTCCACACTCGACCGCTGACCAAGCAGGCTGGGAGGACTTGCTTGGCGTCACTGAGCCCACGGTGAATTCTTATAAGCGAGGGCTTCACCTTATCTTGATTTTCCATGTGTATCTCATTGCCTTGGCCTTTAATAGGTGTCCACTAAATTGAGCGAATAAAATAATAGATTCCTTAATTTTTCTGTGAGGTGGGGGGAAGTTCCAAGGCCCGCTCTGATGTCACCACTTGTCAAGGGTAGACTCGTGTTCAGGGAGGGCCTGGGTAGTCCTTGCCCTTCCCACCCTAACACCCCAGCCCCAGCCAGCAGTGGAAGCCCTGCTTGGCCCTCTGTGCCTCCCGTGTGGCAGCCTCGGGCGAGGGTGGGCAGTGGGACACAGCAAGGACAGAGGGCTCCCGCTGGTCTGGTGCTTCAGCTCCTCGGCCTTAATTTATATGAAATGTGACTCCATCACTCAAAGCCTGCGCCTGGCCTTGGTCGGTGCAGGTAATGATGATATAGGCTCATTTATGCAAGATTATCCTTTTATCACATTTCCAGACTCATTTATGAGGCTCATGTTTCCCCCCGAGGGCGTCATCAAGCAAGTTAAGTTGTACTATTTCCCTCCCGCAGAGAACTGGCGGGAGCCTCCCTCGTTGACGGATGAGGCCCGCTGCCTTTGCCAAATAGGGTCGGCGTGATGGATCTTTTACTTGTGAATATTATAGCTGGAAATTAGCATGTTTATTGAGGTAGAATGTGTTTGTTTACATTCCACTACCCATGGCATTACCTCTTATGACCTGACTTATTTAGTTGAGGATAAGCACAAATGATCCGCATTTTGGCACCCACAAAAAAATTAATGAACTTCCAGATATAGAATTCAGCCTTAAGTAAACACACCAGTGAGGTCAGGGGTGGGGGGGCAGAAGGGCCAGGAAGGGCTCTGGGGGGTTGTGTGGTGAGCAAGGTGGACGGCCTGGTACTCTGACCCCATCTGGAAGGGCCAGCAGGTTGGGAGGCCGAGGAAGGGCAGAGGCTGGAGGATTCGGTGTCCGTGCAGAGCACAGGGCCAGCACCCGGCCTGTCTGTTGAGTGGAGGTGACTTCTGTGGATGGAGGGAGGGCGGAGAAGGGGTGCAATTTGCCCTGACTTGCTTTTTTGTTTTTTAAACATTTTACTTATTTGAGAGAAGAGTGACCAAACGAGAGAGAGAGAGAGAGAGAGAGAGAACACGAGTGGAGGGAGCAGCAGGCAGAGGGAGAAACAGGCTCCCCACTGAGCAAGGAGCCCGATGTGGGACTCAATCCCAGGACCCCAGGACCATGACCTGAGCCAAAGGCAGTGGCTTAACAGATGGAGCCACCCAGGCACGCCTCCTTGCCCTGACTTTCTGACAAGTGGGAATTGGTAGAGGGGATGGAAAGAGACACCAAGAGAGGGAGACGGATTCCCTCCACATCCTCTATCTGTTTCTCCTCGCTGTGTCCTGATGTGGGTCCTGGGGCCCTCTCCTGGACCCTGCAGAGCTCCTGGAGCTCCCAGGAGGTGGGTGTGGGACAGAGCGAGGTGCCAGTTGGGATTTTGGTCCATTTCTCTCACAGATCTGCCAGGCACCTGGGGAGGTCTCATCTGCGAAGTGGGGCCAGCCTCACTGGTGACCTGGGGAGTAACCAGGCTCACCTGGGACATGTCTCTCCATCACCAGGACCCGCAACGTCAGGCCCAGAAGAGGTGTTCACTGGTGGCCAGACGATGGGCAAACAGGACCCTATAGATTAGCCTTCAGGGAACTTTGTCTGAAAAGGCCCAGGTAGGAAATATTTTGAGTTTTGTGAGCCACACAACTCTTCAACTCTGCCACTGGAGTGCAGGCAGAGACGAGACATACACAAATGAGTGTGTCTGTGGTGGAGAATTTATCTTTAAAATCGGGTGTGGCTGGATTTGGCCACAGCTCCTCACCTCTATGTAGGGAGACTGTGGAAGTGTTTGGACGCAGACAGCTGGACTTAAATCCCAGCACCTCCGCTCTTTAGCTCTGTGGTCTTACACAAGTTACTTAACCTCTCTGAACTTCCATTTTTCTCTTCTGTAAAATGGGGGACAGTAGCCTGTACGTTTTTGGGGATTCCTCTCACCGTGCCTATGGGGTCGGCTCAGGAAAGACTTGTGGGTTGGCTCGAAAAATGGCCTCTGACAATGGTAAGTCCCAATGAGCGTACTGTTACTGTGTGATTTACAGTGCCGCTCGCACGCATTTCCCTTCTTCATCCCATCCCCTACGGAATGGCGCGTTATTATTAGGCCCATTTTATAGAGGAGAAAACCAAGGTCCAGAAAGACTTAGAGACTTTCCAGAGGTCACTGTCTTAGTCCTTTCAGGCTGTGGTACAGCTATTACAAAATACCCTAGGTTTAGAAACAATGCAAATTCACTTATTACAGTTTTGGAGGCTGAGAAGTCCAAGCTGAAGGCGCTGGCAGATTCGGTGTCTAGTGAGATCTGCTTCCTCATAGACGGCCGTCTTTTCACTATAACCTCATGGGGCATAGGCGGCAAGGGAGCTCTCTTGGGCCTCTTTCATGAGGGCATTAATCCCATTCACCAAGGCCCCACTCGCATGACCTAATCACTTCCCAAAGTCTCCCCCTCCTAATCCCCACACATGGGGCATTAGTTTTCGACATATGAATTTGGGGTGGGGGACACATTCAGTCTCCAGCAGTCACACAATCAGGAAGGGACAGAACAGGGCTTAAAACCAGTTATTTCAGCAGTGAATCCTTGCCGTTTCCGGTACCCCAGAGCTGTCAGCTGTCCCCAGGCTGGCTACTCCTGCCATGGCAGTGAGCAAATGGACTGGCTCTATAGGGACTTGAAAATCTATAGATTAGGGACCTGTTCTCTCTGTGAGAAGAGGCTACTTCTTATCTCCTCAAATTTTGAGATGTATAGGCTAGGAATGTGGGGATCTTGGCTGTGTAGTAAGGGTCCTACAGTAGGTGAGCAGATTGGGGTTGGAGTTGGGGTTGGGGTGAAGTGACATTGCTGTGGGCTGAGGGATCCCTTCTGGCCCAGAAAGAGGATGGGCAGGCACTTCTGATTAGCTCAGAGATCAAGCTTTAATATTCAGATAGAGCAAGAAACCCTGTATCAGTTAGGGATAGCATTTGGCAGCAAGTCATCAAGACCCAAAAAAGGCTAAGGCTTAACAAAAAAACAGAAACACGGGGCACCTGGGTGGCGCAGTCGTTAAGCATCTGCCTTCGGCTCAGGGCGTGATCCCAGCGTTCTGGGATCGAGCCCCACATCAGGCTCCTCTGCTGGGAGCCTGGTTCTTCCTCTCCCACTCCCCCTGCTTGTGTTCCCTCTCTCGCTGGCTGTCTCTCTGTCAAATAAATAAATAAAAAACCAAAACAAAACATAAAAGATCAGGTCTGTTTTTCTCTTAGGTACTGTGAAATCCAGGATGGTCATGGCTGGGGCAGCAACTCTAAGATATGATCAGAGTCTCTGGCATCTTCTATCTTTCTGCTTGGCCAGGTGGCTCTGCAAGGGGCTTCCACCCTCAAGGTTACCTCTTGGTCACAAGATAGCTACCTGAGCTCCAACCATCAGGATCACATTCTAGGTGGGAGAAAGAAGGAAAAGGGGAGGGTAGAAGGGGTGCTGGCCATCTGAGTTGGCCCCTTTTAAAGGAAACTTCTTGGGAACCCCACCCAAGAAGGGGACAACTTTGGCTTTCACTTCATTGACCAGAATTCATGGGGCCGGCCCTATCTATAAGGGAGGTTGGGAAACATGGATGTTGTAGCTGATCATTGCTGCCCCAATCAGGGCCGTGCTAATAAGGAAGAGGGGGAGAAAGGGTCTAGTCCCTACCTCCTTTCCTTAACTTGCCAGAAGAGTAAACTAAGGCCCAGGGAAAGAAGCAACCTGCCCAAGATTGCACAGGAAATGAGGGACATACCTGAGACCATACCCCAAGGTTTCTGATTCCGAGACAGGTGCTTGTTCTCCTGTCTATACTGCTTCACTCCGTAACCACACTGCTGGCCCCAAATAATAATCCTGTTATTTATTAAGCATGAACTATGTCCAGGTACCGTGCTAAAGACTTTCCGAGCCTGTACCGTTTAACCTGGTACCAAGCATTACTATTATTCCCATTTTATAGGGAAGAAGCCGAGGCTCAACTAAGTGAGGTGACTGTTTCAGGTCACAGAACTCCTAAGTATGGAATGAGCTTGAAACCCAGGTTCCTGGCCCAGGCAGTGAGCAATCTGCTGCCTGTTCTTAAAATGACCCAGGTACGGCCCCAGTAGGCTGCTGCATGGAGGTGCGTCTCAGTGACCCTGTCCCTCCGGGCACGCCTTCGGACCACCCCCATAAGCAGCAAGCCTTCCGCAGACCAGGGGGCTCCCTGCTCCCCACCCACCTGGCCAGCCTCCCTTTCTGCAGCTTCTGATTCCAGCCAATTACTCCTAATGGAGTGATATGAAATGTAACTAACTTGGGGAAATATCTGTATACTTTAATTAAATCAGTTCGCAATTAGCCATCTGAGTAATGAGGCTAAGGTGTTTTATCTCCCTGTGTGCTAGCGGGCCAGGGGAGCCAAAGGCAGAGGGATTTTTGTGCGAATAGCATGGTCCTAGTGACACATTCCTCAAGGGTATAGAAGCAGGTGCTGGAAGCCCCGGGAGAGGATTTGGCCCAAATTTACTATGATTAAATAAATACAGCACCTCAGAGAGGAGCTCCTAGGAGCTATTTGTGGGACTAAATTTTTAATGGCTACAGCCTGTTTTTCTTATTAAAGAAATACCAGCGCCTTTAATCCAAACACCTCATGGCAAAGTACTAAACATTGCACATGCCCACTGTGTGACCCCGAAGTCCCCAGACAGGGTGAATGCCTGGCCGGGCAGACTGGCCCCCGTCCAGCAACAGGCTTCCTTCAGGCTCCCTAAAGCTGGCAAAGGCAGGGTGAGAGGCCGGGGAGGGATTTGCATTGGGTGCAAAATTTAAGGGGGTGGCAGAGTACTCAGTAATCAAATAATAGTTTAACAGAACAGATTTCTGACAGCCGAAATCAATGCAAAAAGTTGATGATAAATGAAATTTCAACATTTTAAATAAACCAGGGTCAGTAATAAGGCCACACCATGCTGAGCCATACTGGAGTCTGAAGCAAAAGGAAAAATCAGTAATAGTGATCTTGTCTTTATTTAAAAAGTTGATATTTTGTTCAACATGGATTTTTTGGGGATTAACTTCTATTTAAAAAATGTTGCATTAAAATATTGTGTATCTCGCTGACTCCTTTTTTTGGCACCTCCTTGTATGCCTGTAGGCAAATGCCTCAGTCACCTCACCGTAGTCCTGGCCCTGTCGGCTGGGTTTGCCTCTTAGAGCTTGTGTCTCTTTTGGTAAAATGGAAAAATGTTCTGTGTGTCCCTCTAGGACACAGCTGGATTTCAGAGGCTCTATGTGGTAGAATTTATGGTGGCAGAGATGAGAGTGGCCCTTGGGACTTTAGACCATTAATGCAGAGAGCAGTCTCATGGTTACTGCAGCAAAACTCAGAGACTAGAAGCAACTGGCCCAAGGTCACACAGCAAGTTTGTGGCCGGGCTAGAACTGGTGCTGGGTTTTCCTGATTCCCTACAGGGCTGTTACTCATCAGAGGAGAGATGGGCTTCTCAGGTGACTCAGGGTAAGTATCATCGCAGAGCTGCCCTCCATGAAGAGAGGGCCTAAGAAAGAGACCCAGGGTGGATGGTGCTGATGGGTGGGCCTGGGACCCACCTACAACCGCCTTCTCCCTCCCAGTGACTGGTGCAGAGGTGGCCATGTGACCCAGTTCTGGCCATTAGGACACAGCAGAAGTTGTTGGCTGGGGCGAATGGGGACAGAATCGGCTGATGTCCTTTTAGGTCTTTTTGCCTGTTCCTCTTCCCCCCTCATGTCTTGAACTTGCACTCTGTGCCTGGAAGTGAGCAGCTGCCTCATGACCTTGAGGACGAAAACCACATGCTGAGGATGATGGAGCAGAAAGAGAGGAGGAGTCTGGGCCCCAAGAGCCCTTGAACCCTCTGTTCCAGCCCTGGGGCTGCCTACCCCATCCCTTATTCAGTGAGTTAAATTAATGCTGTCTGCTCAGGCCGTGATTAGCTGGGTTTTCTATAGCACTCACAGCTTGAATGCTATCCTAGCTGCTCTGTCACCCGGTGACAAGGGCAGCTTTTGGTGAAAGGGATTTGGTATGCACATGGCTCACTCCTTGCTTCATTCAATCTTTGCTCCCTGTCACCTCCTCGGTGAAGCCTTCCCTGACCGCCCTATCTAAACAGCAGCTCTCACCACTCTGCATTCCTTTTCTCTGTGCTGCTTTTTAATGGTTCTTGTCGATCTCTACAGGACATTGTGTGATGTGATTGTTACTTGAAATCCTCCACGGGAATTAGTTCCATGGGGGCAAGGCTCTTCTTTTTTTTTTAAGATTTTATTTATTTATTTGACAGAGAGAGAGACAGCCAGCGAGAGAGGGAACACAAGCAGGGGGAGTGGGAGAGGAAGAAGCAGGCTCATAGCGGAGGAGCCCGATGTGGGACTCGATACCAGAACGCTGGGATCACGCCCTGAGCTGAAGGCAGACGCTTAACCGCTGTGCCACCCAGGCGCCCCGGGCAAGGCTCTTCTGTCTCCTTTCATGCCTGCATCCATGGTGCCTAGAACAGTAGTTGGCATATAGTAGGTCCTCAGTAAATATCGTTGAATGGGTGCATGTACTCTGAGCCAGCTGGGTCTTGAGCCTTTGCTCCTGCATCTGACATCTGGTAGCTCTCTACGGCAGCAAGTTAACTTGGTACCTGGAATTAGGATTTCTGCTACCTCTCTGGTTCTGGCCCCTCAGTGCCCAATTATGAAGGCCTCTTATTGACCCCTCTGCTCTCCTGTAATGGACGCCACTGGACACCCCAGATCTTAGTTGGCTTGCCTATGGGCTCTGTCGCTACCTGCTTTGTCTCACCAGACGTCTGTTCTACTCAAGCCCCATGATGGCTGGGCACCCCTACCCCATCCTTCTTCATCCTCATTCTCAATGTCATTGTCCTTGTGGGATCCCAGGCAGTGAGGACATTGTGTGAGAACTCCCGACTCTCCTGTTGACAATCCATCAAAAGCCATTACCTCCTGGTTCTGATTTCTAAGATGGGAGCCTGCCTCTAAGAAAACAAAATGAATGGGTTTGGTGTGCCAGACTCCATTAACTGGCTACCCGAACTAATCAACAGCAGGAATTCAAGGAAATTGCAAATTGAGAAGCCAGATTATGTGGGTCTCTTGACTGAGATTGGAAGAATAATTGTGGGAGGGTTCCATTTGATAAGCTTTGTTTACTAACCCTAGATCTTGTTTTGATATTCCAGTCACAATTATTGGGGCTATGGACACACTAAAATAGATAATTGTGCCGTTGTTGCCGGTAGGGACCTCAGAGCTCCTCTACCCCCACATCCTTTCATTTTACAGATGGAGAAGATAAGGACAAGAGAGGGAATGGAGCTTCCCTCCCAGGTCCCCCAGGGGTTTAGAGACCCCCCCCCCCAGCTAGGGCACTAGGGCACTTCTACTTCTGAGAAAACAAGCAAGAGGTTCAAGGAGCCTCAAAGGGCATCTTTCTGCCATGGCCATCAGCGCATCCTGAAGGAGTTAAAGAACCAGGTCTCCTCACCAGTGAAGGAAATATTTAGACAAATATGATGGGAGGGGGCAGCATGTCATTGTCTCCAAGCCCCTGAGTCTTCTTTGGAAGGTAAAAATGGCTGCCACATCGGTATCCTCTCTGCCAAAGAGCTGTCTTTATCTTGTAGTTACTGAGAATGCCATGGAGCGAGAAGATTACAGAGAATCGCCACATGTGAGGGACAGTCTGGAGAACCTTCCTTGAGGCCTGGAAGTGCCCAGTGCTCTAGCAGCCAGGGCCAGAGTTTGGGTCTCCAGAGTCCCCAGTGAGGCTTCTGTTGCCAACTCCCCACTGCCCGGTCCAGCTCCCAGCACTGCAGGTGCCCATCCCTACAGGTGGTTCCCCAGGGAAATCGCAGAACCAGAAGAGACAAGGAAAATCGTGGCTGAGTGATGTTAGGAGGTCTCCTCGAGGAGAGGAGGCTCTGCCCCTGGAGAACAGAACTTAGTGGGCAGAGGGTTATTTGTTATCAGTGGGAAACCAGTGGGTGCAGGAGACATGTTCAGGGCAAATTCGTTCGTTCTACACAATTTTTTTGGAGCCCTTATTAGGTGCTGGGTTCTGTACATCTGCCATTTATTTTAACCCTCACAACAAGCCTGTGAAGGAGGCAGTGTTTTGCTTCTGTTTGGCAGTTAGGAAACGAGGGGCAGAGAAGTTCGTTTGTCCAGATTCACACAAGTGAGGGGAAGAATTTGGACTCAGGCGCGGATGTCTCCTTCCACTATAGGATATGCAAATCACTTATGGTTGGGATCGTAGGAATGGACTGCCATGTATAGGTTTGTGGGTGGGCTCACAGGAAAGGGGGTTCAGGGTACTAAAGAGACCCTGGGCCCCTAGCACAGTTGGGCCCTGGTTCCCTCTTTCCTGTGCAAACCTTTTCAACCTTCAAAGAAAGCCTCCTGAACCCTCTAATCATTCACATATTCATTCTTTTGACACATGTGACCAGCACCTTCTCTTCTGCCAGGGGCTACAGTAGATGCTGGGAATGTACGCAGTAGGAGGTAGTCCCTTCCCTCCAAGAGTGGGCGAGCGGGACTACATCTGTCTGTGTTCCCTTCTGTGGCTCAAGCGTTCCTCACCTCCAACGACCCATCGTCCTGACCAACTTGGTCCCTCATCCCAGCATCCCGGTGGCTCTAGCAGCACCACCACCATACTGCACACCTGCGTGAATGCCGGCTCAGCGCGCTCTAGTTCTTTTAGCTGCTGCGCCCCACCTTTAGGAGTCAGTTTATGGGTTACTGAAACCCCAGGGATTTTGAACAGGAACCTGCTATCAGGTAGCCCCCATCCTGTGCTCAGCCAATTGATTGTTTGAACTCAAGTGGGAAGCTACATTTTTTAAAGAGATTTATTTATTTGAGAGAGAGAGCGCATGAACAGGGGAAGGGACAGAAGGAGAGGGAGAGAGAATCCTCAAGCAGACTCCATGCTGAGTGCAGAGCGTGCCACAAGGCTCGATCCCAGGACCCTGAGATCAGGACCTGAGCCAAAATCAAGAACTGAACATTTAGCCGACTGAGCCACCCACGCGCCTCTACATTTTTTTTTTTTTTGGGGTCTGTTAAACTTCACCTTCCTGCATCCAGTCTTTTTTTTTTTTTTTTTTTTTGTAGCCTATTAAGTACTTTTCCAGTCTCTATTTTGTCACTCAAGTGTTTCTGCAATGCCTGGAAATGAGGAAAGTCTGCTTTGAGAGTCTTCGTTCAAGGCAGTAAAATGTAGACTAGAACAGAGATAAGGGTAGGCCTTATGACATTCCACCAGTGACCTCCTTCCAGTCAAACACCCCACACTTTTGTGTGGGGTGGATTAGCCAGCTGTGAATCTGCATATCTAAGCTCTCATCTTGCCCCATCTCTCCGTTTTGTTCACAAGGCCAATGGCAGAGACTTACAAAATGCCTCGCAGAAATCAAAATGCATTACGTCTAAAAGCATCCCATTGGCAGGAGACCAGGTGAGCTGAACATATGCCTTTTCTTGGCGAATCCCCACTAATTCCTAGTAGTCATCATGTCTTTGGTTCCTAACTGCTTATCAACTAGGAGAATACTATTAGTCACAAAAGAAAGTTCTCCGAAGGGAGGCCACAACTTCACAGGTCAAGGATGACACGCTTCCCCTGAAGTAGGAGATCCAGCTCCCCCCACGGGCCACAGGGGGAGGGGCAGGCATGGAAGAGAGCAGCAAAGGAAGTGGCATTAGGGAAGGCGTGCGAGGAACAAAGCTACAAGAGGTTTTCCAGGAGAAAATAATTTAAAACCTGAATCTGGAAAAGCTGGTAGAAACAGATGAGATGGAGCATTTCATCTGACCTTAGGGTCTAGGCCATGGGAGAGAATGGTCCATCCAGGACTGCAAGGGCTGAAGCATACAGTCCTACACTAGGGACGGGTGATACCGAAGACATCACCCAGTACTGGTTCTTCTGGGAGCTCAGGTATGAGAGGGAACATGAGAAGCAGCTGGAGCCTTGGGGCCTCCTCAGAGCCCTTCTACTTGCTGTCACTGAAAGGGCTGGCTTTTTAATCGAGTTGGGCCCCCGCTTCAAGTCCTGGTTTGGTTAATCACCACCTAGACATCATGCCTGCAAATCTCACTACAGCCACCGGAGGTGGTATTTGCCATTAACGACACGGTTGGGTTTTCCCACTTGTGCCACCTGGTGGTTACTGGTGGAACCACAGGACCGATGTCAAGGATAGCAATGCATCGCATAAATCATTCAATTTGCAAAAAAGCACGCCAATTCGATTTGGTGTTTGTAAAGTCACAGTGCCCATAAACAATTCCAGGTGGTGAGAAAAACACTTGTGGAGGGAACACAAGAACAAAATAGACCAGTGGAAGGAAATGTAAAAGGAGTATCTGTGTGTTGGGAGTGGCAGGAGGGGGTTGTCCACGCAAGATAGAAGACAAAAGGGAGAAGGACAAGAAGGAAATGGGAGTGGACCAACTTAATGAGACTGGAGGGATTCCTGAGCTATGGCTTCGACCCCAGCTAATCCTGTCACTCTTTGTGTCTCCCTCACTTTACCACTTAATTTAATTCAACAGGCCTGTATTGAGCACAGACATGTTTCATGAGACGTGGGCCGTCCTGAGCAATCAGGAGGAGCCGTTCTCACCTGCTCCTCAAGCTGCCCACAGAGTTTGGCTCCTGAATGCTGGGCACGCTTGGGGTCTTGGGAGAGACGTCTTCCTACTTCATGCATTGTTTTAAAAGAAATGATTAATTGTGGCAAAATACCCATAACGTAAGGTTTACTACCTTAACCATTTTGAAGTGTGCAGCTCAGTAGCCTGAGTACATCCACACGGCTATGCAACTGTTCCACCGTCCATCCACCCACAGAACTCATTTCCCAAACTCAAACTCCATCGCTGTTAAATACTAACACTCCGTCCTCCCTTCTTCCATCACCATTGTAATTTCTGTCTCTATGAATTGGACTCTTTTAGGTAGCTCTTATAAGCGGCACCCTACAGGGTTTGTCTTTTTGGGGACTGATTTATTTCATTTCGCACAATGTCTCCGAGGTTTCCCCTGTTGTAGCCTGTGTCAGACTCTCCTCCCTTTGTAAGACTGAATGATATTCTGTTGTGTGTACATAACCACATTTTGCTGATCCATTCATCCCTCCATGGACATTTGGGCTGCTTCTGCCCTGTGTCTGTTGTGAGTCCTGCTGCCATGAACGTGGCTCTGCGAACATCTGTTCGAGTCCTGGCTTCCACTTCTTTTAGGTATACACCCAGAAGTGAAAGTGCCACATCATATGGTGATTCTATTTTTAATTTTTTGGGAAACCACCGGACCGTTTCCACAGTGACCTCATGCATTCCTATGAGGAAACACACCCCTGCTTCAGCCAAACATGAAATGCCCCGGGGAACGAGAATTGGAGGCTTCCTGAGATGGAACACCATCTCCAGGTGGAAAAGAAGGGCTTGTATTTTTCAGGTTTCACCTCTTGCTTCTCTCGCTCATAACCCCCAGCATGAACGCAAGTAGCATCCACATATTGAAGTCAAATTTCAAACCCTTGCAAGGCCAGGGCCGAGAGAATGCTGACTCCCTTGGCGGGATTGGAGGAGGTAGAGGCCCTGACAGTAAGTTGGGGAGCACGGTTCTCTGTCCACGTAAAAATGAATCTTCTAACCCTGCGGGGACTCATCAGATACTCAAGGAGAATCGGGCTTAAGCGTTGAAGGCCAGTCCCCCACACCACTGTCTCCATCCACGCTCACACCCCCTAGCTTGCTTGGAGAGAGGACAGCTCCTCTTGGAGCAAAAAGGGTGATGGAAGCCATTCCCGCCATTACTTGATGCCACCTGCAGGGGGCAGCCTGGCACAGAGGAAAGTGGGGCTTTGACGGGAGAGAGACCTGGGTTTAAATCCTCCCTTTGCGACCTACTGGTCATGTGACTTTGGACGTGTTCATTTCAGAGTCCATCAGACCAGCGACGATCATGGTGACTTTCCCTGTAGTAAGGATGACATGACCTGGATGACGTGCAGTTCCAAGCCCCGCACCCAGAACATCGGGCTGCCGTGGGCGTCCCTTCCTTCCTCTCCGGCCCTTCCTCAGTTACTGACTTTGACCGGGTTCTGCCAGAGTTCTCATCTCTCCAGGCTGCCAGGCCCAGCCTTCCCAGGGGCCGCTTCTCACCCACAGTGGCTCCCCCTTTGATTTCCGGTTGGCCTCTTGGTCCCCGATTAGCTCAGACGCGTCTTCCTCTCGGGCCCGTGACAGGGGCGCCGCATGAAACCCCCCGGCTCTGGAGCTAACCCCAGGGCAGGGCCATGCTCTGCACTCCGCCGTCTCCTTGGGCTGCCCACGGCGTGAGGGAGGGCGGCCAGCCGAGGGGTGCACGACTGGGCCCGGTCCGGCTCTGTCTGGCTGTTGTTCGATTGGGTTACAACCTTCACGTTACTTAACTGAAGAGGACTTTGGGGTGTGTGTGTGTGTGTGTGCGCGCGTGCGGGTGTGTGTGTGTCTGTGTGTTAATAGCAATTTGTGATAGATGCCTTTGGCGCCCACACTCACAAAAAAAGGAAGGGGGGAGGGGCGCCGTTTTTATGGGAGATAACATAACTGCTCGCAATTTGGCTATTCATTGTATCTTTGGCATTTTATGTACTGCATTAGCGGAGGCAATTTCATGCATATGGATATAATGCATTAAGTGGAGGCATTTAAATATAGTGAAACTAATTTTATGATGATTAGTTGAAGGAAAACATTGCATTCGTATCATCTATATAGAAGCCAATTTGCATGAAAATGCCCAAAGTTGCTATGCCAACATTTTCTGTGCTGCTGGTCGGGGTCGTCTCCGAGTCAAGACTTTGTATTAAAAATCGGTCTCCAGTGCCCGTGTCTGTTAATTCATTGCAAGCTGTAGGCCATTTGCTCACAAAGCGCTCGCAGTAAAACAAATGAATAGCTAAAATACTCATTTGCATGATTCCCATTTGAAAACGATTCCCCTGAAATTAAAAAAGCGTGTTACTCGGTTGTGAAGATGGATGGGCCAGTGAGGCGGGCAATTAATATTTTCGGCATTCTCTTTAAAGCCCTCCCAAGACTGAGAACAGCACATGCCAGACAAATTGGGCCCCACAACAGTTTCAGGGCCTCGGCGGCAGCAGCTTGCTTCCACTGTCTCCCCTTTATTGTCTCACTTACATTATGCAGTAATTAAAACTATTTACCATTCCTACTTATCCGCCATCTGCTACCACGGAAGGTTCCTCTTCTTTAGAAAGCCTTCTTAAAGAACCGCGAGGAGAGGGGCTAGGCCTGGCACTGGCTGGGGGAAGCAGTTTTGGGGCTCTCTCCCCCTGCCGCATCCACCTGTCCCTCCGTGAAAGGAAGGACACAGTGATGGAGGAGGTCACGGGTGTGATGCTGGTGCCTGAGCGAGCTGGTTATTGTGTGGGAAGGAGGGGGTGGGTGTTAGACCACAGCTTCCTTCCTCTTTTGGGGAGAGTTTTGGTTTAGATCTGGGGCGATCCATAGATGTAGGGGGAGCCTAGGCCCGCATCCTGTTGTACTTAATGCCTGAAAAGGGCCTGGTGCCTTTGACCATGCAGTTGGGGTCTGGGGCAAAGCCGCCAACTACAGTCGTACAAGTTGTTCACTGCACAAGTATGCCCAACTCCGGGAGCTGTAAAAACTGAGATCCATCCTAGGATCCATATGCCAGTCTGAGGTCTTGTGGGGCGGTGTCTGCCCTAAGAGGTCGCCTTCTTCAAATTCACACAAAGACACTCTGTGATCTAGCTGTGGCCTTGTCTGAGAGAAGCCATTTTGAAAGCAACCGAGTTGCTTGCTGCCTCTGTCCTGTGGCAGCTGATACCTCTCAGACTGGTTCAGCCATGCAGTTTGGCCTTGCACAGGCTTAGCATTTGTTTGCAGGGCCTGAGCTTGGAGGTCCAAAGAGAAGCCTGCTCTGCAACATTTTCATTTCCTCCTGGTCCCAGCTCCCAAAGTAAGGAGAAAACAACACAGCAGGAAATGAGGACGGACTCTAGCTGGGACCGTGCGTGGGCCCGGAGCTTGCACACTTGTGGCCGAGGGCACGCTTGGGAGGACAGGGCCGGCATCAGGAATGCTTTCTACTTCCCTTGCTCTTCAGAGCCTGCCCTGGTGCTGGGCACACGGCACGTTTCCCAAAGTACTTGTCCAATGAAGTCGATGGGGAAGCTTTCGGTTCTGACATCCCTGCCCAGGGGTGAAACCTCTTCAGAAACTCGATCCAGCAGACTCTTAGCTCACACCTCACCTTCCCATTTCAGTGGTCTTTTCCTGGAACTTAGCCAAAGGGTTTGCATGTGTCTAGAACTGAGCTTCTTGGCTGTGACTTTTCTGGCCCTGTTCCTCACTGCAGGCCTCAAGGCCATGCATGGCAGCGTCCCACATCTGGCCTAGGCCTGAACATCCACCTTCTCATCTCCGGTAACTTCACCTCTGCCCCTCCACCCTCCTAGCCCCAGAGACAGCTCTCTCTGCCTCCGCTAGCTTATATGGCGTTGAGTTGCTACCCAGCATCGCTGAGACACCTCCATCTCTGGGTGGCTCTGGAACCTCCTGGCACTGGCAGGTCAGAGAGGATGCCGGGCCATTCGTAATGAAGTCATAATGCTTTACTGAAGATGCTGGTTTGGTTTCCACACAAGAAGGATAAACTTCCAACGAGGGCTTTGCCTGGCAATGGTGTGGATGTTAATGGCCTTGGAGGTAGTGAGCCCCACCCACGTCGTTGTCACTAAAGATGTGATGGCATCTGGCAGTCACACATCAGAACCTCCACGTCCAATGCAAAGCTCCCTGCCAGACGCTGAGAGCCCTTCTGTTCTAGACTAACTAGAAACTCATTCTCACTAACGGGACACAGAAGGATCATAACTGGACAGTGTGGGTTATATAATTAAAGCAAATACACACGTGTCGGGGAAAAAGCAAGGCTTCACCTAGAGGGTTGTTCTTTTGAAGGCTTCGCTGTAGCCAGGAAGGGAGCAAAGGGTGCCTTCTGGGCCTCCCAAATGCTGTCACATTAGCAGATGCTTATACTACCAGCAGGAACTTCCTCCCCAAACCTTAGCCACCATCTCCCTGGGCCCCTGCAGACTGGCCAGGGTGCCAGACACAACCAGGGTGCTAGAAAGGGCACTGACCTTGGCCATACCCCTGGGTTGGAATCTCCCTCTGCCGTTGATCGTCTGACCCTTGGGCACCCCTCAAAACTCTCTGCTCCTCTTGGTCTTCTCAATCAGTTCATGCCTGCCTGTGTTGAGCCCATTAGTTAATGCTTACATCATATTTCAGTGGCCAGTCTGTATGCCCAGAGCAAGCATGTGCCCTCTTGGAGTCGATGGAAGCATCTTGTACGCTGTGAACAGCACAGCAGGTGCAAGTGTTTGCGATGTCAGCTGTTCTTGTTTGCACCTGCACAGAGTCCGTCTTTGCGATTCAGAGTCAGGTGCTTGAAAACCCGGGCCCGGCCTTGCTGAGATACCCAGAGCCCCCGCTCTGTGCCAAGCCCTGGGCTAGTTCTGTCACTTGAGTGACCTCCCTCTAATTCATATGGTCCTCGTTCATCTGATGGAAACTTAGGGCTCAGAGGATCCAGGTTGAATCCCAGGGTCCAGTGCACTTCCTAACTTGCTGTGTGACCTGGGGCAGGTTACTTGCTCTCTCTGAGCTTCATGTACTGATGTCCACCTCACATCTGCTGCAGTTCCCCACCGCACCCTGCCTTTCAAATTCTCTGCTGGCTGCTGAGCTGCATCTCCTGATAAATCATTATCATTGTGCAGCTCTGTTGTTAAGACACGAGTGAGAGAGAAGCATTCCTAGTCACCAAAGAAGACATTAGTAAAAGTAAACCCGGAAGCAGGGATCTGGACAGGAGGAGGAAAAAGAAGGGCAGAAAAGGCAAAATTAACCCCACCAAAACCACCCTGGAGGGACTGGCCAGGGGAAAAGAAGGGGGGGGGGAGCCGAATGCCTACTTAGTCACCACCACTAAAGATCAATACTGGACCAAAATAGAACCCCACTTAGGACATGATCTTGCTCCACAGCCCTGGGAAAAAAAATTTAACATAGAGAAGCCATTTAAAGCAGAAAAAATATTTGTATGTAAAAGGAAATATTTTAGGTAGGAGTTGAATACCAAATGATTTTGGGTCTCTGTGGGGAGTAATGAGGCATAGCAAACACAATTCTATATGCATGTAATATTATCATCGCACGCCTCGGAAAGCTTTTAAATCACGGAAATGCAGTTAGGGACCATTGTACAAAATAAACATCCCACTTGGTGTCTTGCCTGCCCTAAGTTCCTTGATCTAGAGAAGCACTGCCAGATTTTTACAGCCCCATAAATTAACGTGGTGCTGATTTGATTGAGCTAAATTAATAAGACTTGTACTTTGTTGCAAAATAACTATTACAGTATGTTGTGGGGACGCACTGCCGATAAGGAAATTGCCGCCTTTAACAATCCCACTGAAGTTTCATGGAGGATTTCAAAACCGATTTTAATTAAAACAAAAGCCGATGTGTGGCAATAATGTGGGTGTTAAGGAGAGAAAATGCGAAATGTCTTTTTAAATCCATTTTAATATGTCTTAAGGACTGGATGATCGATGTGGTAGGAGCCGGCGGCTGACACGGCGCTGGGATGCTGCCTGCATGCCCCACTTTGGCGACACGGGCACCTTGGGCCCACCCTCCGGCCTCTGCGCTGGCTCAGGACTTCCGGGCAAGGAAGGGTCACTCCCAAGTTGGGGCTCCAGTGGGGGGTGGGGGGGGAAGACCTCCCTTTCCGGGACTTTCTCGGTCCCGAAGACCATGGCAGAAGCTGAGCCCTGTTCTCCTGGCTGCTGGTGACTGGAGCAGAGGCCAGGAGGCCCCAGCCCCAGGCCTGGCCCCGGCCCCCCAAGGGCCAGGCTACCCCCAGCTCCCAGCTCGCCTGTGACCCGCTCCCCTGGCTGCTGCCCCCACTCAGGGTGGCCTCTGTCTGGGGAATCTGAGTGGCAGGGGTTTTAAATAAGAACCAGCGGGATAGCAAGAGGAAACAGTGCAGAGCGGTCAGGCCCAGGGCACGTGCAGAGCGGGCAGCAGAGAGCTAGGACCAGCAGGGCCGGCCAGCCCAGGAGCCTCAAAGCTGGAGAGGAGGCGGGGAACCAGGGCCGCCAGTGTCTCTGGTGCTGGGCACTGAGTGTGAGTTTGTTTGGACCGCCTGCCAGAGTCACACTAAATCTGAACCTTCCAGGGCGCTGGGGTGGCTCAGTCGGTGAAGTGTCTGCCTTCAGCTCAGGTCAGGATCCCAGGGTCCTGGGATCGAGCCCCACATCGGGTTCCCTGCTCAGTGGGGAGTCTGCTTCTCCCTCTGCTCCTCTCCCGCTCGTGCTCTCTCTCACTGGTGTGCACTCTCCCAAATAAAGAAAATCCTTAAAAAACAAAACAAAAAGAATCTGAACCTCCCTCTCTGTTTCTCAGCTGTAAAATGGCAATAATGACATCACAGAGCTGCTGTGAGAACATGAGGTGCGTGGTGCGCTAATGCCTAAAAATGTAGGTTATTGACAGAGAAAATATCTAGCAACAAAAATACTAGCTCCTTTTTCACTTGTTTTAAATCAGAGGCAATTCGCCCTTCCTTGAGGTTGTGATGTATAAACAACAGTAACGCAAAGACCGGGTCCTGATCTTCTGAGACCCTGGCACGTCCTGGTGCTGTTCTGAGCAACTGTGTGCACGTGTCTCCCATGACGGTCAGAGGAGATCCCGTCGCACAGTGTCCTAAGTGGTGGAGCCGGGATTTGAACTAGACCCCTGCCACCCCAAAGCCCCGCTCTGAACCGCGAGGTCGGTGGCCTTGAAACTTCTTTGAAAAATAACACATTTTCCCATGTGACCCGGCGTGTATATACACACCCTTATGGCTAAGGTAGCGGCTTCCCAAATATAATACCCTGATTACGTATGATGCGTATAATGTTTTTATTGCATTTCTTTTGTAAAAGAAATTGTTCGTGACTCACTAAATTCTTTGTAACCCGTTCTTCAGACTCAACCTTCAGTTTTGAAAATGCCGCCCGCACCTGCCATCCTGGGGGAGAGTTTCTGTGTTCTGTCTCCTTTGACCAGCCCGCCTGCCCAGGGTGGGGGGTAGTGGTGTGCCCATTTTAGAAACGAGGAACAGAGACTGAGGAAGGAGGAGTGGCTTGGCCCGAGTTCTGACCATGCACTTGCGATTGCTTAGTGTCCCAGCTGTCAGTACACCATATGCTCCTTTGGGGGAAGTCCCACATCTGCCTGGTTCTTTCCCAGTGTCTGCCCAGTGCCCGGCATGGAGCAGCCCCCCAGGAACTGTTGAATGAATGAATCAGTGGTGTGGCCAGGGCACCAGTTCCTATACTTGGCTTCCTTAGCTCACCAGGCTCCGTTCCAGAGTTCTCTCGGGCTTCTCATGGGTACCTGTCCTCCCTCCTTGTGTCTCCCAAAGGCCAGGGCCAGCTTGGCCTCACAGGCCTCCATCAGGTCAAAGGTTACAGCTGACAGGACTGGAAATACTTTCAGCAGGGAGAGGAGGTGGGAGGGCCCTCTCAGGAATTACAGCAGGGACACCCTGCAGCTCATTACCTGTGGGGGGGGGGCCCAGAAGGAGGATGTGGAGATGTTCAGAGGAGGCAGAGAGGAAAGTGCAGGGGAGCGGTGGAACTTGGTTCGTCTGTCGGAGCCTGTGTGGAGGTGGGGTCAGGTCCACATCCTTGTAGGGAGGCTGCAGTGACCTCGTGGGTTAATGAGGAGACAATTACAGGCAGAACCAGCAGCCTCCACCAGAAGTTTGCCTTAAACACAAAGGGAACTAGGTCTGCCTGTCAACTCCGCTGGCCCCAGACTTGAGGTTGAACTGGGGGATCCTAACCAACCTAATGAGGGAGTCCTAAGGACCCAGACAGCGCTTTGGCTGCTGGGAGACCCAGCAAGAGGCTGGAGGGGGAGAGGGGGCACAGAAGCAAGTTTGGATGCATCCTGAGTGCCTGGAGCCAGCGAAGGGGTGGGAGCTGTGGGGAGACTGTGTCTTAGAAGACCCTGGGGAGGAAGATGGTGAGAAGAATGCACTGGAAGGGGGCAGGGCCCCTTAGGAGGCTGTGCAGTCCTCCAGGCTCAAAGCTCCTTACCCACAGGGAAATTTCCATCTCCCTTTGCCAGGGACACCAGTCCCTTGGCTGTTTCTTCCTTGGGTTTTATACCGAAGTGGCTACTCTGTTCTGTTTAGAAGATTCCATTTGCTTTAGCACCAATGAAGAAGAGACCTCAGAGGGATAAGCCAGCAATTTGGAGAACTGGCTCCCCACCCCCAACAATATAGTAAGGTCGCCTCATCTGAGCTCTGGCCACACTATGGCTGCCTCCTTCTGTGGGGCTCAAGATAGCCTCCTCTCCAAATCATACCTATACCATTTGGGCTGTGAGATCCAGGGCGGCTCCCTCCCACTACCTCATAGCACAATGATGAATCTTACCACTTTGGAGCCAGCATACCTGAGTCTAAACCCCAGGCTGTCTCCTTCCTAGCTGGGTGACCTTGGGCAAGTTATTTCAGTGCTCTCAGTCTTAGTCTACCCATCTGTGAAATGGGATAATGCTACTACTTATAAGGCTGTCGTGAGGATTAAATGGACCCATTCATTATGAGGGCACCTAGTAAGCATTGGCAAGGGGTTAGAATTATCTTTTTTTTTTTTTTTTTTTTTTTTATCTTTGTCCCTCATACAGACACTGAGCAGTGTCTTAGCAAGGTCTGTGCTGGGAGTGGGATAAAGACCTGTATAAGACAAGGGCCTGCCTTCAAGGAGCTGAGCAACCAGGGAGACAGACAGAAGCTGAAGAAGCCCTGCTCTGGGACACTGCTCGTGCTGCAGCACGCAGATGGACTTCCCCACAGTGGGGTGACCTACACGGATGGCCATGATCTGGGCACTTGGGAAGGGGCAGCTCTCCCCCCACCCCCTGCCCACTGCCTGCTGAACACCCCTTGTTTTCTGCTTTCTGCTGTGTTCTGGAGCCTTAGAGAATCAGACCCAGGACTTCAGACTCTAGATTCAGTGCTTCCCCTAACAAAACAAAGATCCTGTCTCCTGCTTCCTGCTGGTGCCCCTTCCCCACCCAGAACATCAGAGCAGAAGGAACCCCACGCATATCAAGTTGGCTCTATGCTCTGGATAGCTGAGGAGACTGAGGTCTGGCTGGAAAGGGGCTGGTGTGGGCCCTGCAGGAATGAAGTCAGACCCAGCCAGGACCCAGCTCTCTCACCTCTCAGACTGGGGCTCCCCCACCCTTCTCACAACAACCTTTCTACCACATACTCCTTCTTTTTGCTGCAGCTTGGGAGGGTTGAAAGGTGGAAAGAGTAGGAGCCTTCTGGACCAGGCCCACTCATTCGCCCCAGGAGCTCTTAGGTCTCACATTCATTGGATTTTTCCTTTTTATTTTCTAATTTTATCTTTTTCTTAAAAGAAATTAAAGTATCATTAACATACAGTGTTATATTAGTTTCAGGTGTGCAATATAGTGATTCATCAATTCTATACATCACTCAGTGCTCCTTATAGTAAGTGTACTCTTAATCCCCTTCACCTATGTCGTCCTTCCCCCACCCACCTACCCTCTGGCAACCACCAGTTTGTTCTCTGTATTTGAGGCTGTTTTTTTGGTTTCTTTTTTCTTTGTGTGTTGGTTTGTTTTGTTTCTTAAGTGCCACATAGGAGTGAAATCATATGGTAGTTGTCTTTCTCTGACTGATTTATCTCACTTAGCATAATCCCGTCTAGTTCCATCCGTGTTGAAGCAAATGGCAAGATTTCGTTCTTTTTTATGGCTGAGTAATATATATATATATATATATATATATGCCACATCGTCTTTATCCATTTGTCAGTCAGTGGACACTTGGGCTGCTTCCGCATCCTGGCTATTATATATAATGCTGCCATAAACATAGGGGTGTGTGTATCTAATTTTTATCTTTAAATCATCTTTTTTCTTCCTCTCATTTTAGGTTCTTACCACCTACCTCGTTTTTTCTTATCCCACATTCCTATTCGAACTTCCTTTACCAACCCTCCCATTTTTAAACAATTCATTTATTATTATTATTATTACTGTTTGAGTTGGAGCCACTCTTGCAGTTGCTCCAAGTGAATCCCCCTCACTGAGACAGCTTTGTATTTCCCAGGCTCTAATATCTTAGTTTTTAAAATCCAGTTGAAATTATTATCCATAAATTCACTATTTTCAACTCTTGTGTTCCTTTTAATATTTGTTTTTAAAAGTTTGTATCATCTGATTCTTATTCTAATTTTGACTTTTTATAATTCTCTTAGCCTACCTTTATTTTCACTCTATCCTTTATTTCCCCCTCCTCTTGCTCCCTCTTTGTAATCCTCTTTACCTGGGAATGGGTGTTTATACCAGGAAGCAAGATGAATGGGTGCAAGGGAATCAAAATGAAGAAGGGCCCTGTGCACACCTGGGAATGGTTGGATGCCTCAGCCCCTCACTGTTGTTGTGGTTGTCAATCTGGCATGCCCATTTAAGGAAGGGGCGTTGCATCCCTCAGTTAAATTAATGTGGTCACAGGATGGGTTCATTGGAATCAAGTTGCCTCCTGGCCATTCATGTCAATTGAGACTTAAGAAGAGTTGATGGAGCGACTGACTTGGTTTCAGCTCAGGTTGTGATCTCGGGGTTGTGAGATTGAGCCCTGCGTCAGGCTCTACACTCAGCATGGAGTCTGCTTGAGATTCTCTTTCCATCTCCCTCTGCCCCTCCCACTGGTACTCAATCTCTCACTTTCAAAGAAAGAAAGAAAGAGAAAGAAAGAAAGAAAGAAAGAAGAGTTGTATCACTTAAAAGCTACAATCTGTATTGTATCAAGTCCAAGAAATTGGAGCAACCATGCCAACATCATGATGCTTGTTGATGGCACCCCCTGATATCAATCAATCTTCCACTTCTTCCCCTTCCCTGAGCATCGTCCAAGCTGCCATCATCTCTCACCCGAACCACTGCCACAGCCTCTGGACTACTCCATCTAAATTTGCACGGTCTCCAACTCCACATAGCAGCCACAGCCATTTTTCTTGGAGTAACATCTGACTGTGTCATTCTCCTGCTTAAAAGCCTCCAAGGACCTTGACAAAACAGTGGGAGGTTGGGAGAATCAGGACCATCCTCCCTGGAGAACATGGACCAATTACTCAAGTGCATGGTCAGAGCTCACATTTAGTGAGCTAGGAACCCCCACCATTCTCAGCAGGACTTTTTTGCCCAACAGCCACCACTCATGACCCACACCACCCACTGGATTGGACCATCCTACTTCCTGTTTTGGTTTCTCCAATTAAGAGAACATGCTAATCCAGGATTGTGGAGAAAGTGTAGAGCAAACTCTATTGCCAGCAATATGGCAGTTTGGGTCCTTTAGATTAGCTCTCAGGGTAGAAACAACTAGAAATGCTGAGTAAAGTGAAAACTATCTTCTTAAAGACATTAAAGAGCTGACAAGCTAGTAAGAAGCCATAAGGTCAAAAGCTAGTTGAAAGTAGGGGCTCTGAGAATGCTGCAGCTACGTGTGCCTTGTGAGCATTTGCCCAAGCAGCAACCTTGAGCTCCAGTTTTGACATTGCCGAGGATTTGGGGGAGAGAATGTAAAACCCAGGGCTCAGCAATGACGAGGAATCTAATAGGATGTCCTCCCTCATAAAGGTGGAACTCCAAAGGGAAACTCTCAGTGTATGTGTGAACTAGAAGAAAAACTGCCTGATCCCTCCCACACCCAGGGACTGTGAGAAAAGTTGGTTCTGAGGAGGGTGGGGGAGGGGGGGTGGGGAAGAGCTACTTGTGAAAAGTGTATTTGTAGAAATCCACAGCACCTGAAAAGTCAGAATAACTGTAGCCATGCACTGAATGTAAAGTAGTCTTAGACTGGTAATACCTTTAAGGTACCTGGCAGAAGTAAACACAGATCTTTTCATCCCAGTTTTCAAAGAATTACCAAAAATAATTTTCCAAAGAAAATGAACAACTCAGACAAAAAAAAAAAAAAATAACCAAGTACACAAGGAAGCAAGGCACTGGGAGTGAGAACCTGAAGAAACAGCAGAAACGTATCTGCAAGATTTCAGATACTGGGCTTATCAGATACAGAATATAAAACAGTGGTGCTTACTATTTAAAAGGAGTAAAAAGACAAGGATGATATCTGCAGGGAAGAGGAAAATGTTTTTTAAAAAGGGAGAGATTTAACAGATTATAAAAAGAAGGCAATATTACATTTAGAAATGAGAAACTTAATTGAACAGTCAGTGAATCTGTATAATAGCAGATTAGACACAGCTGAAGAGAGAATCAGAGAACTGGGTGAATGCAGCAAAGAGGAAAAAAGGAGATGGGGACTATGAAAGAGAAGTTAAGACATATAGTAGGTAAAATGATAAGATCTAATCTACATCAAATCAGAGTTCCAGAAGGAGAAGCTTAAGAGAATGGGGCAGAGGCAATAATTTAGGAAATAACGGCTAAGAATGGCCAGACCTAAAGAAAGATACTAATCCATCATTTTGAGACACTTAATGAAAGGTTAAATAAATGCAGTTTAAATAAATAAAATGCACATGTAGATTCCTCCAAGTGAAACTGGGGAACACCAAGGACAAAGAAAAGATTTTTAAAGCTGCCAGAGAAGGAGGAAAACAGGTTACAATCTATTCAAAAGAAAAATGTAGATTAGCATCTGACTTTCAACCGCAACTGTGGGAACCAGAAGATAGTAGAATATTTTAGCACATTGTCAATAAAAAACAACCATCAACTTAGAATTCTTTAGTCAGTAAAAATGTCTTTCAAGAATAAAATAAAATTAAGTCTTTTCAGATAAAAAATAAGAAAAATATTTGCCATTAGGAGAGCCTCATCAAAGGCAGTGAATGGCAAGGTTGTACTAAAGGGAGAAAGAAAGTTATTCTGGAATGAGGAATAAAATGTATAAACAGATGTAGAGTATAGAAGCTATAATAATAGTGTTATTTGGAATTTTTTTTAAAAATAGAATTAAAATATGAAAACCCCAACGTATAAGTCAGGGGTCAAATGGATTTAACGTATTCTAACATTTTTGTATAGTCCAGGAGGATGTATTGATTAATGTTAGCTATTGATAATTTTTGAATACAGGTTGTTGTAATTTCCAGGTTAACTATTAAAAGAATAAAAACAGAAAACATACCTTTTGAACTAATTGAAGGAGCAATTCCGAATGGTAAAAAACAAAAACCAAAGAACATTCCATTAATACAAAAAATACAAGAGAGGAAAGTAAAAGAAACAGTAAGGTGGAGCAAATAGAAAGCACAAAATAATGTAGCGGAAATAAATCCAATATGTCAGAAATTACATCAAATGTAAGCAGAGCAAGTGTTCCGGTTAAAAAACTGAAGATTATCAGACTGCATTTAAAACCGCTAGGAAAACAACTAAAGTGCAAGGATCAATCCAAATGGGTGGAAGAAAACATATCATGCAAATATCAAAACAAAAGCAGGTATAGCTATATTCATGTCGAACAGGATAGTCTCTAAGGCAGAAAGAACTATTAAAGGTAAGAAGTCTTCTATACAACAACAAAAAATAAATAAAATACAGTTACATGTGAAAATATGGGTGACACTCACACATAATGATGAGTGAAAGAAGCAAGACACCAAAGAATCATTATGATTCAATTGACATGAAGTTCAAAAAAACAGGAAAGACAACTACATTGTTTAGTGACTCACAATTGTTAGTAAAATTATAAAGAAAGGTGAGAAAATAGAAATCACAGAAGTCAGAAGAGTGGTTACATATTGGGAGGAAAGCAGTTGAAATCACAAGGGGCACACAGGAGTTCTGGGATGCTGATGAAGTTCTAGGTCTAGTAAGCTGGGTGGTGACTGCTTACGAGCTCATTTTATAATTATGCTTTATGCTGTATATGTAGAATTGATGTATGTTTGCACAATTTATTTCACAACTGAAAAAATTGGACACTGAATTCTAGACCCTCTTCCAGCACGCGGTGCCCACAAATTCTCTGATAGTCCTCCCTCCAGGAGATAGAAACTAATTCTCCTGTCCTTGAATGTGGACTGGACTTAGTGGCTTGTTTCCTGCAAACAGAATAGAGTGGAAATGATGACGTGTGATTTCAGAGACCAGGCCATAAAAGGCCCTATAAATCCCTCATTGTTTTCTCTTGGACTGCTCGCTCTGGAGGACGCCATGTTGTGAGGACACTCAATCAGCCTAGAATGAGGAACTTTGACCTTTAGCCAACAGCTCAATGAAAGAGCTTCCTTGGAAGCAGACCCTCCAGCTCTGGTCAAGACACTTAGACAACAGGCAGTGCCTGCCAACATCCTGACTGCAACCTCACAAGAGACCCTGACTCAGAACCGCCCAGAACAGCTGCCCCCAAACTCACATCACACAGAAACTATAAGCCAATAAATGTTTGTGGTTTTGAGCTGCTGAGTTTGGGGCTAATTTGTTATGCACAAGAGATAACTAATACACATCTCTAATTTGCTCTTGGCCACGCTGCATTTCCTCTCTGGAATCTCTGTCTTCTCAACCGTGTAGCAGAGAAGTTGGACTACATTGTAAATGGCAAATATATATCATCTTGCATTAGAAACGCCAATCGTTTAAGGATTCTGAGACTGCAGCTAACATCAAGGTGACAGTGCAGCCATTGGCTGGAGCGCAGCTATTTACCATGTGTATCTTCCCCGGACTAGAGGATCACTAAATCCATGGAGGAGAAATTAGCTCAATCCCTCCCCCACTAGATATAATTGTTTTGGAAGCCCAGGCTCCTTACACAACAGTGACAGAAACATCTGGTCTCCTAACACACGTGCCTTGCCCTCCAAGTCACCATGTCTGAAATCACTCAACTAAGAAGTACTGGCCAGACCTTTGGAGGTGAACTTGGGTTCCAATTTGTCACTTAAGGTCTGTGTGACCATCAGCAACTTATGTCATTTCTTCATTTCTAAAAGCCTCAGCTTCCTCACCTATACGATGGAGATTTCCCTAAGGATTGAATGAAACTCCATGGCAACTAATCTTTCGGTTCATCGGGAGTCATTGTCCCACACACCACGAGCCCAGCCTTGAGCTGGTGGTGTTTTGAGGGATATAGAGAAGTAGCCCAGTGCCCCTGCCCTCAAGGGACTTGCTGTCTATTTGAGGAGACAGTGGCCACACGCTGCTATCAGAGAACCTTTTGAGCAAGAATAGTGCCTAATGGTCTGGAGGGACTGTATATGCTCCAGTAGTTTCCACAGCGTGGTCCCCAGACCAGCAGCATCAGTCAGCATCCTCTGGGAATTTGTTAGACATTGAGACCTCTGGAACCAACTAGGGACTCAGGCCTGCGAGGGGGTGGTGCCCAGTGACCTGTGTGGTAACAAGCCCTGTCCAGGATTCTGAGCATGCTCAGGTTTGAGAACCCCTGCTCCAGGAATCAGGAGCCAGAGGGACCAGGAGAGGCCTGATGGAGGATCTGGAATTTGAACCGTAAGGAATGACTCGAATACGAAGAGGCAAAAGAAAGGGGGAAGGTGGCTTCAGGTACGGGCAACAGCATGAGCAGAGGGGAGAAGATGGGACACCTGGGCCTGTGCTGGGCCCAGTGAGGAAGCCAGCTGCTGGAACAGAGTACAGATGTTGGGAAGGGTGGGAGCTCGTGTCAGAGAGGTAGGGCCTCGAGTGCCAAGAAGGAGGTTGGCCTTGGTGGAGCAGGCCAGGGGGGCCATTGCAGGTTTTTGAGCAGGACAGTGACAACAGTCTGGCACCTCTTTTAGACCCATAGGCCAGAGTCCTTCTCTAGGTCTCGCTGGGCTCCTAACGCAGCTGAATGCCTACATGCATCAGCAGCCCCTGAAGCCAAGGAGATCCTGCTACGAGGTGAGGAGGCTGTAAGGGAGAAGGCAGGCCAGCGGCAGCCCCGCGGCCTCCCTCCCACAGAGGACCTCCGAACCCCAGCCTCACACGGGCCCTGTGCAGGTATTGAATTATGAATGGAGATTGCCCAGAAATAATTGCACACATTATTGCCCCCCACACGTGTGTGTCCTCTGCAGGGCTGTGGCAATAGATTTTGTTGCTCTAACTCTCCAGGGTAGTTATAAATTAGAGCTCTCACTTTACAGTGGGGTAGGGATCCTGGGAAGGGGGAATCCCGTTTGAAAGCCCGAAATGGGACAGACCCCTCAACCGTGCGCGTTGGCTACCCTCAACTTTTCCTTCCATTTGATCTATTCCACCCATCCCTATTAAATAACTAATTATTTAACATCTTTTAAAGCTTTGTTATATATTAGAACAGGCAGGACACAAATGAGTGCTTTTAATAATATAAAAGCCCATTAGCTTCATTTACTGTTAATGTTAAAATAAACATGAGGCAATTTAGATATACTATTCCAATTTCACGGAAACTTTGATGTTTTTCTTCTCTAGTCACATAATTAAGGGAAAAACTACTAATGATATTAAGTTTGTACAGTGTTAATGACAGAAACAGGCACAAGCTGAAATTGCAGCCATTAATATGAAAAAATAAAATATTTAACAGGGGAGATAGATGAGTGCAATTTTAATAAACCAAAATGAAGAAAATTAATTTTAGAAAGTTCCACAGTCTTTCACATGCTACCATTATACAAGCTGTCTAATAGATTATTTTTGTGGTCTGGATTATTTATCGACGGTCCGGAGGAATGCCCTGGTTTTTGTGTAGTGTTTGGTGGGTGATGAAGATTTTGCCTTTTTTGTTTAATTCTTTCCCTTTTTCCCTTTGCTGTACTGCCGGTCCCCAGATGGAGCTGGCTTTATTTACAGTGTGTGCTGTGACAGGCAGAACGTACCAGCAGCCTGTAGGTGAGACGGAAGAGGGGGTGTGATGTCACCTATCGGCAGATTCTAGCAGTGACCCCTGACTGCCAGGGCCTGAGTGGTTACAGGGGCAGAAATGTAGGCTCATGTGTGACAGCTGGCCCCCAAAGAAGAAACCCCTGTGTCTGGGTGGGGACAGCTACTGCTCTGTCTTCTGCTTTCCCCTCTGGGTCTGGAGCTTGCCACTTGCAGTGGGTTGAAGAGCATGTCCCCCAGATTCATTGGAAATAGGGTCTTTGTAGATGTGATGAAGGTTAAGGATTGAAATGAGATCGTACTGGGCGAGGGCGGGCCCTACATCGAATGAAAGTGTCCTCATGGAGACAGAAAAGACACACAGAGACACAGAGAGGAGAAGGCCAGGACAAGTCAGAGGATTGGAGGGATGCCGGCTGTCCCATGCTGAGGAATGACCGGGGTGAACAGAGCTGGAAGAGACAAGGAAGAGGGGGTATGGCCATGCTGATACCTTGATTTCGGACTTCTGGCCTCTAGAATAAATTGCTGCTGTTGTAAGCCAGCACGCGTGTGGTTATTTGTTACAAGAGCCCTAGAGTACCCATCCAGTGCCGGAGGACCACACCGTGGAAATGAGCGTCCCTGACCTGTCTCAGGACGGGATGGGGGAATGGTCCACGCTGCCTGGAAGGGAGTGGAATGTAGAAGCAGGAGCAGAAGGAAGGGGAGTCCAGGCTGCGGGACACTCACAGGAAGGCGTCAGGGGGGACTGACCCAGAGACACAGGGAGGAGTCCTGGGCACAAGGCAGGTCACCGAGCCAGTGCCCTGAGCCCAGGGAGGTGGGGCACAGAGGCTGGCTGTACAGATGCGGCACAGGGTGGCACTGGGTGTTGGGGGAGCCAGTCCAAAGCCCATGCGTCAGAGCAGCAGCGTAGGAGCTGCTGACCAGCCAGGACAGCTCCCAGTGTTTACTGTGTGTGAGGCAGGCAGACATCAGCACTGTCCCTTAGCCTCTCATCACCTTCACCAGGATCCCATGAGAACACTGTTCTTATTGTGCTTAACATCCCCATTTCATAGATGAGAAGATGGGGGCTGGGAGAGCCGGAAACTGGCCTGCAATGGCCTATTGAGTGAGAAGCAGGGCTTCACCCCCGCTCCCATTTTCCCTCCCATTTCTTTGGCCAGAATTAGATCACATGATCGTTCCTCAGCAACAGCCCTGGTGAGGGGACTGGGTACAGTGATGAGTACACTAAACAGGCTCAGACCCTGGGGCCGAGGCTGCCCTCACTCCCAGGACCAGGCAGAAGGGGATCAGCTGAACAAAAGGGGGGCTCTGCAAGCAAGGTGGGAAGAAGGGGAAAGGTCCAGTCAGGGGTGAGTGCCCCACCGTCCAGGCGGCCCTCCAGCTGGAGATGCCCACAATTACAATTACAGATCCGGGTGTTTGACGCTGACTCAGGGAAGGTACAGCAGGGCACTGTGGGGGCCCCAAGTGGGGAGCAGGAGCTCTGGAGATGCTCAGGGGAAGCCAGTGGGTGTGAACTGAGCCCAGAGGATGAGGCTGGACTTCCCAGTCAAAAGATGGCCTGAGCAAAGGCGCAGAGAGGTAGTGAGAATATGCACTGGGAACGAGGGTGTCCAGTGTGATTTGAGTACAGGGAACGTGGGGGAGCGGCGAGTGGCAGGGCCTTTCAGGTCTGCAGGACTGGAGCAGGGAAGGCTCTGTGGGGTATGTGGAGGCCTGGGGTTTGTGATTACAGTGCCTGCTTCCAGAAGAAGGGCCTGTAGGAGATGCCTGCCATGGGGACAAAGAACTGCAGCTCCCATCTCTGGTCCTAGTGGACCACTGACCTGGGGATGCACACCCTCCCTCCTTCCTCTTCTCTTCACACAGCCATTGCTTTTGTTAATATCACTGAACAGAAACCAAAGAAGTAAAAACAATACAGGCCCAGCCCCAAGGAGCTCACAGCTTAGATTTCATTCTTTCTCTTTTTAAAATGGAAATATATGTGATATTTTTTTATTGTGGTAAAATACACATAAAATAGATCATTTCAACCACCCAAGTGTATAATTCAGTGGCATAGGCACGTTGTGCAACCATCACCACCATCCACCTCCAGAACTTTCTCATCTTCCCAAACTGAAACTCTGTCCCTATTCAACTCTGGTTCCCAGTTCTCCCCTTCTCCCAGCTCCTGCTAACCAACATTATGCTTTCTGTATATGTGTCAAATCAAATCAATGTATTTGATTATTCTAGGTACTTCATATAAGTGGAATCTTAATATTTGTCCTTTTGTGTCCAGCTGATTCGGCTTTAGCATGATGCCTTCAAGGTCCATCCATGTTGTAGCATGGGTCAGAATTTCATTCCTTTCTGAGGCTGAACGATGTTCCGTTGTGTGTCTAGACCCTGTTCTGTTAGCCATCATCCATGGACGGATGATTGGGCTGTTTTCACCTTAAAGCTATTGTTGAGTGCCGCTAGGAACATGGCTGTGCCCGTATCTATTCGAGACCCCGCTCTCACTTCTTCTGTGTACATACCAGAGCTGGGGGTGTTGGATCAAATGTCAATTCCTTTTTTTTTCTTTTTTAAAGATGTTATTTATTTATTCGACAGAGATAGAGACAGCCAGCGAGAGAGGGAACACAAGCAGGGGGAGTGGGAGAGGAAGAAGCAGGCTCATAGTGGAGGAGCCTGATGTGGGACTTGATCCCATAACGCCGGGATCACGCCCTGAGCCGAAGGTAGACACTTAACCGCTGTGCCACCCAGGCGCCCCCAAATGTTAATTCTATGTTTAATTTTTTTTATGTAAAGGTTTTATTTATTTACTTATTTTAGAGGGGGGGAAGGGGCAGAGGGAGAGGAGAGAGAGAATCTCAAGCAGACTCCCGGCTGAGCACAGAGCCTGATGAGGGGCTCGATCCCACGACCCTGAGATCATGACCTAAACCGAAAGCAAGAGTTGGACGCTTGACTGACTGAGCCCCCCAGGCGCCCCCTATGGTTAATTTTTTGAAGAACTGCCATACTGTTTTCCACAGTGGCCTTGCCATTTTACAGTCCTGCCAGCGTGCATGAGGGTTCCAACCTCTCCACCTCCTCATTTGTTTTCTGGCTTTTTGATAATAGCCCTCCTGATGGGGTGAGGTGGTACGGGTCAGCTTTTGAGCCAAGGCAAACCCATGCAAAAATTAACCAGCAGAATAAGAACATGGTAGAAAGCTCAACAACCATGAGGAAGAAGGAGGGACTATGTAAATAGTGGAAAAGAGGGGTGTGTGAGGTGTGAAGGATGCCTCAGATCCAGGAGAAGGTGACATCCCAGGAGGCAGGGACCTTCGGGGAAGGGGGAGTTGGCTTTGATTGCTGCCTGGGAGAGGGAGACTGGGGGCTGGGGGACGGGGGTGGGGACAGGTCATGGGTGTTGTGGGCCAGTGGGGAAGGCCATGAATTCACAGGTGGGGCTTGTCCCAACTGAATAATATTCCCACCTTATGCTCACCCAGCTTGTACCCTCTCCACGCGTCTCGCTGTCCTTGGCCCCTCCCATCCCTCCTCTTTCTCTCTTTCTCTTCCAGTTATATTTCCAGTGCCTAGCCCAGAGTCTGTGCATGCCAGGACTTAATGAGTATTGTTTTTTTTTTTTTTAAGATTTATTTATTTGAGAGAGTGGGGGGGGAGGGGTAGAGGGAGAGGAGAGAGAATCCTCAAGCAGACTCCCCACTGAGTATGGAGCCCAACACAGGGCTCCATCCCAGGACTCTGAGATCATGACTGAGCAAAAATCAAGAGTTGGCTGCTTAACCAACTGAACCACCCAGGTGCCCGTTAATGGGTGTTTGTTAAAGGAAGAAAGAGAGGGTGGATGGAAGGACAGCTGTTAGCCCCTCTGTGACAGACAAGGAAACCGAAAGGCAGGCTCATTCCATGGAATTGCAGCCCTGGCTGGGTTTTCATGACACTCAGCGCCCCGAACCACCCCCCTGCCCCGCTCTGCCACTCCCTCCCTGGGCCATGCTGGCTGGTTGTAGCTCCTTAAAAGAAACTCTCCATGCAGAGAGGACACTATGATTTTCCCCATGCCCAAGCCTTATAGGAAATAATTACAGGAATTAATTAATTAACAGCAGGAAATAATTGAGTAAATTACTTTCACTTGCATGTCTATAACTGCTTGTTTGGGGAGGGGGCTGTGTGCATATGAGGGTGCGGGGGAGTGAGAGTGAGGCCCCCAGCAGCCTGAATGGTGGGCACAGAGTCATCTCTCTCCACCACTCTGCCATTCATGAATCAAGGTCTTACCTGGAGAGGACTTCACTGGTGTCACCGAGGCATTTAAGCTGTGACGTGCAACAAGGTGGCTGCTGCATTGCCAACAGTCACCGAGACTGATCCACCAGCCAAAGGGAAATGCATTAGCCAACTTAACTGTCCGGAAATCCAGCATAATGAACATCCCAAGGTGTCTTATTACTAGCTCACTGTTGCCTGCCTCTACTTGTTACCATTTACATTTTTCTTAAATTTCTTGAGTGGGGATGTTTCCATAAATGCAGGTCTAGGGAAGAGGACTCAGAGTCTTTCTGTCCATGAAGGCTCAGAGTCTCAGAGATTTAAAGCATCTGGTGTCTTCCAAGACACCGTCACCTCCGCTACTGAAGTGTTCTTAGTAAACCGTGTCAGGGAGGCAGGACAGGGATGACTTTGAGATGTGGCAACATGGGTGAAGAAAAGGGGTGACAGGTGTGATAGCAGAATGGCTCCAGGGGCAGGTTTCTCTTTTTGGGCTGTTGCTACCTTGTGGTATGACCCAGGGAAAGTCACTTCACCCCCTTTGGGTCGCGGTTTCTATAGCGGACTCTATCAGTGCCCCCGTGACCATCCCCCAGAGGTATCATTTCCCTAGGTACTCACTGTCCCCTTCACACCAGGATTTCTCCACCTTAACACTATCGGCATTTGGGGCTGGAGAATCCTTTGTGTGTCCTCTGAACTGGAGGCTGCTTACAGCAAGCATCCTTGGACTCCAGACACCAGCCATCCTCTCTTACCCCACCCCCCCACCCAGCACTGCAGATGTGCCAACCAAAATTGTCTCCAGACATCGCACCAAATGTCCCTGGGGGCAGAATCGCCACATTGGGAACCACGTAGGTGTGGGTTCTGGGTGTAGCCGCTCGTTCGTTTCTCAAACGTCGTGAAGTAGGTGCTGGTGCTGGAAATGCCAAGTTGCCTCTCTCCATGGAGTTCCCAAGTGCAGCAGGGGAGGCAGGCCGTGGGGGGGGGGGCGGATAGTGGAAGAGCATGGGGTGCTCTGGGAACTGGGGAGAGGGGCCTGCATCATGTGCTCTCATCCTAAAGCCTTCCATGATGCCCAACCTTGGATTAGCTCTTTTGGTCTGAGGCAGTCAGAGCCCCAGGCAGAAGTCAAGAATGTGTTCTGGGAGGCATGGACAGCAGGTTTTTGTCAGCCATGAACATCTTGGTCTGGGCTAGTTCTGCGGGATGATCCCTGCCACTGGCATCCTTCCAGGCTTAGCTGAATGGCCACCTGCTCCATGAACTTCCCTGGGTAGATTAGCGAAAAGCGGTCCTATCCATCTCACCTCCCAGAGCCTACAGGGAATGAAACTTATAAGTTAAGTGAGAGTGATGGAAAGTGAGACCTTCAGCCTTTCTAGGGCCTGGAAGGGGCAGCCCAGGTAGGGCACTGCATTGGGGGCTGAGTCCTAGGCAGCTGGGCACAGGAAATCTGGCTTTGGGGATCTGGGGCCTGGAGACTAACTAGGAGGAAAGAGGAGAGAACAGTAGCTAGCCTAAGCCCCATCTTCCCGACAGTGTTGTCATTTGCTGATCCTGAAGTTACCCACGGGCTTTGAGGGCACACGTGATGTAACTGTTATTCCAAGTGTGACCCACAAGCCGGAGGTATTAGCATCATCTGGGAGCTGGTTCGAAACGCAGAATTGTGGCCCTAGTGCTGGACCTATTAAATCAGAATTGGCACGTTCATAAGATCCCCAAGGATTCATGTGTGTTACTGGGTGCCCCTTTCCATGCTAGACGTTAGAGAGGATACAAAGCGGGCAGGTGCACCTTCCCAGGGTATTACCTGCTGGCCAGAAGACAAGAGTCCCACAGCCCCCTCCCCTGGTACCCTACCATCTGAATGCTGAAGTCCAAACTCCTTTGCCCATCACTAAAAGCCCTTGGCAATCAAAATCATACATCGCTTTCCAAACCTGTCTTCAGAATTCCCCTCCAGGTACCCTCAGCCCTTGTCAGACTAAACAATGAGCAATTTCTTGCCTTGCCTACCATACTCCACGGCTTTGTCTAAGTAGCCCCTGTGCCTGTGAAGCACTGTCCTGAGTCTAAATCTTGCCGTGCTCATTCAAGGGTCACTTCCTTCTAGAAGCCCATCTTGGCCCAGCTGCCAGAGTGAGCGCTATCTCCTGTGACTGCTCCCTGCCCGTTGCTGGCCCCTCTTTGAGGACCAAGGTCTCTCCCCTGTCCTTAGCCATGTCCCTAACCCTTTGGGCCTCTGTTGTGACCTCATCTACAGACAAGCCGTGTAGGATCAGAGATGTTAAGCCACTTAATCATAGCACACAGATAGTGAGATGCTAAGCTGGGAGTCAAACATCCATCTGCTGACTCCAAAGTCCGTATCTGTTCACCGTGCCATGAATCCGCTCAGAAAACCCACAGTTCTGGTTGTGCCATAACAACCAATGTGAAGCCAAGATTTAGAGGTTAAAGACCATTTGGAAGTCACTTGGTCCAGCTACTCGTTTTTACTGGCAGTGAAGTGAGGCCTAAGGAACGAAGAAATGACTCGTCCGGGGATGTGGCAGAGCTAGGACCAGACCCCGGGTCTGGGTGACATCAAGACCCCATTCCTGTCCGCTGTGCCAGACTCAGGAGAGTGAAAACCCATGGGCTTGGGGTGATTGGGAAGCCATTCTAGAAGGGAAGAGCCTTACCTGGGTAAGGAGAGGAAGGAACTTTATGGGGCATCTATTTCACACCGGGTAGTAAACTTTTGCCATCTCATTTAATGCTTGCAACTGCCCTTTGGGTCATCCCATTTTCCAAGTTAGGAAAAACTGTGGAAGTGTCTGGCATGAGCAAAAAAAAAAGGTTACTGGATGTCTTGAATAGCATGCCTTTTTGGGCAATCTGTACATTTTATATTGTCTGAGCTATTTTGCAACTAAGCTGTAGAAAACTGATAATAATGCAAATGATTCTTGTCCGAGCAAATAAATTGTGTCTGTTGGAATGCAAATGACTGATGCCCTGAGGATATTGACCAGTTGTGCACTGTTTGTAAATCCATTTCAGATTGTCTATATGCGTGCTCTTTGGATTCTCCTTAGAACCAGTTTTTAACACCTTGCTGGTTCCCTCATTAATTAGTGAGTTAAATAAAATCTTTTTGATATTTGTGCATCCTTATACTTGTAATAAAGTGGTTATTTTACATTTAGAAAACTGTTCTTTAACATAGAATTGTTAAAAACAAGACAACAGGCCCAAAACAGAGTCACTTATGCTAAGCCCCTCATTACCAAACCGAGACTTAATTAAAGTTTCGTCTTTCCCAGAAATGGAATCTTCAATCAGCCAATCGGGAATTACCTCATCAGTACACGTAACTTATCTGCCTGATAGCGAGACCCCTGCCGTCTCTTTTTTTTTTTTTAAAGATTTTATTTATTTATTCGACAGAGATAGAGACAGCCAGCGAGAGAGGGAACACAAGCAGGGGGAGTGGGAAAGGAAGAAGCAGGCTCATAGCGGAGGAGCCTGATGTGGGGCTCGATCCCATAACGCCGGGTTCACGCCCTGAGCCGAAGGCAGACGCTTAACCGCGGTGCCACCCAGGCGCCCCTAACCCCTGCCGTCTCCTAAAGGAAAGTGAGCTTGCCACAACCAAGCCCCTTCTTGCTCCTACAACTTCCTTGTTCGCCCTCCCTTCTGCCTGTAAAAGTCCTTTGTTCTGTACAGCTCCTCGGAGCTCCTTTCTGTCTGCTGGGTTGGATGCTGCTTGATTCATGAATCACTGAAGAAAGCCAATGAGATCTTCAAAATTTACTCCGTTGAATTTTGTTTTCTAATAGGACAAAACTTAAAGTTTAAATACCTTGCCCAGGGTCACAGCTTATAAGAGCGACAGTCCAATTTCAAACATTAGATTCTTTCCAATACGCAATCCCCCCCCCCCCAACTTGACACTCTTCCTTCTGATAGCTCCTGGGTTACAAAGGGTACAGCTCTGTGGCTGCAGTAGCCTCTTGGAGCTTCAGTCTCCTCGATTATGGGTTGAGGATGTCACACCTCTCCCACTTACCTCCGTTAGTCACATCGAGTTGTGTCTATGGACGCGCTTTGGGAATGATGAAGGCCCATGTGTAAGTAAGTGTATTATGATAAAGGCGGCCCGTGGGGCTGTGGACTTGGGATTGGACCCGAGGGGGAGTTCTGCCACTTGGCAGCCCTGTAACCTTTTTCAAATCACTCCATCCTGTCTTCCTGTCTTGTTTCCTCAATCCCTGCAGCTGTTGAATGGGCTTGCCCTGCCTCCCACACAGAGATGCTGTGAGGCGGGAGGGGGATAAGGGATGTGTGAGTGTATTTGACTGTTAGGTGCCATGGAGAGGTTAAGCCCCAGTGGGTTGTGACTGTCCTCCCTCTGCTGTAGAGGGCATGGGGGGCGTGAAGTTGGAATGCAGGAGCTCCTGGCCCTTCTCCCAGCCTCCTCCTCTGGGGGCCAACCTGCGGTGCCAGGAGGAGGACTTCCTGCCTAGGGCTCTCTGTCCCCTGCCTTCCTCTCTACGTCCCTCAGCCAAGCCAGCGGCAGATGTCAAGTCTACCTTCATCTGGAGGCACTTTCGCAATGAAAGCTGGGGAGGCAAGCGTTTTCCCAGGCCCTTCAGACGCACTGCTGGGCCAGCACAGGTGCTCCACTATCACACCATTCACAAAACCCTTGCAGCAGCTCGTACGCACTTCCCCATTTATTTATACCTACTCGATGATTCTGGAGCTCTGTCCAACCTGGATGTTTCTCCAAGATGACTTTGCAGCAGGTGTGAGCAGGTGTGGAGTTCCTGCTTGGTGCTGATATGCAAAGCAGAAGGCTTGGTCCCCTCCCTCCCCCCCTCCCCTGGGCGAGCACATCCAGAACCTCAGGGTCAAAGGCAGGCAGAGAACATCAAGTCCAGAAGGCCCTGCTGCTAGGTTATCAGGATCACCTGGGGAGCTTTTAAAACTCGGGATTCGAGGACCCAGACCCTCTAACTCAGAGTCTGAAAGGGCAAGGCCATGGCAAGCTTTATTTTTAAAATCCCCCCAGGGGGTCTTGGTGCCCAGCAGCCTATTTTGGAAACCACTCTTCTAAAGTAATCTTCTTTCTCTGAACAAGGGGGAGCCCCTGACGGAGGGGTTAAGCCAGTGTCAGGGTCACTAAGGCTGTCCTGCATTGGATCCTTCGGATCCATTGTTACAAAAGGACCCTTTCTTAAGGGGTTGGCATTTTCTTGGAGTGAAACTGCTTGCAGGAACTGCTGCAGGGGGTAGAGGAATGGGGAAGGAGCTCTTTGCTGCATTCCAGAACAGATCTGGCTGTGAACAAACGAGAAAAAGCTTCAGCGTAAGCCTGGCTGAATGGATAATTAAACAGATAGCAGAATGGAATGCAGCTCCACACACCTCCTGGGAGCTGGCTGGGGGAGATAATATGCTTTCCTGTTGTCAGAAGGCACAGGAGGAAAAACAACTGGGCCTGGCCGTTGGCCATTTAACAATATTGCTTTTGTAAACAAGTTGAAAAATCCAATAACTGTAAAACTTATGGCATGTCCTTAAAAGCCTGTCGCTGTTTTTGCCATAAATGGATGAGCGTTTCCGATTGAAGGTGTTCTAATTAAACAGTCCACATCCCCAGGGCAGTGAGGTCATCCTTGAGAAGGAGGGTCTGATCCCTTCTGGTGGCCTCGGGACCCGGGGTAAGGGTGCAGCCGCGGCAGTGTTTGGTTTCATTAGTCATTGTGCTGTCTTCCAGCTGAACAGCTTACTTCCTGCCTGTGGTCTACAGCTAGAGCTACCTCCAGAGAACATTCCAGAACAAATTCAAGAAAGCACACTTTGAATCTGGAGCGACAGTAGTGAGCGCTGACCATGGGCCCCTCAAAGAGGCCAGCCTTCACCTGGGAAGGATGAAAGGCTGTTCAAAGAAATTCTTTGGTGGTAGAAGCAATGCAGTAGTAGAAAGTGTAGTTCCAGGCCTAGAGGAACATGTGCGCGCGCGCACACACACACACACACACACACACACACACACCCCTGAAAAGGAAACCAAAGGGAGAGAGCCAGGCCATGAGCAAGTGGAACAGACAAAGGAAAGTGGTTGCTTTGAGGGCTGGGGTCTTCATGGAGGAATCGTAGAAACTCAAGCCTGGGTGGGATTCCAAAAGCCATTTGGCCCACCAGCCAGCTCCCACTTTCAGCTTCCCCTTGAGGAATTGGGCCAGACTTCATAGGTTAAGGGCATGCCCCTTGACAAGGCTTTCCAGGTACCTGCTGCAAGTTCAAGGGTCCCTTGGGCCACCCTCACTCTGACCAGCCAGCTACAGATTCAGGACTTCCCAGAGTTCCCATGACCAGCCTCAGGTTGATCATTTGTTTGGATGACTCACAGAACTCAGGAAAGCACTATATTTATGATTATGGTTTTTTAAGAAAAGGTGGTAAAATATGCATTAACATGAAATTTACCATCTTAACCATTTTTAAGTTCAGTAGTGTTATGTATGTTCACATTGTTCTGCAACCAGTCTCCAGAAATCTTCTCATGCTGCAAACCTAAACTCAATATATCCATGAAACAACTCCCCACTGTTCTCTTTGCCGAGCTCCTGGGAACCACCCTTTAGTTTCTGTCTCTATGAATTTGACTATTCTTAGGTACCTCATATAAGTGGAATTGTACGGTATTTGTCTTTTTGATGATTACAGTTTCATTTTAGCAAAAATTTACAAATCTGAATTGGCCAAAAGGAGAGACACATAGGCGAGGTCTGCGAGGGTTCCAAATGCAAAGCTGCTGTTATCCTCAGGGATGTATTACCCTCAGCATTGTTGCCAGCTGGAGCGGGTCACCCAAGCTCGGTGTCCAGAGTTTTTCTGGAGGCTTCATTATGCAGACGTATGCAGACATGATTGATTGAATCACTGGTCACATGATTCAACTCAGTCTCAAGTGCCCCCTCCAGGTCAGGCTAATATCACATGACTCAGAGCTCCAACCCTCTCCTCATGTGGTTGGTCTCTGATATGGCCAGCCCCGTAATCTGAGTCATTAGCATAAACTATGGAGAAGCCCACCACGAATCACCTCATTAGCATAAACAATCAGGCAAAGTCTTGGGGAGCCTATCATGAGTAATGAAGAAATACCGTGGGAAATACCAAGGGATTAGAAATGACCTGCCAGGGACAGGGGACGCAGGCCAGCCAAATTCTTTATTACACACCCTCCCAACTTGGTTGCCCTTAACCCGACACTCCCACGGGATTTCCTAGAAGACCAGTGAGCCATCCACTGACGAACAGGATGGGGATCCAGAGCTGGGCCTGGTCTGGTCATTTAGCTCTGTGTGGCCTTCGGCGAGTAACTTAACCTCTCTGCTACATGTCAGCTCCGTAAGGGCAGGGATGTGAATTTTGTTCCCTGGTGAGCCCCCAGGGCTTGGCACAGTGCCTGACAGGCATATAACAGGTGCTCAATCAAATATTTGTTGAATGAATGAATATACTTCAGTCACTGTACCTGCACCATGAGGATTGCTGTCAGAGTCTGATGTGTGGGGCCCATGGGGAACTGTTAGGTGCCAGGCAGAGCGGAGGGGCAGTAATTCTCTCTCACCATAGGTGTGGTTGTGGCCAGGTTAGCCCCTCCTAGGTAATAGGTGCAGCCTTCTCTGAGGAGCTTTCTAGAGACTTCCTGCTTTGACTCAAGGGAGCGACTGGGAGAGGGAGGCTGGCCAGGTCCTATGACTCTCATGGGAGATCTGGAGGTCTTTTTCTAACACCTCGCCAGACCCCACTACCTCAGCCCAGTTTCCAAAGACCTAGTTTCCCAGAGAACAGGTGGGAGACGTCAACCTGCTTTTTCTGTCACAGGACAAGAAACAATAGGAAAACACGTTGGCTCCTGATACTTGTCTGGTCTTTCAGCACCAGTATTCAGGTCTGTATTTAGCAGATGAGGACACTGCAGCTCAGAGGTTAAGGTCTCACGGTAGCAGGTGGGAGAGAGGCTATGACTCCAGGCCCTGGCCCTCCAAAAGCCTGGCCTGGCCTGGCCTGGGGTGGACAGAGTCTCTGTAGTGAGCTGAACTGTGACCCCCAGAAGACGTGTCCGTGTCCAGGCACCTGTGAAGTGACCTACTCTGAGGAAAAGGGTCTTTGCAGCTGTAATCAGGTTAAGGATCTCAAGGTGAGGTCATCCTGTGTTAGTTATCCAGGTGGGCCTGAAGCCCAGTCACATGTGTCCTTACAAAAGACACACAGAGGAGAGACAGGGAGAAGAGGGGACTGGCACGTGCAGATGGAGACAGACATAGGAGGTGGCAGCCACGAGCCAAGAAATTCCTGGGGCCCCGGGAAGGGGGAAGAGCAAAGATGGAGTCTCCCCTAGAGCTCTCAGAGGGAGTACGGCCTACGGTGGCTGGCGCCTTGACTTTGGGCTTCTGGCCTCCAGAACCGGGAGAGAAGAAATGTCTGTGTTATGCCACCGAGTTGGTGGTAATTTGTCATAGCAACCACAAGAAGCTAATACAGACCCCTAAACTGTGCCCCGTGGGCTCCCCTCGGGATGGATCTAAAGAGGGACTAGGAGGGAAACCCAGGCGGAGGGGACAGTGAGAGACTACGGCAGACGTGGGGGGCATTCTGTCCAGCGCGCAGACTTCTCCCTCTTCTTTCTGGTTGGACAAGGCTCAGGGCCTCTGACCACCACCCTCCGCGGCGCAGTCAGAAGCTGAGGAAAGACACCGCCTCCTGAGTAGTCTAAGCCAATCACAGTGAGCCTTGTCTCCTTTGCCAGTGATTGGGTAAGGGTTGGGCATGTGACCCTGTGCTGGCCAATGAGACGTGAAAGGAAAGGTTCCTGGCTTCGGAAAAGGGATATAAGGGACCGGAGAGGCCGCTCATCCTCCGCCGGAGCTGTCAGCGGGGGGATGGATCGGCAGTAGCCGCCTGTGACCGTGAGGACAGTGAGCTGGCTCGCTGATGATGGCTGAGAGCAAAAGGAGAGGGCAAAGTGCCTGACTCCTGAGCATATTGCCTGGCAGCCTCCGGACTTCTTGTAGGACTTCTTGCTCCTCTGCCTGCAGACTTCTTGAACTTCTTGGGTCAGATTTCTGCACTTACAGCCAAAGAATCTCCACTCAGTGGTTTTTTTTTTTTTTTTTAAGATTTTATTTATGTATTTGAGAGCGAGAACATAAACAGGGGGAGGGGCAGAGGGAGAGGGAGAAGCAGACTCCCCACTGAGCAAGGAGCCAGACTCAACAGGACCGTGGGATCATGACCTGAGCTGAAGTCAGATGCTTCACCCAGTGAGCCACCCAGGAGCCCCTACTCAGTGGGGCTTCTGAGTAGTCTAAAACCACCTTCAGTGGTTTTTGAAGATTTTTTGTTTATCAAATCTCATAGTGAGGCATTTTATATTTGAACCCAGTACAGTCATGTAAAGAACCGAAATAATTCACAAGATAGTCTGAAATTTAAAAAAAAAATTTTTTTAGAGAGGAGGGAGGGGCAGAGGGAGAAAGAGAGGATTTTAAGCAGGCTTCACCCCCAGCGTGGAGCCCAATGTGGGCTCGATCTTGTGACCCTGAGATCATGATGAGCTGAAATCAAGAGTCCACCGATTAACCGACTGAGCCACCCAGGCACACCTGAAATTTTCTATTTTTTTTGTTGTTTGTTTCATTGCTAGTCACAATCTAGTAAATTGATATTATGAACTCCCTATGGTAATGACACACAACCTGACAAACACTATCGTAAATATACAGAAAGAGATGCCAAAGAGGCAGAGAGATAACTAAAGGAGGCAAGATCCAGTGGACCCTGCCTCCGACCCTGGGATATTACAGACATCACCAAGGTGGCTCGGGCACAAAGACAGATGGAGAGGGAGAAGCAGGGAAAGAGATGGATGGGAAGAACAAAACACAGAGCCACTCACCCACAGACGCTGACGAGACACCCTGAGAAGGCAGAAAAGGAGACAGGTGACAGCCGATGGAAATCACAGAGGCCCAGGGACAGGGAGTGGGAGATGCAGAGACAGGAAATTTAAAACAAGACGCAGGGACAGAAACACAGGCCTGGAAATGAAGCGTGTAAGACTGAGCTGCTAAGAGACGGGTCTCAGACAGCCGAAGAGGGCCAGAGACGGGAGTGTGCAAGAGCCGGGGTCTTGGAAAACAGAGGCCAGTTTCGAGGCTGGGATTGGCCACTGATTGGCTCTGTGGCCTTGGCTGAGTCACATGGCCTCTCTCAACCTCTGGTTCTGTCTCTGAGAAATGGAGCGAATGATCTTTCACACGAGTGTGGAGAAAGTCACTATGGGTTTACTAGGTCTTTCCAGTCTCTGAGGTCCTGTTCTCAAAGACCCCTGCCCTTGACCGGATGGTGACTCTTAACTGCCACCCACCCAAGGCGTCTCCTGTGTCCCTCCCCCAACAGTCCCCTCCCCCACTTCTCTGCCCAAAGGAGGGAAACCCATTTCCCTAGGAACAGCTGTGTTTCCTCAACAAACAAATGTTCCCTTTAAACGTTTCTGAGGAGGAGCGGATGGTAATGAGCGAACATCTGGCCCATCGGCACACTTTCGTTTTTGGCAGCTCCGGAGCCCGCCAAGTGACTATTCCCTAATGTTCACCACGTCCCAGCACCTGCTATTCCCAATCAGGCTTGTACCACTACGCCTCAATTAAGAGCAGATGCGGGGCTGAGCGCGGGAGGAGCAAGAAACCCGCTTCCCAACGTCCCTCTGCTCTGCTCCAGCTCCAGAGAAGTGGTCTGAGAATAGCAAGGGTACCGGCTTTTGCCTTTGCCCTTCCTCCCTGCCTCTCTTCCCCCTCCCTCCCTCCTTCCCTCTCTGCCTCCCTCCTGCCTGCCTGCCTCCTTCCTCCCTTACCTCCTTCTCTCTTCCCTGCCCTCTCTTCTTCCTTCCTTCCCTCCCTCCTTCCTTCTCTCCCTCCTGCTCTCTCTCCCTCTTTGCTTGCTTCCTGCCTTCCTTCCTTTCCTCCCTCCTTCTTTCCTTCCCTCACCAGCTACCTGTGCTCCAGCCTTTGGGGACGCAGACCTGAGTGACACATTCTTGCCCTCAAGTTGCCCACAAGGTCCTAACCGACACACTTCCTCCTTGCAATAGGGGTTGGCAGACTTGTCTCTAAAGGGCCAGATAAGGGGCGCCGGGGTGGTGCAGTCGGTTGAGCATCCAGCCCTTGGTTTCTGCTCAGGTTGTGATGTCAGGGTCTTGAGATCAAGCCCCACATCGGGCTCTGCACTCAGCATGGAGTCTGTTTAAGACTCTCTCTCTCTCTCTCTCCCTCTGCCCCCCTCACTTGCTCTCTCTCTCTTTCTCAGATAAGTAAATAGATCTTTAAAGGGCCAGATAATAAACAGGGGGCTCTGCAGGCCGCACAGTCTCCATCACAACCACTCAAGTCTGTAGTTGTGGCACAAAAGCAGCCATGGACTATAGGTACGCGAATGAGCATAGCTGTGTTCCAATAACACCTTATTTATGGAAATGCTGGCAGGCTGGATTTAGCCGTCAGACGGGAATGTGTTGACCCCCGATATATTCCAACACCCTAAACTGAGTAGTAGCATCTTGGGGTATCTGCTGTAACTGTCCCCCCACCCATTGTGTGACATGAGCCCTACTTGCCCCCCTCCCAGCCGCTGAGGGGCACAGCTGATTGGACCAGGCTGATGCCTAACCCGTGCATGCCGGGCCACTCAGAGTCTTTCCCCGGCTTGGGAATTGGAAGGCCGATCTGACTGGGAGCTGAGTGTGGCGTCTGCCTCTTGCCCCCTGGATAGAGGAGCAGAAAAGGCCAGGTTGCAGAGCATGCAGATGGAGCAGTCCCTGGGGAGAGAGCCTGCCTGGGATCCCCGTGCCCTTCCAGACTCCACCCCATCCCTTGCTAAGCCCTGACTGAATCCCAGCCCTGTGGGCCCCAAAGCCCCCAGGTCCTAATTAAGAAGTCTGCTTTTCTGTTTATGTTTGCTCAAGTTGGTACCTGCCTCAGCTCATCAAGTCAGGCACCCCGAGCCGCTTTCCGCCTCTGCACGCCGTTCGTGCAGCTATTGGCCACGTGCGCCACGGCTTGCCTGGGGCTAGATGGAGGCACTGGCGGGTACGTCCTGGGCCTCCAGCAGCTGCGAGGGAGCACATCTGTAGTGGAGGTCAACATCCCTGTTCCTCACTCCAGCACAACCTGCCGTGTGCTGATAACGGGTGGGGAGTGGGAGTGGGGGAATCCGAGGGAGTGGGACCCCCGCCTGGGAAGGATCTTGGGGAATGAGTTGACTTTTCACTGAACAATAAGGGGAAGTGGCGTGAGGATAAGCAGCATTCTCCAAAGCAGTTTCACAGAACGCCAGTCCCAGGCGGGGTTTTATGGCACCCACTTTTCCTTAGCCGTAGACCTTGGAGGTGTCACCCATGCAGGTGAAAATGTGCCCCTCAAAGTTACTCACTCTTCCTGGCTCCCTTGCAGTCAGGGTGGTCATGTGACACACGTCTGACTCATGAGATGTAAACGGAAGTCTCCTGGGGAGAGCTTCCAGGGTATAAAGGTTCAGACCCACCTTTGCTCTTTGCCTTTCTCCTTCTTCCTGCCTGGAGTGCGGCTGTGGTGCCGGAAAGGGCTGCGCCATTTTGCAGCCGTGGGGATGGCAGCTGCATGTGAAGGGTGGCAGGACGGAAGATAAAAGGAGCCCGGGCCCCCAGTGCCGTGTCCGAGCCTCCACATGGCCCCGGGCTGCCTGTCTCCATACTGGGTCCCGGCCACTAATGGGGAGAGATAGTTCTCTTGCAGCTCAACGCATTCCTAACTAGTGCAGTGTTTTGTGACAAACGGGGACTGTGGACAAATTATGTTGGGGCATGCCAGTTTTCACCATCAGAGATTCACAAAATAGATGAGATTATTCAAGCCCCGAGAAATCTGAATGTAAAGATAACTGCTTAACTCAATATTTCCCAAGATGTTTGTCCACCAGCAGCTGCCCCACTCCCTTCCAGGACACCCATGGGCATGCCACGGAACACACTTTGGGAAACAAGCTATAGAGGAAACAGTGCAGGGCTTTGGAGTCCAGAAGATTTGGGTTGAATGCTGTGTGGCTTTGGGCATGACATTGAAATCTCTCTGGTCCTGAGATTCCTGCTCCATAAAGGGAGGGTCGTACAGACGGAAGATAACCCAGGTAAAGCTCCTGGCACTGTACCTGGCTCCTAGTCTTTCGCCATTCTCATTCACCACGGGTCACGTTCAGAAAGAATATGGCATTGGACGCAAAAGACTGTGGCTGGAGTAATGGCTCCACCACTCCCTCCTGTGACCCCAGGGAAGGGACTCACTTCTCAGAGCCTGTGTGTTCTGAACCGTAGCACTGAGCCGATAATGTCCACGTGGGCGAGAGGCGGCCTGTGAAGAGGTCTGGCCCAGAGACAGCGCTCACCCAATGTCAGAGTTGTTGTCTGAGCCCAGGCCTGCCCCCCAGTCCTGCCACTAGTCCCTAGAGGGCCCGCTCTACCTCCTCCACCCCCTGGAAGGCTACACACCCAGCATTTAGCTCAGGAGCTCGGGCTGGATTGCCTTTGAATTTTTGTTTTGTCAACTGCCCGCCTTGCCCCCCAGCGCATGTCCCGTCTTCCTCAGGGATGGCCACTGGGCCCCTCTGGAGAACCCCCAGGGCAGCCCCTCTGCTCCAGCCTACTCTTTCGCCTCGCTGCCCAAGCCTGCAGAGCTAGTGCAGCTCCCTGCCTTTCCCGGGGCACCCCCACCCCCCACATCACCAGGCTCAGTGAGCGGTGGAGTCCTGGTGCTGCCATGGGGGGCCTTCAGGGATCACCTCCCTTCCTTGCCTCCGTTTCCTCCTCTGTAAGAGGAGGGGTTTGCCATGGGTGGTCTTGAAAGTGGGGATGAGGACATGATAAGACTTGCTTCCCAGGGATGTGAGGAAGATGGGGTGAGAAAAACTGCAAGTGACAACCCGACATTCTCTGGTCACTACTGTCCATCTTTTGTCTACCCGGCTTCTCTTTCGAGGCCTTTCATGTCCTCAGGTACACTCCCCGCTCAGAGCCCGGATCTTCACTTTGCATGGAACACTTATTGCATGCCAGCTGCGGCTAGCTGCTTCCCCAACAACTCTCTGGAATGCTCCCAGACCCGCCAGATAGCCCTGGGCTCCCTCTGCGCCTTTCCCCTGCCTGAGCAGCCCCACCTACTGCCCCTTGGAACTGGGCTGTGTGGCCACTGCGCACCCAGTCCGTGCTGCTCTGGTCCTGCCACAGCCTGGGGCTGGTGGCAGGCACCATCTTGCTTAGCCCGGGCACAAATGCACGTCCTACCCTTAGAAAGAAATGCACCCAAAGGCTTGCGGCCACTTGGGTCTTTCCCTCTTGCTCCTAGCACTCTCCACCCCACTCAGGGCCTCTCACCATGGGCCACAGGGCAAAGGTCCTTCCTCCAACTGGCTAATTCCATGGGAAGTTCGGAGGGTGTTTGGAGGCCGGGAGGGATGGGTATCAGAGAGGGGCAGTGGTCTTGGGCTTCTCCCCAGGAAGAGAAAGCAGAGGCTGCAGGAGCAGACCCAGCTTTGAGAAAGCAGACACCCCAAGGCAGGGCCAGCTCTAAGTGGGGTCCCCCTGCTCTGTCCCTCCAGGCCCCACTCGCTCACGCCAGGGCGGAGGCTCTGTAGCATGGAGGGCCCCTTCCGCGCCAGGTGGAAGGTGGATGAGAACGAATGCAGGAAACCAGTTCAGGGCGGTGAGGGGGGCATGCTTGCCCAGTGTCTTACAGCAAGTCTACTGGTTCCTGGCCTCCCTGCCCCCTTTCCCTTCTGACTGTTGGAGCCAAGCACTCCCCCAAGAAGCCTCTGTGGGGAGCCACATTTCTCACTGTCATCCCCCACCCCCAGGGCATCGACTTTGGCTCCAGGCCCCCTCGAGGGACCCCCAGGCTGCCCTGTGTCTGTGTTCACCATATGAAGGGCAGGCGGTGGCCCTGAGAGAGGGCCAGCCAAAGACACGTAGCTGCCAGCTACCTTTCCAACTTCAGTGCCCCTAGAGACAAGGTGAGGCCCTAGGATTGCTGTGCTGGGTTGGGGTGTCAACTTGCACCTCTGCTCCCCCGTAAAGCTCAGAACTGCCTTTCCCAGAATCCCCTTCCTTGTGGAGTTTAAGTTGGCAAGATTTGCAAAATGGAGTTCAGAGTTTGGGGTCAGGCCAAGCACACAGAGGTGCCCAGTGGGCCCAGCTTGTCCTCAGTCCCCTCCTGTCCCATGTCCAGCTTGTCTTCCTGACTGCAGGCCTTGCCAACTATCAGCGGTCCTGAGGCCACCACCGTACACCTCCATAGAGCAGCCACCGCCCAGACCTCTCTCCATGGCCCCCTTCTCCAATTTCCCCACAGGCTGGGGCCTGCCTACCACACCAGGCCTGAATCCCGTAGATGCCCAGGGAACGAGTGGCATAGCGGAAACACAGCTCCTCCCAGAGAGGCTGTGGGGTGTAGGGGCCAGAACACAGGCAGACAAATCCCAGCCCCAGTGCCCACCACCTAAAAGAGCTCAGTGTCACTGCCTCCTTCCTGGCCCCACCCCATGGAGGTTCAGATTCCCCATCCAGAAAATTTGGATAATAGTAGCTCTCTATAGGGTGGTCATGAGAGTTTGAGATCATGTCATAAGCCCCTAGCTGTGGAAGGTTCCCCTTAAAGGGTCCATGGTACAATTACCTTGTATTATATCAACATTCATATTACTTGTTTTCCAGAACATATGCTCTTTTCACAATGAATGTACTTAAAAAAAATGTACTTAAAAAAAATACCAGTAAAGAAAAATTAAACACCAAGTATGTGCTGCACCCCAGCACAGCTTCCTATGAGCCCTGGTCCCTCTTTGAGGAACTCCCCCAGTTTCTGTGACTGGTCTGGGGTCTCGTCTATACTTGGGTCTAAGACATGTCACAGTTCTCGACGTTCCTAGATGAAGCTCGGCCTGAATCCACATGCCCCCTGTACTGTGGTTATAAGGGCCACTTTGTGTATTTCTGCCGCATCGTATTTTTTCCCCACTCCCTTCTCAGATCTTACAGGAAGTCTGATCACATGGCATCCCGGAACATAGGGCAGGGCCTGGCCCGAGGCCTGGCTGTGGCTGTTGACAATGCCACTGGCCCTTGCTCTGCAGACGATTGCATGGGGCCCTGTCTTTTTCCTGTGTCCCCTGCTGCATGGGGCTGGCTGTGAGATGCTCCACTCTTCTGGCTGTGCCCAGAGCCACCAAAGACCCTGTCCAGTCCCCAACCCCCACTACCAGCCCCTCAAGGCCCTCCCTATATAGGGGAGCAGGCATAGGACACTACTTTGGAACTTAAAACCCCCATCACCTCTACCCCCAACAGAGCATGGAGAGGCTCCCATCACCTTCCAGGTATCACATACCAACTGTCCCACCCTCAAGGCTCTCCCCTACCACCCCCTGTCCCTGGGGAAACACCAGATCCACTCCCAGAATGGACCAAACCTGGTGACAGCCTCTGAAACATACAAAAGTCACTGCCCACCTCTACCCAACCCTGGAACCCAAAGGCTTGGGCTCCCCTTCCCAGGGAGAGGGAGAGAGATCTTTCATTTTCTTCCTCCACAAAAATATGATATTGAATATTTTCCCAACAAATCACCTGTAACCTCACTGCTCAGGCCCCTGGGGCTCACCTACCTGCCAAGACTCCTGGATTTCTGGAGAAGGAGCCAGTTCCCTGCAGCCAGCCACCAAGTGCTCATCCACCTAAGATGGGCTTAGCTCCCAACTCAGAATGGGATTTGCTCTCTGATTTGCTAAGGGCGATGCTAAAATGAGTTCATATCCATTGCTCCTCCCAAGTGTCACATCCAAAGTGGAAGGGGTGGGAAGAAAGCATGAAGGCTTAGAATCTTGAGGGCTTTCAAAAATCTATTAATATGTAAGCCTCCAGGTGGCAAGCGGCCATATTATTTATCACCCACTAGGGAGGTTATTTATCCTTAGTAGTGACCAAGTGATCTATCAGAGAAAAAGAGGGGTCATTAGTAATTGTGTTGGGAAGCGAGTGTAGATCAGGCCTTTCCCAGGCAGGCTTGGATTTGTGGTTACCCATTTATTGAGACCTAGGATCTATTATTTTATCTTGTTAGCTTCTGTGAAGTCTGGGCAAGTTTCATGGTCTCTAAACTGCATGCGTGTAGAAAAAAGGAAGTAATGTTGAGAGTTGGGAGGTGATGTGCCCAAGGCCAGGGGGACAGTTAGGCCAGCCTCTGGTTTTCCAGATGGGGTCTGTCTTCCACAGCGCTTGTCTCTGGCCCCTCCCCTCATCTGGCTGGTTCAGGGCTCCCCTGTCTGTCCAGAGAACCTCCAAGGGGTCCAGTCCTCAGGGTAGTTCCCAGCATCCTAGCTTCTGGGCCAGAAAGGGACACATCAGGAACTCTGAAGGCAGATGTCACAGGGATCTTTATGGTGTGGGTGAGGAGAAACCCTGTCCTGAGGCCGAGAGCTGGATGAGATGACCTCCGGGGACCCTAACCACTGGGAAGAGAAAGGAACTCCCAGACCCCACCTGGTTGCCGAGTGCTGCATTGTGCCATGAGCACCACAAGAGGGCGCCCTTGCACCAAAAAAGACAGTTGCCTAAAAAAGTTTTCCCAGAGCCACAGAGCCGAGAAAGGCCTTTTCCATTTTTTATTACTTGTTTGATTGTCTTTTTAATTTTTTTTAAATTTTGAAACAGTATCATACATAAATGAAAGTTGCATGTGCAATACGGTAACTTTTGCCCTGAACCATTAAGAATAAGTTGCTACAATGATACTCCATGTCTACCAAATTCTTCAGGGCGTACTTCCTACAAGAGTACATCCTTGGGGCACCTGGGCGGCTCAGTCGATTACGCGGCTGCCTTCGGCTCAGGTCATGATCTCAGGGTCCTGGGATCGAGTCCCATGTGGGACTCTGCTTCTGCTGGGAGCCTGCTTCTCCCTCTCCCTCGGTCCTTCCCCCTGCTTGTGCTCGCTCTGTCTCTCTCAAATAAATAAAATATTAAAAAAAAAAAAAAGTACGTCCTTGTTTGTAGGAAATACACCCTAAAGAATTTGGTGGACATGGGGTCTCACTGCAGCAACTTACTCTCGAGGACGTACTCTAACCACAGGACAGCACAGTAACATGGAAACATCACTGCCACCCAATCCATAGCCCCTGTTCATGTTTTGCCAGTTTTCCCCATAATGTTCTTTGTAGCAAAAGTGTCCAGATCGGAAACATTCGTGCACTTCGCTGTCAAGACCCTTTAGCCTCCTTCAGTCCAGAACAGTTCCTTGGTATTTCTTTGACTTTTATGAGCCCACGCTGCTGGAAGATGTCCCTCCACTTGGAGTTTTCTGACATAGTTCATGATTGGACTCGGGTCCTGCGTCGCTAGCGGGAATTCCACAGCGCTGTTCTCTGATGCTGATGAGTCTTCTCGTTGCTCCTACCAGCTGGGGCGTGATTTCAGTTTGTCTCATTCCTGAGGATGTTCACCTTGATCCCTTGACTTGGGTGCTATCCGCCAGACTTCTCCACTGCAACGTTATTCTTTTGTCCTCTGGAACTGATAAATATTTTGTGGAAGGTACTTTGACATCATGTAACTATCTTGTTCCATTTATTTGTTCATTTACTTACATGAGTACGGACTCACGGCTTCTTATTTGATTCTCTGGGTTATGATCTGTTGGCAACATTACAGAATTGGGTGCTCAGATTGTCCCAGATTTGCTCGTGGGGCTCCTTCGGGGTGGCACCTGTGTCCTTGGGGCACATCCCCGTCATTCTTAGAGCCCTTCTTTGCTTTCTGGCACCACAAGATGTTTTGCGCTTATCTTGTACTTTCTCTGCCCTGGTTCTGGAATCAGCCACCGCTCCGGGGAGTGCTGGTTCCCCAAATGGACACTGATATTTAGAAGCCAAGATCTGGGTACTAGGTGTGCTTGATGCTCTTGGGACGTCGCTGCTCCCAGGTGCTCTCAGTGGTTAGAGCTAGAGAAGATGTACATATTTATACACACGTTTACATGTTTATATCAATATATGCATGTTCATATCTATCTATCTATCTATCTATCTATCTATCTATCTATCTATCTATCATCTTTCTGTGCATCTGTCCTGCAGCCACCTTCCTCCCGGGGATTGGTTCCCTCCCCCGCCCCCCGCTGGCTCCACCTGGCTGCTGCCAGTGGGGTGCCCTCCTCACCCCACATGGTCCCCAACACTCTGTGGAGCTGCCACGCCTCGTGCCGCACAGATGCCCTCCTCACACCATACAGCCTCTGACTCCTCTCTCTGGGGGCCTCCTCTGAGGTTCCAGAGCCTCCAGTTCCTGAACCTTCTAAAAACTCTGCAGTGTAAGCCCAGTTGGCTCTGGCTCTCCCCACTAGCACGTTAGTATTCTAACTCCTTGACATTCTGTCTTCTGATCTTTTGTTGCCATTGTTTCTTTTCCTGTTCTCCCAATCTTTATACTTTTAAAAAAGTCGCTCTTTCTGGTTTTTGTGGTGAGGACTGAGGAGGCAGCCAAAGTAGATATGGGTGTCTAATCTGCCATCTTGACTCATTCCTCTTGTCCAGCCCCCATGACAGATGGACTTTTTGGTTATCATCTGTACGGTCCCAGCTCCCCAGCTGGACTGTGAGGCCCTAGCTGGGCACAGGGGAGAAACTCAGCACATCTTTGACAGACAGATATGTCCTTTCTGCGAAGTATATGGCCAAGAGGGGGTCTGGGACACCTTGCCATCCATCATTCCTTCCACACACCACAAATTACAGTGGTTCCACCAGGAATTTGAGTCTGAGGCCCTACTGACCTCATCCTGCCCCCTGGAGAGCGTTCAGTCAGCCCCAGGCTGCTCCTGGGCCCTGGGCAGCCCTGTGCAGGGGCAGGATGGTGTCAGAGAATGGGCTGGGCTTTGGAGCAGTCATGAATGTATCAGCTCCCAGCCCCACTGCTCCCTTGCATGCCCTTGGGTAGGCTTCCAACTGCTATGTCCACAGATGTAAGATGGGGAGAATTGGTGCTGTTGTCCTGTTGCAGGTGTTTCTCAGCACCTGTGTGGTTGGGGCCATGTGGCTAGTTCTGGCTGATGACTTAAGAGCCGAAGTGATGTATTTTTTTTTAAGATTTATTTATTTGAGAGAGAGAGAGAGAGCATGAGCATGTGTGCGAGTTGGGGGAGGAGCAGAGGCGGAGAATCCCCAAGAAGACTCTCTGCTGAGCACGGAGCTGACGCAGGGCTCCAACCCACGACCCATGAGATCATGACCTGAGCAGAAACCGCGTCGGACGCTTAGCCAACTGAGCCACCCAGGCGCCCCGTGACGTGTGTATTTTTGAGTTTGATCATGTAATCCCTGATGCAGGACCCTCCAGAGCCTCCCTCCCTGTGCTGGTGTGGTCAGTGGTGTTTCACGTGGCAGCTGCTTCTCAGTCTGGGTCTCAGAGTGAGAACAAGGCTGACGTGGCTCAGAAATCCCAGCCACGCAAAGTCATAAACGGGACACAAGCCTGGTGTCGGCTGCGGGAATGTGAGGCTTCTTGGCCACTGCAGCATAAGCCAGCTTTCCTGACTGCTCCACCCCATAGCGTCGTGAGGATCCCATAGCAATGACGCTGGTGTGCGCTGGGCTCTCAGCAGGTACTCAATACATGTGATCTTTTGGGGGCTCCAAGAGACCCGAGAGAGTATGTGACTCAGGCAGCCCATCCCACATCAGGCACAAGACTGAAAGATCACTAAGGGGGCTGACATGGCCACTCTTAGGGCAAAGAGACCCACATTGACTCAGCCCCCAGCCCGGTGCAGGGGTCACAGATGTGCACTGAGCAACACTGTGTGACAGGCCTGGGCGGCTGCTCATGACACGAAGTCAGAGAGGCCTGGTCTGTTTGGGGTCACAGACACAAGGGACCATCTCGTGTAATGACCAGGTGACAGGAGGATGAAGCGGTAGTTCTGACACTTTGGGGTGCTGGGTCCCTCGGAGACCACAGTGAGAGCAGGGGCCTCCCTTTCCGGGAAGTCACACACAAGCATCTGTGTGCACACCCACACATTTCTGCAGACACTTTCAGGGGGTTTGGCCCCAGGTAAAAATGCCTGAGCCAGAGAAGCCCAGAGGCCCGTGTAGGTGACAGGCACCTGGCCACGTGTGATCTTGGGGAAGGCTGCCTGCAGGAGGCACCAAGTCTGAGTTCCTGCCCCCAGGAGCTCATTGTCTAGGCATGGGGGAGAAAACCCACCACTCAGGTAGAGAGCCGGTGGGGGGCCTCTGGGAAGGTGGGTCCTGGCTTGGGTTTGGGGGGAACTCAGAGATGATAGCCAAGAGAAGCCTCCGTGTGCTCATCTATGAAATGGGCATAACACAAACCCTTGCCCTGCCTGCCCCACAGGAGCCTTGCAAGGCTCAAATACGGGTGTGGGGTTGAAAGGCCTTTCCCGATCTGGAAGCCCTATAAGAACAGAAATTCATTTCAAAATTCCTTCCTATTCTTCCCAGGGAGTTAGGCAGGACAGATCATTTTATCCCCTTTTTACAGATGAGGAAACTGAGGCACAGAGACGTTAAGTGACTTGCCCGAGGTCCCACAGACAGGGAGTGGCAGAGCCAGGGTCACAGGCCTGTGAGTCTGGTCTCATCTATGCTTCCCCAATCACTTCTGCACAAAATCTCCATGGAAGGAAAATCTCAGTGAGTTCCACCCTGCTGGGGGTACTTCTCCTGCCTTGGGGTCCACTGTCCTGGCAGCAAACGAGCGGGTCAGGGGACATCACCCAAGGAGGACAAACAGGAGGCTGTGCCTCGATCCCTCCCGACACACTGGAGTTCGGCGATGGAGGGAAGCCCATCAGCCGCAGCTGGGTACTGACAAGATGTGGCAGATGTGGTTAATGTGGCCGCACATTTCTCGCAGGCTCAGGCCCTGCTGATCACGAAAGGGGCCTTGCCCTCGATTCCACGTGCCCAGGAGCTGGTGACTCACCGCACCCTGGTCTGTGGTCGTGAAGTATGTCATCCCTCCATATGGTCCTCGAACGCGGCCCCTGTGCAGCCACCTGTGACTAAGCCCGCCTTAGTCAACAAGCAAGGCTAGAGGCTGGGGACATTTGGTGGGTGAAAGCTGTCGAGGATATTGGGGGGCTGTGTGTTTTTTCTGGCACCAGGCTCAGGGTGACTAAGTGAGGCATGCATAACCGTAAAAACAACCCGTCCCACTTATGCAGTCTTGATAGGCTTCAAAACATGTGCCCACACAGGATCTCACTGGTCCCTGCGGCCGTCAGGTCAGCGAGGGTGGGCAGATCTAGTCACCCTGTGGCGTGAGCGCAGAGATAGGGAGCGGGCCCACGGGGGCCACGCCTCTCCAGCCCTTGCTGCGGGCAGACATCACTCATGTCATATCCCTCTTTCTTTCCGGTTCCGGGTCCTTCCCCACACAGCCCTCCAGGCAGCATCGGTGGAGCACTGGCATCCCTGGGGCAGTGGGAGGAGGTCAAGGGCCTAAGCAGGTGGGTGACCTGGGGCAAGTCTTGTCGGTTTCCCATCTGAGACAGGAAGATGGACCAGAAGCCCTACGTCTCTGTGGAATGCTCTGTTGACAAGTCATGTCTCATCTTTCTCTGCTTCCTTCAACCCCACTGTAGCTCTGGCTCTCGTTACGTCTGAGGGACCCCGTCATGGTCTCCTCTCTGGCTCTGGTGCGTTGTGGGAGCTCACCAGCACGCCCTTCCTAGAGTTCTCTGTTCAACGCTTCTAAAGGCTCTTCGTGGCTCCCGAGAGAGCCCAGCTGTCCGTGACCTGGCCCTTCGGCTCATCGCCCAATGCAATCCTTCACTCACGTTTCAGCCAAAGCGAACGTTTGGCCCTGTGTGAGGCCCCCACTGTCCCACCCCTGGGCCTTTGCCCATGCGGTCCCCTCCTCCTGGGTGCCTGCCCTCACCACTCCTCTCCGTGTCTGCTTCTCAGAACCTTCCCCGTCTTCAAAGGCCATCTTGGCAAATGCGGCCACCTCCTTAACCCCTTCACGGAGTCCCCACAATAGGGGGTGCTCTCTCCCTCCTGTAAATGTTAGACTACTTTTCTTCTCCTCTTTCCACACGCCTATCCCTGGCCCTCCCTCCACCTTCTGACTTACTCCGGAAATTCCAGGTGACTCAGCCCGCGCTGTGTACAAACAGGAGGATCACCTGGCCTGTCCCGCTTCCTTCCCGAGGAGAAGTCACGACAAAGGAATTTTCTGAGACCTACTATGTGCACCTGGCAGGGGCTCTAGGCACCCTCGGTTGTTCTTTTTCCCTAGGGCGGCGTGGCTTCAGTTCTGGAGAGGGACCACCTTTGTGAAGTCTGTGCCCTGGGGGAAGAGGAAGACTGAGGCCAATCAGGGGACAGGGCTCCCCCACTTTCTTCCTTTGTGAGACATGGTGAGGATCTGTTCCCTAACTGTGGGGACAAGGTGCTTGCAGGCCTCTGTGCCTGTGCTCAGGCCGTTTCCACCATTTGGGCTGCACTTCCGCTCCCTCCCTCCCTCCATCTAGATCCTCCTGACTCAGTGCCACCTCCTCTGAGAAGGCCTCCCCGACTGCCTCACCTGGAAAGACCTCTGCTTGCAGACTCCCTTAGCCCTTTCACTGTGCCTGTCATGAGTGCTCGTCTAGCCCCACCTCCCCTGTGTTCAGGTGACAGCACTTGTCCCAGTTCAGGGAGGTCTTTGAGGCCAGGGTCTATGTCTGAGCTTCCCTGACTCCCCTGGGCCGAGACATACTGACAGGTGGGTACCCACCAAGATCTGTGGCTCAGAATAAACAGTGAGCATCGAGCAGAGACTTGAGAGAATTAAGTCTCGTGATGCCCTCTTCTGAGAGGCCGTCTCACCCCCCACGCCACCAGGTGAAGGGTCTAGAAAAGCAAGCGAGGCCTGAGGGAGCTGCTGAGAAAGATTTCGGGCCCCTCCCCTCCCTCTCCTGGCTGACTAGGTTCATGCCCAATTCTAGGGCATGGTAATGAAAACCAGCCCTCGTGGAGGCGTTTCTAGGCCTGGAGCCAGGTGGCTGGGCTTCCCCATGATTGCCCTCCCGCCTGTGACCCCGAAGGGCCTCGGGCTCTTCCACCTGGAGGAGGGATGGCTTGGGAAGAGGCCAGCCGAGTTAGAGGGGCTGCGTGGGCCCATGTGGACGGAGGGTCTGAGTTCCAAGCCTGGCTGTGTCGCTGACTGGCTGGTGACAGTGGGTAAGTGGCTTCGTCTCTCTGAGCCCCCATTTCCTGGCTTTAAAACAGAGCTAGGCATCACAAAAAGACAAGTACTGTATGATTCCTCTTGTCTGAGGGCCTAGGGTGGGCACCCTCGGAGGGACGGGAAATAGGGGGGACTGTTTGGGCCGAGTTTGTTTTGCGAGATGAAAGCATCCTGGAGACCAGTCGTACAACGTGAATACAGTTAGCACTCCTGAACGCTACACTTAAGAATGGTTAAGAGGGTGACTTGTACTTCGTGGGTATCTTACCGCAATGCATTTGTTTTTCATCTAAAAAAGGGAGCTAGGAGAGCATTTACGTCCTAGGGTGGTTGTAGGACTTCAGTGGGTTGCCCCTCCTCGGTCGCTCTGCACGCGCGTGGTGTGGAAAAGTCACATAATGAATCCTGCCTCTTCTGGCCCTTTCTTTACAAAGGGCGGTCCCCACAGCTGTGGTGGTGCTGACTGCTCGCCGTGGCAGGTGGTGAGCTTCTCGGCAGAAGCGGTGTGCAAGTCGAGGCCAGGTGGCCAAGCGGTTGGACTCCCTTCTCAGTCAAGGATTTGGGTGGTTTCTGAGCTGCACCTGTCCTGTCCTGTCCCACCACCATGGGCTTGTGTCTCTGTCTTTCTGCCCCTGCACCGACAACCCATCCAGACCAGGTCCGCAGTCCTGCCTCCCTGGCCACCCCCTGCCCTGCAGGAGCTCCTGGGCGGTGCTGAGCAAGGGAGGAACCAGCAAGAGAACCAGGGGCCACATTTTGCTGTTTTCTCTGGACTCAGGCCCCTGCGAGCCCCAGAATGGCCAGCTGGTGGGGAGGGCTCAGGGTTAAGGGGAAAGTTGGGGTCCGGGGGAGGTGAGCTCAATCCTGCCCTCCCTTCTCTGTGTGAGGGCCAGATGCCAGCACCCCTTTCATAGGGTCCTTGTGATAGCAAATGACAGAATGCAGGGAAGGGCCTGGAACACAGTGAGCCCTCAGCAAACTGTGATTTCTGTAAATTGTTCATTTTTGAGTATTTAGTAGTGTGTGTATAATTTGTTTCTGAGAGAGAAGGATGGAGGTAGAGGGGAGGGAGAGAAGGTTTCCAGGCCCAACCACAGGAGCTGGAGCCTTCCTGGGGTTAGGTGCCTTCCACATTTCTTCCCATGCTCAGCCACGACCTCTGTCAGAGCAGGTCAAGAGGTCCAAATACCCAGTTCCCCAGAACCCCTGGGGAGCCCTCCAAGGATCCCCCCCCCCAGCTAGTCCTCCCTCAGTAGACAGAGGCCTGGAGGGGGGCAGGGACACCCCAGGAGCCAAATCTTCAGCCCAGGGCTCTCTGCTCTCCCAAGTGGAGTCCCCTCTTAGCCCACCGCCCACACGGGGTCTTGGGCTCCGCCCAGCTTGCCAGATGTGGCTTGAAAGCTGGCTCCATTTCCTCTGTCCCCGGGGAGTTCACTCACCTGTAGGAAGTCTCAGTAAAGAGGAAACTTCTGTAGGTGTCCAAAAGCAGTTTGGAAGTAATGCTTCCCAGGAACAGTATTGGAAAACCCATTGCAGGACAGCCCAGGTCTCACCTGGCAGGCAAGAGCGGGGAGCACCGGTGGCAATCAGGTCTCTAACTTCCTATGAACGCTCTAGGAGAGGAAGCCAGGAGGTTGAGGTCCAGCGGGGCCAGGGTTCAAGTGAGACAGAGTCAGGACACGTCCCACTGGTCTCCCACCTGCACGACAACTGTTAGTGGTAATTGTACACTTGCAACAATCATAACTTTAAAAAAGAGCTAATATTTCTTTGTGCACTTGCTGTGGGTTATACCACTGCTCCAGGTGGTTTGACAGAGATTATCTTTCTTGATCTTTATCACAACAATGGAGTAGACACTTCTACTCTCTCCATTTTACATGGGAGGAAACTGAGGTCAGAGCAGGGAAACCAAGCCATGAAGCTGGAACGGGGAGGGTTGGGATTCCAGACCCCACCTCTTACTCCCTCTAAAAGTCCCATGGGCACAGGATATGAACCTCTGGCTCAGACACTTCTTGTGGGGGTCAAACCAGTGTGTGCAAAGGCCCTCGGGAGACTGCATATGGAGTTATTAATAAAATAACAAACTCCGTCTCTAGATAGTCTCAGACCCAAACATATAACCAGCCCACTTTTTCTTCAAGAACAGTGAGTAGGGTCCACCTGCCCAGAGGAGGCCAAGGAAGGGGCTGGTGGCAATGACGACTGTCTCAGTGTTGAGGATGCGGCCACGTTGGAACCAGTGAGCATTTCTTTGAGCTGGGTAGAGTTCATTTGATCCAGTTAGACTGAGCCTGAATCGATTTTAAAAGGTCTAAGTTAGGGCACCTGGGTGGCTCAGCCAGTGAAGCGTCTGCCTTCGGCTCAGGTCATGATCCCGGGGTCCTGGGATTGAGCCCCATGGTGGGCTCCCTGCTCAGCAGGGAGTCTTCTTCTCCCTCTCCCTCTGCTGCTCCCCCTGTTTGTGCTCTCTCTCTCTCTCAAATAAATAAATAAAATCTTAAAAAATAAAAAGGTCTAAATTAGTGTGATCCAATCAGATCACATTAGAACCGGTTTTTCTCCTGATCTGGTCAGAATCAGAATGAGTTGGAACTAGCTTGGGCTGGTTAGAAGTGGTTTGGGCCTGTTGTGACTGGTTTGATGCAGCCAAAACCTTCCTGGAATGGTCCTAACCCCTGGCTCTGGTTTGTACAGGAGCCGCTCCGAGAACATATTAGAAGTTGGGGTGCAGCAGGTTAAGATGTGGAAGTGTGGCAGGTCAGGGTAGTGAGAGCCAGGTCTGGCCCTGCCGGGGAGGGTCTTGAATGCCAAGCTGGAGAGCATATGATGTCAGAGCCACACTCACACCACACATCACCCCCCAGTGCTGCACAGGCCACATGCCTGTAAATCAATTAGCCTCTTGCCCAATGATTAATGGGAGGGAAGCTTTCATCACTTGTTCTGGGTAAATTATTGCATATGGAAGCACATCTTTGATTTTATGAGTTCTTGCTGGAGCATGAAATTTCCTGGAGAGGGTTCCCTGAAGAATGTGGAACCCCTGCAGCCCTCCCGTGCCCCACCCCCCGGCCATGTGTACCCCACTCCCTGCCTCCCCCCTTGCTGCCTCCTCTTCCCCTCCCTCCCTAGCTGTGTCTCTCCAGGAGTCTCTGCGCTATCTTCCCAGGCCGAAGGGCTCCCTAGGGCCCAGGAGTAAGGAGGGCTGGAGGAGCTAGTGTTTGCCAGACCCAGGGCCAGTTGTGCCTTGTAGACAACAAGTGTGATGGGGTAGGAAGGGATGGCCCAGCACAGACACTGACGTCTCACCGTGTGGGCAGATATCATCTACACAGGCCAGACCAACCTACAGACAGGGAGCTGGCAGTGGCGGGGGGCAGAGCATCCAGGGGGCTTCCTGCAGGAGGAGCTGGTCTACAAAGCCATGGGTGGCTCCAGATAGGGTCCAAAGTAGAAACCCAGGTGGTTAGTTTTCGGGAAGATCCTTTAGAACGCACACAGGCTGGACCCTCTTTTGTCCAGAGGCCCTGAGTGGAAGGGGCCGGCTCCAGGCCACAAAACCGGGACAAGCAGCAGCTCCTGCAGCTCCCCCCCCCCCCAGCCCTGCCTCCCTCAGGAAGTGCTGTCTGTCTTCAGGGCTCTTCCATCCACCCTGCCCATACCTGGAGCACCAGCCTGACCCCCTGAGGGCCTGGGAGCTCAGATCAGCCGTGGTGTTTATGAGCACAGGTCCTACAGGCCCTGGAGCCAGACAGACCTGGACCCGAGTCTGTGGCCCTGCTTCACTAGCTGAGCAACCTTGGGCCAGAGTCTTCACCTTTCCGAGCCTCAGTTTACTTGTCCATAAAATGGGGATAATACTAGAAGTCAGCTCATAGGATTGTTGGGGAGTTTAAATGAACTGATAAGCAAAGTGTCTAGCCGTTCTCCTAGTGGTTAATCGATAATACTGTTAACGTCTACCTTAATGATTAGTATTATCGCTGAGCCCTTACTCTTGGTCAGAGAGGCACTAGAAGATGACTCTGAGGACCGGGTTAGAGTAACTGCTCAGCACCGTCTTACTTGATGGATGGCTGTGTGGCCTCAGTTTGCCCATCTGTAAAGGGGGGTAAGTACCTCCGCTCTGCCTGCCTCCCAAGGTCGTTGTAAGAATCCAGAAATGCGAAAGTGCTTTGAAAACTGACTATTCTGGGGGTGTCTGGGTGGCTCCATCAGTTAAGCATCTGCCTTCGGCTCAGGTCATGATCTCAGGGTCCTGGGATGGAGCCCCGTGTCAGGCTCCTAGCTCAGTGGGGAGCCTGCTTCTCTCTCTTCCTCTGCTCCTCCCCATCGCTTGTGCTTTGTCTCTCTCTCTCTCTCTCTCTCTCTCTCTCAAATAATTAAAATCATTAAAACAAACAAACAAACAAAGCCTGGCTGTTCTGGGGGACACAGAGATGACTGCCCACTTCTTCTGGGACGCTGCCGGAATGCAGTCAGTGGTCAGGTGGCCTCCGACTGTCAGCCCCTTCAGCTGCAGATGCCCGCCTTGCCCGAGGCCGGGCCTCCCTGGGGCAGCCTGCAGCCAGGGGCTGAGCAGGGGGAGGGCACATAGACCTGGGCATTTGGGTCCACAAGGGGCGTTCTGTTGGGCACTGGCCAAGCTACATCGAGGTTCACCTCTGCCCACTCCTTCCCCCCTTTTTCCTCTCACACGTGTGGACCCCTCATAATATCTTGTACCCCAGACTTCACCTCTGACTGCTTTCGGGGAACCCAACCTGCAAAAACCATATAACAAGAAAGGTTACCTTGCTAACACCAGTATCCTCATTATGCAGAGAAGGTAGCCCCTGGGGCCCGGACCAGCCACCCCTGAAAAATAGGCCCTTTCACGTCTGGCTCAGATTCCTAGAAATCTGGAAATATAGTTCAGCTTGGAGGGAGGCTGTCTGAGTAAGTTCTGTTAGAGTTGCAGTAAAGCTTCCATGCAGGATGGGAGGTGAGAAGAGCTGCACACCTAAATACACACCTCTTTCCAGAAGGCCCCTCCTGAGCGAGCCTGGGCAGCGAGTGTGTCCTGCACAGCGACGGCCCGATTCTCAGTCCACCAAAGCCCCGGTCGAGCCACCGATCTCTGCTGCTCCCAGGAGAGCTTTCACAGCTCACGGGGACGTGAGGGAATGATGCCGTGGGTTTTAGGAAGTGATTATGCTGACCCTAACTGTCTGTGATTAATAGGACTACGCAACACTGACAATAGATTGTAGTTCGTTATCTTTTTAAATGTCTTCACTTGGCAAAAGAAACTTCACCCTGGAAATCTAGGTCTGGGGACCACTGACGGTCCCAAACCTCCTGAGGAGGCTCCCTGTGCTGCTGGCAGTGGTCTGAGTGTAGAGAGGGGTAGCAGCCTGCTGACGTTGGCCTAGCAGACCAGCGGGGCACCTCGGCCCCGGCCATGTCCCAGGCAGCCAATGGCTTGCTAACTGTCCTTTCCAGGGCCTCAGCCGCCTCTATAGATGGAGCTGTAGGTGGGGGTGACCTCAGGTCCCCTTGCCCCTGTAAGGTGCCCATGGTGAGCTTCTCAGAGGAGAATTGGAGGAGGAGGGGCTGGTAAGGACAGGCAGGCCAGAGGTGCCTGTCCCTCAGCCCCCTTCTTGGGTCGCACCAGAGAAGGAATGAGGGCCAGAGTGGGTCAGCGCCACCCCCCACATGAAGGGTGAGTCCCCATCATCACTCCTGGACTAATTGCCACCCTGCCCGCCCGCCAGGTGCCGGCCCGCGTGTCCTCAGCTCTGGGGCTGCTATTAACGACATGTTACAGCAGCTTTACGAAGCGTGGCTCGGAACAATTTTACACCTCATTTGATTTATGTTCCTGGATTCGCTCCTCTCTCAGAGGCTCCCTCCCTCTGGAGAAACAGCATGTGTCATCCACTCTGGCTTTCTTGTGTTCCCACAGAGCCAGTCCCTGTGTCGAGAGGGGCCAGCCTCAGACCCACGATCCTGAGCAAACAGCTCCGTGCCCTGGCTCTTCTTTCTGGGCTCTGTCTCTCTCAGATGTCCCTGAGCCAGGATGTCTGTGACTGAGGCCTTCACAGGTGGGCTTCATAATGACAAGCCCGGAACAGGGAAAGTCCCTGGGGATTGGTCACCAGCCCTCCCTGCCCCCATCTTACAGATGGGGAAACTAAGGGTTGGAAAGAGTCCTCTGTGTCTTCAAGACCCTTCTGAAGGTCACATTGCCAGTCTGTGGTGGACACCCGCCTCCCCCCTTCAGCAGTAAAGAGGGCTGGGTCCTCACAGGGAGTCACCAGGTCAGCCATGAGCTGGACTCTTTGTCCAGACTGTGTCCTTGACCGAGGCTGAAGGATGGACAAGCAAGAAGGCCATTGGGTCCACCTCCCTCATTGCAGAAGGAAGGAAAGCAGGCTCAGAGAGGGAGAATGACTCCCTGAAAACCACAGAGCCAGTAGCATGCAGGGTCTGGGCTAAAGCCCTGGCTTCACAACCCTAGGATCTTATCACCTTCTCCCGAAGAGGCCAGAGCATTTCTACAACCACCTCTTCTCATTCACTGACTTTCAAATGAATGCCTCCCAGGAGCCTGGCTGAGTGTTAAGCTCAGAGGGCGTAAGGATGGACCAGATGGAGAAGCCCCAGCTGTCACAGCCCAGTGTAGTGAGGCCGTGAGGGAACATGTGGGCCCCAGCAGTGGACCCCTCGCTCTGCTTGGGGAACGCCTGCCGTGCTGAATCTTGCTTGCACCGAGCCCACCTTGCACCACAGAAGCCAGAAAGGCCAGTAACCACAATCCCAGCCTCCTCTGAGATACCTGAACAAGGTTTCACCAGTTAGATACACCTGTCCCAGTTTATACTCAAGCCGGTGACACAAAGAGGGGACAAGGATATTCTTGGTGGCCACAGGGCTGGGGCAGTCGCAGTAAGATCGAGGGCCCTGAGGCAGAGTCAGGGCTGATGACATTGGTGGTGCAGTCCCCAGCGTCCCCCTGGCCAGTTCTGGCCCCTCATGGGGGTGATATTTCCCACTCGGGGGATGCTGCAACCCACCTGGCGGACAGGGGAGGCTCTCAATATTCTTAAAAAACAAACTTTTTATTTCAGAGACTTTCAGACATATACGGCAGAAGAGCAGTACAAAGAACCCCACATACCCCTCGCCAGGCTTCCGAATCCACCGCCATTCTGCCATTCTTCATCTGCCCTCCTGTAGAGTCCCCGGATGCATTTCCCCGACAATGTTCATGGAGAGTTTACTTTTCAGAAGAGTTTTAGATTTACAGAAAATTTGAGCAAATAGTTCTACAAATTCCCACAAACCCCCACATCCCATACCCAGCCAGTCTCTCTTATTATTAACAGGTTATATCCGTGTAGTATATTTCTTACAAGCACTGAACCAATACTGCTCTGTTGTTATTAAATAAAGTCCATACTTTATCAGATTGCCTTAGTTTTTACCTAATGCCTATGCTTGTCCAGGATCCCAGGCCGGAGACCCCATCGCGTTTGACTGTTGGGTCTTCTTAGGCTCCTGTGGGCTGTGAGAGTTTCACAGACTTCCCTTGGTTTTGACGCTCTTGACAGTTTTGAGGAATACTCGCCAGGTATGTTGTAGGATGCCCTGCTCTAGGTACTTGTCTACTGTTTTTCTCAGGATTTGATTGGGGCTATGGGCTTGGGGGAGGAAGATCACAGAAGAGGGCTATTTCCATCATACCATGGTAAGGCGGCTGTCCTGTGATAATGTGAAATAGTAAGAAATATATATTCGGTCTTGTCCCTGGTTCCTGATACTGAGCTCCTAAAACCCTCACACTTTTCTGAGTGATAGGAGCCTCATCTGCTATAATAGGTAGTCTTCGTCTGTGGTTCCTGATACAAGAGCTTTAAGACCCTCGGAACAGTCCTGAGTGATGAGTGCCTTTGTATGCTGACCGGGTGACCGTGGCGGGGGGCCCCTAACTAGCTTTGGGATGGGGACTGGTTGCAGAAAGACCAAGGCAAGATTGGAGGGTAGGAATTTCAGTCCCTCCCTACCCCCATCCGCTGGGGCGAGGAGAGGGGCTGGAGACGGACTTACTAATGGATCCTGCCTACCTGCTAAAGCCTCCATAAAAATCCCTAAACTATGGAGTTCAGAGAGCTTCCAGGTTGGTAAACACATCCATGTGCTGGGATATTGGTATCGGAGGGACCCAAGTACCTTTGCTTCTGGATCCTTCTGGATTTCATTCTGTGAGCCTCTTCTTCAACTGGCTGTTCTCTGTACTCCTTATAATACCCTTTATAATGCCCCCAGTAAATGTGTTTTTTAAGTGCTGTGAGCTCTTATAGGCAATTATCAAACCCGAGGAGAAGATAGTGGGAACCCTCAATTTGTAGCTAAGTCAGACAGAAGTGTGGGTTACACAGACACCCACTCCTTGTGATTGGTGTCTGAAGTGGGGGCAGGTTTTGTGGGGCTGAGCCTTTAACCTGTGACATCTGCATTAATTCTGGGTAGTTAGTGTCAGAATTGAGTTAACTTGTAGGACAGCCAGTTGGCGTCCGTAGACCACTGGAGAATTACTTCGTGCGGAAAATCCACACATTTGCTATCAGAGGTGTTGTGAGTAAGAAAACGGTTTTTCTTTCACAGACTTCCCTTGTTTTTGATGACCTTGACAGTTTTGAGGAGCACTGGTCAGCTCTCTTGTAAGATGCACCCTTCATTGGAATTTGTCGACTGTTTTTCTCGTGACTATACCAGGGTTATGGGTTTAAGGGAGGAAAATCACAGAGGTCAAGTGCGACTTTCATCACACCATATTAAGTGTATGTACCATCAACATGATTTATCCTTGTTGCTGTTGGCCTTGATTACCTGCTGACATGGTATTTGTTAGGTTTCTCTGCTGGTGAGTTCCTCACTCTCCCCCTTTCTGTACTGGACTCTTTGGAAGGAAGTCACTATATGCAGCCCACAATGAAAGACTTAAAGAAATGTGCTCCCGCTCCTTGAAGGTAGAGATTCTACATAATTTATTTTAAAGCAACTTCCAGACATCCTGTCATTTCACTCCTAAATACCTCAGCAGGTATCTCTAACAGATAGGAACTTAAAACCCGCACATCCAGCTACGTTACCACTATGCCACCCAACAGCCCTGACAGTGATTCTTTACAATTTAATATCCAGACCATGCTCAATTTTCCCTGATTGTCTAAGAAAAAAGTATTTCCATGATTGGTTTATTCAAATCAGAATCCAACCAATACCCACCTATTGGATTTGGCTAACATGCCCCTAAATGCTAAATGTCTTTCCATTTATAAAAAGTTTTCCTTCCTTTGTTTTTGTTTTTGTTTTTGTTTTTGTTTTGTGCCTCTTATTTCCTGGAGAATTAGGGTCAATTCTTGAAGAGAATTTTCAACCTCTGGTCTTGGCTGATTGTTGTCTCATAGTTTTGTTTAATATTTCCTCTGGCCTCTGCATTTCTTGGAAACTGGTAGTTATATCAGAGGCTTATTCAGATTTGGGTTCACTATTTTGCCATCCTACCAGGACGTATCAGTGTCCAGATGTCCCTCTTTTCATGGTGCTGAGACTGACCAGGGGTTGACACATTTTCAACATTTCTGTACTGCTGCTCATTGATGGCTAGACCGGGAGCCTCTCAATAAATCCCTTTCCTTCTTAAAGAGAGAAGTCGGTTTCTGTTGCTTGTAACTGAGAACTCTGCTGGATAAACCCTGGGTGTCCAGTCTGGTGCTTTTTGAACTCAACCTGGCAAATGATTGATTAAGTGCCGACTCCTGAGATGGGTACAGCATGGGCACTAAGAGAGAGATCTCGTGAGCCAGAACTGCCTGAGTTGAGGTCCCACCTCTACCACTAACTAGCTGTAGGCTCAGGCAACTTTCCTCAATTTCCTCATCTGAAAAATGGGAATGCTGCTGATGGTAGCAATGCCTACCTCGCAAGGTTATCATCAGAACTGAGGTTGCTAATTAGTACATGCACAGTGCCTCGCACACAGCAAGCATTCAATAATTGTTACCTGATATTACAGGAATACTAATAACTTTTCATTTTATTTCATTTCCTACTTCTCTTCTTCACTCCCTACTCCCCCGCCGTCTCCTTCGGTAACTTCACCCATCCCTGGGGGTTGACTATCATTTTGCCTAATACCTCAGTGTCAAGAACGACCTTGACTGAGAGATACACCATTGATATAAATATCTTTGTTTTGTTTTGTCTGTGGGGGACAGCCTCCAGGAAATGTAGTCTTCGACTCGAAGACTTACCCATTTCAGAATTGCTAAAGTCAAGGGTGTGTGGGATTTGTGTTTAGAACTGAGAAAATTTGATATATTCTGAACAACTTCCTCAGCCACACTAACTAAAACAACCCACCACTCTGAGGTTAGTGAGGTTGGGGTTGTGGCCCTTTCTACTTACAGGTCTTGATTTGCATACGTGGCTCTGTATGGCTTGGGCGAAAGACATGAGGAACCTGGGCTCTGTGCTAAGTGCTCTGGGTGTTGGGAACCAGACACTACCAGGACAGGGAAGTAGATTTGTCCCTGTCACCCTTGGGGGAGCATCTCCGGATGGAAAAAGAACTCACTCTTAGGGAAGGGGGTCAGTAGGCATGGTCCATGCCCCTGGACCACAAAGACCAGGCTGAGAAAGCAACCCAATGCGTGCGTCATTGAGTGGCTCTTCCCAGATACAAATCTGAGGGATCTGGGCACTTCCTATGAAAGAGTTCTGCGGCATTATAATTGTGGTTAGGGAGTTCATTAGGAATCCCACACCTTAAGGGCTGGTGGAGAGAGATCCATGGGTGAGAGACAACTGGTAGTAGTTCTCCAACACCATAGCTGCACTCAGGGACGCCCCTCAAGGACAGTGGTGAAGGCAAATCCTCCCAGTGTGAGAACTTTCGGGTATGTCCCTTCATGGACACGTCTAATGGTTTGATCAGAGACTTGGAAGAACACTATTGGAACCTTGATGACAAGGAGCTCTCCAAATGGTCTCAGAGGTGAAGGCATTGGTGTCCTATGCAAATGCTCATCAAAGAATGATCTCAGCCCAGCGTGATCTTAGTAATATGGCCAACGAGATGACCCATTCTGTGTATGTCATTGGGCTCATACACAAAGCAGCCATGACGGCACGAATATAGGTTTTGCCTAGACCCAGCAACATGGACTTCTACTCACCAAGACCAATCTGGCTACAGTCACTGTTGAATACCCAACCTACCTACCGACAGCAGAGACCAACCCAGAGCTCCCAGTGTGGCACCACTCTCCAGAGAGACCAGCCAAATGCCTGCTGGCAGGTTGATTACATTGGACAGCTTACATTTTGGAAGTACTTTTTTTTTTTTAATGGAATAGGAGGTTATTCTGGATATGGATTTGTCTTCTCTGCCCACAATGCTTCTGTCCACATCACCCTCCATGGGCTCACCGAAGATCTTATTTACTGTCGTGGCATTTCACACAGCATTGCTTCTGACCAGGGAACTCATTTCACAGCTAATGAGGTGCATCAGTGGGTTGTGCTCATGGAAGTCACTGGTCCTACCAGGTTCCCCATCATTCTGAAGCATCAACCCAATAGAACAAGGGGAATGGCCACTTGGAGATCTAGATTCAGAGCCAGACAGCCCTGGGCATGAATTCCACCCCCGACAAGTACAGTTATGTACCGTGGGTAAGCTAGGTCTGTCTCCAGATAAGGGAGAATGCACCCTAAAAATATGGCAGCTCTGATCAGTCTGAACACATAATCAGAGGTATCATCATAGGTAACAAATAACCAACCAGAGCGTTAGGCCCCTGGGTGTTCATCACGGCGTCGTTTATAGTCGCCAAAGAACGGAAACGACCTAGGAGCCATTAATTGAGGATTGCCTAAAAAATTGCGATGCCTCAGTCGAATAAAATACCAGGTGGCTGTTAGTGTGTTAGAGAAGTATTTAGTAAAATGGAGAGGTAGTCACAGCACACTACTAGGTGAAGAACGCAAGTTGTTTATTAAAAGGCAAGTCATTTTAGTGTTTTTAAAAAGATAAATGTCACGCATAAAACTAATGCTTAAATAATATAAATGTGATGGACACAGTTACTCTCTCTGGGAGATGGGAAATTGGGTGATTTTCATTTTTTACTTTTGCTTGCCATATTTTCCAAATTTGTATTAATGACTGTGTTACATTTCTAGTATTTAAGAAAAAGCAAACGCCCCCACCCCCCAAAATGATGTTTTTGATGTGTAGGGAGGCAGAGGGAGGGACTAGGTGGGCTCTGCGTGCCCCCTCCCAGGCAGGCTTCTGCGCCTGGGGGATACTGACTGACAGTAAGATTTCAGCCACATCATTTCTGTGACCTCCAGGTCACAGTGGTCCCTTGGCCTAACTCCACCCCTACGCTGACAGTGCCCAGGATGCTGGACCTGTAATGGCAGGGAGAGAATTCCTTAACCCTAGCCTAGTAGGATGGGAGAATGGCAGAGCAGCTGCCTCCATGACCGGGACCAGCTAAGCCACATTCAGAGCATCCGACAGGAATGTGGCGGCCCGGGAGGGACGGACGGGGCTCCGACACCCCAGGCCTGCGAGTATTGGCGACGGTTCGCAAAGACACTGGACTTCAGTCTGGCGGATTGGAAATATTTTTCAGTGGAGCCCCAGTATTTGACTGGGGAAACAATAATATTCCTTCTCTGGATGTCAAACATCCGGATAAATAGAAGCCTTTTTTTTCCCCCGCCGGCTCTCTTCCCCGAGTGTTACAAAGGATGCTCTGACATAGATTTTTGGAAGGGACTCACCTCGCCAGGGTAAGGGCCAACTGGAGCCACAGGGAGTGCTTATTTTTAAAAAGAGAGGGAAATATGTGGCCCATCACAGGTTTGCTCAAAGGGCCTGGCTTCCTCAGCAGGAAGGGCGTGGGCTGGTGGGACCTACCTTCTCAACCATGGAGGACTCAGTGTGTGGTAGGTGTCCTGGCCCCTTCTCTGGCCCTGGGGGTATGGAGAGGGGAACCTGGCAGGGAGAATGTATCCTACCCCGAGCTGGGGTTGTGGGTGCAGCCAGAGTGAGGGAGCAGTGTAGGGAGGAATAGAGAGGGAGGTTGAGGGCAGACACTGATTGAAGAACTCCCACTATTTTCACTGAACTGGAACCCAAGGACTACCAAGCCACAGAAAGTCAATCTCACCCAACAGCTGGGCAAATCCAGTGGATTTGGCCAAACCTCGAAATTAAATGAAGGCATCTCTCACAAGTCTTCCCCCAAATATAACTGGCATTTGGGGGATCCACTGGGGAATTTATGGGAAAGAAGGTAGAGAAGAAAATAATCCTACGCCTTTCTCAAGTTGGAAAGTGAATCATGAAAAGCTTTCCAATTCCGTAGGTTCCACTGAGCACCAGCTTAACCCTGTGCAGCCAGTGACCCCTAGTCTGGGCTCTCTGTCCCCTAATTCACTGCCTATCTCCACGTTGCAGACACTGCCTGCTTCGTGACACATGGCTGCTCTGCCTGGGTTTCTGGACCCCACTCCCCACCCCCCAAGGGCCACGGTATTTTCTTTTCTTTTTTTTTTACCTCCTTCCAATATTTCATCCTGGTCTGGCTCATCCTGAGTGGCAGACTGCTGACCTGTCTCCCCTCTGATGGGACATGGTGGCCTTGCCCAGCCCAGAGCCATGCTGTTACTCTGTAATGATCACATCTTCACAGGCAGAACCGGCCCTCACTTGAGTATCCTCCTATCACTCATGCACCAGATGCAAACTCAGCTGCTTTGACTTGAGGGGATAAACTTGAGTCTCTTCACCAGAAGTCTTGGAAAGCCTAGTCCAGGGGCCCCTGTTCGTGTGGACTGGATTGAACCCAGGCCCCAGCCACACATGGAAATCTGACTCCTCTGCAGGGGTTCCCTCAGTGAGCCCTGCTCTGCAGCTGCACTTCTTCTCCCCGGTTCAAACCACCTTGTCCTCTTTGTTGGACTATTACAATGGCCGCCTTCCACTTTCCACTCTGGTCTCCAGCCGGTCTACTCACTGTGCAGTGGTTCTCCTGCTTAAAACTCTTCCAGGATCTGCCGTGTCACTCAGTACAATCCGGGCTCCTTGCCCAGTGGTCCTGCCATCATCCGTTGCTTACAGCTCATCCACACCCACAATCTGAAGTACCACAACTTGTCACACTGGCCTTCTTTCTGTTTCTCTCTGCCCACCACTTTCCTGCCTCAGGGCCTACCCCACTACTGTTCCCACTGCCTGGAACACACTCTCTCCACCAAGAAGCTAGCTCCTTGCTATTCCTCATCCATCAAGTCCAAGCTTCAGAGAGCCTTTTCCTGACCATCCGAGCCAAGAAAGTCCGTCATGGCATTCTCCTCTTTCCCCTCATGGTGCTTACCATACTTTAAAGTGGGCATCTAACTGGGCATTCACTGGTTTGCCATCTGTCTTGACCACTTCACTGTGAGCTCCATTAGGGCATAAACTCTGGCTGCCCTGTTCATCCCTATGTGGCATCATCCACTACGAATAGAAGTCCAGAAATTATTTCCTGGGTGAGTAAGTAAAGGAAAGAAAGAGAGTGGGATGCAAAATTCAAAGGGCAGTGGGATCTAATAACAGGAGGGTGGACCCCGGTCTGACAGTCCCCGGCTGGCACCCGGGCTCAGTGGCATTTTACCTGTGTGACCTTGGGCAAGTGACTTAACCTCCCTGTGCCTCAGTTTCCTTATCTATAAAATAATGCTTCGAATAATTTCCTTGCTAGGTGGCTTTGAAAATTAAAGGCAATAAATTACGAGAATCTGACCCAAGGCCTGGTACTAAACAAGTTTATTCATTTATCCACAAATTGCATATTGAATGTATACGGGGAGGGGCGTCTGGGTGGTTCAGTTAGTTAAGTGTCTGACTCTTGATTTCGGCTCAGGTCGTGATCTCAAGGTCCTGGGATCGAGCCCTGCATGGAGTTCCCCGCTCAGCAGGGAGTCTGCTTGTCTTCCTCTCCCCCTGCCCCTTCCCCTGCTCTCTCTCATTCTCTCTCTCTCTAATAAATAAATCTTAAAAGAGAGAGCATATAGAAAGCGGGACCTGCGCTCAGGCCTAGGGGCTATACAGGCCTTTTATTCAAGGATGATACCATTCAGAGGCTCTATAAATTGCAGCTATTCATAGTAATAGTACTATTGTTACTACTAGTAATAATAAACAGAATGTTAGGAAATTCTCTAGCCAGAGTGAATGAGACATGCCTGATGGAAGGCGGCCCGGGAAAACCAGGAGATGAGAGAAGGGAACAGGGTGTGAGAGAAAATACAGGAGCGAGCGTGTGTCGTTTACTATAAATTGTCCTTTGATCTTTCTTTCATGGTTGGCTTAGATTTTCCATTTAACTGAATTCAAGAATTCTCTGACTAAAATATTCATTCACTGATGGATAAGTATGCGTGGGTTGTTTTCAGGAGGGAGGGGTGCAGAGGTGAATTTGGCATTGTCTCTGCCCTCAAGAGGCTTACAAGGGAACAAAATACACAAAAGGATCCTATCACAAGGCAAACTCCAAAGAGAACACATGAGGGACAATGGGGATTCTGAGAGAGGAGCAATAGGCTTCATGGGGAGGTGGGATTTAGTTAGACAGAAGGATACAGGAGAGACAGAAGGAGGGAAAGAGCATGACATAGGGAAAGAAGTTTGGGATATGGAGCCCAGTGACCTGTTTCCAAACCCTGGCTTACAATTTGCACCCGGAAAAATCATAGTTTCTTTAAGCCTCAGTTTTCTCACCTGTCAAATGGGGATAATAATACCTCTGCATTGCTGTGATTATTTTTTTCTGTCATCTTCACACACACACACACACACACACACACACACACACACACACACACACAGGTTTCACAGGAAATGTCCAAGCCATGGGACTGAGAAACGCTTCCTTCTGGGGAGCTCACCAGCTAGCTTGCCCCTACGACTGTCCTCTCCATGCAGGGAAAGACACATTCCATAGGCCTGGGTGGCATATGGCTCATGATGGTGATTTGTGACCGTGGTGAAGGCCACCGGTGATGCCACACCCTGCTCGGCTCGCTGCTCCACACCCTTCCACTTAATCCATCCGAGATAGAAATGGCACTTCCCAAAATCCCAAACCACTCCCATTTCCAGTCAGAGGAGTTTCAGGAACCCTAGGCTGGGCCCAGCATCTGAGCCAAGGTGGGCCATGAGCCCAGGCCGCCAGAGATGCCAGTGGGCTGAAGTTGGGCTTGGCAAGACTAGCTAGCTATTCACCGAGCCCACTGCCTCCTCTTCCTGGGCTCACAGCTAGACTCCATCCTCGGAGTTGAGTGAGGCCATGCAACATGGTTCTGACCAATGAAGAGTGACAGAGGAGTACTCTTTCCAGGCCTGACCAATAGAAGCCTTCCACACTCTTTCTGTTGATCAACTGACAGTGGTCCCCCAGCATAACTCTGGAAGCCATTTTAAAGATGGCATGGCCGCCATCAGTGGCCGTCACTGACTTCATGGACAAGGATATCTCCACATTCACCACACCTGGACCCAGGCTAGAAGTGCCCTAGACGGAAATCAACTTCTTTTCGTTCACCTATGGTATTTTGGGGTCTATTTTTCACAGCAGCAATACCTAACTAATACTTCAGGGTGGGGGTATCTTACCTGAGGAGGACCAAAGCAGGAAGGGCCAAAGAGCAGATCTAAATCGGCATCCTCGGAGGACACAAGATGTTGCAACCAACGTGCCTCGACACCAAACGCAAGATCTGTAGGGGTGTAAATGGAGTTGAGCGTTAGGAGCTGGGCAAAGTAAGGTCAGACATGGAGGGAGGTGGGTCCTGGGACTGTCGAAAGCAGTGCAGTTGTGTGCGGCCCATCATCCCGTTATCACGAGTGGCACTGATTTGAATGTTGTGGCCATTGTTCTTGTACTTGTGCCTGCCTCACGCCTGGCTTGTTCCCCTGCCCTTGACCCAGCCCCTGCCTCAGGCCCAAGGCCAAGTAACTGGGACCCCATATCATTTTCTTGGGCCCTGGGCCCTGGCATATCCACGATGCAGCCTGATGGCCCCAACTGTTTTACAGATGAGGAAAAGCAGACCCAGAAAAATGAAGGGACTAATTCATAAGCCCAAATTGATCTTTCCACCTGGTCTTGGCTAGGGAGCACAGTTTCCAGCAAAATCCTGCCTTTTGAATGTCCTGGCCAGAGCCTCCCCCAAAGGACGGCTTTTCTGCCCCCTTCCTCTCTTCTGGCAAGCTAGATTTCCAAGCCTGGCCATTGAGAATTAAAAGGAGCTGGTTTCTTCTGATCCCAAAGCAAAACAAGCTGGTCAGTTTTCTGTCGGTCCCGAGGCAGCTCCTCACTGCCCTGGAGCCAAGCAGACACTGGCCAGTCTGTGTTCAGGGCTGAGGCTGCAGCACCCACCGGGCGGTAATGACTTCTCGGAGGGAGCTGGCCTCAGCTCAGACCGCTTCGGGTGGGGGGAAAGGAAGCTGAAGACAAAACTGTGCTTCTTGTAAAGGTCTCATTCTAAAAATAAAGACAGAGTTAGCCTAGTGAGTGTCTGTAGGGATGCTCGTCTGAGTAGAGGAGTGTATTAGTTAGTCTGGGTTCTCCAAAGGGACAGAATTCATAGGAAATGTGCGTGTGCGTATCTCTCTCTCTCTATGAATTAACAGGAGATATATATGTATGTGTGTGTATATGCACACACACACATACACACACACAGATAATACATATATAATAAGGAACTGGCTCACATGGTTATGGAAGCTAAGAAGTCCCATGATGTGCAGGCAGCAAGCTGGAGACCCGGGAGAGCGTATGGTATGGTTTCAGTGTGAGTCCAAAAGCCCAAGAACCAGAAGAGCCAATGATGTGAGCTCCAGTCTGTATGCAAATCTGAAGGCAGGAGAAGGCCAATCACCAGCTAATGGCAAGCACAGAGAGCGAATTCTCATGCACCCTGCTCTTTTGTTCTATTCAGGCCTTCAGTGGATTAGAGGAGATCCACTCATGCTGGGGAGCGCAATCTGCTTTATTTAGTCTACTGATTCAGATGTTCATCTCATCTGGAAATACCCACACAGACACACCCAGAATAATGTTTAACCAAATATCTGGGCACCCCGTGGCCCTGTCATGTTGACACACAAAATTAACATCACAAGAAGGAATAGAGCCTGCAGAAGTTCCTGAGTAGGGGAGCCAGACTAAGAGTGCCAAGCAAGCCCTCTCCTAATAAGATCTGCATCCCAATAAGATAAAAAATTTCAGCTTTTGATAAGCCCTTTAGGACAAGGAAGGTCCTGAGAACTGAAACTAGTGTCAAATCTAGTTAAACAATAAAGACAATTTATTGGTTTGTGTACCTGAAAATTTCAGAAGTGCGGGCTTCAGGCAAGGTTTGATCCAGTGGCTCAATGATGTCACCAGGAATCCAGTTTCTTTCTGGTCTCTCTTTTCTGCCCTCCAGGGAATCATTGTGTTGTTGGAATTAACAGGAAAAAATGACAGCATGTCTAGTTAAGTTTCAGATTAACAATGAATACTTTCCTTTAGTATAAATATGTCTCATGCAATATTTGGGACATATTTAACTAAAATTATTTGTTGCTTTTCTGAAATTCAGATTTCTTAAGGTGTCCTGTATTTCATGTGACAACTCTATGCTAAGACTAATTTTCACTTTCCCTCTCTCTCACTCCTTCTCCCTCTTTCTTGTTCATGTTCTCTCTCTTTCTCTTTGTTTGGTAGCTCCTAGATGAAAGAGTACTTCTCCAGAGCCTCAAGCAAACACCTCTTTGTATCTTCTTGGCTTGAAATGACGATTTTCAAACAAGTTTCTGTGACTGGGGAATAAAATGAACTGATTGACTTGGTAAGGAGGCTGCAGACCTTTTAAGAAAGAAGAAGGAGAATAGATGCTTGAGGGCATCCTATAGATGTCTACTACAGTGGACTTTCCAGTATCACAGAATCCAAGCTCCTCAAGGTTGAATGGCACCTAATAATGACTTAGTCCAACTTGCAGCACGATGCCTGAATCCCCCTTACAAAATCCATCTTTATGTTCATATCTCTACTGACAGGGAATTTCTCTCTTCCAACAGGCCCCCATCTTTCATCAGCCCTGACTGTTGGAAAGTTGTAGCTGGAATGTTTTTTCTTGTATCTCCCACCCACTGGTTCCACTGTAGAGGTATCTAATGGGCGGTTTTCTAAATCAGCTCTGGATGAATGAGCACCTACTCCATCCCAGGTGCTGGGCTATGTGCTCTTTCATAGTTCATCTCATCTCATTCTCCCAACGCCCTGTGAAATAAGCCAGTCCCTTTTGATGGATACAGAAATGGGGGAGTTAAGCCACTTGCCCTGATTATACACACAGTTAGTGACAGAGCTGGATTTGAGCAAGCGTGAGTCCCGATGTCCCACCTACCTGCCCCTACCATGATGAGAAACCAGCCATCTTTTAAATATCTGATGACAGTGTCCTAGTTCCCTGGCTAGCTATGGACCTTGCTCTTCAGTCCTTAAAGTTGGTGTCCCAAATGGGACACGCTGCTCAGATGTAGTCAAGGGTAAAAGAACTGGGGAGGAGAAGCAATTGGTCCAGCGAGCTTCACATACAAACCACTCATCAGTTGATGTCATTCACTTGCCCACAGAAGTCGAGCCCCTGGTGTTTGCAGATACCACGCAAGGCATTGTGGGGAGGAGAGATCATCGGTGGGGATCATCATCCCAGAAGGGGAAACAGAAGACAAATAATTCCAGTAAAATGTGATATAGATATGTTTGCATAGCAGCATGAATAGAATGTGGTGAGTCTAATGATGGGGAAGTCAAGGGGAAAAGGGCACTCCAGGCAGGAGGAACAGCCCAGGCAAAGCACAGCGTGGTAAGTTCCCATTCAGGCAGGGGACTGAAGCAATGCCTAGATGTGAAGACGCTTGGTGGAAAGACTGCCAAGCACACGTACCAGTATGATTGCATCGACAGGGAGGATATTTGCTTCCCAAGGCACCCCTGGCCTGGGCCTTCCTTCCTGGATCCCCATACTGTTTCTATTGTAAACTCTCTCTCCGTACATTTTAACAAATTCGTGCTTCATTCCCACAAAGGAAACTGTTTTATGGCATTTGAAAACACCATAAATGGGCAAAGGACACAGGCCAGTTCACACAAAAAGGAATTTGGTTAGTAAACAGGCATGAGGAAATAGTCTACCTGGCCAGTAGTCAAAGAAACGCAAATTAAAACAACTGAGGTGCACCTTTCCACCTATTAAATTAACAGCCATAAGAAAACGGTTTAGATGATTATATTCCATTCCGGTGAGGTCTGGGGAAAAGTAATAGCTCTGATATTGTTGGAAACAGGACCAGCTATGTGATCTGCAGGCCTGGTATAAACTGAAAATGTGGGGTCTCTGGTTCAAAAACTATTAATAATTTCAAGACCACAGCAGAGCATTAAATCAAATTCTGGGCTCTTCTAAGTCCTCCTTGGAGGTTGTATAAATGGGTACAGCCCTATTACAGGAAAGGTAGTGTTCCTTCCCCTGCCCAATGCCAATCCCTCCACCAGTGTTTCGGACCTTATCCCCTCGCACCTACTCAGGGACTGTGTTATCAATGGTCACTTCTCTCTTGACATTTACTCACTTGCTCTCAACCCAAGTTTTCCCATCAGCATTCAACATACACATAAGTCCTCCTTTCTGGAAAGAAATACAAACCAAAAACCCTCCCTCAAGCTCTCACTCACTTCCTCCAGCTCTCCTCCTACATCCCTGTCTCAGCCACTCTTCCGGAAAGGGGTGTATGGACATGCCATCCCCTGTCCTTATGTCCTAGCCATTTCTCCCTCCTGCTTGTTACCATCATTACAGGTCTTGCCAAGGTCACCATTGATCTGAATCCATTTTCTGGGACTGCCCAGCAGCACTTGACCCTTCTCCCCTTCCTGTAATACTCTTCCCTTGGCTCTGTGACATCATGTCCTCCTGGTTTTCCTCTCATATCTCTTTTGGTCTTCTTGGCCAGTTGTCTTTCTCTGCCTGGCCATGAAAGTGGGAGTTCCTCACTTGGTCTAGACCCTGTTCACCCTCAATCTTTCTCCTTTGGCAAGCTCGTCTACACCTGTGGCTTTAGTCCCTATCCATATGTGGCCAACTCATAAATTCATGGCTCTGACCCAAGCTCTGGTCTGGTTTTCAGACCCACAGTCCAACTGCCAATTGACAGCTCCTCTTGCCTATCTCAAAGACCCCTTGAACTCCTCATATACAACCCCCCACCCCAGTTCTGGTCCACTTCCATCACTACCTGTATCTGTGATCGACATCACATTTGTCCTGTTCCTCACGCCAGAAATCTAGCGGTTGCTCTTATTTCCTTCTCCTCCTCTTCCCCCACACGTCTTAAATCAGATCTACAACTTAGTCTTGTCAGTTTTATCTCTTCGATATTTCCTACTTGTGCCCACTTCTCTCCATTTCCATTCCTACTCTTTTCATCTAAGCAGCCATCATCTTCCGTCTCAGCCACTGCAACAGCTGCCCGTTGGTACACCATCTCCCTGCTCACACTCCCTCCCATCACAGACTGCAGCCAGAGTGAATATTTCGAAGCACACATCCAGTTCAAGAGGGTCCCACTGTTCTCAGAGGAAAGACCAACACCCTTTGTATGACCCACAGGCCCTGCCTGGGTCTTGCCCCTGCCGCCCCCAGCTGTTTGAGCTTCAGCTATTGTGGTCTTCTTAACTCTGCCAAAACCCATTGGTACATGCCATTCCCTCTGTCCAGAACGCTATTCTTTCCTCCCCTTCGGTTTAGTTAGCTCCTAGTCATCCCTAAGTCCTTAGCTCAATCACTTTTTCCTTAGGAAATTCTTCCATTAACCACCAGCCAAAGTAGGGTTCTACCATGAAATACTTTTACAGCCCCATGCCTGTCTCCTTAGTAATGCTTAGCACGGCTATAATTTTATCCATCTGTGTGATGACCTGATTGAGTCTGTCTCCCCCGCTAGAAGGTAGGGCTTATGAATGCGGACTGTATATTCTTCCTCTCCATTGTAATCCTAATACTTAGTCAATGTCTGGCAAAAAGAAAGCGCTCAATAAATATTTGGTGAATGAATGAATGGAAATCCATTTAGCAGTATATTTTGAGAGCTATGGAAATGTTCATATGTTTTGATTCAATAATCCCACTTCTAGGAATTTATCCCAAAAAAGTAATCCAAAAGAAAAAAAAAGGAAAGAAAGAAAGAAAATGTTTTATACATGAAGATACTAACTCCATTTTTTCTAGTAGGATATTTTTTTAAAAACCTATAGATGTCCAGTAGTAGGGGACATATTAAAGAGTGGTAGACCCACAAAATAAACAAAATGGTCATTTAAAAGTCATTGTGAAGACTAAGTAGCAATATGGAAAATAGTTTATAGTATTACAATTGTTTTTCAAAAGCCAAATGCAAAACTGGAGTTTTACAACTATGGAGAAATGTTTTATGCATGCAGACAAGTACCAGATGGGAAGAAGGAAAAGTAAATGAGTTGATTTGTCAAAAAAAAGTGGATCATGATTGAATTTTCCATTTCATTTTGATTTCTCTTAGTGTAGTTATATTGGTTTTACTCAAATTATACTTAACGTATTCTGTGAGTTTCAGCTAGCATTCATAGGTTGAAGAAACAGCCATGTTAAGCTAAGGCTCCATCAGAGCACAAATGCCTAATAAATAATGTTATTTTAGAATGACCTCATTAACCACTTTTGAAATAGTCTTCATGATAATTATACTCATGTGTATAATGTTTTATGAACATTCATATACATGTCTTTTTGTGGACATGTTTTTGTTTCCTTTGGGTAAATACCTAGGAATGTAATAGCTGGACTATACGGTGGTGTATGTTTAGCACTTCACTATGAACCAGTTTTATCTATTTTGAAAATTATTTTATTTTTTTATTATTTTTTGAAAGATTTATTTATTTGAGAAAGAACGAGAGAGAATGCTGGGGGGAGGAGCAGAGGGAGAGGGAGAGAGAGACTTTAGCAGACTCCACACTGAGCATGGAGCCCCACACGGGGCTTGATCTTACAACCCCAAAATCGTGACTAGAGCCGAAACCAAGAATCAGACAGTCAACTGACTGTACCACCCAGGTGCCCCTAAAATTATTTAATTTTAAAATAATGATTGTATATTGTGAAGGCATTCACCATATGTTTTTATATGTATACGTTTGTGAGTCTCTATTTACATACACACACACACACACTGAAATGATTACTATAGTTGATAGTTCATATATCATCTCTTTAAATAGTTCGCTTTTTAAAATGTGGTGAGAGACCTAAAATCTACTCTTAGCAATTCAGTATTCCAGTATTTAATACAGTAGGATTAACTATAGTCACCATGCTGTATGTTAGATCTCTAGACTTACTCATTCTACCTAACTGCTACTTTGTGTCCCTTGACCAACATCTCCCCATTTCCCCACCTCTCTGCCGATGATAACCATCCTTCTACCTTCTGCTTCTATGTATTTGACTTTGCTTAGCTTTCACATATAAATGAGATTGTGCAGTATTTGTCTTTCTATGCATGGCTTATTCATTTAGCATAATGTCCTCCAGGTTCATCCACATTGTCACGAATAACAGGCTCTCCTTTTTTAAGGCTGAATAATATTCCATTGTATATGTGTGTAATACATACATACGTACGTACATGTGCATACACACAGACACACACACAGAGATCTCCCCACATAGTTACATTTGTTTGTGTGGTGAGAGAAAAAAATATATATGACAAACATGCACACTGAAGAGGATGGCTGCAGTAAAAAAGATAGACAATAATAAGTGTTGGTGAGAAAGCGGAACTCCCCTGCATTGCTGGCAGGAATGCCGGTTGATGCAGCTGCTCTGGAAGACAGTCCAGCAGTTCCTCAAAAGGTTAGACACAGGGTTACTGTATGACCCAGCAACTCCCTTTGCAGGTTTATACCCGAGAGAAATGAAGACATGCATCCCCACACGGATTTGTATGTGAATGTTCATACAACAGTATTCCCCAAAATGTCAACAACCCAAACATCCATTAGTGATAAAAAGATAAATGAAATGTGGCGTGTCCTTGCAATAGAGCCTGATCTGGCAATAAAAAGGGAGTATTGATACACGCTCCAACATGGATCAACCTTGACAATGTTAAGTGAAAGAATTCAGTCACAAAAGGCCACATATTGTACGATTCCATTTCTATCTAGTGTCCAGAATAAGCCAATCTATAGGAATGGAAGGTAGATTAAGATTAGTGGTTGCTTAGGGCTGGGCATCGAGTGGTGGTAGAGGGGATGGGATTGATGTGAGGGAGGGGTGAGCATATTCTGTAGTTAGATTGTGGTGATGTTTGCACATCTGTGACTATACTAAAAATCATTGAGTCTTACACTTTGGTGAAGTAGATGACAAATGAATTATACCTCAATAAGACTATTAAAAAAATCAATTGACTTATATATGTGGGTCTATTTCTGGATCTTTATTCTTTTTTTTTTTAAGATTTTATTTATTTATTTGACAGAGAGAGAGGCAGCGAGAGAGGGAACACAAGCAGGGGGAGTGGGAGAGGGAGAAGCAAGCCCCCCGCTGAGCAGGGAGCCGGATGCGGGGCTCGATCCCAGAATGCTGGGATCACAACCTGAGCCAAAGGCAGACGCTTAAGGACTGAGCCACCCAGGCGCCCCTGGACTCTTTATTCTTGACACCAGTACCAAACTGTTGATTACTGTAACTTTATAGATTTGGAAATTGATAGGTGTCATTTCAACATTTTTTTCTTCTTTTACAAAATTGTTTGGGCTATTATAGGTCTTCTTTAGAGTTGGCTTGCCATTTCCTACAGAAAAGCCAGCTATCGTTTGACTGGAATAGCATTGTGTCTATAGATCAACTTTGGGAGAACTGATACCTTTAATAATATTGAGTCTTCTGATTCACAAAAATAATCTCCATTTATTTAAGTCACCTTGAATTTCTCTCAGAAATGCTATCTAGTTTTCAGTTTGTACATCTTGCACATCTTTGTCGAATTTATCCCTAAGGATTTCTTATTTTTGATGACACACAAAGTTTTAAAAGAATTATACCAGCAGAAATACTGCCAGTTTAGGCTGAAAGGGACAGAGATAGTACAAAGTGAAAAGAGGCCATTTGGACTCCTCAAATTCTACTGGCAGGAAGCAGGCTGACAAAACTACTCAGCTGCAAATATGTGCTTCTCTTTTCATTAAACCATATTTTTGGTTTTTAAAAAATTTTAATTCCCAGTCACTCATGGCTAATATATAAAAATATAATTGATTATCAAAACATTAATCTTGTATTCTGTGAATTTCCTAAATTCACTTATTTGTTTTAGTAGCTTTTTTGTTGATTCCTTATCATTTACCACCCAAATGATTGTGTCATCTGCAAATTAACAATTTTACTTCTTCCTTTCCAATCTGAATGCATTTTATTTCTTTTTCTTGCCTTATTGTATTGGCTAGAAACTCCACTACAATGTTGAATAGAGGTAGCGAACACCATGCCCTGTTCTAGGTCTTAGGGGAATGCATTCGATGTTTTAGCATCGTAAAACTGTTGGTAGCCAGTCTCCAAGAAGGCCCCACTGATCCTCACTCAACTGTGTCCATGTCCTTGCTAGTCTTTGTGTATCTGGATTGGTCTGTATGACCAACAGAATAATGAGGAAGTAGCAGTGTGTGAATTCAGAGACTAGACAATAAACAGCCACTGTGGCTTCCATCTTGGTCGCTCTCTTTAGAATCACTTGTTTTGGGCGAAGCCAGATGCCATACCAGGCAGCCCCGTGGAAAGGCCCATGTGCCAAGAAACTGTGGCCTGCTGACAAGAGCCAGTGAGGAATTGAGCCTTTAGCCAACAGCCATATGAAAGATGCCATATTAGCAATCAATCCCCCATCTTGACCACGAATCTTCATGACTGCAGCACTAAACAACAAGTAGACCATGACCTCATGGAAGACCGTGAGCCAAACCACCGAACCAGGCAACTCCAGACTCCTGACCTTCAGAAAACACATGAGATAATAAGTGGCTTCTGTTTAAGTGGATCAGTTTTGGGGTAACTTCTTACAAAGCAGTAGATAACTAATAATGGTTTCGGTGTCCGGAAGTAGGCCGCGGCCATAAAACAAAACCTCAAAATTCGTGAGTGTTTTGGAATTGAGCGATGAGCTAGATGGAGATGGGAGGACTTGAGAAGGCTATTGGTGAGGGCTTAAGGAAGTGAGGGTCATGTTCTTGGAAATTGGAGGAAGGGGGATTCTTGATTTGTAGTTGGACAAAGTTTAGCAACACTACACCTGCCGTTGTATGTAAATGAGCTGAGTAATTGGGCTGAGGCGACTTCCACCCCACTCTGGAAGGTGTTGCCTGGTTCCCTGCTGCTTGTAGTTAAAATGCTAGAGGAGAGACATAAGCTGCAGGAAAGATTGCTTAAAAAAAAAGATACAGGACCTGGTGTGTTTTTTTTTTTTTAAAGATTTTATTTATTTATTCGAGAGAGATAAAGACAGCCAGCGAGAGAGGGAACACAAGCAGGGGGAGTGGGAGAGGAAGAAGCAGGCTCCCAGCGGAGGAGCCCGACGTGGGGCTCGATCCCAGAACTCCAGGATCACGCCCTGAGCCGAAGGCAGACGCTTAACGACTGTGCCACCCAGGCACCCCAGGACCTGGTGTTTGTGAAGAGTCCCAGCTCTTCAGATAGCAAACGATGCTAAAATTATGAAATGGCTTCTGAGGGAAGATCAAATGCAGCTATCGCTCAGGAAATCATGGTCTGAAGATGAAGTCAGAGGAGCGTATGACTGTGACATCCTTTCTTAGCACTTCAGAGAGATCAAGGGTGGTGCCTGTGAGTACGAGCTGGCCACACACAACACCTCTAAAGATTTTAAGGATGCGACTGGCTAGAAATGAGTCCTCAAGTGGGACAAGAGTCTAGAGCCACACTGTTGGATAAGGTGGCAAGTGACAGCGAGAGGGGTGTGTGGGAGAGGCAAAAAATTTCTAGGGACTACAACGAAAGCAGAGTTTGTGGCCAAGAACACGCACGCCGGTCTAAACCCAGTTCTGCCACTTGCTGGCAACGTGACCTTGAGCGAGATCCTTTGTCCCTCAGTTTCCTCAGCAGTAAGACGAGGATCACAGTACCTCCTTTACGGAGCTGTTGTGAGGGTTTAAATGGCTTAATACCTATGAGCACCTAGAACAATGCCTGATACACAGACTGTGGTAAAGAAGGGATAGTCACCGTTATCATTTGCCTCTCTTTCTTAGAGTAAAGCTGGAGGTGGCCTACACGGTACTTTGGGCAGCAAAAGATCTGTAGCCTTAATATGTTGTCACAGGGCTATAGAGGCTACCACAGGCTATCTCCACAGAGCGATAACCCGGGGGCAGATGGGAGACTAGGTCCTACAGCTGTTAATTTGCAACTGGCAAGCAAGTGTCAGGGACAAAGAGCTCAGAATTGAAAGGGGGAGGGAGGCTGCTCTGCTCTGAGAACATTCAGAGTCAGATCATCAGAGCTAGAAGGGGTTTTAGGAGCTTGTCCAATGTTATGACTTTTGTCAGAGGAAGAAGCTCAGAGGGGAAGAAACATAGCCAAGTAGGGCAGAGCCAGACCTAGCATGCAGGAAAACCCACAGTCTCCTGGTATCTGCAGCCCAAAAGTGGGGCTCAGCACCACCTGCTTCTCTATATCGGTCTAGGTGAGGACTGGTCAAAAATGGCCACTCCTCACTGTCGGAGAGTGGCTGAAATAATCGTAAATGTTCATATCATTTCTTACACTTTCCGCTAGCATCTACTAAGCAGTTATTATGCTTAGTCACAATTATATTGGGATAAGCCAGTTTAAGACAATCAAAGTGACAATTTCATATAGGTCAGCCTAATACATTTCTCTATCATGATAAAACTCAATGAAGTAGGTACTATTACTATCCCCATTTTACAGTTAAGGAGACTGAGGCACAGAGAGGTTGACTTACCCAAGTTCACACAACTGGTAAGAGATGGAGCCAGTTTGCAAATCCCCGGGGTCTGACTCCAGAGCTCATGCTTGTGCACCCCTTCTCTAGACACAGACCGTCTTGGGGGCCGGCTCTGGCCCCTGACCCCCAGAGTCAGGGAACAGCTCCCCGCCGGGAATTAGATCAATCTCAGCCTCCTGGGGCCTTATCAGAAAGAGTGGCTATAGGAACAGGCCTGTGATCTCATACTGGTGGGGCTTCGAGACACAATGGGACAACCTGCGAGCGCCAGGCACCTCCGTGGAGACAATGTCTTCTCCAAACACCAGCCACCGGCATAACAAACACCGCGGCCTTCCACAGCACCGAAGTCTAAATATTGAAATGGAGCTTCCGTGCCTCGCCACGTGCGGCGAGATCTCAGTGGAAAGAAGGCAGCTGCTGCTATTGTCTGGATTCCCCAGAGGGAAGATCTGAGGCTGTTTCTCTAGTTCTGCAAGACTTCCGCCGCCTCTCTCTCGAGCCCCCTCGTCTGAAAGACAGTTTGTTTGATGTGAGCCAGACTGGGGGACCCCCAACATCCCACTGTGATCTTTGCTGGTCTGTAGCAAAACAAGAAAATAAGGACAATGTGGAGCGTTTTCCCTAAAGCTAAACGTATTCCGTGTCAAGAATCCCATTTATGAGACCCAGCTTCCTTTTCATGGCTCCTGAGCGCAGTGCGCTACTCCGTCCTCCTCTCTGTGCTGACCCGCTTCCTCTTCTAATGCATGCTCTGCCTTGCCCAAGAGCCAAAGAGTGGTTTCTCCAGTACCAGCTCTGTTTCATGACTTTTTAGTCTGTTTCCACTGCTGACTTCTCTACTCTCTCAATATTTCTCCGCTCACATTCTTTCAAGGGAATCTGTTTGACTTAACAGGTCTCTTCTACCCCATGCCGTCTCATGCGTTGCTGGCTAGCCGGTCAGCCAGAAGGCCACCCCTGGTTCAATCAGCTGGTGGGGCCCAAAACACGGTTGCCCTTTGAGCAGGTGGCAATAGTGGGCCAGTTCCCCTTGGAAGGGATTGGCATGGCTACACAAAAGTCCAATTTGTTGTGCTTTTTAAAAAAGATTTTATTTATTTATTTGTCAGAGCACAAGCAGGGGGAGTGGCAGGCAGAGGGAGAAGCAGACTCCCGGCTGAGCAGGGAGCCCGATGTAGGACTCGATCCCAGGACCCTGGGATCCTGACCTGAGCTGAAGGCTGATACTTCACTGACTGAGGCACCCAGGCGTCCCAAAAGTCCAATTTGAATTTGTAGTTCTCAGCTTCGGAAGGTGTCCAGCCACGGCTCAGAAAGGTCCCCTGGAAACACCCAAGGGATACCAGATCAGGTCAGGCTGTGGGGAAGGTAGCCAAGGGGCAGACTCACACCAACTGGGCAGGATTCAGCCCGACGGGGTGGTTGCTGAGGCAGAGGAAGACACACATTGAGCCATATTTTAGAAGAAAATCGGTAAGCCTTGGTGAATGATTGGAAATATGGAATGAACAAGAGGGAGTAGGGATGGTGGCCTTGTTCACTGAGAAGGAACACAACAGGTGTGGGAGATGAAGGAGAAATGGGCAGCTCTTCTGATATGTGAACGTGAGAGAGCCTGCCACATGCACCCACGGCAAGTGTGAAGTGTGAGAAAGAAGTCTGGGTGGGAAGGACGGATGTGAGAGTCACTGCTGGTTGAAGCCGGAGAGTGGACGGCTTTACCTGGGAGAATTGGCCGCACAACTGACACGTGACAAATGCTTACGGGATGAATGAGTGGACAAGTGGACACATGAGTGAATGACCTGGCCAAGACTTGGGATTCGCTCGTGTTTCACTCCTTCCCAAGTGACGCAGCTGCGTGTGAAAACAACGGGATGGTGAATAGAAGGACTCTGGATTTTGAAGGCAACACTGAGTTCAGCTGGAAAGTCTACAAGTTAGTAGCTATGTGCCTTTGGGCTTCGCCCTTAACCTCTTGCAGCCTTGACTTCCTCCTTTCAAAATGGATGTAATGACACTTCCCTCATCAGGCTACAGTGAATACTACACAAGACAGCAAGAACAGAGTTTCAAGCACAAGATTTGGTATGTATCCCAGGCACTCAAGAGCAGTTACAGACTCCTGCCTCCTCCTCAAACAAACTTTGAGATACTGCAGGGTGTTTGGGGGAAGAGCTTAAGAGTGATTCTGAGGATGTCGTCCTTGCAGGCCACAGGCTCTCTGAAGGAGCCCCTGATCGTGTAAATCATCTCATCTGCAGCTAAGGTCAAGAGTCTAACTTCAAGGCCAAGATCAGACAGTTCTCCTACTCTCCACCCCCACCCCCTGCACAGGCCCTCTGTGACAGTCATGTGGTCTCACTTCCCAGTGGGTGCCTTCCTCTTGCAGGACTCCCTAGGCCGCAACAGTGTGCCCACTCCCAGCCCCATTGCCCAGGGAGTCTTCCTCCCACTGCTTGCAGCCATCCAGCTGCCACATTCCAACCAGAGTCCCCAGTTTCCAAGTCATGAAACCATCCCATGTGCCAAGAGTGCCCATTCTGGCCCATGGACCAGTGCTGCATAGATAGAAAGTGCACAGGAAAGGGCGTTAGCTTCATTTAACATCAAACAGTCAATACTTGAACACCAGTTTACTCAAGTCGTAAGATTTCTTCAAAGAAGGTTCTAGAACCCTGTTGAGAGAAATAAAGGAAGATGAAAATAAATGGACAGCCTGTCCACTCCAGGCGAGAGGATTACAAATAGCAAAGCCAACACTTCTCCTTGAATTTTAGATAGCTTTAATGTACAACCAATTAAGGCTCCCAAGGGATACCTTATAAGAACTTGATAAATGAATAGTGATGTTCAGTGACCAGATTAAATAGTTAAAAAGGCTACAGCTTCCCTTTTAGAGAGTATGATAGTAACTTTACCCTACCAGGTTTCATAACATATTACAAAGTGACAATTATCTGAACCATATGGTAACAATGGGGAAAAATCAGTGGAAGCAATCGAATGATCCAAAATCAGTCCACTAAGTAGCAAAACTACAAGGAATCCAACAATGAGGAAAAGAATTACTGTATAATAAATGTTTGGGAGAGAACCATAATGAATACAGAGAAGAGTTACACCTTTTACTATTTTCCACAATAAATTGCAGCTGAGATTTTGTGTATCTCTGAAAAACCATTTAAAAACCCCAAGAATCTGCAATTCCGTGTTTATCACATTGGAAAAGAATCCATCACCAGAGACTAAAAAGATTTTCAAGCTAAAGAATAGGAGACTTTTGTTGAATAAAACACAGGACAATCACAAGAGGAAAATAACAGCCTGGAAAAAATAAACCACTGATACATCGAAAATATATTAAATTTTGCTTTTTCACAAAAAGCTAAAATCAGTGCCCAGATTCCACTCAGAAAGCAGCAAAAGACATGAACAGACAGTTTATACAGGAAGTACAGATGGCAGATCAAAATGTGAAAAAGTACATAACTCCACCAGAAATGAGAAAAATGCAAACAAACCAGCTTTAAGGTATCAGCTCATGCTTCTCAAACCGGTCAAAATAAAAGAGCAAAACATTGTGTTGGTAGAGGTGAGGGAAACAGGCAGGACAGTTCAAGGAGGTTCAGAGCAGGGACCTGGGAGCCAGACGGCCGGATGAAATGCTAGCTCTACCATGTGCCCCTTCTGAGACCTACAGCAAGTGACTTAAACTCTGTGCCTTGGGTTCCTTGTCTATCAAATGAGATTTAGATGAAGCTTTAGATAGATAGATAGATAGATAGATAGATAGATAGATAGATAGATAGATAGACAGACAGACGAAGTGCTTGGAACAGTGCTTAGTACATAGCAAGTACTATATAAATGTTAGTTATTACTGGAGGTGGGAAAGGGACTTCCCCATCATTTTCTCTCCAATGTGGTAGGAAGGGCCTAGACTTTGAGCCAAAAGATCATTCATTCAACAGATACTTACCCCATGCCAGATCTGGGTGCAAATTCCAGTTCTGATAGGTGAGGTCATCTTGTGAAATGACTTAGCAGTACTGAATCTCAGCTTTCTCCGTCTGTAACATGGAAAAACACACAATCTCGATGGCTTATCTGGTTTGAGGTGTGGTGAGATGCCACACAACAAAGTAGATAGGACAGAGTCTGGCATGTAGAAGTCCTAAATACGTCTGAGATTCCGCACTTCTACTCCTAGAACTTCAACCCGACTCAAGCACTCACCCTGTATCTGAGGTCGTGGCATGTGTTCCCGGTCACCTGCCAGCGCGACCAGATTCAGCTCCTCAGATGGCCCAAGCCCTGATGCTCACGATGTTGCCTACCTCCAAGATAAAGAAATCAAAATAACATCACCAACCCATAAAATAAAAGTTGGCGTTTTGGGGCGCCTGGGTGGCTCAGTCAGTGAAGCATCTGCCTTCCGCTCAGGTCACGATCCCGGGGACCTTGGGATCGAGTCCCACATCGGGCTCCCTGATCAGCGGGGCATCTGCTTCTCCCTCTTCCTCTGCCCCCCCCCCACTCATGTGTGCACTCTCTCTCTTAAAAAAATAAATAAAATCTTTTTAAAAAGTTGGTGCTTTGATAGGCCACAAAACTTACTGGTAGGCTGCAGATACAACTGCTTATTTCTGTATTTTCTCTCTCACTCTTGCTTTCTCATTTTGGTCCCCTTGTCGCTACTGGCCTTTTTCGGGTGGCTTAGCCAGCCTAGCGGGTAATCCCAGCCTGCTGCCATATCATCCCTGTGCCATGGGGAGGACCATAAGGACTGTAGTTTCCTCCTTCCCCATGGGTATTTGCATTTTGGGTTGTGGGGAACGAGCGCTCCTGGGGACTGGAAGCCTGGCACAGAAGGGCATCAGTAAATATTTGTGGAATGAAAGGATGAATGGAGACATGAACGGTCTCTGAACGGTGGGATTTCAGCTGTGATGGGAGGCAGAGGGGACAGCTCTCTTGAAGGGAGAGACAGGGACACGAACTCCTTGGATCACACTAGGGAGGTACAGCGCTGATATTCACAGCATTTAACAGGTAGAGCAGCGCAACTAATGACCACGGGCCCGGAAAACCCTACGGGGCTTTGCTTGTGGGTAACAGGAGGCCCAGGGGTCCCAAAGAGAGGGGCTTGGAAGAGAGGGGGCTCTGGGGGTTTCCAGCGGCTGCTATTCACCAGCAGGTATGAAAGTACTTGAGTGATCCAAAACCCAGCAGGCTCCGCGGGGGTAAGGGGGTTGCATGGGATTCAAGAGACATCTGCCACTTCCCCTCCCTGGGCCCCAATTTCCTATCTGTGAAACAAAGTCAGACTCACTAACCTTGCAGATCCCCTCCAGGTCTGACTGCCTGTGATTTTACTAGAAGAATAACAATCGGTAAAGGCAGTGGTCTAACAGGAAAAGCACATGCTCTGAAGCTGGAAGACCCAGTTCACATCCCAGCGGTTACTTCCTGTGTGACTTGGGTCCAGATCAGCTAACTTCTCTGAACCTCCACTTCTCATTCATTCAACAAATACATACTGAGCCCATTTTATGTGCCAGGTCCCGGGCATGTACTGGAGAATGAGACCGGTCCTTGCCATCGTGGAACTTAGGAGAGTCCTTGGATGCAAAGTGACAGAGACACACTCAACCCAGCTTAGGCAAAACCAGAATGTACTATTATTAAGGATGTAGGCAAGTGTGGGGACCCCGGAGTGGAAAGCAGCCAGCCCAGAACTCCACCACCCACTATCCTGCCCTCAGCATACCGGCTGCATTATTCATTCATTCTCTCTCCCTCTCTCCTCTCTCTCTCCACTTCCAGACCTTACTCTTGCGATCCTCCCTTGATTGGACATCCCAATTCTAAATTCTCAAGAAAGAGAATTGAGTCATCTGCCCACACCCCTAATTCGATCACCTGTGACCATGGGGCAGAGCCACTCAGTACAGACATGGCCTCAGGGACTGTGGCCAGGGGAGGGATCCAGGTCCCAAAGAGAGGGGGGCTTGTGGATCCTGGCATCCACGCCACAGCCTCGCGGAGCTGTCGTGAACATGAAACAAAATTTCATGGCAAGTGGCGGGCAGGGGCTGGCGAGTGTAGATGGAGCTCTGGGCTTCGCAGGCACGTTCCTAGCAGGTGTGCGAACTCTGAGGGAACACGATTGTTAATGGCAATGTCTTTTATGTCTCCAGATGCTTTATGTCCATTTTTGTTCCAGTCACGTCCTCCCTTTACCTTGTGGGGCAGACTTCAGTAAGTTAGCGGGGCACGTGCGGCCTGCAGGCTGGCCCGCACGTAGCGTCTGTCTGATGTTCCCAGGGCGCCAATGCACCGATGTGCGAATGTTCTCCCACCCAGGCTTTCCCCCTTTGCTTGGTGTCCAAAGGGGCTCAGCTCCTCTTAAGAATTTGAGGACCAGGTTCAAGTCCTCCCACCCAAATATCTTTGAGCCCCTGACGTTCCTTCTCTGGGGCTCAGTTTCCCCACTGGCAAATGGATGTGGATACAGTCTTGAGGAGAGGCCAGGCTGAGGTCAGAGACGGGAAAGGGCTTTGACAAGGCCAGGCCTGGCCTCAGCCTCGCCCCGCCCGCCACAGGGGAATCTCGGCCCGCGCTGAGCCGGCCCCTGTGGCCTGGAGGGGAAGAGAGCAGAGGCCTTCCGCCCAGCTGCTCCGTGCCCTCGGGAGCCCCTCTGCCGCTGGCCCGCGACCGATGACTTCACCGGCTGTGTGGTTGAAACCCGAGCCTCTCGCTAGGGGCTGAGCAGGAAGTTTTTTCCTGCGGTGGGAGCTTTTGTTCTGCAAGCCTTGATCACTGGGCAGAGGAATTTCCAGCCCGCTGACGTCAGCCCCGACTGTGGCCAAGCCCAGTGGACTTGCAGGGGGGATGAGGGAGGGTTGCCCGGAGGTCAGAGGTGCAGGGTTTCAGGCGCGTAGGGGGCTGCTCTCTCCTCTTCCCGCCTTAACCAGCTTCACTCCAGGGGCAACCCCCCTCTATCCGCTCAGGAGGAGAGCCCTGGGGAAGCTCATTCACCTTGAAAGTATAGAGAAAGGTGGGTGGAAAGTGGATTTTAATTCTGATTACCCACTTACTGTTAGCTGAGTGCCTTAGGCTAGACACTTGACCTCAGAGGGACTCAATGTCCTCATCTATAAAATGGAAACAGTAATGCCTCAGACCTCCTGGTAGGGGTATTCAGGGGGTATTCAGAGCATCAACGACCACCTAATACATAGTAAAGATTCCCTGAAGATGAGCTATGGTTTTTGTTGTTATTATCTCTCCAGTGAAGAGGAAATGAGATGCCATGTGTGAGGCATCTAGAAAAAGTTGAGCTCAAAAACAGAAGCTCCCCTTGCTAAGAGATGATACTTTTTCTGCTAAAGGAATCTGGCCATGTTCCTCCAGAGGGGTCACAAGCCTGATCATATTAGTTTCCTAGTGGCTTAAACCACAGAAATGTATTATCCCACGGATAATAGAGGTGGGAAGTCCGAGGTCAAGGTGGTCTAAGGGCTGGAGGAAAGGATCTGTGCCAGGCCTCTCTGCTTGGCTTATAGACGGCTGCCTCCTCCCTGTACTTCTTCACCTGGTCTTCCCCCTTGTGTATCTCTGTGTCCGAATCTCTTCCTATCGGGATACCAGTCACATTGGATTAGCTCCCCCGCCCTGCCCATGACCTCCTTTTTAGCTTGTTTACTTCTGCCAAGACCCCATCTCCAAATAAGGTCACATTCTGAGGTACTGAGGGTCAGTACTTCAACATATGAATTTGGGGAGTACGTATTCAGCCCATAATAATGATCTAGGGGGAAAAGGACATGCTTAACTGAAAGGTGGCTTTCACAGTTTTTAACACTAGAATAGAGAAGATAATTTGGAGCCTAAAGGACTTCTTAAGGTCTGTTAAACCCTCCCTGGAATGTGGCTGTTAATTCTAACACTAGTGTCAAGTCTTAAAAGCATCAGACCCTAGTTGTGGGGCCCAGATAATTAAATGACTTATTTTCTACCTTAACTTCCTGCTGCCCATTTCTCATTTCATCTGCCAAAATCAAGTGTGAAATCTAAGATCCCCCGATTCCCTCGGCGACAGAGTTGGGTAGGAGGAGCACTGAATAGGGAGTCCATGGATGTAAATTCTAGTTTTTGCACTTGCTCTGTGACCTTGGGCATGTGACCTCCTCTCTCTGAGCCTCCGTCTCCTCCACTGTAAGGTGTGTGTGTGTGTGTGTGTGTGTGTGTGTGTGTGTGTGTGTGTTTGCACGCATAGGTGGTGCAGATGTGGGGGGATGGAGGCCGAGGGGTCAGCCCCCTGCTCCGGCTGGAGTGCCATGGGACAAGGCAGGCACATCTTCCTTGAAAGGCAGTTTTACATGAAAGGTAAGCAATTTGGAATGTCACTTTTAAAGTCCAGAACACACAAGCCCCTCACAGAGTAGCAAGCAAAATTGCATGAATCTCAAAGCTAAAACAGGAGTCCTCAGAGAGACCCCGGGCTTACGGTGGCTGCCCCGTACTCCCTTGGACCCCTGATCCCTGGGGTATGAGCTCTTTCCCACGTGCCAGTAGGGGTTCTTCGGTGGGAAGATTTGAGATGCCTCAGACTAGGGGCTGGCGGAAAGGTTTCAGAGCCCACAGAGCTTTGAATCTGAACTCCCTCCCGTGCACCGAGAACCCCAGGGCAGCTTTCGTTGGTGGCCCGTCGTCCTCCCTGGGCATTAGTAGGCAGGCTGAGAGGTGCCCACACCCAGCGGTGTGCAGATGGCAGCCGTGGCAGCAGAGGAAGTGCAGTTAGAGGCGGGAGGAAGCAGTCTCTGGCAGCTCTGTGGGGAACCGTCTTGGGGCTTCCCCCACCTTCCAGTTCCTCTGATGGTCAACATGCCAGCAACCTGAAAGTGAGAGTGTGCCTTTCCCTCGAGCTCCAGCCCTGTCTCCTCTCTTCCATGCCGAAGCTCCTCAAAGTGGAGTCTGTACTCATCTCCCACTCACCTCTCCACCCACAGTATTCTGGCTTTTGCTACTGACTTACTCTGGCGAGGGCCCTGAGCACCCCCTTGTTCCTAAGGGCTGGTGGTCCTCCTCCATCCTCATGGCAGGACACGCAGGCTTTCCTCCTTCCTCTCCAGCTGCTTCTTCCCTGCCACCCTGCAGCTTCCCTCTCCTCGGGGCTGCTCCCCCCTCCACACACCCTCCCTGCACCACCTCCCTGGCTCCCGCAGCTCCAACCCTGTCTTTACCTTGACAGCAAAACCGCCAGTCTCCTTCTCAAGTTCAGAGTTCAGTCAGAGCTTCCGGCCCAGCCAGCTGGCTTGCCCCTGGACAGCCGTGGGCCTTTCAGATCAGCAGGGCTCATAGGGGGTCATCGCCTTTTCCTGGACCCTGTCCTTCCACCGGTGTTGCAAAGCACGGAAGCTAGGTTTGGATTTGGAGCTCCCTGGACTCTGATCGGGAACCTTTTTGTCAACACCTGGTGGCACCTCCCTCCTTCTCTCCTTCCTCCTCTCATTTCATTTGTAGATAATTGCTTAGCTTCTGGCTCCCCCCCCCTCACCCCCAACCAGTCTGTAATCTCCCGGAGGTCAGAGTTTGTGAATCACACCTCCCAGCATGGCTCTGGGGGCCCTGCACGTGGTAGGACCTCAATAAATATGTGTGCCTTGATCCTTAAAGGTCTGCTTCTGGGCTTTTCTTCAATATTCCAAGAAGAGCCACCAAGAGGAGTTGGGGGGGGGTGCGACCCAGAGACCTGGAATTTTGTCCTTGTTCTGTTACTAAAAGCTACCACCTGCCACTCAGCCTCAGTTTTCAAACAGTAAGATGGAGTTTGAGGGAGTGGATTCTTTCTCAGGGAGGGGAGGCCTACAGGGGGCACACATTCCTCACAGGGCAGCATGTGGTAGGAAGAATATGTTAGAAGTAGGGACAAACGGTCCTGCTCTACTTGGGCCAAAGCCACGGCCAGACTCACCGGCCTCACAAGGCAGGAAAAGGCAAGTCCCTCATGCTAGATTTCACAGAGAAACACTAGGAAAGAGCCGAGACTCAAGACCAGAACGCAACAAAGAAATCTGGCCCCTCGTCCACGCTCTCTGGCGCTCTACAATTGGTCACCTGTCCACATGAAAGTCCTGTGTGGCCAGCCAGCCAGATACCCCCTCGCCACCCCTGCCCCACATTACATGAGCAAGAATTGGCTTTACCAAACGGGCCCACAGGCTGCCTTGGGGCGAGTTTGTTTCCATGGGTCCCACTGATTATAGATGACCTGATAAATGGGATTTTTAAAACTAAAAGCCAAGGACTCTTGTGAGGATCCCCTTGGGAGGTGTGATGCGAGCAGCCCCCGTGAGACTCCCTCCTGGACGCCTCTCCTATAACACAGCCGACACCGTCCAGTCTCGCTCCGTTAGGCAGGGCTCAGCAGTGAATGGAAGACACTGTGAATCGTCACAGCCAGGGTGGGGTGAGGGGGCACCACTGACATCTGGTGAGTTGAGGTTAGGGATGCTGCTGAACATTCCAGAATGCACAGGACAGCACCCCAACAAGGAATTGTCTGAATTATCTGTCCTCACAAGTCAAAAGGGCCAGGGTTGAGAAACCTTACTATGAAGTCACAGTGCTTGGCTTCATAGTCCAGCTCCACCCGAAGCAGCTCACCTGTTTTCATCTGCCTCAGTTTTCTTAACTTTAAAATGGGTATGATTTTTTTTTTTAAGAACAAGTGATCTCATTTATGTAAAGCACTTGGAGCCATGCTTGTTACACAATAAAACACTCCAGGAAGTATTATTATTACTGATATGGCCCTAACTGTGCTGCTTTTCAAAGTAGCACGGATACCGATTCACTCAGGTATACAGTAGTAACATTTATATCTTGTTTTTACAAGTGACGTCAGAATCAGGAGGCTCTGTGTCACCATGGGGGCTGGGCATCTGAGAGATGCGCAGTGCCCTCCCTGGGTTCTGCTTGCCGATTTTAAGGTTGTTGAGCTGTGCCTCTGCGACCCCCAGGGACAAGGAGCTTGGACCTTCCACCTGGATGAAGTTAGGGGCTCACTTTCCTGGGCTTGCTTCCTGGTCAGCCTCTCCTGACTCAGATCCTGAAGCTGGTGGCCCCCTTCCTGGCAGAGTCCCAGGCTGGTCCAACTCAGCTTTTGCTAGAGGACCAACTCTGGGCTCTCTGCCCACTCTCTGGCTGGCACTCTGGCCTCAGCTCACCCCAGTATTGATATTGGCTGCCTGAAGGGCCTCAGTTGGCTTTCTGTTCAGCGAGGGCACAGTAAACACTGGGGAGAGGAACATTTCTATTTTTCTAGCTTTCAGGTATACCTGACCTATACCTGGACTCTTCAAAACACCCAACAAAAGCAGGAGTGGTGGAAGTTTGTGGGAATGAAAAGAGCGAGGAAGCATTTTAAAATTTAGGGATTATAAATATATCCAGCTTACCTTTCCTATCTAGAAAAAAACCCATTGCGGTAAAGTATATCGGTTACAAAAATATAATCACCTATAATATAATACAATCATTTGTTCCAAAGGAAAACAACACTTTCCTGGGAGAATTAGCTAGCCTTTCCTTGTAAGGAAAAAAGATCCTGTCTTCAAAAGGAAGAGATTAAGAAGCGCTATCACTCAGGGAACCGTCAGCTTTAAAAAGGATCCCAGAGGAACTGACGCCTGGGATTTGCGGTCGGAGGGGTCAACAGCATTCTCCCAGCCGGCTGCAGCTCCAAACTGCTTGGCAGTCAAGTCTAAGGAGCGAGACATAGTCTTGCTGCAAACCTGTTCCTCCTTTCGGTCGACAGGCAGGAGGGGGACTGGGCTTGCCACCCCTGCTGGTCATAACAGACTGGCCTATTTCTTGCAAACTGACTGTTCCTCTCTTTAGGAAATTGGGCATTTGAAGAAGCTTCTCTCACTCCATTTGATTCTGATGACAGGCTAAGTGCCCATTTTCTCACTAGCAAGCCATTAGCGCGATATTCAAGATGCAATCATCCACTGCGTGATGAACTGATGCTCTTATCAAACTGGGCTCTCAGAAGAGCTGGGAGAGAGAAGAGGAGGTAGCTTCTTCTGTGAGATCATGGCTTCAAAGGGCCCAAAGCCTTGGGCTTAGGGGGGTCAGGATAAAACTGGGCCTGAGTCTTTGGCTCTAGGATAATAGTACTAAAGATCTCTGTATTCGTTTCCGGCTTCATTCATTCAGGGAATATTTATTGAGCACCTACTATATGGCCCAGACATTATTCTAGGCCCTGGGGTTACAAAAGAGAATGAAACAGAAAAAGTCCTGCCTTCCTAGAGCTAATATTTTAGTGGAGAGAGAAGGCAGTGTGTGTGTGGAGGGGGGAAGAGTTGATACCATTTTAGGGAGTTCTTGGAAGGCCTCATTGAAATGCTAATGTTCGAACAAAAACTTGAGAGGTGTGTGTGTGTGGGGGGGGCAAAGCAGATAGCCAGTGCAAAGGCCCTGAGGTGGGGATGAGCCTGTGGTGTTTGGAAAACCAGGGTGGAAAAGGGCAGGGGTGGGAGATCAGGTCAGAGCAGTGGGACAGGTCACGCTGGGCCTCCTGAGTCAGTGCTCGCCCTCTGGATTTTTCTCTAATTCGGATGAGAAGCCATTGGAGAGTGTTAGAAGAATGACAGCACAAATTTTATAAAACCACTGTCGGCTTATTTCTCAGTTGTATTATTATCCATGTCTTGAAAGTGGGGAAACTGAGGTTTCGAGGTGAAGAGAGTTGCTCACAGGCACACGGCAGGGGCTGCCGGGCCTCGAAGCCCCACTCCTCTCCCTTCCCATCCAGGGCTCTTTCCACTCTCCTGTGTGGTTTCCAAACACGCCGTCCTCTGCCTGAGAGAGCAGGGAAGGGGCCCACAGGCCTGGTTTGTCCTCCTGGGACTGCTGGGCACCTGTTCTGCAGCATCGTTTGAGAGCCTGGGCAGAAAGTGCTCTGGAGATGATCAAGTATTGCACATATGGCAAGGGACATAGTACCTTATTAAGAAGCTCCTAATGATTCCTCCTAAACGCCACTCCCTGGAGCCTGACAGTCCCCTATTTGAACACTGGGTTGAGCATTGCTGGTAGGTGGTATTCATCTAGGAAGGGACCAGTGCCAGCTTCTGTTTCCACCTCCCTACCCCCACCTGTGCATCTGCTGTTTCACCTACGGGTCCAACCCTGCCTTGGTTCACAGCCCGGTTAGCCGGTATACGGAAGCACTCAGACAGCTGGACATCAGCTTGCCCTTTCTGCAGGGCTGCCCAGCACTGTATCTGGCACACAGTGCTACATACCTATCAGTCACCTTGAGCGCTGGGCCTTGCGCTCCGGTGTGGCCCACAGCGGCCACCCCTGCAGCTGGGTCAGCCTCCTCCTTCCGTGAGGGCTGGGGGCTGGCCCCAGGGCTGCCCTGGCTCAAGGCGGCTGGGTCGTGCTGTAAGTAAACAGCCAGCCACCACAAATCCAGGAAACAGGTCCGTGTAAGGAGTGTGAAGGGCACAGCCACAGTATGGGGTCCTGAAGGCCAATTCTGCTAGTTTCCCAGCAGGCCGGGGTTGGGGTGGTGGGTGGCAGCAGCTAGTCCAGTGGAGGGAAACCCCCATCCACCCCAAAGAGATCCGTCCACTTTCCTTTGCAGGTCAGCCCCTCACAATATCATCACCAGAAGGGTTTTCCTCCCTGTGTGGATTTCATAGAGGGTAGACGGACTTGCAAATACAGAGTGGCCCCAGTTTTAAAGGCCTTCCGTACCCCTAGCCCATCCCTTCAAAGAAAAAGACAAGGAGAAGCAAAATTAGAAGGAAAGAAAGAAAGACTGTAAAAGTTAAACAAAACCACCCACAAATAGCCTGGAAAAAAAAAAAAAAAGACTGTACCATATCATGGCAATTGTGGACAGTTTGGCAGCTGAGCCAGGGATGACTCATTCCTAGGCTCTGGTTGCATAATCCTCCCCAGCCCAGGCAGGAGAATGAAACTAGGAAACTAATGCAGTGACATTTAGTAGCAAAAAGGAAGCCCACACAACATTTGTGCAAGGCCATCCAAAAATAGCGGGCTCCTCCATGCTTGGGTTTGGAAACTATGCATTTCACTTGAAATGCCTGAGTCGTGGCACATTTTTCTTGGACCACCCACACCCTAATTCGGTTCATTTCGATTCAGCAAATATTTATTGCAAGCCTACTGTGTGCCAAGGTCCCTGCTGAGGACTTGGGAGCAGGAAATTCAGGGTTGCAGGAGGCTCTGTAAGGAAATGTGGAAGGAAGAACAAAGGGCTTGTGGAGGCAGAGGGTGATGGCCTCAAACCCCAGCATGGTCCCTTCCCAGCTTGGAACTTTGGCTCCCTTTTCTGTGCAGTGGGGCCAGCTACGCCCACCTCATTAAACTGTGTGCGGCTTGAATGGAATAAGGTATTGAAGTCCCCAACGTGCTGATCAGCACACAGTAGGGCTTCACCCTACGGCAGCTGCTGGTGGGAACTCTGGAAGAATTCTCAGCATGTGTACCAAAAGTGCCCCTGGAGAAACATAAAGCCCTAAGGGGACTGGGTGAGATGGTTGGGAGGTCCAGGAGGGAGGAAGAGGCCTTTAAAATGAGGCTTGACGCCTTTCAGCTGAAGGCAACTGCCAGACTCAACTGCATAAGATATTTCTTCGATGCTCACTGGGTGTCAGGTGTGGTCCCAGGCGGCGAGGACGCAAGCACAAAGGAAACAGACCCGTCATCAATGAGTATCGCTCATAACAATAAAAATAGAAATAATAATACAGAGAAGCGGTTTGGCATCATGATTGTGGGTGCTGGTTCCGGACATTCCCCATGTATGAATCCGAGCTCTTGGGCTGCTCCGTGCATGGCTTGAGCAACTTATGTAGCCATTCTGTGCTTAGTGTCCTTTTCTATAAAATGGGGGTGCAAATAGCAACTTCCTTATAGGGTGGTTGTAAAAATTAATTGAAGCAATGCTTGCAAAGCACTTAGCAGAGCGCTGAGCACATTCGAAGAGGTCAGTGAAGGTAACAGCATCGTCACCACCACCACCTGCATTGCCATCATGACCACCATCATCACCATCACGCAGCCCAGAAGAGAGGCCGGTGCAGAGTCCTCCAGGAGCAGAGGAGAGCTTTGGAGAGTCAGGGAGTGCCAGGGAATGGAAGTGAGTTTCGAAGGACATGTAGGAGTTTGCCTAGAGGATTCTGGAAGGAAGAAGTATTACAGGCAGAGGGATGATACGAGAAAAAAAAGCATGAATGTGCAGGAGATAAATGCTCAGGAAACAGGAAACGACTCTGGCAGCAAGCCAGGCTGAGAGGATGAGCCGAAGGGAGGGAGAGGGCACGCAGGAAGGGGGTGCAAATCCTTTCTCGGCATTTTCCAAGGGCGTTCCTGGAGCACGTCAAGCAGTGGGGAAGCTCGGGGCCCGGATGGGACGGGGGCACCGGCTCTCTCTTAGAGCCCCTTGCTTGCCCTTGGCTTCTTTCCAGGAGATGTCAGACACAGGCCTACTGAGAACAGCCATGGTTACCATCACATTTTTATTGAGAATGCTATCTCCTGTGTTGCTCTGAGCTCTTTGCAGAAGGAAACCTCAAGATAAATTCATCTTATAATTCAGCCAGGAAAACGTATTGATAACAATGATGTCTAACTTTTATTGGGAGTCTACAATGTGTCAGGCTCTGTTCTAAGTGTTTTACATGTATTCGCTCATTTCATTCTCATAACGACCGTATGAAGTAGGCGCTATCATTTGTCCTGTTTTATAAATAGAGGAACTGAATCACAAAGAGGTTAACTAATTGGCCAAAGCAACATAACTAATACACGGCAGAGGCAGGACTCAAACTTGAGTCAGGCTCCAGAGCATATGCTTCTTTAACCCTGTGTAACATCTGAAGCTCTTTTCCTTTGTGTTTCTCTTTTTGCCTTGGCTACCAGGAACCTCAGCTAAGTTTTCTGATAAGGTATAGTATCTTCCTTTAGCCCATATCTTCTGGCATAAATCATTTTTTTTTCCTTTCAGGGCCTCTATTCTCAAGTTCCAACCATCAATCCGGGTTTTATTCTCACTACACCCCTCTTTGTAATTTGCATTCCTGCTACTCTGGACTCCTCACTTTTTCCAGACTCGCTTTGCATTATCTTTCCCCCATGCGTTTGCTTATGCCAGTCCCCCCACCTGGGCTGACTTACTTTCTTTCTCTCTGTCTGTCTTTTAATTTAATGACATGTAAATTGTATAACATAGTGAATAGAAAAAGTTAAGTTCTAAAACTACATGTATAGAAATATAATAAGCTCTCATCTTGAGGAAATAACAATTGAGACACATATAGAAAAACAATTCTGGAGAGTTATCCTTTAAAAACAACATTATTTATGGGGGCGCCTGGGTGGCTCGGTTGGTTAAGCCTCTGACTTTGGCTCAGGTCATGATCTCGGGGTCCTGGGATTGAGCCCCACATCGGGCTCCCTGCTCAGCGGGGAGTCTTCTTTTCCTCTACCCCTCCCCCTGCTCATGCTGTCTCTCTCTCTCTCTCAAATAAATAAATAAAATCTTTAAAAAAAATAAATACAATAAAATGACATTATTTACAACCGAACGGTGGAATAATAGATAATTTGACTTATCCCGTTCTTGATGATCTCTATTTCCTGCATGTTCACAGAGGCTACATATCACTATAGTCAATTATTTTTAACAAATTATAAGTTAAATTTTTATTTTTAATTAATTACCCAACTCATCGCCACTTCAGCCACTTTGAAGGGTACAGTTCTGTGGCGTTACGCACATTCACACCGTTGTGCAACCATCTGAGATGACTCTCTAACCTCAGTCTCAGCTTAGCCACACACACTATCTTTCCAGGACCAGAGCAGTTTTCACTTTCCATTGAAAGCTCTCCCATCCCCCCACCTCCCCCAGCAGCAATGACAGCTCCTTGCTCTCCGCTTCCTCATGGCGGGACCTCTGTCTGCCACTCGCACCCTTCTGCGGTATTGGTCAAGCAAGCAGGCTCCAGAGCCTTCGTATGCTGCACTTGACACCTGCTAGCTGTGAAATCCGGGGCAAGTCTCTCAACCTCTGTATGCCTTAGTGTCCTCATCTTTAAAAACAGACATGATTAGTCCCAGATGAGGGGCAATTTCACAGACGAGGAAACCGACGCTTATGACGTTTGAGAAGTTTGCCTAGGATCCCAAAGCTGGCAAGTGGTGGGGCACACTTCAGGCAAGCTGTCTGAATCTCTGCCTCCCCAAATAATAGCAATACGGCCACTTATTGATCACTTAGCATGAGGCAGACTCTCAGCTAGGCACTTGATGTGATAACCCATCGAATGCTGACAACTAGCCCCATAAGAAAGGTTACTATTTATCCCATTTTACAGATGCGGAAACTGAGGCCCAGAAAGGTGAAGTCATTTGCCTTAGACCCTCAGCAGACCTAGGATTTGTTGACTATAAAGAATGCCATCTTTATCACCATACCATGCAAACATTGATTTGTGAAGTATATCACTCCAGACTAAGATGAGGAGTGCGAATGGTACCTAGAACAGAAAAGGGCAAGGCTCTAAGAGTTCAAAGAAGGGGGTTGGGTGAGGACTCAGAGTATGGAGAAGCTTTCACAGAAGAGGTGAGGCTGTACAGAGTCCTGAGGACTGGGGGTGGAGGGGCTGCCCTGCCTTGGGCCAGTGATGAGGCATGTGGCCGTGTGGGCAGTCATCTCCCAGTTAAGACTAGTAAGGCCAAAATGTGGTCTGGGCTTGGGTCTACTGCCTGGGAGAGGAGGCTAAGGGTCAATGCCTAGTGAGAGATGGCCAGTGTTTCCACTCAGAAGATGCCAGATTAGAGGCAGGAGGACCCTAGGGTCTGGATCCAGAGACACAGCCAGCAGACATGTGACAAGACCACAGGGCATGGGGACCGGTGAAGGGTGGGACAATCCCCAGGGGTCTCTCATGGGGCCTCCCTGCCAGAGTTACAAGGTCTCTCCTGAAAGCCACAGCCCCCACCTGGGTAGATGCCCTCTGCCAGTCTTTATGATTCAGGTCTCCAATGGTGGCAGGGAGTCTTCCAGGAGCCAAAGGCTAAGAGGTGAGCAAGGCTGCAACATAGAGACATTGACAGATGGAGACAGAGGGGACAAAAGAGAGTCTAGAACACAGACAGGGGAAGATACTTTGAGGAAAGGCTTGGTAACCCCGACCCTTTGCAAACAAAGCCTGGTCTTCCCACTTGCTACTGCCTCTTTCTTTTCTGGTGTGCATGCACTGGGTTCCATGCTAGGTTCCTCCCACTACTACCTCTGCTCCAGGACTGGCCCTAACTAATGATTATTACCTCATTTTACGAATAAGGAATCATGGATCCCACAGCTAAGACCTGGCTGAGCTGGGATTTGAGTCTGGGCCTGCTTGACTCCAAATCTGTTGCTCCCAAGTCCTCTCTGGAGTTTGGTGGTGGTGGGGCAGTGGGGGGGGGGGGGGCATCGTCTTTACTGGTTTAATCCTAAAATAGCACCACCTGTGATTTACCCCATCATTCCCTTTGCACTTTAAGGCATGAACTTTATCAAACCTAGAGATGTAGAGAAGCTAAAAACCAGACAAACACGATGCCATGTGGTGACGAAGTGCGGTGGGGACTCAGAGAGAACCTGGGCCAGACTGAACGGAGGCTTTTAGAGGTTTCTTGAAGGATGGAACATCTCAGCTGGAACAAAGATTGAGTAAGGACTGCCCGAGTGAAGAACATGGACAATATTTAGGCAGAGATGAGTCTGTGTAAGGGTCTGCAGGTGTCAAGGGACACTAGGCCTCTCCAGGGACACGCTAGTGATTTGGTAGGGGTGGACCCCCGGGAATGATAGGAGATGTGGCTGGTGGAGGTAACAGGGACTTATCTGCCCTTCTAAAGAATTTCAACTTTATTATGACAAAGCAATAGGAAGCCACCGAAGGGCTTCAAACAGGAGGAGGATGAGGTCTGATTGAGTGTCTGAGTTGAGCCCCGCTCTCCTGACATTCCAGGCAGCACATGGAGCCCTGATGCTTGATCCTGAATGTGACCTTAGGCAAGTCACTTCCTCTCTTGAGACTCAGTTTCCTCATCTATAAACATGGAAGAGGTTGGCCAGATGGCCGCTGGGCTCCTTTCTAGCTTTCACATTCTAAGGAGGAAAAAAAAAATGACCCCTCCAGGGGAGACCATGTGGTTAGCAGATCTCTTTCTGGCTCTCTGATCCCTCTAGATGCAGAACCAGGAACCAAGATATCAGTTATATGCAAGAGTTTGGAGTCCAGGAGAAAGGTCGGACTGAGGAGAAAAATTGGGGAGCCCTTGGTATAGATGATATTTGAGGCCATGGGACTGGATGAGAAGACTTAGGCAGTGAGTGTTGTCCCTTCACCCTCATTCCGAAGTAGGGTAACGAGACCCTTCCTAGTAGGACTGCTATGGGAATAGGATGGGGCGGTGCTGGGGTGGAAGTCACCAGATCTGTGGCCACATCCAGTGGGAGCATGCCAGGCAGGGAAACAGAAAGCTCCTGGAGGTCGAGAGCAAGGGAACCACCAGAGTGTAGCTGGAGCAGGGGGAACACAAGGCAAGCAGGGCCCGGGTTTGCCTTGACAGGGTTGGGATGTCCAGACCCCCCTCTAGCTGGGCACAGGCTGAATGGTGTACTCATTGGTAAGACAGCCTGGATTAAAGGGTCAGGGTCCAAAGGGCACCTGGGGATCTGATCTCTGCAGAGAGTGACCCTGCTGTCCGTGGGGGTGGGGTTAGGCTGTACCATTAATAATCTATCTGCAATCTTCCCTTCCCAAGGGCTCTGCCGCAGCCCATAGTCACCTTTCCTTCCTGACCTCCCCGACACCATCTGGAGGAGCGAAATATCAGGTGAGGCACCTAACACTCACCATCCCATTTCAGCCCCACAACATCCCCGTGAGGAAGGGTCTCTCATTACCCCACTTCGGAGAACAGGGGTAAAGTGACAACACTCACACCTAGGTCCCGTGGCTTTACATATCACGTACTTACCCCAATTTCTCACTGTCATCAGACCTCCCTTCTGAACCTCAAGTTTGTTTATTCAGTTGCCTTCTAAGAAGTCCCAGCTGGATGTCCAACAGGGCCCAGGAACAAAATATACCTAACCTAGAACTCCTGATTGTCACTACCCCGACCTGGGTCACCCACCTCTTCCCCAACCATTTCAGCCAATGGCAAGTCAGTCCTTCCAGGTGTTCAGCTAAATTGTGCAGGTGTTACCCCTGGTCCCTCTGTGGCCCTCATACCCCATATCCAATCAACCTTCCTCTCCTTGCCAAGGGGTGTAGTCACAGAGGGAGGAGGGGGCAGTCTTCCCGGAAGACAGGGAAGGGGTAGCTATGAAGGGCTATTTCTCTTCCTCCAGGGCTACAAAAAAACTGATCTCCAACGAAGAAGAAAGGCACAATGGGGCAGGGGTGTCCATACCTCTGCCCAGTCCTCTCTCCAGGGGATATCTGCCCAGGGACCTTGGGCAGCAGAACCTGAATGGAGGGACCCTGGAAAGAGGGAGAACCAGAGAAATCCAGAACTAAATAGAGAAAAGTTTTCTGCATAAGTATATACTCAAGGGAGAGGTAGCCCAGGGCGATGGCACGACCATCGGCCCTTGACTGGATATGCACAGGCCCCCGCCCCCTGCCCCTTGCCCTGACCTGGTGCTGCATGCGCCCACTCCTGTGCCCACCTGCACCAGGCCTTGAGCACCATGGGCTTTGTGACCCCACCTGGCTGGTCATGGAGTGACCCTGTAGATTCCATGATTCTACATGCGATAAAAGGCCTTTGGCTGGGTGGAGACCCTGAGCTCTCTGTCCTCTTGGTGGGAGAGGGTGCCTCTGTCTCCTCAAGGCTCAAAATGGCAGACGGCCTGCTTTCTTCTCCCTGGGGAGCAGTAGTGCACACACGCAGAGCTGGGGAAAGGCTTTAGCTTAGAAGCTAGGATGCCCAGGTTTGGGTCTCGCGGCTGTCTCTCACTTGCCGTTTGACTTTAGACCAGTTACTTGCCATCTCAGATTCCCTAACCTTAAAGTGAGAGGTGTAGATCAGATGATCTCTACCATTCCTCCTGGACAGCGACTGTGTGTTATTTGTTGTTTCCCATGGTCCCTGAATTGAGTGGGGGGGGGGGGCATACATTCGGTTTAGAGTGATTGTCTCTACTGTAATGTATTCCTGTTGGGGAGTGTGTGTGTGTGTGTGTGTGTGTGTGTGTGTGTGTGTGTGTGATTTGAACCAGATGTTCTCATTCCGTGTGCAAAGTTATAAATGGCCCCCATTGTCCTGCAGCTGGGGACACAGAGCAGAGATTTCACACAGATGCCAAATGTGTCTTAAGGTTCAGTTAAACCCCAAGCTCAGGGGACCAAACCACAACCCTCTTGGCCAAAGTCAAGCTTACCCCAAGTTGTACTTCCCGAAAACTTCCCTGGGACCTCTGAGCTTTGAGGTCCCAGCATTGTGGATCTGCCCCAAACCCCTCAAGGTCAAAGCCTGGGGGAGTGAAGAGGAGTAGTACAGGGTCAGGGGGGACTTCAGCGAGGCCCCAATTGTGCAGACAGCATCTGCTGCTGGTGGGTGCGGTGGGAGGGGACGGGTCTTCAGAGCTTTTGATGGAAGCCATCTGAAAAACAGTGCCCTTCACAGTTTCAGCTGCATCTGGCATTGCCCCTATCAGGGGGCGCAGTAAAGTTTGCTGCCATGGGCAAAGGGGGCCACAGCTCAGCGGGAAACTCCTGAGAAACAAACAGAAAGCCTCCCAGATTTGTCTGAAAATGAGGTCCAGAGACGTTACATAGCTTGCCCATGGTCACACAGCTGGTCAGGGGGTCAGCTGAGCAGCAGTCAGAACCCTCTTCATGCAGAGGCTGAGCTTGTCCTACAATACTATGGACCAGCATCTTGTTAGGGCTCTGACTTGCCAGAGGACTTGGGGCCCATTACCTGAGATGGCTCAGTTTTGTACCTGGGCAGGGTCAGGGATGTCCTCGGAACCCAGGCAGAAGAGGGGCGCCTGGGCGGCACAGTCATTAAGCGTCTGCCTTCAGCTCAGGGCGTGATCCCAGCATTCTGGGATCAAGCCCCACATCAGGCTCTTCTGCTGGGAGCCTGCTTCTTCCTCTCCCACTCCCCCTGCTTGTGTTCCCTCTCTTGCTGGCTGTCTCTGTCAAAAAAATAAATAAAATCTTTAAAAAAAAAAAAAAAAGAACCCAGGCAGAAGAATCCCAGGAGCAGGGGAAGGGCTCCCAGTATAACAGGGCATGAACCGGACAAAGGGTCAGGGAGGGGATGGGTCCTATTGGTGAAATGGGGGTCTTGCCTGGAGGGACACACTGGGAGGCCAGGCTGTCCACCTTACTTCCCTCTCTCCCCCCCGAGGCCATGGGTCTCTCTACGGCCCCTGCCTTCCAGTCTGATCACACCAACCCCTGGTTTGCATCAGGAAGTTCCTGGCTGCTGTGGGGAGCCTCTCCTAGAGACTTACCTCTCCTAATCACAGACAGCTTTCCAGCTTACCAAGTTTTTCGATCATTTTAAAAATTTTGATCTCCCCGTGCCTCCTTGAGATGCACAGGAAAGGCATTGTCATCCCAATCTCACAGCTGCGGGGAAGGGACCTGTGGAGTGTAGCCCAGCTCCCTTACTCTCTAGAGGCAGAGGATGAAGCCCCCAGAAAGGAGGAGCCACCTGCCCAAGGCCACACAGGTAATGAAGAGCAGACAAGAAACGAGCTCTTCCGGCTTATGGGTGGCATTCTTGCTGATACACTCTCTGACCCCGGGGGAGAGGGGGAGGAGAGACCCCTAGGGTCCCCCACCCCCCAGAAGATGCCATTTAAAATGAATCTCCTTCACAGTATTTCTCCCAACATCTGTCTATCCCTTGTGAAAATCAGGTAAACAGGAGGCAAGAAAAAAGATTGTGCCATGATTCTGACCCTGCTTCCTCCGCTGGGATGTGTGATGGGAGAAGGCTGCTGGGGAGGGAGGGAGGGAGGGAGAGAGGGAGGGAGGGAGGGAGGGAGGTGAGGGATGTGATGGCAACCAGCCTCTGTTCCCATGGTGCCCTGCGGCCACGTGGTTGGGGGTGGTTGACCCATGTCCTTCTCCTTTCCATCCCCTTCTCTGGCCCCTGCCTGTGGTTATTGATGACCACACTACTCTGTGGCCTACAAGAACCCTCTTCAGCAAGGATCCATTTAATCACAAAGGGAGGGCAGAAAAAGCGGACTCAGACATTTTTTAATAACTAGCAGCCACAAAGAGGACTGAAACAAATTGAGTTTTATCAGCAAATTCCTCCATTACCCAGAAAGTGTCATTATCCTGCATCCCCCACTCCTTGAGCTTTCTGCTTAATAGAGTATTGACTGAAACACACACGTTTCCAAAGCCTGGTCTCAGAGGAGCAGAAGGGGGAAAGCCCAACTAATTCAGAACTACAAGAGACCTTGCTGAAGTTTTACCCTCTCTGATAGATTTTGGAGGGTGGCTGGAAAAAAAAAATGAATCAAGTGACAGGCTGAGATCCAACTTGAGGCAGAAGTTTTGTGGACAAGCTGTATAAACGCCAAGTGTCTAAGGCTTTATCACGAAGACCCAGCAGAATCTTCACACCAGCTCAAATGATCCCATGGTGTGCCCCAGACCTGGATACCATCTAGGGGCTCGGTTCCTTGTCCTTGCTGTCCGATCCAATTGAGAAACGTCTCTTCCTCTTTGTAATTTGACATCTTTAATAACATACTCTCTTCCTTTCTCTCTCCCCTGTCCCTCACCCCAAGAATGAGCCATACTGTGAATGGACTTCATAAGCAACTCATCATAGCAACACCCTACCAGAGACCCCGCCCTTTGGAGTAAGTAGGCAACCATCTTGAGCTCAATTTTCTTCCCCAACATGATCCTGATCATTCACTGTCTCCCTATTACCTTTAGGAAAAAGCTTACACTTCTTTGCGTGTGTCTCAGGTCCTCCAAATTGGGACCTGGGTTATCTTTCCAGCTTCGTCTTCAACAAGTCCATGTCATCTATCATCTGCCCCAGCCAGGCTACCTTGGCTTTGGACTTGGCTACCTTTCTACCAGTTTATTCAAATTCTTATTCAAATTCTTCTCAAAACCTATGAGGACCAGAGAAAAAGATACACAGTGAAATCTTCTCTTTCCATCCCCCAGCCACTATGATTTTTCCCTGCCCTGCCTGCCACACTGATGCTCTGGGGCATTTTTTCACCCTTATGTATTACAAGTGTCACCAATTTATTTTTTTTAAAGATTTTATTTATTTCAGAGAGAAAGAGAGAGTGCACCCATGAGCAGGGGGGAGGGGCAGAGGGAGAGGGAGAAGCAGACTCCCCACGGAACAGGGAGCCCAACATGGGGCTCGATCCCAGGACCCCAAGATCATGACCTCAGCTGAAGGTAGATGCTTCACTGACTGAGCCACCCAGGCGCCCCCAAGTGTGACCAATTTAATCCATTATCTGCATATATCCTTTTTCTTCAACCATATAATACGAATAATGAATTTTCCGAGTGAAAGAATGAGTGAATTTACAATTAGCCCTTCACAAATGCTGCACGGCAAGGCAGAAACAAAATGATTTGTTCGAGGGGTCTGCAGGTTAATAGTCCATACTCGGAAAGGCAACTGTCGTAACAATCTATTCGTAGCCTAAAGGTTGGCTCATGCAACCGGCCAGCTTCATTAGGATTGTTAGCACATCAAAGCTGTGTTTATTGAACCTGGAAAAATGTCAAATCGTGCTTGGATTCTTCAGACTTCTCCAGAGCTAGGTGATAACATCTGCTTTCTTTTCAAGAGAAAAAGTTTCCTTTCCCTGAACACACAATATCTTTGTTCCTTCTGTTGACTAAGATGTCAAGCTGCCTTGAGTTATTTAAAGAGACAGAAAATGTCTTTGTTCCTCAGTGATAGTCCCCTTGGATTCCTTTCACTGACAATAAACAGCTTCACCATTATAAGAAGTCTTTGCTTGCTTTTAAAAGGCACCAGTCTATCCATCTACATTCCTTTTCCTGGTTGCTATCTCTACGTGGAATTGCTCTGGCCTTCCTTAAAGTCATTTCGGTGGATATCACAATTCTTTGATGTTGATTATGGAAAGACCCCAAGCTTTATGTCCCTTTCCCTGGGGGAATAAAACCACCCACCTCCTCTTTTTTTTTAAGGGCTAATAACTCCGTTTTGCAAACATGCCATTTAAACCCCAGCAGTTGGAACCAAAGGATGTGGCTGCTTTACTGAAATCAGATAAAGGGGGTGGCCGCCCTGGTTACCAAAGAGACAAAAGCACACTTTCCAAGATAATGGGGGCCACATCTGGGGACCTCGGACCTTCCCCTCTTCCCCTTTGCAGAGGCCTTTTGCTTTCTGTTCAAACAGGAATAGAAGAATTTCTGCTGCTGACTTCTGACTTTGGGGAGCCTCGGTGGGGAAGCAGAGGGGAGGGAGGACTCATCTAAGACATGTCTGGTCTGGTGGGTCGGGCACTGGACTGGGGGCCTGCAGGCCCAGGCTTGCACCCTGACTCATGAGCCGATTACCTCCTCTTGGGCCTCAGTTTCCCCAGCTATAAAATGAGGGAGGTTGTTTCATTGTTTTGGTGCGGTCTCCCTGGAAACTGACGTTGAGTCAAATGTAAGTAATTCATCCGGGAGGTGATCCCTGGAAACCCAGGTCAAGGGGTGTGGAAGGGAGGCGGAGAGGGAAGGAAGCCGATGTACTGTGTGTTGTTGAGCACGTGATCACCGTGGGTAACTGGGGGTCAATCCCGTTGGGGTCTGGGGGAGCCCGAGTTAGAGCACACCTCTGCGTTCTCCTGCCCAAGTGGTGAGGACGCTGGCAATTTATCCACCACATCCTGACCCCTCACCCACAGAGGGCTGTTTCCAGGGGCATGAGCTCTCTTGGGCACTTAGGGCTTTGCCCCACACTTTCCTACCATGCCTGTAGGTATGGAAGGAAGCAGCCTCCCTTGTGCGGGTGAGTGCTGGGGAGGGTATTGACAGAATCTGCTGTGATGATTGATCTTTACATCTCCTCCAGCCCTGCAGTGTTGTGAGTATACACCGGGGCAACGTAGGTGGATTTAGGGCCTTGGTATGATACGCAGAGAAAAAGGACTACACCTTCTGCATCAATGACAAGCCTCCGATCCTTTCTCCAGATTCTAGACCTCTAGACTGTTCCCAGAGGCTGATACCAGAGTTCATCTCTCACTATTCAGAATGGCCAGTTCAACCACTGGCCAGAGGAGAAGGTGATGTCCTTATAGACTCCATCTTACCTTCCTTTTCCAATGAGTCCGGGATACTGACCCACCCTCCCCACCCTAGCTTCTGAAGGTTTTCATAGTCTAGTTCCAAGATACCTTATTTTCTTTGGTTTTCCAACAGAAATCCTCACCGCTGCCAGGCTCTCTCCCTCCCCACTTCTGCATAGGCCATTCCTGTAGATTCCCCTAGAGTGTCTTTCATCTAACCCATCTGTTAGAACTCAGGGCCCAATCCAAATTTCACCTCCTCCAGGAAGCGCTCCATGGCCATCCTAAGGTTAGAAATACCCCTCTTCTCTGAGGATCTCCTGCCTGTGACATGCATCTAACCCTATCACACAAGACTGGCATCTCTCAGACAGACCCACCCTCCCTCAAGTGCAGGGTGGTATTCTCTCTACCACTTGGCTACTTATCTTCCAGTGCCTAGGAAGTGTTCTAGACCTAGGAAGTGCTGACATAAAGAATGGGCCAATTAATTCCATTTAGCAAGTATTTGTCAAGCATCTGAGCGCACAGACACGGGGCGAGGAGCAACAGGGAGACTCAAGGATCCGTGAGACACCATTGTGCCAAGTCCTGTATGCAGGACTTGAGAGTCAGAGCTGTCCTAGGTAACAGAAAGCCCAAATTCGTAAGGACGGCCCTTGGCAATCACCCTTCTGGATCCCTTCCATCACAGATGGGGAATCACAGAAGAGAGGTGACTTGCCTAAGGTCACACAGCTAATGAATGGCTTTACATGTAGGGATTCACCATAGAAAGCCCTAGACTGTCCTCTCATTCATGCCAGTTCGGAGACAATCTTTTTTCCCTTTGTCTTTTTTTTCTACTTTGAAGCAAAGTGAGATTTAATGGCTTGTCTCTCAGAAAAGAAGGGGCAAAGAATAAAAATATCAGTTACATAATAGTCATTTGCCTTAGTCATGCAGGCCTGCCGGAGAGCCGTTGGAACAGAAAGATGATTAAGTTAAACACTGCATATTTATTCCCCTGCGGTCACCCTAATTGGTTCTGCCACTGTAATTGATTTGACAGGTTATTTTTACTCGGAATGAGCTGGGTTCCTCTGCCGGCTTGCAGATTTGCTATTGTTCCCAAAGTCCGGGGTGGCAAGTGGCCAGATGCCCTGATGTGGGCTGGTTTCCACTTGAGAATGTGGGGGTGGGGGGAGCCCTCAGCCTAACCCGGGGGAGAACCAGACTTGTGTGCAAGTGTGAGTGTGTTTAGGGCCTGACGGGAGGGAAGAGGGTAGGGACACACACCAGAATGCTTCAAGGAATCAAATTGGGAAGGAGCTGGAAAAAAAATGTAACATGAAGTGAAACTATGTTAAGGACTTTATCTAGAGGGCAGAGGGAGTCTGGCATGGCTGAGAGCAGAGGAGCGGGGGAGAACTTCTTGCCTACGGGGCCTTCTGTGATTCTGTCTATTCCAAGAAGCCCCCTCTTCCCACTCCTGCAAACTGCTCCCCAGAGCGCAGAGGACACACAGCCGGCATTGTCTGATAGCCTGCAGCACTGGCACATCCTTCTTCACCTTTGTGCACAGTGCCCTGCCTTCCCTGTGTGTCGGCAAATGCTCGGAAACCCACAGGAGGTCTCCGGAGGTGAGAGGGGCCCTTGGGGAGCTGGCCCCCTATGGGAACACAGGCCAGCCATGGATTAGGGCTGTTTTAGTGGGTGACTTTGGATCTCCTCCAAGCTTTGAAGCTCAGAGTCCTAACCATCTGTCCACACAGGGTACGCTGGTCTGTCCCACCCTGTCACCAGGTTGCGACAAGTGTCACCACAAGTCATAATTACTGAGCGTGTACAACAGGCCGAGTCCCAGACTAAGTGTTCCCCGTGCACGCTCATATGTCATCTTCACAAGGTGATGGAGAAGGTGCTATTATTCCTCTTTGTCCTTTCAGGTGAGGAAGCTGGGTTCAGAGAAGTTAGCCAATGCTTCTGTGGGCACACAGCTCGCAAGCAGTGGAATCTGGGTAGGCCGACCCCAGCCCTTGGCTCTTAACACTGTATTACTCCATTCAGTATTCTGTGCCAGAAAAAAATATATATTTGTAACTGCTGAATTTACAGCTCCTGGGGGGCATAGTCATATGAGAATGTGACCATATCCAGAGTAGTGTGGTGCTGTGGAAAGAGCAAGGGACATCTTCTCACTTCTGGGGCAGCCCCCCTTCCCATCTGTAAAATGGGAATAACAACGTCCATCTCCCGCAGTTGTCCTCAGGAGTGCAAGGCAGCCCAAAGAAAGGGCTTACTACAGGGCCTAGTATACAGGAAGTGCCCAATAAACGGCAGCTCCTTTCCTCCCGTGTACTTAACCAGAAAGCTGGGCCAATAGAACATCCACTTCCCCCAACTCTCCTGGAGTGGGGGATTTCCTCTGGGCATGCAGCTTCAAACAAGGGCCCGGGTGTTGGACTCTCCACAGGGTGCTCGGAACCAGGCCCTCGCGGAGCTGGAGCTGCTGCCCTCCTGTCTGCCCAGCCTCCAGCACGGCCGAGGAAGTGAGGTCACAGCCTCTGACAGCAGCTTGGAAGCCGATCCTGGGGCCTTCACAGAGCAGTCCTTTTATGCTCAGCAGACGGCAGTGGGGCCCGTGTAAATTCCAGAGGCTGAGGCAACACCTTGCCGAAGAGTTTTTTTCCCATCAGCCTCCAGTGTCCAGCAAAGGCCTTCCTGGGAGTGGGAGGCCCTTCTTGGGCTTGGAGCGGGGCTGCATCACCTGGGAAGCAGCCCCTCCCGTGGTCCAGGAGAAAGAGTAGGTGCCACTAGCATGTGCCAGGCACTCTTACCCACACGCAACCATTTTATGGCTCCAGGTGGAGGCATCGTGCAGACAGAAGCCGACTCTACCTTTTTTTTCTCCTCCCTGTCCTTTTTAGACTGCTGTCTTTCTTCCCACCCGCAATACAATCTCAGGCAGGTCTTGTAGCTTATCTGGGCCCTTTTCAATCTTCAAGACAGGCTCCCTACAGCAGATAGGAAATCTAGTCTAGTTCAATACCAAAAATATCAGCTCCGATCTAATTACAGCTCTTTCCTCCCATAGCTCAGGCCTGCTACAGGCTTGACACGGGACAGTAGAGGCCACGGCCACAGCTTGGCGTTGTTGGCTCTATGTCTGCCACCGCACCGGTCACTGCTTGGGCCAGCTGCAGGGAAGACATGGGGTGCAGAAGAGGTGGGGGGCAGGAAAGGTCACCCATGACTGATAGGGAGGGTGGTGTCATTCTAGCACCCCAGCATCTTTTGCGGGATGCCCTGCTGTGGGCGGTGTGTCTCTTCCCTCTGCTACTTAGGACCCCCAGCCCTGGCTCTCTGCTGATCACCACTCTGTTAGAGTCCCTCCCCACTTCCAGATGTCATCTGCAGGGAGATCCAATAGGAGGAGACCCCATTGGGCTGCTCTTGACCGGACCACAGTGTGATGCTCCCTCCCAGACAAGCCCCTCTCTCCCAAGTCCAGCCTGTTCAACCAGCTTCCCACCTTTCGATGATGCAGACATGTGTCACCCATCACCAGGCCCTGTGTTCCCCAAAGTCTGGGGTCACGTAGCCATCTCTCCGTGTCCCCTCTCGAAGAGCCTCCTCCCTTTTCCTGCGTGTCCTGGGCACACATGACACACTTTTAACTCTCTTCAAAGAACTTCTCACAACTGTTCTCTTTCAATTCTGCTCTTTGTTACCCTGGAGGTGCTGGCAGAATGTTCCACGATCTCTTAGCTTGTCCCACACAGATGGCCCAGGCCCTTGCTTTATGATGGGTGTGTGCTTGGCACCTATTGTATTATTTCAGGACTTTGGGGTGTCAGCTGAGATAAAGACAGCAAGCACCCCATCGTAGCATCTTGTTAGGAGAGTTCCCGAACGCAATGATCATGATGGGGGCACTCCTGGGTCTGGAGGACCATATACCGGCCACCACACTAGGCAGCTTGCATGCATTATTTCCCAGCAATTCCCATCCTAACAAAAGGAGGCCCTGAGACTCAGACGTGGGGTGACCATCCCCAAAGTCACAGAGCTTAGCTGTAGTGGAGCTGGGCTTTGCACTGACACCACCCGACCCATGTCCAGACTTTATCCACCATGCAAGAGCCATTCCCATCCCCTCTGGCCAGCCCTGCCCTGCGTCCTCTCCAGCTCTTTCTCTCTGTTCACGAAGCCCGTCTTGTGCTTTCTCACCATCCAGTCTGTACTCCTCAAATGACTCAGCCCCCATCTGTATATTTAAGGTCCAGGTAGAAGCCTCCCTTCTCCGTGAAGCTGTTCGAGGTGGTTTCTCCCTCCCTGCAGAAGAAACACTTCTGAACGCCACACTGATCCTGAACGGGCCGTTTCATTCCCGTATACATCTTGTTTTGCAAGTTGTTCATGTATCACTTGCATTAAGTACACAAATCTTTTCTCGTCGTGATAAGTGTACTCTTTAATCCCCGTCCCCCACCCACCTCCTCGCTGGTAACCATCAGTTTGTTCTCTCGAGTTAAGAGTCTTTATTGATCTGTCTGTTTCCCTCTCTCTCTTTTATTTGCTTATTTGTTCTGTCTCTTACATTCCACATATGAGTAACATCATATAGCATTTGTCCCTCTCTGACTGACTGATTTCACTTTGCATTATACTCTTTAGCTCCAACCAGGTCATTGCAAGTGGAGACATTTCATTCTTTTTTATGGCCAAATAATAGTCCATTGTACATATATGAATAATGCTGTAAGAAACATAGGGGTGCGTGCATCCCTTTGAATTCGTGTTTTTGTATTTTTTTGGTAAATACCCAGCAGTGTGGTTACTGGATCATAGGGTAGCTCTATTTTTAATTTTTTGAGGAACCTCCCTACTGTTTTCCATTAAGGGCACAAATCTTAAGCATATATCTTGACGAATTTTACAAATGAATATGCCTGTGTAACCACCACTTGGATCAAAATATGGAACATTTCCAGGACCCCAGAAAGCTCCTTCATACCCCTTCACTGTCAATACGTCTCTTCAAAGTACCACGAGCCTGACCTCTGCCACATAAGTTAGTTTTTCTGGCTTTTGACCTTTGTATGAACGATCTGTAGTATCTCCAATTTTGTATCTGGCGTATTTCACCTGTAGGACTCACCTACAAGATTATTGAGTCTAGCACAGCTCGTTCTCTGCTGTTGTGTGATATTTGTGACCCTACTATAGTTTTTTTTTTTTTTAAGATTTTATTTATTTATTCGACAGAGATAGAGACAGCCACGAGAGAGGGAACACAGGCAGGGGGAGTGGGAGAGGAAGAAGCAGGCTCATAGCGGAGGAGCCTGATGTGGGGCTCGATCCCATAATGCCGGGATCACGCCCTGAGCCGAAGGCAGACGCTTAACCGCTGTGCCACCCAGGCGCCCCTGTGACCCTACTATAGTTTATCCATTCTACGATGATGGGCATTTGGTGTATTTCCAGTTTGAGGATGTTCTGACTATATAAGATTCTTGCACATGTCTTTTGATGGACCTAGGCACTCGTTTTTGTTGGGTGTATAACCAGGCATAGAATTTCTGGGGGATGTTTACACACATTCAGTAACCGATGCTGTCAAAAAATTTTCCAAGGTGGCTGCACCAACGTACATTCCCAGCAGCAATGTATGGGAGTTCTGGTCAACCCACATCCTTGGTAATACTTGGTGTTGTCAGTGTTTACAATTTTAGCCATCCCGATCAGTGTGGTATATGTTGTGTGTTAATTCACATTTTCCTGACGATTAATAATGTTGAACTTTTCCAAATGCTTTGTGGCCTCTGGTTATTCTCTTTCATATAAGGTCTGTTCAAGTTCAGTTTTTTAAAAAATTGAATCATCTTTTTCTTATGGATTTGTAGGAGTTTGTTTTATATTGTGGCTAAGATCCTTTCCTACTCTTTGTGTTGCTTTTTTTAAAAAAGATTTTATTTATTTATTTGACAGAGAGTGAGAGCGGGAACTCAAGCTGGGGGAGCGGGAGAGGGAGAAGCAGGGGGAGTGCGAGAGGGAGAAGCAGGGGGAGTGTGAGAGGGAGAAGCAGGCTTCCCACTGAGCAGGGAGCCCCATGCAGGGCTTGATCCCAGGACCCTGGGATCATGACCTGAGCCAAAGGCAGACGCTTAACGACTGAGCCACCCAGGCGCCCCTCTGTGTTGCTTCTAAATATCTCTTCATTGTGTCTTTTTACGAACAGTTCTTCATTTTAATGAAGTCCAATTGATAGTTTTTTCAATGTATCAATTTTTTCAATGTATCAATTTTTATGGTCCTTTTTGTATCTTGTTTAAGAAAGCTTGCCTTTGTCGTGAAGATGTTCTCCTATGTTTTACTCTAGAAGCTTCATAATTTTCCATGCACGTTTTCATACTCTAACTACATGTAGTAGATCACTGAACATATACAATATCGTTTTGTATATTTTTAGCTTTTATACCAATACTATATAATAACATATTAATATCCTAACATATTCTGCTACTTGCTTTTCCAACAGCGCATTTATGAGACAAATCTTGGTTGATACGCGTAGCTCTCATTCATTTCGTTTCACTGGAGCAAAGTTGATTACACTGTATACATATGACGTCGTCTGTTTACCCTTCGTCTTGTTGGCGGACGTTGAGGTTGTCTCCAGTGTTCGTCAGCACGGACCGTGCTTCGTGAATATGCATGCAGGTGCGTGCTCGTGTGCACACCTCACAGACGGGGCTGTGATGGTAGAGCTCAGCACGTACGGGAGGTGTCCGGGGCTGCTGAGGAGCGGGACTGGGGAAAGAGACGGGCTGGGTGGATGGGACGGGGGCACTGGCTAGTCCTGGCTCTGGGCCCCCGCCTGTTTCAGCCAGAGCAGATGTGCTTTCATGCGTTCTGACATGGGGTTCTGTTTCCGTCTTCACTTGAAAATTGGATTCTGCTTTTTTAAAGAAGTTTAAGAACAAGTGGCGGGATCAGGGCATTGCACACAAGGTTTTCCAGGTACCATCGGCCTGTGCCACCCGGGAGGAGATGAGGGGCTCCCCTTCAGCCCAAGCTTTGCATGGTTATTCACTCCTGGCGTGCAGGTGCCGTCTTCCTTTCTCTGGCTGGACGCTTCCCTTCTGTAGCCTCAGTGTCCAGCTCAAGAAGCTCTTGTTGATGGATTGACAAGTAACCTTTTGAATAACTTGGCACCGTTCCGCAGTTCAAAAACCACTCTCATGTCTGTCTTTCCCTTCAAACCAGGCATGGCGGAGCCTTGAGGATGACCCAGTGAGGAATGACTATCCCCACTTCACAGGGGAGAATTCAGAGGCTCAGGAAGGTGAAGAGACTTGAGGTCATGTGACTAGTGGGCGGCAGATTCGGGACCTGGACACGGGCCTTCGCCTCCCGGCATGGTGCCCACTCCACAGGTGTGTGTGGCCTGAAAACATGGCCTAAAGCCAGACATGAATTAATAACTAACCTGTGCATTGCTCTCTGCAGTTTCCAAGGTACTTTCCCTTACATGGTCTCTCAATCTTCTCAACCATTCTGTGGGGCGTGCTGTTATTTTTTTTTTTTTAAGATTTTATTTATTTTTGAAAGAGAGAGAGAGAGGGGGTTGGGGGAAGGACAGAGGGAGAGGGACAAGCAGACCCCCTGATGAGCACGGAGCCCAACGTGGGGCTCAGTCCCACGACCCTGAGATCATGGCCTGAGCCGAAATCAAGAGTTGGACACCCAACCGACTGTGCTACTCAGGAGCCCCCAGATGCTGTTGTTATTACCCCCAACCCGCCCTTTCCCAGGAGGGGGAAACTCAGGCACAGAGGATGGAAGTGCCTTACCCGAGGCCACACAACTGTGGAGTGACAGAGCTGACTCAGTATCCAACTCCCAGCCTTCCTGTCCACCATCCTCTGCTCCTTCCCCCACCTTCCCTCCCTATGGCAGGACCCAGAGGTGTCTGGGGGCAGGCGGGCTGCTCAGGAGCCCTCCAAGGCCACTCCAGCAGCCTGAGGGCCCGGCCCTCCCAGGCAGGCCCAGGAAACAGGGTTGGCTCTGTAGTGCTGAGCAGTCCCTCCCATGAGGCCTGGGGTTGTTTTTCTTATCTAAATAAACTCTGCACAAACATGGCCACATTACTCATGAGTAAGTTATTTGCCATAGCATAGCCCAGAGATGGGGAAATTAGTTCACACTGGAGCTGTGTCTTAACCTGGTAAGATGAATGGGGAGGTGGAGTTGAAGACCCCGGTCAAGGAAATCCAAAACCTGTTTTTCTTGGCACCCTACCCTCCATCTCCGGTCCTGGGGGGAGATTTTACCCCTGGGCGATGGGTCCCTCTGGAGCACAGGGACAACTCAGCTGTGCCTGGGGAGGAGGGAGAGGGAGCTGCAGGGATTGGGTCTCCCTCCTCCGTGGCCTCTGTCGTTGCCCTCTGGCCCTTCTGAAGAAAGAGGAAGACATACTCGTGGAGGAGGGGAGCTCTGCTTTGGTCTCTAGCTTTTTATAAAACCAGTGCTGGAATCAATCCCTGATGCTTTTCCCTATGTTTACCTGGATGTGTTCAACTTCTGGAGTCTTGGACCTTTCATTGGAGGCCCCAGGGTCCGGGGAGGGACTTACGGAGCTGACGTGTCAATGAGGGTGTACATCACTCAGCTCGGTGGCTGGCACAGTGTGCTCACCATCGCTGTGAAGGGGGCACGTAATCGGGTGGGCGGGGACAAGAGAGAAGGTGCTGAAGCCGGTTACCTTGGCCGCCACCACGCAGCTTTCCAAAGGCTTTCCCACCTACTCCCTTGGGTGTGTTTATTACCTCATGGTGTAAGTGCGTGTGTGACTCTCGGGGAAGCTCTAGGATGCTCTTGTCAATCTTAAGCCACAGAAAGCGACGGTTTGTTTTGGGAAAGGACTCTTGAATGTAGGATCTCCGTGGAAATCCTGGCAGAGCTGGGGAAGAAACCTTAGTCCCTGACTCCTGGGTCAGCAGATTCTGGGTTTAGCAGAATGTTGCTAGGACGCCTCCTCTAGCCCCTGGACAGGATGGTGTTGGTCCCGAGGAACATGGGCACTGTGTATGGCTTCTGTCCAAGGCTCTGGAACTGCAGTGCCCGGGCAGTGTGGTCACGGGGATCCCTCACTTCTCTTACCCACTTTAGACTAACAGAGTGGGGCTTGGAGAGGTTGTGGTCATTGCACTGTGTGGGCCTTGCCCTGGAGAACGTGTCTGGTCATGTCTGCGCTCCCACAGGGACTGTCACTAGGACGGGGCTGGGATAAGGCCCTGGGATGCCCTGGAGAGATCCAGGTTTCTTGTATGAATGCAAACAAAAACAGTGCTAACTGTTCAGTTCTAACTTTGAATAAGTGCCACCCATCCATGTGTGCTGAATTCAAAATAGACTCCTTCTAGAGATTCTGACTGCAGAGTGCTGGGTGGATGTGAGGAAGCTGAAATTTCTCCTTGGGCTGGGAGCAGGTTGGGGGGGGGGGTGCGGGTGGCTTTGCTGGTGGCCAAAGCAGGTACTGGCTCTTCCTCCTGGGTCGCCCAGTCTGCCAAGGGGCCTCGTGCATAGTGGGCGCTCAGCCCCCATCTTTTAGATTGGACGAGGTGTGACCACTCCCTGAAAGAGGACTGAAGCCAAACAGTACTGTGTTGGGCTGTGGGCAGAATCTGTGCCCCCCCAGCCCCCCAGCACGGCCACACCCACACATCCACATGTGCAAATGGGCTCTGCAGACTTGCTTAGCTCCAGTTCGAAGGGACAGCACAATAAAAACACGCCGTCCCCTTTCGTAATGCGTGTCTGTGTTTGGGGTGTCCTCCTCCGGCCTGGCGAGGACTGATTCCTGATGTGAGCTGACCCCCGTGGACGAGTTTCCCACAGATGGGTCAGCTCCTAGCCCTGAACTGAAGCTGGAATGCGGGGCCGGGAACCCCAGCTTCACAGAGGATGGGGTTCCACAAAGGGACCCTATGTGGGATCTCTTGACGCAACCCCAATCGATGCGTTGTCTGCATAACACATTCCTACAAACAACGGTCCCAGCTCTGCTTAAAAATAACAACAGGGGCACAAATACGCTTAGCGAATGTGTAACGCACGCCCAAACCACAGAAAGTGGGGTTTGAATTTGAAGGGGAGCGTCGAATTGTGTGCGTTCCAGACATTAGGCTAAGGTAATGTGGCCTCCCTTGAAAAAAAAATCAAAGGAGATGTGGGAGGGGACGATGCAAACAGGGGTCCACGCTGTGGGGAGCTCAAGGGCACCCCGCCCAGCTAAGCTTCGAGGACGGAGAGTGTCTCTTTGCTAGTGTGTGTACATTCATTTTTCATTCATTATTCAAATACTTCTTGAGAGACTACTTTGCACCAGGCACTGTCCCGGACACTTGGTGACACGTCTATTAATTACACAGATGAGTTCCCACTTTGTCTATTCAGGTCACGGGGAACAGAGCTCTTACTTCCTGGCTCCCAAATTAAACTGCATGCTACCCAAGCGCAGGGAGCCAGCTTCTTCTCTTGGGGCATTTCTTCTACCAAAGCGCCCTGAACAAGTGTGCCCACAATTACACTCAGACAACAGGCCCGATGTACTCACAAAAGAAAGTGGACTCGTGTGTCTTGACACCTTGGTGCGTGCTGGACTTCCTCTCCTGCCACCACCTCCTCTCTTAGCTTCTCTCCCGGGCCTCCTGGGTGGCCTTGGCAGGTTCAGGCCCTGAGAAGAGGTTGTGATGAAAGCTGACAAGAACACGAGGCGTTACTCTCCCACAGTCACTTGCATCCAGTGAGGGGATTCCCAAAGACCAGAGGAATGTGTCTACGGCGGAATTAGAAGGTCAGATCTAAGAGACTCAAAGGCAAACAGGCTTCGGCTAGAAGAATGACAGATCCGAGGCAGAGTGTAAAGAAGGATCCCCAGGCAGGAAAGAACTCAGTAATCCACTGGCCGTGTCTGCCGTGGGGTGTGCAAAGGAGGGTGCTTGAGTCGTGTCTTCAGGGTACCCAAGGCCACTCCGATCCCTTCCTTTCACAGACGAGGACGTTGAAGCTGCAGGTGTGACCAGCCTGCAGGTAGGGAGCAGGTCGGCCCACTGATAGAGCCAGACATCCCCACGCACCAGCACTATGTTTCTTTTGGTTCCTGACATTTCCTAGTCATTATTTGAGGACAGTAAAATATAGGGCAACTAGAGCTGGAGCCATGCCAGAAACAGCAGGACTGTGGTTCCGGTGCCTGGCTTTTAGCAACTGACACCTCAAACCAATCTTCACGTAGATTCTTGCACGCATACCCTGAAGGAAAGGCTCTCTGGTGGCCCCTAGCCCATCGGCCGGATGAGCACTGGGTTGGGAGCCTGCCCTGTAAGTCAGGAGGCCACATTTTAGTTACGAGACCTTCAGCACATCACTTAATCCTTCTGGGCCTTCTAGTTTTCTAATTATTAATGAACTCATCTGCCAAACATTTATTAGGCACCTTCAGTGTGCTCGGGCACAGGTGCTGGGGATAGAAAAGCAAGACAAGGTCCCTGACGTTAAGGGGTTTAAAATCCAGTGTGATGGATCAGTTAAATAAATAAATGGACTCACGGGTTCCAGGTATTTGCACGGAGGTCTGAACAGGGTTGAGTGGGGACTCAGTTCTACCCTGGGAGTCAGGGGAGTAAAGGCTTCATGAAGGGCTTGAACCTGGTCAAGGTTGAGGTCAAGGAGGAGGAGGAGGAGGTGTTCATCTAGTTGAAGAGGTGGGGTGTGGAGATGGAAGGAATGGAACTTGGCCCCGAAGGCAAGAAGGAGTGGCCTGAGCAGAGGGCTGGTGGCATGGACAAATGGGGAATATTTGTGATTCCTGGAGAGAGGACGTGATGTAGGGCACAGGGAGAGGGACAGAGGCTGCCATGCACCAGGTCACATCACTCCACAGAAAGGACTGCGGACTCTATTGTCTAGACCTGTGTTCTCCAACAGGGCAGCCACTGGCCGCATGTGGCTATTGGACACTTGAAATGTGGCCAGTCCAGATTGAGATGGAAGTATAAAATTTCATGGACTTTGTATGAAAAAGAACATAAAATAGAGATCATTTTTATATTGATTACATGTTGAAATGATAACATCCTGGATATGTTAGATGAAATGAAATACATTATCTAACTTGACCTGTTCCTTTTTCCTTTTTTTGAACACAGCCTCAGGACAGTGTGAATTCCTTGTCACTCTCATGTATCAGTGGACAGTCCTGTCGTAGACACTAGCAGGTCACTGAAGCACCTTTTAGAAGCAGGGAGGTGCAGGTCAGATTTGTGTCGTAGAAAGCTCACTTCGGCAGCAAGTGGAGAATGGAGGCCGCGAGGACATTATTGTAATGATCGGTGGGGAGCAGCGAGAGGCCCCTGAATTGAGATGGGGGCCAGGTGATAGGGAGGCTGGCTCAACAGGGTTTGGTGACAGACTGCACGTGAGCCTGAGAGAAGGCAGGAGTCTCTGGGGTGGTAAACAGGTGTTTAGCCGTTGGAGGACCCTAGGCAGTTCACGTAATTTGTCTCTGCCATGGGCCACTTGTTCTGTAAAATGAAGATGCTGGGCTATTCTGTCTCTGTAGTTCCTTCTCCCACGACGATTTAGATTTCATTCCCTCTCCTGTAGGCACTGGCAATGCCCCTGGAGGACAGAGGACTGAGAAGGACGTTCACGGAGGTGCTGATGCGTTCACTGACTTGAGATGACTGTGCATCTCTAAACGCCCGGGGGACAGTTTGAGACAGAGTCACTTAGATTTGGGAGTTAGTGCTTTAAGGTTAGGGAAGACTCCAGGGTGAGTACGATCACCCAGGGAGGGGAGGTAAAAGGAAAGAGGCAAGCATCTGGCTCTGGGGAACATAAACCCCTATGAGAGAGCAGGGGAAGAAGTCTGAAAAGCGTGTCTTTATACCACGTGCCAACGATGACAGCGGTGATACCTTAACCTTTGCAGACAGCCCTCTGCTCTGTGCCCAGAGGTCTTTCTTTCAGCAGAGACCCCCTTTCATTGGTTGATTTCAGAAGAAAACAAAAGAAGTCACCCCTAAAACAAGGCATGGTCCCCTTGAATGGAGCTACTCACATTGAGTGAGACAGTAAGAAGGGAATCTGTCCAGGAGTGATCTCACTTCATAAAGCTGGTGTGGTGAGGATAAGCCAGTCCAGCAGCTTTGCAGGGGCCCTTCGGTAATAGCATCCAAAGCAGTAGTGCTCCTTCTAGGGACTTAGTCTAAGAAAATAATCAGAGATGTGTATAAGGCACATGCCCCCAAATGTTTAAAGCTGCACTTTCCTTAACACTAAATAAAACTCGGAGCAACCTAGACACCCAATCATGGGAAACTGGTGTGATAAATTATGATAGATCCGGGTGACAGAAGGCTCCTGTAGTCACTCAAAAGAACGTAGTCAGTGTGTATTTATTGACATAGAGAGATGTTCACAATATATTCAATGGAAAAGCAGGTGACTGTAGGAAGGTTGTTTCTAGTTAGTGGTTGTGGTTTGTTTTCAGGACTGTCTAGCAGGGTGCCTGGACTGTCTAAGGGAGCCCACTCACTGACGCCCCCTGGCCATGCCTCAGCGTCCTCTTCTGGAAAGGGGATGATAATCACACCAAGGACAGGCTGTTGTAAAACCTATCTGAGTTAATGTGATCCATGTAAAGTGTTTAGAACAGGGCCTAGCACTTATAAGACCTCAATCTGTGTTAGCCTTTATTGCTGTCTTTTTTTTTTCTTTCTCAACGATTTTATTTATTTGAGAGAAAGAGAAAGCAGGAGTAGGGGCAGAGGCAGAAGCAGAAGCAGACTCCCCGCCGAGCAGGGAGCCCAATGCAGGACTCTATCCCAGGACCCCGGGATCATGACCTGAGCCGAAGGCTTAAAAGACTGAGCCGCCCAGGCACTCCCTTAATTGCTATCTTTAAAAACATCTTTATTGAGATACAATTCGCATATCCTACAACTTACCCATTTCAAACTGAACAATTCATGGGTATTTAGTATATTCAAAGAGTTGTATAACCATCACCTCCGTTGAGTTTAGAACATTTCATTCCTAGAAGGAAACTCTGCACCCCTCCCCACCGCTCCCCGGGACAACCAGTAATCCACTTTCATCCACTTTCTGTCTCTGTGGATCGGCCTAATCTGGGCATTCCATAGAAAGGGATTTATACAACATGTGGTCTTTTGTAACTCGTTCTTTCACTTAGCATTATGTTTTCAAACTCATCCATGCCCTAGCGTGAATCAGAACTTCATTGCTTTCTTATGGCAGGCAGCCTTCCATACTGATGTCATTACAAAGTTTGAAAATTTTCCCTACCATGCAAACATTTGATTTCTGTAACAAAGCACACTACCGAACTCATCCATCCCTCCTTTCGGTTAGGTTGAGTCTCTTGGAAGAGGGACAGCTTTTCCTTGTTTCTTTAATGTCTATTTCATTCCTTCAAAGTCTGAGTCAGCCACAGAATGTTTGTTTTCAGAAGCTGAGTCGTATATAAGGTGCAGAGTGCTCTAGGTGTGCGTTTTGAGAGGGAAGGACTCTGCTTCTCCTTTCACATCCCCACGGCCTGACTATAAAGCAGCACAGACGCACAGACCCTGGTGCGTGTGCAGCTGTCTCAGACCTGACGGTCCAAAGACCCACTGCCTGGTTCCCTTCCACTTTCTAGAACTTACAGTACTCACACTGGAGACACCCGACTCCCCTGTCGTCCTACACGTTGTTTTCTCTCTCTCTTTTAAATCTTTTTAAAAATTTAGGTATAACTTTGATGTGGTATATGCTATTCATTTTAAATATAAAAATAGCATGCCACTATATTAAAAATAATTTGAAGGCATACCATCTCACTGCCTTTATGCAACTATGTTTTCATTTTGGCACACTCTTTGGCGGCTGTCCGTGTGTGCGCGTGTGCTCTTTAAAAATAAATGCAATTATAATGAACCAACAATTTTCCAACTACTAGTTTTTAGGTTCACATTGTAAACTGAACCCTGGACTGAGGGAGATCTTGGGCTGAAGCCAAGGCTGTGTTTGTGACTCTTATTATCCCAGAAAATAGGAAAGGGAAAACACGACGGCCTCTACAAGCATACATACATACAAGATGCAAACGCAAAAACACATGGACCCAGGGAGGAAACTCACAAGACATATACCTGTTTCACTTAACATGTGTAAGGCTGGACTCTGTGAAATAATGTGATCCAAACAAGACAGATCTCAGAGGACGGGCAACACAGACATCACACACACACACACAAACACACACACACACACACACACACACACACACACACACCCTACCAGGATTCTCTCCTGGCCCCCAGCTCCCGCAATTTCTGAATGCTGGGAAGGAACTCTTGCAGAACTCAAAAGAGCTCTGTGAACCCTGCCCTGGGCTCCAGCCAGCTGCCTGCAGGCCCTTCCTGTCCTCCCTTACAGTACTGGCCCCACACCTGTGTGCGCATAGTAGCAGATGACCGTTCCTAGCCCTAGGTCCAGTGTCCTGACCCAAATTTCCCCACATCAGACCTGGTTCCTCCCAGTACCTTCCTTGGCCAGAGCCTGCACCCGCTCCTTTAGCCACCGGTTCTGCTCCCAGGGGCACTCTGTCATCGGCACCAGGAAACCCACGGTGGGTTCCAGGGACAGAGGGGCTGTGCTGGGCCTGCAGGCCTGGGTCAATAGTCCAGTTTGGGCAACAGCAGCTGAGTTCCAGGTGTCCCTGTGCTCTGTGAAGTAACCACAGTGACAACCATCTTGAGGCAACTGTGAGAACTTCAAACAAGACCCTATCCTTGAGGGCCAGGGCCCAGAGCCCGGCATAGAGCAGACCCATAAACAGCGTTAGTCGCCTGACCCTCAGTTCCCTACCCTGTCAGATGGAGACACCCCTGAGTCTGCATGTTCCTAGGGGTGGCTACGAGGCGGACGTGTGAAATAATTTGGACTGTGCTCTCCAATGTGAGATATGACCGCTGGGCTGGAAGGTTCTGGAAACTTGTTAAGGCTGGATGATATCCCGTTGTATGTATGTACCACATTTTGTTTATCTCTCCCTCGTTAGTAGATACTAGAGCTGCTTCCACCTTTTGGCTATCATGAATAATGTTGCTATTAACAGTGTACAAATAGCTGTTGGGATCCCTGCTTTTCTTCTTTCGAGTATAAACCTAGAAGTGGAATTGCTTGATCACGTGGTAACTCTTGGTGTAGTTGTTTGTTGTTTTGTGTTTGGGGGAACCACCATACCTACGTTCACCACAGACGCTCCAGCATTTTCCATTCCCGCCAACAATGCACAAGGGTTCAGTTTCTCCATGTCTTCTCCAACACTTGTTATTGTCTGTTTCTTTTTTTAAATGACACCTGTTCTAATGAGTGAAGTGGTTCAATGTGTATCTTTCTGTTTAAGACATCTTTCAAATGTACACAGTTGTTTTGTGTACATGTAAACTTTTACATAAGTAGCGTTATGTTACTTATCTCATCCTCTGGGTTACTATTTGCCCTTGGAACTGTTTTTAAGATCCATCCACTTGCTCTGTGTACAGAGTACTCTGTGGCCTCTGGTTTGCGCGTGCTCTGTGGTGGGCACCAACCGTATCCACGCTGTGTGTGCAGCGTGCTGTGTTTGTGGCAAGCTCTCAACATGGGTTATCGGATTCCTTACAGCAACTCTGCCAGGTAGGTGTGAGTATTATTTCCATTTTATGGAAGAGGAAACTGACATACGGAGAGTTAAGGGACTTGCCCAAAGTCACAGAGCTGAAAGAGATAGAACTGGAAATTGAACCCAGCTCTGCCTGGTGCCGTGGGCGGGCTCCCATGTGTAAGGTGCTGCACAGAGCCACAGACCGAGGTGCTCTCTCAGGTGAGGGTTCTAGTCCTGCCTTGATTCTGACTTAGGTCCGTACTGCCCATCACCTCCCTTCACCAGATGTCACTTCATGTCTGCGTAACATGAAGATGCAACAATTTTAAAGCTCTTTCTAGATTTGCCACTTGTTGATTAAACACCCTTTAGCTAATGGAAAAAAATAATCAGAATTGAAGTCATGTGTTTGTTTCTCTCCAGTGTTCTACCTGGGAGCCACTCCAAATACACGAGAACCCTTTGGCAAGTCCATTTGCGAGGCAATTCCTGATAGGACTAACTACTCCCAGGGAAACAGAGTCGCTGCCTCGGGCCCCATCCCACCTCTCTTGAACTTTGCACTTACGGTGATGAAAAATTAACTGGGCTCATGTTTCCCTTCCAAGGACAAGCTCTGCAAAAGCTGGCCTGGCTGGGCCCCAGGAGACCAGGCGCCAGAACAGAGTTCCTATCCATCCGGAGCCGCCCACCCATTCACCGCCCAGAGTCAAAGGAGCACGTAGGGTCCTCTTGGCACCAGGAGGAATCCATTCCTCAGCCCTCCTCACTGCTTGGTTGAAACTGGGCTTAGTCCCTCAACTCTTCTTGTGGAGAGACGAAGCCCAGAGGAGGAAGGACTAGCCCAGAAACAGCATTTGCTGGACTCACACGTGGGGCCGGCCCTGTTTTTCTGCATGCAGAGCTGTCCCTGTCACACGGATGACGGCATGCAAAGGAAGTGCAAGAAAGTGTGGTTCAGCCACACTAACTAGCTGCTGACTAGTTATTTCCTCCCCTCGGGAAAATGGGAGGGCTGAAAGAGGAGCTCTTCCCAGGCCATGATTGGAGACGGTTAGGTCCACACAGGGCCTTCCACTCCATTGAATTTTCAGATCTCTTTGGCTCCTGACCTCTGTGGAGCACATCGCCCACCTCCACGACACGTGGCTTCTGCCTGTGTGAAAGCATCGCAGGAGGGCACTTTTCACACGCTTTCTAGATTCACTGCTCTGCACGGTAACAACTGTTTGCTCCCTTCTTATAGCCGAGAGGAGGTGCTCAGTGGGGTGAAGGGAGCCAGGACGGAAAGTCAGGTCAAGTCACTGAGGGAGCCTGAGGTCCTATGACTCTGACTGCCTCACGACAGTCCCATTTGAATGGTTTGATATTCCGTTTAAAATTAATGTTTTACTAGGGGGTGATGCCTGCAGGGGCCCTTTCTCCCAGGCACACGCCTCCTGTGCCTTGGTGCTTCTCTAGGCTGTGAGCTCCCCGAGGATAGGGGCCTTCAGCGTCCTTTTCAGCCTTCCCAGAAATGAAGGGGAGAGCTGTCACACAGAGGCATCCCATAGATGCGGGTCTAACAGAACTGTTCTCCATTAACCGCCTCTGGTAGCATCCGCTCCTGGGGCCCCAAGGTGGGGTTCTATCCCTTCAGAGCGCTTGACTGTTTGCAAAGCTTTTCACAGGAGATTCCCACAACTACCGCAGGAGGCTAAGAGGAAAGCTATTTCTGGCACTATTTAATAGGCGAGCAAACATTCCTTGTGCTGCCACAACAGTTCACCCGGGTAAAGAACTTTTGTTTTGCAAAGAGCTCTATCAGTGATGTCACCTTTGCCTGCCAGGCCCCTGGAAGGCCTCGAGCTGAATACACAGGCAAGAATGTGGACTTCAGCCTCACAGAGCACTGGGTTCAAATTTCAGCTGCCCCGCTTGGAATCCTAAGGATTGTATCGTCTAGGTGCCTCAGGTGCCTCACCTGTGAATGGGAGACACCAGGACACCTACCTCAGGGGCCATTCTGAGGATTAACGCAGAGGGCAGCTTTTGGGCTACCTGGAATGAAGAAAGCCATCAATCCATGTTGACTGTGGTTTCCTTTTCTTCTTTTGATGACAGCTGGGACGAAGGGAGTGAAACGTCATGGTACAGTGGCTGCAGGGGACCCTAGGACTAGCCAGGAAAGGGAAGGCCCCACTTGGGGTTCAGGGGTTCTCAGCGCCAAGCGGCAGGGGAGTTAGGAGGGGAGTGTGAAGAGCACAGCCCTTGGCAGCAGCTGACAGGCCTGTGGGAGGCCCTTCTCTCCAAGGCAGGGACCCCTGCAGCTACCGGGCTGATTTTGTGGATTGGGCCACACCTCACAGAGCTTTGTAACTCCCCACCCGCTAGCGGATAACGTCTTTCTCACCAGGGGGGTTTCCTGCTGTTAAAAACAAACAAAGGCTGTAGACACCGGGCTTAGAGGCCTGGCAGGGGAGGGGCAGCAGGAGAAACGCCCTGAGGGTCTGGAGTAACCCCTGACCCAGCTGCGGGGGGTTGTGCGTAGAAGCCCTTGAATTCTGCTGGTGGGGAGACAATCTCCGGGCGCCCCAAAGTCCTGGTGTTTCTTTGCTTCCCACCAAGCCTAAGTTTGAATACAGAAACCTCCCGAGTACACTCCCCTCTGCCCCACTTTTTGCAAGTTCGCAGCTTTGGAAACAAAGTTTTGGGGGTGTCGAATTTCGGATTTTTTTGTATCATAAGATTGCAAACACACAGTAATGTCATCTCCCCTCCCCCAAGATAAATTCTAAAGCGCCCCCATTCATTCCTTCATGAACTCAACAGATGTTTTTGAGGCCCATTTTCTGCCGGGGACTTGATTCACAAGGCCCAAGGGACCTCTGGCTCCAGCAGTTATCCAGAGAGTCTCTGGGATCCCCAAATCCCCACTTCTGAGAGCCCCCCCATCCCAACTCTCTCTTCCGCACACAGACTCGGGGCTCTCATCCGGTGTGATCTCACCGATGAGAGGAAAACAAAAAACAAATCAGCTCCCGGGGCTCCGGCGCCGCCAAGGGCCCTGCCCGGGATCAGCCCGCGCGCATCCTAGAGCGCGCCCCGACTTCCTGGGCCTCAGCCTTCCGTGCGCCCTTTCTCGGACCGGGGTGCCCCCAGAGGTGCACCGCCAGCCTCTGGCCAGACGGCGCTCGCTCGCTGCCAGTCTGGCCCTCTCCTGCCCGCCACTGCAACCGAGCTTCCTGAGTGTGGGTGCTGAGAGTGGACGCCACGGCAGGAGCGCGGCCCTCCCCTCTCGCCGCTCGGTTCCCACGACTTCCTCCCGGCGCCCGCCGGACTCGAGGTCCGGGCCGCACGGGGTCCTGCGCGCACCAGCCAGGGCCGCCGCCGGCCCGGGTCGCCCACGTGGGCGTGCTCTGCGCCGGGCGGGGGAAGGCCGGGCACCCTCCCGGAGGCTGGGGGTGGGCAAGGCGCCCGGGGGCGGAGGCGGCGGGGCGCGGGGGAGGAGGCGGGGAGCCCCGGCGGCGAGGGGGCGGTGACAGAGCTTGGAAAGGAGGCTGCACGCGGATTTGCATGAAACACAGACTGGGAGCGGGCGGGAGCGGGAGCGGGAGCGCGGCGCACGCCCCGGGCCGGCCCAGCGAGCGAGCGAGCGAGCCGGGAAGGAGGAGGGAAGCGGGGAGGCGAGGCTGCCGCGGCGGAGGGATCTGCGCATCAAAGCGAGCGAGGCGAGCAAAGTTTGGCTGGGGGTTGGACTTTCCTTCCTGGAGGCGGCACCCAAACAGCTACCCCGTGCGGAAACCCAAACTTTCTTCTGCCACTCTGAGTCTCGCGGCCGCCGCCTCCGCCCCGCGTTCGGGGCCTTCCCGACCCGGCGCCGCTGTCGTCCGCCCGCCTCCCCCGCCGCCCTCCTTCCCGCCGCGGGAGCCGCTCGGGGCGCAGGGCCGCGCGCCGAGCCCCGCTGGCTGCAGCGCCGCGGCCCGGCGCGGAGCACGGGCAAGTTCGCCAGGAGTTGAGGCGAAGTTTGGGCGGCCGAGCTCCCCTCTGCGCCCCCGGCGCTCCGCCGCGCCCAGCCCCGCCGGGGGCGCCCCTGGCAGTCCGCGCGCCCTCCCCAGCCATGTCGTCCATCCTGCCTTTCACCCCCCCGATCGTGAAGCGCCTGCTGGGCTGGAAGAAGGGCGAGCAGAACGGGCAGGAGGAGAAGTGGTGCGAGAAGGCGGTCAAGAGTTTGGTCAAGAAGCTCAAGAAGACGGGGCAGCTGGACGAACTGGAGAAGGCCATCACCACGCAGAACGTCAACACCAAGTGCATCACCATCCCCAGGTGGGGGGCCCCAGCGACCTGGGGGGCGCGCCCGTCCAGCCCCCAGGCGCGGCGGGGCCGGCCGGGTGGGGTTGGAGCGAGAGTGCTGGTGTGTGTGTGTGTGTGTGTGTGTGTGTGTGTGTGTGTGTGTGTAAGGGGGGGACAGTGGGAACACGGTCCGGAAGGGGCTGGAGGGGAGACCCCAAACAAGACCTTCTCTGAATTTGCAAAAATTAAGAGCCTGGGGCTTCCACGGGGCACTCTCACTTCCAGACCTCACATTCGTTTTTCAGCTCCGGGAAAGGGGGGTGCTGCTCAAATTGGCCGCCCCCACTCCGGGGAGCTGCGGGCTAGAAGTTGAGGCCCGCTTTGTTCAGCTCGGCGGGCCTGAGCCCCTCCTCCGCCGCCGCCTCCCGCCCCCGCGGCCCGCGCTCGTGGAGGTGGTGGTGTCTCTCCCTTTCTTTCCTTCAGTCCTGTCCCCCCACTTCTTTCCTCCGCAACAGGAATGCAGTCCGTACAGCTGGGGCTGTGGGTGAGGAGCGGGAGCCTCGTGATTGACAGATTCCTTCTTCGTTCTCTCTTTGCCTTCGGGATTAGCATTTTTATCGAGTATTTTTAGACTCGGTTGTGCCAGTCTCCCGCCCCCTCCGCACACACGCACTTTAGTTGCACTGCAGTGCCTTCAAACGAGAGACAAGTGGCAGAGGTTAGGGTCTTCTCTTCTCGCCCTCCCCCGACGATTTTTTGCCTGGCTTTCAGCCTGAGATTGCGGGCTGATGGAGGAGAGAGCGAGCTTCGAGCTGATCAGATAACAAAACGCACCCCAAAGTGGGCCTCGCATCGGCCCTTGCATTCCTGCAGAGCCCTTCTTCCCAAAGCGCTTTGCCATCTGTCTGGACCTCCTTTCTCCTCCGCATCGCGCTAGCTAGGTCAGGCTGGAGCTCACAGATGGCTGATAGAAGGGGTCAGTGACTTCTCTCCACTCCCCAGGGCCTTCTCTTAGTTTTGCTGCCCCTGGCTGGGAACGGGGGTGTGTGCGTGTGTGCGTGTCGGGGGCGGGGTGGGGGGGCACCTTAGCCTCCTGCCTCTCTCTGTAGGCCCCCTTTAAAGTCTGATTCTGTACCAAGGGAGTATGCGTGTGCAAAGGGGTGGGATGTCCTTGGGGGTCCCAGGCTGCAGAGGAATGAGTAGAGGGTCTGCAGGACTTGAGCCCCACAGAGACTGTGGGCCTTGCTGCTGGGCCAGGAGTGGACTGCATCCTTGGCCACCTGCTTGGGGCAGCTGTACTCGGCCTGCCAGCCCTGTGAGGCAGGCACAAAGCAACATCTGTCCACAGGAACCCAGAACGGGCCTCCTCTGGAAATAAATGCCACATATGGTGGGAGTGCTGACTTAAAAAGTAATATTTTTTTTTAACTGGGTGGATCCAGTCAATAAAGGGGAGGGAAGGTGGTGTGTCGTCTGGGAAGTGCGCCCTGGGCGTGTGATCAGGAGCCAGAATTGACTTCAGAGGAGGTGGTGTGATGTGATGGGGTCGTGAGCTGTGGATTCTGGGCCCAGCTCTGGGTCTGAATTCTTCTTTATTCCTTTGGTTGGGGGCGGGGGCAGGGTGAGTGAGTGTCATACTTCTCCCATCTGGGGAGGGGTGTGCAAAACGTGCCTTCTTACCTGTCTGGGTGCATTGAGGACAAGTGCTTTGTGCCTTGAAACAGAAAAAAAGAAAGAAAGAAAGGCATCAGTTATAAAATGAGCAGCTGCGTGAAGTGTTTTACAGTTTACAAAGCACTTTCACATGGTTTTAATGAGATCAAGAAAGAAAGAAACTCCTGGAACAATAGATGAGGCCGTCAGAGTGCAGATTTATCTCCTTTTTAAAGTTGAAAAAACTGGAGGAGGGAGGTGAAGAGGTTTGGCTTAGTGGACTTGGGACTCTGACCACATGTGCTCCTTTTCCTACCACGTGCTGCTCTCTGCTTCGAAAGTTCTGACTACATTCTTTGCTGAATGCGAGAGCACTGTCAGCTTGGGGTAGGGGCGGCTCTGGATCTTTGTTGGTAAAGTTGCTGATGTTCTGTCTTCGGGTTGGTGACTGATTGGAGGAGAGCCCTTGCTTTTTCTTGCCTTGGTAGGGGTTTGCCCTCTAGGGAAGCTTAGCTAGGGCCTGCCTTTTCCTCCTCCAAAGTTCTCCACAGCTTGAGGCATAGGAACGGAAGGCTTTGGACGGTTCTGAGAGTTCAAGCTAGCTTGTGCCTGGCCTTCCCATATGACTCTGTTAGAGTGGCGCATCTTCTACCTGCCTTGGCAAGGGCCGGATATGAAGGTAGATTTTGTTTTTCATCTTTTCTCAGGGAAACCCAGTTGCTTGGGTGGATCCAGACAAAATGGATTAACATCCCTGGATTTTGTGCCCACGCCTCTGGGTCACCTTGTCTCCCTTGGCAACAGCTGCCACTGTTTTGGTCGTGGGCAGGAAACTAAAGGCCACGTCTTGGGGAGGTGTCTAGCTGGCCTCCACGTTAGTGATATCAGTGTGTCTGCTAAGCCCCAAAGAGCGTAGTGGTGTTTGTCAAGTTGTCTGCTCTCTCTCCCTACCTTTTATAATGAGGGCTTTGGAAAGTTGACCAGGGGAGATGTTTAACCTAGTTATCCCATGGTGTGTGGGGGGGTGGGGCACTGAGTGGTTAAAACTACCCTGGGGTTTCAGGAGACCCCAGTCTGGGGAGATCTGACAAGCGTGTTTGGGCTAATATGTAATCATGATCAGCAGCCTTTGGCAAGGACAGCCGCATCCTAGGGTCTTCCAGACTGCATGCTTGTGTGTGTTACGCTGGCTCTAACCTGCCTCAGTGATCAGGAGAGCTGGAGCGATACAGGCTTACTGATACCAAGAATGTGAAAGAGACCCGTGCCAAGGAAGTGGTAAGAGCTTGATTTAGATACACCAGCAGAGAGGCTATCAGGATACTCAGAGGTCTGGCAGTCTGGGCAGAACGTAGACAAGTTGTATAACAGCATCTTGCTGGTCACCTGCCTGAGTATCTGAGTAAAGCAGCAGGCATCTTCCTGGCCTGGAGATAAGCATGGAGTCCTAGCATTTACCACGGAGAGGAAGAGAAGGTGTGCGCCTGCTAGGTCAGTAACCAGGGGCCAGGCACACTTAAGAATGACTTGTTTTGATGGACGCTGGTAACTTGTGCTTCCACCGACGGGCTCCATGCCTTGGCCCAGTTGTTGGGAGCTGGACCAAGCTTCTAGTCTGGTTTGTTTGGAAGGGAATCTGGGCTTTCTTGTGCCAACGTCCAGAGGAAAACGGGAGAATTGAACCAGACACCAGGTCTGACACATGCCATCTCCTCTTCTTCTGTGACTCTGTTCTTTGAACATGGCCTCCTCCTGTTAGCCACCTGGACTTCGCCAGGCTACTCTCACCCTAGGGAGAAAGGAAAAAGATCGTCATCTTTAAGGCTCCTTTCTCAGACGTCTGGGGGCAGACCTATTACGAGGGCTGCAGGAGTGGCTTCTTTTTAATACCCTCTTGACCTCACTATCTCCTGTCCACCCACCTCTCTCTCTTGCTGCTGCTCAGAGCACCATTCCAGTCTAGCCTGTGGGAAGCAAGCCCACTTCTGGCTGCCAGGGAGGTGGTCCATCCACTCCTTTCTCTGGTTAACCTTGATTAAAGGAGTTTCGTACAGGGAGCGGGGCAGAGGAGGGGACCACAGACCACAGTAGCTGACTCTGGGGGCTGGCTCAGAGCTCCGGCTGAACCTAGGAGCCACTTGATGTTCCCTTGACATCTGGAGCCTTGGAACTTGCTGCTTACACTCAGGACTTAACTGTTTGGGCCCATCATGTTACAGACAATGCTTTGCTCACAGTTTCTGATCAGAGGTTACGGGCTTGGATCTTGTTGATTCCTTGATAGTTCTTGGCCCCCTCCCAGGTCTGAGTCAATATTCCAGGCAATGGGAGAGGATGCAGAGGTAAATTTGAGATGGCCCCTGCCTGTGAGGACCTTCCACTTCAGTAAGGGAAACATTAATAAGGCATTATTTGAGGGTCTAACTGCTATTTTGTTTTTATTCGTCCCCATCAGAAGAAAAATGAGTTCTAGCATGGAGTGATTTGAGGGTGGGGGTGGGGACTATAATGTGCCTTTTAAATATTGTCGAAGTCACTGTTAGAAAACAAAATAATGTCAGCCATCTGTTTTCGCCAGAAAAAGCACAGAATTCAAGTCCTGGATCTTGCCATTTTAATATCTGGATGGATTTAGAGTTCCCTCTAATGTCTCGGAGCCTTCATGGCTGCACCCGTGACATCAGGGTGATATAAGGCCTATGGAAATGTTTTGTAAACCAGGGAGTTTGACAGATATAAGTGTTATGTTTTTAGCCTTCTGCGTTCATCACTCGGTCATTACTAAATTATTTACTCATTTGTTAAATACCTATTACCATGCACAAGGCAGGACACTGGTTCGCAAGGAGCTCCCTGTCCAGAGGGGGAGAAGGACTTGGCCAAAGATACAGGAAATGAGCTGCAGCTGAGGGATGGACAAAATGCCCAGGGACATGGGGACAGACCGTTAATTCTGTGGGAGGGGGTGGGGAGAGGTGGGAAGGGTCAATGCGAGGAATTATCATCCAAAGGAAGTTTCTGGACTACAGTGTGATCATGTGAATTTTTGGGTACGTGGTGATACCGGTCTACAAGAATGAGGATGTCTTTATCTCCTGTCTTTTGCTAAACTGAGTGCTATCGTACTTCATGGCCTGCGCGGAAGGGCGAGTGACCTGTGTGCAGTATTTACCCTGCTTACAGCATTCTCTCTTTGAAGTAAAAAGTAATTTAGTATTGCAAACCTGAAATTCAGGTTTCCTCCGTGGGAACGGTGACTTTAGGTATGTTAGCTCAGAATGTAACAAAGAGTGTCAATAAAAACCGGATAACTTCTTGATGATTGTGGATACTTAGAATGTCAGCATTTTGGCGTGAGCTAGCTTTTTAGGTCTCTGGTTAACGCTTGCTGAACTAAATCCTGTAAGCCCGAGTTTCTGCGTGGACATAAGAGCTTCGAATGATCTATTTTTAAAAATCTCTGCAAGGATGTCAAGTTTCAAATAACCATTTTAATCGTGGAAAAAAAAGCCAGCCAATCCAGTAGTCATTTAGTTCTGATGAGAAATGCAAGAGGCTGATGAAATCGAGAGAATGTGGCTCAAGCTTATCCCATCAGGAATCCAATTAAAACGAGTTTTTGAAAAATAAATATTGGTTTAATAATGTAAACTTGTAATTGCTGTATTATTTTAATGGAAATAAAATTAACATGATTTAATGGACTGAGCGACCATTAATTTTCACTCGTTAATTTATTAGGGGATTTTAATGCCATGTAATGTACAATACAGCCATTGTTCTGTGTGAGCTCCTCTATGAAATAAATAGGACCAAGCAGCGCTGGGCTTTAAAAATTGAAATCAGACTTCATTCCTACTACCTTATTCTCCCATCTTTTTTTTTTTTTTTAAAGATTTTATTTATTTATTTGACAGAGAGAGACAGCGAGAGAGGGAACACAAGCAAGGGGAATGTGAGAGGAAGAAGCAGGCTTCCTGCCGAGCAGGGAGCCCGACACGGGGCTCGATCCCAGGACCCTGGGGATCATGACCTGAGCCGAAGGCAGATGCTTAAGAGCCACCCAGGTCCCCCTCCCATCTTTTTTATCCACGTTGCCCCCAGCCTCCTATGCGTGCTATTAAGTTCTCTGAAGTGGGATACAGCTTTCTCAATCAACAAGGCTCATGATTAGTCATAATTAGCTTTTGTCCTTTTCTGCATTGAGGTATTGACCTATTAAAAAAACAAAACAAAACAAGAAAACTCTGCCCCCTTCCCCAAATCCACATCTGATATTAGTTGGCTGGGAGGAGAAGTGCCCAGGAAGCTTGCTCCTGAGGGCAGCCTGCTGAGCATGCCCCGGGGTGGGGGCTTTTACCACCTTGTGCAGACAGGATGGCTGGGCTGAGTGGGGTGGTACTAGCTCCTCCCCAGAGAGGGCGGGGACCCATCTAGTGACGGCTGAGAGGTTCCTGGCCATGGAGCCCTCAGTGTCTCCACCTTCGAGCACAGTGGTTCCTGGAAACAGTTGGAAACGGCCCTATTAACCCCACCCCGCAGAAATTTGGTTTCTAATTTTACTCTATGCCAAGTTTCAGAACAAAGATCCCCAGAGAACTCGTCCCGTTCATTTGTCTGCTTTCCTGCGTTGTCCCTACCTGGAGCCAAACCCCATGCTAGGTGGCGGGGTGATGTAGTGAAGAAGACAGGCACCATCCCTACCCTCTGGTATCTTCTAGTCCACTGGCTGCCAACATGGGTTCTTTGCATGTGTAATAACGCTGTAGGTGTTCCCCCTGGTGAATCTGTAAATACTGTTTTCTTGACGCCAGAGAGCCGAATCCCTCAAGCTCTACGGTTTACTGACTCCCACCCGACGGGTAATTTGCGTGTGTGTGTGTGTGCGCGCGCACGTGCGTGTGTGCGTGAGTGTGTAACATTATTCTTTGTTTTGATTTAATTAACAGTTTTAGAAATAACAAATCTGTAGGACAAGTCACACTATCCGCTGGTGATTATCCGAGGCCTCTGCTTGTAAACAGCAGCCAGCCACAGCGGCACATCGCTGCAGAATGTTTTGACAGAGAGACTCAGTTGAAAATGAAAACACAGTAGAAGCCTATTAATTAAGAAGTTTGGCTAATTCTGGACTAGGCTAAAGTTTGTTTAGCAGGCTTTTTCTCCCCATAAATGCTGTCAAAGAAAAATTCATCATAAACAAGGTTTTTGGGGTCATTTTGGAGGCAGGAGTCAGCAGACCTGGGTTAGGTTCTAGGCTGAGCTCTGTTTCGGATTGCCTGTGTGACCTGGGGCAAATTGCTTAACATCTCTGGGCCTCAGATGTTCTCAGTTCATAGGTGAGCTAAGCCTTATTGGAGGGCCTTTCTAACACTGACGTGGTTTTCATGCAAGCATTTCAGGAGCTCCCATTTGCATGCATTCGGTTGAATAATAGATCACAGGTCTTTCTTAATTATTAATGTCCCAAGAGCCTATCAGTCTGGTGCCAATTAATGTATACAAATGAAAGTAATAAAACTACTGTAATCCAGTCTTAATTTTGGTTATGGTACCCTTCTGTCCTCCCTGCCTCTCCCTTGGACCCTGTGAGTCTAAATCCCTGAAATTTAACTACCAAGGAATATAAAAACTGAATTCGAGGATAAAGACACGAAGGCTGTGTGTCTTGAGATGCAGCAAGCAATTTTTCTTCTTTTGTTGCTATTTTTGGCCATTCTCAGAGCAGGAAGTTTACTTACACTAATGACCACAGACGCCTAAAAATGGCGAAATGTTAAGAGGTGGGCATTATAAAGGATACCTGTGGAAAATGTTTGCTCATATGTCAGAGCTTACCCAGGAAGCCTCCTTTATTTATTTTCAAGCACCTATATAAAGAAAGGCTATACTTGATTTTGAAAGCATTGTGCCTTTTGTTAAGAGGTTACATGTTGAAACCCCAGCTAGGGAGTGAAAAGTGAGTCTCCCCCGAAAAAGTACTTTTTCTGTATGCCATGGCCCTCCATGCTGACACCAGGCAACTTTTTCTCCCGCTGCTTTGCTCCCAGTTGAGGACGGGAGTACCGTTTAAGACACGCTGTGTAAGGGCTTACCTTTGAAACCTTGGGAGCTGTAAATCTGGTTGCTTTTGCTGCCCTATGTTGCATCACTGATTGCCACGCCAAGTTGTAGCTCTGAGGTGTCACCTTTTTTTTTTTTTCTTTCAGACTGGACTCTTGAAAATAGTGATGCTTTCTGGGTGTGTGTTTTTTAAAGGTCTGTTTTTACGCTGTCACAGCTCAAAAACGCCAAAAGGCATTTTTTCCTTAAAAAATCACCTCTGGGCTAAGCCCAACTGTGGAGTAATGGATCCAGAAAAGACTTTTTGAGTAGTTACAAGTGGCTGAAAGCAGGCACGGATGATGGAAGCTGGGTTTTTCCTTCTGCTTCCAATCTTTCCTGTTGTAAAGTCTCTCTGACCCTCGTTGAATTCGGGCTCAAGTGAGCCTTATTTCTCTGTGTGCATGGGAGGCCAGGGTGAGTTAGTTTGCCCTGCTATCCCTTTAAATTTTTGCACGTAGCCATTTATCTCTAACCAAACAGATTCTTAAAATATTACCTGGGGAGCGGGGGGTGGGGGGGGACGTGGGTGGACAGGAAAAGCCTGGTAATGAGGAAGGAGCAAAGGGCGCTGGAGTCTGACAAGCCTGGGTCTGAGCCTGCCAGTTGCTGGCTCTGTGGTAACCGTGGGTACATTTGCTTCAATTTATTGAGCCTGTTTCCTTATCTGTAAAATGGGGATGGGACCGCCATAAATCAACCAAAATGACATAAGAGAGATCAAGCCCCGGGCCCATATTCGCAGCTCGTAGCACATAGTAGGTGCTCAGTAAACACTCCTCTTTCCCTTTCAAGGGGGATATTTGACAGATAGTGTCAGTCGATTCCAGCAGAGGACCCCCCCCCCCCCCCCCCCCCCCCCGCCGCCAGCTCACCGTTTGGAGAACCTCAGTTTACATAGTAACAGAATCCACCTCATCGATCCGCAAGGGCTCCCAAGCATGGCACTTGTTGGGGGAGGGCTGGGCGAGCCACTGAAAGAGAAACAATTCATATTCTTGGGTGGTTCTGCCCTCCCGCTCCCCTTCTTTATTGTCATTTAAAAAATTGTTTGGCTGACTAAAAATAATAGTATTGAAAACAAACTTTGATGAATCAGTGCTCCTGGGGCGGGGGATGGGTAGAAGAAACGCCGGTGACTCATGCCCTCGTCTCGATAGCCTGCCCGTAAGTGTGTGGAAGTGCATGATGTTTATTGTTGCTGGGGTTTTTTTGAGACCCGGTTGGAAAGCAGTTCCGGTCCCAAGTACCACCTCACCAGTCGGCTTGGCTGTCAAGTAAGGATGGTCAGCCCCGGCTGACCATGGCTCCGAAATGACCTAGACGCGGGTGGTGGTAGCCTTGACTGCCCTTAGGTGTGCACAGGAGAGGACTCATGCCTCAGGGCTGGGCTTTGGCCCTCCTTCTGGCTGTGCGCTCCTTCTCATGCGGCGGAGCTGTAGGGCCAAGGGGTGGCCCGTCTGGAGCCGGCATCAACTCCTTCCAGGCTGTGCTCTGGGTCCTGACCCTTCAGCTCCTTGCCCCGGTGGTCTCAGGACTGCTTCCAAGTCCTGGGTGAGCTTCCCCTAGACCCATCTGCCCAAGGAAGGGCATACGGCCTCGGCCACGGACGTGTGCGCCCCCGTGGGCCTAACGTTCTGACAAGGCATGCAGGGCAGGGGGATGGAGGACTTGGATAGAATTCACACTCGTGGCATCTGTATGGGTGTGCATGAAGCCCCTCTGAGTGTGTGTGATGGTGCCAGGGGGTGGGCTGGCATTCGGGCCCGGTTCTCCCCGAATGTCCGCATTCCACCGTGAAACCAAGGGGCCGGGGAACTCTAAATGCAAACCTGGCCTTCCAAGGTTGCATGAAGGTATTTGTCAAGGTAGGAGGATAGACTATATTCTATGTATCGGTTCGTTATCTTGACTTGTATCGTTTGAACGTAACATACGGCACGCGGGCCTTTGCATGTCCTCTGCTTGGGACCCACCAGTGGTGGGGCAGGCCTGTTTCTGGCACCTCCTGTCTGTTGTGGAGCCACGACTGAGGCCCAGCCTCGGTGGTACCACTGTATGGACAAGACTCTGGGGACTTCCACAGGGATTGATTTCCTTCGCCTTGAACCTGGATGGGTGTGGATTACAGCTCAGGGAGAAGGCAATACGTATTGTAGCCGCCTGTCTCAGGAGTGGAGCTGAGAGCCAGACGCCCACTCGCACATTTGTCCGTTGATGCATTTATTGGGCACTGACTTTGCGTTGGGCCTCAGGGGCTATGGTGACATTGAGGAGAGGTCCTATCTCTGAGCTGCATGGAGGCATAAAGAATCCCACCGACCACAGTGATGGTGGGCTTGTGGGACAGACATTCTAGTAAAGGTCACATCAGTGTTGATTTGGGAGCCCAGAGGAAGAGCAGCTCTCTTTGGGGGGGGAAGGCAGGAGGCTTCCCGGAGGAGGTGGTACTCCAGCAGGACCTCGATGGATGGATAGAGCATGCGCGTGGGGCAAAGGCTGCCTGGCGCACTGGCCAGATGGAGCACAGAAGGGCATTTTGGGGTGGTCAGAGCGTGGAGGGGGTGTGTGGCCATAAAGGAACCGGGGAAGGCTACTGTAGGCCCGGCTTGGCGTTTGGACCTTGCTCTTTGAGTACCTCGGGGATTTTCAAGTAGGGGCCAAAGCCACTGCTGGGTTGGGACTTCATTTCCTCCCCCACTAGGCGGCCGGTAACAGCAGCTTTTCTGCCTGAGTTATCCAGGTCAGAGTCATAAACCCTTACACTACCATGTGGACAGCGTTAGGCTATGTCTGGGCCCGGGTGAAAATAGTGTTTTGTTCGCCGTCAGGAGAGAAGACTAGCTGTCCAGCCAGGAGGGCTCCGGGAGCCCAAGTGTTCAGGTAATGAGCTGGTGAGTCATGCCCGCCTCTTGCCATGAATTCCTTGGGAAAGTGAGCCTAGTGGTGCCTGGTCCCTTCAAGCAAAGGCCTAGAGACCACATCTCGGTGTCCCCCTTGACGTCCCCTGTGCCTGGCACAGCGCCTTAGGTGGAGTGTCCCTGGACAGTGTTCTTCCGTTTCTTCCTTGATGACCATCTAGGCCAGCAGGCCTTCCGCTTCCTGACCACACTGCAGTCAGCAAGCATGCCTCCATTCTCTCCTGCAGACTCACAGAACACTGTAAGTGTCTTAAAAGGACAGATTATATTCCCTAATAAGAGAGCAACATCATTTATTAAGTTAGTGTTGTTCATTTCTTTTCTTTTCTTTTAAAGTTTATTTACGTTTCTTAGTCATCTCTGCACCCAACGTGGGGCTCGAACTCACAACCCTGAGATCAAGAGTCACACGCTCTTCCAACTGAGCCAGCCAGGCACTCCAATGTTGCTCATTTCTCTTAGCCCTGAGAGCAAGCAGAAAACATGCTGACCATTTAGGGATGGGATACAACTTACCGTATCTGGTTAGAGTCAGCTTTCTGTTGGTGTTGTCAATGGAAGCTGACAGATTTCCAGAAGATAAAGTTTTGTGTCCATGGACTGCTCGTGGTTCATGGACCATTTTCGAAAAGGCCGATCGAGCCCTACTTCTGAAGGGACAGCATAGGACAGTGGACAGCTCTGGGTTTATGTTCAGGAGATCCACGTTCAAACCCCTGCTCCCCACTTGCTGCTTTGGTGACACGGAGATGTCCCCTTGCTTCTTTGAACCTCCTTTCTTCATCAGTAAAATGGCAACAATAATACCTTCCTCAGTAGGATTATTGACGTTATTTATGTGGATAAGCTATGCATTCAAAGCTCTTGCAGGCTGGACAATATTACAGTGTCACTTCCTATTTCTTTATGAAGTGCAGCTCTGTCGTATTGCCAAAGATGCTTTCTGACAGAGACGGCCTAAGGCTTGCAAATCCACACCCAGATTTTCACAAAAGCCTTAGAGAAAAATCACGAAGGATGTACACAGTTTAATTGGAGTATGAACTCAGGGCGTGCGTGCTCTGGGGCCCGGTGCCAGAAGCTGAGGCCAGCTGATGCTCTGGGCCTCACCTGAGGAATTGACTCAGTTGTGTTGACCTGGGGCCCGTCCCCTGAGCCCTCTCACCTTGGGGGGGGGGGGCAGCATGAAATGAGTGCTGACTGTATACTAGATGCTATCATGGGCCACCGATCAACTGGTTGGTCTTCTTTCCCCATCTATAGTTCTCTGAGAAGGATGGTTACTCGTGTTCCCAGGGGAGGGGCTGAGGCTTTGAGGGGTCAGTGGCAGAGCAGCAATCTGAGCTCAGATCTCCGGTTCCTGACCCCGGCTGTCTGCCCCCCGGCTCCCCAAGAAAGGGCTACCATTCTTACCATTTTCAGTCTCATAAGCATGTCCAGGTGATTGCCTAGGTAAGTGGCTTTAGGTCTCGTGCTAAGAGATGGAGCCGGATTTGTCTCAGAAGTCCTAGCCCTTCTAGAATCTAGGGTGATGACAGAATGTATCGACCAGACTGGGACACTTTTAAGAGTGAAAAGGGGCACTGCTGTTATTAGTTATGGCCAGAAAGTGAGCGTGAGCCTGGACAGTCCAGCCAACCTGCCAGGGTAACTGGGAGCATTAGCTCAGCCCATTCACATGGTACTGCTAAGGGGTGAGAGACTGAGTTACTTACTGCGAGTCCAGGAGAAGTGACCTTGCCTAAGGTCCCTTAGCAAGTTGGCAATGTAAGATTTGAAAACGGGGTGAGGCCTTAGAAATAATCAAAGTGAGGTTATCGCCAGAGCTTCCTTAATTGGAGTGGGAGTTAGGGAACGTTTGGCTCTGCTGGTGGTTACTCTGAAGGGAAGGGGACAGAGGGCGGAGGTGGGGGGGGGCAGCGGGAAGATGGTAGGGCATTCAGCTGGCTCTAGAACGTCTGTGTCCTCTATAGGCCATGTCCCTTCAAAACCCAGGAGATGCCCTCAGGCTCAGTGCAACTGAGATGATATTTAATGGCCAGGAGCGGAGACTTCTTCTGGAAGCTGACCTCTCCTGCTCCCCTTTTCCATTTAGAGGCCTCAAGGATCCCACTGGCCGGTGGCTGGTGCAAGTTTAGTGGATAATCCTTCTGCTGGGGAATTTTGGAAGGCATTGAGGAATTAAAAATAACAGCAAGCATGCCTTTTCTTTCTCTTTGATTGTGGTAAATGCATGGAATGTGCCAGGGCCTCTGTAAAGCACATGGCCCCAAATAACCCCTTTGCCAGTGGAATTCTGTAGAGAACATGGAAGGGCTAGGAGCCATTCCCCTGCTGCTTTATGTTCTCAGGGTTTGTTCCTGTGACCTTCTCCTGCTCCGAATCATTTGTTGGAAGTCTGGAGAGAGACTTGAGTCCTCTACGTTCTCCAAGCTAACGGCTGTTGTAGGCGAGGCCCTGTCTGATGAGCTCCAAGGAGCGCAGCTGGAGTGACAAAGAGGACCGGTCACAGGCTGAGAAAAGGGAAGTGTAAATTCAAGCCAAACTTGGCAGCACTTGCTTGGAGAACTTGAGCTGATACTGTGGAGCTCTCGTCGTCATCCTTTGTGGCTGCGCCGTGTCTTATAAATAGAACAAGATGCATTCTCACCCCCCCTCTCTCTACCCCACAGACACAAGGAGGCATGTGTGTGGGTGAGTATGGGCAGGGAGTATTAATTATTTATGTCCCAGTTCTTCGGAGAGACATCGTGGGAACTGGGCCCTGGGCTCCATGGAGATGACCAGGCCATCTCGTGGGTAAGGCTGAAATCTGTTGCCGAGCTCCGGCAGTCCTGACCATTCCACCCTCTCCTCCGCAGCGGAGGCCCTCGGTCCCTCCTGCCTGGTACTGCACTAAGCCAGTTGGCCCTTCCCTCTCTGGTCCATCCTATAGCCTGTATTCCGTATCGGGGCCAGACCCACTGCATTAGGATGCTTTGGGCTGCAAGTCACCTGAAATCCAACGGACACCTTCAGCAGTGGGGAGGTTTATTCTGTCTGCGAAGTTTGGAGGCAGGGAGGTTTCAGGCTTCAGCAAGGACTTGGGAGCCTTCTGTCTTTCTGCTCTGCCTGTCTTCAGCCTGAGGGTTTCTGCCTTCAGGCTCCACCCCCCGGGGTCCAGGATGGCCAGAGCTGCTCCAGGCACTAACTCTCTTTGCACATCCAGGGGGCAGAAGAGGTTGCTTCTCCGTGGGGGTCTCTCTCTCCAGGAAGAGCCTCCTGGGCTCTCGTTGGTCAGTGTCGTGTCACGGGCAGTCATGGCACAAGTAATGGATTGTGAGAAGCCTCTCGAAGTCAAGGATGGAGGCTCTTCCTTTGACTCGTTCCGGTACTTAGCACCTGCTAGGCGCTGGTGAATTTCAGTTAGTGCTTGTGGATTGCTGCTTACCGTCTCTGCCTGGATTCCTGCGCACTCCCGGGCTGTCTTGCTAATTCTGAGGTTGCAGTGGAAAACCATTCAGAGACCAGTTCCTGCCCCGCACAGAGCTTACAGCTGAGAGGAGATGAAGAAACAGTTATGTAACTGTGTGTGGGTGTCTAGCAGGTGGATCGTGGCCTTCGGCCATGCGGCATCTTTGGGAGAGGTGTGAACTTGGGGTTCAGGGAGACAAACGGATTTGCGACTCACAAGGAAGACCCCTAGAGGCCTCCAAAAGCCATGCCTGAGGGTGGCATCTTGTGACCCAAGCCAGGTGGTTTTAAGCAGTTCTGTCTCCACCCCTCCGGTCTTGTTTTCCTGTTGACAAGATGAAGGCAGAAACTTGCCCTTGGTATGGAGTGGGGGAAGGGTTCAGGGTATGGAGTGGGGGAAGGGTTCAGGGTATGGAGTGGGGGAAGGGTTCAGGGTATGGATGGGGGAAGGGTTCAGGGTATGGAGTGGGGGAAAGGTTCAGGCTGTGGAGTGGGGGAAGGGTTCAGGGTATGGAGTGGGGGAAGGGTTCGGAGCTGAGCGCCTCCTGCCCCCGGGGGAAATTTTCTAAAGGTTCCTGTGGTATTCTCATTTCAAAACCCTGTGCAATTTAATGGCACGCTTACTGTCTTTGTGAGTCTCACCGGCTTTGAATCTGCTGGAAACTTTCTCTGAAAGCATACAGACGAAGAAATGAGAATTCTATGATGTTGTAGCGGTTAAAAACAAACTGCTGGTTGATTTATGTAATTTGGGGGGTTGTTTTCTGGTGGAACTTTCGGCAGAGATGGAATACCCTGGAGTCTTCCTGTCGCAGAAAGCTAATAACTGACTTCAGGTTGGCAAATGCGTTTCCATTCCAATTCAGAGAAAACAAAAAACAAAAACCCAGAGAGCCTGTCCCGAGGCCTCCTGTTTCATTTTCCCATTGATCTAGATGCTGGAATAACTCAGGACCGCGGGGAACATCTCAAAGCTAATTAAAGATGTTTGCTTGAGGTTTGCCTGTTTTTCTTGCTTGATTGAAAGAGTTGCCATTTTCGCTTTTATTGTTAAAAAAAAAAAGAAGCTATCACCACTGCTGATCCACGAGATGGGGGTTGGGGGTGTTGCACACTTCAGTAAACACATGACGTCGTCCTTCTGCCCTGCGAACACGGTCCCCCACAGCGAGGGACCTTTGAGCATAGGCCTGGAACCAAAGCAGCTACTTTCCCTTGAAAATTCCCGGGTTTCTAGGAGTCGTGGCCAGGTGAGGCCGAGCTGTCCCAGTGTGAGGCTGGGATCTGTTTGATCAGCTTTGGTTCTGAAGTTAATGGCCCGAGCTCCCCACTCCCGGAGGGAGAGTCAGCGTGTGGGGAGGTGGAGGGCCTGACTGCCATCCCAGGGTGCCCCCAACCCTTTGTTTAACCACGGCTGTGGACCAGTGGTCTCAGATGTTTACCATCGCCTGTTTATAAGAGGGAAGTGTGGTCATACTTCTATCTCTCTTGTGGGCTGCACGGTTGCCTTACTGGGGCTCTGTGGGAAGTGGTTACCGTTAGGAGGAGGGTAAAATAACAGTACTCACAAAGGGACTTTGATCCAAGAATCCTTTTGAATGTCATCTTTTGGCCACCGTGTTTTTAGTTTTATTTTTTTGCCTATCGGCCTTCGCTTCAGTAACAAAAAGAATCAAACCACGGGCTGGACCTCATGCTACCCCAGCTGGGCTGCATCAGAACTGCCCTGCATGGGGCTCCTCGCCCTGGGGTTCATGGTGGGGGCGCCCCCCCCCCCCCAGCTCTGTGTTCCTCCGTAGCTAGAGACCCTCTGAGCCGCTGCGCTCTGGACATCAGCACTGGAACGTCCCAGCCACACCTGGGATTGAACTTGTGCCTTTCCTTTCGGTCCTCCTCCCACAACCTTCACTGGTTTTCTTCTTCATTCTTGGTAGAGCCCAGGTTCAATGAAGTGTTGACTCCTCGAGAAAACAGAAGCACGCATGGAGGGAATGCAGTCCCTGGGTCCTGTTGCTTCCATGAGGCCGAGGGGCCCTCGGCCACTCCCTGGTGGAGGTTGGCTTTGTGAATTCGGGGAAGTCAGCTTGGCTTCTCTGGGTATTGGTCTTTGCAGCTACAAAATGACAGGCTTGAGAGAATCTCAAAGCTCTAAATCAGCCGTAATATTTCCTGACTCCTCTGACTTCTGGTATTTTGCTGTTTTCTTTTTTTTTAGATTTGTTTTTTATATTATATATATAAGATTTTATTTATATGAGAGACAGAGTGAGTGAGCATGAGCAGGGGAGGGGGGCAGAGGGAGAAGCAGACTCCTCACTGAGCAGGGAGCCCAACATTGGGCCGATCCCAGGACCCCGAGATCATGACCTCAGCTGAAGGCACATGCCCAACCGACTGAGCCACCCAGGTGTCCCTATTTATTTAATTTTGAGAGAGAATAACTTGAGCACAGGCACGCACATGTGGAGGAGGGGCAGAGGGAAAGAGAATCTCAAGCAGACTCCCTGGTGAGCCCAGAGCCCGACGTGGGGCTCGTTCTCGGACCGTGAGATCATGACCTGAGCTGAAACCAAGAGTTGGATGCTTAACTGACAGAGCCACCCAGGTGCCCCTTTGCTGTTTTCTTGATGCACGTTTTCCTAGGGGATGGATCTAAGCTTTCATCTGATGCTCTAATTTCCGAAGTGGCCCAGTCCTTAATGATCTTATGTAATTCCGTTATAGTCATTGTTTAACTCTCCAGAAATTTACTGAGCGTCTTAGTTGGTGGGGGCCACTGCGGTCCAGGAGTTGTAAATGCTCTGCTGATTTGGACAGTCAGGCCTACTTCTTCCTTTCCGAAGCTTCCAGGCTTGGGGTGGAACAAGGCCCACCTGATGAGAATCTACTCCTTGCTCCTGGGCCAGGGGAAATCAGTCTGCAGGCAGAGAGGAATTCCCATTTAGCCCAAAGCACACGCTTCCCGTGCGTCTAGGCACCAGCTGCAGTCCACCCGTGATGCTATAAAAACACAGGAAGGAAGGGAAACGTGTTCGCAGGTTGGTTAGAGATTTTAAACCGACAATCAGCGCTCTCGTAGCCACAAGGGACCAGAATCCACTCCTGGCTCTTGGTCTGGTAGGCCCGCAGCTCAGCCCCACAGGGCGCCCTTTTAAAAGTGCAGTAAGATTCTCTTTGCTAATGGCTTTTTCCGTGAACCTCAGCCAGTGAGTAGATTCTTTGAGGATTGCAATTTGACAAACGCACTCAGGAATCTTTAGAGAGAAGCATCATTTTGTCCTCAAGGTGTTTGAAGGCCACTGAGGCTTGGAACCTTCCAGAGATTAACTGGAGGAGGGCATCCGAAAGCCTCCGGTAAGTGAACAAGAACCCTTCCTTGGACGCTGCTTTTGTCAAGAGTCTGTCCGCGCAGTCAGGAGAGAGACCCACAAGCAGAAGGCCCCAGTAAGCCAGCGTGGTGCCTTTGGGAGAGTCGCTGGACTACCCCAGCCCCTGCTTTCCTCCTTTACAGACCAAAGGCGTTGGCTTACCAGGATTATAAAGTTTCTTCCACTGTAAAAATTCTGATTCTTGAGCTTGCATTCAAAGAAATGACTGGCTCTGTTATTCATTCAAATAGTTTCGGGATCACTGTACAATCGCTGTGGGGGCTAGAGATTGGGGCCCCCAGAAGACAGAATGGAAAAAGATTTGAGGTTCAAGGTGAGCTCTGGTAACTGGGACTCCTGCTTCAGAACGATTCACATTTGGTTGTCAGGCTCCCTGCGGAAGGTCCTTAATCCTGGAGGCTTTAGAAAACCTTTGATGACCAGACCTCAGACCAGTGACTTCAGAATTTCTGCAGGGGGGCCCTGGGAATCAGTATTTTAAAGTTCTCCTGGTGATTGTGGTGTGTAGCCAGGATGCGGAATCACAGAACCTAGATCTTATGTAAAGCTGTGGTTCGGTGTTACCGGTGTCTGTTCTGGGGGGAGGGGGGAGTGATCGTGGTTGCTTAAAAAATAAACAAAAAGTGAATGCACACAGCAGTGTTCTAGATTCTCGAAGCCTGTTGGTTTGGCGATCACAGCTGCCGCTACCCTGAGGTTTAGAGCTCCAATTCTCTTGTATCTCTGGGTCAGTGGTTTCTCAGTATCTCTGCAGTAGTGGAACCATCTGTAGTTGGTTATTTCTGCTCAGGAAACTCCGAGCCCTGAGTGTGGGGTGGAGCCAGGGCAGGGGTGGAGCCCAAATGGATTAAACAGGCCATTACACACACCCATATATATATATATTTTTTTTTCCCCCCCAAGAAACAAAGTCAGAAGCTTTGGCCAATGTTGGCGTACCTTTGTGTCAGATCCTTGGCAATGCCCCGGTGGATTCCAGGGGCTATGGAAGCATGTAGGCTGTTCTCTGTGCTTCGGTGACCGTGGTCCTGCCCTTGGTTGAGAGCCTCTGCCACTTCATCAGCTGTAACATTTAAACACTCCCGTCTGTGCCTGATTGTTAGTGGTTCCCTGCAGGGAATCCATCCCTGCGGCCTAAGAAATCTGATGGGGCACAGCTGTCCGGGTTAAACATTAATGGAAAGGGCCCGAATGGGAAAGGACAGCTAAGTGAATCTCTTTCAGGTGGTGGTTCGGAATGCAAAGGGGACTGCTTAAGTTGGTGTGAAATGAGCCACAGGAGAAAGGAAAACTTGTCAGTTCTCATCAACTCCAAAGAGTTTCACAAAGTGGGAGGATGTTCCAGGAGGTTCTAAAATGACAAGGTTTGAGAAGCAGCTGTAGACACATGGGCCAGACGTAAGTTGCCGTTTTTGAGGTGAATGAAGAGTGCATCAGTCAAGTATTTATGAAGCTGAGAAATGGGAAATACGGCCCCTGCCTCCAAAGAGCCTGCAGTCTCCCTGCGGGCTTGATACCCAAGTATGGGGCGTAGTGGAGCAGGCCTTCTCTGCTGTGGTCACATGGTGAGTACCGGGGTGTTCAGAGGGAGGCGGGGATGGGACAAACGCATCCAGGACTGTGGGTCTGAGCCAGTGAAAGGCCACCCCGCTGTTGTGCAGATCTCTCCACTCCACTTTCAACATGATGTGATGGTTTTGGGGGAGCAGCCCTGGAGGGCTCCCCCTTGCTAGCAGGAATGACTTTGTTCTCGCCCCCATCAACATTCTTTGCTTTCAAGAGTAAATTTTCCTTTAGCAAAGGAAATTTAGTGAATTTCCTTTCAAAACTTTCTGCAAGGGAGGGGTGGTCTTTGCCAGACCCCTGCTTTGATGACTACCATCTGCCCACCTTAATTTTCTGCATAGTTTCAGTTGGAAAGTCTTGCTTTGCTGGACTCAGAAACACCGTGTAATCGATTGTTCTTGGTTCCGGTGGCCACCCGGCCCCCTCTCTGTGGAGGCTGCGTGTCAGGTACGGATGGGAAGCATTATCTGTGCATCAGAAAACTCAAGTTTGTCCTGTGAGCAAGTTGTGTGACTGTCAGTAAATGCTGGGACTGGCTTTGTTAGGCCCTGGCTATGGCCAAGGCTGTTATTTCTCTGTGGGTAATTACTCCAGGCTTCACGGTCACGAGCTGAGTGTAATCGGGGGCAGATAAGAAAGTTATATATAGAGCAAAGTACATATTTCTAAAGGTAGGTAGCAGAGGCATTATATATATGTGTGCGCGTGTGTGTGTGTTTAAAAAAAGACCTATATTTTCTGGGCAGCAGAATTTAAGTTTCCAGTAAACATCTCCCTCCCTTGTTACTTCACCTTTTAATTTTGTGTTTATGGTCTCTGTGCTTTGAAATTGTTTGGCTGTGAGGCCAGCCCTGCCTGAAACGGGTGGAGCAGGCCAGGCCCTTTGGAAGCCATGGTTGAGGTCAGAGTTCTTAGAGTTCCTCTGACCAGCTGACTGGCAGCTCAGATGTGATTACTCGAGCTCATCTGGAATAAAAATAGAAACCTTGAGCCTGGGGGGGAGGGGGCGGGGATACGCATTTATTAGTTTATTCCCCATTCCCATGTTGACTGCGGGAAGAATCCTGTGTGTATCATTCCGGGCCGGGGTCGGCTTTTCTCTGTTCCCTGTTTGCCCGTGTGGAGGCCTCTGCTCTGGAAACCACAACCTCCCAGAGCCCCAAGCCTGGGACTAATTTTTGGCGGGGCACACGCTAGGTTTAGCTGTTGCTGAGCAGAAGTGGCCTCTCCCGGTGGATTTTCGGGGGGTGTGGGGGGGTCATGCTGTTCTTTCTTAGCTGTGCTTGTCAGCTGGGGAGACGGGGGGAAGGCTGGAAGGTGATTGGGAGAAGCCGGGGAGAAAACCCACAAAAGCATCAGAGCTGTCCACGGCTGTGTGGTGGGGGTGGCAGCGGAGGAAACACGGTGGTGTTTTGCTGCTTTTCCACACCACTCCCAGCTCAGGGCTGCTGGGAAGACCATTTCAGAAGTGCCCCCCCCCCCCCGCCCCCCAACAACGGAGGGAGCAGCCGCTCTGGGGTGAGGAAGGAAGCTGCTTGTGCGAGCAGTCTGCACCTGGGAGCATGTGGCGTGGCCGGGCCTGACCTCATCCCTCTGTCAGGGTCCCCTTGCTCTGGACAGAGAGGGCCCAGGGAAACGAGAAAGGGGGGGTCTTCCCCCAGAGACCCTCAGCCCCTGACCCGTGCAGTTCCCAGGAGACGCCCCCATGAAGCATGACCTAAAGCGAGCGGTCCTGAGCGTGAGCTCACCCAACAGTTTTTCTTTTGCAAAGTGGGTTTGGTTGGTTGGTTGTTGGGGTGTGTATGGGAGAATGGCTGCTTTGGGCCCTTGGTTCTGAAGAAGCCAGGCTACGATCATGGCTGCTTTTTTCAACAAAATCTCCTTTTCCCTCGAAGCCTCTTGGGGATTGTGACTAGCAGGAAAACGAGCCACGTTTTCTTCTGTGACCGTCTTCACGTTCAACGTCGTGGTGGGATGATGGCTAGCGTACTTGTAGAGCTGGCCGAGCCATTTCCCACTGTCCTGAGACAGCGTTGGGTGGAGACAGGGCAGAGGGGCTTGCCCCTATTTTGTGGGTGACCAGGGACCATTTACATGTGAGTGGAGGGGCAGGGACTGAGCTCTTCCCCTAGTCCTTTGTCAGAGCGGTTCTTTGACTATGCTGTGTGGCCTCAAATAAATGTACATGCCCGTGTTCTCAACCTAGCCCTCCGAGGCTAATGGATTCTTGCCCAGCGGCTGTCACAGGAAGGGGGCACGGCCACCATGATCTATGTGCAGTATTTTGCAGCGTACAAAGCACGTTCACATACATGATTTTAGTTCGCCTCTGTGACAGTCCCTGGAAATAGATGCGAGTCTAGATAAGCAAATGGAGAGCCGGAGGCACTGAACGACTTGGCCCAGTGGTGAGTGGGTGGCACTGGCTGAATGCCCTGAAGGGGGAAGCGAGAGTCCAGTGGAGCTGTGGGTGGTGCGACTAGTGATTGGAGGCGGTAGGCTTGGCTCTTCTTGTCACAGAAGCCACGCAGGGTCCTGGTTCCTGAGCGGGAGCTTCTCTCAGAGGGCCTGCTTGTGCTCGCCCTGCCCCGCGTGGAAGCCTGGACCGGCGTGTGAGGAAGAGGCACACCCAGGTCAAGTGAAGGGCCCCCTGAGGGAGTGGTGACAGGCTGCATGGGAGTGGCTGAAATTGGGGTTCACCCTGCTCAGGGTGGGGCATTCCTATTAAAGAGGTGAACTTCAAAGGGCATATCCGGGAATATGGCGGTTTGGATCATGGCGCCCTTCCTGGTGTGGGAGGAAGATCGAGGAGTCTGGACTCTGACAGATCTGTTGAAAACCCCAGCTCTGCTATCTAGTGGCTGTGGGCTCCTGGGACAGTCACTTCAACACTGCGAACCTCAACTTGGGGATCCTCAGTATGTCCTTCAGAAGCTTGAGTCCCTGCTACGGTATGGGGCATATAACAGTTACTCTCCCGGTCAGAAGCAACTTGACAGGTCCTCTAGTCCAGCCCCTTCATTGACAGATGGGGAAACTAAGACCCTGAATGGTGTGATGAGTAGCCCAGGATTGTAGTGAATTAGTGGCAAAGCGAGAGTTAGGACCAGGTTTCTTGATCCCAGGCCTGGGTGTTCATTTGCTTGTGCTTTGCATGAACCTGGGGTCGTTTTTCTTGTTCGTTCACACCCTCACGAATTTCCCTGAGTAGTTAGTTGTCTTATGAAGTAAAGTTCATTAACACACATAAAAGAATGTGCAAGGCCTCTGATGTCAGCTTCTTGGGGCGAGGAGCCCAGGTGGGATATCAGGGCAGGGCGCTAACACTTTCGTATGCTTGTCTGTTGTGAACCATCAGCTGAATCCTTGTTTCCTAAGTGTGTTTGATGGAAAGCAGGGTTCGGCTGCTGAGACCGTCCACTCAGGGTCTTGGAAAGTAGACTCAGGATTCTCTTAAATAGCGTCCATGCTTCTCTCCACTGCATTCCCACCCTCATTCCTCCAGCACTTTCGATCCTCTTTGACTTGGGGTTGGAAGTAGCCCATCATAGGGGTAAGCCTCCGGTCCATTTTGTGTGGTGCTGCTGGGCTAAAATATTATCAACACACCACCAAACTGTGCTTCATCCAAGGTTAAGACCCTCCTTCCCCCACTTGAGCTTTGGATTATCTGCCGTGGGGTTCGGTCTTGACCTCCGTGAGGGAGGCTAATGGTTCCAGTGCAGGAATCCAGGATTTCTTATTTCGTTACCATCTGGTTTCACGGAGTCTGTTTCTTTTGATTTTCCTCTCCCTCTTGGGAGAGGCAAACCCCAGGATGGTGTAAAAATAAGATACCCCCTCACCCCCACCTCCAGCACTGCAGGTGCACACACATGGCTGCCATGTTGCTTGTTGGACGGGGCTGAGCAGAATCCTGGTTTTTGAACATCCTCGTGTATGATTGCTGTCCCCCAGTCTCCGGGCCCTGTCCCCTCTGAAGGGATTTCCCAGGAGGTTCCAGGCAACAGCCTGACCTGGGATGGGAGCTGCATCCAGAGTAACAAGGCCTGAAGGGGGTTTGGGGTATTGCCCACTGACCTACCCTGCCACGGAGGCTGGTGATCCAGTCCTGTGATGCTACGATATGACCTCTTCAACCAGTGAGTCACTCACCCCCAGATAACCACCGGTACTTTCAGGGGGAACTGCTGGTATCATTGTGGCTGTGGCCATGGTTTCTCCAAATTAAGGTGTGCTTAGAAATGAAAGTCCAGGGACTGGTTTCCTTCGATTTCTTGTCCTGGATGCATGGCTCCCCTACCTTTTTCTCACAAAGACTCACCTGGTTTTCTCTTAAGTCATATGCTTTGGTACCAGCTTTATATATTAATAATAAATAGCCAACACTCTTCTAACATGTTGAGGGGGAAACTGCCTATTTTTACATTTTAATTTTTCCATATTTTCTGGAATTGTCCATCTGTATACATGTTTTTATGTAGCTGTCATCAGAGTGTGTCAGTCCGTCAAACCAGGAAAGCAGGAATTCCATCCAGTATTTACCACAGAGGGAATTTAATACGGGGCCTTGGTTACACGGGTGATAAAGGAGCTGAGAAACCAAACATGGGAAGGCGAGGTGACGCAGAGCTTTGTGGCAGGAAGCCACTGCCACCTTTAGGCAGGAGGGACAAAGGGAGAAGGTAGCGTTTCCGAAGCCCAGGGTTGGGGTCACCAGTGGCTGACCTACAGCAGGCATGGCTGCCTCTCAAAGTGCCCCCCCCCCCGAGATAGGGGGAGAGGGGAGACATGCCCTGGCCTCTCCCCTCCTCCCACCCTCCGGTCTCCTGAGTTCCTGCTGCTGTCCACACCCCACCAGATGCCCCTGATGTGGGCCCTAGAGAGTCAGGGGTCAGCCCTGGGGGATACAGAGCAGAACACGAGCGGATGAGAAATGGATCCGAGGGCAGATGGGATCCAGACCAGCCCAGGGTGCAGGGCTCCTCTTCTAAATTAATACCGTCAGAAGCATTTCCCGATGTTTTCCCATGGTCTTCATAATTATGCATGTTAACTCAAGTGGGCGGTTAGCCTGCCCATTCCCCCAGCTGTGGGGTGAGTGCTTAAAATAATGATAAATCAGGGGTTCTTGAAGTGTGGGTCCCCACCAGGAGCATCAGCATCACCAGGGAACTTGCTAGAAATGCAGAGTCTCAGGCCCCACCCTGGACCTCCTGAATCAGAAAAATCTGTGGGTGGGCCCTGCAGTCTGTGCTTTAAAAGCCCTCTGGGTGGGGGTGGGGGTGGGGGGTGGATGCCTTTGCTCATGTAGTTCGAAAACCACGGTTGCAGGCGATGCCACACCACGTTGAAGGGGGGGACGGGACGCTGAGGGTGCTGGTGCTCGGGCTGCTTTATCCAGAGCGGTGTGGTGTAGCAGCAAAGGTGCAAGACTCCGGCGCGGTGCGCTTCTGGGGTCACGCCTCACCCGTAACCTCCTTGTGGTTCCTCTTTCCTCTTTTGTTCACCGGCTAAAAATAATCAAACCATGGCGGCCATGTATGAGGATTAAACGAAGTAATGGGCATGATGTTCCCTACATGTGGGTCTTCCGGAGCTGTGCAGAGGAAGTGTGGCAAGAGCAGCCGGCTTCTGCAGCGTAGAAAATTGGCCTTGGAACCAGCGCTTGAGGTGTGTGGTCTGGAAGTCCAGGATGAGCCCTCAGAAAGCTGACGAGCGAGCTTCAAGTCTGTAGGAATCTTGGACTGAGGCTTGCGTGTTTGGAATCAAGCGTCCCCGCCCCACCCCGCTTTTATTAGGGTTCTAACCTGACCCCGTGCTTACCTCTTCTTGTCCCTCTTGTCTAGCCACTTGGTGGAGTGGAAAGGATCCTGGTCTCAGACCAGGACTCCCTGGCTTCCTGTGTTCGCTGTGTGCTCCTGGGCAGCCCACTTAACCTTTCTGAGCTGCACTTTCTTTACCTGTAAACCCTCTGCCTCGTCTCCCTGGATAACCCTGGTGTGGATCAGGTGGGCCGATGGACATGACACCTGCCTCGAACCTTAGTGGGCCCCATGAGCAGAAAGCCTTGAGGGTCCACATCTCTGCCAGGGCCGGCCTTGCCCCCCGCCCCTCGTAGGCCTCCCCTTCTCACCCTGTTGTGGGAAATGCTAAGTCAGAGTTCGTCAGTGAGGGCAGGCATCTGGGTGCCCCGTTGTCCTGTAGGCCGGGGTCTTCCACTCGTCTTGCTCTTGAACTCCTCCCACAGCCCTACCAAGTAGGGAGTCTTATGAGAAGTAACCAAGCTCAGCTGGCTGAAGAGGAAGGATGTGAGCGAACCCCTGGGGGGACAGACAGAGGCCCACTGTGCCCCAGAGCCATCCACGGAGTCGCTACTGCTAAGAAGGGAAAGAGGAACAGGGTAAAAGCTCCTACTGACGTGTGGCCATCCACTGGGCCCCCAAGTCCTGTGTGTGGGTGGAATAGACCAGCCAATGGGAGCTGGTTGGGAGGCTGGTTACCTGGAAGAAGCAAAACCCTTCCCATCGTCCTCCCTCTGGCAGCACGCAAGAGAAACTGCTTGGGCCAACAGGAGGCGGACCAGCCACCATCCCACCCCAGGCTTTGGTGCCGTCCTCACTTAATGGCTGAGGGACTGAGACTCAGAGACGTCAAGTGGCTTATCTGAGGTTAAACAGTCAAGGAATCTGAGCCCAGATCGTGTGGTTTCTGGTCTGTTCTTTGCAGGACACCTGTGTGCCTTGTTGAGCTGGGCATGGCCGGCACTTTTCCAGACGGTTTCCCGCCCATTCTGTGGGAGGCCCTCTGGGTGGGCAGAGGACAGTGAGCGGCCAGCATGGGGCAGTCCTCAGTGTGAAGGAGCCAGCGAGTCAGCCTGAGCCCTGGGCAGGGCAGAAGCTGTGCCATCCTCCAGCCAACAACTGTGATCTGACTGTGTGGGTTGCCACTAGAGGTGACCTCAAAATGAGGACTGAAGCCCATGGGAGGAGAGTGCTGGTCGCTCCCACTTGGCCTGCACCTGGGGGCAAGCAGGTGCCATCATCCCACCCGGGCAGGGCGGAGGGTGCTTACCCGGCTACCTTCTCTAAGGTCGACTCAGCACAAAACAATCTTATTGTTCAAGCTCTGCTCAGAATTGCTACCCTGAGGAGAAGGCTGTGGCAGAGCAGGGTGGGGTGTGATAGCAAGGAACTCCGGGCCTGCTGGGGCAGGTCTTAATGACTAAGTAACTGGTGGAGGCAGGACCTGAGCTTTTAACTCAGTAAGCGTACGTTATTGCTAATGCAGCCAGGGCCCAGCCGGGGAGCATAATTACCCGAGATCTGCTTTACAGGCACTTAGGGAAGCACACTGGGCTGCACTAGCCTAGGTAAGGATGTGGCCACATACACTTAACAGGTGTCTCAAAGAAGCCTTTGCAGTAATTCTTTATTTAAACACTGGCAGGTGGCCATTGACTTGATGTACCAGAACTTTTGGAGTCAGAATTGTTTTCTTTTTTTCTTTCCTCCTCTGGATTTAAATGCACTTGAGTTCTAAGCCAGCTCCCCCAGCCTCTGGGCAGCTGGCAGCTCCATGGGGTGGGGGGGGGGGGAGAGGTTTTTTAGAAAACTTTACTGTGTGTCTCCTCTAGTCTCATTCAGCGTATTTCACTTGTGACGCTTCTGGTGGCTGTGTGTGTATCACACACACGTGTGTGTGGACACACGATTTCCCCACACTGAGCAATTCTCAGATTCTTTGGACACTAGCTGAATGTTCTCCCTCCAGTGTAACTTGATCCTGACACTGTCTACCTGGGGAGAGCATCAGCTGCCACGGGCTAAGGGCTCAGTCCCACGAGACACCCCCCCCAACCCCCTCCCCACTGCAGATGCCCATCCCCAGGCCAGGTTGACACCTGCTCTGACCCCTGGGTTCTTGATCAGGGGTTCCCACCATCCCCTCTGAGGGCTCAGTGAATTTGCTAGAGTGGCTCACAGAACTCAGGAACATATTTTATAGGTTTATAGAAGGACACAAGTAAGGAACAGCCAGATAGAAGAGACGCACGGGGCAAGATAGGTAGGAAGGGGCTCTGAGCCTTCATGTTCTCTGGAAGCATGGCTCTCCTGGCATCTTCCCCGGGCTCCCCAACCCGGAAGTTCTCTGAACCCCATCCTTTGGGGGTTTCATGTGACTTTATTGCATAGGCATGATCGATTAAGTCATTGGCTATCAGTGATTGAACTCAATTTTCGGCCCCTCTCCTATTCGCAAAGGTGGGGAGCTGTGACTGAAAGTTCCAACCTTCTAATCAAACGGTTGGCTTCCCTGGTACCCAGCTGTCCATCCTTAGGGACTTTCCAGAAGTCCCCTCACTTACAGAAATCCAGCTGTGGTTGAAAAGGGCTTGTTATGAATAACAAAAGATACTCATTTCACCTTCACTGCTCTGGAGCTATTTCAGGAATTATAACAAAATATGACAAAAGATGCCCTTAAGGCTCTCATCTGGGAAATTGCAAGGATTTTAGGAGCTCTGTGCCAGGAATGGTGGACAAAGACCAAATGTAGATTTCTTATTATAAATCACGGTATCACAAGGAACCTCAGCAGAGTGGGGATAAGTCCAGAAAAGTCAGCGTGAGCTGACTAGATGGGCAGGTCTTGGGCAAGTCACATCAGTTCTTTGAGCCTCCGTTTTTCCAGCAATAAATTGGGGATAATGATGCCTGTCTCTTAGGGTTGTTATAAGATTGACTTAATGCACGTACAAAGCTTAGCTCAGCATTTGTCACCTTGCTAAGAGCTGGTAAATGGTCCCTTCTTCCCTTTCCTTGGTGTTGACCAAATAAAAAGATGGCGGATTGCTCACCTAACCTATATACTGTGTTGACAAAGGAACTATCACATAGTATGGCAGCCCCAGAAAGGTGAAAAAATGCCTGTGAAGTCTCCCAGCCCATCAGATGCTGAAGTAGGTAAGCCTTTTAATCCAAACCACTTTTATGTTTCGCCCTGAACCGCCATTTCTGGGACGCAGGGCCTCTGGGTATGGGGACTTGAGCTAATTTGGCTTTAGACTAACTGGCCAGCAAAGCAAAGGACAGCCGTGGGAACGGGTCTTGAGCCTGTCTTTGACGTGGGCGTGGCCGGCATCAAGGCCAGCCTCATGGGCACGCTCAGGAGGGCCCCGTGCTTGGGCCAGTGTCTGTTGTCAGCATCTTGAAATTCTTGATGTTCTTTGAGCCAGGCTTTTGTAAGCGACGTCCGATGAGACAGCGGAGCGCGTGCTCGAGTAGAAGGGATACGCATGCACAACGTTCCTTTCTGCCCTCACAGGACAGGAAGTCCTGACACTTTCCATTTGAACCAGAACTTGAGAAAGACCATGTCATTCTAAGAAACTTTAATGACCAAGAAATCCTCTCCTACGCCTTCTTGTGTTTTTCCCCCTCTTAGCCAACTGCTCACACCGGAAATGATGACGTAGGGGAAGGAAAGCTAAGGTGGGCCATAGCGTCTTTTCCTTGCAGCCCTTCCTCACTCCTCAGTAAGCAGAGGGGAGAGTGTTGGTAGGATGTGCACGTACCAAAAAGTGAAGTAAGAGCAGGTGAGTTAGTTTTCGGCAGTATTGCTGCTATTCTGGTTAAGTCACGGTGTGTATGTGTGTCCAAGCCACAAAATACAAATTGTGTCATTTCAGTGATTTCACATACTAGTGAAATGCTCTTATGTTTGTATTTAAAACTGCATTGCATCACCTCAACAGGAGTGATAAAATACATGCTACTAATTTAAAACTTTCACTTTTCTTAGAACGATATTAAATAGCAAATAAAAAACCACCATAACAAGTCAGGACAGAGACTGTGGAAGGAGAGAGTTTTCTGTTTTCATACCATTAATGTTAGTTTTTTCCTGCTTTTTTGCTCAAAGGGCTCCACATTTTCATTTTGCCCTGGGGCCCACAGATTACGTAGCCCGTGCTGGCTGGCATCCCAGGGCTGGAGGTCTCAAGCCGGTCTTGCACCCACAGGCCCTTTGCTAGATGCCTGGCCACCTCATACTATCTTTTGGGTCTCAGGGCCAAGAAACCACATATAGACAAGTGAGCACTGACACTTGCTCTGAAGATTGGAGGCTGTTCCAGGTGGTGTTGGTCTGTTGATAGAGATCGCAGCTGGGGAATTCCAGAGGCTCCACACAGAATCTTGTTGGAGGTGTTTGGGGCCTACTGTGCATTCACTCTTGTGAAGTTTTGAGCTGCTTAGTGTAGAGGCATGAGCCAGCAATGGGCTGAGAGAGGCCCCAGTTGAATCCAGCTCTGGGTTGGTCTCCTTGGGCAAGTCATTTCTTCCTGAATCTGTGTCCTCATCAAGAGATCCTGAGTCTCTCCGTTGTAATGTAGCTGTTAAGAGTGTGAGCCTCTTGGAGGCCAGTTCTTGGGTCAACTCTTGTTTTCAGTTCTTCTGTAGTTCCTGCATCTTGGGCCTTGGTGTCCCCATCTGTAAAATGGGGATAATGGTAACTACCTCGTAGGGTATTAAATGAATGCAGGGAAGGAAGTTAATGTTGTATCTGGTACATAGTGTTGAAAAAATGGCTGCAATGGTCAGGATGGTGAAAGAGGAAGGAACAATGCCTAGAGGTGCTAGGACCAAAGTGGTAGCATGTGGGGACCCCAGCATTCAGGGTCTAACCTCAGAGATTCTAGGAGTACAAATACCTATGGAACCTTTGCCTCAGACTTCTAAGCAGCTCTTCAGACCATGTGTTCCCGAAGTTACTGAAATGAGGGGAAAATCAGTGTTTGCAGTTTGAAGGTCTGAGTGCTTGTCCTCTCGCTCTTCGTCACGTGACCCGTGACAGTCCCTTGCCCACCAAGCCTCACTTGCTTCATCTGTAAAACGGAGTGGTGACAGGTGTGCCTGTCCTACAGCACGAGGCCCAGTAGAGAGGACATGTGAAGGAGTCTTTCATGAGCTTAAATTCGAGGTGCTGTGTTAGGTGAATCTTCCGTGTTTATTGAAATCTTGCTCACTAGTGTCATGAGAGACAAAGAAGCAGTTGCTTTGCCTGGGCCTCGGTTCTTGCTCTGTGAGATGAGAGGAACAGACGTGGGTGAAGCATGAACTGCTCCAGGAGCAGGTTATAAAAGAAGGAAGAAGGGACGGGGAGGGAGAGAGAGCAAGAAAACCCGCAGAATTTGGAATTGTCTCCTCACTGGAACCGCAATGGCAGGTCTCAGGGACTCAGGAAGGGGTGCAACCCAGCCTTGCGGTTGACAAATGTCAGATGTTGGGAAGAGAAAGGCCCGTCTTACTGTAGCAGGGGTTTCTCGCCACCCCCTGCCTCCTGAGCCCCGGTAGCTTGTTACTCCCTGGCTAACAGCTTGGCTGCACAGAGGCAAACCACAGAGTACATTTGAGGCCCAGATCTGCTCATTTCGAGGGTGGGGCTGCGTTTTTCTCCTGCCACAGTGAGCTAATTAAAGAAAACAAGCTTTGGGAGTTGGGAGAAAACTGGCCACAGAGCACTCGGGGAGGATCGCTTTGGTTGTGGAGGCCTCCGCAGTCCCCGGAAGGCAGGTGGAAGTGGGCATCCAGGTCCCACACACCCCGGTGGTGCCCGGAGGGCCCAGGCTGCTGAGCTGGGAGACCCGGATGGAGATGGCAGGAGGGCTTCCCTGGGAGGGGAGATCATCTCGGTGTGTGAGGGGACCTGTGTAGAAGTTCAAGCTGCCCCCGAAGCTGGGTCGGTGTTTCGACGTGCTTCACAAATACAGAGTCCTGGGAGAGAGTTCTGGGCGGAATGCTCGTTCACGTCTCTGGGGCACTTTGGGTTCTCCCGCCGGCCTCAGGGAAAGTGGGTGCGTCCTCTGTGTTCCCTAAGAGCAGCGACGCTCCGAGCTGGCTGTTCTTGTTCCAAGTCTCGGGGCTGGAAGGTGAACTGAGGACTCAGGACGTCTGTCTCCAGATGGAACGTGCTCGTTAGGTGGAGGGGGAGGCCAACATCCATTCCTGCTGTCTGAGAACCGCCCCTGCCCTCCAGGATGGGAAGCCAGACTCCTCCCGGCCACGTACTGTTTTATGGAGAAGGTATATTGCTGAAACATGGATTGTGTACATTGAATTATGTCTTAAGCGTGACAGGAAAACCATTTAAAGGAATCCTGTTGAGGGTCATTTTGGAAAAATGAAGAATTACACTGTCTCCCCAACACGGTTCTATTTTGGTCGAGTTGGCATCGCAAGATTGCTTCACAGAGGAGTCCCACTCTTCTGCTAGCTGACGATCGTCACTGCTGCCTCCTCCAGTCTCAGAAGGGGTTCCCACACGTGGGGGAGCTGGGGGAGGGTCTGATACGTGTGCAGAGTGTTTTGGTCCACGTACCCCGAGAAGCTGGGGCCTAGGGGTGGCTTCAGGGGCGTCCAGGCCACAGATTCCCAAGTGAGTTGTGGTGTCCCGCTGCCAGCAAGACGTACCAGTAGGCAAGGCTACTTCTCTCAGGATCCAGGGACAAGACCAGTGTGTTGTTAGGGACGGTGACAGTGGACGATAAACATGAAACTCATGCTCACGGAGCATTCCCTGTGTTCCCACCACCTTACAGAGATTATCTTGTTTAATTACTGCGACTTGTTCATAGCACTGGAGTTTGTGAAGGACTTAGCCGTTAAAGGCATATTCCTCTGTACCACGAAATATTTTTCAGCCAAGAAATGAAGTCTATGCCATGACACAGATGATGGACCTTGAAAACATGATGCTGAGGGAAAGAAGCCAGGCCTGTAAGACCAAGTATTGTATGATTCCATGGATATGAAATATCCAGAATGAGCAAACCCACAGAGCTAGAAAGCAGATTAATGGCCGCCAGGGGTCCAGCAGGGGGAGATGGGAGTGACTGTTTAAATGGGTACAGGGTGTCCTTTGGGGTGATGAAAACGTTCCAGGACCGACTAAATGTAATGGTTGCAAACATTGTACCTGAACTGAATGCCACTGAATTGTACACCTTAAGACGGCATATTTTTGCTACATGCATTTAAACACAATATATAGTTTTTAAATGTGTATTCCTCTCGTGGTGTCCCTCTCACCAACGTGGGTTTTCTCATGCTTGCGTAGAATGCGAGAGAAAGGGAAGGGGTCATTTTTGTGGATGCTGAAGCTGAAATGAGCTTGGGGCTTTCTGATTCAGGTTCCACCTTTATGAGGAAGCGGAGACCCAGAAAGGGTGCGTCCTTTGCTCAGGGGCCCGGAGCAAGGTACCAGAGTCAGGGTTTGGATTCCAACCTTCTCGCTTCCCATGAGGAAAATTACGGTGGGAAAGTGGGTGCTCCTTTACACCCCTGGGTACATTCGGGGCTGCAGAGCTTCGGCTGTGTTCCGCCTGGTGTTTTGTGCTTTCCTTGAGCACCTGGGGAACCTGTCCCGTGCCGGTGGGACAGCACCTGCAGTGGCTCGGCTGTCAGGAGGCCTGGGGCTGCTCCGTGGAAATAGCCAAAGCCTGGGCTGTGCCCCCCGTGTGTGTCTAGCACAACTCCAGTTGTACTACTCAGTTGCAACATCGAGCAAAAGGAACCAATTATGTGTAAACATAACATGCGGTGTTCAATGGGAGACTTAGCATGTGACGCTGCTTCTTCTTTTCTTTTTGACTGTGACCATCTGACACTACAGGAAATAAGAAACTTTCCAGTACCTAATTTGTGCTCGCTCTGCTTTCAACCCCTCTTGGCCCCAGCACAGGGTAAATGAAACTGTAGCTTATAGTAATATTTATGTATGGAAGTCAATGAGCTGTTTAAATGCTTGCATGTCAGAGAAGGTTTCAAATGTAGCAGGGGGGTCCCCCCTCCTTTTCTGGTTATGTAGTGGGTAGGTCTGCCTTCTCTCTTCAGTCAAGCTCTGGCATACCGTCCTGGCTACATAGAGATGATGGTGATGGTGGTGGTGATGTCATTTACGAGGCTGAACAGTAGTTGAATTAAACATAGGTTTAATCCTGAGGAGGTGGTGAATAACGTTTCGGAATCTTGGAAGTTCAGTTTTTCTCTCCGTAGGATCCAGGGACAAGACCAGTGTGTCAGTGTCAGCGATGTGACCTTCACCAAGTCGCCTGAAGACTACCCCGACCCCTCCCACATCACGGAGTCGGGGCGGGGGGGGGGGGCGCCCGAGCGAGGGGATGGTCGTTCGTGTGCTTCTGTTAGCTGTCTAGGCTCTTCCTGAGGTGACCGAAGGGACCGACGGGTGGGAGGGGCTGAAAGAAATCCCCGAACGGAGGCACACACTGGTCCACATCTGCGGTTGGGGGGGTGGCATCTGCGGTCCTCATCAGGGGAGTGTCTGTCGTGGGCCGCAGGCCTGGGAGCGCGTGGGCATTTATTTCTGACTTCGGATGGGCAGGGTTGGGAGGCGCCCACCGTAAGGCAGTGTGGGGAAAACCCAGTCCCTGCGTCCAGAGGTTCACAGTGTACTTGTGCTTTTCACGGGTCACCTGGAAGGCCACCTGCTGAGAGGGAGCACCATTGACCGGATGAATCCTGCGGGCCCCCAGGCCCACTGTGCTGTTCACATGGGAGTCTGGGGAAATGCTCTGTGTGTGTGTGTGTGTGTGTGTGTGTGGAGAGAGAAAGCCAGGGGAGTAGGATGAGTCAGATTTACCCACTGTTTTTTCCCTTTTGAAATGTGTTATGCTCACACACACAGCAGTCATGCGCTTGCACAGAAATGTGTGAAAACCACTTAAAATGTGTGAAATGTGGCCCTTTTGAAAGTACGCCTTACGCCCACACTGTCTTGGGCACCAGCGGATTTGTGAATGTTCAGTTCTTTCCTTATCTACAGGAATTTTGTTTGCCCGAGGTGCTCATTCAGGGCCAGCCCCAGCTGGCTCGTGTGTGTGGTACACAGGCGTGGGCTGTGTGTGATGGAACCAAGGTTCTAGGGGTTCTGTTCTGTGAAACAGGTGGGCTTCTGGACTCGGTGGTCCTGGCGGGTCTGTAGCAGGCCATGGTCTTGGATGCGCTGGAAAGAACCTGCCACCACCACCTGTAGGCAGGTTATGCGGCCCCCTAGCCCTGGTCCTTCAAGTCCTCCAGAGCCGACCACTCTGTGGATTTGCCTTCTCTGGGGGCCTCGGTTCCTTCCAGATGAGGCCCGTCACAGCTCCTCCCCAGCCTGCTGAATCCACACCCATTGCCTTGCTTTGGCTCGCCCGTATGTTTCCTGGGATGCATTCCCAGACTTCTCTGTACCTTTCTGTCTTCAAAACCCGGGGTGAGCCCCACCTCCTCTGTTGCATTTTCCTGGACTATCTATCCCAGCTCACTGTAACCACCTCCCCTTTTCTCTAAATGGTCTCCTGAATCACTTCTTGGGTCTGGCGCATAGTACAGGCTCCGTAAATATTTCTGAATGTGGCCACGTCCGTGGTAGGTAACTTGCGTCTGGGTCATTCATCTACCTGGATGGGAGGGCCAACTCCCCTGTACAGGAGTTGTGTCTTTGTCTCGTTTTTTATTACCCCACCCTGCCAGCTTATAGAAGCGTAGTAGATAAGATCCTGCAAGGCCTAGACACTTCTCTCCCTGTTCTGTGTGGCGTCAGGCATGGCTCACAGCCTCCTTGGCACTTACTTTCTATCCTACAAAGTGAGGATAGTAAGATCTACCCGGCCTGTATCAAAGGCTACCGCGATGATCAGAAGAGAGTTTTTGGAAAACTACAAAGCGCTATGCAGACATGAGTTATTAACGGTCTTGTAGGTTATCAATAACATGTGGCCTTGACATTAATGCTGGGTCCAGCGTGGAGCCTCAAGGGTAGGAGGAGAGCCAGTGTATGCCGTGGACCCAGAGTCCAGGACCCCTGAGATCCACTCACCATCCTTGAGCCTCAGTTTCCTTGGCTTGACTACCCTTTCCAGCTCTGACACTGGTGGTCATGGAGCTGTGTGGCAGAGGGGGCAGTGGGGGGGTGGCGGGGGGGGGGCTCCCCTCTCCCGTGTGGCTGGAACTCAGCCAAAACAATCAGGAGGTTTTCCCTCCAACCTTAGTGTTTCTGGGTTGGCCCCTGCAGCTTTGATGTCCCTTCGAATGATCAAGCTGGACCTCTTCCCGCCCCCCCCCCCCCATGCCTTACTTATCCCTAGATCTCCATAAACACTCGCTTGGACTAATGGGAGAGGCTGTTTGCACCATGTAAGGTGGCAGAATTTTTGTCACCCCTTTGCAGAGGTGTTGACATTTAAGGGTGGTTGGGGTGATGGTGCAGAAGGGGAGGCAGGAAATCTGGAAGAAGGGAAGGGGCCAGGAGCTGAGCAGTGTGTGTAACAGGCCCGGACTCTCAGAAGTGCCTGCCTCCGCTGGTTTGGTGGTGGTGGGTGTTCAAAGGCAGGAAAATAGATAAGATCGGATTTCAGGATTTTCACCCCCCCCCCCCCCAGTTTTGCCAGCTCGCAGCTTTTGCAGGGCAGGCAGGGCAGGGCCTGGGTATTCTTCAACTTTTGTAACCCCGGTGCAGCACGGCGCTTGGGTGTGCAGCACGCTCAGTGAACGCGTGGCCGCCAGTTCTCAGGAGGTGGTCTGTGTATACGCGAAGTCCTGGGTTAAATACCAGCCACGTGTCTGATTCCAGAAGACGGAGCTTCTGGGAAGAAAGGACTGCCCTTTGGAAGCTGTCTTCTCCGTCCTGTCCTTCTGCGTTTTGTGGTCACCCTTCCGGATTCCTGAATTCAGGGGTATCTGGGACTGGAAAGGGGTGAAGGCCCTCTTCATGGGGATGGGATGTTGTTCTAGACACACTAAGTGAAACAAATTCACACTGACCGTGGGCAGTGCCCTGTCCCCAGTGGATTTCCCATGAGCCCCTCTGTGCTGGCAGGTGCCGTGGGTAGATAACCTTGGCGGGAAGCTTGGCACAAATGGCCAAGTTGACACGGGATCGCCGTATTCCGTGCTATCTTGTTATCTTGTTTCCTCGATGGTCATTGTCACACGAGAAAGGACTTCCTCTGTGGGCCTCCCTTCACAGAGCCCTTAAATTCATCAACTGCGTTGTCTGAATGAAACCATTTCTGTTCAGAGCTGGGATCTTGTGGAAAGCCGCCTCCGAGGAGCCCCCCCAACCCCCCCGGCCCGTCTCCATGTTCCCAGGAGACTTTTCTCGGTCTCCTGAGGCTTGATTCTTCCTCCCCTTTTAGCACTGCTGTCTGCTTCTCCTTTGAGAGCTGCTAGGGGAGGACAGACGGTGTGGCATCCCACGAGCGATCTTCTTTGAGAATTTCATCTCGTGGGATGTCCCAGTGGCCGTTTATCCCGATCCGCTTGCTGTTCTCCCCCTGGGGCCTCGCTGACAAACTGCCCATATGCCATCTCAGCTGCTCCAGCCCTGCTGCCTTTGCTCCTACAGCCAGGACCCCAGAGAAGGAGAGCCTTGGCCTGGAGTTTCTGTCTCGGCCCTGCTGTTTGACCTTGGCCAAATTGACTTGATTTCTTTGCTCCTCCATTTGCTCTGAAAACAAAGGGGTTGGCCGAGGTGCTTTGGAAGTTCCTGTCCTCCTTGTCCTTCCCCTGGTGTCTCCATGGAGGGCAGCACCACCTGTGACCTGCAGTGGGAACTCGGGCTGGAGGGGCAGGCTGGGTGATGGCACGGCACACCTCCACACCCTCGTGGAGACCCTGGACCCTGACCTGGGGGCAGCAAGTCCAGGATGCCAGGAAGCCTCTGGGGTGTAAGGTAAGTAGGGCCCTTTGGGAAGTGAGGGGTGTTATTCAGCCTTATGGAATGCTGAGGCCTGGCTGAGCCTGGGCAGGGCCCTGGAGAGGCTTGTGGCTGAATTTCACGGCCTTGAAGAATGGCTACTGTATATACCAGTGATAAATATTAGTCACCCTGGCAGCTGAAGGAGGTTCCTGGGCCGCATTTTTGACACTTCCAGAAAAGGGAAAGCCTTTCTCTCTGACAGCACACAGGAGGGAAAAACAAGACTCTCTCTCTGGGCTCAGGTGCCAAGTAATTCTCTTATTGGGATGGCCTGGCTGGAGCTCCCACGGGATTTTCAACCACCAGGGACCCATCCCTGCCTAAGGCTGCGATATAGGGCCCGTGAATGTCCCAGTGGCCAAGTCTGCTGGGCCGCCTCTCCAGGCCTTGCTCGAGCACGTCCCCGATCTAGTGTCGATCTGCCCTCCTCCTCCCTGCCATCTGCCCAGCCTCCTCCAGTCTCCCTTTTCTCAGGGAGAGGACCACCATCCACCGAGTTGCCTGAGCCACACCTGGGGAAGTCATCCCCGTCACCATCTTTCTCTTCTTGCTCATCCTCCCGCCCATCGCCGAGCCCTGTCGATTCTGCCTCCAGAGTATCGACAACCACCTGCTCCGCCGTCTTCATCCAAATCAGGGTATCTCTGGCCTAGCCGTCCGCCTCACTGGTCTCTCGGCCTGCATCCTCCCCTCTGCTGGCAGCCAGAGAGATCTCTGTAAAATGCACGTCCTACCATCTGGCGCATTTGCTAAAATCATTCAGGGGCTTCCTGTTGTCTCGAGGGCAAGGGTCTGAATCCTCAGTGAGGCCATGCATCTGGCTTCACCCGCCTGGCAGGCCTCCACTCCCAGCCGGGCTCTCCTCCCCACTCTGGCCTTCATTTACATCTCCTTCCTCAGGGCCTTGGCATGTGCTGTTCCTTCTGCCTGAAATGCTCTTCCCCACAGTTTTCAGCTAATGTGAGTCAGGTCTTAGCTTAACTACCCTCTCCTAAGAGAGCCCTCGCCGTTTCCCCCTCTATTAAATTCTATCCCCTGATACGCTCTCTCTCGTATAGCTCCCTGGTCTTTTCCTTCCTAGCCCTCACCCCTGCTTGTAGTTCTGAGTCTGTGTGGTTGTTTACTGTCTGTCTGCCCCTCAAGGGCAGGGACCATCTCTTTTGTTCTCTACCGTGTCCCAGGGCCCAGGACTGAGGAGCTGGGTAAATATTTGCAGGCATGAATTGTATGCGGAGGACGTGTCTGCTTATGCTGCACTGGCCCCGGCACCTTGGTTCCCTTGGGGCCTGTCCCCTACTCTCCAGGCCCCACTGAGTGCCCGCGCTTCCTGGCATCGCTCCTCTGGCATCAAAACCTATCCGTCCCACATCTCTGTCTTTTGCAAGGTGACACTTTGTCTGATTACCTAATTCACACTAAGGTGTTAAAGGTGCTAATGACATAGTGTTTGTAACCCCAGGGGATGCAAAATGATGGCATCAGAACATATCCCTCCCTGGTGGTTTAAGACTTCAGGAACGGCCCAGAGAGCCCAAGTTGAGGATGGTCTCCTTAGCCAGGTTCATAAGGCCCCGTCTGCACAATTTGGCGTCCGTGTCTAATCCTCCAGCCTTAGGTCCCCAGGCCTTAGTCATCCTCCTCCCCTACCTGAGGCCCCCAGCACAGGACCTGGCATGGGCAGGCCCTCAGTTAATGTTTACTACGTGGATTTAAAAGAAATAGGTTTTAATGACTCATGCGTGAACGAAGTGTTTGGTGTAGCCAGTCTTTTGGGCTTTGGATGCCAGGGGAAAGGCACATGGTGGGAACTTCAGGCCCCGTGGCCGTGATCATACCAGGAGACCAGGGGAGAGGGAGCTTTACATGGGTAGAGGGGCATGGCTCTTCCGAGCCCCCAAATCCAGATCTCTTCCCAGCTACCACGCTGAACACACCGCCCCAGCCACCTGTCCTTCTGCCCTGCGTGAGATTTCTCAGCTCTTTGCTTTCCAAGGCGCCAGCGGAGGGGAGAGCCTTGTCACCACTTCCTCCCACTCGGCTGGTGCAGTTTGTGGTCATCTGCAGGTCAAGGCCAGCGAAGCAGCAAAGGGCTGAAAATCATGCCTCCGAGGGGAGCAGGTTTCCCCGGCCCCTCCCACCCCTGTCAAGGTCACGTTGGTTTGTGCAGCCCAATCCGTGCCTGTCTGGCTGTCTGCTCCAACCCCCGCCCCACAGTCATGGGTCCCGTGCTATGCCTGCCCCTCCCCCAACCTCCCCACCGCCCCCTGTGGATGTGGCCTGAGGACGGAGGCAGGAAGGATGAGCCTCGGGTGCAAAGAGGATGGCGGTTGTTGAAAATGAGTGGGTGAGCTTGGCGTAGATCGGTCTTTGGAGGGGACGATTATCTGGGGCATGAGGCTTCCGTGACACATCTGGCACGGAGAGTCACCCTCCCTCACCTGGATGACTGAGCCTCCCCTCCCACCCCTCTGGGGCTGCTCTCCCCATGTGCCCGAGGTGATCTTTCTAAAGGCAGCTCTTGCCCTGGCGCCTCCCTGCCTAGAATCCATCCCAAGCTCTGGGAGCCTTGGGGATGACTTGGCATGTCCCCTGGGATCTATGCCATGTCTCCCAACTCTCTGTCAGCCTTGCCCTTGGTGGCTCTGGTACGGACTTTTCCCACCTGGCCCCTGAAGATGCTATTAGATTGTATATTGAATGCGAACCATCAGGACTTTTGTGAACGCTAGCATTGCCTGGGGAGTAAAATGATCTCAAGTACGACATTGTGGGAGGGGTCTTTGAAAATCACTGGAATCCAGAATGATCCGTCTTTGTCCCAAATGGTCAAAAACCTCCACTTGGGCTTGAGTCCTGTCCATCCTTTGCTCTCGCCCTGCCCCAAGCCATTTCTTACCCCCCATGCTTTGCCTCATGCTGAGCCCAGAAGGTCCCACCATCATTAGAGCACACTTAGTTCTCAGGCACCATGAAATGTCAAAATCCTATGTTTCTGGGTCTGTCTTCTCCATCCTAGACAGTGAACCTCTTGAGAAGAGGAGCTCCGTGGGGCCGATCTCCGGGTCAGAAGCTGGCGGAGTGTTGGCGCCCAGGTCACACACTGCATGTCGCTTCTCTGGACCCCTCAGGACTCTGCCTTGTGTGGGTTCTGTTCTCTGGACCGTAGTGGTTCTAGACTGAGCTCTGGGCCCTGTGTATGCCCTGTGGTTTATGACTTAATATGCTGAAAATAGACGGTTGTGTTTCATTTTCACTTGGGAAGAAATAAAAGGAGTGGATCTAGAGATTTCACTGACCTGGAGGTAAGGATAAAAATATGAAGATCAAACTGCTATTACTTAATGTTACGTAAATCAAGGCTCATTTGAAATAGGTTTATTTTCCACAGGCTGATCTGCATCTCACAGTTGGGTTCTACTTGAAGGCAGAAGGACCGGTCCTCATTTACCGTCGCGTCCTCTGAGCCTAGCAGGTGCCTGATAGAGTGGTCACTTAGTAAATACTTTGCACACGAATGCTCAGGATGAATAGGCACTTTGGAACTTCTAGTGCTTGGTGATGAGTACATGCCCATGGCTTGTTAATTTGTAAGACACCATTTCCCCTGTAAAAATCTTAGTGTGGGGGAATGCTTTTTGTGGGGAACGCTGACTTGGACTGACACAGGCTTTGCGGGGGCAGTCTTGAAAAATTGAGTCATTTTGCTCTGCCTGGGGCCGGGGTGACCTTACATAAGTCGCTGCGCTGGGCCTCGTGATTGTCCTCTATAAAATGGGTGGAAGGTGGGAGTGGCCCGTGTGGCTGCCGAGAGTTTTCTGCTCTCACGCTGCATCTCGCTCTCTGATTGTCCTTCTTGGCGATTGGATACAGACCACGTCCCTAAGGTTCACTCACGGAGCTGGAATTCTCCCCTTTGAGGGCTTTCCAGTGGGTGGAATGCCTCGTTTCTCAGTAGCCGGGAGAAATGTTAATTTGGGGTTAGGAAAGCAAGCCAAGAGCCATCGAATAATTAAAACACACACGCACACAGAGAAAGGAAAGCGAGAGGGGGAGAAGCACGCTTAATGGACGGGGGATGAGTAAAACCCAATGACCTGAGAGAGCCCGGAGCTGAACTTCACATGACCCCGCGTGCTGCCTGCCGTTGCAACACCCGCGTGCCCCCTGCGTGCCGCCGGCCTCTCGGTGATGTCAGCGGGCCGTGGCCCCACAGGAAGCTGGGCTGCCATCTGCCTGGTGGAGCATGCGAAGCTAAGCCAGCTCTCCCTCCACGGCCCAGTTCCCAGCCCCCCGTGTCCCCGGACAGCAAGAAGCCACAGCTCCCAGGCTAGTCGGAGCTGGAGACCCACCCAGTGCTTCTCAGAAAAACAGAAGCCCAATCCACCAGCGAGAACCAGAGGACCAAGAGGGGATTGTTTTTTTTGTTTTTTTTTTGTTTTTGTTTTGTTTTTTTGGTTTTTTTTTTTAGGGGCTCTTGGCCTGAAACCAGCACATTTCTTTCGGGGCTGGTGCCGCCACGTGCTTTGTGATCTCGCCTGGGTCAGCAGTTAGTGCATTCGTGACCTCATTCGCTGCTTGGGTGTGTATCTGCAAGACCTTGGGGGTGGAGGAATAAAGAGCCCGTCTCTGCCCTTGGAGTTCTGTGCTAGTTGGGGGATAAGACTGGTAAATATGCAGAGGTCTAAGGGCTCAAATCAAGGTGTGTGCAGGGACCCATGGGATGCTCGTTACCACCTCCGTCAGGGGAGGGAGGGTGAGGAAACGCCCGGCTAGCTTTCCCATGACCCCAACCTACAGCAGGAAATGTCGGAAGATTTGGATTTGCAGGTTGGTGGGTTTGGCAAAACGGAAGTGTGTGTATATAAACAGAATACGATGGGGTGGCGGGGGGTGGGGGGACAGGTAGGGTGCTAAGAGTACCTCTGGCTGGCCCTTTTCCTGGGTGACCGTATTTACGTCAGTGTCATGCTGAGGCTTGAAAGGAGTGAGGGGAAAAGGGCCGTGTTTATTATGACTTCAGCCCTTCTTCTGCAGTTCATTGAGCAATAGCGGTATAGACTCCCTGGTGGGCTGTCCCTGCCCCTGAGCTGCTATGGTCCATAGGGGAAGGTAAACCACAGTCATGCAAGCCTAATTAAATAATTACATAATTGTGAGCTCTGTGTGATTAGCGGAACTCTATTTTGGAGCGGTCCTAGATTTGCAGAAGAATTGCAAATGACACAAAGTTCCTGGGTACCCCTTACCCAGATTTCCTTAATGTTAACCTCTCCCATTCCCATGGTACATTTGTCGAAAGGAAGAAACCAACATCAACACAGTGCTATGAACACAACTCCAGAATTTATTTAATCAAACTTCAAACTTGAAAAAAATGACAGCCTTTTCAACAAATGACTGATACAACATAAAATACGCTTTTAAGATGTGGAATTCAGTGGTTTCAGCGTATTAACAGAGCTCCTCGACCGTCGCTACAATTTAATTTTAGAATATGTTCATCACGAGGAAAGAAACTTCATACCCATCAGTAGCCACTCCCCACACACCTCTACCAGCTTTGGAAACCAAATCTACTTTCTGCCTTTGTGGACGTGCGTTGCATGGACTTGCTTATAAATGGAGTCCCGAGATATGTGGTCTTTGGTGACTGTTTTCTCTCACTCACCATAATGTTTTCTAGGTTCACGTTGTAGCACGTGTTGGTACTTCATGTTCATGGCCAAATACTACTTCATTGTCTGGATGTACCACATTTGTGTGTCCATTTGTTTCTTCAGTTAGTTAATGGACATGTGGCTCGTTTGTGTGTTTTGGCTTTTCCCTGCTGTGAACATCTGTGTGTAAGTTTTTGTGTGGTTTCATGTTTTCATTAGATACATAGTGGCTATCTGACTATAGAATTGCTACGTAATTTGATAACTTTGTGTTTAACTCTTTGAGGCACCGCCAAATTCTCTTTCAAAGCGGCTGCGCCATGTTACAATCCCGCCGACAATTTACGAGGGATCAGATTTCTCCGACACTTGGTATGGTCTGTCTCTTTTATTTTAGCTACCCTGCTGGGTGTGAAGTCCTATCTCGTTGTGGTCTTGATTTGTATTTCCCTCATAGCCAATGACATTGAGTATCTCTTCGTGTTCTTATTGGCCATTATGTAGCTTCTTGAGATAAATGACGTTTCAGAACCTTTGCCCATTTTTTAAAAGGTTTATTTATTTTAGAGAGCGAGAGCGCGTGCACTCATGCGTGCCCGCATTGATGGGGGAAGGGGAAGCGGGAGAGAGAGAGAGTCCTCAAGCAGACTCCTGCTGAGCACGGAGCCCACCACAGGGCTCCATTCCAGGACCCTGAGATCATGACCTGAGCCCAAATCAAGAGTCGGATGCTTAATTGACCGAGCCACTCAGGCGCCCCCCCCCCCAGCCTGTTTTTTAATTGGGCTGTCTTTCTGTTGTTTTAAGAGCCTACATATATTTGAGTACAAGTCCCCTTATCAGATAGATTGTTAGCAAATATTTTCTCTCATCTTGTGGGTTATCTTCTTACTTCCACGATGCTGTCCTTCAAAGCATACAAGTTTTTAATTCCGATGAAGCTAAATTTGTTTTTGTTCTTGGTGTCCTTTCTGAGAAACCCCGGTCTAACTCAAGGTCACAAAAATCGACTCCCTTGTTTTCTTCTAAGAGTTTTATCATTTGAGCTCTTCTATTTAGGTCTTTGATTCCTTTTGATTTTACTTCTGCATGTGGTGTGTGGTAAGGGTCCAATTTTATTCTTTTGCATATGGATATCCAGTTGCTCAAGCACTGTTTGAAAAGATTGGTCTTTCCCCTACTGAATTGTCTGGCACCTTTGTTGAGAATCAGTGAGGGTTTATTTCTAGACTCTCAGTTCTAGTCTGTTGAGCGTTATGTCCATCTTCATACCAGTCATGATGACTGAAGTTTTGTAATATCAGTCAACGTTTTCAATGGATTTTTCATAACCTACCTTGTTTCAAAAAAGAATGTGAGGTAATTCTCAGAAGTATAGTGACTAAAAACAGAGATAGATAAGGAAATTAGGGGGAAAAGGAGAGGAAAATGAGATCAAAGGTAATGTTAGCCCCAAGGACTGTGTATTACAAAGTCTTGTGAGACGTTAGATGTGGCCTGCAGATTTGGCTCTGAGCTTCCTCGCAGCCAGAAGTAAAACAGAAATGTGACCTCTGCTGAGGGTAACATGAGTGTCCATAAGAATTTTAAAACAAAACAAAACAAACACAAAAAGCATTTTCCAGGGAGAAACCCGGTATTTTCGGCAACCACCACATGAGAGGATTTCTCTTGTGGGTCCTTGGAACCAGAGTTTCTTAAGTACATACTCATTTGTGTTTCTGCCCCTGCAGACTGATGACTGATGGCTTCTTGGAGGTGGCAACTTGTGTCTTCTCCGCCTCACATCGCATAGTGCCTAGGACACACAGGAAGGTGTTTAAAATAAAAAACCTGATGGAATTATTTTCTGAAATTTAGAATGGAGACATTTCCAGCGCCAGGTTGAGAGTAGTCTGGACTAATCTGGGTGTGGAAAAGGGGCAGTGGCTGGCTTCTGGCTGCATTTTTGCAGGTTCTTTCTCGCCTTCGGCTCCTGAGCGGCAGTGAACTTTGGGTGGAGGGGGTGTGTGCGTGCCTTTGCTCTGAGAGATGGCGTGACTTTGCAGACAGGGATAGTGGCATTGCATCCTCAGAGCTAGAGCTGCCACGTGTCCTTGTGCACCGCACAGGGGTGGCCACCCTACAAAGAGCCCGCCCAGATCGGCTCCTTCCCTGGGGCAAGGAACCAGCCACCTTTAACAGACTACAGATGTCATGTGGGGTTGGCTCTGTTAGGGTTCCCGGACCCAATATTTAACACAGGGGCCGTTTCCCCCCTACACACGCCTTGACTGGTGCCCAAGAATTCAACTCCATGCTGACACTACCCACCCAGAGATTGTATCGGATTATATAGGCAAAGGGCTCAGTCCTACAAGGTCGCCTCCCCCCGCCCCACTGCAGATGCCAGTCGCAAGCCCCAGGCTGTTGACCCGTGCTTCTGACCAATTGGCTACAGACTGGAGTTTCCAATGACCTCCCATGTTCTTGAGTTTGCCAGAGCAGTTCACAGAACTCAGGGAAACACTTATCTTTACCAGTTTATTAAAGGACATGAATCAACAACCAGGTGAAAGAGATACATAGGGCGAGGTAGGGGAAAGAGCAAGAAGCTTCGTGCCCTCACCCCTGCAGGCACGTCACTCTCCCCAGTCCCTGGGGTTTTTAGGGAGGCTTGCACACTCAGGATTGACTAAGTCATTGGCCATTGGCTAATTCAACCGCCAGCGCCTTTCCCCTCTGGGTAAGTGGCAGGGGTAGGAACAGAAGTTCTAACCCTCTACTCACAAGTTTGGTCCTTCTGGCAAGGTACCCTTGGGTGGGGCCCCCCAGATCACCTTTGTTAACCTAACAAAAGATTCCTTCATTGCTCCTATCACAGAAAAACCCAAGGGTTTTAAGAGCGGTGGGGCCGGAGCCCTGGACCAAGACCAAGTGCAAATGAGAAATACATTCACAGTATCGCAGTGGCCTTCTCCATCCCATTCCCAATAAAGGGCTTTACTATTTTTCGGTAGAATCTTTTTTTTTTTTTTTAATAGATTTAGACACCCACCTATAGGGAGGTTATCCTTATTCCACAATTTACAGATGAGGAGGTGGAGGCTCAGAGGAGTAAACATGCAGAAATGTGGCTCCAGCCTAGGGAACCCTGGCTTTGACTTTGTTCTCTCTTTCCTTTTCTACCTGCTGGCCTCCCGTCTTTATCTAATTTCGGAGGTGGAGAGGCCAGCCTTCTTTCTGACAGGTCAGCATGATTAGTTCCCTTTAAAGTTACATTTGCCTCCGTGGGGGAGGCCGTCAACAAGCGGGCCCCGGGATCACCCTCTGCACCGTTGGCCCTGGGCCAGGAACAGCTTTGCAAGGATATACTATGGTGGATGTCTGCATACTGCCTATAGCTTCCCGAGAGCCTCTTCCACCCGCCCTCTTGCTCGAGTCTGGCCACAGCCCTGTGAAGAAGGCAGGGTGGGTGCTGTGAACCCCGCTATGCCCATGGGGACACTGAATTGCCCAGGGTCACCGGGTGGTCAGGGTCAGAGGTGGGCTTGAAACCAGGTCTCTGACTCCTGGTCTAGTGCTCTGCCCCAGCCCTTGAGCAAATGTGGATCAAGTTGCACCAACAAGCTTAGAATTCCTGGAACTCAAGCTGCCCTGAGTGCCTCCGGGAACACCACAGCACTTCATTATCTGCCTGATGAGACAATGGGAAAGTCTTCTTTTTCTCCCCAGAAGTGAAGTTGTACCCACACCCGTGTATTTCTTTGTATCCATCTGGCGCTTAGCTGTGTTCTCAGAACGGAGCAGGTGGAACAGACCCAGGTGCAAACAGATGTGGCTTCCCTCCAGAGTCCGCTGTGATGGAAATGTGATGCTTAACACCCCTCCCAGTCCCCACTACCCCCACCAAGTTGTTTCAGAGCTCATTCACTTGTTTCCATGTACGTGGCTATCCAAATCTGTGTGCTCAGAGCTCAAAGAATCCAACAAGGAAAACTCGGGGTCCCCTTTCAGGTACTTTGGCCACAGTCTTGACCTTGTCCCTGACCCCAGGGGACAGATTTATGTCCTCTGAGCCACAGCTGCCTCATCGGTAAAGTGGGGGCAATGTTGATATCTGGTTAGCCTCCCTCCTGGAGTGATGATGAGGCCGAAATAAGATTTCATGGCATGAATGCCTCCATCCATTCATTCAGCGTATTTTATTGACAGCTCACGTTTTGCCAGGCTGTGGAATCAGTGGTGAACAGAGGCAGCACTGCTTCTCCACAAGATGCTTGCCCAGCAGTCACAGATGTCACATTGCAGGCCTTGAATGAGGACAGGGAGCTGGAGAGAGACCCGATTCTGTTTGGGGAGGGAGTGGTAGTCAGGGAAGACTACCCTGAGGAAGTGACATTTGGGCTAAAGCCCAAAGGGTAAGTAGGAATCCCCAGGAGAAGAGGTGGCTGACGAGCACCCTGAGCAGAAGGAAAAGCAAGTACAGAGGCCTTGAGCTGGGAGGCACACTTAACAGGGCAGGCTGCCTGGACGATTGTGGACACTGCTCTCCAGCGTCTCCTGTTCAATTTCTTTCAGCGCATCTCTGGAGCAACGGCTAGGAGCCAGGTCCATCCCCAGGTGCCTGAGGGCATCTCTGAGGTCCATCGGGGCATGAGGGTTGATATGAGGGCCTCCAAGGCACAGCCCTGCTTTATGCACCTTATCAGCAGTGCCTGGCACAGAGCGAGGGGACGTGTTACCCTAGCATGCAGATCTGAGCCGTGCAAGGCGGCTTAGAAACCTTCCCTACAGACTAGCCATGTGCACTCAGGCGAGGGCCCTAACTAAGCTTTTCAGTCCTGGGTGCATCCCGCTCCAGTGGGGTAACAGTGGTACCATCTCCTGCGGGTGTGTGGGCTTGGCTCTGGCCTTGACTGTGATGTGCCAAGCAAGTGCCTGGCTGGAGAAGCACGTGGCAAAGGGGAGCCACCGTGCTTAGCGCTATTATTCCTAACAGTCCCGCGATCGTCTTGAAAGGGAAGTGCCACGGGAAATCAGAGGAGGCGAGGTTGCCGGTGCTGGGGGTGCTCCTCAGAGCCCACGGGAGCTGGGTGGCCAGAGAGGAGGAGGGCTCTAGGTAGCGGCTCCGGGGCAGCAGGTGAGGAAGACCTTGGGTGACAGGGGTGTATCGTGAGGCATAGAGGAAATGGACACATGTTCAGGGAGCTGGCAGGTGGCTTTGCAGCTCTGGGGAAGTGACCCAGCCAGCCTGCTGCTTCATGGTCGTAGAAAAATCTTGTGACTAGAGATGATGGCATGTCCGATTTGGAAGGCAAAGGTCAGGAGGTGAGAAAGCGGATAAATATACAATGTTTATCTTGAATAATGTTGTAAGTTGCTTGGAAATCCCCACGCTTGCTTCCTCTGGGAAGCCTTTCTGGGCTATCCCACCCAGTTCTCCGGGGCCCTCCATCTCCCCAGCACCTAAACCCACACCGTGTGAATGTGTCTTTCTCCCCTTCTGGAGGGTTGGTGCGTTGAGGTCTTGGGCCATCACGTCGCGTGGAGTCACCAGGAGGAGTAATAATCCATTTTGTGTGCATAGAGTTGATGGCAGCCTCACGGGCAGAGCATGCTGATTAAGAAACAGGCTCAGGTCTTTTGACCTCAAATCCAGGTGCTTTCCCACCACTCTGGCCTCACTGAGCTGGTGGTACTAGGTTCTGCCCCTGAGGGACTGGGTGGCACAGTTTTGTTCAGTCAGACCCAGAAGGTGGAAGAGAACTGTTGTCAGAATCAGGAGGGGCCTTAGACCTCCTAAGTCCAATTCCTTCATTCTTAGAGGAGGAAGCCATATGCCCAGCATAGAAGTGGTGATGGTGGAGGGGGCAGCCCTCTTATTCAGGCCCCGAGTCCCAGCCCCAGGCCACACTCACTGCTCAGAGCGGATGTCCCCTTTGGACCATGAGGAAGTCACCAGGTCTCCAAGTGGAGTTGTGGCAGGTGGTGCTGGGCGTGAGACCCTGATGGGTGTGAGGATGTTGCCCTGCCCCCTGGGAACCCCTCCAAGTTCATGTGAAAGAGATGGGGTTTCTCAAGCACAGGTTTTCAGACTTCTAGTGGTCTTTGATATTTGCCAAAAAGGTAATACCCTATTGCTGAGCGAGGGTGGGACTGGGGCCAGCAAGCTCTGGCCTGAAGGCAGGTCATTTTGATACCAGACTAGAATTTGGGAGAAAAGATCCATTTGTCACGAAAAGCTGCCAAAAGAGCTCTGCTTAATATCTAGCCCGAGGTTGCCCTTGAGCCCAGGGACACGCACCTCCAGTTGTGCCTAGAACAGAGCCATGCACAAAGAGGTCCTTATTAAATGCTCTCACATAGCAGCGAACATTCTTGGAGCACCTGTTCTGTGTGCCATAAACCAGGCAGCTGGGTGGATGAGTGTGGGGTCCGGGGCAGAGGTCTGAGCTGAGATACGCATCTGGGAATCATCACGTGGATGCAGGCAGGTCGAGGGGCGTGTAAGGGTGGGACCAGAACGTCCAGACCAGCCACCGAGGAACAACCGCATTTAGGGGCTGGGGAGAGAGGAGAAGCGAGACTGTATACAGTGACACGAGGACGTGAACAATAGATGCTACAGAGGATCCAGGGCGGGAAGGCGTGAGAGGCACAGGTTTGGGATTTTGTAACCGGGAGGTCAGAGTGCTGGGGACGGAAGCCCACGCAGAGTCCCGCGGTGAATGGCAGGTGAGGAAGTGGGAGCCCAGGGCATGGGTAACCCCGGCCAGTGGTTCATCCGTGTGGGGAGGGAGCCACAGGGTGGGCTACGTGGGGGCCTGGGTGATGGGAGACCCGGCGAGGTGGGGGGCCCCTCGAGTGCTTCACAGGCCAGCTACACAGAATTGTGCTTCAGGTAGACACTCGGAACCCTGGCCGAGTTGTATCCAAGACTTGCCAAAGACATCCATAAAATTCAGACCAGTACACACTCAGGGAAATGGGGTAAACGGATTATTTTGTAAGAAGTTTATAGTCCAAAGGTAAACTTGCCTCAGAGAGCTTCTGAAAGTAAAAAGTCAAGGCGAGTTGATATTATTAAAATGAAATAACACAGGTTGGATTTTTCAAGTAATTTCGAAGGGTCAAGACTTTGAATTTAGTAAGCCTCTTGCATCTAATTAGGAAATTTATTTTAAAACCTTGTTACTTCTTTTTGCTTCCTATTAGCCATGAGTGCCTGGAATATACTGGGTGTATTTTAGGGGGGGAGAAAGCATGGGACAGCAAGGAATGAAGATGGCGGGGGCCTCTGGCAGCCTAGCCGCGGCAGAGCTGGACAAGTGCCATCTCTTTGGGTCAGCACAGGAAGGACTTTGGAGGCTCCTCTATGTATCAAACTCACTGTGATGGCAGTGTCAGGCCTGGCCTCTGTCCTGATGGCGCTCATTCATACCTGAGCGGCGGCCTGGCAAAGCGTTCGTGTTTAGGGTGATTCACGTCCCAGGGCTAAGACTAGTACCTGCCACAGGGTGGTGTAGGGAGGGCAGAGGGGCTGGGAGGAGGTAGGAGGTCCTGTGGAACAGGGGTGCCTGGGAATGCTGCATGGGGAGGATGGGAGCCCCATTCTGGGGGTGCGCCTTGCTCTTACAGGAAGGAGTCAGGCTGCAAAAGTTTAAGCGGATCTCTTAGGCTTCGTGGCAGCTTCGGTACTTGAACTCAGACCTCCCTTTTGAGAAAGCACATTTTGCTGTTGTAGTAGGGCCTTGAACCCCCACCCGACATGTGGGGCCTCTGCCTGACATGTTTTCAGGTAGGGCACGATGGTGTCTGTAACAGTACTTAATACTGTTGAAGCACTTCGGTGTCTTAGTCCGTGCAGAGGCTGCAGCCCGGCCCCCTGGGTTCTGGCCGAGGGGTGGGAGAGGGCAACTCGCCGGCCAGCCCCACTGAGTCACTCTCTGGCCTGGAGCCCGGTGGGGATTTCCACGCAGCCCGTGTTGTCTTCTCCTCGTTTCCTGTTGGGCTGTGACGCAGGCCGGCTGCCAGCGAGTGCTGGGGGGCACTCCCGACCCGGGCCTCTGCCAGCCTGCCTTGTGACCCTGGTGAGGCTCTGCGGGCAGCTGTCTCCCACCGTGAACGTGTCCCTGCCAGGGTGTGCCTGCTGGCTCTGTCCTGCTCGGGGCCTGGTGGGCAGCTCCCTGGAGGCCCCCGGGGAGGCTGCAGCTGGGCCGGGGGGTGGGGAGGGCTACCCATTAGGATGGAAGGTTCTATTGAGGAGTGAGAGTTTGCTTATGGGGCTGTTCGTCCTGGGGTGTTTAGGGCTATAAAAACCGAGGTTGGCCTAAAACGGCTCTCTCTTGATCTGCTGACAAGCATTTGTAAATAAAACAGCAGACTTCGAGCCATTTCGTTTATGCACTTAAAGGAATGACTCCAGTAGAGTCCCTCACTCCTTTAGGTCTTTCTAAAATGTCCTTGTATCTCTCTGTCTGCTTCTAGTGTCCCCATTTCTTGGTGTGCTTTTTAAAAAAAAAAAAAAAAACTCCACTGGTAGGACTTCCACATCTTCATGGATTTTTCCCTCTAGGACTTGTGCAAGGCAGTTTCTAAATGTTATCTTACGTAGTTCTTATCACCACAGTAGAAAGCGGTGTTACGTAATTCTGTGGCCACTACCCACATGGGGCTGTTTAAATTTCAGGTAGTTAAAATTTAGAATCCAGTTCCTCAGTCATACTAGCCACATTTCAGGTCCTCAGCAGCCACATGTGGCTAGCGGCTACCACGTGAGCCAATACGGAAGAGGTCATTTTCATCATGACAGAAGTTTCCAGCACTTGTCTGAGGTCTGAACTCTATAGATGAGGAAACGGAGTCCCACAGAGGTTAAGTTGACCACTTATAGCCGGTAAATGGCAGTGCGAGAGTTATGACCCAGATCTGCCTGACTCCAGAGTCTGCCTGTCTGTCCATCCATCCGTCCATTCATTCATCAAAGCACATATGTGACTAATATTTCAGAGGATTCGTGTAACAGACGTTTGTCTAATGACCAAATGAAAGATTTTCACTTTTTAAATACAGAAACAGAAGGTTGTACTTTTTTTCTCAGAGAAGAGAAATTGATCTGGAAGCTTCAGGGGCCCTTCAGGTAGTCTAGAGGGTGCTGTGTGCGTCTGCTCTCCGGCTCTTTTCCCAGACCCCGTCCAGCTGGGGGTGGCTGCTTTCTGTTGCTTTCTGTTCTGTCCTCATCAGGGTTTGGGAGTGAGTAAGCTAGCACTGTTTTCCTCACAGTAATCCTTTGGCCTGTTTCCTGCTTGAGGATTTGTGGATGTTGGTGAAATCTTCTGGGGGTGCGGGGGGGGGGAGGTGCCTTTTGTTAAAGCCAAAAGAGGCCTCAGGAGATATATATTAGTTTCGTTGCCAAAAATACGTCCAGAGAGATGAGGGGACTTGGAGGGCCATGCAGGTAGCTAGGCTTCTTAAACTTGTTTTTAAGGCAGGATTTATCTGATAATCTTAAGAAAGTAATCACTTCGTGGACCGGGAGCGTTTTCTCATGAAGAGAAAAACACTGCCGTGATGTTCCTCTGATCTGAGACCGTTCAGGAGGGTGGGAAGCATAGGGCTTTAGGGTTATACAGACCAGGGTTCAGGTCCTGGCCCCACCTCTTGGAAGTCGTGGGACTTCAGCAAATATTTGAACTTTCTGAGTGTCCGTTTCTTTGTCTGTAAAGTAGGGATGAAATATCTCCCTGCATTTGTTTTAAAGATTAAATGGCAACGTGTGTAAGAGGTTTACAATTCCGGGCAGATCATAAATGCTCATTAACAGTCGCCATTCGCAATATGATGGTATCATCACCTCCTTCCAGCGTTCTAATGTTATAGCTTGGCGTCCTGTCCATAAGGCACTCCGACCTATAGGACGCCACAAAGTTGGGAAACAGGATAAACTTATTTTGAAACAGTCTTTTAATTGTATTTCTAAGTGATACGTTCAGTGTTTCTCTGCAACCCTCGGACTTCTTTTCAGGTGGAGGACCTCTAAATTTAACGTGATGGGTCCAGCTGCTAATCTGGAGAGCACAAGATCTATATCCCAGAGTATCCAGAAAGTCTAGAAACGGGGCAAAGAGTATATCCTGTTTACCAACTTTTCGGAGACCCTGCCAACTACGACTGACAACAAATCCCTGGAAAATAGGTTGCTTTTATTTTAAGGCTTTTGTTCCCTTGGAAGGACAAATTGCTGGTGGCTGTCCTGGGGTGTCTCAGCAACCCAGCCGACCAACCACCTCAGCAGCTCACCCAGCTCTCTGACCTCTGCCGTGGGAACTCCCTTCCGAATCTGGGCCCCAGGGACTGGAGGCTCCTCGGTGTTTAGAAAAACAATCTATTATCTTTGAGGAAAACGGCTGAAGCTAAAGTTTGGTTAACTTCAGCTTTCAAAGGTATTTCTCTCTCAGGGTGGCCTTGGAGCACCCTGAAAAACCTCACACTCTGGTGCCCAGAAAAGGATGCCTCTGGAGGGGTTGGAAGGACAGATGGGACATGGGGGCGGCCAGGAGGAGGCTGGTGACCAGAAGATAGCCCGTGACCTTGGGGAATTTACCTGGGAGCTGGGCCTGGCCTTTCCAATTCAGAAGCCTCATTTTTTGGTGGTGGGGGGGCGTTCAGGCCTGGAGTGAGAGCTCCCCACTTCCACTAACCTGCAAGAAGCTGAAACACAAATCAAGCCACTAGTGTATTTGTTGGAAAGTATAACCACTCTGGGGTTATAACCAGGGCGTTCTCTCCTTGTGGGCACCCCACCCAGGAAGCCAAATGGCCAGAGGCGTGGGTGGGTCAGGATGGGGGGGTGGGGAAGGGAACGCTGGGAGGAAAGTGCCAGGGGCCCCACTGGCGTCAGGGCGCATGCGGGCCTGCGGGGCAGGGCCCCTCCCTGCTGGACAGGCTTGTGCGGCCCTGCCCGTGGCTGCCCCCGCACCTCTCAGCCTCACACCTTCCGACCCGCCTGCCTTCTCTAGGGATGGAGACCTGCTGTGGCCAGCAACCGAGGGCCCCTCTGGGGTGACGTTGCTCGCGTCTGTGTAGACCCACATGCTGTTTTCTAGTGGATCGCCCCGCAGAGCACCTGCCTTTCACCTTCTCCGGTCCCCACGAGCGCGTGAACCTCTGACCTCACCGTGCCAGCCCGTGCCAGACATCAGCCCAGTGACCTGGCCTCTGCAGCCCGGCATCAATGAGGGCCGCAGGGACGGGATGATCGGAATTAACCCCTTTTTCGTCCTCCCTGGGCCTTTTCACTTTAATAGCTCAACAGAGAGACATCTGTGATGGCTGGCGTCCAGAGTGCGTGGTATTTATTTTTGATTTGAAATATGAAAAGCATTTTTTTAAGACAACTGACTCTCTGAGTCATGCCCAGGGGAGCAAACGGCCTGAAATGCGAGCTGGTGCCTCACATAACAGGAGAGGCTGCTGAGTTCACTGGCGCTGGGGTTAGGTCACTGCTGGACGAAGCGCGCTGACCATAAGAGCAACAAGTGGGCTCGGGCCGCGGGCCGTGGGGTCATCTCTTGCAGCCGCTCGCCTGACCAGGAACCCCACACGCTGGGTTCCCACAGGATGGGCCGACTGCATGGAAACCCACACACCCCGGCCCTCGTTGAGCAACCACGCTTGAGTAAGAGTTCTCTCACTTGGCTCGGTGGGTTCTGCGCGGGGGTGTTTGTCGCCGAGCAGCTGCACATTTGACAGGAGCCCCGGGTCCCCGGGGGCTTGCTTGCTGGTCTCCTGCGTCCTCTCCCAGCAGGAGGAGGATTTGAGAATGTACACAACGCCTCTTCGTTCAGCCCTCGACAGTTGACCTTCCGAGCCTCCTTCGTGGCTCAGCGCCACCCTGCGAGGTGGTCCAGGCCCATGTGACGATGTTCTTTTTAAGGGTGAGGACGTTGAGGCACGCGTTGTCGTTCTTGTCCGCAGGGGCTCCGTGTGGCGGAGTGAGGCCGGAGCCCGGGGCCTCCCCCTCTCCTGGGCCTCTACTAAAGACGTGGGTTTCCTGGCTTCTCCCTCCACGTCTAGTGGAACCCCTGGGGTACCGTATGGGAGCATGTATTTTAAACATGTTTTGTGGTGATTCTTACGGACCTTCACGCTAAAGCGCCCCAGTGGCTGACCCTGCTTCAGCCTCCTCCCTCAGACCTGTATGACCTCCTGGAATGATCTTAATCTTGCGTTGTCTGTTTTGGGCCAATCTCCTCATACGGAACACCAGCTCCCCAAGGACAGGGACCTTCTCTGTCCTGTCCATGGCCGTATCCCCGTGTCCTCTGTCCTGGTGCCCGGGACCATGCCTGGCGCACAGTAGGCCCTCAGTGAATATTTGCTGGACGCGTGAGTGTTTTGCTCGGCTCCGTGGTTAGTGTGGCAGAGGGGACGATGGAGTCTCGCGGGGCTGGGGCAGGTCTCCCTTCTGGGTAAGTTTGTGTGATTTGTGCAGCTTAGCTGAGTGTCCATTTCCCCATCCGAGGAATGGGGGACAGCGTGCCTCCCTTCCAGCTCCCCGGTGAGGGTGAGATGAACACTCCCCGCACAGGCACACATGCTGGGGTGTCCCCACACGGAGGGGGGGGCAGGTCACGTGCTGCGGCTCCCTGGTGTCTTGGCGTGAGCAGCAGGGCGATCGTCGCGGTCACTTTTTCCACTGCCATCAAACGGGATCCATTTAGCCCGCAGACAGACAAGGTGTAGGGCCGGACTCTGTGCCATGGGCTAAACGCTGGCCACCTCGGGCCTCAAATCAGGACCAGACAGCAGCATAAACCCGGGTGGCTCAAACCTAGAGCCAGGCTCATGAATGCATGAGTAAATATTTACCCTGTCTGAGGTCGAATGTGAACCGTCTACCAGGAGTTCTGTTTTTCTCTTTCTCCTCCTCTCTGCCTGCCGTCCCTCCCCCTTTTTAAAAAAGGAAACCGAGAGGTTGAGAGGTTAAGTGACCGGCTTGACACAGCCAACCATCGGAATGTCCTCCGGTCTTGTCTGAACGCTGCTCCTTATGCAGGCGCATCCTCCTCCTGGAAGCCTTCCCAAATTACCTGTCCTCCCCTCCCCCGTCCCTTCCCTGAGCTTGACCTGCAGACAGTCTTCACCCGTATGGTACAGGGCAGACCAGAGAGGACCGTCACTCCTCCTGCATCCCCTTGAGGACTCATTTGGCAGGTGGTCGGGGGCAGCTCGCGTCCACTGCTGTCATTGTCCCTCATTGTACTGCGTCCCGTGAGTTCCTTAAGACACGGGGCTGTGTCTTCTGTGCCCTTACGGGGTTCCGTTATACATCTGTCTCCTCACCCGCTCATCCGAGGACACACACTTACGGGCCTCCTGTTGCATGTCCGGCTTGGGGCCTTTCCCCACCGGCAGGTACAGAAGCCTGGGCCTGGGCCGGAGTGGACAGCTGGAGCCCAGAGGACACTAGGGGCCCGGAGTGGCAGGGAGGTGGTTTCTATACAAAACTTTTTTTAAAAGATTTTATTTGAGAGCGAGAGAGCTGGTGAGAGAGAACGCGCACATGCAGGGGGGAGGGCAGAGGGAGAGGGAGAAGCAGGCTCCCCGCTGAGCAGGGAGCCCGATGCGGGGCTCGATCCCAGGACCCCGGGATCTTGACCTGAGCCGCAGGCAGATGCTTAACCCAGTGAATGACGCAGGTGCCCCAAAGAGATGGTCTTTAATGGAGTCGGAGGAGTTGAGCTTCTGCAACTCAGGAATGTTTAGCCGTGCTGATGAGTTCCTCTGAAAAATACCGTATCAGGCCCTTTGCTGCTCACTGGATCTTCATGTCTGCGGGTTCCTGCCTGTACCCAGGACAGGAAGTTCGCAGGCACAAAACAGAATCCACCTTCCCTACCACTCAGCCTTTTAAAAATGTGACTAATTGTGAGCTAACCCAGCCTGGGCCAGACGTGGACATGGTTATGCATGGGCTCCATTCGGTGGTGTGTCATTTCTGACTTGCTGGGAAAGTCTTTGGCAGTAGGGGTGGGGATGGGAAGCAGGGCATCGCTGGGGCTGGAGGTCTTCTAGGATGTGTATGATTTCAAGGCCTCACACGGACAAGGAGTGTGGACGTGTGCCTGTTTCATGGGCAATGGAGAGGAACTTAGACTTAGGGTTGGGCTCCCACCTGACCCTGACCGTCCAGTGGCCTCCGGCAAATCACTAAACCTTTCTGAGCCTTGGTTTCCTTACCTGTAAAATATGGGGACTAGCATTTACTGCCCGGGGTCTCTGAAGAATTAAATGAGCCAGTGTATGCTTTTCACACATCGACGTGGTTCCTGGTGCAGAGTGAAATCTTAAAGATCCCTGAGCGCACTTTGGTGTGCCCTGTGTGTTATGTGCTAGGAGGAAAAAGAGGAAGAGCTAACAGGGGTCCTCTCTCTAGAAGGAACCTGTCTTTGTGGGGAGAGAATAGCATTTATAACAATATCTGTTGATTGATTACGGTCCTAGAGCAGTGCTGTGTTACAGAAATATAATTGAGCTAATACGCAATTTAAAATCTTCTCGTAACTGTGTTAAAATATAGGAAGAAAAAGGTGAAATTAATTTCCAGTAGTATCGTATTTAACGCAGTATGTCAAAAATCCTTCATTCCAGCATGTACTCAAATAAAACTTGCGAACGAGTTATTTGATGTTCTTTTCTAAAGCCCTACCGAGCCTCTGACGTTAATGTGTTCCCCACACTCAGAACACATCTCGCTTCGGACTGTCCACACTGCAGGTGCTCCGTGGCTGCCTGTGCCTGGCAGCCTTCGTCATGGACAGCACAGCTCTGGGGTTGGTTTGTTAGGGCTGAGTGTCTGCTGTGTCTGCTGTGTCCCAGGTCCTGTGCTAGACACCCTACCTTTGTTACGCCATTTAAGCCTCAAAGCAGTCTTGTGTGGTCAGTATCAGATGCGTTTTACAAATGAGAAACAGGCCCAGAGAGGACAAGCAACTTACCCGAGGTCACGGTCAGAGGTGGAGTTGGCGTTTGGGCCTGCTGACCTCAGAGCGTTCCCTTCACCAGTCCTCTTCCCCCTCCACAGAGAGCAGAGAGCTTGGCACACCGCACGTATGTAGGCTGAGTACCCCAGGAGAGCACGGAGGCCCGGGAGGAACACCGTGGCTGGCCTGTTCAACAGGGGCTTCGGGATGTCCGTTCAGAAGGCCTAGGGCTGCTTCGGTTGAGGGGATATGTGTGTAAAGGCAGCATTCTTTCTAATTCTTTCCAACAGGTTCTGCTGGAAAGACACCCTATTCTGCCGTTGGGGGCCGGGCTGGTGACAGCTAGTGGGGGGATGTGGCGAGCTGGGGATGGGCAGCCGTGGCAGAAGCCGGTGAGCTGGGGCCTCCTCCTCCCCCACCAGCTGAGAACACCGTGCATTTCATGAGCCTCCAAGCAACTGAGAGTTTCTGCCTGGGGAGCTCCCAAGAATTCGGGGAAGCTGGTGTTGAGTAAGTTCTGGAAGGCATGTGTGCGCTCACGCAGTTACTCGCTGGTTTACCAAATATTTACTGAATGCATGCTTTGGGCAAGAATTATTGGGTGTTATCTTGTGATGCCCCCTTTACCTCTGAGGATCCCGGTCATTAGCATGGGGGGACCTCCCAAAAGCCCTTGGAAGCACTCCCGTTACCCCCCCCCCCCCCCCCCCGTCCAGCGCAGGACCCTGAGGCTCAAAGTGCCGCTCTCTATCAAGGCTGCTGAATGGAAGATGGAAGCCCTCAGAACAAAGGGGTTTGGATTCATTTGTCCGTCTGTCTGCCTGTCTGTCTAGCCAGCAGTCAGGCATCGAGCTCCTTCTGTTTGCCGGGCATTGAGCTACGTTCTCAGATTTTTGTTGTTGAGTGTGCTCGTTTGGTTTTATTTTCAATCACTGCAATCGCAGTGACTGGGTGTTGTGGAATCATGGCTGACATCTGGTGTGTGCCGGGCACTGGGGAGTCGTCCCAGGCCTGTTGTGAAGAGGGGGAAACTAAGGCACAGACACGTTACTTTCTGAAGTCCCACAATTCTCCAGAGTCCTGACGTAGCCACTTGACTGCTCTCTGTCACCGCGGTTCGATACTGGTCCTGATGTGAAGCCCCACTTGTCTGATTTTCTGGTTTACCCACTGTAAGGTGGGGGGTGGGGGGCAGGGCCAGCCGGTCCACCCTCCTCAGAGACCAGCCTGCCCAGGAGACGATGTTGCTTTGGGATCCTACCTGGCTAAGAATGCTGTATTAGTGTGAGAGAAATCAAACGTGTGCGCCCCCCCCCCGCCCCGGTCTCTCTGCTCCTCTGGTCTGCCCCTCTTCCCTCGTTAGTCAGGGTGTAACACATGGGGTGTGCTCCCTAAACTGGGGGCAGCTGGAGCTGTCTCTTCCATGGAACTGGCAGCCTAAGCAGACCTGCAGAGAACCCAGTCCACACTGATGGCCACCTGAGAGGTCCTCCACTTTAGAGACATGGGACTTCATGACACGAAGGGGTCTTGGAGAACAACTAGCAAGCCATTGACTTGATAGAGGGGGAAGTCCTAGAGAGATCAGTCATATGGACTGATCTGGGTACATGGGAATGCATTTCTGCTCTGTGTCTGAACGAGAAGTGCCCATTGCTGGGAACCCCAGCCTGACCTCCACCGTACCTTCCAGAAAGCGGCACGCTTAGAATTTAGCACTTGCTAGGTAAATGCCTCTGTCCCCACCACCCTTGCCAGGGGGCTTCGAGAGGAGCCACCTTACTATCTGCCCTTGTCTGAGATGGAAAATCGAGGGGGCATGTGCACTGCATGGTGTTTGGCCCCCTTGGGAATCCCTCCTTAGGCAAGATGGAGCTAGACCAGGGTAGACACCTTGTGCCTCCCGTGGGGGCCGAGGGGACAGGACCCCCAAGCCCAGCCTTCCAATCCAAGAGGTGGGGGTCCCAAGGCTCTGGAGTAGGGGAACGAGAGGGGAAGAGCACTGGGTAGAAGGTCTGGGTTCAGGTACATGCACCTGTGCTAATTAGCTGCATGACCTTTGAGTTCCTGTTTCCCTGTTGAGGAAGATGAACTTTCGAGTAGGTTTGGGTCGTTGTCTTTGGAGAAGTGGTGCACGCATTGGCTGAGGGGCCGTGCTGCACAGTACTGAATAACCAGGCAGCGGGCTCTCATGGCAGGCGGGCTTGTCCGCCAGCTGCCCACACCCTCCGCTCGTCACCCTAAGGCATTGCCGTGTGCTTTCTCTCCTTCTAGTAAACTCCTCGAGGTGAGCAGAAATCGGCTCCCCTGTAACTTCCCCACCCTTTAGGACAGCCCATGAGTAAGTCTTCTGTTCTTTTGGGTTTTCTGCCCTGTCCACTCGGACTTCTCTCCTCCCTGCAAAGCATCGCCTGCGTCTTTGTCTGCTCCTCCTCTGACCTGTGTTCTGCGCCGCCTCACCCTCCTGGTCACTTCCTTGAAACACTTGTTTATGGCCTCTCCATCTATCTAGTGCCACACGCAGGACCCAGCACAGTAGCCCCGCCAAAGTAGCAGAGACCAGGGCCTCCCTGCCTCCTCTCCGGGCGGGTCGCCGTGACAGTCTGACTTTTCGGAAGGGTGAACTTGACTGCATTTGCTGAGCTGCTGGTGATGGGAAAAGCCCTCCAGGACCTGTAATCATGTTCTTGCCCGAGGAAAACCATGTCCCCTTCGGCCCGTTTGCGTACTTCCCGGCTTACAGCCATAATCTTCCATGCTGTAACATAAGTTTGCCCCAGATGCCGATATATATTGCCTTTTCTTTTCTTGTTTTTTCTTTAGAAAAACGTAATTGGAATTTTTAATGTATTTTTGGGGGGGTGGGCTGAGTTTCCATTTGCCTCTAAAAACAACGAGAAGGAAAACAAAGTATGAGCTTATTGCCAGAAATTATGGAGCCAAATCTGAAATTAATTTACAAAGTCATTAGTATTTTCCATTTGTGAACCCAAAAGTGAATGTAAGTGCAGTTCCTTGTAATTAACTACAAATTAGAACAGGGTTGGGAGGACTTTTCAGGACCCAACTCACAGACTCTAGCAGATGGGTGTGGGGGAGGGGCACCCAAGAGTGGCTTTGGTTTTCACTCAAGTCTGTGATTTCGGGAAAGTAAGACCGACTCACATATTCCCTGCAAGAAAGAACTTTTCCAACCATCTGAAAACTGGCAGGGACTTCAGAATGATCTGTTCTAACCTTCTCGTTTTCTGAATGAGGCAACTGAGAGGTTCAGGGAGTGTAAGTAACTTGCCTGAAGTCACACAGCGGGAAGGCCGGAGCTGGGGCTAGAGCCGGAGCTCTGACGTCCCAGCCGTCACCTATGCTCTCCCAGGGGCTGGCCAGCTTGAGCCTCTCGCTCAGCGGAGCACGGAGATGAGCTCATGTCCCAGGCGATGCTCCCTGTGAGACTGGGGGTGATCCGGTGGGAGCCCCCCTCTGCCACGCACTCGGCGTGCAGACTGCGGTGTTTCCACGTGGCACACTTTAGCGAGCCTGGTTATTCCCCAGGCTCACCCCTGGCCGAGCCCCAGCCCTGCACATGGGGGATGTGCTGTTGGGTGAGGAAAATTGGCCTGTGGTTAATTAGCAGGGAATGTGTGTCAGTGTGGAGCTGGTGGCAGCAGGAGCTCTTTCCGAGGCTCCCTACGACGAATGAGCGGGGGCTTTAAGATGCCGTTGGGCCATCGGAGGCCTTTTGTGAAATGCTGTTGCCCCTGACCCGGTGGAGGTGAAGCCCCGTGATGGCCTCTCCCCCGTGTGTGTGCGTGTGTTATGCACAGAGACCTCGAATTGGCAGAACATTCTGCAAAGCCGCTGCTGGGAGTTCCCGGCCCTGCTCCATCGTTTTCCTCACGAACAGGATGTCTTCAAGGGCTGGGAGGAACCCATCCTTCAAGTGGCACAGCTCTCTCTCCCGTGTGGGCACTTAACCCCAGCCCAGCCCCTTGGGCTTCCTTCCCTCGCCCGCTGACACCAGGTGCCATGGGGAAGGGTGAAGTTACTAAAGGCGTGACCCCCCGCTCCCCCCAAAAAAAGTCTGAAGTCCAGGTCTTGAGAAAAAACTTCTTTCCGTGTGGGTGTTAAGGACCATGATAGCAATGGTAAATATTTGCACCAGGCAGTGCTAGGCCCTGTTCTAAGAGCACCTCCTACTCCCAGTGACCCCAGGAGGCGGGTCCTTTCTTTTATAGATGAGGAAACCGAAGGCTACAGAGGCCAAGTTGAATGTGGTGGTGAGGCAGAGGAAGGGACTGTTTGGAGCCCAAGCCATCAGCCCTTCAGACCCTCCCAGGGTCCTGCGGGAGGAGACACGTGCAGGGTGGCCCTGTCTTGGAGAGTGGTGTGTAAGCTGGGGAGGTGCAAGGAACAGAGCTGGCCTGGTTCTGGAATGGCAGGGAGAGATGGCAGGGAAGTGCTGTGTTTGGGAAGGCTCCTTGTCTGTCCCAAGGGCTGGCCATCCGGGATCTGGCTGTCCCATGGGATACTGTGAGGGGGGCAGGAGGGGTGGGTAGAGGAGAGAGGGTGGCTCTGGTGAGTCCTTCTCACCTGGGGCCCCCTCCCTGTACTAGAAGTCCAGGAGGCAGCCCCGGGCCAGCCTTTTCCTCTCAGCCACTGCTGCCTCTGTAACCCTGGGCCAGCGGCTTTGCCCCTGGGAAGCTCCCTTCCCTCCTTTAGGAAAAGCACCCTTCTTCACTGTCAAGATGAGATGAGCTGATCCCCAGAACGTCTTACAAAGCACCTGGTACCAAGTAGGCCCTCTTTAAAAAATAGTTTTCTTTTTCCCTTCCACTCATTTGTTTAAAAAAAAAAAAATAACCTCTTTTCCCCCCTATGATAACAAAAATGTAGAAGACAGAGACAAGTTAATATGTTGCTGTATACACTCTCAGGCCAAGAATGTCCTAAGTGTTTACATACCAAAGGGCTGTGAACTTGGATTTTTCTCTGCTGGGTCTGTGCTGGCTCGGACGCCCTCTCCAAGACGCCAGGAGCAGTTCCTGGCCTTGGTCTGTTGTTGTTGGGGTTTTGTGCGGGTACTTTCATTGTAGCCTACAGATGTGAAACATTCAAGTGATAGGTAAATTATGACTTGCCCGCTTTCCACCGGACTCAACAGTTGTCAGTATTTTTCCATATGCACTTCGGATGCCTGTAACGTCTTATTCCTTTCCTAAGAAAAATAAGACTCTGCCGAAGGTCTCCTGTTACCCCTGCTCTCTTCCTCGTCTTCTTCCCTCCTCACAAGTATTTACAATCCTGAAATTGGTGTGTGTCCTTCCTGGCCGGGATTTTGTAGCCTATTGTTTATAAAGTCCAATTGCCCCCTTTGGAATGTGTTTGAACCACCAAACCAAATGATCAATATTTGGGAAGAAGAAGCGTGAATACCCAAGGCCAGGGGAATGTGACTTCAGAAAGAGAATAAACCCACTTGTTCCCAAACCGAAATTCCAAAATTCTAAATCCACTACCTTTGACTTAAAACTTGACCCCACCCCTCATGCTTGATTACAAATTTGAGCTTGTGCCGTCCCGAGCTCCCAGGTCATCTGGACCTTTCGTGTGAGTAAGCGTGTGCCAGAGTCCGTTATCCTTAGAGCAGGTGTTTTGGCTTTTTTCTGTAATGCTTCCCTCCCTCCCCACCTCTCCCCACTGCCTTGATCACAACTGTAACAGGCTTACAGAACATACAGAGAGGGAACGATTAAAATCCTTCACTGTCCTCCTACCCTGAGCTCCGCCCCAACAGAGGTACCCCCCATCCTCCTCCCAGTGTGGAGAACTGGAGGTCACTGGGCCTTCCAAGTGGAGCCAGCCCCATGGTCTCTTAGGGTTTCCTAGCAAGCAGGCTGTCAGCCTGTGTGTGTGTCCCCGAGACGAGAGAGGTAGTCACCCAGCCAGGGGCAGGTCAGTGGCACTGCTGGGACCAGAAGGCCATCTCCTGGTGGCTGAAGGTGTTTTTGCCGCCGTGTCTACTCTTCATGCTGGGGTCTAATCCTCCAGCACGGGAGGGCCTGGTCCCCGTCTGGGCGCAGTGACAGGTGCACACCAGAGGGGTGGGAGGGGTCCTGCTTCCTCTTCAGGGAAACTGGGAGGTGTTCTCCTGGGCTTGACCTTTGACTGTCTTTCCTGAAAAGGTCTAGGACATTTCTCGTTTTACCATTTTATTTTTAATTTTTAATTTTCATTTTATTATGTTAGTCACCATACAGTACTCTTTTTACCATTTTAAACTGACTACAAGTCCATTTAGTATCTTAGCCCTTTTGTGAGTACCACAGTGTAACCGTGCCAGAGTTCTTTATTTTGTTCAAGCTGAAATTATCTCCATTAATATCCGTTCATTTCCATGCACACTTTACAAGAAAACTCTCTTTTTGTTTGCTTTCTTCTTCTTGGTACTGATTTTAATTTGTGCCAGTTTGGATTCTTTTTTTTTTTTTTGGCCGCCAAGTCCAGTTTTCCTGGGGAAAATGTTGCATGATTTGAGTTATTTAATTTTTTTCATCAGTTTTGAGTCAATGACTTTCACTGCCTGAAGTTTTAGCTACTTTCACTTTTATGTTGAGCTTTTTTTCCTCTGAGCTTTAGCCCCCCCCTCCCCCCCGTGTGTTTTGCAGTTTTTCATTGTTGCCGACAAGATAGGATTCTCCAATCTACTTTTTATCTTCAACAGATGTTTCAGGTGTGTGATGTTAGCCATTACCAGTTTTATTGGGGGCGGTGTGTGATTTCTTTCCAGTCTCATTATTTTTTGGAAATCTGGCCACAATGCCTGTGGACCAGGCACAATGGCCTGGGGACCTGAATGACAGGTCAAAATGTCTTGCTTCTTCATGAGTCTGGAACAAGCTTGTGAAGTTAGATTCTCCCCTTGGATTTCTCCTTTCTGGGGGCTAGTGCTTTTTTCTTAGTGACAGAGAAAATGGGAGCTCTCAGGAGTCAGACCTTTCCTAGGAAGGGCGGTGTTGTCTGTCATCAGATTCCCCGCCTTCCACCCTGTGACCTCCCAAACTCGCACTCAGTGCCTGCACCCTGGGCAGACGTCGGAAGGGGCAGCTCCGGGCCGACACGCCAGAGGCCCAGTGGATGGGGACAAGTGCTCTCTCTAGCAGAGGCTGGCCTCCCTGTGGGTCCACAGGGTTGCTGGCCAGAGATCTGTCAAAGGCCTTCAGGCTTCATCCTGCTCCGGGTGGGGATGCTTGGGATGTCAGGAAGCCACTGTTCCCGTAGGAAACCCCCTGCGTGAGTGAGGCCCAGGCGTTACTCATGGCCCTCTGCTCTGTTCCGGTCCCTGGGACTCTGCTCCCCCGCATGACATCAGGGCCGGGCCTGCCATTGGAGCAGAGTGTGCTGGGAGAGCCTGCTGGCCGGGGTTGCTGTTCCTTCTTCCCAGTCATGGCCTCGCTGAGCGGCTCCCTGGGACAATTGCGCCCAAGGGAAGCGAACTCCTCTGCGTAAGTAAACATCCACCTTCCTCAGAGGAGAAGCCCTGCTCAGCCTCTCCAGGCAGCCGGAATAGTGCTGTGTGGGTCAGGGCGGGTGTTTGGGGGTTTTGGTTTTTTTTTTTTGTTCCTCCATTGTCCATCCTTTGATTTTTTTTTTTTCCCCTGTCTCCTTCAATTAGGCATGTGACTGTTTTCAGATGGCTATTTGTATACACGAGTCATGTCAGGCATCATAATCTGTGTTTGTCTAGATCAATAAAAGCGGCCCTGGCCAAAGCCAGCTGAGAATTTATAAATACCCTTCGACTCCTCCCCTCCCTGCAAGATGGTTAAAAGCTCCATCCCGTTAACCCTCCAAACCAAAGCTGTTGGTTGACTCGATCGGGAAAGATGTAACATATCATTTCTTTTGATGTGTTTTCTCTTTATCCTTTTTTTTTGGTGGCATTTTAGTGGGTGTTTAAACAACTGGGGCCGATTGCCTGCTTCAAAGCAAAAGCCCTTCCCCGGGCCTATTTACAGAGTTAGTTACCTTTGAGAGCTGGGAGTGTCAGGAACCCATTCAGACACAGATTGGGTCTTCTCTGTGCTCTCCCGGTGCCCAATAAAGTGGGCTTGGCCTCATCTGCCCCAGCTATACCGGAGGAAGCTTGGAAACACATTCCTGTGATACGCTCACTTTGCAAGAAAAGAAGGTCTAACTTCTAAATCTAAATTCACGTGGTACCTTAAGGATTTTAAGACCCAGGTTTTCTTCTGTTTGCTCAAATTGGGGGGCGGGGGATAAGCCTCAGATGCCCTAGGATATCTAGTTGTCTCAGGTTTTTCTATAAAAGGTCAAGATTTATTATGGGGAGGGGGCTGTTCTGCTATCCTCCTCCCTCAGTGAAATCCTTAAGGTCCTGGCCTTTAACCCTTTAAAGACCAGGCAGGGAATGCTCTCATTTTAGGGTTAAATATAAAGCCTCCCTGTTAGCCTAGACTGGAATTCAGGTGTATTAGGAAATCCTTAAGAATGCAGCAGGTCCCGGAGCTGGCTGGGTATTAGTGTTTGGTATGAAAGGCAGCTCACATTGCCTGTTTTTCCTGTCCCGGTGACTTGTCAAGCTTCCCTTCTAAAACGAGGTACTGCCTGGCTATACTGTAAGACCCCCCAAAATGTTGGGTAACCAGATTTTTTTTTTTTTTTGGAACCCTGACCCAACTTCACTCAGCTAAAGGTTTGGTAAGTCTGCCTGCCTGCAGGCACAGGCAGAAACTGTGCCCTTGGCCCTGACAAGTCAATGGGTTTGATCCAAGAGGGTGCAAGGTTCTGGAAGGGACAATAAATATGAATGGATGACTTGTCTCTTCATAAAAGCCACCATCCTCTCTTGTTTAGTTCCCTACTTCTGAAAGTGGGGCTGAAGGGTGTGGTGGCCTTAGTTCTCCCTGTGACTCTAGGCAAGAGAAGTGGTTTCCAAAGGTGGGATGGGCGATTAGACCCCTTTCTTTCCCTGTTCTCCTTTCTTCTCCCTACGCTGCTTCTTGACATCTGCCCACCCCAAGCGCTCTGGGTGTGGTCCCGGCCATCCCTCCACAGCCTCCCCCGGCGCTCAGTGGGGCTGGCCACTGCCACAGCCTCCAGAGCCATCAGGAAGCTCCACGTGAGCTGGCAGGGCAGGGGAAGGCGACGTTGTTTGTGGAGTGGACTCCACGGGAAGCTTGAAATCTTCAGGGTAGGAAGCTGCGTAGAGAGCAAGTGGCCTTCCTTCCGAGGGCTCTGGGTACAGAATCCTCGCGGGGAGCCAGCCTGGCGTAGAGCTGGGGGAGGCCCAGGGCGACTGTACAGTTTGCTACCCCAGCCTGGCCTCCGAGAGTGAAGGGGGATGTCGTCACTGATGACACCAGCCCAGTAGGTGTGAACGCGGCCGTCCCAAATGGGCCCGTGGTTGGCCCGCAAAGGCCAGTCCCTGTCCTTTTGGGTTCCATTTTGTTTGGTACAAAGTGATGCTTCCAGTCTCAGGAGGGCAGGCGGAGTGCAGGAAGTGGAGCCCGGTGTGAGAAGACGGAGCAGGACCCAGCCTTCATTTCCACTCAAGGGGCTTTGGCGACTCGGCATCAGCCAGTGGCCAAACGTTGCCAGATCTGATTCCCCCCCCCCCCCCAGATGCCCCAAATCCACATTTACATGTGAAACCTCTGAGCTTTTAAAAGATGGCAACTAATGAAAACATCTTAAAAACACAGCGTAGGCCAAGAACAGCATCTGTAGGCTGCCGCCCATGCTCGACCTCCGGCCTAGACCAATGGTGGCGGTCTTGTGTGTCTCTGAATTCCGGCAACGGCAAGTTTCTTACGGAAATTGCCCAGATTGACCACAAGCGAGGTGGGGAAGAGGGGAGAGAAGCTTGACTTGGCTCCCACCGAGCATTCATTCGCACGATAAATATTTATTGAGCACCTGTTATGTTCAGAGCACTTTCTCCATTAGGCCACATTCCCTGTTTAATGTTTGGGGCCGAGTGGTGTCTTACTCACGCTGATGGACTCTGTATGTCGCGCTGCTGTGATTCCATGCGTCTCGCCCTGAGATTAGAACCGGGATGAATGGGAACTCAGGAGGCTAGGTTCCTCATCTCAGGAAGAAGCTGGAGCCGAGGGATGCCAGCCAGGGGACACTTGGTTCTGCCTGGTCCTGGAAAGTCGCGCCAGGACCAGGAGGCCGAAGTCACTGAGGAGCAGACTGTGCTCAACGCTGTACATGGGGGAACTTTCTAATCTTTCTACTGGAGTTCTGCATCCTGTGCTTGTGGGCTTGGAGGACCTCTCAGCTGGTCTTTCATTGCCAGAAAGTCTGATGTCTGGAGGCCACCTGCTGCATACGCCCTGGACTCCTGGGCCTCATACCTTTCTGGTTTGTGGCTCTTATGTCTGAGGGACGCCCAGCAGGTACTGGCTTATTTCTACCGTCTGACAGATGGATTTGCAGCCAGGATCCCCCCAGAAAAGACAGTTGAGCTCTGACTAAAAAAAAAAAAAGACTCTGTTCACCTGAGAGTGGGGAGTTGGGGGGAGGGTAGCAGCTCTTGCAGAGTCTGCCCTTGATGCTGTGAAATGTCACTCACATTTTCCACTCTCCTGCGCCGTGAATTTTCAAATTGGGGATAATAGCGACAGCTAGGATCATTTGAGGCAACTAAGGCACAGAGAACTTAAGTAACTTGCTCAAGGCCACACAGCAGGGCAGTGAGAAGCCAGGTCCTAGGCCAGGTAATCGACTTCCACTGCTCTCTTACCCTCTATGCTAACCTGTTTGATTTTTCATTTCCTTTTGTGTGTTCATTCTTCCATGTGGTTTTTTTTCTCCCCCATTGTTTCAGGACGATCAGCATTCAAATGTTTAATAGCTAGGGGTGGTTTTGTGCCCTGTGTACTTGGCCAGAAGTAGGAATTCATCACCATCTGTGAACATTTACTGAGCCTCCATGGTTTGCGTGAAATTGTACTAGAAATGCTCGACCCCGGGGCTGGGTTGGCAGTAAACTAGGTCTTTCTGCGGAACTTTTGAGGACAAATCACCAACGGGTTGGAAAGCATTTCTTTCAGGACTGGTGACGCTCTATTTTTCACCTTGTTAATGCTGCCCCCCATCTTTGCTTCCCCCCACCCCCCACGTCAGTCTTAAGTGTGTTCAGTGCTTTTTCTGCTCTGTGTCCTAGATAAGAAGCTTCTAAATGATGTTCCCTGATATGTACTCCTCCAAACCCCCAAAATCTCCGTCTTCTTGGTTGACTAAGAATAGGACATCTGGTTTGTTTTGGACTAGGAGGCTGGGTTAAAGGAGTCCAGAGGCCCGAGTGAATGTAGAGGCTGCTGGCATCTGAAGACCTTTGAAAACCACCATGCTAAATAACAGCAAAGCTGTAGGGACTTCAGATTGTAAAGGCGATTTTTTTACAAGAGCTTACACAATAGCCTTGCGACGCTCATGAAAGCGCCCTTGTGGCTCAGCGGGTAGGCCCACCATATGGGTCTGGAACCTGGGGACATGAACCCACGTGCAGGAGAGAGCTCAGCCTCTGGCACACCCAGCGGTTTCCTCCTGCACCTGAACAGCCTCCTTGTTCTCCCTGGCACGTCCCTTTACTCACCGGGTCGCTCCCGGCCAAACCGGAGCTCCAGGCAGAAGAGCCAGGTCTCTGGGCCCCCAGCCCCAGCACCACCACGGAAGGGGTGAGGGTCTCTGAGTACGACTGCTTCTCTAACGCCAACCTGAAATTTGGTGACCTGTTTTGGGATGCTTTGCCCTTCAGGGTTTTCTGTTAGTGAACAGTTGTTAGGAGCAGTGTTGGCCCGGAGTGGTACTTTTCATGTCAAGTAAGGAATCTGCACCCGTTTTCACAGGAATAATGGAGTAGATGAGACATGAATGTAGCAGAGAGGCCGTAACTCCTTTCTCAGCGAGATCTTTAGCGCGTATGTCTGTCAGACTTTTTTAGAACATAATGTAACCCATTCGTGTTTCAGTATCGGCTCTTTTCAGAGTTTGTCACGCAATGAGCAGAGGAAGACATTTTTGACAGAGGCTGTTGGAAGAATATGTCTGGGTCCTTTGCTTCTGTGCTGCATTTTAAAATCCGGCTTCTGATAACTTTCCCATCAGAGCTGAGACATTGGTATTGAGATGTAATTGACATAAATCCACAGCATATGTTGAAAGCGGACAATCTGATGTGTCCGACGTATATACGCACCCCTGAAACTGTCACCACAATCAAGATGGTGAATGTGTCCGTCACCCCCAAAAGTCCTCCTCCTGCCCCTCGTAATTTTACCAGGCCCGAGGCGATCACCGATCTGCTTCCTGTCACTGTACATTCGTTTTAATTCCCTAAAGATTTCTGATGGAGTCATACGGGGTATACTCTTTTCCTGGGCAGGGGTCTGCTTTCTTTGACCTAGCATCATTATTTGCAGATCCTTCCATGTTTTTGCCTGTTGCAATCGTAAATTCCTTTTTACGGCCGGGTGATATTTCGTTGTACAGATGGAAACGGGAGTTTTGCTCTTCATGTTTGAAAAAGCAAAGAATTTCAGCTAAGACTATCAGAAGTAAGCGATCTCTATAAAATGTGTACGCTTGTGTTTTATTTTTGTTTTTCAAGTTTCTGATGGAGGAGTATTCTTTTATTAAGTATGATTTGGAAGTTCCAAGTATTTGTACAGAATTCCTTTGGCCCTGGATTTTCGCTTCATTCAGTAACCCCGTCCATATTCAGTGATGACGGAGCAGCGGTACCCGCAGAACACAGAAGGACTTCGTGTCACGGCCAGGAGTGGGTTCGCTTTTGAGGTCCCATCAGCAGTCAGCGGCACCACTTCCTAAGCGTGGTGGGCCCGCCGTGCTTGTAGACACGGGACTGGGCCAGATTTGCAGCAGGGTCGAAGTCTTACCTTCCATGGCCTTCTAAGGGCCTGACCTTGTCTTCTAGCTCTGTGGAACATTACGGCAGATAGGCCTTCCCTGCCCTCCGTTCTTCTGTGGTCGGGCATTTGTGATTTCTACCCAGAGCATTGCGTGTATGAGGGGGGCTGGAGTGCGGACAGGAAGTGCGCCTCGGGATTCCCTCATCCTCACAAAGCCAAGGGCCCACGGTGGGGCAGGAGTGCCCCGGGGCAGCTGTGTTCCCCCAGCACAACCTTGTTTGGGCATTTGGGCAGCTCCCAACAGGTGCCTGAGTGGAACAATGTTTCTGGGGAGCTGGAAGTGTGCTTTCTTTGTTGTTTCTTTCCGGAGAATGTCACTGAGCGGTCTTCAGTGTGTGTGAAAAACCAGTGAGCCTCTGACTAATGGTCACAGACTGTCAGAGCAGTGACCCCATTTTACAGATGTGTACTGAGGCTCAGAGAGTAGGAATAACTGACATGTAGTCCCTAATAGTGGAACTGGGACTTGGGGGACCCAGACAACTGCCTAAGACCTTAATCTGTGAGGTAGGAGTTGGCAAAATTTGGGAGGCTTGGGAAGGAAGTTATTAATCTCTCAGCCTGTGCTGAAAGCTGCTCGTACTATTAAAAAAAAAAAAAAAGTCCCCATAGGTTGTCCACAGATGATGTTTCTAGAATGTTCTCATATCTTACAGTCTCCTGAGCTTATCACCAGCTTGTTCCAGGAATAAGTTAAAAATTCAGGGGTGGATGGTCAGCTTCATTAGGCAGTATTTTCTGGCCCATGAATGAAAGGTGATAGGTGACACCGTAAGTTTGTGTAGCATTTAGCGTAGGAAATAACCTACATGTAGCCTCTCACATGAACCCCTTGACAGTCTTCCCGGATAGCCCCTTTCTCCCAGGAAACTGGCCTAAGGTCACCCAGGCTTCAGACAGGAGCCGGAGTTGGAATCCGAGTTCTGTTTCCCAGTTTCATCCGTTTCTGCCTGTCCCCCTTCAAGGCAAGTGGGTGTGCAAGGCAACAGCAGGACACAGCGGGAAGACCCTGGGCTTTCCTGTTTGGAGCTGAGAGTTTAATTCTGCTCTCTTGCTTGCTGTGTGACCTTGTGGGAGAATCTTAACCTCTCTGAACTTCGGTGTCTTTTGGAAAGTGGGATTAAAGGGTATACATATCAAGCGCTTGGCGAAGAACGTGGTTATAGAAAGCAACTGTCGATGTTGCTTTAATGAAGATGAGGCAGGTGTGGGAAAAGCGAAATGAAAAAAATGCCTGTAAAACAAAAATTAGGGCAGATATGCACAAACTGTGGAGTGTCATTTCCCCTGCTCTTCTTGCACACAGAAGCTTAAATGTTTTCTGGTTTGGTCCATTGTCCTTGATCCTTTGCACAGTTGAGAAAACTGAGGCACTCACTAGGTGCCTTGCACATAGTAGGCCCTCAGCAGACACAGACTGGCTCCTCAAGCCCTCTCCCTCTGGATGCTCGGAGCAGCAGTGAGTGGCCACCTGTACACCCGGCACGCACTCTTCAGATAGGAAAAGATCCTGGCAGAGACCAGACTTGAAAGGTGCTCTTCAGGCCCCGGGCAGGTGGTCGGTCTGTGGAGGTGGGGCCTGGAGACCAGAGATGGTGCTGGGGGGTGGCTGTGCTTGGCCCCAGGGCTGGGTGGAAATCCAGGCAGACTCAGAGGGGTGAGGGAGGTGGGGAGGAAGGGCAGGAGAGGACATTTCCTTCAGACACTTAAGTGCAATCCGAATTCATGGTCGGGGTGCGTGTGTGTGTGTGCGTGCGCGCATGCGCGCGCGCGCATTTCCATTTATGTAATTCTCTGAGCCCAGCCCATTCCCCCTGCTGGGAGAGCCAGCGGCCACCTCTTCTCAGGTTCGAACTTTTTAAGGGGTGTGGGGATAAAGTGGGGTCCGTATGTGGAGACCCAGCTTTATCCCCCTTCTTCTGCCTAACGGAGGACAGAGAACACCTGGGGGGCTCAAGAGGGGATTCAGGAACATGATGCCTGAAGCAGCTCCCTGGTCACAGGCAGGCAGAGGGTGAGGGCACCCTACTGTGGGTCAGAAGAGAACTCCCAGGAACATCCCCCCCAACCCCATGAGCCCCCAGGAGTGGCCCCAGCCTCCTGCCGCCCCTCCCTCCGCCCTGCTCCTTCCAAGGAGCCTGTTTGAGACTCAGTGATTCACTTCCCATCTTCATTCAGCTCCTGTTTAATGTCCCCTCCATTGTTACTGAACAATCCAGGCCCCGTGGCGGGGGGTGTCCTGCCGCTCAGGCCACGGAAGGAGGAGAGAGGTGGAGACGTTTGCAGAGCCCAGGGAGATGGGCCCCGGGGTGACTTGAAATGCAGGCTGCAGGGGCCCTGGGGCGCCCACAGCTGGACTGTGGAGGGTGAGAACGGCGGGAGTGCATCCCCCCTGCAGAGATGGCCCTGCCTGGCTGCTCGGGGTGGGCGCCCTGCCCTTTGCTGTGCTAGCAGGTGCTCCGTCAGCCCGCAGCTGTGATTTCCATTTTGGGTCCCAGAGAGTTGGATTCCTACACTAGAAGAAAGACACAGGCGTTGGCTCAGAGACTGTCCCCTCCTGAGCCTCTGTGTGACCGTGTGTGGGGGTCACCTTTCTCCCTTGGAGCCACCTTCTGTCTCAGGACGTCGGTTGATAGCCATTTAATTCCTTCATGTCACATCACAGCTGTGACTGCCCAGGCTGGCCGATACTGCCATGACCTTGGGGGTTTCTTGTTTGTTTTGCTTCCCCCTCGAAGAAAGAGTCAAAGTCTTACCCTCTCCCCTGGGGCCCCACTTCCGGTAGAGAAGGAAGGCGTTTCGGTGGGAGTCCTCACTCCTGATCATACACGACTCCCCTTTCATCGATGGTTCCCCTTTGTTCCGTCCAAGGCCTGCGTGCCTCCCCGTGGTGAAGGAACGGCGGGCTTGGGCACGGCCACCTGGAACCTGCTTTTCTCTGCGAGTGAGCACATTGCACGGGTCTGTGGGATGCCGGTGCTTAGAAAGCAGGGAGCCACCAGAGGCTGACGGACCCCATCCTGTTCTAGCCGGGGCGCCCCAGGCCTGGACACCCTCTTACGCCGCAGCATAGCAGCAAGCGCTCCACTCCCCACGGCCCCCCTCCCAGGGGTCTGCGTGCTTTCTCTTCTGGGACATCTGAGGCTGGTAAAGCCTGCAGTCAACAAATACTTGTGAAGGACATTTATTGCAAAGCCTTCTAATTCGTGACTGCCTACAGTCGGCCCCACATGACCTCGTCTCTCTCTCTCTCAGGTGAAGTGGGAGGAACTTCCTCACTCGGTTGCGTTTTAGCTTCTCGCGCTTTCCCCACTGACTGCTTCAGCATAACTGGCGCCCGCGGTCGTCGTCCCTCGTCGTCCCTTGTCATCCCTTTGCTGTTCGACCTGAGCCTTTCAAGGGCCGCTGATGGTGTAGAGAACGTTTCTGAGATTGGGTCTCCGGTGGTCATGTGCGGCCGTGATCCCTCCACTCTGAGGCTTGGTGTCTTGATTGGGTTCATAAGGCTGAGTGGGGTATGGCCCGAGGCTTTGTTTCCTTCCCACGTCTTCTGCTTGTGGACGCAGAGACCAACAAGTCCACCGTCATGACTCACTTCATGAACAAACGTAACCGGCAAACCCCGTGCTCCATCCGGGCTACAGGGAAAGCTGAGTTGGGTCTCCTTGCCCTCAAGGAGCTCCTGTCTTAGTTGGGAGGGGAAGCCAAAAACACCTGGAAGTTATTTCGTCTCACCAGGCCATTGGTGCTAAGTCCTGATGAGTCAGGGGAGCATGGGACACCAGGGACTGTGACTTTGGGGAAGAAGGTCAGAGACGGGGCATTCTGCAGAAGGAGCCACGGAATACGGGCTACGACGTTCTGAGCTAGAGGCATAATGAGGCCTGTCAGAGGGCTGGAGAGTGTCCCCGGACGCACACGTCACAGCGGGACACCGCCACTGGCTGCAGATCGGTGGCTCAGGGAGGCAGAAGCCCCATGATGACACACTGTGGCTGCCACATGCTGCTTCCACTGCTCAGGTGGGTTAAGCACTTGGAATTGCTGTCCCTGTAGATCAGGCCTTGAAACATCTGTCCGCCAACTGGGGGTCTGATGAGGGGGTGGGTGGATGGGTCCCGTGCAAATCTTGGCCAGGACTCGGTGGGCTGAGTACAGCGAGAGTGGTAAGTGCCCAGGACCCAGCGGAGGAAGCCTCACCTGGAAGCCTCGGTTGTTGCCTGGGCTGGAGCTTTCCGCCAAGAGCCATGTCGCGGCAAGCTGTTGCCCCTCGGACATGATAAGTCCTTGCTTGGCTCTCTGAAGTCCTCCCTTGTTGACTGGGAATTCTTATCATCCTGCCCATAGGGGTTTTTTGCTGTCTTAGGTGAAATTGCCCCCAATGAACCAGAACCTTTTGTTAAGTTACAATAGGAAGTCTGTCCCTTTAGACAGAAAGGAATGCTAATTGGTTGCTTAACCATCCTCCAGATACCAATGCCCAGAATGTACGGACACCCATCCTTTGTTACCGGGTAGATGGAAACTGCTTATGTAAGCCTGTAAAGCTTTGGTCCAGAAAGGAGAGTGTTTGGGGAAGGTCAGAGATTGGCAGCCTGCAAAGGCTCTGTTTTCTACATACAAAGGTAGCTATTTAATCTCATGGTCCTTAAACTGACTTTTTGTAGAAATGTGATCATTCCTCCCAACCCCCCCCCTTCCAGCTCCCCCACAGTGGCTGACCTGAAAGGTTTGAGGATTCTAAAGGCTTTGAGGCCTCTCTTACAAACAGGGAAAGAGTTGTAAATGTGGTTAAGACTGAAATGCGGGAATGTTCCTTTTCCAACCTATATTATATGGTGTTTTGCTAGGAATCGTAAACTTGGAGTTTGAGTGCTACCTCTCAGTTGGAATGTCCCCGCATTGCCCCGTTTACCCTTTGCATGTTCTCTAACATTTGTGGCATTGTTTTATCTCCCTAGCCAGTGACTCATAATTAAGGAAGTCAAAACTGTGCAATTAACACAAACCCTCCTTACTTGCCCTCTTCACCTCTGCCCCCCACCCAAGTCCTAGACACGAACACCAGCCTGACATTTTCTGCAAGTCTTTGGAAACTTTGATGTGCTTTGATAGGACAAAGCAGCCAGTTATCATCACCATTGCCTGGTTCCACTTGTTTCACCCCAATGTCTGTGAGAATCTTCTCAAAAAAAAAAAAAAAAGAAGAAGAAGAAAAGAAAATCCCACCCCTAAACGTGCAGTCTGCCCACAGGAAGTGATTCACTGTGCTCTATTCATGCAAACCTGATGGGGCAGGAGGTGGGAGGCTGGGAACCAGGTCTGGGAAAAGACGGCCTAAAGAGGATACTCAGACCTTAATGGTTTCTGCTTTGTGGAAGAAAGTGAAAAACAGAATGACTAAGAGTCCTGTAATAAGAATTGTTTGTTTAGTGAAGTGAGCTAATACTGAAGTTCACTGGCAGATAAGACAAGAGAAATAGCAGTTGTCAGGGGAGGTGACTTTCTGGTACCCTGCCCTTTTTGTTTTTTAAGGAGCAAAGATATTTCTCAGTCTTTTTTTTTTTTTTGGAGAGTGTGTGGAGCGGGGTGGGGGGGGCAGGGAGGCAGGGCGGCAGAGGGAGAAGCAGACTCTGTGCTGAGCAGAGAGCCCACCACGGGGCTCCATCTCAGGACCCCGAGATCATGACCTGAGCCGAAACCAGGAGTCAGACACTTCACTGACTGAGCCACCCAGGCGCCCCTGGTATTTCTCAGTCTTAAGGCATTTATTAGTGGAAGGTCAAGATCTGTATTTCAGCCCCCTGCCCCGCCCCCCAGCCCGCCCCACCTTCTGCAGAGCCCAAGCCAAGATAATTCTCTAATAGTCTCTTTTTCCTTTTCTGTTTGACTTTCCCTCCAAAGTTAGACGTTTGAGGCTCGTAAAAATATTTCTTTCCCTAACTGCTCCTTTTTGTTTCCCCCACCTGGAGCATCACATTGTCAGAGAGAAGGAATCCTTTCTGTTCTGGTTGCTTCTGTCCTGTGGATATAGGCTGGCATTTTATTTTGTTTCCCCCTGAATTGAAAATTCCCAAAAGCAGTTTGGAAATCGAGCCCCTAGGTGTTGGTCACCTACACGGTCCTGAGGCACAGCAGGGCTGTAGGAGGCCCGAGGCCAGAAGCACCGGGTAGAATGAGAAGAGGTTTCTAAACACACCTGGATTTATGATTCCAGTTCAAGCTCCCTGTATTTTATGAGGTGAGCTTTGGGGGTGGGGGTTGTAATAAAAGCTGGGCTGAAGTGTACTTTCTGCCTAAGCCCATCCGAGCAGTGCTCAGGGCTGTGAGTATCCCGAGTGAACTCTTTAAAAATAAACAGATGATCTTCAGGCTTAATTCCACTCTGAGTGAATGATAACTGGCACAGTGAAATGGCCATCCAGAAAGTTCTGTGAAGCTTGGGAACTCTTCTTTCCCCTTTCCCTCTTCTTTCCCCTCCCCCAGAACCAGAGACCAACCCAGGTCTTTGGCGTCTTCCATCTGTGCCCTGAAGTCTCTCTGGTCTCTCAGGTCCTCAAGGAAAAGCAGCCTCCATCAAGCTGGTGCTTGGAGGGGGAAAAAAAAAAGTTTTCAAACACCAAAGCTGTTAAATAGAAAGATTTCAAAAACAACTTCTCCTCCTCTGAGATTTAAGGACTTTCTTTGCGTGGGGGAGGGGAGAGGACAAGGACAGTTGTCTCACCAGAGCCCAAGGAGAGTCTGATAATTCTAACACCATGAACACTGTTTTGAGATCATAGGGAACTGGGTTTGGAGTGTAACACCACATTCAAGGCCAGGAACTGCTGTTTGCTGCTCTGGGCGAGTCCCCCAACATCCCATGAATCTTTTACCAGGAAAGTGAGAGTGAGGATACCCACCCCACAGGACCCCTGAATCCAGGGAGATCACGCGGAAGAAGTGCCAGGTAAACGCCTGCTCTGAGGTAGAAATTGCTTCTGTCCCTCACCCCTGACCTGGGCCAGAGCATTCCTGTAAGCCACAGGTTCCCTAGGGACCCAGGGGGGTGAATTTGCCCCCAAGGGGACATTGGGCAATATCTGGAGACACTTGGTTATCACAACTGGGGTTGGGAGTGTCATCTATGGGCAGAGGCCAGGAATGTGCCTGAACACCCGTACAGAGCAGAGAACAGCCCCCGCCCCCAGAGAATCATCTGGCCCCACACATGGGGAGAGCTGAGGTTCATCGACAGTGGGGCTCGCTTTATAGCTGCCTGTGGAAAAGTTCTTGGTGTATGTGTGCTTACAGATGATCATAATTAAGCCGAGCTTTCTCCGCACGCCAGCCTCGTGTGGTTTGTTTCTTTTCCCAGGAAGTATGCATTCTTTGCTCACCCCTGGGCCCTGGGGAGGAAGGAAGCCCCGAGGTCCCCATGATCTTCCTGTGTTTCCCATCAGGTCCAGCCCCTTGCAGACGGCAGGGCAAGGGGTTCCTCCCTTGAGGGTCTGTCCAGGGGGCTCTTTCGACCTTTGGGGCTCACTCTCAGGGCTCATCTGCCTGGGGTCCTCGTTCTGGACCTGAGCAGCCTGCCCTGGAAGGCTAGCAGGGAGAGGGGGCCCTGTATATGGGGCGGAGGAGTGAAGAGTGAAGGCTACTCACTGCTCTGGGCCAAAGCACAGGGGGCCTCGGCATGGGACTTTATGGGGCGGTCACCACATTTGGCAGCCCGACGCACCGAATGTCATCCATTTGCAAGTTCCGATGGAAATTGAGTTGTCCTCGGTGGTCGTGGGATCGAGGGTTGTGAAATCCTGTGTTGGGCTCCTCCCAGGCCAGTCTAAACTGGAACATTCAAAAACGGGCTTCTACTTTCAGAACTTGCTGAGAACACATGAAACTGGGCGAGAGCGTGCGGTCCGTGCGGCAGAGCTCATAATGAAACCTCAGTTATCCAGAACCCCCCACCCCACCCCGGCACGCACTTCACCTAGCCAGCTTCCTTCTTGATGGCACCAGATGACAAGAACAGGCTGATGTTGGAGATGTCTTTTTTTTCTTTAAACTCCAACCACCCAAGACAACTTTGCAAGTGTCCGGGAACAGCGTATTCGGTGGACAGCTCGATTTGTTTGTAACTTTTCTACGTTCGTGGGATTTCAAGCCTCCGCAAGTTGCAGCAATAGGACAGGAAGTGGAGTCTATATCCTTCACCAGAGTCGGTCAGGGCTCAGTCCCGTGTCTGAACGTCAGTCTTCCCAAAGAGGGAGACCTTCAGGCCCCTTCAGATGCAGTACAACAAAGAAAAACAGCAGTTCACTGTACTGGAACTCCCAAGGCGAGAAAGCAGACTCCTACACGTTACAGACTTCATCACACATTAGCAGGGAGCCTGGCTCCAGGGAAACCCTGCTTGGGGGAGGGGGGAGCCTCCCCCTCCCTCTCTGTTTATTTGCTGGGCGGCCTGGAGGTGCTTAATCCATCATTCTGTTTCCTCAGCCACCAAAGGAAGGGATTGGGCAAGATTACTCTCAAGCCCCAACTGTGGGTGGTTCTCCATAGTGGCTTTTCAGGCAGACGTTGACTTAACCAGAGCCTCAGCTGACTGGGGACACTTTGTGCCCTGAATGCTGGGCCTCTGTGGTTTGTCCCCCACAGCCAGGAGACTCGGCACAACCCCCCCCCCCCCCAGCAGAAATTCTGCCCAGAACAAAGGATGCTTTGGTTTTTAGCTGTGTTCACCGAAGGGCATGGATCCTGGGTGAACCCCCAGATCCGTTGACCGTCTCAGCAGGAGTGTTTTCTGGGCTTTTCGCATTTGCTATTCCATCATATCGTTTCCTGGGCTGTCGGTGGCACGGAAGAGAGGAAGCCACGTTCTGATGTGGGCATGGTAAGGAGCGGCAGAGAGCGAGGGCCCTCGGGCAGACCACTCTGGCCCAAAGGCTGAACAGAACTAGTGCTCGGGGCCTACAGTCTCCAGAACTTTTTCCGCCTTCTTACATGGTCTGCTGAGTGAGCGCCTAACCCAAACCCAACGTCACTCAAACCTTGCTTTTATTTTGTACCAAGAAAACAAAACAAAACAAAAAAACCCCATAGACTGCAAAGCTCAAGAAAAGTGTAAAGATCGTATTGCACGCGAGTGGACCCATGGATCGTCGCTGGCGGGATGGTTGTCCAAGGAGGGGAGGCGAGGCCTCACGCCACTAGCGTGGGAGGCAAATGCAGCACACGTTCCGAGCACACGGGCTGGACCAATCTGCCTCAGCATCTGTGTTCAGGGAAGTGCGGTGCGGGTGTGGGTTTGTGGTAGCAGCTGGTAACCCCAAGGTGGGAAATAACCCCTTTCTCTTATGTTAACGATACAGCTGATATTAGGGGGGAAATGTAAAGGTACAGAATAAACTGAGATGAAGTGGACACCAAAGATTTGGGTTCGGGGTTAATGTGTTAGTTGAACCACTTCAAAAAATGAGCGGTAGTTGAGAAATTGTGGGAAGTTCCCATTTAATACAGATCGACTCTGAAAGCCTGTAGGTAGGTTGTCCTCCAAAAACAAAACTAAGTCCTTCTGAAATGGTTACGTCTCATCTCCGTGTCCATTTTTAAGGTCAGAAAATAGCCGCGATGCCCCATTTAGAGTTAGGGAAAAGAGGGTCACATAGTCTGACTTCACTTTATATTAGCCCTGGGCCTTAGCCAAGCTGGGAAACCTCGTCAGTGCTCTTTCTCCAACAGGATGTGAGGATAATGATACTTGCAAGTTTATCTGGAAGACAGGTGGTGGCGTGTCAGTCAGCTAGTGTTGGGTAACACACACCCCCGAATCTCAGCAGCTTCAAACAGCCATTTTGGGGCTGACTCGGGCTTCCGTGGCTCACCCGGGCTTGGCGCCTGGTGCAGGTCTGGCTCCGCCGGCTTCCCCTGTGTTCGATCCTGGGCGCCGGTGGAGGGGCGGCAGCTTCTCTGGGGAAGCTCTTCTCGAAGTGATGTGAGAGGACAAGCAGAAACACACAATGGCTCTTGACCTTTTTGTGCGCGTTCCCTGGGCCAAAGCGAGTCGATAGCCTAGCCCAAGGTCAAGGGCCTAGGAAGTACACCACAGCCGTGGTAGGAGGGGCAGGGGAGCCATCCAGCTAAGGTCATGGATGCAGAGAAGGCGACTGATTCAATCCACCACCGTTGAGAGACCAGCACCGTGCCTGGCACACAGTAGTAGGAATAACTTCTGGCATTATTGTTACTAGTAGTACTCAGTAAGCACGTCGAAAAGGAAAGCTTATCTCTGAAAGAAGCTAGAAAGGTTAGTATCACGTGTGTTCGATAACATCGGTTTCGACTGAAATAGGATGGTGTTGACAAATTCACTCTGTGTTCGCTCTTTGGCTCCTGCCCGGCACGTGGGAGGAGTTCGGTCAGTATTTGCTGGTTGGTAAGAGGCCTGTTTCCCTGACAGGCCTGCAGTGTGGGACAGCAGAAGCAGCCCTGTTTACCCTCCCTCTTCTCCGCTTCTCTGCGCTGGCCTGGGGTTGAATCCCGGGCCTGCCCTGCGTGCTTATAGGACTCGGGCAAGCCCCTTCAGTTCTCTGAGCTAGGTGGACGCAGCGTAGACGGGGGTGGTGCCATATTTTGTATTCTCAGGTAGTAGCACCGTGCCTGGCTCGTGGCTCATGCCGAATAGATCTTGCGTGTTTCTGGAACGTATGTGCTCTGCTTCCAGTCTTCTGCCGGACCCCCATGTCCAAATCCTCTGGTACTTCATGCTGGCCCCCGGGTGGCTGTGGGTCGCAGATCACTGGTAATGGAGGGTGGGAATGACCTGTGGCAGGCGGCAGGTCCGGCCCCACCCTGTCCCCCGGGAGTGCTCTGGCCGGCTCTGTGTTACCGTCGGCCCTGGGCTCTGGCACGGCCACATCCTTGGCCGTGGCTCCCACCACCATTTTGGGACACTTTACGGGTCCCACTTGGAGCCAATGGGAGGAAACCTAATTTCCTGCCACAGGAAATGGTTCGGCTGGTGAAGAACATATTTAAGGATTAAAACCTCTGTCAGAGGAGCTGGAGAGGGTTGCTGGAGAAAGACTTGGAGGTCTCTCATCGGGAAGCCACTGGGTGTGGGAAGAGATCTCCGTCTTGAACGGGGAGGAGGCCCAGAGGCCGGTTCCTGGGACTGTGCGCTCAGTCCCAGCCACTGGTTTGGGCTGCACGGAAGGGCTGGCTCAGGGAGCAGAGCGGGTCACAGATAGACCCTCTTCTGCCACGGAGCGTGTTCATGGTAACGTCGGCTCAGAACTAAGACCTGTTTATTGGATTTACTTAACATGGGCCCGGTGCCCTGGGAGCTTGGGAGGGTGTGTACTGGACACATCAGCTGTGTTAGATGCAGCAGCCGGAGCCCCTGATTCGCTATTCCTGCTGTGGTAAGCATCGGCGAGGATTTCGAGTGGGACGGAGGGAATGAGAGGGAACATCGCCAGGGCTGGCTCTGGGCAGCCCAGACTCCGCACCAACAGGAGTACTTGCCGATGCACGAGAAGAAGGGAATGGCCCCGAAGCAGGGGCATGGACCAGATGACTTCTGGAAAATCCTGCCAAGCCAGGCTGGTGGTCACATGCTCGTGAGCTGGAGAGCGTGACCGTCTCCCTGCCATCGGGGCCCAGCCTGGCAGCTGAGAGGACTGTCTTTAGCCGCAGCCCGACGCAGACTGCTGTGTGATCCCAGGCCAGGAGCCTGGCGTCTCGGACATACCAGCGTACCGTCCTCACAGGCCTTGCCCCCCCAACCCCAACACAGTTGCAGGGGCTGCTCTGAGCAGAGGAGCACAGAAGCCTGCAGACATCAGGAGCACCAGGCCAACCGAAGCCTCCCTGTGGCCGGCGTGGCCGTGCACCCCGATGTCCGAGCCAGGGAGGGGGCTGGGGTTTCTGAGCTCCCTCCTGTGCACCTTACTTGACCAGGTGCTGTCCCGGTGACGGAGGTAATAAGAACCATAAACGATAGTGACAGTAGGAAACAAGGATTGTTTCCAGCTCTCTGCCGAAGGCCTTCTGACCGAGGATCCCGGGTCTTCCCAGCAGTCGAATGAAGGGGCTTACATTTCAGATGGCAAAACAATTAAGACCAAGGCCTGAGGCAGTTTGATGAAGTTGATACGGTTCTCGAGCACGGTCAGTCTTTGAACCCAGGTTTATCCAAGTCCAAAGCCCCAAAGCTCTTGCTTTTCTTTCTTTTTTTGAATAATAGTGTAATCGGCGTACAACAAACTGCACATATGTAAAGTGAACAGTTTGAGAAACGTTGCCATCTGTCTACACCTGTGACGCCACCCTTGCTGTGGAAATTGTCTCCATAGCCTTTAACCCCGAATCTGCCCCCATTCGCATCCCCTCACCCTACCCCCAGGTAACCTCGGACCTGCTGTCGCCCTAGGGAAGTTTGTGTTTTTCCTTTAAGTTGCTCCGTAATGTGACAGAAACAGCATCCTGTCTGACTTCTTTCGCTCGGCCTGACGGTTTCTGGATTCGTCCGTGTCGCGTGTACCAGCAGGTCATTCGTCGTTACTGCTGAGTAGTGTTCCTTTGCGTGGCTCGACCCCGCTTCGTCCGTTCACCTGCTGAGAAACACTGGGTGATTTCCGGTTCGGGGCTGTTACTGGTAAAGCTGCCATGAACGTTCACCCACGAGTCCCCTCCCGGACAGATGCTTTCTCTTCTCTTGGGGAAGCACTCCGTGGGATGGCTGGGTCACGTGGGAGCGTTAGGTTTTGAACTTTTTAAGAACTGTGTTGAACTTCCAGACTGTTCTCCCGAGGTAGTTACACCATTATACGTGCCCACCGGCGACGTCTGAAGTTCGGGGCGCTCCCTGCCCTCACCAGCGTGTGGCACGGCCCGTAATTGCAGCCGTTCGAACAATTATGAAGCGGTGTCTCCTCGTGGTTTCAGCCTGCACCTCCCTAATGACTAGTGGTGTCGAGCCTTATGTCATATCCCTCGTTTACCATCTTTATATCTTTTCGCGGAGCGTCTGTTCAAATCCTTTACCTGTTTCTTTGTTTTTGTTTTTATAGTCGGGTTGGTTGTTTTCTTAAAACTGAGTTTTTGGGGTTCTCGATGCATTCCAGAAGCAGGTCCTTTATCAGATGGAGGCTCTGCGGATATTTTCTTCCAACTTGTGGCTTTTTCTTAACGATGTCGTTCAAAGACCAGGAGCTTACATTTGGATGAAAGTCCGACTGGCCAACTTTTCTTTCTTAGCAGAATGTGCGTCTAACGTGGTATCTAAGGCACGTGTGCCCGGCCCAAGGCCACAAAGATTCCTTCTTGCAGTCGTAGTTTCAGGCTCTGTATTAGGACCCATTTCCATTATTTTTGGAGAGGGTGCAAGGTGTAGGTTGAAGGTCATTTGTCTTGCATATGGATATCTAGTCGTCCTGGCAACGTCTGTGGACCAATCCCTCCTCTCCTAAATTCTCTTTGGTCCTTTGTTGAACATCAGCTGTCCGTATACCCGTGACTATTTCGGGGCTCCGTTAGGCTCCATTGGTGTGTTTCTCGGGGGTTTTGCCGTTACCACGCTGCCCTGGGTACTGGGCTTCCCTTGATTTTTTAAAAACTGAATTGATAAATCATGTGTATAGTTGAAAGACTCAAGTCTCTCCAGAATTTTTAACTTATTTTTATTTATTTATTATTATGCTATTTTATTTCCAAGTTTTTGGGTTTTTTTTGTTTTTGTTTTTGAGAAGTGGAGAGAGGGCAGGGGTGAGGGGAGGGGCAGAGGGAGAGAGAGAATCCCGTCAGACTCCATGCCCAGCACAGAGCCCCACACGGGGCTCCATCCCACAACCCATGAGATCATGACCTGAGCCGAAATCAAGAGTCACACGCTTAACCAACTGAGCCACCCAGGCGCCCCTCTAAGTGTTTTTTATAATACTTTGTAAATGTTCCGGGTTTAGGATTGCAATATCTTGTCTCCCTGAGAGTAGTTTTTGTTTCATTTTCTTTGAAAGTTTCTCTGCTCCCTGCATTGTCTGAGACTTCCTTCTTCTCCCCCACTTATTTCGGTCCCCGTGCCCTTTGTTAGAGGCTTTCTTTAAATGGCTGAGGATTCTGGCTGTGTGTTCGTATTTACAAGTGAAGCCGTACAAAGCAGATTGAATGCTCTGTGTTTGGTATTGGCAGGTGAACCTCCTGTAGGGTGAGCTGGCAGGAACAAGGCCATTTTGTTGGGGGCTCCCCAAATGTCAGGATTGCGTGTCTTATGGGCTGAGCTGTTTAATTTCTCCAGGTTGGGAGCGGGGGACTTGCGCCCGCCTGTCACTGTCCTGGGTACCGGGTGAGCAAGAGATGGTTCACAGCATCCTGTTTCCAGCCCTCGCCGGACCCTACCTGTGCCCTCGGGGTCCCATGAGGAGCCCTGCACTCCGGTTCATTTTCTGCAGTGAGCAGACCTGTGTCTCACAGGACTGGGGAGGTCCTGCTTGAGGGGCTCGGGGAGGAAAGCTGATCTGACCGGCTCTTCCATAGACTTTCAACCCACCCTCCTGTGTTCAGGATCTTGAGAAGTGCCTGGTGCCTCCAATTCCTGAGTCTTTCCCAGGTTTGGAGGCACAAATGGGATCACTTTTGTCGGCTTCCACTGAAAGGTGGCTTGGTTTCCACTCACTCCACTCTGACGTCTGTTCCCATTTGGCTACCTTTCCGTGTTTGTCTGCTCGCTTCTCCTACTTGTTATCTCGGGCAGGACAGGGATAGACGCATCCCTTCAGTTGTATTTGATGGAAGGACATTTCTTACTGCCCTCCTCCCCTCTCTCCTCCCCTCCCCCTTCATCTGTGCCTCACCCCTCCCTTTTTCCTCTCTTCCTTCTCTCCACTACCTTCTTTTACCCACTCTCATACCCCCTCCCCTTTACTCTCTGTCCCCCTTTCTCCCCCTTCCTTCCTCTCTGCCTGGAACCTTCTATGCCATAATTCTTTGGGGAGACAGCCAAGCACTTTATCCCCAAGAGGAAACAGCCCATGAAATGCAGAAAGGAATGGATGAGGAATTGGCAAACTGAAGTTCTCAGCCTACAGATGCAATACATCTGTCCCCCTCTGCCACCCCAGTGCCCCTTCCCATCCCTCAACTGCAAAAACCCGTAGCGACGCCGTCACAGCCCACCTCATGTGCAGACCTTGGCCCCGTCACCCGTATCGTGTCAGAGCTGCATGTCTGTGTGGCTGTCCCATGTTTGCCCACTCCGTGCCCTTCTGCCCCTTGCAGGCCCCCAAGCAGGTGTGAGGTCCTGGGTCCACTCCAATCTCTGTGAAGTGCCCGGCTCGAGAGTCCTGGTTCTGGGGGTTTCCGATGTTGGGGCTGTGTGTGAGGGTCCCCCCTCATCAGGAGTGCCCAGAGCATCCTGTCCACTCCCCCTTCCCTTCCTAAAGGCTCCTGCCGCTGGGTATAGAGCTGTCGGGAGCTCGGCCTTGCACTCACTCTCTTGGCATGTCTGCCCCATGGAAACTGAGACGCTTCTCTTGTGTTGTCCTTCACTGCCCCTGCTCTTGCCCTGTATTATTGTGATTTTTTAAAACCAGAGGGTCACCCCCTTCGATCAGCCCGGTGGGGGGGGGAGAGGGAGCCCCCCCATAGCCTCAGTCCCACCTGAGCCTTTCTCCAGGGCCTCCCCCTGAAGAGGCCACTACAGCGTCCAGCTGGCTGACGGTGGCCTCACCTGCAGGCACTCGGTGGCTTTGCAAGAGAATGGGAGCAGTTGAGTAATCCTGTCCCCACTCCTCCCTTCCCACCCTCCCTTTCTCTCCTCCTCGGCCTGATAACTCACCCCATTGACCCAGGGCTGCTGTCCAGGGGAGCAGTCACTCTGGCTGGGTGATGCTTCACAAAGGGCTTCCGGTGGGCACTGAGCTGGGGGGGGGGTGGGATTTTGCACTTTCCAGATGAAGTAGCTGAGGGTCCCAGAGACCTCATAACTTGCCCAGGGTCTCCCAGCTGGGGGAGGAGAACCTCTTCTTGACCCCAGGCCGCATGACTCCACATCCTGTAGTCCTCCATCTCTGCCTGGGGGGGGGGGGGGGGGTGAGTCCCAGGCTGTCCTCTCTTGCTCTGCCTGGTAATTACTGTTTTTTGGCTGGAGGGGCTCCTTGGTTCAGGGCCCCACGGGAGGGAGGTAATTACATCCTTGGAGATGCCCTTCGTCAGCAGCTCCCTGTCAATCCCTGTAACTAAGTCTTGCGCTGACCTTTGTCCCCTCCCCATTCCCAGGCCAGGGGCTTAAAGAGTTGATTGGATTTCTGCGTCTTTCTCTTGGGTTGGTGCTTCTGGTTGCATCTGGCTAGGCCCTCCCTCCCAGAGCGCCCATGGATTCTGTTTATTCGGCAAATGGGTGCCCTCAGTCCTGGGTGGGGGCCGAGGGGAGGGAGAGCTTGCGAATGCTTCTCCACTGGCCGCACCCAGCTATTAAGAAAAGCTGCACCCACTGACCAGACGGAACCAGCCTGGCCCTTCTTGTAGGCTTAAGAAAAGCTGCACCCACTGACCAGACGGAACCAGCCTGGCCCTTCTTGTAGGCAGAGTCGGCCCGCCGTTGGGCACCTCTTTATTCACGTGCACCTCCGCTCACTGTCCACCCCCACGGCCCCCAGTCTTGTCCGGGCTGCCAGGAGTCTCACGCGGCTGGTCTCGTGCATGGACACGTGCACACACACTCCACTGAAACATCTCGGGGACTCCCTATGGCTTTTAGGAAAAAGGCAGAACCTTTTATCCTGTATCCCAAGGCCCTGCAGAGTCAACCCTGCCCTCTCCCCTGCCCGTTCTCCTGCCTCATCTCATAACCAGTTCTTTCCCTCTCTCCTCTCCACTCACTCTGGCCTTCCTTCTGTTCTTCCTCCTTACCATATTTTCCACTGTTCACAGGGCCTTTGCACATGACCTTCCCCCTGCATGGAACGCCCTGCTCCCATGTGCCTTTGTCTGGTTAGTTCTTACCTGTCCTTTAGACTTTCAGGCCAGCCATCACCACCTCCGAGGTGCCCTGTCCAGCCCTTCGGTAAAGCAAGGTCCCCAGTGTCATGTGGTTCCCTGCGCTTTTCCTTCCGAATACTTGCATAGTTTGTGATTGTAGCTGTGTGTGATGGTGTTATTAATATCGGTCTTGTCTGTTGGACTGGAAGCTCCATGGGAGCAGGGACCACTCTGTGACCTGTTTGACTATGACATTTCATCCCTCTCCACCGTGTCCCTCGTGCCACACATAGCAGGAGCTCACAAAAGATTTATTAAATAAAGAATTGTGTGAACAGGATCTCCTCACCTGTCTGACACTGGACGTCGTCTTCAGAAGCCTCCCACCTCCCTACCTGAGTCTTGGCGAGAGTGCATCTGCCACCGCTGAGGTCCCAGCGGTCAGGCCCTGTACCCCGCTCCACCTTTCTTCCCATGCACCTCACCTGGGGGGTTTATAAAGAGGAAGATTCTGATTTAGTAGGTTGGGGAAGCCTCTGAGATTCTTCCTTTTTAGCAAACTTCCGCGGACCCGTGCTGCTGGTCAGGGACTGCATTTGGCCTGGCCTGAGAGGTGGGGGTGCCAGGTCACAGCGGCTCTGAGCCCAGGCCACCACAGAAGACACTGCACAGGGGCAGGGCCCCGTCCTGGGCTGCGGTGTTGGCCCAGCCAGGCTGGGGACAGTTGCAGAACTCAGCCTGGCCTCGAGTTGGAGGCTCTGTTCCTCCTTAGCTCCCGCACCACCCATCAGGCCTTGGCTCTGAACTAGGAGCGCGCCGTGGACGGGGGTACCTGGGTGACCCCCTCAAGCGGAAAGGGATTCCTGAGAGGGTGGCACTGTAGGCTCTTAGCAGGTACAGTTCCCTTCAGTTGCCCTCTTTCCCTCCCTGCCTCGTCACAAATACCAACTAAAGGGGACAGGGCTTTTTCTCGTTTTTTTCGGGTGGGGGAGGGGCCGAGCGAGTGCTGGGAGGGGTTAGATGCGGCCCCGCTTTGTCACTTCACAGCATCGCTGGGGTCCTCAAGAACTCACGTTTTCTTTGCTCAGCCCTGACCCCCTCGGCACGCCTCGGCCTGGCCCGTGGACCTTTTCAGAGCATGAGTCAAGTGCCATTCCCTTCCTATGGGGGGTTGAGTGCTGGTGAACCCACCCCGGGGCCTGGCGCGGTCAAGGTCCACCCTGCACGCCCGGGGAGGCCCTTGGCCTTCCTTAGTGGGCCTCTGCATTCCTCTCCTGGGATCCCTGCCAGCCCTCGCAGGAGTTGCTGACCCTGGGCCCTGAGCGGCTCAGAGAAGTGAGGGGTGGGGGTGGCCTCCCTGAGGCTGTTCGGGGAGCTCACCGCAGGCAGCCGTGGGGCCCATCCCAGGGAGAACGCCAGCCAAATGCACTCCACTGTTCCTTTTCACCCCGCCCCGTCCTGACAGGTCCCTGGATGGCCGCCTGCAGGTGTCCCACCGGAAGGGGCTCCCCCATGTCATCTACTGCCGTCTGTGGCGATGGCCGGACCTGCACAGCCACCATGAGCTGCGGGCCATGGAGCTGTGTGAGTTCGCCTTCAACATGAAGAAGGACGAGGTCTGCGTGAATCCCTACCACTATCAGAGGGTAGAGACCCCAGGTAGGTGCCGCCTCTCCCTGGGGGTGGGGGGGTCTGCAGCCACCGGCTGTCCTCTCCTCCCCCTTCCCAGGGAGGGAGGGTCCGCCCTACGTGTGTGCGGTGCTTGGAGGGCTTTGGTGCCAGCCCGGCCTTGACACTGACCCGCCTCTGCTCTTGCGGACAGTTCTACCTCCTGTGCTGGTCCCACGCCACACAGAGATCCCGGCCGAGTTCCCCCCGCTGGACGACTACAGCCATTCCATCCCCGAGAACACTAACTTCCCCGCGGGCATCGAGCCCCAGAGCAATATTCCAGGTAGGTGCCGGCGGCCCCGACACCAGTCCCCCCGCGGCTCTCCTGGCCCTCCTGGGCCCCGTCCTCCCTCTGCACACAGCGCTGGCCCGGGGGCCCCTGACTCAGAACCGCACGCCCGCCGGGAGAGGACCCGTGGCCTTGGCTCCCCGCTCACTAATGATGCTTTTCTTGGCACGGAGGAGCGGCGGCGTGACCCTTCCGCCTGGGCTCGGGGCAGGCATTTATTTTGGAAGCGGAAATAGCAGCGCTGTGTTTCTCTCACCGCCCTCGCGGCCGAGGCTGGAGTTGGGGCAGGATCCCCCGACGGTCTGGGGGCCTGCAGAGCCGTGGGGGGAGTCCTGGGGGAGCCGAGGGCCGGGCAGCCGGTGCAGAGAACCAGCCCCTAAGTAAGTAAGCCTGGTTGGGGGGCTGCAGCCTGGGTGGGAGCCGAGGCCCCCGTGGAGTTCTTACTGCCCGGGGAGAAAGCGGGCTCAGCTGTCAGAGTGCAAATGTTTTTAGAAGCCCCTCATTTACATGCAAATAATGTGTGAATCACCAGCACTGGGGCGTCCAGGAAAACTGCTTGGCGGCGCTTGGGCTGGTCCCAGCGGCAGGAATCCTGCCGCCTGCCTTTCCGAGAGCGCTTTGATTTGGACGAGCTTCTCCCCCTGAGTGAGTTGGCCGTGCTGAGGTTAACCACGGGCCTGTGCGCAGGGCCAGAGCGTTGGGAGAGACCCCTCTCCAGACCCAGCCTTCCCAGGTTCTTCACGGGTGGCGCTGGTCCCTGGGGGTAGGTCCCAGTGTTGGCTGAGCAAACCTAGGAGACCTAAGTCACCGTCCGGGGTCATTCAGAGAAATAGATCACAGTTGTTGCTGTCATTGAGCTTGCGGCCCCCTGGGGAAGCCAAGATGTCCCCTAAAGGGACGACAAAAACAAGGTGTCCGTGCAGGAGGAGATAGCAGAGCCCGAGGCGGCATGAGGCAGTTGTCCTTGGGAAGACAGAGCTGGGCAAGGCTGAGGCAAGTCCATGGCCTCCTCGGAGCGGGGGGCTCACACCTGACCTTCCAGGGTGGGGAGCAGTTAACCTGGCAGAGGCTCTAGGACCAGGCATGTCAGTCTCGGGAGTCAGGGCCATATGAACAAAGGTGGTCGCCATCCAGCCAACGTCCAGGGACCGAAAGGGCGTGAGGACCGCTGGATCCAGGAGCCGGTGCCCTTGCTCCTCGGGCCAGAGTTCCTCCAGCACCTGCCGCTGGCAGAGTGGCGCGAGCGTGTGATGCGTGCGGCAGGGCTCTCCGAGCCAAACCGTGGAGGCCGGTCGCAAACCACCTTCCTTCTGCTTCGCAGAAACCCCGCCCCCTGGCTACCTGAGTGAAGATGGCGAGACCAGCGATCACCAGATGAACCACAGCATGGACGCAGGTCAGAGCCTTCATCCCAGCCGAGTGCTGCCCGCACTCCCCGCCCCTTCTTCTGTCCCTCTGTCCCTCTCTCCTGCATTTACAGAGCAGCCTCTATGTGCCCGGCACTGTGCCAGGCGCTGGGGATAGAGGAGGGGCCGGAGCTGCTCACAGTGTGGGAGGGAGACAACTGGCAGTTACATGCCTGGACAGACGACGCCCCGTGGCATTGGGCACAGGCAGGGCCGCCTGACCCTGCCTGGGGAGGAGGGTTTTGGGGCCGAGCGGTGCCTTGGCGTAGCTGTCTCTGGAGTTGCGTCTTGGAGATGGCGGTGTCGGCCAAGCCATCGGGGCAGCAAGGGGTATGCTGGGCAGTCGTGGGGCACGTGGGCGGCAGGGCAGCCTGGTGCCTTCTGGGGACGGTGAGCGCTCAGTGCGGCTGGAGAGCGGGGAGACGCAGGAAGACGTCATTCGGGGCTTCCGGCAGAGTCTGTGCCCCGGTGAGGTGCTGCTGGCAGTCGGCTGGTGGGTGGGCTTGATCGCCCAAGATGGTTCAGGAGAGCCGGCACGGAGGCAGGGTCTTTGCCAGGGGAGGCCCTGAAGCTTCTATTTGTGTGTAGTGACCAAACGTGAACTATGTACTCCTGCCACGAGGGACCCGGCCCCCGTGTCTCCGGCCCCATCTCCAGATGTTCCTGCGTCATTTGTTATGGGACCAGATTGGCTCCAAACCAGCGGCTCCTTGAATTGAACCCCAGCTGCCACATAGAATGTGTGCTCGTTGTGTGTGGTTGGGGGAGGAGGAGGAGCGGGCCGAGCAGCTGTCCCCGTCCCGATGACAGCGGGCATGCCTAGGCCACACGGAGCCGCTGCACGAGGCTGAGCCCCCCGCCCTTGCACACAGCCCAGAGAGGGTGTGTGGTTCCCGCAAGAAGCACGGAGACTTGCCCGTTCGTTGTGAACCTAGTTCCTTGATACCTAGCCTGTGCGTCGTGGCATGGGGGGGGGGGGGGACTTAGCGCACAGCCCCGCGAGTGGCGGACGGCAGAGACCCAGACGGAACGCATCGAAGGGCTTCCTGTCCTCGATGCCAAGCGACCGCTGCAAGCTTGCAGCTCTGAAATGCCGGCGCGGCAAGCTGGCCCGTCAGCAGCATCTCTCCAGGCGCAGCACGGCTTCTCTCCCTTTCTCTCCCCTCCTTGCTGTTCTTCCCATTCGCAGAATGATTACTGCTGTCAAAGAAAACAGACCAAAGGAGAGGGTCCGAGTACAGAATGAGCAGCCAGCCCCCTTTCCCTGCTCAGCTCTCATTTCTCCCAGCCCCCTACCTCCCCTTTCTGCCCCATTCCCTCTGTCCCCCCTTCTTTCTTCCTCTCCCCCCATCAGTGTACCTGCGGAGCCCTGTTGTGGCCATCCGCGATCTGTCAGAGGTGGACATTGGGCTTTAGGGACCCCCAGCCAGTGGGTGGGTGGGTGGGGTCTCCTGCTTATCCTCTGTTCTTGACTCAACGTCGTCCACCTGGAAACCAGTCGAGTTGCTGTCTTGGCTGCTGAGATGTGATAGTGACCCTAGTTGGGGTCCGAGGACCACCTTGTCCAGCCCTGTGGCTTCCCTGACACGCACATGCGCCCTTCCAGGCCAGGCCTTCCTGGGCCTTCTTGATTTGGGCTGCCACCAAACAGGACACCAGCATTTATAGCATGCCTGCTGTGTGCCAGTCACGGCACAGCCATTTGTATACGCACGACCACCCTTCACGTCTATGAATCACAGGGTGGATGCTATTATCCCCATTTTATACCTGAAGGGGGGGGAATCAAGGCTTAAAGAGGTGAAACCACTTTGCTAAAATCCCCCAGCTGATATGCGGGTAGCATGCCGGGACTCCGGGGCCAACTCGGAAGCTGTGCCTCTTCTAAGACTCTTCCTCATCCCTTTACGGGTTGGGTTCTGGAGCCCGCGGCTCATCCCTCACCCTCCACGAGGTTACAGCTGAGGTGGGGAGCAGGAGAGACCCCCATTAACAGCTCAAGGCGCCTCTGCGGGCGGTCTGGCAGGTCTGGGGGAGTGCGCCCCCCACAGGGCCGTTCCTGCATAACTGACCCCAGGCCTCTGGTGACGGGACGCAGGGATGAGCCCAGTTCCTCCGTGGAGAGGGGCCGCTTGGAGACCGATGTCATGCTTTTTTTTTTTTTTTTCTTTTCTGGGAGCGAGGGGAGGAGAGAAGGTAGCCGGGGAGGGAGAATTGGGTAGGTTTGGACATTTTCCTACAGGCGGCATCATCCCTCACACGTCGGTCTGGTTGCAGTGTTGTGGGATTTCTGAGGCAGCTTGCTGAGTTTCCTGGGACCTAGGGAAGGGGCTAGATTGGGGATGGGCAGCTGTGAGCCTCTCGGTGCAGGAGGGCGAGACTCTGCGGCCTGGAGGGCGAGACTCTGCGGCCGGGGCCTTTGAGCGAGGCTGGGCAGAGGGCCTTCCCTGCCTGTCTTGTTTCCCTGGGGGTGTAGCTGCCGGGGAGCCCCGTGCCGTGCGCCACGGGCTCGGTCAGGACCCTCACACCAAGTCCTGGGAGAGACCTCTGAGGTGACCCGATGATCTGTGTGTGCCACAGGTAAAGACTGCGACCCAGGGACGGAAAGTCGAGCAGGGACACGGGTCAGGGCTCCTTCTGGGCCTTGAAGGCTCACCCCAGGGTTATCTTCCTGCTCCGTCAAGCTGCCCCCATCTTGATGCAGGCGTTCAGTAATTCGGCTCTCTAAGCCAAGAATGTTCTATTCTCACAACTGTGTCTCACCTCACAGGTTCTCCAAACCTATCCCCGAATCCGATGTCCCCAGCACACAATAATTTGGGTAAGTATCTCCTCATCCCTGGGACCGTCACCCCCTAGCTGCAGCGCTGGCTGGTGGCCAGTGTGGGGAGGGGGCCCTGACGGCAAGGTTCTCCCCCCCCACCCCCACCATCACCTGAGCTCAACCCATCAGGTTTCTGGTTACAGTGATTCTGGGGTCACCCACAGAACAGGGTAACCTGAGAGCAGCAGTGGCAGGAAAAAGGCGACCATGTGCCGGGTTTGTATTTCCCCTGGGTGGCAGTCAGACGTGAGTGAATGAAAATCCCCCAAACCTTGTGCTCAGGAGCCGAGAAGCTGTAGTCAGCCAAGCGTATGCGTGTGGTTTGATGCAAAGCCACGGGCAGCAGAGGGGACTGCAGCCCCCCGACTTCTGTCGACTGGTTTCAAGAGACACTTCGCATTTCATCCAAGAATTTCATCTCATAATTCTGTACTTTTTGTTTATTTTTTTATAGCTTATTTTTTAAAAAAGATTTTATTTGTCAGACTGAGAGACAGAGTGAGAGAGAGAGTGCGTGCAGGGGTAGGGGCAGAGGGCGAAGCAGGCTCCCTGCTGAGCAAGGAGCCTGACGCAGAATTTGATCCCAGGACCCCGGGATCATGACCTGAGCCAAAGGCAGATGCTTAACCAACTGAGCCACCCAGGCGTCCCATGTACTTTTTATTTGAAATAACAAGGTACGAGGAAATTGGGGGGGGAAAGCCCAACCGCCCGTCACCTCCCCACCCTCCCACGCTGCGTGTGTGTCTTTACGGTCCTTCTGATGTGTGCGGGTCAGCGTGCGTGTTTGGGCCTCGCCAGCGGCAATCACAGTGTCCGCCCGTCTTTTTCGTTCTTATCCTGTAAACACCCATGTTTCGATGCTGCCTCTGTCGTCTCGCCCGGTCTCGTGATGGAGCAGCTGGGCCATCACGTCCGCGTGCGCTTGGCTTCTGCGCCCCGGGAGCGCCCCTCAGCTCCCGCGCGGGGCAAACGAAAAGGACACATGAAACAGCCACTCTGTTTTTATTGAGGGAATTTTTGTGTGTGTGTGTGTGTGTGCTGGTCTGGTAGTTTCGGAAAAATGTGAGTTTGATCTCGCCTAGGCCTTGACTGCTGGGGTTTGATTTGTGGCTCAGGAAAAGGAAGAGTTAATATCCAAGCTCAGTGAATCAGAGCGGGTGGGGGTGGGGGGGGGTGACCTGGCCTTTATTCCCAGCTGCTTTCAGTCCTTGACTGATAGCATCAGATGAAGAAAAGCATTTGGAACATTGGGAGATGCCTGAAACCCCTTTCATACAGGCTGACAAGTGGGCAGTGTGAAATGTGACTTTTTGGCGAATCTGTTCTAACATCTTTGTAACATAATATCACTGTGAGTGTTGGGCTTTGCAAAGGGAAGGTCACATTCCTGATGTGAAAGGACCGACTGAGTTATTAAAAACAAACTCTGAAGGCTAGAAGCTGTGTTAACACTTGAGAAATTAAAGGCAAGGACTGCGAACTCGACTCTGGGTTTCCAGCTTTTGAGGTTGGCTGGTTTAAATTTCACTTGGGGCCGTTTTGCTTCCCCGCCCCTCGGCCAAGCAGCCCTGTGAGTCCGGAGACTCCGGGGCAGCCCCTGGTCTTTGAAGCCATGCTGCCTGACTCAGTGGTTCAGAATGAAAGTTGTCCCAGGTGGTAGTTTGCTGGGAATTCCCTTCTAGATCGCACGCATCAGGACGACAAGATGGGTTTTGAACTTGGACTGGGGGCAGAGGTGTCCCATTGACTCAGTTCTCCCTCCCTGCTGCCCCATTCCTCAGGCCCCTTGTCTGAGGGCCGAGAATTCTTAGGTCATTTCTCTAAGGGAAGGAGTAGCCCCCGAGCCTGGTGGGTGGAGAGTGGGCGCCGTCTGCTGGGAACACCTGAACGGGGCGGGGCGGGGGGGCGAGTCAGCTGATGAGTCAGGGGCAGGACTCGTGGTGAGACATCAGGGCTTCCTCTTTGCCGGGGGGGCCCCGGCACCCCCAATTTCACCCCTTCAAAACTACTGGCTTCGTTCCTACCCAGGAAATCTCACCGACCCCTGGCATCCTAGCTGGAGGGGGATGGATGATGGCGATGATAACGGCAAACATTTCTTGACAACTTAGTGTTGTTCGGAGCGCTTCTTGCGTGTTAACCCAGGGTTCACACCGCTGTGTAAGACAGCGGTCTTATAATTTTCCACTTTCCTGATTAGGGGGCCAAGGGATAGAATGGTTCCCTCACTCGTGCCAGGTCGTGCCGTTAGTAAAGGGAGAAGCTTCGAACTCAGGCCGTCGGGACCCAGAGCGGGAGCCCGTCTGCGGCAGGACACGGTCTTCCTGCATCGTTTAGACCAGCGCCCCCATCAGCAGCCCCTCCTCGGACAAAGCTCTAGAAGGGTACTTGTTGAGGGCGGTTCTCGCGTTGGGGAGCCTGGGTGGGAGCGCTGCCCACCAGCCTGTCTCCTCCTTCCTCGTGGATGCCCCAGGCACTTCCTGCCGGTCCGGTGGGGGCTCAGGGAGGCGTCACAGACCCCGCCGTCACGATGCTGTGGCCTCGTGGGGCATCGGTAAGGCAGGAGTAAGCGTAATCACACAAACAAGAAGTGTGTGCGGTCGAAGTAGCCGGAGGGTCCAGAGAAGGCAGTGACGGCCCCCCCGGGACCTGCCTCCAGGCCGGCCGGTGTCCCTACGGAATTCATTCGTTCAGTCAGCTCTGCTGTGTTGCTAGTAGGTACTGACGTGGGGCGTCCACGTGGGCATTCACGGTCCGATGGGGGGGCAGGAGGGCTCTGTGTCCCCCCGTGAGGCATTATGCCAGGGGCCAAGAGGGCAGGTAGAAGGGGAACCATATAGGCCAAGGAGGAGAGTGCCAGATCATGTAGGAAAACCTCAGAGTCATGGTGACATGTGAGCTGGCCCCAGAAGGACAGGTGGGACACTGGGAGCTGGAGAAGGAGGGAAGGACATTGCCGCTAGAAGGAAGGGCATGAAAGGGGAGGGTGAGCTCAGAGGACAGCTGCTGTAGCGGTTGGTCGGGATGTGGGGGAGATGAGGCTGACAAGGCTGTGAGGCACTGAGCCAAGAGCCCTGAATGCCACACTCAGTGACTCCCGTCTTGCCTATGAATGAAGTCACTGGAGGAAGGGTGGTTGGTTATCTGATGACCGCTTCATAAAGATTAACCCAGCCGCTGTATAGAAGTTGAAGTCTAGGGGAAATGGCTGGTGGCCAAACCCCACCCCCCAAAATTAAAACCACAACAACAGCCCACCCTTAGGAAGCTGTTAAACTGAAGGAGACCAAGATGGATGCTTTGGAGAGATGGCAGTGGGGCTGGGAGGGCCGGTGAGAGGGCCGCGGGCCAGTCAGCGGGCGCTTACCGACCAGCTTTACCTGGGGGGATGGTGAGGCAGGACATCCGGGAGCTGGGATGGGCCTGGGGCGGAAGGTGGCAATGAGTTGCCAACGCCTGTGTCCAGGAGGCAGCCGGGCCTTCAGGAGAGACGCGGGGGCGGCCGTGCGACTTGGCAGCCATTAGCCTGCAGGCAGCCTTTCCCAAAGGGGGGGTCAGGGAGACGGGGTTTTGTCGTCACCTGAGTCTGGAAAGCCTGTGCCGTAGCTCCCCCAGGGCGCCCAGGGCACTCCCTTGGTAAGGCCTCGAGCCGTCCTGCGGAAGGGAGGCCCGTTGGATCGAGCCTTTGCCCACAGATCTGAGCGCCGCTGCAACACTTTACTCCTATAACCTGTCGGCCACCTGTAAGGTCCCTGGAGACGCTGGCAGAGGTCCGGCTGAAGTCCTGGGAGTGGGTGCGCTGGGAGAGAAGGAAAGAAGGCCAGAGAGGGACCGATGGGGCCCCCTGGGAGGGAGGAGGTTGGGGGAGAGACCGAGGGTCGAGGGGAGGGCTGAGCCCAGCAGCCAGAGGGGAGGGAGGCCAGTGGGCAGGCTGGAAGGAGAGGCCTTGAGGTGACATCGGGAGTTCAGGGGCACCCTCGGAGCACTTGGGGGACAGTTGAGGGCTGAGGTCGGGCAGTGGTATGGGCAGGGCAAATAAAAGACAAGATGACGGCAGAGAAGGATGGGGACATCTCAGGACATCTGATTATTTCCTGCAAAGAAATGCAGGAAGAGAGAAAACAGAAGACATCTGGCCCGCTCCTAATTTCCTTCCCACTCCAGGCAAGAGACGGAGGCTCCTGCCGCAGTGAGGCCACTTCTGGTGACGCGGGGCGGGGCCCAGATGAACGACTGCACGCCAGCTCCGCTCCTTGTCAGAGGCAGGCTCTGGGGAGACCCGGCAGCTCTGTCCTGCGGGAAAGGGATGTGAGCAGGTGACGTGCCTGCCCTTACACATCGTGCTAGATGAGTCACCTGGGCTTTCCTAAGCATTGAGGTCAAGGATTGAGCCAAATGGAGGGGAAGGAGGAGGGAAGTGGAAAGAGGAAAAAGATAAGGAGCTGGACCCTGCTGGTGAGTAAGTTGTTCTTGCCTTAACGGGAGACCTTGGCCTTGACCGAGGGAAAAGCGGTACCAGGCAGTTCCCCGGGGCAGCGGCTGCACTGGAGTGTGATGGGGTGACGGTTTGCAGAGTGCCTCCCGTTGAAGGACCTTCCTTTCCTGCCAGGAGCAAGGGGCAGGGGCGTGGGGCGGCGGGAAGACCGCTGCTTCCCTGAAAGAGGCCGGGCTCCCGGTGTTCGTGCTGCTGCGCGGAGCTCTGGCTAGGGTCTCTTCAGGCTCTGATCTCCTGTGAGCTGCAGAAATGACAGGCGTCCCGACGACACAAGGCAGCCGCCAGCCAGAGGCTCTGGCCTCAGACTTTGCGTCTGGTCTTGGCTGCAGCAGACTGGTCCCTCGCTGAGAGAGCGTGGGCTGCTTTCCCCGCACACCTTTTTGTGTCGTCCTCCTCCTTAATGAGATAGGTTGGAACTGGCGCAGGGACCCCGCCGTCCCTGGCCCGCAGGAACCAACCCTCGGGGACACCGGTGCTCAGATGCAGAGTGGGGAGGGGATGTTCTGCAGCCACGGCAGCCGGGGCTGAAGGGCTGCAGCCCAGGCAGTGGGAGCGGCAGGGACCGAGCTAGGACCGTGGGGGTACCTGGGACTGGAGTGCGGCGTCTCCAGGACGGGAGGTCATGCCGCCTGCCGCAGGTGAGCAGGGCCCAGGCCCTGGCCCTGGCCCTGATTCGTGTCCTGACCTCTAGCCTTTGCACTTTCAGGGCTTTGCCCGCTCCCCACTTCTGATTCATCGTAGAAAGTGAGCCCCCCCCCGCCCCCCCCCCCTTTTCCTTTACCGGATTTGAATCTCTTGCACGTGTTTTTAATCGGCATCCCTTAATCCAAGCGTTGCCTTCTGGGTTTTATTCTGTTTTCTTTTCCTTAAACAAAACAGAAAGTCTATGCCAGCTTGGAATAGGGCTTACAACCGAAGCCAGCCAGCGCCGTCAGGCGGGCAGGGGGCCAGCCATGAATTAAATGCCCCACGCCACTCGAGAAGTCTGGCCGATACGGCACCGGGTGGTGGGGGGCGGGGACGGAGCGCGGCGGGATCTGGAGGTGCCTGCGTCTGCAACACCTCTGCCCCGGGAAGAGCGAGTAGCACGGACTCTGCAGTCTGGCTGGGAGCAGGGCCGTGTGCACGGGCGGCCTTGGGCACGTGCCATCGTCTAGCACGCCAGGTGTGCCGAGTCTTTGGCCTGGAGAAGCAAAACCGCTGTCAGGGAGGCAAGTGCCCTTAGCCCTCTAGAGTCATCCTCCCAGAGGAGGCTTTCAGTGGCGTGTCTTCGGGTCCTTTGCAAGAAGCAACCTTATGCAAAATCACCTCTGCATTTGTTGGGAGACTTGGGACTCAGGCTGGCTGGCTCGATGCATGTGGGAGAGGTTGCCACCTGGTTTCTTAAAAGATTTCTTGTGAGACTTAGGGCCAGGACAAGCTTTGATTCCCCTGCAGAACTTGTAAGCATTGTCTGTCCACAACCAGAGCCATGTAGCATATGATGCTCCCTTTTTGCCTTGTCTGCTAGGAAGCTCAGAACCAAGCCGAGTGCTCTCTTGGTAGCTAAGCTATAATCCATGGTTATCCTGTTTGTACTGTTCTCCCTTCCAGGGTCCTGACTTTTTCTCTTATACTTAATCGTGGCGTGGATAAGTCTTCGGGTGTGGAAAAAAAAATGACACACATGCTATTTAAAAAGAAGTTGCCATTCAAGGCAGAACCCAGAAGTGGTGCCCGTAGGGTTTGGTCTGCAGCTCCCCTTGCAGAAGTTCCTGGAGGAAGCAGCTGAGAGGTGCCAGGAGGGACAGAGGTGAAAGGCAGGGCTGGGTTTTAGTTGTTTGTGGAGACTTGTGAGTACGTGGCCGGGGGCACTGCCCCAGGTTGGTTCTGCTTCTGAACACAGGCCGGCTCATCTGAACAGCACTCGGTAAAATGGTACCCTTCAGACTTTGCCTTGGCCTGATGCACTGCTTCCCCCCTCCCCAGTCCCGAAACTAGCATCTCCTTAATTATGTGTCAGCCTCCCGAGTCCAGTGTTTTCCACCACCCTGTCCAGTGTGTATCTGTAAGTTGCAGGGATGTTTGGATAAGGGCTCAGATCTGCTTGGGGGGTCTCTTGGGCGAGGACCCCAAGCCTGTCTCTGATTCTGAGCTGCCTCAAAGCCCACATTTCCCTTGAGTGGTTCTGGCACCATGTTACCCGATGGGTGGCCTGTGGCTTCTCTTCTTTTGATGGGTAGGCTGTGCCAGGGTTCCTGGGAGCCAAGCTCTCTCTCTCCTGTCTGGACTAAGCCCAGGGGGTGCTGGAAGGCTTTATAATTTGGGGTGAGGACTCTGTTCTGTACTTTGCCAGGGAAGCCAACGCCAGTGCAGATCAGCCCCAGCTGCCTCTCCAGGCCGACCTATGCCAGACGCACAGGGACCGAGATGGTCTGCACTAGACGTTTCCCAGTAAAGCTGTGGTGGCAGGCCAGGCCAGCAGAGTCTGCCCCTGGGCAGTGGTGGTCAGCAGCCCCTGCTCAGGACCTCTTGTCTCTGATGCGTTGCCCGACCCCTTTGAGTGCTTGGATTACACTCGAATTTCTTGGCCTTTTTTTTTTTTTTTTTAAAGGTCTCCAAAGCAACATAGCTCACATTTTAGTGACCACATTGTTTAGAATATAGCTTATCTCATTGGAATGTCGAAGCATCGAGCGACGCCAGAGCCGGATGTGGCCTATGTGGCTCAACCCAACCTCCGGAACACAGGCCACAAGCCATGGTCGCCCCGTGCCGTCACTCCTCCCTCCGCTATTAAAAGTAGCTTTGATCCCCTGCCTTCCCTCATCTTCCCTCCCTCTACCCTGGGAAAAGAGGAAAGGGGCAAGGACGCTTTGCCTCCCCCGCCATGGAGGCCAGGACAGGAGCCGGACGTACTCAGGTTCACGTACATCGTCAGTTCTAATCGTCAGCACCCCGTATCGAGTGCTTGATGTGCGCCCCGCGCTCGGCGATTTCTCCCCGTCCCTCCGCATAAAGAGGGTTCCCCGCCCGGTGGCTGCAGGGGGCGACGTGGCAGCTGACACCCGGGGCTGGGCCGGTTTGCTCGGCCGCCCAGCTGGTCCCTGCCCGAGCGCAGAGTGCGTTCCGGCCGCCAGCCTGGCTAACCCTCCAGGCCGCGGTTTCCCCCCCGGGCGCTCTTCTGCGCCTTCGAAGACCGCTGGCCGTGTCTGGAGCCATCAGGTCCCGTCGTGGCCCAGCCGGGAGCGATGGAGGCTTGCCACTGGCCTTTAGCGGTACAGACGAGACATCCTGTAACGGACGAGGCTCTCCTGCCTCGCCTCAGTCAGGGAATCGTTTGGCTGGAGGCGTCGAGGACACCGGCGTGAGGAGGCCGATCTAGGTGTCCCAGCCCTCGAGCCTTCGCTTCTTGGGCGGGTGCTGCGTGCTGGGACGGTACCGAGCTGCGTCTCCTCACGCACGTGGTAGGCGTTCTTCTCCTTAGGTGGGATCGTAGGCACAGGCCCCACAAGCAGATCTGGGCCCTTGGCCCTGCAGGCCCCCCCAGAACAGCTTCTGATCTCTTACTCTGGTGCTCCGCACCTTCCGACGGTCTGGGGAGCCGGTTCCCAGCGGGTTCGCCCTCCAGGCAGTGCGCCGGGGCCTCTGTCCAGGGCTGAGCTGGCACGGAGCCCTGCCGTCGCTCGCACCAACTCCTGCAGATGCGCCCTGCCTCCCCGGGCGGCTCCAAATGTATTTAAGAGCCAGAGCGAGTGATCGGGCTGGAGGCCCGAGGCAGGGAGCGAGCAGGGGCAGGGGGCTCCCTGCTTCTCCACCAAGAAGGCGGACTCAAGGTGGCAGCGAGTGAGATCGGCATGGTACTCCAGCCCACGTGGGAGCTGTGCTGGGCAGGGGGGTGGCTGGAAGGGGCTGGACCGGAGTGCTGGGGGTCCTGGTAGCACGTGGCGGCACTGATGCCAGGGAGGAAGGACGAGGGCCTGGCCCTGGGCTGGGCATGGACCGGCCGAGGTGTCAGAGACAATGCAGGGAGGAGGGCGGGGTGCCTGGGCAGGTGCGGACCAGAGCGGCCGGAGGCGACAGGAGTGCGAGGGAGTCCCAGGAAGGGTGGTGGGGGGATCATGAGAGGGGAAACCTCTATTTCAGGGGTTCCCAACTCTTGGGAGAAAGAGAACCAACGTCTCCCAAGATGGCAGTTTTGCTCTGAGGAGCCCTTGGTTGAGACCACAGGACAAACTGAGACTGTTTTAGGTGAGCTTGTGTCTTAGCCACCCTGACAGCACGTGGGGACCTGTGGGAGAGTCTCTGTAAGAAGAGACGTGGGCCCGGTTCATGCTGTAGACCGCGCCTGTGCGGTTGGAGGCCCGGCGCCTTGTGGAGCCCCCCGGGCTGTGCCAGCCTTGTCATTTTACGGGCTCGGAGGGCCTGGGACCAGGCAGAGCTGGAAGCTGAAATCCCTTTCGGAGGCCGAGCTCACCATGGGTTAGTCCGGGAGAGAGGCCGGAGGCAGGGCCGCCCCCAGGCAGACGCTGGGCCTGTCCGGCGGGCTTGCCCAGGTGCTGGCCGGTGCCCTCCTTGAAGACTGCTTCAAGCCAAGGCCGGCCAGGCAGGACAGGGCCTTTATGAGCTAAGACCAAGTGAACGCGGCAAGGCTGGCGGAAGGCTTTTCCAAACACAAGTTATCGCATTGGATCCTGCAAGTTTAATACAAGGCGTGAGGTTCGGGGAGTAGAACACCCTCTGAGAGGTACAGAAACAGCCTTACGGGGCACCCAGGGGACCTCACTGAGCAGCAGGCGACCTGGGGGCCCCTGACCCAGTAGCCTGGCCTGTCCCCCCAGACCTGCAGCCTGTCACCTACTGCGAGCCGGCCTTCTGGTGCTCCATCTCCTACTATGAGCTGAACCAGCGCGTTGGGGAGACATTCCACGCCTCGCAGCCCTCCATGACCGTGGATGGCTTCACCGACCCCTCCAACTCGGAGCGCTTCTGCCTGGGGCTGCTCTCCAACGTCAACAGGAACGCGGCCGTGGAGCTCACGCGGAGGCACATCGGTAAGGGCGCCCCATCTCCCCATTCGCCCCCCGCACACGGTGGTCCCAGCAGCCTCTGCCCAGAACCCACCCACCCACCCACGCTGGGCCGCACCTCCTGCTGGGACCTAGGGGAGGACCCTCTCCCCGGCTAGCCCCCAACCTCTGTATTGCCCTGTTAGGGGCCAGACCAGGAGGGTTCACGTTGCTTGGTTATTCCCATTCGGAAACACAGATTAAGTCTGAAGATGAGAAAGCCACGGAGGAAAATACTCACCTGGGGGGACAAGAATGGCAAATCTATGAAAAGGGCAACGTATGTCATTCTCTTAACATACCCCTAGAGTACTGATAGGTGGATAGGTAGGCACTGTCTGTCTCTAAGGAATGCTCTTTTATTTGTTAATTTCATGTACCCAGGCTGCAGCACTGGTGCTGACATTCTGCCCTCTAACACCCAGATCGTGGTCGGAGACCACTTAGTTTATGGAAGAGGGAGCTGTATGTGTGTCACTTGGTTTGCTCATAAAATTATCACGCTAAGGATATTCATAATTTGGGGCTCCCGAGTCCCTCAGAAGGCCACGAAGACGGCGTAAACATCTGGAGCTTGGCTGCACGGCTCCAGGGCAAAGTCCAGAGCTGGGCGGGCGGCAGGGTCTGGTCCTGAGTGAACCCGCGAGCACCCCTGATCTTGTTCCTATTGTATCTTGGGTCTTCATGGAAGATTTCATTTGAGGAGAGGATTTTATGGTTCAGAGAAGAAAAGTTTGGAAGCCGTGGCTCTGGGCCTGGGTGCTCGTTCTCCAGGAATCACCTGATGCCCAGGGGAGAGCGGAGCCTTACAAGAGGCCACACCGTGAGTGTGACTTAGGGACAAACAGCCCCTGCCGCTGAGCCCACACCCTCCCATTTGCTTAAAAGAAGATACTGATCCTGGGTGGCAGCCATAGGTGTTTACTTCTTCTCCTTATGCTTTTCTGTATAAAAATAGTTCAAAAATTACCAAAACAGAAGTTTTGTTCCTTTGGTCCGGGTCTTCCCATCTCTGCCTCTGCTCCTGACGGGCAACCCAATGGCTCCTGCTTGTGGACCCCGAGTCTGCCCGCACCCCGCGTGTCTGTGACACCGAGTCTTGTAGCACCAAACCAAGAAGAAAGGGGCGCTGGGGCCACTGTGGGATGAGGAGGTGGGAGAATTCCCAGCAGCCCCCTGGTTTCTCTCCCACTTGACGTTGTGCCTGTAAAACCTGGCTCCGTCTTCCAGCCCCTGGGCCTCTTCCCCAGAAGCAGCAACAGAGGCCTTCCCGTGCAGGAGAAGAGAACATCCCCTGGCTGAGAGAACTCACTGTCAGAGTGTTGACGTAACTGCTTGCTCGGGTTGCAGAGCCAATTTAAAAATAATTTCTGTCCATCTGGAATGGATTTAAGAGATGGAGGAAAAGTGAATGATATAAGCCTATGGAATTTTTAGAAAAATGCAGGAGGGGAGAAGGTACAGGGGGTGGCATTAAGCCATGCCGGTCCTGAAGGGCCCCTGGGACGTCTGCCGCCTCCGGAGGAGCTCCGCAGGTCCGCCGAACGGATTTGTGTAGCGGCGGCCGTAGCGCGGCTCACGCTTAGCGGAGAGGCACGTGTCGTCATCGCCCCATCTTCCACACGCAGAAGCGGAGGCTCAGAGGCTGAGTAACTTGATGGTGGCCGACGGCTCGCCCGTGGCAGAGGCTGTTCGTGGAGACTTAGCCCGTGCCCTCTGCCCTCGTCGTGTGCCACCCCCTGCCCCAGGTCCCCCGTGCGGTTTCAGCTTGCGCTCCGGGTCCTGCGGCACGGCCGGCTGCAGAGGCCACCCTGCGTCCCCGCGAGCGTCGGCCCGAGCCCGGCGCGGCTGACACGGCTCTCTCTAGGGCGCGGCGTGCGGCTGTACTACATCGGAGGCGAGGTCTTCGCCGAGTGTCTCAGCGACAGCGCCATCTTCGTCCAGTCGCCCAACTGTAACCAGCGCTACGGCTGGCACCCGGCCACCGTCTGCAAGATCCCGCCAGGTACGAGCTCTCCCCCCACCCCGGCCTGGCGCGCGCCCCTGACGCCGGAGTTTCTCTTTCCTTCGCGGCCGCGAGTGTATGGCCAACCCGGAGGGGCTGCCCTTGGGCTGCTGCTGGGCCCACCGCCCTCCTGTGCTCTCCTTGACCCTCCGGGGAGCGGACGCAGCCTCTGATGGCTCTGCCTCTGGTCCCTGGGTCGCTGCGCAACTCGGGGCTCGGGCAGGACGCGTTCTTCCTTCATGCCGCAGACTCGCTCGGCGTGTAGGCGCCGTGCCAGGTGCTTGAGGGAGACGGAGGGCTCCGGGAGGCCCTGCTGCTGTCCCCACAGACCTTACGGAGCAGCTGAGCGTACAAGACAAAGCCACAGATGGCTGTAATACGAGGAAGGGTACGAAGCACCGAGCTAGCCGCGCAGATGAGATGCTCTCGGAGCCAGGGAGGAAAACTCGTTAAACTGTCAGGATGGGTTAGGGAATCGTGGAGAAGGCACGCAGGCCTTGAACGCTGGCTGGCGTTCAGCACAGGGTGACGGTGGGGTGGGGACCTTGAGGGCTTTCCAAGCAGGGGAACGATACAGGCCAAAGCCCGGGGGTGACGGAGGGTAGGGCACATACAGGTGGCGCTCTGGCTGGAGATGCCACGTAAGAGACAGGAAATGTTTAGAAAGCATGCTGGGGCCAGGCCGCAGAAGGACGTGAGGAAGTTCTGCTTTTATTCTGGGGAGCTCTTGTGGGTTTTCAGAGCGGAGCTGATGACTCCCACCTGTCCTCCAAGACAGGGTGTCAGGCTGTACCCCGGGGGATGGCTTGGATAGGGCCACGGCTGCGCAGCAACACGGGCAGAGACAGGTCCCATCCGGGCCTCTGGACTTAGAAACCCAAGGCCGAGCGCCCTGGCCCGAGCCCACTTCTCACAGGCATGCAGCCCCGGCCATGCTGCTGGTGGAGTGTGGGTGTGACCCGCTGGTACTGTGTGTGGCACGTGTTTCCTCGTCTCAGTAGCGGACGACAGCCGAGTGATGGGCTTTGGGCACGGTCAGCTTCAGAACGCGGGTCTGAAAGAACAGCGCTCTACGTTCCCCGCACATCGTGTGCTTGCGTTCACAGAGGACATCTATGGCTTTGCTCTCGGTCCTCTCCAATTATCCTGGCTCCTCACGTGAGGAGAAAGTTCAGAGAGGTTAAGCCACCTGCCCAAAGGCACACAGCTGGTGAGTGGCTGAGCCGGGATGAGCCTTGGACCGTGTGGCCGCCCCGTCTAGTGCCCCTCTGCTTCTTGGCTCGGCTGGGAGCCAGAGCCCACTTGCTGCCCCGTGTCACCACACTTCCCCTTGGAGAAAATGAGAACCGGAAGCTCAGTTGTATTCCTGGCGTCGTGGCCACTCCCTTCCCCTCCCCTCCCCATCGTTTCGGTGAGGGCTGAGTTGGCTGTGGTGCGGTTTGGTAGTTCGTGGACTATCAGAGCCGGGAGGACCTCCGAGGCCAGGCTCTCATTTTACAAAGGAGACCCAGGCTTACGAAGAGAAAGTGACCGGCCCAGAGTCACACAGCTAGATCGGGAGTCCAGTGTTGGCCTGTTAATACACGTCACCTTAGCTCACCTTTTGGGTGTTTCCAGCATGTGCTGTTGTCTTTATTTTTCTGACTGACACATTCCTGGCACTCAGGCGGTAGGACTGCAGGAGACTTATTAGAAACCGTATTTGGGCCTGGCTCTAGTTTCACTGCATGGAGAGTTAGACACACATCCCCACTTTGCTGCAAATGTCACCCTGACCCAGCCCTGTGCCCAAAGGCCCCGATCTCTCGTAGATTCCCCGGGGAAGCCTGGGTGGAAGGTACCCTGGGACCCTCCACGGAGCCTTCTGTTGGAGCGGCAGGCTGAGGAGCCTTCCTACCGGCGCTCCCTCCGTCTACTGTTAAGGGCTCCTGGTCCCGGGGCTGGTCAGCCATGGGCATTCTGGCTTGGGTACCTTCTCTCTCTGGTCCCTGGAGTCCTGTCCTGGCCCTCTTGCCCAGGACGAGGCCCACCTCTCCAAACCCTCTCTCTTGCTGGCCTACTTTACCATCTCCTCAGCATTCCCTGGCTCCGGGAGCTCGGGCTTACAGGCCGGTGTCTCATCCACCCGCGTGTCAGCCGCACCTCTCCACTAAGGTGGGGACGGCTTCGAGGGCCGGGGCCGAGGGGGCCTGTCCCCAGCGTGGTGCTGAGTGCGGAGCGTGGGGCTGGCGCACGGAGTAACTGGGCGCCCCTTGAGCCGGGTGAGGGATGCCGTTCTGCAAGACCCAGGGGTGGCTTCGGCCAGGAGGGGGGCACGGGACACGCAGGCCTCCGTCCCCACGAGCGCTGTTTGTGTTCTCTTGGCAGGGTGCAACCTGAAGATCTTCAACAACCAGGAGTTTGCCGCCCTCCTGGCGCAGTCGGTGAACCAGGGCTTCGAGGCGGTCTACCAGCTGACCCGCATGTGCACCATCCGCATGAGCTTTGTCAAGGGCTGGGGCGCAGAGTACAGGTCAGGCCCGGCGCCGCGGGTCAGGGGGCCCCGACCGCACGGGACTCAGACAGCAGAGCAGCCCCCCCTCCCCTCGAGAGGAGCTAGGGAGCCAGGACCAGAGGCCGGGGCCCGGCGGGCCAGGAGGGCCCGAGCCGCACCGGCTGAGGCGGAGCCGGGCACGTCAGTTTCTCAGGCGCCCTAAACACACCACCCTGGGCGGGGCCGCTGGCATCGCCCCCGGTGCGCGGACGGGGGGACCGAGGCCCAGGGAGGGAGAGCGAGTTGCCTGAAGTCACATCGTTGGTGGAAAAGCTGAGCCTAGAAATGTGCCTCTTGGCTACTGCCTCGTTGTTCGTTTTGGGCAGATGGTTTCAGGACGACCCTCTCCAGGGAGCTGAGTCTCCATCCTGTTGTTCTTTCCTCCTCTGGGGCTCCGCCTCTGACTCCGGTGACCCTGAGGATCTCGGGTATTAAAACCGAGAGGCAGATGGGAGAAGAGAAGATTTGGGTAGTCACAGAGGAACAGAGTTTACTTGCTAAGAAAGGAGTTTTTTTCAGAATTTCAGGTATTGGTTTAAACGTAGCACTGGTCGGGTCTACCTGGCTTGTTCTGTTGAGTCTCTCAGAACATTCTGGTTTGGGCTTAGCGAATCCAGTCCCTTTTCTTTCCACACCTAGACAGGACTGTGCAAGGGCCAGGCCGTGTGCCCCCCCGGCCCCCGCGGCAGACACAGAGGTGCCCACACGTCAGCCGGGGCCAGCGCCTTGCAAGTGACTCCCCCCTTCTCTTCAGTTTTCCAGATGTTTGGAATCCATTTTGTTTTGTAGTCATTCTGCACCCAGGCCAAACCCATTTCAGTATTGGCTCTGGGCCACTGTTTGTAATGAAACCCAGATGAGCATGACTTATGGAAAGTCAGATTCTCATCAGAGGATTTCGGTCCGTAAAGCCCTCTTCTATTTACCGTATTTTAGCTGCTGTTCTGTGTGTCTGCCCCACAGGGCCAGGAAACACAGCACCCTGGTCGGGGGGGGGGGGGGTCTCTGTGAAATCCAGGGTGAGTGACCAACTGAGAAATCAAAGTGGTCAGGCCTCCCAGGAGACCTTACAGCCCAGTTATGACGGCCTGAGATGAGCCCAGGCCCGAAGGCCCAGCCCACGAGAGATTTTAGCCCACCTTTTGGCCGTGGCTGAAATCATTTATGGGACCAAAGTGAAAGGTTATAAAATTAATATTTTTCTTATAGTGGGGAAGGGAAATACTTAGATGGACCCTAATGGAAAAGAGCCCGAGAGAGGTCCTTTTGCTCTTCCTACACCCAGGCTTTAGTCCAGAGGACTGCAGTCAGTCACCACAGGTCAGAGAGGCACCCCAGGGTCCATAAGCCCATCTCGAGACAGGCCAAGCAAGGAGGGCAGGGGCCTCAAGCTAGCAGCCCTCAAGCTGGCACAGCACCATGGCCCTCCAGCCCCAGTGCTGAGAAGAGGCCCCTAAGTGGCAAAAGCCTTCCCCCGGGGGCACTGTGTCACCACGCGGGACATGCTGCCAGCCCGCCGGGTCCTGTGCGGCCCACCACGTCACTGCCACCTGGCAGCCCCGCAGAGCGGCCTAACGGGTGGGTGTGGCCCCTTCCCAGAACAGTCTTGCCCTCCTTCTGCCTCTTGGGCCAAAGAGAGTAAGGTTTCATCCCTCCTGTGAGATGGCCCAAAGCGGGGAGGGCCCTGGGCCCAGGCCTCTCACCTCCAGCTGGCACCGGCACCTCCGGCCTCAGCAGATAGCCTTTGCTCACTGGAGGCCTCTGGGAGCTCGCCTGCGGGCTGCGTCATCAACCAGCCTGAATTTAGACAAAGTGCTTTGGGGAAAAGAAACGTGTGGTGTGCCTTGGTTTTTTCCAGTAATTGTTCCATGGCTCGCTCTGCTCGTAAGATTTTCCAAAATAAGGCCATAGATGGGAATTATATCAGCACATTGGGAACTGATGGCATGTGGACTCTGTCGGTGCTTTGCAAAAAACACCCCTCCATCAGACAGACACACGTCATCATGGCCTGCCGGGACGGGACCTGGGGCTGGAGATGGGACCCAAGGAGACCTCTGCTCAGGCTGGAAGTTCTTCACTGGGGGGGGGGGGGGGGGGGGGGGCGCTGTCACAGAAACGGGTGGACAAGAGGGATACCCTGGGATTTACCTCCCATGTTTAACCCTTGAAGGGCTATCTCCTTCCCCAGCAAGAGAACCTGATTCACTCAAGGCGCTTCCTGGTTGGAGGAGTGTGGCCTGGCAGTCTGAGCAAGCTAGCGGGACTTCTAGAGCGGGGTGCCACGGACCTCTCTCTGGCTCTGGGGAGAAGACTCTCACCAAAGCAGGAAAAGGTGTTCTGACTTATAATGTGTGTCCTGGCCATTTTTGAAGTCTCCCACCCCACCCCTCTCCCTATGTCTTGCAGGAGACAGACCGTGACCAGCACCCCCTGCTGGATCGAGCTGCACCTGAATGGGCCTTTGCAGTGGCTTGACAAGGTCCTCACCCAGATGGGCTCCCCGAGCATCCGCTGTTCCAGTGTGTCTTAGAGACATTGGGTGTGAAAGGGGGAGGGTGGGGGGAGGGCGGGCTTGGGGGGAAAAGGCCGCATAGGAGGTGGAGAAATCGGAACTCAACTCACTATTGTCAATGAAGAAGGAATTTTTCTCCCTCAGTCAAAGCGGCACCAACCTGTTTTCCAAAACACGCGAACCCAGAGATGGATTTTATGAACAGCTGTGTCTGCCGAATACACGTGCCCTCTGGCCCCCGTGCGAAGGGCAAGCAGGGGCTTCTGCTCTGGCCGCCTGAGCAGACAGGCACCAGCTCCCCACCTGCCCCTCCTCCCAGCCCGCTTCTGTTTCAATGACCGCAACCTGGGATGCCAGCGTCCATCAGGAAACGGCCCTCGGTTCCGGACGGCGCGTGGAACGCCCCGTGGCCGTTCTAGGTAGGGTAGAGCCTGCAGGGGCGGGAGCGAACCTCAGGCCGCGCCCTCCGGCGCTTCTGACAGCCGCGTCACCTGAGCCCCAGCCCGCCAGCAGAGCCTGCACCCCGGGAGCCGGACTGACGTGGGGGGGGGGGCAAGCCCATCCCCTGTCCTCTCGGAGCACACGGAGTCGCTGTGTTCGAACACGTACCCGGGGACAGCGGGGACAGTCGGTGAGACACCTTCTCTCAGATGGGTCCTTTCTTGCTCTGAGCGGCTGGGAGGCCTGCGGAGGCTCAGGCTCCCGCATCGTGCCGTTTCTCTCCTCGCGTGAACCTCAGAGATTTGAACCCCGTGCAGCAGGCACGGGCGGCGGGAGGCGGCTCCCCGGTGCGGGGGTCTCCAGTCGTCTGCAGCCGGCTCTCCTGGTTTACATAGTCAGTTGCATTAATTAAATGAGCTTTAGCGTATGCTCATTTAAATGTTTATATTAAAAAAGAATCCCGGGTTGGCACACTGGCTGGGAAACCAGCGTGGGGGGCCCAGCAACCTCTCAAGGTGAAGCTTTTCCAGGGTTTGTTGAGAAGACACCTGCCAGTGCTTCTGGAAGCTGAAATGAACAGAAGCAAATTCACCAGAAGGGAAAAATCTCAGGCCAACACGGGCAAATGAAAAGGGCTATTAAAATTTTTTACACCTTTGACGACTGGAGGCTGGGTGCGCAGAGGTCTGCCGTCTCCCCTGGGGACGTGAGAGGACGGCGCTCCCGGCGGAGATCATCGGTGACACCTTGGGCAGCTCTACTGCAGAACTGGTCCCGGTGGCAAGGCGCGGGGAAACGCTTCTAGGTTATTTCAACTGGAAAAAAGCCCGCCTCTCCAGCCGGCCTGCTGCAGTGCACAGCGAGCACTCCCTGCCGCCGGGACTTCACTCCTCGTTGCTGTTTGTACGAGCTGACTTTAGCCCGTCTTCTGGCGCGCATTTCTACCAGGAGAAGTGAAGGGATTTCCTATGGAAGTCCTGTCTTACCAGGTGGACGGAAGACAGTGTCTCCTGGCGGGTGTAAATCTCAAACGTGACGCCGCTCCCGATGCCGCCCGGAGACGCTGGGGGCTTCCCGGGGCCTCTCCGGCAGGGTCCTCAGGCGTCTGCAGCTCTCGCCTGACGGCTTCCAGGGAGGAGAGCTGCTCTCCAGGCTCCCCGAGGACACAGCAGGAGACAGGAGGAGCACCTTACCAGCCCTACGCTGGTCTTTTCGCGGGGCCGTTGACCCGGAATCCAGAGACACCACAGCACCCCTCTTCCCGAGAGGGTCCGATACGCGGGTCCGGAGTTCGCCTGGGGGCTGCCGCGTCCAGGACGCCGTCTGACCCTCCTGGATGTGCGCGCCCGCTCCTGGTCGGGGCTGAGACGCGTGCTGGGCGTAGTCCGCTGCGGCCTCCGCCGAAGCCAGGGCAGCGATTTCCGAGGGCCTGCCTTCTCCATCTGCCTCCTGCTCCTCTGAGGCCTGCCTACGGCGCACAGCTGTCCCCGGTTCCTCGGGGACCAGCTTCAGGTACAGCACAGTCCGGGCCATCCGGTGGCTGCGCGTGGATGGCGTCTCGGCGCCCCTGATGCTCAGCTGAGGGCTCCTCCTAGGAGGCAGGAAGTTTTAGTTTTGTGTTTTTCCAAAAGCTTCCTTGGCCCCTCTTCTTGATAGACTAGACCCCTGGAAGAGGATGGGAGAGGAAAATGTAGGTAAGTCCAGCTCTGGAAGAAAGTCAGACCTCGAGGTGGGGCCGTGGTGCCCATCAGCAAGGCCACAGTGGTGCTGGGGGGCGGAGGGGGGGCGCTTGTGTCATGCAGCCAGCGACCTTCCTTTAAGTCACAAAGCTGGTTTTCTTAGTTTGAAAATCCTGTCCAACTTTTTAAAGGACAGTTGAAGGGGGCAAGAGAAAACGGGGGTGGAGGGCAGTTTTAAGCGTCACGTCATGTGTGGTTGGCAGGGCTCCCCGCCCCCCAGTAGCTAGCCCTGGGCCGGAGATCCCCCAGGAGCCAGCTTCTCTTCCCTTCCCTCCCCCCCCCCCTTCCTAACTTTATTTAGTAACTTGGGTCCTTCCAGCACCAGCAGGGTTCGGAGCTGCCCCAGCGGCTTCGGGTCACAGGCCTGTGCTGGAACATCATCTCAGTTGGCCACCTTCCTGGCGGGCTGTAGACGACCTGACATTTTCAGACAAGCCTAGTCAGGAGCGGGGACTTCGACTCTTCTCTTAGGAAGCACACACGCACGAGGGCAAGGCTGCGGGCAGACTTTCCCATCGTCCTTAATGTTGTCTGTGTTTTTTTAATTGACCGTGGTTTTTTTTTTTTAAATCATTAATGTAATGTATTGGAATGAGCTGTAGCACGGATCTTGTGCTTAGTTTTCTTCTCCATCTTCCCTTGGCTTCCTAGAGTTTGGCCCTGTTCCAGGGCTGAGTGCTTTGACTCAAACCGCAGGGAAGGGCTTGAAGAAGCGCGCGCATGGCCTGCATGCACGTATGGGGTCCGGGGAGAAGGCGGGTAGGGTTTCGGCCTGGGCCCCTGAGGCCCCTCTCTGTCGTCCTTAAGAGGAAGAGGAATCTGGGGACTGTGCACAGGACGGTTTCCAAGGGGGTCACCCGCAGCAAGAGCAGGCCTGAGTTTAGTTCTGGACTCTGTGGGACTCTAAGTGGCAGAGTTGGGAGCTGGCCCCAAGATCTGCATGCGTCCGCACTTCGCTCGAAGAAAGCCGCAACGCCGCCGCGCTGTCCCAGCCTTCTTTTTGTGGCATGAATGTTCCCTTCGAGCTCATCCTTTTGAGGGGTGTCAAAGCAAAACACGTTTAAAGGCTGTGGCTCCAACACGAAGAGGAGGTGTCTCTGATGGAAGAGTGGCAGGCAGTGGGGAACTGACGATGCGCAGGCAACTTTCCAGAAACACAGCTAGCCCAACTCGCCGATCGTGTAAACTGGATTGAGAAACGCTCTCAGTGATGCTGTAATTGATTTTTTTTATGCCGAAGTAATGTATACTCTAGCATTCTGGTGTTTTTATATTTATGTAATAATTTCTTAAAACCATTCAAGACAGAACTATTTAATTTTTTGGAAGAAAGTTGGAAAGGTCTCTCCTCCCCAGGACCGTGGCTGGGAAGAGTCAGGGGCCCCGCCCGTTCCGAACGCTGCTGGCTGAGGGCGCAGTGGTTCAGCTTCCAGAAGCACCCCTCCCCACCCCACCCCGGGCTGGCAGCGTGCACAGGCAGCTCGCACCTATAGGCTCTTCCCGAGGGGGCCTCAGAACCCAGCCCCTCTCCCTTCTGAACAGGGAGAACTTCACCCAGAGGGATGGAGCCAGGACCCCCTTCCTCACTCCCCTCCCTGCTGCTGTCGCAACGTGGCCGGCCGTTCCGGACTCTCGGGTGGGGGGAACAGAACGTGGAGGATGCTGACGACCTTCACTTCTCGGCCAGCCTGACCTTCGAATACCTTTGTAAAAAGCATGTATTTATAGTGTTTTAGATTTTTCTAACTTTTGTATCTTAAGAGCAGAGCACCTGTTTAAGCATTGTACCCCTACTGTTACGGATCTGGGTCCTCCCTCTCTTTCCCCTGTAAGTGCCCTTCTAATAAACTTTTCATTGAAAAGCTCCTGTGCCAGGAGCTCAGTCCCTTCTTGGCCGGGTGGGGAGAAGATTTTAAAGGGAGCCCCGAGGGGCTTAAGAAATGTCTCCAGCCCCCATTGTGCCCTAGCCTCTTTCACTTACCCGGGGTACCCCGCGGTACCAGCCTGCCCCCAGCGACACCAGGAGCCCCAGGCTCAGCACAGCAAAGGTCCGGCATCTCACACCAGGTGCCTCTCCCTCGCTTCCCCCATCTAAGCACCGCACCAGTCCCATCGCTGCTGTCCCTGCGTGGGCATGTGGCGTCCAATCGCTTGTCAGAGGCCTTCCAGTCCAGGGGGAATGAGTGCCACCAGATTCACCCTCCCACAGCCGTGCACGTGCTTTAGATTCCTAGAGAAGGAGGTTTTCACACTTTGCAGCTCCAAGAACTATGCCTGTGAATACTCCCAAGGAGAAAGAGACCACTTGCCTGAAACGTCACTGACCCCAGGTAATATGGTTTAAGAAACAAGATTAAATAATTTTTTGTGGGGAGTGGGGAGGAGGATGGCATGGGGCTAGAATAATCCTTTAGCTGGGCCACTCCTATGGCATTATCCTGCTAAGGAACTCCCCAAACACCTCCCCTGGGAGGAGGAAGGCCGATTTCACAGGGGTGGCACCCCTGGACCTCGAGATTGGGCCCCCACAGCCTGCATCCAATTCCTACCTTCAGAATTCTTAGTTCTACCACCCCGTCCTTGTCTTCCCCAAGGTTTTAACCAGTATTTCTCAGCAAAGGACTCAAATCCCCACCTCTAACCCAACCTGTTCCTTCAGATCCACAATTTTAAATTCCAGCTGCCTAGTAAATGGGATCCAAACCACACGAGCCCCAACCCGAATCCTCCTCCACCTCACTCAAGCCGGCACTCTTTGGGGACTCCCAGTTTTTATCAGTAGCTTGCCCCCAGTCCCTCTCCCCCGTCCTCCAAGACTTGAATGGTTCGATGCATTTCTCTCCTGTGCTCTCCATCCCCCGCTGACCAAGCCCCCCTTTCGGGAAGGCCCCGCTCCCCGACTGTCCTGGCACTCCCTGGCCCCCTCATGCAATCTTCTTCTTGGGCTTGCGCCTACTCCTTCCGGCGGTGCTCGCAGACCACCGTATGCACTCCTGACATTCCTTCCTGAGTGACCTCATCTCCCCGCGTGATTTCAAGCCACATTAATGCTAATGACTCCCAAGTCAGTATTTATAGCGCAGACGTCAATCCCAAGTTTCCACCTTGTATCCAACAGCTCCCGGCTACTGGCGCACGAACGTGCCACAGCACCTCACACTCGCCATCGTGAAGTGGAACTCATCAGTGCCCTCACTGCCCACCTCCCTCTCCTCTGGCCTACAGCCCCAGAAGCCACGTCACCCCACACTCCCTCACCCCCACGTCCACGCAGTCCTGCTTGTCCACGCTCCCTGCCCTGTACTCCAGGTCCTTAGCACCCAGACAACCGCACCAGCTCCCCAACAGCTCCCGGCCTCTGCCCACTTTCCTGGAAAGGCATCGTCCCCACTGCCCTGTGACCCGCACGACCTTAGATGCCCCCCGCTGGGCCACAGCACCAGCCCCGAAGCCTTTATCAGGGAACCCTGGGCTGTCACAGCTCCCTGTTACAGTCTGCAAGCCAGCAGCAAGCAGCCGGTGCAGTTCCTTACGTCCTCCCCTCCGTGACAAGCCCTCCTCCCCAGTCCGTGCTCGCTGCCCCTGGGCCTGCCTGACACCCCAGCAGGTCACCAGAGCACTTTCACCGACGCTTTGGGACTCCGGTCAGATACCTCCTCTAGGAAGCCCTCCGCGGGTGAATGGCCAGTCGGCCCAGCTGTGTGGGAACGGTGTTTGCTTCCCCCTCGAGGCTCTGAGTTCCCAGAGAGCAGCGTTCACATCTTCTTCTTGCACCCCTGCCTTCTCCAGGCACCAGTGTCTGCCGAATAAATGAATCGGCGCCTGTATCTCGCTGGCTTCACCTTAGCGGTATCTGTGACATCTGCTTCCACCGTGCGACCCTCGGAGTCCTGACATATGCTTGAAGGAACGCCACCCGAATCAGTTCCTGATTACTGGTTATCACAGCTACGCTAATGTCCTCCTATCGTGTCCCCCTCTAGTCCGGGGATGGCACACACTGACATTACCACCATTCCATTTCTCTACCCACGGTGAAAACCACGAATCCCAGCGCTGGGTCTGTTCTCAGCCTCAGAATCCTTCTCAACACAGCTCCCCAGGCAGGTGTGCTGATCAGTTAGCTCTGGCTACCCCTGCTGCCGCGTTTCCCAGAAACGTAATGACAGTTAGACGCCTCTTCTGCTCCAAACCCCTCGGGCTCCCCGATTACCTCCCGAGTAGGCACTGGCTCCACTAAGTAGCATTTCAAGGCTTTCTCCAAATTCACACCATCCCTCTTTACCGGCGTTTCTCTAACTGGCCTGTGTGGGTTCTCCCCACATAACCCCTTGCCTTCTCTCCATACCTCTGTCCGTGCTGCAACCTCCACTGAGAATTCGCTGCCTCCAATCTCCACTCTGCCCCAATTCATACCCTAGTCCCTGGCTCAATTTAAGCCTCACTTCCCTGAAGTCAGTGGGTCTCAAAGTGTGGGCCCCGGCCAGCAGCATCAGTAAGCACCCAGGCTGGTCGAAACATGCTTTCCCAGACCCCGCTCGGGACCTAGTGAACCAGAGACTCTGGGGGTGGGCCCTGCAGGGACCTCCAGCGTGGAGTCAGGTTTGAGAAGGCGGCCCCAAGATGCACTGCTCTCCCCGGCCCACTCTGCGCTCTCCCTCCCACCGCCACTGAGGCCAGTCACGGCGCCTCCCCTGCTGCCCAGCACCCCGCCTCTGTGGCCTCGTCCTGCTTGCCCCCTGCTGTCACCTGGCTTGGACGAGGAGCTTCCAGAGAGAAGCTGCATCCTTACCCACCCTGCCGTCTCTGCCACACCTGACACAGCCTGGCACCAAGAAGGTTCACACTCGGTGCTGGACCCCGAATCCAGTTTCAGCTCTCACCTGGGTGAAGCTACACGTTACGGTCGCTTTTCCTCAACTCCAACCCTGAAGCCTTCTAACTTCCCCACTGATGACATCCTGAGAGTTTCCCGAGTCGCAGGATTGGTGCAGAGCGTGTCCCTGGGCTTCCGATGAAGAGGACGGTCTCCTAAACTCTGCCGTCTCCTCCCCCAGTCCTCACTTAGCCCGCATTTTTGTAGCATTAAAGCCACCTGGTTGATAAGAGAAAAGGGAGAGGCAATGACTGGTCACCTCCCTCACGGGAGAGAACCAGGGGGGCCGGTCGTGAACCGCTTTATGTGACCTGTTTATGTCTCCCAGATGCGTACCTGTGGGGAGAGAGGGTTTGGACCTATCAGCAGATAGATACAGCTATAACAGCATTTTAGAGGAAAAATTCCTTTTCTTCCCAAACCTGTGTTCTAAAGGTGGGGTAATAAGCAGGAGGTCCAGGTTCTGAATCAATACTTTTCCAACAGGAAACAAGGCAGAAGCACAAATCGTTAAAAGCTGGACTGGGGCTCCGTGGTGTTCCCACAAAAGGCCCACGTGGTTGCCATGACCTCTCTTCCTAATTCTTCACTCTGCACGTCAGAGAAACACCTCAGAATCAAGCGAGAGGCTTCCTCATCTAGAAGAGCTTGGCTTTAGTGCTACGAACACACACACTGAACTCTGAATAAAGACATCTATGTTAAGAGCAAGACTCATGATATTAATAACAAGCCAGCTGGTGCCAAAACTATGAAACTGAGAATTTCTAAGACCTTCTAACAGCTTAGGTGCCAGAGACCCAAGGATGGGTCAGTACACCAAGCCCCAAGCGGAATCTAAGTCAGAACGTGAACTCCGCCCTGCACGTTCGGCCTGCTGCTTCTAGGAGACACACGCGTGCCAGGAAAGTTCATCGTTAGGGTGTTCTCCCACCGAGCCTGCGTGAAAGTAGAACGTGTGACTAGCTTTTTCACTTTCTCCACCCGGAGTCCTCCAAGAAGATTTGGTATTTAGTGACAGAATGCCATACCTAAATCGTTCGACCACTTTAAATTTGGGGTTGGGGGGGTGAAGGACTCTAGCTCATTACACAATTCTCTGAGGCCCTGTCTCCATCAATCAGAATGTTCAATGAATCAGAATCTCTGGCCGCACTAGACACGTTTGCTAAATTTAGCTCTGCATCAGCAAGCACTCGGAATAGTTCACGGAGCTCTCAGCTTACCCTTAGACAGTGATTCTTCTAAGACTGCTTTTCCGTGGCAGGCCAGTGCAGGGCAAGGGCCACTCCACGTGCTCTCTCGATGGCCATTGTCACAAGTCTGGCCTCAGGTGAAGGGAATCCGACAGGCCGCGGTGAAGACGTTTATCCCCACCTCTCCACAGTGGGGAACAGGAAGGTAGCCATATATCACATTTCACGAGTTACAAGCAGTCTGCAGTGATGGCCTGACATGCTCGATGGTCCTTGAACCACATCCCACATTACTCAGCCGTCCAAGTCTAGCGTCCCTGAATCTCTTGCTTCTCTGAATTAGATGTGGCCAAGTTCTATAAATAGAGAGAAAGCAAACTGGTTCTGTCAATCTTCTCATACTCTGGCAGGATAACATATTTTAAAATTATAAAAATATCTATGTCTTCATCACTCTAAAATTATTACATAACACATGATTTTCTCAGGGGAAAAAAAAGTTTATTTTTGTCTCTCCCTACCTTCCGACACTCGTGGACCTTCAAACTCTGTCATCAGTTTCATCAAACTACCATAGGCAAATCGAAGCCAAAATTCAGGGCCTACTATGTGCCCGACTCTGTGTTATACAGAGAAATGTTGGAGGGGAAAAAACCCGAGTCCCACTTTAAATCCCAGACAGTCCATAGTAACTTGTGTTGGCATGTACATAGGTCACAACGGATAGACTGTAACTTTTTTTTTTTTGAGAGGGAGAAGGGTGGAGAGGGGCAGAGGGAGAGAAAATCTTAAGCAGGCCCCTCACCCAGTGCAGAGCCTGACACGGGGCTTCATCTCACAACCCCGAGATCATGACCTGAGCTGAAATTGAGAGTCAAACATTTAAGCGACCGAGCTGTGCCGGCGCCTGGGTAGAATGTAACTTTCACTGCACTATTAGCTCATGACCACTCTTCTTAACATGAGCCTTTAGTAGACAAGCACGGGACACTGTGATCCCCCATGTCCCCTGGAAGGGGCCAACAGCCCCAGAAAGCTGAGGTCTTTAAGGTTTTATTTGTTCTTGAGAGAAGGACAGCGCACACACATGTGCACGAGCAGGGGGAGGGGGACGGGCAGAGGGAGGAGGAGAAGCAGGCTCCCTACTGAGCTGGGAGCCCGATGCGGGGCTCGATCCCAGGACCCTGGGATCATGACTTCAGCCAAAGGCAGGTCAGGCCTAATTTACGCCTAATGTGAAGTAAGGCTTCCCCCAACACATCCCCTACTAAAAAACAACAAAATCAGAACACACATTAGTAGACTTTATAAATAAATCATATTTTAATCACCTGGCTTTGTTTAATCCACAGTATCACATTCACAGCTTTTTCCAGTCTGTCTTCCCTAACCATGTGACCTGATATACTTTTTGGAACCCTTCGTGTTTTAAGAAGAACATTCTGCCTTTCCTTTTGCAACCCCACAGCTAGCTTCCCTTGCATTCTTAATCAAAAGCTATTGCAGTCACTTCAAAGAAACAATGATGGCAGGTGATCAACTATAGTCTCAAAGACCGTCAGAATAGTTAAAAGAGGGATAAAAAAGGAAGGGGGAAAAAGTCACCAAGCAAGATAACTGCCAACGTTGCTGCGATGATGGCTCTTCCTGAATGCTCCGGTCACTGAGGCCTTCCCTCCCAGTGGCTGCCCTGGCCCAGACCCTGGAGCATTCCCCTCCTTCCGCCATTCCCTCCGCAGTGCTTGGAAGGGGTGCACAGAGGGGCCTGAAACTTGTTTCTGCTGGTGACCTAAAGAGTTCACAGTCCACGCTAGGCCAGGAGTAGTGGTCAGCCTGTGTGCCAGCACCGCCAGCCCGTGGCAGTGGCTTGCACGGTGAAGGTCCGTGGCACGCATTACCAAGTGTCTACAAACACAGAAACAGGGATTTTTCTTTGCTGTATTTCCCACCCTCCTTTGGAAACGCTCCCTGCAGGGATCAGCTCCCCTCAAGCCGACCGCCCCACTCCCAGCCCTGGAAGTCACCCAGGCCCTCAGAGCTTTAGCGCCAAGCTTGCACAGCCTTTCCCCGCTCGCCCACCCTGCACTGTGACCGTGTTGCAGGGATCTGTTGGGCTCCAGAGACAAAGAGGGGGAAACTGCCTGGTTCTGAGGGTATAAAGTGTGACGGCACAGCTCTGATATCTCAAGAGCTCTAAGGAGGACGAGTTTCCTCCTGGTAAGACTCATGCAAAAGCCTCCAGATACGAGCCCGTACAGCCTCAATGGCCCAGAACAGGGAATTTCCGAAGTTTCTCTCTCTTAAACACAACCCCCCCCCCCGCCACCCCAACAGCAACTTGGTAGATGGGTTTGTTTTATCCCTACCAGAGCAGGACACCTCAGCCTCCTCTATCATCATCTGAAAGTTCGCCTTCGTTTCTCAGTAGTTTCTAGTGTGAGCTGAGACGGTGCTTCAGATGAAGCGCCCAGAGGCATTTTTTAGGGCCAGACTAACCTGAGGGCCACTGAGTCTGGCCCCACCTACCCTGCGGCACAAACCAAACCCGCAGCTGCTTCCTTTCCTGCCATCCAAAGCCCCAAAGCTCAGGGTGGCAAGCTCCCTGAGAGCAGAAAATCCAGAAGCCTGAGGGAGGGTGGCAGCAGCTCCCGATCTACAGTAATGGAGCGGGACTGCAGCGGACACTCCGGAAAAGGTGGGCTGGGAATGGCGCGGCGGCCTCCTCCTTCAACTGCAGCGAATCACACAGGCCTCTGAGCCCCATTTCGCTCCCGTGCCTAGGAAAAGTGGACTTGAAAAACTCGCACTCCTTGCTGTCGTTCTCCTCCGCGCTCCCTTACACGGTAGGGAGCGAGAAAAGCCCGACTATCCCCGACTAAAAACTAAAGTAAGGCGGCCCTAGAACTAAGTCAGGTGGCCAACGGGATGATGGGAAGTTCAGCAAAACAGAACTGCGTGGAGCAGGGAAGTGTCTGAGGCAGGCAAACCCTAGCGCGAGTGATTTAGTGTTCTTCATCAGATGAAAGGCCTTCGATCTCATCTCTGTCTCCCCCGATTGCCATCCAGAAGGCTTTGGCCACCTGTGGAGAGAAGCACGCGACACATTTTAGGCAAGAGCTACCCTGCAGCTTGTGTCATGAATCAGTCAATATGCTGAACCGATCAAGGCCTAAAATTCTACACCCCGCCCTCCAGCCCCATGTATCCAAGTCCTTGAACACCCTGACCCAGGACTTCCACTTCTAGAAACGTATACTAAGGATAAAATTGGAGTTACAGGCAAAGGCGACGGATGTGTGGGGTTATGCACAGCTTCGTTATTTATAGAAGCAAAAACTGCACGTGACCTAAATGTCCAGAAGGAAATCGATAAATGAGGACACATTCGTACCGGGCAAGACCACAGACCACATACACTTCCTGCCGCGGACACATGTTGCGCGGGTAATAACAAAACGGAACGACTAAGGGTTTTCCAGCCCAGCAGTTAGGAAGGCAAACACCCTGAGTCTCAATGAAAGTTCCATGTCACTCAACGTACATTTGAAAAATCTTGCTTTGACTACAGCAATTCTATTACTACTGTGCAAACATTCAATTCGTTCCAAGTTAATATTCAGTGAAAAGTTCACACTGAGACATGTCTAGAAGTCAACGAGTGTGACATATAATTCTAATGGCACCAAACCTTTTCACAGATACTTGATAAATACCTGACTGATCGTCTCACCTTTTCTGCGTGCAACTTTCTCTGCTCGTGAGGAAGCGTCGCGGCCTTGTCTGGGGGGAAAACAGATCTTAAGAAATGCATCTAATAGCACAGAAGAGTCTGGAGTGCATGGATGTTCTAACGCGAGAAGATGGGAGATGGGGTTCAAAGACAAATGCTTATGGCGTAGTCATTACAGCTGTTAAGGAGTTTAAGTCTTCCTGATTTTCCGCATGGGGATGATGTGAGTAAATTGGCAGGGATCTTACGGATTCCAGGTTAATGAGACACACTGAAAGAAACCGAGAGGCCACAGAAGAAGGGACAGTAAGAGGAGAGAGTGAAGAAAGAGGAAAACTTTCCCAGGGGAATTTCTACCAACAGAAGATGCCACAGTCCCCCAGTCACCAAACGTCTCCCGACAGCTGAGAGCAGAGGATGGAACCGTCACCAGCGGTTGCAGAACAAAAGCCTACCATATAAAACAGAGGAGCACCAAGAGGGGAACACGCTAGACACGATGGAGCCAATTACCTTTCATTTCCTTCAACTTTGAAAATAGTCTTTCGAAATTCTCCAAATCTCCTCCGCCAGTAGTAAGACTGGCTAATTCTTGAATATCCAGATCTAACACGGGATCTGAAAAAAGGATTTGTCGGGTTATTTGCCAGACAGGACTTCTACGCGTGCTAAATACACAGTCCTCAGGCATCGACCCTAGCTCTGACGGGAGTCATCGCTGAACGAGCGTGTCCCCCTTGCCCCAGCGCGGCGCCTCCCCCTGCTCGGCTCTACCGGGCCTTCCTGAACCAAGAGTAACTTATTTTATCCTCACAACATTACACTGAGGCAAAGAATACGGTTTCCTTTTAGAGATGAGAAATGCAGAGCTCTGAGTTGAAGCGACTTGCTCAAGGTCACAGCTAGTGTGAACGCGGATTCAGACTTAGGAGTTTCCAGCTCTAAAGGCCACCCTCCCCACTGAAGTGCACCGATCAAAACAGATGTCTGGAATTTATACCGTATTTTCCTGTGCCACAAATATTTTCATATCTATTACTGACAGCCACTGTATAAGGTGGTTAGGACAGTAATCGATGTCTGCAATTTACACACGAAGAGGCTGGGTTTAAAAATGAACACACCTAAAATTACAGCTACTCAGAAGTAGAGCCTAAATTCCTATTTTCTCACTACAAATCCTTTATTATTTCTTACCATAGCCTGTTACCTCTTTACCACCATTTGTTTTTAATCAGAATTCTTACTCGCCGCTCCATGACGAACACCTCTAAGCCTTCCCTAGCCAGCCCAGCTCACAAGTGTCCTTCCCTAGAATTCATCCCATACTTTTTCTTTTAGAGGGACAGAGTGCGCGTGAGCCGGGAAATGGGGAGAGGGTGAGGGGGAGAGAGAATCCTCAAGCAGACTGCCCGCTGAGCGCAGAGCCCGATGCGGGGAGCTCGATCCCATGACCCCAAGATCATGACCTGAGCCAAAATCAAGGGTCGGATAGTTTAATCGACTGAGCCACCCAGGGGCCTCATGATTCCATTTCGTTTTTGCAACGGCATTATAAGGAAAAATTTTATTTCACAGAAAGGGAGACTAGGGCCCACAAAGGCTAAGTAACTACCCAAGATCATCTCACCGCTACTGCAAGAGTCCTGATTTGAACCCAGTTGTCCAGGACTCCCAGTCCATGACTTCAAGCATTACACTGCAAGGCCTGTCTCTACAGTTTTAGGGTGTAAGCTGCTTGAAGACAAGGACAACTTCTAATTCTTTGCATCCACTACAAAGCCATACAGATAATTTGGTGTTAAGAATGCATTTTAGCTCATAAATTTGCTTTGGTTCAGTGGACATTTCATGTAGGGAGTTGATACAAAGGGCTGGAGATAAAAATTGGTGATTTATCTGTGTATACATGGTAACTGAATGTGGACAGAATCACTTCATGCTTAAATATGTATCTGACAGAGAAGTTTAGATGGAGCACTGAGGAATGGCAATCTTTTTTTATTTTTTTATTTATTTATTTTTTTACCTCATTCAGCAACATTTATTTTTTTTTATTTTTTTTTATTTTTATTTTTTTAATAATGATTTTTTATTATATTATGTTAGTCACCATACAGTACATCCCCGGTTTTCGATGTAAGGCTCGATGATTCATTAGTTGTGTATAACACCCAGTGCACCATGCAATATGTGCCCTCCTTACTACCCATCACCGGTCTATCCCATTCCCCCACCCCCCTCCCCTCTGTAGCCCTCAGTTTGTTTCTCATAGTCCATAGTCTCTCATGTTTCATTCCCCCTTCTGATTACCCCCCCTTTCTTTATCCCTTTCTTCCCCTACTGATCATTCTAGTTCTTATGTTCCATAGATGAGAGAAATCATATGATAGTTGTCTTTCTCTGCTTGACTTATTTCACTAAGCATTATCTCCTCCAGTGCCGTCCATGTTGTAGCAAATGTTGAGAACTCATTCTTTCTGATTGCTGAGTAATATTCCATTGTATATATGGACCACAACTTCTTAATCCAGTCATCTGTTGCAGGGCATCTCGGCTCCTTCCACGATTTAGCTATTGTGGACATTGCTGCTATGAACATTGGGGTGCATATGGCCCTTCTCTTCACTACGTCTGTATCTTTGGGGTAAACACCCAGTAGTGCAATGGCTGGATCATAGGGTAGCTCAATTTTTAACTTTTTAAGGGACCTCCACACGGTTTTCCAGAGTGGCTGTACCAACTTGCAAGGAATGGCAATCTTTAAAGGCTGGATAAAGGAGGGTCATCTACAAGAGAGAGAGAAGGCATAACCAGAGAAGTCAGAAGAAAACCAGGAGAAGTGCTGGGCGAGCAAGAGAAAAATGTTTCAAAAAGGGACTGATCCATAATATTGAATGCTGCCAAGAGGTCAAGATGAGGACTGGGAAATACCTATCAACTCTAGTGGCCTGGAGGTCGCTGATGAACTGTTTTAGTGGCAAATGGGGCAAAAGCTAGGTGGGAGTGGGCTGAAGAGTAATGGGAGGTGAGGGATGGAAAGAAGTTCAATAAAGAGAGGAAGGAGACGTGGGGTTGACAAGTGTTTTACCCTTGTTGGTTTGGTTTTGACTTTAAGTTTTGAAATAATTTTAGTATTACAAAAAAGTTGCAAAAACAGTAGGGTTCCACCTTCATCCCCCAGCGTTAACCTCACAGCACAGTGACACGCATCAAGAAGTTAATAATGGTACAGTGCTATTAACTAAACTACAGACTTCATTCCAACGTCGTCAGTCTTCTCACGAACATCCTGTTCCAGAAGCTTACACAGACTCCGGCCGCCAGATCTCTGTAGGCCTCTTCAATGGGTGACCATTCCTGAGTCTTTCCTCATCTGTCATGGCTTTGACACTTCTGAAGAGAACTCGTCCGCTATTTTGCAGACTGTCCCTCAACATGGGTTTGCCGGGTGTCTTCCTAGGAGACTGAGGGTGCGTGCCTCTGGCACGGATTCCACAAGCGTGAGGAGTCCTTCCGGTGCCCCTTGTCGGGGGCACGTGGTATCAGCGCGCCTTACTGCCGGTGAGCTTCCCCACCACTCTAAGCGCTACCTGCCGGCTTTCTCCAGGGCACGGTCACGATCTTCCTCTTCGTACTAAGTAAGGATCTTGGGAGAGCTACTTTAGACGATGCACGCGTCATGCTTCTTCTCAAACTTCATCTACTACTTTTCACATCCATCAGCGGATCCCGGTCACAACAACTATTGTTACTGTGGTGTGTGGTGGACAAGGATTTTTCTTTCCCTCATTCCTTCTACGTGTATTCATTAGAACGCCTCTGTAAGGAAGAGCAGCCCTTTCTTCCCCAGTTATTTCCTAGAGTAGTCTGGACTCAGCGATATGTATTTTATTCTGTGGGTTGCCGCGCAGTACTCAATTCCTTCTCGCTGGTCAAACCGCCGCAGCGCGGGCCCCCGGACGCTCCCTCTGGCTGGTGCGGTGCCCCTTCAACAGCCCCATCCCTCCTGACAAGACTTCCTTCCTTTCTGCCCCATGAGATGGCACTAGGCCCATCATCCTGCATTTTTCCTGTGCCGGCCCTAGCATCAATCGCGTCTCCAAGTGGCCCTGGATCCTTTTATTGGAGGATGGTATTTAGAAACCAAGATCTAAATGCTAAGGGTGTCGACTGCTACTGGGAGTAGGGGTGCTTCCAGGCCCTCTCAGTGGGAAGAGGCCGGAAATATATATGCACGCATATAACATGCACACGCACATCTCTGCTTATCGCTCTACTGCTCTAACTAAGTACGTCATCATGCTAACACCTCCAGTTCTACCCAGTACCAAAGAGTTCATCCTAGCCTTCTCCTTTCCTTACGTGTGGCTTCTTTCTTAGACAGTGAGAAACCTAGCTCTCATTCTCTATATTTTCTTATTTTTTCAACCCTGATATATACAAAAATACACATAATTTCAGAATTTCTAAACCATACTCTTACGACAATCAAATGTATTAAGCAGAGCTCACTATTTCTGCTGTTTCTGTTTGGGGCTTCCTGGTATCTGGTCAGAATGCTGTTTCCCCAAGTTATTTAGGTTAGCTCTTGTCTTCCCTACCTCCTTCCTTGTGGTTTGTTTTCACGGCAGAGACTTAAGCAGGGCTAAAGCCAATAAGAGGGACCCAAGTGAGAAGACAAAGTTGAATATACTAGAGAGAAAAAGAGATGATATGTAATTTTTCCTTCCTAATATGTGTCTATTACCAAACACTGAAGTTTTCTACATGGACTCTCTCTCTTTTTTTTTTTTAAAGATTTATTTGACAAAGGAAAGAGACAGCCAGCGAGAGAAGGAACACAAGCAGGGGGAGTGGGAGAGGAAGAAGTGGGCTTCCCAGCGGAGCAGGAGCCCGATGCGGGGCTCGATCCCAGGACCCCGGGATCCCGCCCTGAGCCGAAGGCAGACGCTTAACGACTGAGCCACCCAGGAGGCCCTACATGGACTCTCTTCTAACCAGAAAAAGAGTTTTGAAACCTCTGTGCGCGGGCCCTCTGTGGCATGAGGAGAAGGCAGCGGCGCCCGCAGCCCCCAACAAAAGGACATTTACAGCTACTGCCAACTACATGCCCTGGCTTTGGGACAGTAGAATGGGTTCTAGTCTCAGTTCCGGGACCTTCCTGTTAGATGCCCTTGGGCAAATTTTTAAACTGCTCTGGGCCTCGGCTTCATCTCCATAAAGTAACTTCTCTGCCAAACTTCATCACCAAACCCGAGAAAGTAGATATAAAAGAACTTTCAAAGGATGTGAAAGGGCTTATAAAGTTGTATTATTCTTGTTACTATCAATTCTGCCAACTGTTAAATACTATGAAAAAACTGGAATATGGAGATATAAAGCTGTTTCACCACCTGGTTCTGTCTCAGTTGAGATGATCTGACCAAGATCCCGCTCTGAGAATCGGAGAGAAAATGGTACCCACAGACTGCTTATGTGGTTATTCTCCCTGCTTTGCTGATAGCCGTCCAGAAGGCTCACATGCACTTGGGGTACACTATCAATTTTCTTCCCTTATTCGTGTTTAAAGTCAATTTCCCCCTAGATGATTTATGCCCCACACCTCTTCCAAGTTCCACAGAGCTGTGTCCTGGCAGCCAAAGGAGGCACTTACCCACGATGCCGTCAGCCTGCGCGTCTGCTGTGTTAGACGCGCCACCCCCATGATCCAAGAGAGATTCAGTCCGAGCTGCTGCTGGCAAATGGGGCTGCTGCTGAGGAAAACACACACAAACAATAATTTAATAGTAGGCTATTTCGGAACTGAAGCCAAAAAGATTCACACTTCCACTCCCTGGTTGGCTTTAGAGAAGCAGTCATAGGAGCTAGAGACAAGGAGAGATGAAAGAAGGATCAATGTCACATAAAAAAATAAATAAGAGGCTAAAAATTCACTAACTCGGAGTCTTTTCCCTCGAGGGAAAACTAGAAAGTGTTCGGATTCTGCTGTTGGCTATTAAAACATGTCCTTTGTTTGCTTTAAGAGCCACGTTTTATTCAAAATGTGGAAATGAACCTAAGCGCATATCACAAAGAGCTCCAGACTGATGAAAGAGATGCCTGGGAAGACAGTATGGCACTGTGCAATTTGCTCCTGGTTCCAGCACGTCCTTGAGGACAGAAGGTCGAAGTCAGACTATGAAGCCCACTGAGGGCAGGGACCCTGCCTCAGATTGGTACAGAGCCTTGGACACAGGAAGTGCTGACAAAGAACCAGCAATTTTATTTTATAAAGATCGGGAGGCAACTTTATGTCTCAAGGAAATCCTAGCACTTCTTTTTAAAGCACTCTAGCAAAAAACAAAAAACAAAAAACAAAACAAAACAAAAAAAACCCCCCAAACCCATGGCACAGCCCAAATTGCAAACGTCTTGAAAGGGCTTACTGCTTGAATGCTGAACTAGCCTTCTCTCAACAGGTATCAGGCACAAGAGGACTGTTTTAGATTCTCTTTTTATCCTTGGTTTACTATTGTCTGCTGCCTCTTAAATGGAAAGGAAAAAAATGACAAATGGTATAAAGACTCTTCAGGACAAGGGGAAATTAAAACCAAAGCACTGAAAGGATCCAGGAAGGCTCTTTACCTCTGAGGGACACGTCTCTGCTGACCCAATGCTACGGTTTGCTCCTGCCAATGAGCTAAGAAGGCTAAAGCCTTGGTTCCTATCTGAAAAGAAAACAATACAAGCACTGAAATTTGTTATTTACATTTTAAAATGTTAAAATGACCATGATGAAGAAACAGTGGCTATTTCCTCATTATAAAAGTTTTAACTATAAAAACTGTTACTGTCAGACAACAATAGGTACTTATATATCTTACTCACGCTTGCATTTTCTTTATAATTATTATTTGAATATATGAAATTAAAAAAAATTTTTTTTTAAGATTTTATTTATTTATTTGACAGAGAGAGACACAGCGAGAGAGGAAACACAAGCAGGGGAAGTGGGAGAGGAAGAAGCAGGCTTCCTGCTGAGCAGGGAGCCCAATGCGGGGCTCAATCCCAGAATGCTGGGAACATGACCTGAGCTGAAGGCAGACGCTTAACAACGGAGCCACCCAGGCGCACCTATGAATTTTTTTTTTAAATAAAATCTTCTTTAAAAATAAAAATAAAACAGTCACTAACAATTACTATACTCTCTCAAATCTGAATAATTTAAACACTCACAGACACGGTTCTCGATCAAATATAATGGCAGGGCCATTACGACAAACAAGACCACTCAGTGGATCTTTTGCAAAGGTTAACAGCACTCATGTTTCTTTTTCTTTTTTTTATTTATTTGAGAGCGAGCATGAGCGGGGGGGGGGGGGCAGACTCCCCACTGAGCAGGGAGCTCAACGTTGGACTCGATCCCAGGACCCTGGAGTCATGACCTGAGCTGGAGGCAGCCACTTAACCAACTAAGCCACCCAGGTGCCCCTACAGCATTCATGCTTCAATAGTCATTACGAACCAATATTGTGGTGTTTTAAACAGTATTTTAAATTAAAAACATTTTTAAAAAATCCACACAAAGACATTATCATCAGGGGAAAAGGAACATGCATGATTCTTTTTAAATAAAGCTTTAATGCTGTGATGGATGAGCCATTTGCAGCTAAGGCCCTCTCAATGTTTGTACTTGCAGTGGAGGACGAATCTGGAGCAGAACATCCAGCACTGATGACAGTACAAGCTCCAGGCCTGATCACTGTGATCCTCAGAATCACCCAGAACACCTATTAAAACTACCCTGGCATTCAAAGACCCTATCTCAGACTCACTGAGGCAGAATCTCTGGGGCAGATGCCAAGGAAGCTGAACTTTCATTTTATTCATATTTATCTTTTTTTTTTCCAAGTTGATTTATTTATTTTTAGTAATCTCTGCACCCAATGTGAGGCTCGAACTCACAAACCCAAGATCGGGTGGCATGCTCATCAAACAAAAAGAAATAAAAGGCATCCAGATCGGCAAAGAAGTCAAACTTCGCAGATGACATGATACTCTACGTAGAAAACCTGAAAGACGCCACAAAAAAGTTGCTAGAACTGATACAGGGATTCAGCAAAGTGACAGGATGTAAAATCAATGCACAGAAGTCAGGTGCATTTCTATACACTCACAATGAAGCAGAAGAAAGAGAAATCAAAGTCGATCCCATTTACGATTGCACCAAAAACCATAAGATACCTAGGAATAAACTTAACAAAAGAGGTAAAGGATCTGTGCTCTGAAAACTATAGAACCTTATGAAGGAAATTGAGGAAGACACAAAGAAACAGAAAAACATTCCATGCTCATGGACTGGAAGAACAAATATTGTTAAAATGTCTGTACTATCCAAAGCAATCGACACATTCAATGCAATCCCTATCTAAATGCCATCAGCATTTTCACAGAGCTGCAACAAACAATCCTAAAATTGGTATGGAACCAGAAAAGACCCCGAATAGCTAAAGTAACACTGAAAAAGAAAACCAAAGCTGGGGGCATCACAATTCTGGACTTCAAGCTGTATTACAAAGCTGTAGTCATCAAGACAGCATGGTACTGGCACAAAAACAGTCAGTTAAGCAGCTGCCTGGGGACAGAACAGAGAACCCAGAAATGAACTCTCAACTCTACGGTCAACTAATCTTCGACAAAGCAGGAAAGAATATCCAATAGAAAAAAGTCTCTTCAACAAATGGTGTTGGGTAAATTGCACAGCCACACGCAGAAGAATGAAACGGGACCATTTCCTTATACCATACACAAAAATAGACTCAAAATGGATGAAAGACATCAGTGTGAGACTGGAATGCAGCAACTTCTTTGACCTCGGCCACAGAAACTTCTTGCTAGACACTTCTCCAAAGGCAAGGGAAACAAAAGCAAAAATGAACTGTTGGACTTCATTAGGATAAAAAGCTTCTGCACTGCAAAGGAAACAGTCAACAAAACTAAGAGGCAACCAACAGAATGGGAGAAGATTTTGCAAATAATTTATCAGATAAAGGGCTAGTATTCAAAATCTATAAAGAACTTTTCCAAGTCAACACCCAAAGACATAATAATCCAATCAAGAAGTGGCAGAAGAGATGTGTCACAGAAGAAAATATGAACTTGTGGGACTTCATCAAGATAAAAAGCTTCTGCACAGCAAAGGAAACAGTCAACAAAACAAAGAGGCAACCCACGGAATGGGAGAAGATATTTGCAAATGAAACTACAGATAAAAGGCTGGTATCCAAGATCTATAAAGAACTTCTCAAACTCAAGAAACAAGAAACAAATAATCAAATAATCAAACAAACAAATAAATCAAAAAATGGGCAGAAGATATGAACAGACACTTTTCCAATGAAGACATACAAATGGCTAACAGACACATGAAAAAATGTTCAACATCATTAGCCATCAGGGAAATTCAAATCAAAACCACACTGAGATATCTTAGAATGGCAAAAATGGACAAGGCAAGAAACAACAAATGTTGGAGAGGATGTGGAGAAAAGGGGATCCCTCTTACACTGTTGGTGGGAATGCAAGTTGGTACAGCCACTTTGGAAAACAGTGTGGAGGTCCCTCAAAAAGTTAAAAATGGAGCTACCCTATGACCCAGCACTTGCACTACTGGGTACATACCCCAAAGATACAGACGTAGTGAAGAGATGGGCCATATGCACCCCAATGTTCATAGCAGCATTGTCCACAATAGCCAAACTGTGGAAGGAGCTGAGATGCCCTTCAACAGACGAATGGATAAAGAAGATGTGGTCCGTATATACAATGGAATATTACTCAGCCATCAGAAAGAATGATTACCCAACATTTGCATCAACATGGATGGGACTGGAGGAGATTATGCTGAGTGGAATAAGTCAAGCAGAGAAAGACAATTATCAAATGGTTTCACTCATTTGTGGAACATAAGGAATAGCAGGGAGATCAGTAGGAGAAGGAAGGGAAGAATGAAGGGGGGGTAAACAGAAGGGGAAGTGAACCACGAGAGACTATGGACTCTGGGAAACAAACTGAAGGTTTTAGAGGGGAGAGGGGTGGGGGGGATGGGCTAGCCCGGTGATGGGTATTAAGGAGGGCACGTATTGCATGGAGCACTGGGTGTTAAATGCAAACAATGAATCATGGAACACTACATCAAAAACTAAGGATGTACTGTATGATAACTAACATCATAATTAAAAAAAAAAGTTACTTTATCAAAAGACCCTGGGGGGGGGGGAAGGAATGGCAGAAGACATGAACAGACATTTCTCCAAAGAAGACACAAAAATGGCCATGAAAAAATGCTCAATATCACTGAGCATCAGAGAAATACAAATCAAAACCACAATGAGATACCACCTCACACCTGTCAGAATGGGCAAAATTAACAAGTCAGGAAACAACAGATGTTGGTGAGGATGTGGAGAAAGGGGAACCCTCTTACACTGTTGAGGGGAATGCAAACTGGTGCAGTCACCCTAGAAAACAGTATGAAGGTTCCTCGAACAGTTACAAATAGAGCTACCCCACAACCCAGTGATTGTACTACTAGGTATTTACCCAAAGGATACAAACATCGTGATTCGAAGGGGCACATGCACCCCAATGTTCACAGCAACGATGTCCACAATAGCCAAAATATGGAAAGAGCCCAGATGTCCATCAACAGATGATATGGATAAAGAAGATGTGGTTCATATGTACAACGGAATATTACTCAGCCATCAAAAAGAATGAAATCTTGTCATTTGCAACGATGTAGATGAAATGAGAGGATATTATACTAAGTGAAATAAGTCAGTTCGAGAAAGAAATACTGTATGATTTCACTCATATGTGGAATTTAAGAAACAAAACAGATGAACATAGGAGAAAGGAAGGAAAAACAAGACAACAGAGAGAGAGAGGCAAACCATGAGAGACTCTGACAGGAAACTGAGGGTTGCTGGAGGGGAGGGGGTGGGGGCATGGGGTAACTGGTGATGGGCATTAAGGAGGGCACTTGATGTAATGAGCACCAGGTATACGCAACTGAGGAATCACTGAAACTAATAATACACTATGTGTTAACTGAAATGAACTTAAATTAAAAAAAATTTTAAAAACCACTTCTAACTTCACTAAAGATGGTATTAGGTGGGGGGGAAAAGTGGTATGCTCTTCCAACTGGGCCAGCCAGGTGCCCTGCAAGCTGAACTTTTAGCAAGTATTCCAGGAGAATCTTAGGATCAGGGCAGTTTGGAAAAAAAAAAAAAAATCACTGCCTTCGAGTAGAATGTGAAACCCACATTCCAAGAGTTTAATGATATACAAGTCAAAGAACTTCTCTCTCAAAAAGACAACTTACCTCCCCTGTCTTTCCTCTCTCCCTCTCTTCCCTGAACCCATTCTCAGCTCTTTAAACCATCTATAACTTCCTGTGTCCTCTCCCGTCAGGTAAAACCTGCGGTCACAGTCACACACAGGTAGTGAAAAGAGAAGCACCTGCAGTCTCTGTCCTCCCTGGAGACCTGCCTCCTACACCGGGCCGAAGCCGCGGCCGTGGCATGCTAGGCGGGGGCCCGCAGCTTTCTCCAGCCCGACCTCGAGCGTGGGCAGCTGCACGCTCGAACAACCTGCTGCTTTTCTCACGCCGTATCCCAACAGTGGCAGCAGGGCCAACGGTGCCCCTGTACTCCTGGGGCGCCTTTCACCTCCTCATCCAACTTGCCCACTCTGCCAGGAACGTTCCAGGCCAACTGCTCGGGTGCGCCCAGCCAAGGCCCAAGCACTAAGGTGTCATGGAGGCGGGCAGCAGAGGCTCAGAGGCCAAGAGAAGCAGACCCACGTGGTGTCTCACGCTGATGGCTGTACGGAGCCTCAGGATGTTTATTTAAACATCAGCATAATTCCTTCTTTCTGGCCAATGTGCTGTAGATTTTAAAGCAGCTGTACACAGTTCAGCACTGTGACAGGGATTTTCCACAGCGTGAGAGCTCTTGTAGTACACTTGAGGCTCGCGTATGAACGGCATTACCCGAGTCACAGAGTACTGCTGTAAGACAGCCCTCACTACTATTACTAGAAAAACGTTGGGCTTGCGGTCATTCTCAAAGTCAATTCACAAATCTCTCCATACTCCAATTCCACGGCTTGTGTCTTTCCTCTGCTGGGCATTACCTAAGCTTGGCAGGCCAGGTTGCAATCCGTGGAGAATAAGGCAATATTGTGTCAGTTTAGACAAGTCATTAGATCAAAATGGTCTATTGAAAATTCCTCATTTTTTTACAGTGGCTGCTTCCAAGGACAGGGTCTGGGATGGACAGGAGTGAGGGGAGCTGGACTCAGCCCTGCAGACCATGAACCTTTGTGTGCCTTTGAACTTTTGTTCCATGGTCATGTGTTTACCTACTCAAAGAGATCTTTTTTTAATGTCATGATTATCTGCTATGTGTATTTTATCACAATAAAAAAAGTGAATGCCCCACTTCTAAAAATGGGTTAGACGATGAAAAAGTCCAAATAGTGGGAAGAGAACTGGGCTACAGGTCAGAAAGCCTGGATTTCACTCCTGGCTCTGCCTACCAGTGTGACCTTGGGCAAATTCACCAATCTTTCTGCATCTCAATTTTCTGCTCTATAAAATAAGAGGGGTACTATTCGTGATTGTTAAGGTCCTTTCTGCTCTAGAAGTCTGTGATTTTATGAAGAGACACTCTTGAGCCTCGCATATAGTAACTTTGAATCAGCTGGTCTTTTTTTTTTTTTTAATTACTAAATTGAAAAACAAGAATCTTTAATTTCCTAACCCTTTTAAGGTTCACAGATGACTACGAGTTTATAATCAGGTTTTAGGCTAATTATAATAAGCTGGAAGGACTTTCGCTCAGAATTTTCTTATAAGCAATGGAGAAACATAGTCAAGCTGACAGTCCACTATGTTTCACTGCTTATATTTTAAGGAGGTTAGAAATGTATCAATTTTCACAATTAGAAAAACAATTCATTTTTGTTCAACCAAAGCAGATTGCCTGCACATTCATGTGGCTCAAAAAAAAATTTGGATGATATTTTATACATCTACGGTTTTAAAGAAACTCTCAATTCTGCCTAGTTTAAAACGTGTTTAGCAAAATTCTGCCCATGTGCACCCACTGTAAAACTATTCTTCTCATAGAAAAGGATTACATCAATCTTTTTTGGTTTGCCAGACTTTTCTCCCCGGGACTCGGGGCTTGGAAATGTCATCCCTATTAAGAAGATTTATTCCTTTAGCTTAGCAGGTAGCTGTTGAAATTGACTTTAGCATCTCTGATTTTATTGATGTCACAAAATACTAGACTAGGAAGGAGTAAATTAATCTACCTACTGAACTGATTCTTCTGGATCTTCAGAGCTCCAGAAAAGGGAAGTTGTTAAGTGGTGTAAAATTATTCTGGAAGGCACAGCTAAGTATATTAAACTCTGGTCCTAAAAACATCTAATTCAGTTTCAGACTACTAAGTTGGCACCCGTGGAATACAAGATTTTAAAAAGTATGGTATCGTGAAAAAATCTACTGGTGTTGGTCATTAGCACAGAATTCTTTCAGAAGTGTGAGAAACAAAGCTATAGCACCAGAATGAAGATTTGAAATGCCTTGGGGAGGAGCTTCTATTTATATATTTATTTTTTAATTAGAAATTTCCAGATAATTTCATATATATGATGCTGTTTGGATTATCTTTTCATAAATCTAAAAGCACAGTATTATTATACAAAACGTGAAGCGCACTTCACACAGCAATTGTGTGAACATTACATGAGACACTTGGAGAACTGAAAACCTGGGCCAAAAGGGAAATTTTAGCATAGTGCTAAATATACGAAGGATGCTGAAAAATCTGCTGACAGCTTGATATGACTCAGACAGACGCTGCAAGCATTAGTTAAACAGAGCAGTGCTTACTTCAAATGTATACACATGGCTACAATATTAAAAACCTCTATGGCCACACCCCCAAAATGTCTCAGATGACCCATTAAATATTTTCTGTCTTCATATTCAGCTTTTATTTCTTTAAAGCTGCAATCATTTGGCATCATCTTAAGAAGTTCAAGTGTTCCCTATATTTTAAGTTTTCTTTACATCCCTTTTCTCTCTCCCCACAAAATATTTTCTTTCCCACCATGTGATGATACATATGACCAAACTTATACCACAACTAAGATACTTCAACTTACAGAGAGGCTGTGCCTATTTTTTGAATGATATTTTTAAATCACACCTTACAATTTGCATAAAAACTTATTTTAAGCACGTACTCCATCAGAAATCATTTCACCAGTATTTGGGAAATAAGCCTACACATTTTTAACATATTCCTCTTCTGCTTGACATACTGAAAAGAACATTTTTGAAATCAAAAAGAATTATTCTAAGAAACTATTGCTTGACAAGACAAAACTCTGATGCATTGTAGCCGGCGGTGAATTCACGAAAGTGAGGCTGTGCTCTCCCTGGGACAGCCGGGACACCGGCTCGCAAGTCAACAACAGTGTCTGCCAGTGCTTGAAGATACAATGGACATGACTACAAAGTCACCACGCTATGCTTTTCCCCTTTTTCCTGATCGTAAATGAAATGTTCATTGTAGAAAATTTGGAAAATAGAGAAAAGTATAAAGAAGACAACGAAATCATGAAAGATGCCAATCAGTCCTTTGGCATGTGTCCTCCTGGTTTTTTTCTCTGCATGCACACACACAAACTCTTACTAAACTGAACAGCAGAATGAGCACTGTCTTTTCCAAAGACCTAAAGGAAAGCTTTCCACGAATTCCAACAATGGCTCTACTGGAGAGTTGCATCTCCAGAGCCTGAAGCACAGTCTTAGGAAATCCTCAAAGTAATGTTTAGAATCGAGTCAAAAATCATTCAGAACTAAGTGTGAGGAATAATAAGAGCAAGGAAACAAAATTTACCACAAAGAAAAAGATGACCTTTCTTATGTGGTTCGTAACCAGCTCTAAAAAGAATTCCAAAGGAAAACTACCAAAAATGTTTTACAAGATGGAGGCCCTGCCTCCAGGGTGACAAACCTGCAGACATCTCCCACCATTCATTTGCTTATGGACAATTTGGGGGATGATTTTTTTTTTTTTTTAAACATAGTCTAATACTTGACTCATTCATTCCCTTCCATCTTCTACTTGTTCACAATTCCCTATATCCCTTGTTCTCTTACTACACAATCCCTTCCACCAAACCATGCCTTCGTGACACACACACACACACACACACACGAACAGAGATCTATTTATTTTATTTTTGAGCACAACATTCACAGACAAGCGTAAGAGACTATTCAAATCATTCCTTCAAAAGTTCCACAAGTAGGCATGGGATAAAAAGAGGAGTAACTCAGTCTGACTCAAGGAACGCAGCTCCACAGAATGTGATGTTGGTATAATTCTACCCCACCCTAGAGATGAGGAAACCGGGATCCAGAGACACGACGCCATTTTCTCAAGATGACCAAGGCAGAGACAAACCCCACTAAAATCCTCTTTATTAACCATTCTTCCTCTCATTAATTTGATGTTGTTTTATTTCCTGTTAACACTAAATTTAATGACTAAATTTTTACTTAATCATTTTTACCCTCTCTTTAAAAAAAAAAAAATTATACTAAAGGCATGAGCCATTTACTTTCTCAGGAGAGCAGGCTAGATATCAGGCAGCCAGATAAACTTTGTGTTTTCGGTACTTATTTCTCACCACTGCTCTGTACATCAGTTTCAATTGGTCCTTAAACTAGAATCTGGGATTTCTACTTTCGTATCTTGTTACCAAGTAAATTCAGGGGAACATAAATTAATAAATAATTCTTTTCATTTATAATGGAACATAGAAAACTACTAAACGAAAGAACCATTGTTTCTGTTATTAAAATTCCATTTAATCCTTACCCACCTGCATCACTAGAGATTAAACTATAATAGATAAACGGAAAATAAATTCTCAGGGCTTCTGAAATCCAATCTCCACAATTATTGTTTACCACTAGGGGATCAAAGTCACAACTCTATAATATTTGTTCAGTGCTCCCTCCTTCACTGACTGGTAACAGTAAAAGATCATAAAATCTCCCTTCCTTGCCCTTCACCCAGTGCTGGTATTTGTTGTAAAAAGACCCAGTGAACACCCAAGAGCCACACGTACAGCCTAAACCCCGCCATGGCCCTCATCAGTGCTCAGATGACAAAGCCTGGGTGGGGGCCTCGGGGTAACACTAAATTGAAACTTGAAACAAGGACACTGTGTATAATGCTACCTTCTTACGTGAAACAATAAGCAACAATTTCATCTGAAAAACAAAACAACTCATCAGTCTTCTACTAACCAATTTCTTTTCCCTGCTCTTAAAACCAAGTCTTATTTAACAAATGCCTCCCAAGTTCCAGGCAGAGCAGTGTAAGTATGGTACCCAGCTCTTCCAGGGATAACAGAGTCCTCTGCAACCAGGCCTTCTGATGTACCAAACGGAAAGAGAACGCAATCTCACTGGAGACCAGAAAAGGGGTAGGAGAGGCCAACTTTTTTTTTTTTTTTTTAAGATTTCTTTATTTTATTTGAGAGAGAGACAGGAGGAGCAGAGGGAGAGAGAATTTCAAGTAGAGCCAAGCTGAGCGCAGAGCCCAACATGAGATCATGGACAGAGCTGAAACCAAGTCAGATGCTTAGCAGACTGAGCCACCCAGGTGAGGAGGGGTCAACTTTTAAAATCTGTCACGTCTGGCATAAAGTACTGACCCTCACGTTCTCCTCTCCTGATGCTCACAAGGGGATATTGTCAAATTACAAACGGACGACGCACAGGGTAGGCCCCTCCAGCCATAAGCCAGCCGTGACAGGGGCTGAGGGCAACTCAAGCAGGCAGCTGAGATTTTATCCACGTCCCTGTTCTTGAGCCGCAGCCGGGCTTTCAGGTCGAGGAAATGTGAGGCAAGACAGTACAGGGAAGGTTCCGCCGTGAGCAAGTTCACATGGACAGAGAGAGATCTAAAAAAGCACAGCCCCGTTGTGAAGGCCTAACCGCTTCATTTCCTGGACCACTGCAAGTGACACCTTTAACGCACATAGTGGAAACTCTGACTTCCCTAGAAGGTTGACCTTTACAGCGAGTACAGTGGTATCTGGGGATTTCCTAAGGAAGAGCTCACAACATATCCCTCAGCTCACTGCTTCTCAACCATTTTCATCATGGCCCCTAAGGGAAAAACTTGTTTCCTTCTCTACTCATCACCAACACTTCCGACACCAGATGTGGGGGGGTTTCCACACCACACAACTCTCCAATGCTTGTATGACACCAACGGGGTGCCCTACAATTTACAATTCTGACACTAACTGCCTAGAGTTCGCGCAGACTCTTCAGGTTAAGGGCTCAATCCCACAAGGCTGGCCTCCTTTCCCGCCAACTTCAGACACCAACTGCAAGTCTCAGGTTGTCACCTGTGCTTCCAACTGGCTACAAACTGGGAGTTCCCACGACCCCTCCCTCAAGTTCAGTAATTTGCTAGAACGGCTCACAGAATTCCAGAAAACAGTTTACTTACTAATTCACCAATTTACAATACAAAAATATAACTCAGGAACAGCCAAATGGAAGAGAGGCATGGGGTAACGTATCAGGGTGTGTTATCCTCCCAGCGCCTCGAGGTGTCTACCAACATGGAAGGTTGCTCAGGTTTTTAGGGAGGTTCCGTTACACAGGCCTGGCTGATGAAACCATGGGCTGTTGGTCCCTAACTCAACCTTTAGCCTCAGAAGTCAGGAGGTGGCGCTAAAGGTTCCAACCCTCTCATCACAAGGCCGGTTCCCTGAAAACCAGCCCCCATCTTTAGGGGCTTTCCAAAATTTACTTCATTAACATAAGCTCAGGTGTGGCTGAAAGGGACTTGTTATTGAATATCCAAAGATGCTCCCTTCACCTTTATAGTTCTGGAGCTGTTTAAGGAGCCAGGACAAAAACCAAATATTAATTGATTATATTACCTTAGGAGTTCTGTTCCAAGAACTAGGGACAAAGATGCATTCTACTCAGGGCCTTTTTAGACATTTTTTTCCTAATCATGACACACCAGCCCCATTGAAATATTAATATCACAGTTATACTGTATATGTTTACATATTATATGTATATCTGTGCTTTATACATAAAATGGGTAATTTTTTTGCCTCCCCCCCAAGAATCAATTTTTACCTCTTTGGGGGCAACAATGCCCCATTAAGAATGCATACCTTAGTTTATGAAACAAGACACTGGTAGAACCAAGAATATAAAATTAGGTTATTATAAGATAACCCAAAAGTTGTATCTTTTTTTAGGAAGATTTTCAAATCTCTTTCTAGAATAATAATTTGTCTACAATTTTAACGGTATAAATTTCCTGTTTGCTTTTACAATATGAAATTAACAAAAACACATTAACTGAGCACCTTTTGTTTACATAAGAATTTTCACTCAAATTGACGAGAATAATTTCTTGTGATGCTAAATAATTTAAAATAAACTATCATTCACAAGTAATATGTAAGTATTTATAACATTAAGTATCTGTAGCTTTATCTATACTTTGGATTAAGCGCAGAACAATGGAATAGAGGTAGTATCAACACCATTTCAGACAGCCTTTTAAAAGGGATTTATTTTAAATCCAACAAGAGAATATAACAATTGTAAATATCTACACACCCAACATTGGAGCACCTAAATACATAAAGCACATATTAACTAACAGACGTACAGGGAGAAACTGACGGTACTACAATAATAGTAGGGGACTTCAGCACCCCGGTTACATCAATGGGTAGACCATCCAGGCAGAAAATCAATAAAGAAATGGTGTCTGTGAAAGACACATTAGAACAGATAGATTTTAACAGATATATATAAAATACTCCAACCAAAAATGACAGAACACATTCTTTTCAAGTACACATGGAACATTCTCTAGGATAGATCATATGTTAGACCACAAAACAAGTCTCAATAAACTTAAGATTGAAATCATATTATGTATCTTTTTTTTTCTTTTTTTTAAGATCTTATTTGACAGAGACAGCCAGCGAGAGAGGGAACACAAGCAGGGGGAGTGGGAGAGGAAGAAGCAGGCTCCCAGCGGAGGAGCCTGATGTGGGGCTTGATCCCAGGACCCTGGGATCACACCGAGACGAAGGCAGACACTTAACGACTGAGCCACCCAGGCGCCTCTCATGTATCTTTTCTGACCACGACAACATGAAACTAGAAATCAATTACAAGAAAAAAAAACACTGGAAAAAAACACAACTGTGGAGGCTAAAAAACACACTACGAAACAACCACAGGGTCAATGAAGAAATCAAAGAGGAAATTAAAAAAATACATGGAGACAAAAGAAAATGAAAACACAATGGCCCAAAATCTTTGGAATACAGTGAAAGCATCCCTCTAAGCAAAATTTCCCTTAGAGAAATTTATAGCAATACAGGCCTACCTCAAAAAAGAAGAGAAATCTCAAATAAACAATCTAACTTTATACGTAAAAGAACTAGGAAAAAAAGAACAAACTAAGCCCAAAGGTAGGAGAAGGAAGGAAATAATAAAGATCGGTGCAGGAATAAATGAATCAGGATTCTAAAAAAAAAAAAAAAGAAAAAGAAAAAAAAAAGAAGAAAAGAAAAGAAAAAAATCTATGAAACTGGGAGCTGGTTCTTTGGGAAAAAAAAAAAAAAAAGATAAGCCAGACTCATCAAGAAAAAAAGAGACCCATATAAATGAAATCAGAAATGAAAGGGGAAATAACAACTAACACCACAGAAATACAAAGGATTATTAAAGATTACTATGAAAAATTATATGCCAACAAATTGGACAACCTAGAAGAAAGGGATAAATACCTAGAAATACACAATCTTCCAAAACTGAATCAGGAAGAAATAGAAAATTTGAACAAACCAATTACTAGTAATGAAATTGAACTGGTAATCAAAAAAATTCCCAAAAAACAAAAGTACAGGACCAGATGGATTAACAGGTGAGTTCTACCACACATTCAAAGAGTTAATACCTATTCTCCTCAAACCATTCCAAAAACACAGAAGAGGAAGGAAAGCTTGCAAATACCAAATACATTCTACGAAGCCAGCATTACCCTGATACCAAAACCAGACAAAGACACCACAAAAATAAAGAACTACAGGCCAATATCCCTGATGAATACAGATGCAAAAATCCTCAACAAAATATTAGCAAACTGAATTCAACAATACGTTAAAAGGATCATTTATCACGATGAAGTGGGATTTATCCCAGGGATGCAAGTTCAATATTTGCAAATCAATGTGATTGATATATACCACATTAACTAAACGAGAAATAAAAATTGTATCATCTCAATAGAAGCAGAAAAAGCATTTTACAAAATTCAACATCATTCATGATAAAAAGTCTAAACAAAGTGGATATAGAGAGAACATAACTCGACATAATAAAGGCCATATATGAAAAACCCACAGCTAACATCCTATTCAATAATGAAAAACTGAGAGCTTTTCCTCTAAGATCAGGAATAAGAAAAGGATGTCCACACACACTTTTATTCAACATAGTACTGAAAGTCCTAGCCACAGCAGACAGACAAGAAAAATAAAAGGCATCCAAATCGGCAAGGAAGAAGTTAAACTGTCACTATTTGCAGGTAACATGATACTATACATAGAAAACCCTAGAGACTCCACTAATAAAACTATCCGAAGTAATAAAGGAATCCAGTAAAGTTGCAGGATACAAAATTAATATACGGAAGTTGGTTGCATTTTGCCACACTAATAACAAGTAGCAGAAACAGAAATTAAAAAAAACAATTCTATTTACACTTGCACCAAACAAAAAACCAAAACCAAAACCTAGGAATAAACTTAACCAAGGAGGTGAAAGGTTTATAACCCTGAAAATTGTAAAACACTGATGAAAGAAATTGAAGACAACACAAAGAAATGGAAAGATACTCCATGCCCATGGACTGTAATAATTAATACTGTTAAAATGTCCATACTACACAAAGCTACCTACAGATTCAATGCAATCCTTATCAAATTACCATAATAACAAAATAATCCTAAAATTTATATGGAACCACAAAAGACCCCAGACATCCAAAGCAATCCTGAGAAAGAACAAAGCTATAGGTATCACCCCAGAATTCAAGATACACTACAAAGCTGTAGTAATCAAAACAATATGGTACTGGCAAAAAATAAACACAGAGATCAATAGAAAAGAACAGAGAGCCCAGAAATAAAGCGAGGCTCACATGGTCAATTAATCTGCAACAAAGGAGGCAAGAATATACAATGGGGAAAAGACAGTTTCTTCACTAAATGGTGTTGGGAAAACTGGACAGCGACCTAAAAAGGAATGAAACTGGACCATTTTTTCAACCATACCCAAAAATAAACTCAAAATGGATTAATGACCTAAATGTGACACTGAAACCATAAAACTCCTAGGAGGAAACATAGGCAGTAATCTCCCTGACATTAGCCCTTAGCAACATTTTTCTAGATGGGTCTCCTCAGGCAAGGGCGAAAAAGCAAAAATAAACTATCGGGACTACACCAAAATAAAAAGCTTTTGCACAGTAAAGGAAATCAACAAAAAAAGGCAACCTACTAAATGGCAGAAGATATCTGCAAATGACCTGGCCGTAGGAGTTAATATCCAAAATATGTCATCTATACAACCCAACACCAAAAAACAAATCATCTGATCGCAAATGGGCAGACATTTTTGCAAGTCAACAGACGCATGAAAAGATGGTCAATATCACTAATTCACTCATCAGGGAAATGCAACTTAAAACCACAATGAGAGATCACCTCACGCCCGTCAGAATGGCTAGAATCAAGCAGGTAAGAAACAAGTGTTGGCTAGGGTGTGGTGAAAGGGGAACCCTCGTGTACTGCTGGTGAGAATGTAAACTGGTGCAGCCACTGTGGAAACCAGTATGGAGGTTCCACAAAAACTTAAAAATAAAGATACTATCTGATCCCGTAATTCCATTACTGGGTATTTGCCCAAAGAATGTAAAAGCACTCATTTGAAAAGGTACAGGCACCCCTGTGTCTACCGCGGCATTATTGACCACAGCCAAGGGACTGGAGCAGCCCCAGGGTCCACCAACAGACGGCTGCACACAGAGGATGTGGTACGGATACACAATGGAATACTCTTGGCCATAAAAACGAGTAGGATCTTGCCATTTGTGACGACATGAATGGACCTAGAAGGTATTATGCTAAGTGAAACAAGTCATTAAGAAAAAGACAAATACCATATGATTTCGCTTACATGTGGAATCTAAAAAACAAAACAAACCAAAAGCAAAAGCAGACTCATAAGTAGAGAGCGAACTGATGGTCGTGGGGGTGTGAGGGTTGGGCAAAATGAGTGAAGAGTTGGGGGAGGTACAGGCTTCCAGTCACGGAAGGAATAATCATGGGGATATTAGGTACAGCACAGAGAATACAGTCGGCGGTACTGTAATAGCGTTGCATGGTGACAGATGGGAGCCACACCTGTGGTGAGCACAGCAGACAGACTTATTGAATCACTGTGTTGTACACCTAATAACACTGTGTGTCAAACATATTTCAATAAAAACGTATAAAATTTAAAATAAATTAAAACTCTAAAATTAAATTAGAAGGATTTATTATTTTTTGGAAAAGATTTCTTTTAAAGGCAATAAGCAAAAAAGTCCAAATCTCGGATATGATCACTACTTCCAGTCTGTCTTATTAAAATCTTACTCATGCCAGAACACCTAGGCTGAGGGGGCTCTGCAGGGAATGAACTCATCTGGCTCTGCCAATCATTTCCTATGCAGCCTGGGTAAATTATTTAACCACTCTGCGTGCTTCATTTCTCTAACCAGCCAATAATGTAAACTGACACACTGTAATGGAAAAACACACAACAATCCTGGTCGGGGGCTCTGCCGTCCGGTCCTACCTTAGCTACTGACTCACTATGTGAGTATGGCCAAGTCACGGCTCCTCCCCGAGGCCTCACCTTCCCCATCTGTAAAAGGAAGATGTCCCACCAGAAGCACACATGGAGAGTCTACGTCTTAAACGCCTGCACTTGGCTAACCCACGTACACCAAATAAAACAATGCACCTTATTAAAGTCTACCAAATTCAAGAACATGAGTCAACCCACCCAATACAAGAGTTGACAGAAAAAATACCGCACAGAAAAATACTGGCAAGAAAAACATGATTGCTCTCCAGGATATTAGCCTTAAAACTTCACGCAAAGTACCTTCCCCACTTGAATTAGGTACGACTGCCATTCATGAGAATTCACTGCAGCCCGTTTTGGAAGATATCTATTTTCTTTTTTTTTTTTTAAAGATTTTATTTATTTATTCGACAGAGATAGAGACAGCCAGCGAGAGAGGGAACACAAGCAGGGGGAGTGGGAGAGGTAGAAGCAGGCTCATAGTGGAGGAGCCTGATGTGGGGCTCGATCCCATAACGCCGGGATCACGCCCTGAGCCGAAGGCAGACGCCCAAACGCTGTGCCACCCAGGCGCCCCTGGAAGATATCTATTTTCTGCTTGGATCATCTCTTGGTGCGATGTACTCTATAAACTACCTCCTGCCATGTTCAATAATGCTTTCATTTTATTTGAAATCTAAGTTATAACAGTCTGGGATTTGGGAAATCAAGTCCGTATCCACCCTATATATATCCCATACTATAGACTCCAGTTAAATCCCTTCTCAGCTTCGGTTTTTCCAAACTTACTACTTTAGACAGTCTCCATTCTTCCTATCCTCTTGACTACTTCAGTAGCCCTGAGCTAAATTTTTTCCAATTCCGTTGGAACTTTCTTCACCTCCTAGCAAGACTAGGAAGAAGACTGATCAAAAGGAAAGCCAGTAACAGCGAGAAGCAGGGAAAACACATCATCATCCAGAGAGAAAACTGTCACCACTATTCTCAGCTCTATGACAAAGTAAAGCAAATGTCCTTTCCCCCCACCCCACCAGCGTAAAAAGATTCTCTATCTGCTAGGAATTAACAAAACAGTTCTTTGATTTCTCTATGCAATGAATTGCTTCTAGGACTATTTCACAAAGTACTGAAGTACCTGTTATTTGAAGCATTTAACCAAAAAAGGATGGATGGTCCAACGCTATCAAAGCCATTCCTATACTGGAGAGAAGAGACTAGCTCAAAATTCCTAACAGTTTTTAATCCAACGTAATTGAGAGATTCGTCATCCTATCAACCAACTGGTAATACAGTCTTACTAGTATCTTGGGAGGGAACGTGAAGCATTTGATATGCCCTCCCATACCCCCAGTGGGTCTCAGCTGAGAATCGATGGATTAAATTACTCCTAAAATCTCCCCAAATATAAAAGCCTACTGATATTTTCACAAAGACTATGGCAAGTGTCTAAGAACTTCGCTACCACCATCCAACAGCCCCCCCCATTCTCCCCTCATTTCTTCGCTAATTTTAATTATTGGCTGTCATTTTCTCCAATACTATTTCTGCCCGAATTCCGAGCAAGTTCAATAGACATAGAGATGATCCTTCCAACAATCTCTCAGTTCACTAAATTTCTTTACTGATTTTGTCCTCTACCCTACTTCGGCCATGTATTCCCAGTCACGCCCTAAGACCTTATCATTACCAATAGCTACAACCTCGCCATAATCTCAATTTCAGGCATCCCACTCTCTGAACACCACCTAATTTTACAGCACACTCCCTCCCTACAGTGCCTCAATCCTACTATTCTTCAACTCCACTGGGACCTCAAAACTATCACCTTTTCACTGACCCTCTCCCCACTGACTTTCTCTTTCCCTTTCCTACCCAGTCTAAATTCCATGGTCAATCATTATAGTTACTCTCTTATGTACACGGACTCCTTGCTCTCTCTTGCCGTGATACCCTTGCTTAGTAAAAGCACACCCGATCGCTCCACGCCTGCACCCATACAGCTTAAGGTAGCTGGGGAAAACACACGCGTGCGCGCGCGCTGCCTGGCTTCCCTTCACATGTATCGTACCAAATTTCTAGTGGGCCCCTTCGTGCTGTCTGGCGATCTTACTTTATTTATATCCCTCAGCTCACCTTCTCTCTCGCTCTTCCAGGGAACATCCACATTTTCTTCTCTCACCTCAAATCCTACCACTACCGCCTCCTGCCCTCTCACAGTTGATAACCTGGCTCACTACTTCACCGAGAAAATTGAAGCAATCAGAAGATACTTCCACAGACTGCCACATCACATTTCCCCACCCAGTGACATGCGCACCCGCACACCCCCTCCCTGCCTCCTTCTACAGATCTACTTTCCCGCTCCTGTCCAGAGCCGATCCTTCTGCTTATCCACTAGAGCCGACCCCTGACCTACTCCAGATCACTCCAGTGGTTCTCCCCTCTCTCCCACTTCATCAGGTTTTCGCTCTCTACTGGACCTTGTCCTTCAGCCTTTGGACACGCTGCTCTTGCTCTCCTCTTAAAAACATAATAAAACTCAGCCACACTCTTTTCACTAGCTCCCACCTATTTCTCTGCAAAATTTGCAGAAGAGAGGTTTATAGTCATTGTCTCCAATTTTTCTCCTCCCAATCTCTCTTCACCTACTTCCCCAACGCTGCTCTCTTCAAGGTCACTAGTGACACCCCACATTGCTAAATCCAAAGGGCAATTCTCAGTTCTCATCTTACTTGACCTATTAGCAGCATTTGGCACAGCTGACCGTTCCTCCATCTTAAGAACACTCTGCTTGATCCTAGGACTCTACTCTCCTGGTTTTCCTACCTTGCTGGTCATTCTCTCTCAGTCTCCTTTGCTGGTTCCTTCTCTTCTCCTGATGTTGGAATGTTCCTGGGCTGAGTCCTTGGTCCACTTTATTTACTACACTTATTCCCCTGGTGATCTCGTCCAGGCTCACGGTTTTAAATGCATGCATTCGCCTCTCTTCTGAAACTCTACACATCTATCTAACTGGCTACTTGACATCTCCACTTGGAAGTCTAGTAGCCATCTCAAAGTTAAAAGGTCCAAAGATGAATTACACATCTGTCACCTTGCCCCTCAAAGTCGGCTTCATTTCCGGCTTCCTCACTGCGACTGACGGCAACCTATCCTTCAAATTGCTCAGGTCCAGATCCTGGAGTCCTTGACTGCTCTCTTTCTCTATCTCGTATCTAAACCAGGAGGAAATCATGCTAGCTCCACCTCAAAATATATCCAGAATATGACCTGCTCTGATGTCTTCCATTGCTACAACTCTGGTCCGGGCCACACTCTCTCTCACCTGGAGTACTGCAAGGGCCTCCTACGAGATCTTCTGGGCTCCTCCTCACCTCCGTCACCTATTCTCCACCCAGCAGCCAGAGTGATCCTTTTAGACCTAAGGTCAGATCACGTTACTCTTCTACTCAATGACCCGCAACAGCTCCCAGCTGACCTTAAGAACATGTGAAAGTTACTCTGATGGCCTACAAAGCCTTAAATAATCTGGTCCTCCACTTTCTCTGACCTTCTCCCCTCAGCCACTGTGTGTTCCTGGATATGCTTCAGACACATCAGGCATGCTTTCCCCTGAGGCCTTTGCTGTAGCTACTCTCTATGCCTGCTCTGTTCTTCTCCCGGATATCCACATGGCCAAGACCTCATCTCCTTCCTCAAATCTCAAGCTCTCAAGGAGAACAACCCTGACCACCCGATTTAATACTGCATCTATCTGGCAATCTCAACACCCCAACCCTGCCTTATTATTTCTTTCCGTATCACTCAACAGCTTAACATACTGTGCAATTTATTAAATTGTGTTGTCTATTGACTACTGCCTCCCATCAGAATGAAAACTCCACAAGGACAGAAATTTTTGTTCCTTTTGTTCACTGATGTATTCCAAGCATGCAGAACAATGCCTGGCACATGATAAGTACTCAAGAGATATTTTTTAATGCATGAATAAACACTTGAAACTGGATTTAAATTGTGGACCAGAGAGAGAGTTGAGGTGGAGAGAAGAAAAACTCAAATGGCCCAAATACACCTAGGGTCTCAGTTATGCTCCTAGACAATTACCTACTTAAAAAGGCTGCATTATTTCTTTCAGACCTGCGGGCGGATTATGTAATGCAAACACTGGTGACTTGCTCATAATACTAGGCCCTACTAGAAAGAGGCGCCCAGGACGGACGAAAGGCACTGCCCACGATTTTTGCCTTTGCCTCTAGGTGACTCTACACTGGGCAGTCCTGTCGTTTGCCTCCAGCTTTGTAAGTCGGAGGGGTGACTTGCAAACACTCCACGATTTAGGAACGGGAGAAAGCAAGTCTGTCAGGGCCAATGCCACTTCCAGAGTGCCTGATGTGCTCCCGTGGACTAGGCACAGACTCTTACAAGTTAGAACTAGATGAGGATCACTATGTCCGTAGTTCTCAGCTAGGGCTGAATATCTGAATTCCTAAGGCACTTAAAATATACTGCAGCTGCCCCTCCCTTCTGAGAGAAAAGGTCTGGGTGAGGCACAGGTGGTAAAGGTGTTCCAGGTGATTTGACTGTGCAGCCACAGCTAGGAGCCACGGATGGGGCTCAACCTCATTTTCCAGATAATGGAGCCCAGGAAAAATGAGCGCTAAGGTCGCACAGCTGACTGACAGTGTAAGGACTGGAAACTGTCACTTGGTTCTTTAGAGAAACAGCAAGAAAGGAGAAATTTCATTACAACATAATAATGGGTACGGCCATGTATTACAGTAGTTAAATGCTATTATATTTATTAAAATCATGGCATCTATGTTCACAAATGAGAAATTTTCTTTACTGGCCCCTATCTCTAAGGGCTTGGGTCGGAGTTTGTTAAGGCAGCCCTGGAATGAATTAGGTACACTCCACTCCACTCTGAAATCTTAGGTAAACATTTATTCCTTCATGAAAATAACTGAACTTCCAGTAAAAGAAAAAAATTCCTCTAATATCTTTGTCAACCAACTTTTTAATTTAAATAATGTTTTGGTTTAAAAACAGAGCAGAGATGGCTGCGTAACAACAGGAACGTACTTAATGTCTCCGAACTGCACACGTAAAAATGGCGAACACAGTAAATTTTATGCTCTGTGTATTTCACCACAATTTTTTAAAAGTAAGAGAAAAACAAGAGAAGAAAAAGAGAAAGGAGTGGGAGTGAAAGAGAAAAAGATCTAGAGGAGGAGATCCCAAAAAAACCAAAATTAACGAGTCAGAGCACTTGCTGGCAGACATTCAAGAAAAGCCTGCTGGGAGCAAAGAGCAGTTCCCTGGGTCCTCAGACCACCAGCAAAGCAAAGCTCTGCAAGGAGCACGGGAAGTAGGTCACTCTGGAAGAGTAACATGACCCAGCCCATATCCACACAGAGCTCGGTCTCTAATCTAAGATGTGGGGCTAGACCAGATGTCCTTGACACTGCCTACGACCTGGGCTGTATCCAAATGTCACTGTATTTCCACATCTAGGGCTCCTCCTAGAGAGAAGATAGTTAAGTTTCCGTCATACCACGTAGTTCAGGATCCTCTTAAACATGGAATTAAGCTAATGGCAGTATTTTGGTTTTTTGTTAATTGCAAATCAGTGTACCAACACTGAAGAGAAAAGAAGGAGGTAGAGACACTCAGGGCAAAGAGTCATGAAATATCTACGATATGCCTCCCTGCTCTGCAATTCTCTTCGGAATAGTGTTTAGTGTCTAAAACAAGTGGAACCGCATTTTTTCAGAAAACACCTTTGACCATAATTCCAAAGTAATAAAAGGTGTTCAGTCCTGCCTCTAAATGTATGGCCATAAATATAAATTACAAGGCAGTACTTCTTGAATATATGAAGACAGGGTGGGGGGGTGGGGAGGGGGGCAGATTTTTCAAAAAGTGATTGAAGCCAAATAAGCTTCTCTGAAAATAGTTCTCATAAATTTAACAAGCACCACTGAATATAATTTTATTCCGAATTGATCCAGTTTATGTACCATACCTTACACATATTTTTATAGTGAAGACAGTGTACTGCGGCAATGCCCGTGACAGATGCTCGACAAGGATTTGCTCAATGAATGAATGAGAAGGACCAAGCCTCAATCTGAGTTTGTTTTGCTAAGAGGGAGATGACAACGTAGGCTAAAATCGAAATCTACCAGGGCCTTATTTTAATTGCTATGGTAAAAGAACAAAGCCTATCTCTGCAACTCAATGCAACAGACGCATTAGATTCCCCTATAAAGAATAAAGCCAGGGAGAGGAAGGACAGAAGGGAAGAAAAGGGGAAGGAGTAGCTTACTATACCAGAAGGAGCTGCTCCAAGGATGACATGGTCAGGTCAGATCTCAGGCAAGCAAAAGGGGCCCAATCTCACTTCACACTCAAGCGCCAACCAAACATTGAGATGAAGTATTCTACTTCTATAAAACTGATTTTCCACTTGACTCTTTTATCTCAGGGGAGACGGGGCAAGCTCAGTGTAAATAGGATTTTCCTCATTCCTTTCTGTAGTGTTTCACCTACCATGGCATACTCGTTGAGACAGCCAAGTGCTACAAGACAGAAAAACACCACACAATCAGCAATTCCTAAAGAACTGTGTTAATGCGTTGAACCGTATCACTCACCAAATTCACAGGCAGAAGTTCTAACTCCCAATACCTCAGCAGTTACCTTATTTGGAAATAGAATGTTACCTTATTTGCAGGTATGATTAGTTGAAATGAAGTCACATTGAAGTAGGGTGGACCCTTAATTCAGTATGACTAGTGTCTTTTTTTTTTTTTTAAAGATTTTTTTATTTATTTGTCAGAAAGAGAGAGTACAAGCAGGGGGAACAGCAGGCAGAGGAGGCAGAGGGAACAGCATGTTCCCTGCTGAGCAGAGAGCCCTACTCGGGGCTCGATCCCAGGACCCTGGGATCATGACCTGAGACGAAGGCAGATGCTTAATCGACTGAGCCACCCCGGCATCCCACTTTGACTACTGTCCGTACACAAAAAAGAAACGTAAACACAGGCACACAGGGAAAATGCCATGTGAAGAGTGGAAGTATGCTATCACAAGCCAAAGGACTGCCAGAAGCTGGAAGAGAGAACTGAACAGATGCCCCCCCCCGGCCCCGGCACCTTCAGAGGGAGCACGGCCCTGCGGACACCTTGGCTTTGCACACCTGGCTTCTAGAGCTGGGAGACAATAACCACCTGTCGTTCCAAGCTCCCAGCATGCAATACTTTACAATCGCAGCCTCATTAAACTGATACCGACAGCAAGGGGCTAACGTGCACCAACCAGCCCAACCCCTTCTCGCTGCACATCAGCTCCAGCTTCCCGCCCCGTGGCCACTTGTCATGTCAGCCCAGGCCCCATTACCTCACTCTCGGGCTGCTGCCGGGTCTCCTTGACTTCAGGTCTACCTCCACCTGCTTCAACCACCAAACTCACCTGCACACCACCATGACATTAACCTTTGAAAGATGCCAACTTCTTGGCATCACTCTCTAGGTAAAATAGCTCTAGTGACTCACCAACTCCTATCAGAAAAGGTCCAGATTCTCCTGCCTAGCATTCAGGCCTCTCTCTTCTAAGCTAGCTCCAACTGCTAAGTGACCCTGGAACACACTACCATTATTCTCGATGCCACGCTTCCTCCCCCTGCTTGTCACTCTCCCCCTTCAACGACCCAAATCTTGACCATCCCATAAACACTACGGCCAAGACCTGCTTTCACCTTGATGCTCTCTATATACCCAGGCCAAAAATAATGACCACATCTCTGACCTCTATGCGTTTACTACTTGTATCTGTCATTCTGCACTCCTCAAAGACTGCCTTGCATGGTTACCTAGCATGTTAAAAGTGCATACTTTGATTCCACAGCTGGACTATGAGCTCCTTAGGGACAGGGTTCATGTTTGACAATTTTGGGAGTAGTTCTCAAAGCCAAAGACAATGCTAGGCTTATTTTTTTTTTTTTTTTAAAGATTTTATTTATTTCAGAGAGAAAGAGACAGAGAGTGTAAGCATGGAGGTGGGGCAGAGGGAGAAGCAGACTCCCCACTGAGCAGAAAGCCCAATGCAAGGCTCAATCCCAGGACCCTGGGATCATGACCTGAGCCGAAGGTAGCCACTTAACCGACTGAGCCACCCAGGCGTCCCATGACAATGTTAGGTTTATTATAAGCAAACTCTAAGTTCCTAAATTCTTACTGAATTAACTATTAAACATACATCATAAATTCTTAGAAATGTTACTTTTGGCTCTTCCTTCAGCTGGGAACTTAAAACTGAACAAATCTATAGATAGTATATGAGCCTAACGGTTCCACTTATGTGCAAATAATTTGCAACCTACAAGGAACACGAGGAAAAAAAAATCTTTAGGACTTTTAGTCCCATGCTACTTACCATTCTTCATCACTACATTGGACCACACGTTTGCATTCAAGGCTTGAACGATTCGCTTTACTCCTGTAGATTCTGGAAAGTCATCTAATAAGAGACAGGAAACAGATATATTTATACACACATACAGATATATGCGCATATATGTACATGCCCCCAAGCCATACTTTTCAATAACTGTGGCTTAGTTATCTCGCTTAGTTGGTATTTCACATTGTAACTTACGTAGTAAAGAAAAAAATAAACAGCTCAGAGCTCCTGATAAGACTAACCCAGAAACTGAAACAATGAAATAAATGTATTTTATAAAAGGTTTCTATGATAAAGTCATCTCTACCACCTCACCAATGGAATCTGCTCATGTTCTCCCGAAAATGTTAGTTCCTGTTAATTACACAATCCCGGCACAGCATTGGAAACACCAATTTTTGCTATTTATGGAGAATGAGTTTCCTGAAGGCAGGAATGGTCCTCTTGGTGTGCCGTAAAATGCTGTAAAGGCCCTACCTTCTCCCGGGAATCACAGCATAACAATTATTGTTTGTAACAGGTATTCAGAGAACAATTTCTTGATCAGAGAAATATAGTTTAAGAGAAGTAAACTTACTATAACCATAAGTGTAGGAGACAGGCAAGGGTCATTAAAAATAAAAACCAACAACTTAGTTTAGCTGGGTCAGTACTGGTACTATTGTGCTTCTGGAATTTAACCGATACCACTCAAAGTAATAGGGCATTAGTCCCAGTCAGCACACGAATAAGGTGACATTCTTAGCTTGTGGATATGTGCACGATGGAAATGAGCGTTATAAGACTGGATATGGTCAGGGGGCGCCTGGGTGGCACAGCGGTTAAGCGTCTGCCTTTGGCTCAGGGCGTGATCCCGGCGTTATGGGATCGAGCCCCACATCAGGCTCCTCCGCTAGAAGCCTGCTTCTTCCTCTCCCACTCCCCCTGCTTGTGTTCCCTCTCTCGCTGGCTGTCTCTATCACTCTGTCAAATAAATAAATAAAATCTTTAAAAAAAAAAAAAAAAAAGACTGGATATGGTCAGTGATGACAGAAGTAGTTTTCACACTGTGGGAGGAGAAAGTCTCCGAAGAGCTCCCGGAGCACAATCTACTCAGAACCTGTGTCTAGTGGCTTGACCGGGCACAGAATTAGAAGCCAGAAAAATCTGAATTGGAACTCAGGCTCTTTTTTTTTTTTAAATATTTTATTTATCTGACAGAGAGAGAGCGTGCGCGCACAAGCAGGGGGAGCAGCAGAGAGAGAGGGAGAACTCAGGCTCGATAACTTGTTAGCTATCTGATCAAGGGCAAATCACATATGCTATCCTCAAAGATAAGTAGGGCTGATGCCACTCTGCACACACCCCTCCCAGAGCAAAGAGGCGCGGGACCTGACGATTCACTGATGCAACTGTCCCCTCTAGGCAGGAGTCACCGCCTAACACGGTGCCTGAGGGACAGTCGGCACTCAGTAACGACTGAGGGATGGGTGAATCACTGGAAGAATACCAACCTACCAACCTAACAGGAATACGGCGAGGATTAAACTGAAAATACAAAGATGAGTTTTATTACCATCCATGTTTAAATGAAGAAATAAAAGACATGTTTACCTGAACTATGAGTGATTCAGTCTGTAAAAGGATAACTAACACTTCAGGTGACAGAACCAGAAACCAAAACTATGGTCTGAAATAAAGAGCTAGAACCAGTAACATGAAATCTAATCCAAACAAGCAGAAAGTCTCACACCGGTGTTAGGGTACATGCGTACAAAGCTTATAGTCTGTTTTTAAAAATTCTAGGGAGGATGTCATTACTTCATCCAAAGATACGTCAAAAATCTATTTTAATATTAAGCAGAATTAATGCAAGAACAGTGGTCAGACAAGGAGCAAGAAGAAGTGTAGTGGTGTAAGGGAGAAGAGTACAAAATCAAAACAGGTTTAAACAGATGACTCAAATGTGGATTCTGAAGGCCAACAGTAAGAAAATTCTAGTGTCAGAAACAAACAATTACGTACATGCTCACATACGCAAAAACAAGGCCCACGTTTAGGGACCTGGAAGACATGGGAAGGGAAATTGTACTAATTTTCAATTATTATTAAAAATGTACAGGGAGAAAAATCAGCCTATTTATCCTCTTCTCTGGCAGGGTTTTACTCTCAAAGGTAACATTTTGGGAAAATTCTAAATAAGCCAGAATATAAAAAGAGATTTCTTAATTCCTTTAAAAAAAAAAAGGTTTTGTATAACAACTATATATATCCTGTCTATGTACTTTAATTCATATCGGTTGCCTCTCAGAATGTCTTTTGCAAGAACTAGCATCTTCTCAACGCCATGTCCCTACTGGTCCCCTCACTACAAGCCCAGTGCCTTTCTTTCCCATTGCTTCCCTGTGGAGCAAGTGACATGTGAAAGTTCATGATGCCACCATAGTCTTGGAATTTCTAAACAAAAATGATCTCTCCCATCTCTGAAATACCACAGCACCAATATATATTTTAAATATTTATGACATTCCACTTGGCAATTCAATTGTTCACATATGTGTTTATCTCTTGTACTGAACTAGAAGGTTTTGGTGGGTCGCACCTGTCTTCTCTTGGTCGGTCCCACGGCAGCTAGCACAGGTGTATTTGGAAGGTGAGAAGGGGAGTGGGGGAAGGGAAGAGAGAGGGGAAAGAAACGGAAGGTCCAGAATATCACAGAAGGCAGTTAAGTGAAGAGCTACCCCGGGGTGGGGGAGGGGGGAATTCTGGGTCTATTTTTGGTTTCACATGTCCAAAGGACATAAAAATAGGGCTGACACGCCCCCTAAGGTTCCTGGGAATTCAGCCTCAGGATGTGAGGAATTCAAAATAAAGAACATAAACTTTACTATTTAGCGTATAGGTCAAATCCTCTCTTTTTTTTGGCAGCAGACAAAGGATAAGAGATGGAGGGAATGACTAAGATTTAAGATAGAAATACTCTACCTTTATCTATAAGAAAAACAATATTTGAAAAGTCCTAACACGTGGGGGAGCCAAAAAAATGGATCATTTGGTTAACAGTAAGACCACACCAATGGGTTTTGCACAAATCTCTTCAAACAGCTGAGGAAAAAATGTTTTTTAAATTTCACTTTGATTCCTCTTCCCTGGATTAAAAGACTCCCTCATATCTGAATCCAAATGCCATGTTTCTCCTGACACATAAACACTTACCATCTTCCTCAGGCAACTCTTCCGGACTAAGTTCTACCAATTCAAAGCCATGTCTGATACACCATTCTTGAGCTTTTTGCCGGTTCACACCTGATACGCAAAAGAATTTTCGTAAGTAAAAATTTTTTAAAACAGAGTATTGCTGCAACACTCTCCATAAATCTCAGTGTTACTCTTAATGTAAGCTATGCTAAAGGCATCCAAAATAAAGTAATATAAAGAAAATGATCTCTCAAACCCACAGTGTCCATTCTTAAAAAAATAAAATGTAAATATTGCAAGACTCCAAAGAGAAATAGCTAAAAATACTTCTGTAGAGTAATGTAATCACAGGAGATGTCCTGCTCTAAGAAAACAAAAGTATATTGTGTTCACCAAGGGATAGCAATTGTGTGTACCACCCATCGTCCCGTCGGCATGCCTTACCGTTTTCACACACTCTGTCACAGACCAGGATCATGACCTCAGGTAACCATGCTTCTGCCAGTGGAAGCCATGAGGAGACACTATCAAGACCAGATTTCTTGAGGGAGGAAAAACAAACAAACAACCAGAAGAAGAGACAGTAAGAGAACTCACGGAAAAGGCAGGAGGAAAAAAAAAAAAAAAGAAAGCACCAAGTAATTTCTTATTCAAGGTCCCTGGCAAACCAGATCTTACTTGTGTGCTGTCAAAGTAAACCACGAATGCTTGGACAGACTCCGCGATCTCTGCAGTGACGAGAAATTTGTTTGGCACCACACACAGATTGATATCTGCTGAGTAGTATTTATTATCAATGGTCCAGGGGTAAACCCTCACGGCATCACCGGCAGTCACTTCCACGCTAAGATCTTCCGCTCCGAGGATGTCTGAACAAAGGACACAGCGTCACCATGGAAAGTGCAGCACCGATGCACCCTGGTCAAGGCTCTCAAAAAGATACTGGATCGGGGCCTGGGTGGCTCAGCCGGTTGGGAGTCTGACTCTTGGTTTTAGCTCAGGTTATGACCTCATGGGTCGTGGGGTCCAGCCCCCCGTAAGGCACCATGCTGCTCAGCGGGCAGTCTGCTTGAAGGTTCTTTCCCTCTTCCCCTCCCCCCACTCGCTCTCTCGAGCTCTCTCTCTCAAATGAACGGGTAAATCTTAAAAAAAAACAAAAAACAAAAAAGATACCAGATTGATATGGTGCTTTACCTACTTCTCTTTGTGTAAGGACTTCAAAAGGCCTCCCATTTATCAGGGTATTTTCTTCTCTATCATTTATTTGATTGTAAAAGTAATGGTAACATAATTTAACTCATTGGCTTTTGTTCTTTAAAACACGAAAACGACTGTGACTACATTAGGTGGAAGACAAAACAGTCACGTAACCAAACACCCAGAGAAGAGCAAGCAGAAGAGAAAGAACGAGCTGACATTGATTTCATCGCCTACATACTTCATGTGACAGGGAGGTGACAAGATCCTTCAAGAATCTGTAACTGCTCTGTCCTCACTGCAAGCTACGAAGAAGGTAGCAGTAAGGCTAACTCATTAATAAAAGAAAAGCTACACATCTTCCTTAGGCCAAATGCTTATACATTAATTCAACTGATGATATAAAAGAATGGATACTGATAAATGACCCCCATTCCATTTATATTCAGCCTTGTTCAGATTCTTTGAAAGCCAACTCCAAGTTTTGTTTGGTAGAGACACTTTTAGCATAATTTGAAAACGTAAATTTAATTATTTAGAATATACCTAAATCTTTCAGAAACCCATGTGCAGCATGGCTATAACTAATGAAATTCTTACAGTAAAAGCCAACTCAATGATGAACAAATAGAGATGAGGTCATGGGACCACCGAAGCAGTCTGCTTCCAGAATGCCATAAAATATTCACAAGTGGAAAAACATTAGAAATTGTTCTAACCTAAACGCCCATCTCTCACATTCATACCCACAACCTCCGTTTTATACGGATTTGGAAAATAAGTCTAGAGGAGTAAAATACCATGCCACTAAAACTGGGTTATTATAAGAATGTATGACAAAATGGCCACAAACTCCTTTTCGATGCAAACGAAGATGAACATAGAAAACATCCCTCGAGCTCACAATTAGCAGGACACAGAAAACTAGAAGCTAAACTTTTGATTCCAGAGCTAAGATTATGCATGTGGAACACTGCCATAGTTTTTGCTCAACAAAAAGATATGGGGAAATCATTTAGTCCAAAAGACTGCTACGAATAATGTATAATAACATATAAGTGCGTATGTGACATACGCATGCTTTTCATTGGTAAACTTTCATCACGTGGTCACTAGGCGGAACCGGTCTGAAAACAAAACCCCCTTTTTTTTTAAATAGAAAACTAAATTTAAAATAGATGTAAGCCTACATGTGACATACGGCGCATTGTGAAATTAACTTTCTAAAATTTTTCACCACAACCAGAATTGTTACTTTTAAATTACCACGGGGTCTGTGCCAATATTTGAAAATCTGAATTTATCTTGTCTCTTTAGGAAATCAGCAGTTCTTGCTGCTTAATTTCTACCTAAAGTAATCTTTTACTAATTATCAATCAATTCCATAGCAACCAGCTGCAATGTCCTTCAAGGAGCATTATGACAAGTCAGGTAGGAAATAAGCAGGAGGAACAGATAAAGTATGACAATCAAAGACTCTGTTTTCATGTAAATGTCTCACAGGGAGAAAAAAAACAACCCTCCTAGATCAAAGTCTATGTTGCATTCAAAGCTAATCTTCCAAACTTCAAGCAGGTGGCATAGCAATATGCCGATAAAAGCACATATGGAAGAAGGCAAACGAAACCAAGGGAAGTAGCAAAAAATGTATAAACTGATTTTTTTTTTAAGGGTGGGAGGAGCCACCATATGGAATCAGTTTTCTTCATTCATGGGTAATTTTTAAAAATAACGAATTAACTGTTTTTTTTAAGTGGGGGAGTACAAAGGGTAAAAGTGGTTAAGGGGCAAAGTACAAGGAGCGTGGGACGAGGACTCCTACCATCATGACAACCAGTTCTCGACACTTCCTAAGCTGGCAGTGTTGTTAAAAATTGGAAGAAAATTTCAGTTACGCTTTTTTGAAATCACTGTCTTCAACTAACATGAAAAAATCAAGTCGAAGGTGTCATCTCCTTACTAACTGCAATTTAGGATATTTGCATCCATTACGGGTGGTACGCTTTATTAATCAACGCGCAGAATACAAGACAACGAACCAATGTGTGTCACTCAGAGCTCTTCAAATTTCACTGTTATACTGTCTCTGATTCTCAAATGATGAAGATATTTACTGAACACAGAAGCAATCTCTCTTTTCTCTGTACCTAGACAGAACAGAACCAATAAGTTGGGAAAACGAATTCCACCTTTCGGTATTTTTGTAGCTGGGTGTGTGTGTGTGTGTGTGTGTGTGTGTGTGTGTGTGTTTCTTAGTCCTTGTGCTGCCTAGAATAACTTGATAGCTCAATTTACTTATCAGATTCTTTTATTTTTAACATTTTATGTCTAATCAGACACTTTCGGCGAGACCGCATATGGACTTTATTATCACATCTGTGCCATCTCACAACTAGAGAAGAGTGAACAGTCTCATTCTTCTTGTCATCAATATCATAATGTAGAGTTTAATTTAAAAAATGTAAATGTCTCCATTAAATATAGCTCTTCTCGCTCATCTTTTCTATTTGGTTTCAAACGTCTAACACGTTTATTCTTTTCCAGATTAAAACAAAAATTGCTCAAACGCTTATGCACATGACTAGAGATCAGCCAGGACCATTTACTCATTTCACAGATGGTAAAACTGAGGGCCAAAAAAAAAAAAAAGACGCCACTTGCCCAAAGGAGAAGAGCCTAAAATGAACCGCGGACACCAGCATTTTCCCCACTCACTCCTGCATGTGACATTCAGCATCTGGGCTAGATCACACCCAAGTGTCCCATGGTCGTAAGCCAAAACTAACCTATGGGCCCTGCTCTTTCATGAAAACCAAAAATAACAGCCAGAACAAGGGGACCAGCATATACAAGCCTGAAGCACGATTAACCCATTCAAAAACTGTGTATGGGCTTGGGGTATTTATATGCCCAAAGTTGAGTCATAGTGATCACGTGGGGGTTTTCTGCCAGACTTCCTAGAAAACCCTGCAGTGTTCTTTCTCCCTACTTTGCCCTTCCCTAAGCTGACTTTGGATGTAGTCAAGACGATGCACAAATAAAATCGAGAGCAGCTTCTCCCTCCTCCGGGTGGATGTTGGCCTGTCTCATTCACACTGTTGGCAGCCACCTGGTGGAGCTGCAATACATCATTTTTTAAGAGACAAATACTAGATGATTAATTGCCGGTCTGTTACCACAAACTTGGTCTCGCAGCTTAAAATAGTTAATCTGTAGCGTTTTCAGATGAGAAGTTAAATGTCAGTTCCAGTAGCAAGTATAAACCCTTCCCCCGGTTTTAAGTGCAAGTGTAAATCTCCCTCCCTGTTTGAGAAACTGTTATACATAGCCATCAATTCTCCAGCAACTCCTATTTACTTCTCACTTCTTTCGTGCACTTCTTTCCCTGATAGTCCCACACGGCAATGAGTGACAGAACGATTCGAGAGAGCTGACGAAAGCGGCATGCCAAGGAAGCACGTCGGCTCAGCAACCCAAGCACCGCTCCGACCTCACGCCTGCTTCGTGCTTCCGTCTGTCGTAACGTTGCCTCACTCACAGAGGGTGAAACTGGTAAGCAGGCACACGGAAGGAGGCATCTAGCTTTCTTGAGTTCAGAATCAGTAAGAGGTGATACTCTCTTTAGCATGAATTAGGAAGCAAATCGAAGTTCCAAGGTAAAATTCCCGGAACACCGAAAATATCCATTTTCAATCTCTATCGCGCACGTGCTTTTTCTCTCTCACACCCCCCCTTACCTCACCCCTCCCCTATCCACTCCAACCAAAAAAGACAAAACAAGACCATTCTACTGCGGGTTTTGTGTGTGTTTTTTAAGTAGCTCCACGGGCCCAACTCAGGACTTGAACTCACAACCCTGAGATCAAGCCCTGAGCCGAGATCAAGAGTCGGCCGCTTAACCGACTGAGGCGCCCCAGGTGCCCCAAAACAAGTCCATTCTAAACTAAGTGCATGGATATTGGTTTGGATTATTCCCATCTTCTTCAGTCGTACAATTAAGGATACTTTTGATACCAGCAGAATTAATGTTCCCTTAACTAATCATGTCATTCTTTGTGAAGAGAAGTTGTCCAGTGGTGAAGTCATATTTTCCACGCCCGGAGCAAAATGATAGCGGTCACTCTGAATCAAGATGATCCTTCCAGAGACTAGTACTTGCCCAGTTTTATTCTTTCTCACTGGACTGAAGCTGCCTTTACAGCGAGGTATCGTCACCCCCCATCCCAGATACAAGCGTCTTTCGTGGTATCCATGGAAAGGAACCCAAGGTTCCGCGCCCTCCACTATGCTGGCAGCACTAACCACAACAGAAAAGGCCATAAAATAGAGACAGCTCAGACCTGGGATCACACAGACCTGCATCTGCCCTCTGTGAGAACGACAATTTGACCTCTCTGTGTCTCACTTCCTCAGCGGTAAAAGGGGACACACACACACACTTCTCAAACGGCTTCTTGTAGCTTAAAGAGAACAGTGCGTGAGAAGGCGCGGGCAGGCACTGGACGCAGAGCAGCCCTCAGGAACGCTCCCTTCCTCCTCCCCAGGTCCGGTTTTTCGCCTACAGACAAGAGACTAGGTCAGAGATGCACTGCAGGGAGCTGGTAAGAGAAAGTGGAATTAGGAAATCACCACCTCCTTAAGCGGCTCTGGCCCCTCCCTTCCCAGAATATGCCTTCTCGAATGTTTCTTTTCCATTGTTAAGGCACAGGCTGAAACAGAAGAGAAAGCAATTAGGAAAATTATAGGAGGCAGCAGAGTCTGACGTCAGCTGAAGGGGAAAGTAGCCATTATGAAAGAAAAGAACTGAGTAAAATGTGATTGAGGAAAAACTACGAAAGCCAGCGTTTTCATTAGCCTGCAAGGAGAGGCAAAGACAGACCTTTAAAAATCATAACGGCTCCATATTGTTGCAACTCGTTACAATTTTATAGCCACGATTTCACGAGAACGCCCTGTAGGGTGAGTGCTGCTGTCCCGTACTCTGTAGCCGCTGTGAACTAACAAGATGATTCCCCCAGGGCAGGGGCAGGTCCGGGGGCTGCAGCGGGGAGGGCCGGCAAAGCCTGGGTGATGCTGAAAGGTTCAAACTGCACCGTCAGGGCCGGGACTTCACTCGGACAAACGCGGGGACATTCTCATCTGCGACTCTCTGAGTAATCGTCCTGCAGCCTCCGGGGGCACATGCAGTGCTGGCTGCGGTCTGAAGGCCGGCAGGCCGGCCGAGCGGTACTAAGTCGCTGAGGCAGAATAACGTGGGTCAGGGCAACACAGCACGGCCTGAACAAGAGGACAGCGATTCCGGTTTGCTTACAACGCTTAGTTACCTCTGCCTCACACACTCCTCCCCCCTGGTGACACTTGAAATTCACATCTCTTCTCCTCCGTCGTTGGGGCTTTTTATATCACAGTGGAAAAGTTTTAAAGTTGGAGCAAAGGAAATCTAACTCAGCCCTCCTCCTTTTCCTGCAGTTTACCTTCTCCCAGTAACCATCTGGAATTGGTCACCACAGCTGCTTCATCTTAAAATAACTGGGGGTGGGGGGATGCGGGGGGCAGGGCGAATAATACATGGTCTGTGCTTGCCCTCAGAAGAGCTCACAACGCAGTGAGACAAACATGCACAAAAGAACAGGAAGAAGCTGGCAGGAAGGGGAGAGAGAGCATGGAGAAGTGTTTTATGAGGGCCAAGGAGGAACCACCAGCCTCTCAGTTTCCCGGGCTGCACGCAAAGACCATTTTATCAACCCCAGCGGCACGGCTCACGGACAATTCCTACCTGTAGATAGGGGAGAGGGGCTTCTTTGCATTCTATCACTATTCTTTATTCAAAATCACAGTTCTAGATATACATCTAAAGCTGTGATTCTTTATGGGGGGTGGGGTGATTTTGCCCCTCCAGGGGACATGTCAACATCTGGAGACATTTTTGGTTGTCACAAGTCGGGACATGCTTCTGGCATCGAGTGGGCAGAGGCTAAGAAGGTTGCTTAACATCCTACAAGGCACAAGACAGCACCTACACGACAAAGGACTGCCGGGCCCAAAATGCCAACAGTGCTAAGGCTTGGAAACCCTGATCTTGTGGAACCTGTGAAACTGACTTAGCTGTATTTATGAAACGGAAGACAAGTTCTGGAATGCAAAGTTGGTTTTATTCTTTCTCACAGAACTGAAACTAGCCAGGCATTACAACCTCCTAAAATCTATCTCTAATGAAATCTATCTCAAGTGTCTTAGTTATTTTAACCATAAAAGCTATTTGGCAATTAACCTTAGATATTTTAAAAATAATTTATGAATGGTGGTTTTCTGGAAAAAAGAATACATAAGCCTAAACAGGACCATTATGAAATGAAAATACTTTTCACATTCAAATGTTAATTATTCAAACCTCACAAAAAATTTCAGTGTCTGCTCAGGATGACAACAGTCTGCAGCAGATGCTAACTCACTCTGAAAGAAGGTAAACATGCCTGAGATGAATTTTCCAAAACAGAGTATGTTTAATGAACAACATCTACTCTGTAGCCCCTGTATTCAAATATTGAAAATAAGCCTGATCCATTGGAGAACACCATAAAGCTAACACATCCAATGTCCCAGGACCTAAAAGTTCCTTCAAGAAGCGTAAAATGATTGGGCAGCACACGGTCAAAAGATCATGGAAAAAGAACACAATGACACACTGGACTTCATGAAAATTCAAAACTTTTGCATTTCAAAAGATACCATCAAGAAAACCAAAAGACGAGTCATAGAACAAGACAAAATACATGTGAATTATATATGTGACCTGTATCCAGAATATATAAAGTACTCTTACAACTCATTAATAAGATGACCAAAAAAAAAAAAAAAAAAAAAAAAAAAAACCCACAAACCCAACTTAAAAATGGGCAAAAGAGCTGAATGGACATTTCACCAAAGGAGATATATGAATGGACTATATGCACATGAAAAGATTCTCAGCATTACTAGTCATTAGGGAAATGCAAATCAAAACCATAGTGACAAACTCCTTCACGCCCACTAGACTGGCTGTAATCGGAAATACAGACGATAACAAGTGCTGTAGAAGATGAGGAGAAACTGGAACCCCCAAACATTGCTGATGGGAACATAAAACAGTGCAGCCACTCTGGAAACAGTTTGGCAGTTTCTTAAAATAGCACGGCAGTTTTTTTGAATCTCTGTAACTGCATTACTCATAACGGCCAAAAAGTGGAATAACTCAATGCCTATCAGCTGATGAATAAAGTGTGGCGTGTCCGTACAACGAAATACGAAGCACAGGCCGTAATATGGAGGAGTCTCAGAAACGTGAAGCTAAATAAAAGCCGGCGGACACAACGGACTATATTACAGGACTGCTTTTAAATAAACTGTCCACAAAAGGCAGTCTGCAAAGACAAAGTACATTGGTGGCTGCCTAGAACTGGGGGCTGAGAATGGGGAGTGACTGCAAATCGGCACAAGGTTTCCTTCGAGGATGCCAGAAATGGTCGGCACCAAAAATAAGTGGATTTGATGATATTTAAATTAGATTCCAATAAAACTGCTAAAAAAATCATGGAAGCTAGAAGATAATGTCTTCATTTTACTGAGCAGGCAGGTGACTGAGGCACATACTGTTTTAGAGACTTAGAACAATGGCAAAGGTAAAGACACTGTGAATTATTTGTGGGAGGAAAGTTAACTTGCTTCAAGTCAATATAGCCAGGAAAAGGGTAGAACTCAGTGCTCGAGTCACAAAAAGTCTCCTCCCCCACCACCAAACCCCTAGCAACTCCAGCGGAATTCAGACTGAATGGCAGTCTTAGCTCAGCTGTTCATTACCAAATGATCACACATTTTCCTGCTCTAAGCCTACGGATTTGGACGTTGACCCGAGGACGATAACGCTTTTCCCCATCTCCATATAGAACAGCCCTTCAGGTCAGTGTGGAAAATAAAGCCCTACAGAGGTGATTTGTTACTGAACCTACAACGTCACACAGGCTCTCTGAGTTTCACAACTGTCCTCCTTGTCTGAATCCACGTCAACCTTGCTTTCTGGGTGAGTAACTATTAGAGGTGTGTTTATGGTATCTGCGTGCCCCGGCTCCAACACAAACACGATGTCATGTCCAGATGATCACTCCTGCCAGACATCTTCAAAACAGTTTTCATACCTTAACCTTTTAAAAAATGGTTCTATATCAGATTTCATGATTTATGAAGTGTCACTATTTGCTGAGGCATCACACGGGGCAAGCTGTTTAAACCAAATGACCACTGCATACTCTCTAGATGTTTTTACCTTAGCTGTACAAAATAAGCAGCTGAATGGCCCAGAAGTAAAGGTCTGAGTCCGGATATACTCAGACTCGTCCAGGTTGATACAATGCTCTCTGTATCATAAACGGTTCTGTGCAACAGCGGTTATTGCATAATACTTTTCCACTGCTGTGTCTCCTCGTACTCTCCACCCTCTTTACTGGAATGCCGTTTGTTGGGAAGGCAAACACCTTATCATCATTTCCCTCACCTACAATAACCTCACCCAAAAAGTCAAATTCTCCACTCCACAAGGAAACGAACTGGCCACCAATAAAAGTGTCTTAACTTAATTATTTAACCTATCACAGTTCATCTACTAAGGCTCTAATTACCATGAAGGAAAAAGTGTACACTTAATTTAAGCCATAAAGTTCTCATCTTAGTAGTAAAATCTTTTACTGTAATTTCTCCTATCCCTACCTCCACCTTGGATACACTCGGTTCTAGCTGCCAAGAAATTCACCACGTTTCATGTATATAAAAGAACTAGAATTGAATCTTGGCTCCCCAGCGTTTATGGGCTGAACCACGTTGGAAAATCACAACTTCTTTGAGCTTGAATGTCTCTCCTTCACACACACACACACACACACACACACACACACGTGTGTGCTCACACTAGAAGGATAACATGGGCGCATTTTGTAAGTTCCTTTGGGTCTGGAGAGAATTATGAACTTGTATTTAATCTTTTTCCTCCTTAGGGTGATGATTTAACATCCCTCTTTTAATCAAGATAAAAATCTTAAGCCCCCTTTTATTGTTAATCGAAAATTTAAAAATATATGAAGTATCAGAGCTAAAAATAATCCTCTGCCCCATACCAGCTGAAATCGCTGGTCAGACTAAGTCTGACCACTTACCGTATCACTCTCCGATGACAACCTTAAACCGTTCGTGGAAGATCTTGTTAGTCCAATCATCCTTCCTTTAAAGAAAATAAAGCCTTGGAAATGTACAATCAAATCAAAGGCAGAGTCGTCCTACCACAACAAAATAAACAACTTTGCTTAAGCAAAAATAACTTATTCTCAGAGTAAAAGGCTCCACTCAGAATACTAAAGCAGTTCCAGAAAATGCAAATTTAAAAAACCCAAGCTTTTATCCTCTTCCCTGCTGGACGATGTCGGTCAGCGAAGCTGTACGACAAGCCCCTACCTTTGAAATAAGAATGTTCTCCTTAGTAAATTACTTGAAGATCCTTTTGTAAGGATACAGGTCTGACAGGCCAAGAAACAAACTCCCAGTCTTGAAGAACGAATGTTTTCCAAAGAAACAATGTCATAAGTGATGGCTGGCTTTGCCTGTGTAATTCCCCAAAGCCTAGTTCGCCCATCATATATAATTACGCTATCTGGTTCTGCAGGACTGGAGCACTGTTTCCATGGCTAAGTGCATCTGAATTCCAAACACAGAAAGTCAAATACCCTACTCCAAAAGTGGAGTGTCTACTGCAACTTTAAAATGCGACATGGATGGATCTAGAAGCTATTCTGCTAAGGGAAATTAGCCAGAGAAAGACAAATACCATAGGATTTCACTTCTACGTGCAATCTAAAAACCAAAACAACAAAAACAGAAACAGACTCATAAATATGAGAACAAATTGATGCAGAGGGGAGGGGTTTGCGGAGATAGGCGAAATAGGTGAAGGAGATTAAGCAGCACAGACTTCCAGTTATAAAATAAATGTCACAGGGATAGAAAAAGTACAGCATAGGGAATACAGTCGGTAATATTGTAATAATATTTTATGGTGACAGATGGTAACTACACCACTGTGGTGAGCATTTCGTAATGTTTATAATCATCAAATCACCAGGTTGTACACCTGAAACTAATATATGTCAACTGTATTTCAATTAAAAAGAAATCCTCAATCCTGGGAAAATCAAGATAGTTGACTGTCCTAACGGGAGACCCAAATCTCAGCTGGGCATACGTCTTCCCATCTGAAATGATGGAAAGAACGCATTTTATTTAAAAGTCACCATTTCGCCTCCCCCCAGTCCAAGGAGGTTTCTCTAGGACCAGGTCCCTACTTAACTGCAAATCCCGGGGAGATAAGCAGAAGAAAACAATGGCCACTTGTTAATGTTCCAGTTGCCAAGGGAGCTGTGGAAACCAGGTGACCAGGACCTGGGGCCTGAGCCTCAGTGAAATCCTGGGAAAATGTAGAAAGTCCTATGTGGAATTGCTAAGTTCAAATTGGTGAGAAGTTTCAGCTCTGTTCCAAGCATTATTCTCCCAAGCAAGCAAATGACTACAGGCTAAATCCTATTATCCCTTCAGCCTTCAAAGAGAACCCCCATCGCTCAGCTGTTGCCTCTCTGGTGCCTTTCCTGGTTTCAGCTCCCCGATCTTGACTTAACTGAGAGCAGGACTGGTTAAGAGGCAGTTCGTAGAGCCAGACGGCCTGGGTTGAAAACCTGGCTCAGCTATTTGGCCTTGAGCAAATTACTTAATTTCTTTGCGCTGCAATTTCTTTGCAAAATGAGAAGAATGATCGTAACAATAGCATTCGAATGTTCTAACAGTTAAGCACATTAGTACACATTAGTACACAGAATACAGGTTGTCAAACTTCTACAATAAAGGAACAAACAGGAAATATTTTAGGCTGTGGGCCATATGGTCTGCGGTGCAACTGTTCAACTCTGCAAAGCAGCTGTAGACAAAATGTAAACAAATGGTCATAGCTGTGTGCCAATAAAACTTTATACAAAAACAGGACCAGGAACCAAAGACTGGAACCAGGTAAATATTTAAACTGCGGCACACCCTTACCACGGAGCACTGCTCAGCAGTCAAAAGGCATGAACTGACACATACAATAAAGATGAATCTCTAGGGAATTATGCCGAGCAGAAAAAGAAATCGACCCCCAAAAGTAATCTACTCTATGGTTCCAATTGTATAACATTTGGGAAATGACAACATTTTGGAAATGGAGGACAGATCAGTGGTTGCCAGGGGTTAGGCATAAAGACTGGCGGCATAACCTGGGAGAGAGATGGGTGGGGTTATAAAAGGGCAGTGCAAGGGACCCCCGGGGTGCTGAAACTCTTCAGTGTCTTGACTGCGGTGGTAGACACACAAACCACAGGTGACAAAATTACGGAGGACACGTACACATACACAAATGAGTAGAAGTCAAACTGGTGAAATCCGAGTAAGATTGGTGGACTGTATTAATGTCGACAAGCTGAATGTGATACTATACTACGAAAAAAAATGGGGCAGTTTTCAAAAAAAATGCACACACAAAAATTAAGAACGTCAGAGGTAAGAAGCACCATATATTCTACCATAAAAGTAAGCAACGTGGTAACGTCGAATCTTATATCTAGAAGGGAGGGTAGAGATGCTCTTGAATAACTTCCTATTTTCAATGTTAACCCTGCATAGGAATGACGGATATGTAATATGCCTCTACTCTGAGTACACTCACCTGAGAAAATAAAAATCCAGATCCTGTTCAAAACTATCGGCGTACGTAATGCTCTTTTTAAATACAGGTCCTTTGGACAAAAATGTTTTTTTCTTCACTCAGAATTAAGCCTCCAACCCTCCTAAACGGAAATGCAAAAGCCTCTATTTAAAACCCCCTATCTTAAAACCCTCTTTTAGGGGCTCATCTTCTCTATCATTTCTTACGCCAATGCCACATCTTAAATTTCAACAGTCCTGACGGCTAAGGAATTCCAACACATTACATCCACGTACTCCGTGCCCACAAATCCTGAACGTGAACATATGCTCCAACACTTCGCACTTGAGCACTTTGGGCAAGGCACCTGGTGCTTCCAAGCCACAATTTCTTCATTTATAAAATGGAGATAACCTGACTTCATGACTTCACAGGGATACAAGAACCAAATTAAAAGACGTGAGAACACGTTTGAGAAGGGTACTGATAGGGGCGCCTGGGTGGCACAGCGGTTAAGCGTCTGCCTTCGGCTCAGGGCGTGATCCCGGCGTTATGGGATCGAGTCCCACATCAGGCTCCGCCGCTGGGAGCCTGCTTCTTCCTCTCCCACTCCATCTGCTTGTGTTCCCTCTCTCGCTGGCTGTCTCTCTGTCAAATAAATAAATAAAGTCTTAAAAAAATTAAAAAAAAAAAAAAAAAAAGAAGGGTACTGATATACCTACCAATGTTTGCTATGATTGTAAGATCTCCAAATTCCCACATTTCACTAAAAGAAAGAATTTCGCTCCAAATGATCAGACATAGAACCTGAATGGCTTATAGCTGCTGAGTTAGCATTACACACTTCAACACCATCAAACAAGTCTCCAGGGACTTTTCTATCTAAAGCTCCTTCAAGGACTAGAAAGAAGTATTGAGATTCCTCAAAAAATTAAAAACAGAATTACCATAAGACCCAGTAATTCCACTACTGGATATTTAATGAAAGAAAACGAAAACACTAATTCAAAAAGATACACGCACCCCTAATGTTTATTGCAGGGTTATTAACAACAGCCAAACTACGGAAGCGGCCCAAGTGTGCACTGACAGATGAGTGGGTAAAGAAGACGTGGTGAATATATATACAATAGAATATTACTCATCCATAAAAAAAGAATGAAATCTTGCCATTTGTGACGATATGGATGGATCTAGAGGGTATAATACTAAGTGAAATAAGTCAAAGAAAGACAAATGATTTCATTCATATGTGGAATTTTAGAAACAAAACAATAAAGCAATAAGACAAACCAAAAACTACTCAACTACAGAGAACAGATGGTTACCAAAGGGGAAGTGTGTGAAGGGGATTAAGGGTACACTTTTTTGTTTTTTAAGATTTTATTTACTTATTTATAGTATTCCTGAACAAGAAGGGGGAGGGGCAGAAGGAGAGGGAGAGAGAAAATCCTCAGGCGGAACCCATGCTGAGCCCCAGGCAAGGCTAGATTTCACAACCCTGAAATCATGACCTGAGCCGAAATCAAGAGTCTGACTCTTAACCAACTGAGCCACCCAGGCGCCCCAAGAGTATGCTTACCTTCATGAGCACTGAGTAATGTACAGCATTGCCGAAGCACTATACCATACACCTGAAACTCATATAAATACTGTGCGTTAACTATACTGGAGTTAAAAAATAAAGTTCCCTCTGGGAAAGTAAAATGTTCAAACTTAGGCATTTACATTTTAGTATTTTCACAAGTGGAGCACACACTTCCACTACAGCCCTCCGAAGAGCAGGGGCAGTACCTTACCCGGCATCTTAGCTATAGTAACTGGCACAGAGACCGGCTCTGTGTTTAGCGTCAGAATACACTTTCCCAGAACGAAAGTAAAAGCCTATAGGACTATGAGGTGGAAAGAGGGCTGGCCCTGGAGTACGGACACCTGCTCCCATACCACATACAGCCTTGCCTGAGTGTCCTGAGCCTGCATTATCCCTTAAAAGTCTACGAAGTCTGTAATGCCCTTTTATCTGATGTCGGACACCACCCAGAATACTGAAAATAAGGCCTTTGAATGATAAAACAAAAAAGGTTTTCACAAAATCCATGCATGCATTTTACCCGTAGCAGAGGCCTATTGCTTTTTATTTCCTGTGTATTTATAACAACCTGGTTATTTGAGTATGAAATATGTCCCATTGGGTAAAAGCAGTAAAAGAGATCGGATGTTGAAAGAAACTGGAGAAACCCTAAAGTTCCTCTTCCTGATGAACGAAATGAAACCAAACCTCCCCAAAAAGATCAGATTCAACCAAAATCATACTGTGGCCTATTATCACCGAACACTTGACAAACATCATTCAATATGGTCATCTTTATCTCTGACGTCAAAATCAGACTCAATTCATGGTTAAATTAATGCAATCTTTAATTATAATAAAACAGAACGAACGCTCAGGAAATACTGCCGTCTAGTGCTACCCACCACTTCCCTATCAACAACCTGGGAAGAAATGATAAAGCCCTCTTATAGTTCACTTCTCCTTACAAGTAATGTCTTCACTAACTGCTCTTATTTTTTCCCTACACAGCATTAATGGAATCACAGAGGAAAGAAAGGCCACCACATTTTAATCAACACAAAAGTTGGCCTTTGTTGTATCTCAGAGGGATTTTACATATGGAAACAAAGTGGCTTATTTTACAGAATTAATTTTACCCCTAAGGATGCTAATGTACTTTAAGGAAATACAGTGTTACTATTTGCCAACTCTAGGTCATCAGCTCCTTCAAGGAAGTGACCACGTCTGCCAATTCTGATCCTCAAAGCGCACAGAGGGAGTACCACAGCCATCAGAATACTTACAAATATTTCTGCGATTGGCTTTGAAAGGACTTTTATGTACCAGTAATGGAAATCCAATGCATGTAATTATTTTATAAAGCTAAATACACCAAGAATTTTAAGAATCTTGAGCAAATTTTATGTTCACTAGAGGCAATATGTGATGGAAAGTAATTTATATTACATCATAAATTATGTAATGTTAAATGAAAAATACCAGAATAAAAATGATACACAGGGGCACCTGGCTGGCTCAGTCGGTTAAGCATCTGACTCTTGATATCAGTTCAGGTCATGATCTCAAGGTCGTGAGATCAAGCTCCTCTACCCCCAGGGCTCTGTGCTGAGCCTGGAACCTGCTTAGGATTCTCTCTCTCCCGCTGCCCTATGTACGTGTGCCCCCTCTCACTCTCTCTCTCTCAAAAAAAAATTAAAATATATATATATACACACAAAATATTATATGTAAAATACAAATTATATAAATTATTTTATATATTTTATAAATGTGTTAATTATATTTACATATATTTTATATATAAAAATTTAAAATTTTTATACAAAATATAAAAACATATAAAACATAAAAATTATATATAAAATAGTGGGATAAAAATTATGTATGAGATGTAGTTACAATTTTTTTTAACATAAGTATTGGAAAAAAGACTAGAAGGAAATGCACAGAAATGTTAACGGAAATTGTGTTTGGGTGATGATACCATGGCTGACATTCTCCTTTCTCGATATACTAAATCTTATTTAATGCACTACTTTTACAATGAAACAATCTTTTAAAAAGAAAAGGGAATAAATGGGAAAGAGCACTACTAAGGGGTAAGGAAATGGCACAGAACAGTTACTTCATTTAGTAAGTGTTAAAGTTAAATTTCTACCCTGGCAATGAACTTAAGTGGTCACAAATGATAACTAAGTTTATAGAATATTTGTGTTGGAGGGACGTCCTGCCTAATTCTGTCATTTGACAGGCACAGAAAAAATATATATAGCTGTGTGATGCTTTACAGTTTACAAAGTGCTTTCAAAATGTCACCTGTCCTTCAAATAATTCTGTGAGATAGGCTCATGTGCCCCATTTTTAGGACCAGGAAACTGGGGGTTAGAGAGAGAATGTGCTTTTAATAATAATGACTACCATTTATCGAATGTTTACTCTATGCCAGCCTCTGGGTTAAGCACAACAATGCTGTGAAAATCACCATCATCTTCAGATAAGAAAGCTGCAGGGGGGAGGTTAAGTGTGCTCACTATCACGCAGCTGAAAGTCACTGCTCTGACTCGAAGCCACGCATTTGAAACAGGTGTCTTGGGTTACAATCAACTTCACAGAATCCTTTACTGAACGAGTTGAGCCTAGGACCCAGTCCTATGCTCTACTACACTGGTCTCGCCTAAGGTTTCTCTCAAGAGTTATTTAGTTTGACAGACACCATGAAGGTCCAGAGGCCAAGAAACTGGGCCCTTCTAGAAACACCCAAAAGCTAATGTTGCCCGAGAGCCTACGCGCCTCAGGAGGAAGGCAAGGCAGAGAATAACAGGAGTGGAGGGGACAAGGCTAACTCATACAGATCAAGGGGGAGCCAAGAGGAAACCCACTGTCCACCTCAGGAGCAGGGACCGCGACAAGCATCCCAATTTCTGCACCCTACACCCGGCTAACTCGGTACAATTTCCAGAGCGCCTTTCGGTTCATCTCAAAGCTGCCCGCACAACCCGTGAGCTGGGCGGGGCAGGGATGAGTCCCACTTTGCAGAAAAAGCTGGAAGAAAAGCAACAGCGCGCAGGGCGGGCAGACAAGCAATGAATGTGAGAGCTAGGGGAAGACAGAAGCGGTGCCTGGACACCCGGACCGGGTCTGAGCGGCACCCGAGGAGCCTGTGGCCCCTGGCGAGAGGAGGAAAAGCCCAGGGCCCGCGGCAACGACAAAGGCCGAGAGCGAGACCGCGGTTCTGAGGCCGCTGCCCGCCGAGACTGGGGTGGCTTGGACGTCGGCCCAGGAGCCCCGCTACTCACGCTGGACCAGCCGGTCTCCGGAGAAGGTGGAGGAGCAGCTGGTGACAAGCGCACAGGGGACGCCCGCAGCCATAGCTGCTCTCGCGAGCCAGTTCCGTCCCAGAGCCGCTTCCGCCTTGGGCTGTACCACGGCCGACGGCGCGCGGGGGAGACGCGCAAGGAAGGGCGCGTTGACGGGAGGAACGGGCTGCCCTGACGCCTCCCACACCCCCTCTTCCGCTCCCGGCGTAGAACAGACCGCGCTGCGCGTGGGGTTGCCATGGGGACGAGCGCTCTCGGCACCTGGCCCCGGCGCTGGAGAACGCTCCTCCTCCGGGAGGCAGCCCTCCCCGGCCCTAGCCATGGCACAGGAGACTGAGAACCACGACCCCATCGGAACCATCCTAATCCAGGTGGGAAACGGGCCTTTCCGGGCCCTGCCCAGCTAAGACACTTCCGAGCGAGGCCCAGCAGGGCTGATCCACTCGTGCCCACCCTTTTGGAGCCGCCCCCAGACTGCCTCCGGCGTGCGGAGGGCACTGCCCCTCCGAGAACTACCAAATATGCCCACCCAGACCTCCGCCACGAGCCTAACGCGCCCCCCGTGCCTTGCCCTGGAGGTTGCGCTCCAGAAGCTCCACTGTTCTGCCTCTGCTAAAACTCCAAGACCATATACACCTCACCCCAGAGCCGAAAATCCATCTTACACTGAGGCACCGTTTTAAAATGTTATGTTCTGAAAAATTTGAACCCTTGATAGGAGGGAAATACAAGTCAGACACTTTGGGGAGATAAGAAATCTGGGGAGAAGCTGAAATATGTAAACCACTTTTCTTAAGCACCTAAATTGTTTGCATCTGAAAGTACCATGCAAATAATTAGGTCTTGGGGATGTAATATATAGCCCAGCAACTGTAGTTAATAATACTGTACTGTTACATTTGAAAGTTGCTAAGAGCATACATCTTAAAAGTTCTCATCATAAGAAAAAATTATGTGCGGTTATGTATGGTAACTAAACTTATTGTGATCATTTTTGCAGTTCATACAAATATTGAATAATTATGTTGTATACCTGAAATGTTATATGTCGATTATATCTCAAATAAATAAATGAATTAAATCAAAGTCCCTTGCTTAGGAGCACACACAGGAAAATATATTAAAGATAACTTGGATTGCCTATCAAGTTAAAGCTTTGAATATAGAAATGTGCCCAAAAACCTCAGGGAAATGACTTTTTCTAACCTGAGGGGGGAAATATAAAAAAGAGTCTTAACTTCTCCAGTATAAGTCAGTTTGTGACAGTTATACAGATTTTTCCCACAAAAATTTTGTTCTTTCACATTTACATATGGTAGTTTTAAAACATTTCTGCATAAATCATCATTGTTAACTTGTATTTAGCTCCATTTGTCTAAGGCTTGAAGTAATTTGCCTAAATTCACTCTTTTGGACTCTCACTCAGATCTGCAATGGATTTGCCTGTGAGGATATTGGTCTCTTACCTCCCATCTAGGAAAGACTTCTTTAAATGCATCTTTTCCAAAATACAAACCCCTAAACTCACCAATTTCATAGAGTTCCCCACTATGAATAATACCCAAATCTTCTTACCTCCCGTTCTGTTGTCCTCTGTCACTAGCACCCTAGATGAATTTAGCAAACTGCCAAGTCTAAGGGACCAGTCCCCACAAAACTGCCTTCATTTCAACTCCAGCCTAAGTTCAGAAGTCCCCCAAATCAACCTCACTTGAGGCCAGCTATCTACAAATCTGGGGGCCCTGACCACCTTCACACTGGCTAATTTGCTAGAGTAACACAGAATTCAGGAAAGTGCTATGCGTACAATTACAGTGTTATAACATCAAAAGGATACAAAGTAAAGCCAGCCAAGGAAAGGCATGCGGAGGGCAGCGTCCAAGAGGTATCAAAACGGAGCTTCCAGTCATCCTCTCCCCATGGAGTCAAGGATGGCTTTAGCTCCTCCCAGCCATGATGTGTAACAATATACATGGAGTATTGCCAACAAGGGAAGCTTGCCTAAGACTTTGATATCCAGAGTTTTTACTGGGACTCAGTCACACACTGCCCACGTTCTGACCTTTCATCTCCAACCCTTCCCAGAGGTCACACTAATGCCTTTAGTCTCTCGTTCCACTAAAGGTTGGAACAGATGCGGCGTGGCTCAAGGCCCCCATCATAAATCACACTGTTAGACTGTCTGGTGACCAAAGCCCCCAAAGACACTTACCGAGCAGGACACTCCAGGGGCCTAGAGATCACCTCCCAGTATCCAAGGGCAAAGGTCAGAACTCTCGTTGGGAAAGGTTGATTCTTTACTACTTATAACCCTCTAAATCCAGGGCCCATGTTTACAGGCTCCAAACAATTGGAACACTAATGGAGACTCCTATCCAGAAACAGCCAGTTTTCCCCCACAATATACTTCATGTTGACTACAGGAACAATTAGGTTACTCCTTAGTTTTCTCTCTTTCTCCAGACCTGGAACATCTCTAAAAAAGAGACAGAATGCGGGGAGAATTCTCACACCTAATTTCACGCTTTCCCTTGAGAGAATTCCCTTTCCCAGGGCTGCTCCCCTTGTGGTTTGGAACAGTGTAGAACAGGGTATCGACTGAAAAGCAGAAGACTTTTCACTCCAGAGAAGGATCCAGAGGTAGCTATTTGATCAACCTAGGACACAACATTACAGTATCCGTGTCTGTGGTCACTGGATTATAAAATGGAGCAGGAGAGCTGACAACAGTCATATCCATGCTGATCAACGTGCCCCTATGCTAAAAAGGGTTATTCTGGACACACTAAGTGGAGGGCTGTGTAGAAAAAGCGAGCCTGTGTGTTAACCTGATGAGCTGATCTCTAGACACAGTAGAACATTCTCCCTGGTAATATGGAGAATATATATAACAAGGAAATGAGGAAGGCTCTCCCTACTTTCTCACCAAGTCCGGAGTATTGATGAGCATACAGCACTACTCTCGGACACACAGCATGGATTTCACTTCTGCTCGGGGCAATGATTTATGTCCTTCAAACAGGCCACCCATAAGCAGTACATCTAGTGAAAAGCACTTTGTGGGGAGTCAGAATCCTGAGGTCTGACCTTGGCAATGACATGCTCCCAGGTGGGTAACTTTAGGCTAATCATTTCACCTCCCTGGGCCTCAGTTTTCTCTTCTCTAGGATACATAGCCTGAATTAGGTCTACCTCTGACTCTAAATTGACCCAATTTCCCCAAAGCTACATAGTTTCTTTTTATCATAAAGTGGCCTTCCTTTATTATCAGCCTAGACAATCAAATTGTTTCTATCAATTTATATTTAAGTGCAATATGTATAAATTATAATTATATAATTATATATTAATATATTAAACATTTATATATTTATTATATATAATACATATACACATATATACGAAGTTGCCAGAAAAGCAGAGGTACTTCAAATCTCTACTTGCTTCGTCCTAAATGGGTATACCAGGTCTGTGTTTCAATCAGATACATTAAGCAACTCTTTAGGCCAGTGATTCTCAAAGAGCGGCCCCAGGACCAGTATCTTCAGCACTGGCTGAGGACTTAAAAGAAACACAAATTCTCAGACCTCATTCCAGACCCACTAAATCAGGAGTTCTGGGGGTAGAACCCAGCGATCTGTTCTTATAACCCTTGCAGATTACTCTGATGCATGCTCAATTCTGAGACCTTCTACCTTAGATAGTATTGTAAAATATAAACTGTAATATGATTTCCAAGAAAAATCCCAATAATCAAAGCTAACAGGATTTGCTGGGTATTGTGCACAGTTCTAAGTGCTGTACATATTTTAACTCATTTAACCCCCTACAACAAAGCTATCTGACAAGGGCTATTATTATTTCACATTATGGAAAAGAAACCGATCAAAGATGAGTATTGTGGGTAGACCCGTATACGTAGAAAATGCAAGCAATCTTCTCAAACCCTTTCAATCTGTCAACGTGGTATAAAAAGAATATCTTCTCTTGCCCCCTTTTGCTCCTCTCAGTATTTAAATCCTGCCTTTTCCACTGAATTTTCACCAACCTGTAGCTTTGTAGATTTATGAATACCTGTGTATCTGTAGACATTATGCAGGTACTGGTTAATGGTTAGGCATAAAGTTTCTGGATTCAGACTGCCTGGATTTGAGTCGTTCCACCAATTAACCAGCTATCTTACCTGACACAGGGTACTTAACCACTTTAAACCTCAGATTCCCTCAAGTAAGGATAAAGATGATCATAGGAGCTCCCCCTTAGGAGTTTTGTAAGGGTTAAGATACAGGGTAACGTATAATGTGTAACACTCAATAGATGTGAGCTGTCATTAGATCTGGTCTCTTGTCTTTTAATATTACTTAGTTTTCTGTTCATTTCTGTGTCTTTTTAAGAGTAGCCTGCTTTTTACAGGAAGAAAAGGAAAAAATTAATTTTAGCCTGTCTTTTTAACCAGGCCTATTCCATTCTTAACTAAAACTTTATGGGTGATGCTATCGGGCAAATAAGGTATGCCTTGTTTCCCTGTTACAAGTGGATTTTTGGATATCCCCCTTTACCTAGCACAGGATTGGCTCCATTGATCCTGGACGACTGGATAATGATCTACTCATTAATTCAGTCTCCTAATATGTACGTCCTGTTCAAAAATGAAGGGAGCTGGACTAACATGTTCTATTATTTAGAAAGCACAATAGATGATACAAATTAATAATACAATATTTTGATAAAATATCTAAAGTACTTGAGGGAAAAAATCTTTAAAGACAAATAATCAGTGTTCTGATTATAAACTCGTTGTGTGACTTATTATGAAAACATGTGCTTTGTATGTCTGGATTTCCCAGGACAGTTCTGACCGTAAACATTCTGTCCCACTCTCTGATCACACACCAAAGCCCATGTTCTCATTTTTGGTTCAGGACATGTGATTACTATCTCCGCACAGAGTTCTACTAGGCAGCCCTTTGTTAACTACTTAACTTCTTTCACTTTTAAGTCTAGCATTCAGACCTTTGCTGGTTTCAGCTGGATCTTTCCTCAACGGATCAGAACAGTGGGGTTCTAACCATAGTGATAATAATCATCGTTATAATTGAAATAGTAGCCAACTTTATAGACAGCTAGACACTGCTGCAACTCTGTTAGGCAGGTGTCATATTTAGCCCCAGTTTACAGAAGAAGAAACTAAGGTACAAAGAGCTGAAGTAACTTGCCCAGGGGGAGAGGTCCTGTATATGTTGATCCTGAAACAGGTTATGGCACGCTTGCGGAACAGCCTTGAAGGGGTGGGGTTGTGAGTCCGGAAGTTTCCTTGGTGCTTTTATTAATAACTCTTACAAGCTTTGTTTTTCTACTTTATTAATGATCATGTGATATTTTTTTTAAGATTTTATTTATTTATTTGACAGAGAGAGACAGCCAATGAGAGAGGGAACACAGCAGGGGGAGTGGGAGAGGAAGAAGCAGGCTTCCAGTGGAGGAGTCTGATGTGGGGCTCGATCCCAGGACTCCGGGCTCACGCCCTGAGCCGAAGACAAACGCTTAACGACTGCGCCACCCAGGTGCCCCCATGTGATATCTTTTTAATACAGCTTCTAAAATGCTTGCTTGATCCAACTCTTAAAGAAATCTTTGTGCAACAAGGATAATCTAGTCTTGCAGTCAAAATTAGCTTTTTAATTAGTATTGGAAATCATATTTCCAAAATCCAACCTTTTCATGTGAACACCAACCTTGGAAATATTGGAACTCATCGACAGCTTGATATCATCGCTGTCTTTCTTATCACCTCCTCCGTCTGGTTTGCCCGGAGCACACAACATAAAATGAAGGGACAAGTGGGCAAGTGTGACGAGAATGAGTCAGCCAAACTCTATCTTTAGCAGAGATGAATAAAATGCAATTATGGAACTGCTTTGGACAACATGGAATCTGGTTGTGTGGCTAGACTTCTAAATTCTAGAACAAATTTTCACTGCATTAAATCTTTCAAGCGCTTCTTATTAAGCAGCCCTGTCCCCAAACTGTCAAAATAATAATCTCCCTCCAACTAGGAAATATATGGAAAGCAATGCATTTAATGATCACAGAGATGATGGGGGACATGTAAAATTTCAATATGGTAGACTGGGTCTATTGGAATTTCAATATGGTAGACTGGGTCTATTTGAATTTCAATATGGTAGACTGGGTCTATTTGAATTTCAATATGGTAGACTGGGTCTATTGGAAGGAAGAACAGAGATTTAGAACTTAATCTTTGTTTCTGCCCAAGTCTGGTGACACATTTCCTACAGTACTTATCTCTATTGTAATTACTATACAAACAGATGGGTGGTTATTGAGAGGGGAGAAGGAAATATCTGGCAAGAAAATAAAAAACTCTTGAGGAAGATTAAGAGAGCAATTCAAATCAATGAACATTTATTAAGTGCCAGTTATGTGCAAGGAGTTTCACTGGGCTTGACAATTCAGAAGAAGAGAATTAACATTTGTTCAGTGCCCTCCTATGTGGCTGACCCTGTACGCAACGCTTTCTGTACTTGAACTCATTTTATTCTTGCCACTATTCCAACAGGTAGCTCTTTAGCCCCCTTCGATGAAACCACCAAAGACTCTCAAAAACTAAGTAAATGCGGCAAGCTCCGTAAAAGAAGAAATAGGGTTCTAGTTCACATCTGCCTGGTTCCAAAGCCTACAGTCATTCATTTTCCTTTCATTGCCTTATTTTTACTCAATAATTCTCTGAGGTAGAATAATTCTTTCCTCGTGGTAAAGAAATCAGAGAAAACGTGATGCTGTGCATGGACGTCATGGGACCAGTGATAGAGCAAGGAATTATGTCCATTTGCCTTTTCCTTGGTCTTTACTATGTACCAGACCTGTTACATATTATCTCCTGACCCTGGGTAGAAGTGCAATTGCCCACACAGATAAAGGCAGATAAAGAAAGCAGCCCTTCAGTTCCACGATAAATAATCTAGGACAGTTTCACTCCCCCAGCTGTTGACAGACAGAAGTACAGAATGATACGTGAAGTTACAAATACTACAAATACCAGAGCTACAAGAAGGAAACGTAGTGCATTCTAAGGAAGAACCAAGAAATGTGGGTCTGGAAGTGGGGCTTGTCCTTGAACTGCCTCTTTGTACTTTGCAAACGCCTTTAGACAATAGATGGTAAATCAGCTTGTAGCAGGAACTTGGACAACACAATCGGAAGGAGTACATCTTCATCTTTCGTGCCCACAAGCAAACAGTAGGTGTGTTCTGCTTTCAATCTGTGAGCCCTGAAGGCTTTCCATGACAATTTGTGCTGAGTACAAATGACCAGATGTGTCTACCAGACTGTGATGCCCATCAGTGAAAAGATGCAAAATCTGATCTTTTGAATAGTTGGCTCCATGGGAATTTTTCAAAGTAATCGATAACACAGGCTGGATCAGCCTGTGTGTCCAGTTATACTAACAGAGAAAAGGTAGCCGTTTCAAAATGCCTTTAGCAACCCAGTCTGCAGATTGTTATTGGTGTGACTATTGCTGAAACAGGTGTTGGGTTCATAAATTTGCATAACAAAATGTTTTTCTTGTGGCAGCAGCCCATACAATAATTGGTGCCATCTGTATTTATCTATTGAAGTTTGGTTTCTGATACGAATGCAGAGAATCTTGTGGTGTCTAATCTCATAGCACCCGATTTATTGATATTAGAGGCACGTTCATCATTTCCAGGGAAAATACACATCGAAGGAAAATGTTGAAGTGATAACCTATGTTGCTATTTCTTCACCGGTCATTTTCATTTCTGACTGCGTACCTACCTGACCACATATCTACAGAACTGCCTCTTCAGAGCAGTACGTGGGGAAGATCCAGCCAGAATGGAAAACTAAGGGGCTCTGTCAACCTATTTACAATTCCCTTTTGAAAGGCTCTGCCTGCTTGCTTAGAGAGAGAGAGAGAGAGAGAGAGAGAGTGCAGGGAGGGGCAGGAAGAGAAGAAGAGAAAGAAATTTCAACAGACTCCATGTTGAGCACAGAGCCCTATGTGGGGCTCAATCTCACGACCCTGAGACCATGACCTGAGCCGAGACCAAGAGTTGGGTGCTTAACAGACTGAGCCACCAAGGGGTCCCTGAAAGGCTCTGCTTTCATGAAAACCTCTCGTTGCTAGAACTTTTCTGTTTTCTTACCTCTTAACCAGTTCGTAGAAATCCGAGTTTGGTGCAAACTTCATATCAGCTCATACTTTTTACCAGCTGAGAAGCAGAAGCAATTTGAGTTGTAGTTCTATCTTCGATTTGTTTCTAATGGGGGGGGGGGGGAGGAAAAATACAAAATTGTGTGAAAGCTTAGTTTTTTTAAATCTGAAAGACAATAATGCAACATTCTAATAAAGAATATCTTAGAGGTGCCTGGGTGGTTCAGATGGTTAAGCGGCTGCCTTTGGCTCAGATCCTGATCTTAGGGTCCTGGGATCCAGCCCTGCATCAGGCTTCCTGCTCAGCGGGGAGCCTGCTTCTCCCTCGGCCCCTCCCCCTGCTTGTGTTCTCTCTCTCTCTCTCTCTCAAATAAATAAAATCTTTTTTAAAAAGGGTCGCTTGGGTGGCTCAGTCGTTAAGCGTCTGCCTTCAGCTCAGGGCGTGATCCCAGCGTTATGGGATCGAGCCCCACATCAGGCTCCTCCGCTGGGAGCCTGCTTCTTCCTCTCCCGCTCCCCCTGCTTGTGGTCCCTCTCTCGCTGGCTGTCTCTCTCTCTAATAAATAAATAAAATCTAAACAAACAAACAAACAAACCAGAATATCTTAGAACATGAAGACAGTCCTTTCCAACGAACATCATAAAATCCACTTGGTGGTCTCTAGCAATTCGAGCAAATTGCAGATCTTTAAAATAACTGTTTCAGGTGAACTTTGTACGTATCTTTCAATATTTTATATTTTTTATACCTATAGGTCCATGAAGACCTTTATCAGTTAAAGGAGAAATTAACAAATTTCCCACTTGAGGAAAAAGGAGAGGCTCTGAACATTCAGAATCTTGAAACCGCAATCAAAAGGACTGAAATGGGGTTAAGAGTAAGTAGAGCTTTAGATATTAAAGTGCTGGAAAGAGACAAAGATTCCTCTAGAAGGAAAGGACTATGGTTCTCACAGGACCCCGTGTAATTCTGTAACAGAGAAGGACTTAGGTTGGTCAGCAGCTTTCTCATTCTGTCCCTTTTATTCAAATCATGATTATTAACTGATTGAGTGGTTTGCATCCTGTCACATTCCACAAAGAAGTTAAGGTGTTGGGAATGTAAGATTATGCAGTGACAATCCCTAACATGTGGTTTGATAAAAAGAATTAAGAATTTTTAAAATAACCGTTAGTCCAACACTATGCCTGACAAAAAAGGACTCAAAGCAATTACTTTGCAGTGTTTCTATCAGATTCACTGGGGTTCTAAAGAATAAGAGTTTATTTTTCCCTAAATAAAGTATTTTGAGATTAGTCATCTTTGTGATATTGCAATCCAGTAGGTAAAGCTAAAGAGATATGCCAACTTTGGAAGAGAGAGAGAAAGTACACAGGGACTTCATCATTATGGCTGGGTCGAAGGGCAGAGGAGAATCCAATCTTTGGACCAGGATAATATTTATTTATAAAACAAGGATCTAGGGGCGCCTGGGTGGCTCAGTCAGTTAAGCTTCCGACTCTTGATTTCAGCTCAGGTCATGATCTCAGGGTCCCGAGATTGAGCTCTGAGCTCAGCGGGGTGTCTGTTGAGATTCTCTCTCTCCCTCTCCCCCTACCCTTCGCCTCCTGCTCGCTCTCTCTCTCAAATAAATAAATCTTAAAAAGAAAAAAGAAAGGGGGCGCCTGGGTGGCTCAGTTGTTAAGCATCTGCCTTCGGCTCAGGGCGTGACCCCGGAGTTGTGGAATCGAGCCCCACATCGGGCTTCTCCACTGGGAGCCTGCTTCTTCCTCTCCTGCTCTCCCTGCTTGTGTTCCCTCTCTCGCTGGCTGTCTGTCTGTCAAATAAATAAATAAAATCTTTAAGAAAAAAAGAAAGAAAGAAAAAGAAAAAAAGAAAAAAGAAAGAAAGAAACAAGGATCTATTAGCACATGTGTCCAAATAAGGACCATCTCCATCTTCGAGACCTCTAACTGTCACTGTCCCTGCTCTGGCCTCAGACTTTCACTCTCCCACATTGTCAGCTTCACAGCCCAGCTCCTCAGGCCGTGAGAGATGTGGTGTGTTTTGTTGTCTCATCAAACTGGCACACCATTGTCCTACATTACCTGACGGAGAGAGGGCTGCACCCAGCTGGAGTCTTTGGGTTGGCCATTTAAAATAATCTGTTACCTAAGGGCCAAATTCTTGCCCCAGATGCTTGCTTGAAATCCCTATAAAGGAAAGACATTACTCCGTACCTGTCCTGCCTAGTAAGCTTACCTGGCTAAGCGATTTACTGACGGTTGTGTATAGTTTAATTTGTGAAGAGTGCTACAGGTCATTCAGGCTTTGAGTCTCAATTGTTTATTATGCTTTTTGGGATAAAGTCATTTAGCCTCGAGATGCCCAATGATACCTTAGGCATGCAATAAACACATAGCATGTTGTGTCTTTTGGCTTAATTACACAATTCAAAGCGTTACCCTAATGAAATAAAGTAAATTAGCTGAGTATCTTAAGTCCACTATAATGGCCTAAACTTTAACTTTTCTGTAACAGATTCACATCGAGAAGTATTTAAATGTTGTTAACCATCATGTGTTAACGACTCCTATTAATGACGATAATTTATATTCTTCTCACGCTTCCAAGTGGTAAGTAAGATAGCCATTTTGGGGTCCAAAATAAGGACAATAAAAAAATAATAATAATTTTTCCTGCTCAGGTCAGGTGACCGTAAAGACAAAATCTTCTCGGCTTTGTTCGTATCCATTCTACAAATTTCAGTAGTTTTGTATAAGAAGTTAATGGCGGAATTTGAACTTTAATGAAGTTTATTCCAGGTTACTCTTCTTGCCTTTTAATGCTTGACACCATGACAATTACTCCAGAGTCCTAGTTTTGGTGTTACTGTTTTTTTTAGCAAAAGGTATCCAAAACTCAACTCCTAAAGGAAATATTTTAATGCAAACCCATGTTTACACTATTAAGATCACATGGTACTTTCTTTACTGTTTTTAGCATGTTTTATGTGCTTTATTATAAAGATGATTTGGGTTTCCATGGAAAACAAAACAATAATAATAAAACTTGCTTGAAATATTCGCAATGTAATACATCCTAAGAGATGATTTATTAAAATTAGACTTGACTTAGAAATTGCCTTGCCTTGCTTTGGACCCTGTTACAGGTAGGTCTCCTGAATTTGAGTATATGTAGGGTAAGGTTGTGCCAAGCTTAAAAACCCTGTGGCCCTATTTGCATTGTAAATATGTACCAAGCATAAGTAATATCAGATTGTGAGGTCAAATTTCAGGAATAGTGCACAAGGAAACATGGCGATCTGTAGACATAACCACGTTCCAGCATTCAGTAGTGGGGAGCAGAGCCTTGGGGATATCTGTCCCCCTTTCCCCCACATAAAGGAGTGCCACAGGCATCCATCATCCCTTGTACAGGCAACCTTTCCCTCATTTGTCTAGTTTTTCATCATTGATATCTTTGATTTTTAAATTTGGGAATAAAAAAATGACCGGAAGGGGCCTTTGGGTGGCTCTGTTGGTTAAGTGTCTGCCTTCGTCTCCGGTCATGATCCCAGGGTCCTGGGATCGAGCCCCACATTGGGCTCCTTGCTCAGGGGGGAGCCTGCTTCTCCCTCTGCCTGCTGCTCCCCCTGCTTGTGCTCCGTCTCTCCCTCTCTCTGACAAATAAATCTTAAAAAAAAAAAAAAGACCTGAAAATAGGTTACTATTCATAATCTTTTAAAACAAGGAATCTGTAAGGAAAATAATAAAAAGGATTCTTGGAGAAGAAAATATTGGAGATAGTTTCCCAACTTACATTGATTGACTCTTAGTTTGAAATCAAGGGAAACCTACAGGCAAGTTGTGAGGCCTGTGTAGATGGCAGCCGACAGATCTGTAGTAGGCTGTGGTCAAAGATTGCACATACATACAGCAGCAAGTTGGAAAGCCTCAGAATGGAGGGGTTGGGGAAAGCAAACAGGAAAAGAGAGAGATGTCTGTCACCAGCTCCGATGAAGTTCTCCTGGCCTTCTCCAGCTTTCTCTTTGTTCTTCCATCCTGACAAAGAACAGAGAGTCTGGGCTGCCGATTTGCAAGTTATGATAGCTGGAAAGAGCAAACTATGTAGCAATTACAGCTACAGAGAACCAAGCAGAGAGGTTCAGGCAGAGACCTTTCTCCTACAGTTCTTCTCCCTCGCCAAGGAGTATCCTTGCCCCTTATTAGGGTCTGGAAGAGAGAAGGATGACTTCATTATTAATTGGGGCATGGAGCTGGCTCCCAGATGTAGTCCTTGGATCCTTTCTCTCCTATTCAAGACAATAATATGATCACTGGTCCTCCTGGCAGGACGATGGGAGCCTGGCAAGTCTGTACAAGCCTCACAAGCCTCGGGGAGTACCTCCATCATAGCTGTGGATGTGTGCCACTGAAGTAGCATGTGCAACTGGAAAATGAAATGATAGGAGCCAGGTCGAAAACTGGAGAAAAGTCCGAACTGGGTCTTTAAAGTAAGCAGGCAGGTCCTGGGAGTCCAAGAGGGAGTCTCAGGGAGTGGCTCAGGGAGGAAAAGAAGCAGTAGCTGTAGATGGAAATGGAAAACAAGAGCCAGGAGAGCAGGGACTGTTGCCTGTGACCAGCGTGTTCCCGGGTCAACAGTCACACCGGACTCTGCACTTGCAGGGGTGTCCCAAGAGACTATCCTGAATAGACTTGGCTTCAGAGTCTATGTTCTGTTGGGAGTTTTCTATGCAAAGCTGTTTGCAGAACCCAGAATTCCTTCAGGTTCTTATGCATGGGGGCAGTGGGACTGGCCAGTTCATTGCATTTTTCTTCTGAGGTTCCATGACAGAAGTCCTTCTAATACCCAAGTAAGAAGGTGGTTTTTCATTATTGATGGCAGGACTCACTGAGGGACAGGTTGCTTATCTCAACACTGCTCAGGAGGCCAGAGGAGGAGACTTAGCTTATCAAAGTCTCAAGTTGGAACAAGCTGGACCTGGCCTTTTATCCCACATGGCCGTTAGTTTCAAAATTGGGGCATGCATCCATCACATGTGTTTATTTATAAATTGTATACTTATCCTAGGGAGGGAATACATTATAAAATATACTGACGAAGAAACATGTAAATAATGAGACAAAGAAGATTAAACAGTTTAAAATATTTTACTTTATTAACAGCACAAAACATTTTCTTTTGCTAAAAAAAGGTTATTAATTATAATATTCTGGTTGTTTATCATGTTAATCATGATGGCTTTATACCGGCCGTAGCTAATAACCCAAAACGCACTCTACACTTCGTGGAGATCCATCGTGGATGCTGGTTGAACAGGAGTCCATAGTTCAGTTAGTCTTCTGGATAATTTTTAAGTTGGCGGTTGGGGGTGGAGATTTGGCAGACTCTCCATGAGTTTGATTGGTTTATCATCACTTTTGTTCTCTAGTGTGACTGAAGAAAAGCTAATGCTATGAGTCAGTGTCTGTTCTGGCATTTTCTTATTGTTCACTGATGCCCATTTTCATTGACTTCAAAATACAGCGCTTTTTGCAGGAATCTTTTTAAGACACCTGTCCATTTTCTCAGGCTTGAGTGAAAATTAATTAATAGAATCCATAAACTCACTCCATGAGTAAACTCCAGCACATTCTAATGCTGTCAAAAAACATGCAGCAGAGCAGACCCTGCTCCCAGATCCAGGGACAAGCTGAATATTAAATAGTAGCATAAAGTAGTTTCTTATTTTTATTTCTTATTTTACATATTTCTTATTTGGTGTAAAGAGAAGTTCTTATATTCTCCTCACACAGCCACTGGCCTTCTCTTATGGATTGATTGCCTGAGATGTGGGCATCCTATTTGAGAGACCACAGGTCTAGAATGATGGTTCTTAAACTTTGGTTTGCAATCCTCTTTTGCTGGCTCCCAGTCGGTCCTGGAATTGACATTTTAACAAAGAGTCTTGGTTATTCCTAATGCAGATAATTTGTGCTTGGAATCCCCGGGACAAGCATGACTCCCTGGAATCAGTATTCTTTTGGCCACATAGAGGGCCCACCTCTGTACAATCAAGAGCTTGGTCCTGGAAATTCAGCTACCCCATTGCTATGAAGGGTTGGAGTAAGCCTCTTGCACTAGGAATGAGCCAGGAGTGGGACCTGGCAGGCTGGTAGGACTGCCACTGTCTGCTTATACCATGAGTCTGCTGGAGCGTCAGATGCCAGGAGTCCACAGCAGCAGCTCCTTCTGAGAGGGGTGCCATATAATAAGGACCGTGGATCCCTGGTGCTCCCTTGATGGCAAGCACAGTTGCTACGAGTAACTGAGAATCAACATTGTTCAGAGATGTGGGACTTCATTCCATCTATGAAAACCCAGGAAATCAGGAGAGTTCATTCCAAATGATTACTGTCCCTGGATATACCTTAAAAAGTGACTTAGAAGACCCAGATACAATCATCATCATCTTCATTTTCATCATTATTGTGAATTTCATCATTGCTGTCAATAGCTTCATAACATTTGACAGTTTACAAAGGACTTCATTTCACCCTAGGAGGCAGATATTTATCCTTTCCTTTTAAAGATGTGCACACTGAGGATCACAGCAGGCCCGGGTCGTGAGGGTCATCAGTGATGAGGCCCAGACTCAAGTCCGGTCACCTGAGTGTGATCGAGCGCTCTCCCACATGGCTGCCTGAAAACCAAGAAGCCTAATTTTCACAAAAGATGGTTTTCTTTTCAGCAAGAAGGGAAGATCTGGTCATTTTGTCCAGTAGAAACAAGAACCAGAAGGGACACAAAGCGATAACAATGGATGCCAGCAAATGCAAGATTTTCCCAGCCATCGTGCAGAAAACAAGGATGAGGACATTATCAAGAATGGCCTATTTTCTCCAAAGAGCTCAAAGAGCTTTTGTATTGTTTTCAAAATATGCTCCATTACTATCCCACTTTGGCAGTGATTCTTCTATGTCAAAGTGTGGTTCTTCCTCTCACAATGATTGGCTTTCATGGATTTTATTGCTCATAATATGTGCTCACGCTGGTCTTCATGCCCACGCTTTGTTATTGACACTGGGAGGGTGAGTACCATCTGTACCCACACAATCAGAACCGCATGGAAACCTTCATCTTATATTCTGATGTGCGAGGGTTTGAGAAGGGGAAGCAAGAACAAAACACATAGATAACAGTGAGCACCAGTGAGAGAAAGAAGAGGTCTGTATTACATGGTGAGTGTCCACCAGAAGGTACATTTTCCTCCGTTGATGACGTGTGCCGGAGCCCAACCACTGTGGGTTGTCACACGGTGGTACACGTATCCCACTTGTGTAGACTGTGACTACCTCCTAGTTACAGAGAGAGGTGAAGCACAGGGAACGAGACGGCAACACTTGGTGATCTGTGGGAAGGGTATGTGGAGGCTAATTGTTCTTTCCATTTCTCTGTGGGTTTGAAATTTTTTTAAACAAAAAATAATTTTTAAAAAACGCAGCATAAAATGAAAAACTAACAAACTGGGAAAACATTCGCAACAGATAGGACACAAAATTGCTAATATTCTTTTTAAAAAAGAGCTCCTGCCAATACAAACAACAACAACAACAACTACTTGACATAGACGGACATCAACAGACATAGGCGTCACAGAGATAGAAACGCAGATAAGCAGCAAATAGATGAAGACTGTTTAATCTCATGGGGAAGCCAGAGAAATGCAAAGTAAACAATATATTACTCTATTTTCTCTACAAATTGGCACAACAGATCATTTAAACCATCCTCATTCTCCGGGCTGATGAGGTGGCAGTAAGATGGGAAGTCTTTGATTCTACTGCTGAAAGGATAAGTTGGCCCAAAGTTTTAAAAGGCAATTTTTTAACGGGTATGAGAAGCTTTTTAAAATTGTCATTTTTTAATTCAGCAGTTGTACTTCTAGGAACTTCTAGGAAATAAGAAGGGAGTCACATGGATCTCTGTATGTGCGCTTCAGTGTTGTATCTTACAGCAATGTATGTGGAAATAACTTCAGCGTTAACAGTAAAAGCGTGATTCAGTCTATAGCAACTGATGAAAACTGACACTGCCCGAGGGACCCTTGGGTCGCTCAGTCAGTTCAGTGTCTGTCTTCAGCTCAGGTCATTATCCCAGGGTCCTGGGAGCCCATGCTGGGGAGTCTGCTCTCCCTCCCTCTCTGCTTCTCCCATCCCTCCCCTCTGATCCTATGGGCACGCTCTTGCTCTCTGTCAAATAAATAAAATCTTTTTTAAAAGTTTAAAACTGATACTGTCCAAGAAATTTTAATGACATGGAAAAATCCTCACAGTCAAGGGGGGAGAAAGCAGAACGCAAAATTGTATCTCAGTTCAAACTCACTTCTAAATACATAATGTGCAGAGGTACAAGGATTCATAAGAAATATACAAAGAGAGTTTCACTTCTAGGAAGATGGTGTAGACATACTTGTCCCTATTCCTTCTCATAAATACAGCTAAAAAGCCTGGACGTTATATCTGAAACAAACTTACGAGGACTTGGAAAGAAGGCTGGCCAGTTAGGGGTCCTGGATTTTCTTTTTGCTTCATGTAACCTGTTATCCAATCTATATCGTGTTCCTTCTCTCTGACATTGTTTGCAAGACAGGTCTCTGGTGACGAATTCCCTTAGTGTTTGCTTATCTGAGGAGGTCTTTATTTCCCCTTTGCCTTTAAGCACAAAGATACAGAATTCCAGGTTGGTGGGATTTTTCTTTACATACTTCAAAGAGTTCACCCTTCTCTGTTCTTGTTTGTATGGTTTATGAAGAGACGTTTGATACAATTTATATCTCTCTTCTATAGGAAGCCGGGTTTTTTCTTTGCCTTCTTTCAAGATTTTCTGTTTATTTTTAGTTTTTCATAGTTTGAATAGGATATGCCTAGGTATAGTTTTTTTAGGATTTATCCCAGCTTGGCATTCTCTGTAGTTTAACGTCTGTCATTAATTTTGGAAAATTCTCAGCCATTATTACTCAAATAGGTCTTCTGCTCCTTTCTTTTCTTCTTTTTCTGATATTCTCATTATGTGTATACCTTTTATAATTGTCTCACAGTTCCCGGATATTCTGTTTTGTTCATTCCTCTTTCTCTTTGCATTTCAGTTTGGGAGTTTCTATTGACATTTCTTCAAGCTCATGGATTCTTTCCTTGGCTATGTCCAGTCGATTAATAAGCCCATCAGAAGCATTCTTCATTTCTTATGGTGTTTTTGATTTCTAGCATTTCCTCAGTATTCTTTGGATTTCAATATCTCTACTTACATTACATATCTATTCGTGCATGATGTCTACTTTTTTTCCACTAGAGCCCTTAGTTTATTAGTCACAGTGACTTTAAATTCCTGATCTGATAATTCCAGAATCTCCTGTCATATCTGATTCTGATGCTTGTCTCTTCAGACTTTTTTTTTCCTTGCCTTTTAGCATTCCTTGTCATTTTTTTTTTTTTTAAAGCTGGACATGATGTATTGGGTAATAGGAAATGAGGTAAGTAGGCCTTTATCTGGCTAGGAGTTGTGTTGTGTTTACTATAACTGTAGATGTCTGAGGCTTCAATTTCCTGAGCTGTCTTTGCCTCTGTCTCCCCTGTGGTCTTTGGGTTTCCCTAGAAACTTCTTCCTAAATAGGTCTGAGCCTTGAAGCCCTCTCCTCTGTGATCTTCTGTTATACTGATGCCTGTAGATGTAGTGTGCTGGGGGGAAGCATTCAATACTCCTTGATCAGGCCCCCCATCTTCCCATGGGTTTGTGCCCTCAGACTGTTACCTTCACAAATTTTTCTTGGTTATTCCCTCTCTTAGGTGAGACGGAAAGACTGGAGGGGGTTGGAGTTAGCTAATTGCCCTTCCTCAGATCAGATAATTTTCCTTGAGAGCCGGCCTTTAATACAGAGAACAGAACAGAGAACAGAACTCTCTGGGAGTAGTTTGAAATGGTTTCTTTTCCCTCCCCACTGCTAGAGGCAAGGGATTTTCTTCAGTCCTCGCAGTGAGAACATGGTGGGGCTCCCAGAGGTAGAACTCAGGAAAGTACGCCCCCCCACCAAACCTTGGCCCCTCAGTTTTTAACACTCAAGCTAAGGTACACTGAGCTTCTGGCAATTTGTTAAGTGGAGTTTAACTGTTCTTGACAATACCAGCGCCCGCAGTAGACTTTCACTCTGAAGCTTTACCAGGTCTGTCTGTCTCTGTCTCTCTCCAGTCCTCAGGGCAGTAGTTTTCCCTGTGACCTCAATTCTCTGATAGATCTAAGAAGAATAGCTTTTCCATTTGTTCAGCTTTTTCTTATCACCCTCATCCTCACAATACCTTCCAAGGTCTTTACATGTTGAAATGAAACCAGGAGCCCACAAACTGCTTTTTTTTTTTTTTAAAGATTTTATTTATTTATTCGACAGAGATAGAGATAGCCAGCGAGAGAGGGAACACAAGCAGGGGGAGTGGGAGAGGAAGAAGCAGGCTTACAGCGGAGGAGCCTGATGTGGGGCTCGATCCCATAACGCCGGGATCACGCCCTGAGCCGAAGGCAGACGCTTAACCGCTGTGCCACCCAGGCGCCCCCCACAAACTGCTTTTTAACGATAATTTCTCAGACGTGGGCATCGCGGTAGAATCGAGACATTGAGTCATTGTGGTTGAGTTGAACTGATTTAATTATGTTGACCATTTTAAAGAACAGGAATCTGCTTTCCAATGAGAAGTTTTAAGACATACATTACACACACGGTCATTCTTACAATTTTATTTTGTTTTCATGCTGCTCTCCCATGGAGCTGTCCATGGCTTAATAAGGAAGACCTTTCACTGGCCTTCGATCCTTAAGTCTTTGCACTCCATAAAATAGCAGCAGTGTCAGGAATGTAAGGGCTAACTGCTTACGGACCAGCATTTTGAACATATTTAACATCGGCTATTCTGCGATTCGGCTTTACAAAACAAAATACAGCCGGCTGTATTTTTCTCTACCAAGAAATATTTTACAGTGTAGTAATCCTCTCAGTTGTGGGTCATATAACCTCAACCAGGGATAGAGTGTTTTATTCACGCGATAGTGGTCATTTATCAGACTCAGAAGTTCTTATGCTTAATAAAACAAGTGCAGGTTTATAGCGGTAAAAATGCTAAAGTTGGCCTAGTTTATTGTAATTACCAATGGAATATTTCCTGTAAAATCTAACTGAACTAGGAAGCATTGTTTTAAAATTATAGTTTGTGAAGTCTTAAAGATAAATTCGATTTTAAATTTCCTTTTTCTTTCTTTTTTTAAACTTAGGTTGCTTCCAACTGTACTTGATCAGAAATCATTTATTTTCCCTCTAGAATCTGAGGGTAGACTTTGGCAACCTCAAAGACAGCACAGTGTATTTCCACATGCCTTTCCGAGAATAAAGGTAGGAATAGAGACATCCGTAAAGACAGACAGGGGATGAGTGGTTGGGGAGGCTGTGGGGAGGGGAGGCTGGGGAGGGACATCTGATGCATAGCAAGTGTCTCTTCGGGATGGTGAAATGTTCTGGAATTTGAGAGTGGCGATGGTTGCACAACTCCATGGATCTCCTGAACACCATCGAATTGTACACTTTAAAAGGGTACATTTAAGGTATGTGAATTATGTCTCACTAAAGCTGTTAGAAAAAAAAAAACCTTTTTCAGAGTGAAGGCAAGAAATTGGCTTTGTGTTCTAAATGAGAGAACACGCCACTGCTGTTTCCGGTAGGTTCGTGGCACGTTCAGTTTCTACCACACAAGAGCTTTCTTCAGAAAGCAAAATATACCAAAACACAGTGCCTTCACATTTTTTCATTAGCAATAATCACACCTCAGATAAACCGATGGCTATGATGCTGCCACTGTGGAAAGCTGGAATTTTGAACAGAGCCCTAAAAGGAAAGTTCCCAGGGGGCCAGAGATCAAGCTCCAGAGGTTACTGATTTGGCCTGCTGGGTGCTCTGGCAATTGGATTCCTGCTCCCTCCCCAACTCCCCAGAAGTGGTAACAGCTCACCTCCCCTCAGTCCTTCAGGAACACTGACTTGATTCACCTTCAGAACGATCCTAGAGGGACGTGCTGTTGTTGTCTTCACCCTAGGGGTGATGAAGCCAAGATTCAGAAATGTTCAGGAAAATGTCAGAGGCAGGATTATGTACCCAGAAATACAGGGATAACCACTATGGTACCCCATTGTAGGCAATAGCTTTGTTGAGGTATAATTAACATACCATAATATTCGCCCTTTTTCCGTGGACATGCAGTGGCTTCTCGTCTATTCACCGAGCTGTGCAGCCATCACACGGTACCCTTATTATAACGGTGTTATCTGTATTTTTCCTCTGTCACACTTGACAAAATCTGTAACCAGATCGTTTTAAATGTCTGTTTTCCCAGTTAGAATATATGTTTAATGGGGGGGGGGGGAGCCATGTCAGTCTGTTCACTGCATACTGCCAGGGGACTGCCGATAAATGTTTGTTGAATGAAGAAACAAAACCACGGTGCCCACCCCCATGTCCAGTCAGTCCTGCCTCCATGACCTTCCCAAAGCAGCCCGCTCCTGCCATCCACACTGCCCTTCGTACACTTTGTTCAGTCACTATCTGCGGAGTATTTACCATGTGCCAAGCACTGTCAGAGGCACATTGTGACGAACGATACCAGGTCCCTACTCTCAGAGCTTACATTCTCATTGGGGGAGACAGATCATCGATAAGAAAATACCAGCTAATACTAATAAAGGCTCTCCTGGAAATACAACCGAATGCCATGATAAAGGGAGCTTAAGCGTCTCACCTCCCTTCCTATTAAGTCTTTGCATCCGTGGAATTTTTTTTTTCTCAAGAATCTCGGGAGGGTCACTGTTGGTCCACAAGTGGGAGATTAGCACTCTCTGGTTTGTGAGTACAATGAAACAAAATATCTGAAATTAGGACTATTTAGAATGCATAGCTGCTATTATTATTCCGGAAAAAAATAAAACTCTGGCCCAGAAATTTATTTTCCCGAAAGAGTTTTGAATCCTGGCAAAGGATCACGACGATAAGAATCTTATGTGCTGAATATAACCCCAGAGTTCTTTTAAATACTGTGAGCATGGGTGAGCTTCATTTAAAAGGGGCACGGACTGTTTCCTACCCTGACTTTACCTCCAGGGCCTAGATCCCTATTGCTGTTTTATTTCTAATATCAGTGGCATCTGCTTAAAAATGCATAACCGCTGACACACGAGATAGCCCTCATTTTGCATTGTAAACTCAATGACAAACAGTGCTGTTTTGCCAGCTGTTCCTACAAGCCTACTACACCAACTTAAAAGCTTGTATTATTAAGTAGCAGTGAAATCCAACTGGGATATTACCACCTTTAATTGCCCACTACCAACCTGTTCAACTAGGTAAACCCCAGTTACTTCTTTCCACTCTCTTTCTCCAAAGTAGATGACTATTTTTGGAATTCCACTTCATGCCAAAAACTTTCATGACAAACCATTAGGGGTTGCTCTATTATAATTAAAAGTCATAATTAAGAATTGTTTCTTTGGACAGCTACATGCAAAAGAGTGAAACTGGACCATTTTCTCACACCATACACAAAAATACACTCAAAATGGATGAATGACCTAAATGTGAGACCTGAAACCATATCACTCCTGGAAGAAACTAGGCAGTAAACTCTGGGACATCGGCCTTAGCAACATTTTCCTAGATATGTCTCCTCAGGCAAGGGAGACAGAAACAAAATAAAAAGCTTTTGCACAGCAAAGGAAACCAGCAATAAAACGCTCAGGCAACCTACTGAATGGGAAAAGATATTTGTAAATGGTAAGGGGTTAATATCCAAAATATATAAAGAACTTATACAACTAAACAGTAAAAAAATGGGCATTCCATAAAAACATTAAAAATGGGCAGAATGCCTGAATAGACATTTTACCAAAGAAGACACACAGATGACCAGCAGACACATGCAAAAATGGTCAACATCACTCATCAGGGAAATGCAAAAATCAAAACCACAATGAGATATCACCTTACACCTGTCAGAATGGCTAGAATAAAAAAGAAACAAGTGTTGGTTAGGATGTGGAAGAAAGGGAGCCCTCGTGTACTGTTGGTGGGAATGTAAATTGGTACAACCACTGTGGAAAGCTGTTATGGAGGTTCCTCAAAAAATTAAAAATAGAATTACCATATGATCTAGTAATTCCACTATTGGGTATTTACCTAAAGAAAATGACAACACTCATTCAAAAAGATACATGCATCCCTATGTTCACTGCAGCATTGTTTACAATAGCCAAGATATGGAAGCAGGCCAAGTGTCCGTTGACAGATGAATGGATAAAGAAGAATGAACACACACGCACACACGAACACACAGTGGAATATTACTCACCCCTAAACAAGAATGCCATCTTGCCATTTGTCACAACATGCATGGACCTCGAGGGTGTTATGCCAAGTGAAATAAGTCAGACAGAGAAAGGCAGATACTATATGATTTCACTTATATTTGGAATCCAAAAAAACCAAACAACTGAACAAATGCCAGACTCTTAAATACAGAGAATACACTGGTGGTTGCCAAAGGGGAGGTGGATGGGGGATGGGTGAAATAGAGGAGATTAAGTGGTACAAACTTGCAGTTATAAAAAGTAAATAAGTCGGGGCACCTGGGTTAGTTAAGTATTTGCCTTTGGTTCATGTCATGATCCCAGGGTCCCAGGATCGAGCCCCGCATCAGGCTCCCTGCTCAGTGGGGAGTCTGCTTGTCCCTCTCTCCCTCTACCCCCTGCTCGTGCTTTCTCTTGCTCTCTTTCTCAAATAAAGAAATAAAATCTTTTTAAAAAAGGAACTAAGTCACAGAGATGAAAAGTACAGCATAGGGAATATAGTCAGTAATGTTGTAAAAAAAAAAAAGAATTGATTATTAATTTTCTTTCACATTTGACAAAGCCATATTGTGATGACTTTTCTCCACAGTGTACCTTTGTTCTACGTCAGCACCAGCTCGACCCCGCTCTGGGGCCCCTTGGACGATAGGCATGTACTCGTAACAGATAAGGAAAGCATTTGAAATAAAAACAACAAAGGAGGAAGTGGAGGCAAGAAGAGAAGGAGAAAAAGTTTATAGGCCAAGAGAGTATTTGATTTTCTAGTTGTATCTGGCAAGCTAATTCCTACACTGTTTAGGCCAAAAGACCTACTAATAAGCATTGGTACAGTTGGTATATTTGTGGAGCAGGGAAGATAAACCCAACCCATTGCTTGAGAACTCTTCCCTGTGTTAAGTCCATAAAATGGATGTCTCAGCAGTCCAACGAACATAAAAAACATTGTGATCTAATACCACACAGCAATGTGCAGATCTGTGTTTAAGATGGGAAGGCTCTGACTTTGTGAATTTGGATTGAATTGAGAAAGGGATTTTCAAACTTTGATCAAAACGAAAGTTGTGAGGACTTTGGACATAATGAAGAATAATATGGTGAGAGATGAAAGCAAGAAAAAGAGTAGCTAAGGGTCGCGTCCCAGATTGTGGCTGTCAGTCCGGCCTCACTTAGTGGTGGGTGGCAGGTTTTGCCCATGAGATGGTAGTTAGCACGTCACAGAGCAGAGCAGGCAAAAGAGAGCGCCTCGATGAGCCGACTGCTGTGAGTTCTATCTTCTCCCAAGAGCAGTGACTTTTAAAAAAAAAATACTGCTCCTTCTCCATGGCTTTTTATTGTAGTGTTTTAAAATACAGACCTAATGACATCTCACCCCTCAATGCTTTAACATGCATCTCTAAAAATGAGCATATTCTGACCTGCCCACAATAACATTATCACACCTAAAAAACGAACAATAATTCACGAGTATAACACTCAGGTCATACTCAAATTTCCCCAATTGATCCTCAAATCACTTTTACTGATCCTTTATCCTAACCTGGATCTGCTAAGATATATTCATTCCATTTGATTATTTTATTTCTTAAGGCTCTAATAGTCCACAGCAGAAAGACTCTGTTCGTTTCATTGCTGTCATCAGTGCCCAGCCCGAAGTAGGCTCTCAAGAAAGGACAACATCATGGTTAGAAGTATGGGTTCACATCCTGGCTCCACCATGCCCTATCTGTTCCTTGGCGAGTCACTTAACCTCTCTGTCTGTGCCTCAGTTCCTCGTCTGCAAAATGGGCATAACGATAGCCCCTACCTCATAGGCTGCTGTAAGGATGAGGTAACAGATGTAACTGTTTGTAACAATCCCCCATATGTGGATGGGTGTTACACAAGTGTTAATTCTTATTATCTGCTGATGAATACTTGGCAACCTTAATTATGTACTTAATACGTGCCAGACATCAGCCAAATCTCTGCTCTCATGGAGTTTACATTCTAGTTGGGGTTGGGCAGTCATTAGGAAAACAAAACAACAACAAAAAAGATTTGCAAAGTAAATATATAGTATGTTAGTTGGTAAGAGAAACCTGGGGAAGCAACCTAGGGGCGTTGGATGGTCTCCCTTGTAAGGTGACACTTCAGCAGAAATCTGATGGACGTGAGGGAATGTCTTTGGCTGTTCGGAGGAATGGTGTCTCCATGCAGAGGAAACAGCATGTATTAGAAGTACAAATGATGTGGAAATGTTGGGGTTTGGAGCAAACGGTCAAGAGGGAATTCTCGAGACATCTTCAGTGCAAAAAAAGTGGTTTATTAAAGCAAGGGGACAGCGCCCATGGGCAGAAAGAGTTGCACTGGGATTGTAAGGGGTGGCCCATTATATATTTTCAAGTTGGGAGGGGGTTAGGGATAGCGTAAGTCTTTAAGGGATTTTGGAAGCAAGGTTTCCAGGACCTTGAGTGGCTCGCTGTTGTTAGGGAAAGGTCATTTATTACTGTCTAGTAAAACTTTAGTCATGAGACCTTCAGATGTCTATCAGTGGGCCATATGCTTGGAGGATGACTGCCAACATGTATCTTGGAGGGCAGAGATAAAGGAAGTTTCCAACGGAATTTTTATATGTTAAAGTGGACTTACAGGATCCTGGGGGTTGGGCTAAGATTGCCTTTTGCCCTTAGCAAAGTACCAACATGGAGGCAGCTGAGTTCCTACAGGAAGGTCACTCTGCCTGTCTCAAGGACTAGTCAATGGGCTGTAGGTAGTAAGGAAATTTAGTTTTTTTCTTGTGCCTTGGTTTCCCACATCACGAACAGCAAAGAAGCTGGAGAGGAATATGCAGGGGGAGGGAAGTAGGAAGAGTGGGAGGGGACCAGATGTCGTGGACCACTGTGAGGACTTCGGACAGCTCTCTGAGTGAGATGGGAAGTCACCGGAGTCTTCTCCTGCTATGAGGTAGAAGGGAAAGGGCAGCAGCGGGGGGACCATTTAGGAGCCTGTGTGGGCCACGATGATGAAATCCTAGCTCATCCTCACAACATTTGGGGGAAAAAAATTATCATCCCTGTTTCACAGTTAAGGAAATGAAAGGTGGGAGATGATTCTAATTTAAAGCAAAGTGACAGCAGAACTGGGAGTCAAACACAGGTATATTTGACCTCAAAGTTCTGGCCTTTTCCTCCCCATTGTTAAAAAATACAAAAACTTGAGCTCCCTTCCTGTGTTTACCACAGGGACATTTATGAGCCCCCCCCCCCAAAAGCAGGATAAACTCCTGATTTGGTTCACAGGTGGCCCTGACTGTCCCCAGAATTATCCTCAGATACGTCACTCCAAACTTTCCTCGAGAAGCTTCTCAACCAATGCACCTGATTAAGGTGACCTTTTTCACTTTCTTTTTTTTTTTTTTTTTAAAGATTTTATTTATTTATTTGACAGAGAGAGACAGCCAGCGAGAGAGGGAACACAAGCAGCGGAAGTGGGAGAGGAAGAAGCAGGCTCATAGCGGAGGAGCCTGATGTGGGGCTCGATCCCATAACGCCGGGATCACGCCCTGAGCCGAAGGCAGACGCTTAACCGCTGTGCCACCCAGGCGCCCCCCTTTTTCACTTTCTGATTTGTAGCAGTAATGCTAATATAGCAATTATGAAGCCACATTAGAATTATTTATAATACATGAGGATACTCCAACATATGCAATACCGTTGTACTGTCACTGGTTACTATTCAGTTGGTTTACACATACATTTTAAAGAGGTGTATACTTTACAATGTACAAAAGCTATAGCTAATGGGACAGATGATTAAATGTGGTATTTGGGGCTATTTCTACCAAAAACAGGCATCAAGAATAGGCCCTTAGGACTCTATCTTCTAGGACTATTGTTTCTATGGCAAGATGTGATTAGCTACGTATTTATGACTCATGGCACCTTCTCCAGAAACATAAGTTTACTTATTACAAGTGCAAAGACTGCCCAAATTTTATTATATGGTATCCCATGGTTCAACATTTCAAAGGTGACATTCCAAATTTCTCATGCCTTGCTCCATGGCTTACCAGGAAATGTGAACTTCTGGGCACACAGGAGAGCCCTCATTCCCTGGCCACCAGCTCATGAGGATAACTTGTAGCAAAGGGAGGGAGGCCATAGAATTAGCAATTGGCCCATGTGCCATAAAAATTGGGCAGAATGTCACCTTTGGCACACACCTTTGTCCCCTGATGTCTGTGTCACTGTGGCATACGGTAATGATAACACAAACATAGTATAACTTAAAAAAAATGCCTTTCACCACTGGTAAGCTATTTCTGCAAATATTTTAATTTTAATGGTACTACGTGCTAGGTGGTAGACACACGTATCTCTGTAGGAAGCTCAGAGTCTATAGACAGGTGTTCTGTGGTATGAGGAGTGCTATCGTAGAGGATTAGAAAAAATGCTCTGGTAGGGTTTTGGAGGGAGATGGTGGTATGCCGAATGCCTGGGCTTTGTTATAACCCGTAAGTGCATCATCTCTCAAATCTGTTTCAAGTACAGTTGTCTCTGACCTCTGTGTCCTAGTCTGCCAGCTCACATAGCATGTTCTTGCAAGAATTCTTCAACACTCTAAGGACCTTCCCTGACCTCTCATTATTTCACCATTTATCACTTTTGCCTTATTGTCCTCTTCCTCCCTAGCTAGGTTAGGTTGCGTGCTTGTGGCAGAAATTGTTGCTTCCCTGCCCGATACCCATCCTCCCTTCTGCATTACTAACAACTATGATTTTGCTCAGAATGGTATCACACCATGAGGACGATCCCTCATTTCTGGGCCTTCCTTGCAGCTAAGTAGGACCATGTGTCCCAGTTCTGTCCAGGACTCATTGGGGCAGCAGTCTCCTGGGAACTGGGTCTAGGGACTCTTTTGCTCTCCTGATGAAAGGGTAGAGTCACAACCGCACATCCCTTCTCCTCTTTCCCCTTTCCTTCTGTCTTGAACACAGACATGACATCTGGAGTTGTAGCAATTGTCTTGCAACCATGAGGTGACAAGCATATAAGGACAAAAGGCAACAGTCTGAGAAAGGCAGAAAAGAAAGAGGAAAAGGACTGGGCCTCGCTGGCTTTCCTGAGCAGCTGAGTTTTAGCTAGATCGAAGCTGTTCAATAAAGACTACATTTCCCAGCCTCCCTTGCAGTTAGACATAGGACCAAGTGTTGGCCAATGAAATGTAAGGGGAGGTATTATGGGCAGTTTTCTGGAAACTTCCTTAAAAGATAGCTGGCTCGCACTCTTTGGCCCTTTTCTTCCCCTTTATTTATCCTGCTGCCTGGAATGAAGCTGGGATGCCTGGAACTTTATTAGCAAACGTAGACCCCGAGGAGGAGGCCCATATATCAGAGATAGCCGGGATGCTGAGCTGGAAGGAGCCTGACGCCTAGCAACTTCATGGACTTCCAGACCAACTCTGAACAGCCGGTCTCTGGACTTCGTATACATGAGAAGAATAAATTCTGTCTTATTTAAGTAATATTCTTCCAGTTTTCAGTCACATATAGACAAACTTAGTCCTAACCTTCCCATTACCAAATTTATTAATTTTTCTATGTCTGGATTTATATGTCATAGAAGAAGTGTCCCTCCCCCTGTCAAGCTCAGTCTCTTAAGGCCTCTGCTTTTGCACTTATCCCTTTACATTACCCATCCATTTCTCACTCCTCAACCATCCCCAGCTCTTTGCATGACTAGCTTAGTTTTTTCACTCAGGTCACAATATAACTGTCATCTCCTCAGAGAGGCTGTCCTTGATCACCATATCCAAGGAAGCCTCCCATTATTCTCTATGCCACTTATGGCAATCCGAAATTAATTCTACATCTGCTCACATGGTTATTAACTGATTCCTCACATTCCTTCGAGAACGTCAGGTCCACGTGGACAGGGACTTTTTCTTGTTCACCAACACCTAGCAGGCTCTTAATAAATGTTGGATGAATGAATCAATGAATGACTTTTGTTGGGAGTAGAGAGAGACGGAGATTAGGGGAGGTCTCCCAGGGGATGTTACTCCTGGTCTGAGCACAAGTTTGAGAGTAAAAGTGTGCCCAGAAGACACTGAAGAGGGGAGAAGAAGACATTCCCAGAAGAGGGGACAGAATGCTCACAGAGGTGGAGAGAACAAGTTGTATGCGGAGACATGCTGGCTGGTCACTGAGCAGTCAGAGGGCATGGAGAAGAGGCGGGTGGAAGGTAGGAAGGAGCCAGATCATACCACCCTACGGGAAACTATTAGGGGATCTTAAAGAGGTAAGAGACATATCTTAATTAGTGATCAGAGGTTCAGTCTTTCTAGAGATTATGCAGAAGATGGATTCACAGTAAGGAGACCACATAACAGCCATTACAGAGGTCTACGTGATAACCAAGGAGGGCCTGGACCAACGCAGTGCCTGGGAGGATTAGAGCGAGAGTAAAGGATCCAAGAGACAGATAGGAAGTTGCGTCAAGAACGTATCAACTAACATTTCTTTATAATGTGGCAGCAGGCTATGATGGAAAGAGGCTTTGACGTCAGAGACATAAATCAAATCCTGTCTCCTCACTTGGGATTGTCTGACTTTGAGAAGTCTCTCAACCAATTATCCTCATTGGTAAAGTATTAATATCACATAATCCCTCTTGTCCTTTTTTTTAAAAAAGATTTTATTTGAGAGAGAAAGAGAGAGAGAAAGAGAGAGAGAGAAAGCAGGGGGAGGAGCAGAGGGAGAGGGACAAACAGACTCCACACTGAGCACAGAGCCCAACGTAGGGCTCGATCCCAGGACCCCAACATCAGAACTTGGGTTGAAATCAAGAGTCAGATGCTTAACTCACTGAGCCACCCAGGCACCCCCTCTCGCGTCCTTTTAAGGACTAAAGCCATTGGATCAGGACAGTACCCACCTATTATGCTGCCTGACTCAAAACAGAACTGCAGACATGCCAGCCCCTCCTCCAACGTTTCTCGTAGTCTACAGTTCAACTCCTACAGGTATCAGAAAACAGGAGGGGCGCATCTGACTAGAAGTAGTTAAGTCTTAAGGTTTGGTGAACCTGAGGCAGTTAGGCAGCAGCCGGGCAATCTCGAAGCAGCCTGGGGTTAAGTGGTGCTGTTACTGTCAGTCCCTCCAGCCCCGGCAGGGAGGTAGGAGGGCTGCCCCAGAGCACAGAGCGCTCGAGTAAGAACTATAACAGAACAGCTACTAGTTAGCTTAGAGTCACCCTTTAGTTTTAAAGATTTTATTTATTTATTCGACAGAGATAGAGACAGCCAGCGAGAGAGGGAATACAGGCGGGGGAGTGGGAGAGGAAGAAGCAGGCTCCCAGCGGAGGAGCCTGATGTGGGGCTCGATCCCATAACGCCGGGATCACGCCCTGAGCCGAAGGCAGACGCTTAATGACTGAGCCACCCAGGCGCCCCATCCTTTAGTTTTAAATAGGACTTTTTACTAAAGAAATTGTTTTGAAAATACAGACGGAAATCCATGTAAGCAATATCCAGCTTGAACAGTTACCATAATTTTACAATTCTTCTCTCATCTCTTCCCTCCACATTTTTTGGTGCAAATCCCTGACATCAGATCATTCTACCCTTAAGCGCTTCAGATAAGGACTTAAAAAAAAAAAAAAAAGTATTATCACATCTAACCTAGTTAACAATGCATTAATAACTATAGAATTCCCAGGTGCTGCTCCGTTTCCCCCAATTATCTTAAAGTTGTTGTTCTAATGTTTGAATCAGGGTGTAAACAAGGTCCACACAGTGCATTTGCATCTCATTTTATCTACAGCATTTTCCCCTCATTTAAAACAATGCCACTTATTGGCCGAAGAAACCAGGCCATGGGTCAGATAGGTTTTTCCTCACTGTTTGAATTTGGCTGATGGCAATCTCACAGTGTCATTTTATGTTTTCCTCCGTCCCTAGTATTTCTTGTGAACTAGTGGTTTTATCTAGAAGCTTGACCAGATTCAGGTAACATCTTTTTGGCCAAAATATGTCATAGGTGGTGCTGTGTACTTCCTCTTATAGGATATCGGGAGCAATTTCTTTTTGTCCTCTAAAGATCAGTGGGTCTGAGTATTACTGGCTCAATCTACCCTTTACAAAATTCCCCGAATGGTCTGACCGACCCCTGATGTTTCCTTAAATACATTAGTTCTTCAGGGATCGCAAAGCAGTGATTTTATAATTCCTCCCTTCCTTCTGCATTTTTTGGCTTCTATGAAGAACTGCCCCTTACTGACTCTTTGGTGCATCTGAAAAATAGATTTTTCAGGAAAAGGATAAATGCTCGATTCTTTTCCTTTATCTACTTTCAAATTAATGTATCAATTTTATCATGTAGGTTTTTTTGCGAGAGGGGAAAACATTCAGAACTCGCGGGTTTTTGCATATTTGAAGTGTTTCAATCCATTACGGTCATTATGTTTTGGCCAGAAGGCTCCTGAGTAGCACTTTATCATTGCAAGATACTTACCGTACATTAGTCATTTCCCTCACAAACAACCCTGGGAAGGTAGGTATTATTACCCAGCTTTACAAATGAGAACTCTAGATCACAGGGCTTGAACCACGACTTGAGGTCTATTGTTCTTTCCATTAAATATAATAATGGTTGAAAGAATCAGAGCGTTAAAGGTGACTGGATTCTTCCCTCCCCCCCCTTTTTTTTTTCTCGTTTTAAGAGTAAACAGCAGAGGTCTTTAACCAGTGGGAATATGATATTAAGCAATATACACTTTAGAAGGCATTACTTGGGGCAAACACTGTGGAGAATAAGGTTATGCTGATAATACTGTAACTTAGTAAATAGCTCGTCTCAACTTAGTTTGTGAAGCATTTCGATTATGATTACTCTGTGTGAGATCTACTGCTCAGATGTAGGTCATTTTATGGTCTGCCCATGTCTGGGGAGCTGGTATTACACGCTGCCTAGTGTTTTTAATTCAGAACTTCTTCGAAAGAAAAACCTTAGCCCCTTATGTTCAAACTCTCGTTTTAATAGCATAAGCTATTTCCTTCTTAGATAGCTTTGTGGGCATAGTAATAAAATAAATACCACAAAATCACTGATGAGATGAAAATTGAACTCCCTACTTCTGTGCAGCCATGTAGGTAAAACAGTAATTGGCTCGGATAATAACTTTGTTCTTACAAACCAAAGTCTAAATGAGAGTCACGTTTGATGTATCTGCTTGTAATTACTGTCAAAAGGAGAGAACTCAAAGTTTGGATTGTTAGTGACTCAAGATAGATTAAATAGATTGCTGCCTTTTCTTGATCAATTCAAGAAAAATTTCTGAAAATTTATTTGGTATTTATCTTACTGTTGATACAAATTATCTTCCAGGGCTTTCTCTCCTGCTTAATGGAATGATTAATTTTGTTTTTCTTTTTTAAATTGATAACTGTTTTTCTTGAAAAGATCTCATTATTGGGTCTGATAGCGCAGCTGATGCTTTTAAGTATTTCCCATATAGTTCTGTAGGTGGTTTGTGAAACAAATTTAGGCTATGGGTGTATTTGGTAGTGATTTACAGCAAAACCATTTGATACATTAATATTATTTAAAGGTAGTCTCTTTTATATGTTTTTAAAAGGGAAATTTAATCTTGTGTTATTATTTTGGCATACACATGTTTCGGTGCTGAACTAGTAAATATTAGAATATTAATCATTTTAAAGGACCTCTCTCATTGCTTCTAGAAGCCAGCTAATACATAATTGATACTACAACCTGTCATTTCTTTGGGATTTCTATTTACATTCCGATTCCTGTCCATAAAGATCTATGTCCAGTGCCACAGAAATGTAACAATGAGCAGAGAACTGGATTTTGATGCCACTTTTAACAATGATTCTGTATTTGATAATTTCCTCCCTACCCCCATACCCTAGCCACACAAAGTTGATGGAGCATGATAAAACTAAGAAAACTGCTATGGTCCACCAAGCCAATGATTCCAGAATTAAAAAGTTCTAACAAACCTTAGACATGATAGATGAAGCTATTACCATCAGTTGTATCCAGGGTTCACCTTTAAAAAAACACTCTAATCACAGAAACCACATCCAGTCAATATAATACATATTAGCAATTTCCTAATCCTTGGTAGGATGGAAATTATTCTGAAAGTTTAATTAAGAAGGAAAAAATTATGTTCAGGTATTAATTTCAATAAAAGAGACACTCAGCTTCCACGCAAAAGCCCCGGAGTGGTACTGTGAGTGTGGGTTCCCCACAGAAGGAAAGCCATTTATAATTAGGCACGATGTTGCTTTTGCAACGCCACGTACTTCCAGGAGAAGGAAATAGATATGCTCTCTTTGCAGCCTGTATCCCTGCATGGGTTAAATAAAGTGGACAGCTGAGTGCCATTATTTAGAGATTTAGCTTAAAAACTGCTATTAAAAAAACAACACAAAAGGGAGGTTTGGAGCCTGTGTTAAGAAATAACTTATCTGGACAGCATACAACCCATAGGTATTTTTGTAGGCTCCCCCGTCACTTTGACCTTAGGCACAGCCCCATTTATGAATGCTGATGACCAAAGAAACATTTAGCTGGATCACGAACTGATCTTCCGGGTGTCTACGACCATTCTAACAATTGCACCAGATCACCCCCAGAACTAAGACACTCAGTTGAAAGGAAGATTTTTTTAAATTGCTCACGTCACCTCCTTTGTATTTTAGGATTCCATTTATACAAAATACCCAGCATGGGCACATCTAAGAGACAGAAAGCAGACCAGTAGTTGCCAGGGGCTGGAAGGAGGAGCAAATGGGGAGTGATTGTTCATGGGTGTGAAGTTTCTTTTTGAGGGGATGAAAATGTTCTGAAATTAGGGGTGACGGCTGCACAACTTCATGAATATGCTAAAAACCACTGGCTTCCATACTTGTAAAGGTGTGAATTTTATAGTATGCAAATTGTATCACAATAAAGTCATAAGACCTCAGAAACTTACCTTTTAACATCAAATCGTAGGACGCCAAAGCAGGGGAGGGTGTGGGGTGAGGGAAGGTGGAGGGTTTGGAGGGTGGGGGTGGCGTGAATAGTTCCTCAAGAGACCCTCAAGTCTAATTGCTCTGTTCTGCCAGTAAAGAAACGGACTTCCAAAGGAGGAAAGTGACTTACCCGAGGTCACACGCAGGCAGTCCCGGGGAGGGCAAGACGGGAACCTAGCTAGCTCTCTCCCCTTTGCCACCATCACGGTGCCTTCTCTGGTGTTTACGGTCGGGCATCTCAGCAGTCACCAATTTGAAGTCTTTAACATGAGGGACACGTGGTTCGAACGACAGGCTTTTATGTTTTTTTCTAATGATAGCACACGTTTTTCCTATAGACAGCAAAATCTCTGTGAAGGAGTAAATAAATGTGTTGTGGTAAATTCACCAAGTCCAAAGTGAGATGTACCTGTAAATGTCCCGTGAGGAAAATGGCCACATTAACAGACCGAGGGAGCCCTCTACCTGTGTGTTTGTAGTATAGATTTCATTGGCAAAATCCTTGACCTCGAAAGCGAAAAATAAATCGACACCAGGTATTCTGGTCCTTTGTCCACCTTGCTTGGCTTCTGCTATGATTTTGGAGCAAATGAATGGTGTCCTAGGATATATTTGTACGAGCAATAGGATACATGGAGAAAAATCTACAGAAAATTCCTTTTCTGTGAATCAAAGAGACCAATTAGCAGCCTAAATAAAACCAAATATATATATAATTTTTTTGCCATAAGAATTACATTAAAATAATTATTTTCAAAGAACTTCACACTCCTTTGAGGATATAAAATGTTAGTAAGCATTTTGGTTCATTCGGCATGAAAGTTTCATTGTTTCTTTGTTTCAGCGAAAGATTGGGTTGAACGTAAAAATCATGCAGGATCCAGAAAACATCCACCACAGAGCTGCTGTAAATGCGAACTATGGAATCGGTTTGCCATATATTAATCAGAGAAAAGCATGTGTAAGTAACGACTTGTTTTAATGGGCTCCTAATTTTTTTTTTAAGAATCAAAAGTCATATATTTCGTAAGATACAATGTAAATTTTTAAGTAAAGGTTTTGATCCTTAGAATTTTGGGGAGATGAAACGGAGTGGCTTTCATTCTGTTTATAATAATGAAGGATTAAAAACATGTAAACCTATTTTTAAAAGATCTATTTGTAGCTCGTCCAAATTTCTGTTGTATCTGATGTTCTTAAATCATCTGGTACCATAATTTAAACAAGGATGAAATAATGTAACAACAACAAGAACGAAGAGAGAAATTTTAAATATTTTATTTGATAGTAGGCTTACCGCTAGAAAAATCAAAAGCAAGCAGCAGCATCGTAATTGGCTTCAACGCATGTGATCTTCCAGTACACAAAATTTAAGAATATTATTCTAAATCTGAAGCAAGCAGGGAATCATTCTCTAGGTCGGCAAGATGATGGGAGGGAAGAATGGTTAAATGCAGATTGGCATTAAGTGACCTCAGCATCCACGCCTGTGTGTGTCACTGACTGGCTGCTCAGTGTCCCAAAGCAAGGACTGTCCTTTCTGTGTTGTGCGGTTTTCTAAGGAGATGTAAAACGAGTGCTTCATTTTAATCGAGAAATTATTTGACTTGCGAGTATTTCTAATACGAAAAACAATCACTGAGGCGACACCTCTACGTTTGTAAATACATTTTTAACCTTGCCTTTCCCTCAAAAGCTCTTACATGTATGCTTTGGGGAAGTCAAAACTAAAAAAGCAAGATGAATTTTAGAATTAAATTGCGAAACCATTTCTAACCAGAAGAGTCTCTTGGATTAATCTTCTAAATTTCCTACACAGACATTTTCATCTGCCTAGTTCATTCATGTAACCCGGACATATATTTTTTACTTTCTTTCTATGTGCTTTATGTTATTCTAACAGGTTTGGCTTAAGTGCACTTTATCATAGACATACTTCCATAGCCTAAGAAATAACCAGAAAGTTAGATATTTTTATTCCTGCTGAAACTTTATTTAAAATGTCACTGTGAATAATGTGAAAGGGTTTTTATCTGCTTCCCATGAGCCCAAAGCCCTTGAAATAAAAATATTATTTCTTTGGCTGCACAGACAGAAGCAGATTTCTCTTTTGTTGTTGTTGGTTTCCCCCTTCAATCTAGAATTAATATTGGCTTAGCTGGTGGAGTGCTGGGGCTTTCTAGCCCAAGGCAACTGCTGCATTTCCAGCAAACTTTTCCTGATGAGTATCGAAGTTTTAAAAGGCACTCCTCTAGACTTAGAGAGGATTATGCTTGGCTTTAATGAATGGGAGCCAAGATTCAGACATAAATAGGAATTCCAAGTTATATGCAAAATCTGGGGCAGAACCTTAGTCATTTGTTATATTTTCCTAATTCCCAAGACGATGAGTGCTTTGGTTATCGTGCCCATGTACTTTGAACACAGAGAGTTTGGGAGAGCACTTGGCCTTGCATGATATGGAGAGAATATACACTCATTTATTGTATTCAAGATCCTTTTTTTCCCCATTACACTTGACTCCATGGAAATCTACACCAGAGCACTTTAAAATGTATGCACATTATATACATTTTGCTCAAGCTGATGTTAGCATTTCAATCAAAATAGTTGATCCTGGCATTTCACGTTGCAAATGTATATATGATGGTAGTAACAGAAAATCGTTATTTTCATTCTGGATTTATAAAACGGAGACACTGTGCCAAAAGTCCCGTTCGAGAAATATTCGGGTATCGGTTTTAAACAATCGTGTAGAGCATTAGGGAACAGATACAGTTGTGATTTACCACTTATAAAAATGTTTCTGAAAGCACTTCCCCACACTGCAGCAACGTGTCTAGTGTCGTGGTGTATAGTTAATTAGAAAAGCAGCATCAAGGCTAATCGCTTTTTAGAACTACTCTAAACACTCAAAGGGGATTATGATTTGGCTGCCGAGGGCCATGTGTTTCCTTCCTTCTTATGAAACTTGCACAGCTTGTCAAAAGCCTGTAAATAATCTTCGACATTTTTGACAGAGCAAATTTGAATATGTAGCTTATTTACATGATTAGTTCCTAGAAACTGGTATTTTCTCCATTTTACGAAGAGGTATATTCTTCCTAATCATAAGGGGCTGGTATATGAAAGCACATATACCCCAGACACACACACACACACACACACACACACACACACACACACGGCTTCAGAATTTTATATCCTGTAACTATATGTAAAATCAATTTACAAAAAAGTACTAAAAGTGAAACTCACTAATGAGTTTTCCCAATATCTTAAATCTGCCAAATTATACACCACCACCACCACCACCACCAACCTTCTAACAGGTTTTAGAGCAGAGCCCCACAGGCACGGGGAGACAAGAAATCTCCGAGACATCAGCCTCACACTTCCTCACTGACATTCCAGTTAGACTTCCTGATGCAGCGCGTTCAAAGATCTACAGAAAATTTGACTTTGATTTGTTTCGCTTAAATAAAAAGGGTTTCTTACGAGGCTTGAAACATGTATCTGTTAGCATGAATTTTAAAAGAACAATTATGAATGCATAACAAAATAGCCAAACAAAACATTGCTTTGAATCGCTGCACAAATAACTCTGATTATAACTGTTATGACCTAGAAAAGAATCATAAAACCATTTTTCTTGTTGGCAACCTATGAGTCGCTGTAGAATTATACCAGTCCTTTGGTCCCACTTTCCAAATAAATAAATATATAATGCAATGTAAACTTAGAATCTTTTATTTATTCATGAGGTTGAATTTAATACTATTATGATTTCTCGATTTTATGAGTCATACGTTATGCGGTGTTTTTCACTAACTTAGTTGGGTAGCAACCACACTTCACAAATCATGGTTTCATTCTTTACTGTTTCACTTGGGGTGTACAGAGTAATCTCGCTCGTGAAAGTACATTCATTTCTGAAATGATAAAGTAATGAAAAGTGAGGCAATTGTGTTCGTGTCAAATGATTAGAAGCAGCACCAGAAGAAAGGGGGAGGGTGGGGCATGGGGGGGGGCGGGGGAGAAAGAAGGACGATTTCAAAACATGATTGTGTTTGAAGCCCATGCATATGGCCACAATTACAGTCACGACGTAATTTGGCAATGGTAGCAGAATTAGATTTAAACAAATTGATGTTACACTGCAGTAATTCAGAATGAGCTTGTTGCATTTATAAACCATAACAAGAAGCAGAGTGAATTAATAAACCCTTCTTGTCACTAAAAATAAAAAAGGGAATAATTGCTGAGACGGAGTTAACAGATGACTAGAGTCAGCATCCTTTCAGCCTAGATATGGGAAAGTGAAGGTCACCCCCATCTCGGATGACAAAGAGGGAACATTTTGTTGGTAAACAAATTAATCTTTTGAAAGGTCGCCATTTGTTTTAAGTTTTTCTCCAGTTCTTGTCATCTGGAATCAGAGATTGACTGTCATTTCACTAGGCAGGGGTGCAGTTGAAACCGACAACGCGGCTTCTGTACATATCAGCATTCCTTGACAAAACTCGGTGCCTGATTGCGATGCTATGGGCTGCTGGTTTACAGCTGTCTCCGGACAGGCACGGAGGCCCACCCCTGAATTCCAATAAGATGGGCCTGCCTATTCTGCCGGCTGCAAGCTGGCCCTCTGCCCACAAGTAAAATGTATTGTAGTTCGAGCCAGCAATTATCTCTTTTACTTCCTTCTGTGCTGCTTCTGTTCCTTTTTTCCAAAAACAGATGTGGGTATTCACTCAAGTTCCGCATCTATTCTTTCTCACACCTGCCGGGTCAGAATTTTGACAGAGGGAGAGTCGGCCAGCAATCAGATGGAATTTCGTTGAGAGCCGTTTAAAAAGAAAATGTGGATTTTTTTCAGGAAACGTGGAGTCAGCATCTTGGCCCCCCTCCCCTTTCCCAGGAGCATTTGGTAAATTAAATTAGTGGAACAAAAGGAAAATAGCTTTAAAGACGTTCAGAAATGCCATATCCTATTTATGACACACAGTCAGTACCCAAGCACTGTGATGGCAACACACAGACAGCATCCCCACTTCTGTCGTGTTCCTCCTGATTCCTCACATGTACTCCCCCAATATGGCAGTGGTGGTGGCGGCCGCAGTGGTGGTGGCGGAAGGGGTGATGTATCACCTTTGTAAGTGGCTGCTATTTACAACTTTAGTTCCACCTGGGTTTTGAGTCCTGGAAAAGCTGAAGAAAGTGATGAGACAGTTGTCATTGGCTGTGTTCGGGCTCTCTCACAAAAGCCCAATAGGACTCTGGGAGCGGGAAGAGGCTATTAGAGGCTATGCCCTCATCAGGTACTATTCACAAAAAATCCAGCGGTAGGGGGTTCCGAAACTTCCTGAGAACGTGTGTTTCCCGAGTTTCTGTGCTGAGATGCCGCACGCCTTCCCAGACCCATCAACCCTATGCAAACTGCAAGCACTCGTACGCTCTCAGCGTAGGGATTCTGGGGCCCGCTAGACCGCGTGGTGTGAATCTTGCTGGAGGAGGGACCTCCCAGAAACAGCCTGCATTGTTTCACATGTAAAATGTCCATAATAAATGTATCTCATAGGATCGTACTGAGATTTAAATGAGAGAATTCAAAGCACTTCGCAAAGGTCCTGGTACAAATAAGGGCTCTGAAAATATGAGTTGTGACTAGTGGCAATTTCCGCGGATTGTATTGTGCCAAGTTTTATACTGTCATTTAAAACTTGCATTACTGTAGAGGGTGAGGGAGAGGACCAAAATATTACTGAAACAGCTCCCACGGATTCTATTTAATATTTTCTTTGATGATGCCTTCTTTCTCACACTGATGATATGAGGGCAGGGACCTTGCTGTCCCTTCAGTGTGCCTGTTTGTCAGACCTTCCAATGCCCCAAGCAGTGTTTTGCACATAATAGGTGCTCAGAAGAGGAGTGGTCTGTCTCCTCCTACATCCAATCTCTCATTGAAACTACGTGACCTGATGCTGAGTCCGGAAGTAAAGAAACGATGTTGCTGGCCCCGGTCACCCTGGTTGCATAGGGCATCCTCCCACTAGACCATCCGAGAGAGTCTCCCTAGTGAAACGCCCTCGCTCCTGGATTCCTGCAACAGCCCTGCCACCAACTAGCTGTTTCCCAGAGCAAGTTACTCCACCTCGCTCATTCCCATCTTCCAGGGTTATAAAATGGGGAAGTTGGGTTGGAGGCAGTCTGGTGTGGGGATAAGGGTGTGGGGTTGAGTGGCTCAGTTTGGGTCCTATCTGCCATTTTCCAGTTATGCAACTCCAGGCAAGCAAATGCAATCTCAAGTCCTCAGTTTCCTCTTCTGCAGAGTCAGGACAGTGGTGCCCATTAGGCAAGGGGGTTCTGGAAATTATAGGTAATATAACATTGCTGGCACATAATAGGTACCTCATAAGGTTCCCGGCTTTGGGGGAAATGAGCTAATATTAGAAATCGCATACTTCCTTCCCCTTCTTCACACCTGTGCTCCCGGGGAAGGATCTGATTTGGCTCCTTTCACCCTCCAGTATAAATGAGTAATAAGGCTTAATGCTCTCGTTTTCAAATTGTTATGGAGAACGCCAGTGAGTTTCAGGGAGACTGCAAGCATTTAATTCATATTTAATTTTTTGATAAATATTTGAACCATTTTAAAGTGTAATAAAGAAAACACAGACATACTTAAGTTAGGTACCAAATTTTCGTACATACTAGATATCATCAATGGGTTAGTTAGTGCTGTCAGGTTAATTCTGTGAGTGTGTGGGCATGCACGCACACACACACATTTGAATTCCTTAGGAAGGCTTTTTTATTATATGGGGTGTATCTTTGTACGAGATCTGAAATTCAGATCTGCTCATATATACTCCTATAATAATCACACAAATAAGTGAAGGTTAAGTCAGCAAATACATGTCAAGTTCTTAAAGTAGTTCCTAGCCCCTACTAAGCATTCTACTGGTGTAAGCATTACAACACATGTGTGCCACCGTGCAGTCAAAGCCAGGTGAGTTCTCTGGAGCTCACGTTTGGCAGCGTAATAGTCAATGGTACAATTACAACAATACATGTCGCACGGTGGGGATACAGCATTACCGATCGTCTCATTGCTCATTTCAGTTTGGGGTTGGTTCTCACCTGGTTGGAAATGTGCTGCACGATCTTCATCTGGCAATGCAGGGCTGCCATATTACTTTGCTTACAGCTGTACATGAAAGGTCAGCAATAAAGCATCCTCTTAAAATTTGGACTCAACACGCAAAACAAAATTAGATTGTTTTGCAGTTGAGTGACTATCCGAAACAGGAGGGTGCCGAGATACCCGAGAAGAATTTTAAATGGGACATGATGGAACATCTTACAACGTTACAGGACACATTTGAAAAGTACTTCCAGTCATTCGACACCCCCCCAAGAATAAGAGCACTTGCTACACTGTTGCAGACACTGTGCTAAGGGCCTTATGTACACTCTCCTCTTTAACCCTGAAACCTATAAAATACGTGCTATTTTTATAACCATTTTACACATGAGGAAACTGAGACTAAGGTTAAGCTACTCACCTAGGTCATGAAGTAGATAAGGAGAGTTAGGATGCAAAGTGTTTATGAAATGTACAGGACAAATCTCCCTAAATTAAGTACTCCCCAGCTAATCCTTAATCACTAAGGAATACGAGCAGTTGTTAAACGATGTTAGTGATTCCATTTGAAACAAAAATTCCTACTGTTCTTTAAAGCTTCTGGACCATTTTAATTGAGGGAACTCCTGAGATCATAAACACCATAACAAGTTGTTAGCTATTTGAAATTCCTTATCCATTGACATCAGAATGTTCTCCATCTTGCGCACGCAAGAGAAAAATACAGAAATAGACTGTATGCTGAGATGGATGCAAGATGGTAGCTATTATCTGTACCTCTTGATCTCATAATTTGCCTTCATCGAGACAACCTCATTGCTTCCAGTGTTGATTTGCATATGATATATAGGCTTATTTGTGTATATGACTCAACATATAGAATTATACTAAACTCTTGTAAAACTTGCATTTATTTACATATCAGCATTCTATTTGAGGTTGCATTTGGAAAATAACTTCTACTCCCGAAAACAAATTTGAAAATCTTTGGCAGGGAGTATTACTTCTCCCATGGGTTTTTGTTTTTTAACAAGAGTAAATCCTTTATTTAATTAAACCAAAGGACTTAGACTCTATTAAGGGATTTCAAGCATGAGTGGACAGGGAGAAGGGGGATTTGGGGATGCAGGAAGAGAGCCTTTCACTGCCCTGGAATCATCCCAGGTCAGCAGCCACCTGCTAACCAGCTAGCCTTGCTCCCTGATGTGATCCAATGCCTTTGCACTTTGTGACTTGGGTTTTGGGCTTGAGTTTTGGTAAGTAGGAGGCTATGTTTCTAACCCTTAATTGCATTTGAGGAGCCAAAAATTACGTAGATGGTGGAGCCTGAGTCAGCTCTATAACAGCTTTAGGGCATCAGGGGTCCATGGATAGAACTGTATTTCAATATACTTGGTTTCCAATGTATACTATTTTATGCATTTATGAAAACATTATTCTGAGAAGGGGTCTATAGGCATCACCAGACTCCCAAAAGGATCCATGCCCCCCCCCCAAATTAGAACTCCCTGTGATAGATTTCCTTCCCTTTCCCACAAATATCCAGTGTGGGGCAAAGTGTGTATCAGAACAGAGAAGTATCCTAAAAACTCTGTATTCTTTATGGATAAAAGACTCACTTCTCTTAGTGGATGGTACAGAAAACCTACCAAAAAGTAGATACATCTAGACTGCCACTGCAGATTTTCATAAGAATTGCATCCTCATGAGTGAAAATATAAACTTCCTGCTTTCCTCTAACCACTGTATCTTTTCCATTCCAAGGAGGAGAATGGAACTGCTACGTAAGAGGTAATACTTGCATTATCCTAGTAAGCATTCTATTTAGAATGAAGCAAAGGAAAAATACTATAGCAAGAAGCACAGTAGCATTAGCCACAAGAGAAATGGGCCTAATAGAATTGTTTTTATCATGGCCCAGGTTAATTATCCACTGAGAGGTACTTGAGATGAATAAATACAATTGCTGTGTTCTCCAATATTCTAACCCATTGTACCTTAAACTGTACTTGAATTCAAGTATACATTCCTAGCCTTTTAAAACCTCCTTGGTAGAACAGAAGTAAGTACCCACAGACTAGAGTAATTCACCCTAAACTTTCTTTAAAAGCATCCTCTCTGAATCAGAATGTGTAATATAAGCCCAGAAGGTATTTATTTGGAGGAGATCCTTCTCATTAGGCTGTAACGTTGGGACAATATGCCACCAAAGTAGCCAATTTATATAGTTTTTTGATTTCCATTCTATCTGCGATGATAGCCTGGATAAATCTGTTCATGGTTGGCAACCTTGAGGTCTGGAAGCCGCTGTGAGCTTTTCAGTGGAAAGAACCATAGACCGAGAGGAGACTCAGAGAACGTGGGCGCTAACTGGGCCCCACCACTGCTGTAATAGCTTCACTGTCATGGGAACATCATTCAGTCTCTAAGGACTGAGATTCCCCGTCTGTATCCTGAGAAGACAATCTGGCTTGTTCGGAGTCCTCCTCGTTGGGCCACGGCTCTGATTCCCTGACTCCCAGATCAATGCTGCGTTGGTGCCTTGGGGAACTGCCAGCCTCTCAGGGAGACAAAGTAGTGATGGGTGTAACTCCCCCCCACCCCCGGGGTAGGGGGGGTGCGTGAGTCAAAATAGGCCTTGGAGGAGCTGGTGGGCGTGGCTGAGAGAAGAGGGACCTGCGTTGGAAGCTATACAAGCAAAGGTGGAGAAGAGGGAGTAACAGAGGGTGGCTTGGAGCTTTGCCTAATGATCTTGAGTTTTTATAAAGGGAAAAAACGCAAAAGATGTGGCTGGACGGGTAAGGCCAATTGATGGTTGGCCTTGAATGGGCTACTGAAATCTAATTGTGTTATCTCAGCCTAGATCATAAAAAGAAGGGCTGAAGGCATACAGTTTCTGAAATTAGATCATTTCTCCAGATGCTCTCACCGAAAGGCAGTTTTAGAATTCTCCTGAACGATCTCTCTCCCTTGATGTCCTCATTGGTTATTAAACTTTATTTCCTCTTTCTTTGGCGGTAAAGATTTCTCGAATTGCATTATCTAGCATTATCTCTTGAACTTGTTCAGTGTTCCTGAAATGGCCTATTTAGAGTTCTACAGGCAGCCTTCCCCCTGACCATTTCCATACAACTCTGTCCCTGTCAAATGAATGGCCACTCAGAGCTGCCAATCTAGCTGGATGGCTGGGCTTTCTGTCTGGATGCTGAATATTCCCCCACTGCTAACTGGGACTCCACTGGAACCTCATCTCTAATCCCCTCATCTCACCTCTCCCTCCAGTATTAGTCCAAAGCAGGATCTGGGGCAAGACTGGTAGAGGCAAGAGAGCCAGGGAGAGCACAGGAGTGACTGGCTTCTCGCAAATGCTGGCTGCCCTTCCCTCCACTCTACCCTGCACCCCTTCTCTGCGCACCCCCCTTCCTCATTGCCAGTTACCAGCCTCAGCACTGGACAGTGTGAGCCCCTGAATCTCACCCGCTTGCTAACTCACTATAGTCCCACCTGCTCATGCAAAGAAAAACCCCAGGGGACTATCTTCATCCAAGTGTTTTCTAAAATACGGGTGTGTTTCCCAACTTCTCTGTTTATGCTAAACGGGGGGGGGGGGGGGAGGAAAAGTAGTGTTCATGGGATAGGCTTTTTTCTTCCTTTTTTGCTCTTTTGCAAGAAGTAAAAGCCCTAAGAACATGTCCAAAGCGTTCTTATACTTAGAATAATACAAAAGTAAGTCCACTGGGGCCAGGCAGGTGACCTCCAGTCTACAGCTGTGTCACAGGTTGGCAATTTGCAGCTGGAGAACCCAGGAGTGCTGCTAATTTGGTGCCACCCAGGGTACGTAGGACCCTCAACTTTACAGTTAGAGATTCCACTCTTGGGTGCAGCTGACCCCATGAGAGACTGATGTGTAAACTGAAATGCCATCATATTTATTCTAAGGAGAGTTGTAATGGTAGGACAAGCCTGAATGTTCCAGTCTGCCTGATCTGGGGAGCACATTGTTCCCTTCTTAGAAAGAGAAACGGACGGCCCCGTTACAAGGCTCCTTAGTGAACAGGGAAACTGACTGAGGGTAATTAGTTGGACAGTCTTCCTGGTGAGCAGCATTGCACGTTTCTAGTCCGATGCATCCATCTGTGAAGCTGCTCCTGCCAACGGGAGAGGAATACATCCCCGTGGAGTGCTTTACGGACACGGAGAAATTCTGACTCTCTGGTTCAACTTTTTATAATAAATAGCTACGATCTGCTTGGACTTGACTCTGTGAACGACGTTGCACAGCACTCAGCTTCTTATATCCATGGCCACATCGATCCCAGTGGAGGGAGTGAAATGACCTCCCGTCTTACTGATAAAGAAACTGAGGCATAGAGAAATTATATTTCTTGCTCCAGTCATGCAATCAGTGAGTGGGACAGCCCGGATTCAAATCCAGGCCTCTCTGATATTAGAACCTGTGCTCTTCACCACCGCCTTTCCTTTTTACTGATTTCCTACAATAAAAGGAAATTATACCTTCAGTTGGCACCTAGTTCGATAACACTAGTTACACTACATTCCTTTCTGGGGCCTGAGGCCTTTAAAGCAACTTCGGCACAGAGCTGACCACATTGATCGTGTGCTCATTTTGTTAGCTTAAGGCTCAGTCCTTGTCACGACTCTTTCTTCCTATCTGAGTCATTGTAGTACCTAGAGCAGGACAGGGACCCTGGCTGGAAGAAATAGGAGGCATGAGGCATCAGAAGGAGAAAGATGAGAGAGGTGGGAAGGAACCAGTAATGCAAAGGATCCTTGGGGATTTCTTGGTGAGATACCCTGCTTCCCTATCTCCCAGGGAGAGCCCGGGTGTGCTACTCAGGGCTGGACAGTTTCTCAAGACGCTGGGGCCACTTAGAGCAAAAGAATTCTGCTTTCCCCATGCCTGGCTGGTGAGAGGCCCAGATGTGGCCAGTGGTTAGGTTCAGTTGTACTAATATCTCTCGTGACCTATCCACTTTGTTTAATACGTTCCTAAGAAAATTCTCTTCTGAGTTTCAAAATACTGTTTTCCATGTCTAACCAAAAAAGGGGCTGATCCTTGTACAATGTTATCAGGAGACACTGTAAAGTGAAAACAGGCATTGACCTAAGAGAGGTAGCTGACCACCAAGAAAACATTATCCCCATCTCCTCTTGACCCATTTAAAGATTAACTGGATACTTAATATTGGATTCATTTAATATAACCATAATATAACCAAAAAAAAAAAAAAGACGATTGACTCTTTCTGCCAAGGATTTTTTAAACTATAGCCTTCTCATTATGGAATTATCATCTAATCTAAAACATTGAAATCCCAAGGGCAGATGCCACCATTTTCCCACAGAAACTGGTATCTTATTCCATTTACCCACAGTTTCAAGTGTAGGACCTAAACTTCCACAGAAGGTTAGATCATTCCCCCACAAGCTCCCATTTTCTAATCTTGAACACTTGCAGAACACCTAGCTGTGCTTTTGCTCCAGGCTGCATTTTAAGCTGAAATGTATTACCTGCCTAGGAAACCGCATTTTAAGTAATAGCCAGCGTTTCTGAGTGCTTCTGCACGCTGGGCATGGTGGCAAGTACAATCTACGCAAATTAGCTCATGTAATCTTCACAGTAACCCTACGAGTTAAATACGATTACCACTTCCATTTTATATTTGGGGAAACAGAGGCAAAGTGGTTAAATAACTTGTCCAAAATCACACAGTGACAAGTCAAAGGGTCATAATTCAAACTCAGCCAGTCTGTCTATGGTACCCCCAGGTAGCTTTGAGGATGATGACTTCGACCTACACCAGAAGAGAAGATGTGGGACCCAGCCAGAAACTGCTCCCTTGCTGACCAAGGAATTTGCTGGAGAAATTTCTCTACCTCGGTCTGGGAATAGAAGTAAAAGATCAAACTACTTAGGAAGAGGCTCTATTAACTCAAGGATTAGAACAAGAAGAGGAGTTAGTACTCTCTGGCCCCGCCCCAGGCTTATTGAGATAGAAGTGACAGATGTTGTGTAAGTTTAAGGTGTCCAGTGTGATGATTTGACACGTGCATACGCTACACTGTAATGTAGTAAACACTGTGTAGTATCACTGTAGTGCTACACTGTATCACCCATCACCTCATATAACTACCCCTTCTGTGAGTTCGTGTGAGAACATTTAATATCTACTCGCAGGGCACCCGGGGGGCTCAGTCAGTTGAGCATCTGTCTGTGGCTCAGGTCATGATCCCGGGGTCCTGGGATTGAGCCCCATGTCAGGCTTCCCACTCACTGGGCAGTCTGCTTCTCCCTTTCCCTCTGCCTACCCTTCCACCCCTACGTGTACTCTCTCTCTCAAATATATAAATAAAATCTTTTTTAAAAAATCTACTCTCTAGATCTGGTGCTTTTAAAGGTGGAAACTTACTTCAATCAGACTGTAAACTCCTGGGGTGCCTGGGTGGCTTAGTTGGTTAAGCACCTACCTTTGGCTCAGGTCATGATCCCAGACCCTGGGATCAAGCCCCACGTCAGATTCCCTGCTCAGTGCGGAGCCTGCTTCTCCCTCTCCTCCCTGCCTGTGCTCTCTGTCGCTATCTCTGTCTCTCTCTCTAAAATAAATAAATAAAATCTTAAAAAAAAAAAAAAAAGACTGTAAACTCCTTTGAGGATAGGGAACATATCGCCAACATCAAACATGGTGCTGGATCTGGTAAGAACCCAATATAAACTTACTGTTGGTTGATGCATATGTGGTTAATGACTTTGAATAACAGCTTGGTAAGGATCTGTGTAATTGAGTTAGGCTGTGTCAAGTTAATTTAAATAATGAAATACCATCGACCTCGTTTGGCTACATTTGTGGAGTACTCCTCTTATTGGCCATAAGAAATATCTCCCTAGATCTCTTCAGGTAGAATTTATTTTCCCTTCCCTAGATCATCATTGAATGATTTTTAAAGTTTGACATGCTATGCCTCAAATTCACTGAGCCACATCAAAGAAGAGTTGAATAAATAAAAAGATATATCATAGTCCCAAAAAGGAAAAATGATTATAAGAATGCCAGTTGTTTCCAAATTAATATTTATATCTAATGTAATTTCAATCAAAATTCTTATGGGTTTTATTTGGTCTGTGTGGAATATTAATTCTCTTCCACTTGCCAGTGTTCATCATCTTGAAAAATAAATGGGCAAAACCTTCAGGTTTCTTTTTTTTCCTAAAGAAGATTAATGAAGGTAAATTTTTCAGACAACTTGTTAAAACATGTAACAACATTAACATAATTCTAACAGCATCCTATGGGTAGAAAAATTAACAGACACATCAATGGAATAATAAAATGAGCATGGATATTGGCCTCAATGTAAATAATAATTTTGAATGTAGGGAAGGTGACACTGTAAGTTGGGGTGAATGGGAGGGCCGGTGAGTTGTGTGGTGCCAAGTCGCTAGGCTAGCAATTTGGGAAGAGAGCATTCAGTTAAGTCCTACCTTTACATACTAAACCAAAGAAAACTCCTCATGGATTAAAGTAAAGTAAAATGTTAAAAGAGAAAAAAATAATAAGAAAATCATAAGAGGAGAACTATTTTTCAAGTTAGCCAAAGGAAGATTTCTTTAAACATCATAGCTTCACACAATATTAACAGTCTGAATTATAAGGAAAGTCCATGTTTAGATGTTTATATTGGACCCCAATCCTGGATCAGTCACTAACTTCTATATGATGTGGGGGCAACCACTTAGACTCCTTAGTTTGTTCATCGGCAAATTTAGGGCATTGGACCACACCATCCCTAAGATTCCTTCCAGTTCTGACAACCTACCATTCTGATTCTGAGCGAAATCAATTTCCTTTGGTTCCCTTCCTTTCCTTTTTCTGACCACCACCAAGATGTGTAAAACAGAAAAGCAGACTAGATGAAACTGTTTTCTGATTGTGGAAACAAAATTCACAGAAGGTACTGATTTTTTTTCTTTTTCCAGTTACGCATTTCACAAAGCATCTGTTGAGTACCTATTGTGTACCTGACTTGTCCTAGTGACTTTTATGTGTTACCACTTTAAATTCTCAGAGTGTGTCAGATAAGAAACCCAGGGCATAGAGGCTAAGGTTTATGACCAAGCCTAATAATTAATATGTGACTTATTCAGAATTGGGGCCTATATTTACTTTTGACAGTCTGATTCAGAGTCTAGGAAAATTATCCCAAAAGAAACTGTGAAAAGGACAGGGTCTTACACACACACACACACACACACACACACACACACTACTAAGAGGACTAAATACTATTCCTTACAAATCAGTTTCTCCACTAATGAATAATGTTGTATTTTTTAAACGGGCTGGATTTGTCTGTGGGGTTAATGCCATCATTGACTTAAGCAAAAATACCTAAGCTGGACACGCTCCTAGCCTGCTCTCAGGTTTGCTTGGGCATCTCTCCGGCAGAGTTTACTGATACAGCACAGAAATTATGGCAAAGCCCAGTGGAGTCGTTGAAGTGGAAGTCTCAATACTGCTCAGGAAGGGATGCCAAATTAAATAAAGAGAGCCCCCAGCAGTTGTGCAGCTGCGTGCCAACGCAGCTGCTGGTATGAGGTAAATGAGGACCGAACGCTCTCTCACTTGTGACCCTTGCCAGTATTTAAACAACAATGCCTAGAGACTGGCACACTGTTCTAGACCAAGGCGGTGAATCACAAGTGCAAAAATAATTATAATACGTGATAAACCCATTCACAGAGTCTTTCTTAGGTTTTCACTGAAAGGACCACTGTTTAAACTCACTTCATCTCACGGGCCTCCTGTGAAGGTTGAGACGATCGATTCTATCTAAGTATCAATTTGTAATACGCAGCCCTACATTTACAGAAGAAAAATGGCATAGAACCCAGAGGTTCTCCGGTTGCTGTCTTTTCATACCTTGTGACAATGTTTGGGCGGTGGTGTGGTATAATATTCACCAATATGCAAAAGTCACAAGTGTGAGCAGCTCAAGTTATTCTTTTTTCTTGTATGAGATGTAACAGACGTGTAGATGAAATCCCAGTGCTTTATTGTTCTCCTGTAATCGCTTTTCCAGAATGTTTAAATTTCTACTGGAATGCTGCAGAGACATGCTATTAAATTTACAGAGGAAAAATAGCAACAACAAGTAATTAGACTTCTATTTGAATCCATCGAAAAAACCCTGAGTCCAGTGTGTTGCAGGCTCCTTGAAGAAACATTTCCTGTAAAACCAAGTTACCCCTTATATTTTCACTTTGCAGTATGGTCTCACAGTGATGAATCATAGTGATCACAGTTGTTAGCTTTATACTAACCCTTTGGTCAGATTTTTTTGAAAATGTGTTCCAAAGAATACTGGTTCCTTGGAATGTGAACAGGTGTTCCATGAAAGGAGAGTTTTGTGGCCCCATAAAAACAGGAAACGTGAGGCTGAAGAGAGTCAGGCTGACCTTCACACCGTTAGGCCATCTGGAGTCACTACCTCGCTGGAGTGCACCATGAATCTTCAGGAGGAGGGAGGCCCTCGCAGGGAGTAGTGTTGCCCAACTCTCCTCCTTTTCTACAGAATAGCTCATAGGACTATATTCAGAGGAAGGCACTTCAGGAAGTCTTACTTAAGTGTTGCATTTTAACTATTTTCAAGGGAAAAGTGTTTAGATGATACTACATATTTTCCTACTTTGTCTGATACTAATGTAGCCACTCCCTCTTCCTTTTGCTTTCTGTTTACATGGTGTATCAACCTTTTGTTGTTGTTACTTCAACTTGTGTCTTTAAAATTAAAATTCACCTTGGGTTGCCTGGGTGGCACAGTCGGTTAAGCATCTGACTCTTGATTTTGGCTCAGGTCATGATCTCAGGGTCGTGAGATTGAGCCCCACGTCGGGCTCTTCACTGGGCATGGAGTATGCTTAAGATTGTCTCTCTCCCTTTCCCTCTGCCCCTCCCCACTGTGCACGTGTGCTTGCTCTCTCTAAAAATTAAATTAAAATTCACCTCTTATTGATAGCATATAGTTTTATCTTCTGGTTAAAATACAGTCTGATAATCTCTGCTTTTTAATTAGAGTGTTTAGTCCATTTTCATTTAATACAATTATTGACATGGCTTAATGTAGAACAATTATTTTTCTACTTGTTTTCTATTTTTACTGTCTCTTTTTTGTTCCTTTGTTGTCTGACTGATTTAGGGTTATTTGATTAAAAAATTTTTTTAATAGTCTGGTTTTTTTTAAGGATTTTTTATTTATTTATTCGACAGAGATAGAGACAGCCAGCGAGAGAGGGAACACAAGCAGGGGGAGTGGGAGAGGAAGAAGCAGGCTCATAGCAGAGGAGCCTGATGTGGGGCTCGATCCCATAATGCCGGGATCACGCCCTGAGCCAAAGGCAGATGCTTAACCGCTGTACCACCCAGGCGCCCCTTTAATAGTCTGTTTTATTGACTTTTAAACGACACCTCTTTGCGTTATTTTTAGTGGTTGCTCTTGGAATTACAATATGCATCCTCAACTTATTAGAGTTTCCTCAGAGTTAATATTGCACCAGTTCACATACAATGTAAGGAACTTGCAAGTAGAGGCACCTGGGTGGCTCAGTCAGTTAAGCGTCTGCCTTCAGCCTGGGTCATGATCCTGGAGTGCCAGGATTCAGCCCAGCATCAGGCTCCCTGCTCAGCAGGGGAGTCTGCTTCTCCCTCTGCTCCTCACCCCGCTGATTGTGCTCTCTCTCTCTCTGTCAAATAAATAAATTTAATTTTTATAAATAAAAAGGAACTCACAACTACAGAATTTCATTTGTGCTATTGTCCCAATCCTTTGTGGTACTGTCATGTGATTTATATATATTGTAAAGTGCACAGCATGTTATAATTTTTTTGCCTTAAATAGCCAGTTGTCTTTCAGAGAAATTAAGAAAAGAAAAATGCATAGTATTTGATATTTACCATAGACATCTGAGTTTCCATCTTGTGTCATTTTCTGTCTGCCTAAAAAACTTCTTTAAACATTTCTTGCCTGCTCAAGGCAATGTAACACATGCCTGCTGGTGACTCACTGTTTTCTTTTGCAAAAAAAAAAAAAAAAAAAAAAAAAAGTCTTTATACTGCTTTTACATAGAATTGTGGGTTGTCAGGGTTGTTTTTTTTTTTTTAAATAATTCAATGCTTTAAAGTTCCATTGTTTGGATTAAGTCAGCCATTATTTGAATCATTGATTCCTTATTTCCTTTAAAGTCCTTAAAGTATGTATAATAACAGCTTTAAAGTCTTTATCTGCTAATTCTGCCCCGAATCATCTTGACATGTTTCTTTTTTTTTAAACTACTTTATTAAAGTATGATTAACATACAAAAAGCTGTGCATATTTAATGTATATGGGTTGGTGAATTTGGAGATTACATGTATACATGTGAAACCATCATCACCATCTTTACCATAAAACATCACCTCTGAGGTATGTTTCTATTGATGACTGTTTCTCCTGTGTGAACATTTTCCCGTTTCTTTGTAGATATAGTGACTTTTCATTGTTATGAACATTATAAATGATGTGTTATGGAGACTCTGATTTCTGGCACCTTGCTCTCTAATGTGTTGATGCCTGTTCAAATAGGCAATTAATTTGCTAGACTCAAATTCCAAACTCTACCCTTGGTGAGTAGCAGCTGAAATCTCTGCTCAGTTTTTTTCAAATTGTTAACTGCTGTGTCTTTGCTGGGTTCCTTAGAATCTCTTCCATTTAGGTGTAGCTTAGGGGTCAGTCAAGGATTTGCATGGAATTTATTTGTAAGTTATGGGTCCCTGCCTTTTCTGGGATTCCCCCTCATTTTCAGCCTTTATGGGGCCCTATACTCCATCCTCTTACTTCTCTAACCAGTAAGACTGTGACTTCCTTCTATATCACATGGACTGAGAAGTATTCCAGGCCAGAAGTCACACACACACAAACCTCAACTATTGTAGTTCCCTTCTTTCAAGATCAACTTTCTTCTAGCTTCTTCTTTCAATTTATCTCAGTACCTTCAAATAGTTGGGTTTTTTAAATTATTTTATCCATAATTTATATTTGTTATCTTCAGAGGGGTTAGTCAGTTATAAGCTACTCTACCATTACCAAAAGCATAACTAGGCCATTATTTAGTCTTGCTTGCCATTGTATTACCTTTATGAAAAAGAAAAACATTTGCTATTTATATATCTTTGTTAATTGCTCCTTCCCAATACATTTTAACTGATTAAATTTTTTAAAACATTCTTTTGCGCTATTCCTTCCTCAAAGGAGATAAGACAGGATTCAATGAGCTCTGAATTATGATATGCCTTGAGGATACCATACAAATACTTACAATATATGTTGTAAATGTAATAAGAGGAGTACAAAAAAGCTATAGGAACTCAGAGGAGGAAGAGATCAGAAGTGATTTCCTAAACGAGGTTACTTTTAATCTAGTTGTTAAAAGGTGACAGAAATTTAGTAGCCAGAGCTAAGAGGGAACATTCTAAAAGAAACATTAAAAACATTGCAAAAAAAGTGGGAGGTTGGAGGCTCAAGTCTTATTGGGTTCAGCTGTAAGTATAATTTATAACTCAAAATCAATACTTAAAAGTCCATGGCATAAACATACTGCCACACACAACAATATGAGTGACTCTCACATCTATTTTAAAGGTAAGAAGCCAAATACAAAAAGATACATACTGTAATAATCCTTTTATGTAAATTTAAGAACAGAAAAATAATAGCTGGGAGTGGAATTCAGAAGTGACTGACAGGCAACAGGAGAGAGGCCTTGGGGGTGCTTGCAATGTTCTACTCCTGTTCTGGATGCTGGTTTCCTAGTGTCTGCTTTGTGAAAATGTATCAAGTGATGACCTTATGATGTGTGGTCTTTTCAAAAAATGAATGTTATACTTTAATAAAATGTTTATGTAAAAAAAGCCCCAATTTCTTTTTTTTTTTAAGATTTTATTTATTTGACAGAGAGAGACACAGTGAGAGAGGGAACACAAGCAGGGGGAGTGGGAGAGGGAGAAGCAGGCTTCTGGCTGAGCAGGGAGCCCAGGGTGGGGCTCAATCCCAGGACCCTGGGATCATGACCTGAGCCGAAGGCAGCCGCTTAACTGACTGAGCCACCCAGGCGCTCCCCCCAAAAAAGCCCCAATTTCTGATATGAAAAAAGTTTATGTTGTGCATCTCTATATATTAATTCAGTAATTCCTCACGACAGCCTAATGGAAGATCAGTGATGCCGAGTTTTATGCAAAATTGGATTATATAAATTTGAAATTCCATGCTGTAAGATAATAATAATAAATTATTGCTGTATATACAAAGTTTGAAATAATTCAAATCCCCCTAAATTTAAGAAAATGAAACACAATTTCATTTTTTTCAAAGCTGGTGCAGTCTGAGTGAATTTAAGATATATTTATGTTGGAGTTTCCACAGAGAAACACCATCTCAGTAAATAAAAATACCCTGTACTATTAGGATATAGATTCAGCAAACATAACAAATAACAGTAGATTAAACACCACAGTAACTTTCTCTCACGTCACACAGTTTATGGCTGATACGGCACCCCTGCAATGTCAGGCACCTCTGCATTTTCTATCTGCGATCTAAGATGGCTAAGATGGCTGCTAGGCTCCCACCATCATGTCTATATTCCAACCAGCAGAGTCACTATGATTGCTATACCACTGGCCAGAATCCTGTCACAAAGACATATCAAGCTGCAAGGGAGGCTGGGAAATATAGTTTCTGTAGCACATTGGAAGCCATGCAGAAGTCTCTGCCATAGCTGGCATTCTTTAAAGTCAGGCTGTCTGAATTCTGTGAGTTCAGAATTATGAAATGCCTCTAGGAACAAATCCTTTACATAAAATTCAACTGCCCTGTAGCTAAGAACATCCCTATTTTACAGAAGATAAAACTGAGACTCGACAAGTTAAATGACTTACCCCAGCACATTGCTAAGTAAATGACAGAGTTAGGACTGAAATCCAGTGCTCCAAGCCCATGATTTTTTGCTCTTATGCTACAAATGCCTCCCAAGGGAGTTTTTCTTCTAGCTCCAAGAATGCTGGTAATCCTTAGTCTGAGAGAAAGTGAGACTCCTACTGTATCTATGTGAAATGATGCTGAGAAAGGGGACAGAGTGATACGGTTTTACCATGAGGACAGGAGTAGGGCTGGTGATGTGAGCTGTGTCTGGCTTGAAAGTTTCAAGAACTCAGGAGGCATGAAAATGTAGTAAAAGCACTGGGCCATGAAGCAATGATGTGCCCTTTTAGCCTGCCTCTATTAGGCAGATTAAATGTGTGTCCTAGCTACTTTCCCTTCCCGATCTTTAGTATGCCATCCATCATATGGGGAGGAGGGCTGGGGCAGGACTGGTCGTGAAGGGTTGTAGAATATGGCCATGCAGGTTTAAATTCACCAAGCAGAAGATTCTGGAGTAGAGTAGAAGGGTGTGACATAGCTCCAATCCTCACCCCTCCCTGCCCCTCAGAAATACTACTGGTAAATTATCAAAATATTGAGATTCTCAGAAATACTACAAAATCCGGGGTGCCTGGGTGGCTCAGTCATTAAGCATCTGCCTTCAGCTCAGGGTGTGATCCCAGTGTTCTGGGATCGAGCCCCACATCAGGCTCCTCCGCTGGAAGCCTGCTTCTTCCTCTCCCACTCCCCCTGCTTGTGTTCCCTCTCTCTCTGGCTGTCTCTCTCTCTGTGTCAAATAAATAAATAAAATCTTTAAAAAAAAAAAAAGAAAGAAAGAAATGCTACAAAATCCAGAGAGAAGACAATCAAGCAGGCATCCTTATCTTTTTTCTCTTTTGACAAGGGGACTTGGAAGAAAAAGGTGAAATTGGAAAGCAAATAATATGTCTAATTCTTCCAGAGAGAAGTGACCCAAAACCCCTGGGGCTAGAGGGAGGGAGGGAGGACAGTAGAGCAAATGCTGATATAGGATGTTCATCAAAATCTCAGGAAAGGGAGGAGAGCCTACATATTTTAACAAAGACTGCATGTATCCTAAAACGGAGGTTTCCCCAACCCAAGCCCTCAGGTAACAGAAAGGTGGAGAACACCCAGAATACCCAGTTCTCACGTGTTGCTGGTAAAGAAAACACACTGGTAGCAGACAACAGGGAAGGAGATGCCACATCAGAGCAAGGAGATTATCAGGGCAGAGCTGCCCAAGAACATACAAGGGGGAAAGAAATGATATGGCCACCATACTGATTTATTATATAAACGCCAGTATTTCACCGAGAGCTAACAAAAGAGAGGGAGGGGTGGGGGAAGGGACAACCATGGGCTGCAAAAGACAAAGCCTAACCCAGAAAAAAATATAACTCAAGGAACGGAAGGAATTTTCTCACAATTTCTTCACATTATAGCACAGCTTGATAGGAACATAAATTAAGTAAAACTAGAGCTCAGCCACAAGATGATAAAATAGCAGAATGAGATAAAAAGGGAGGGTGCAGACATAAGGAAACAAATTGAATACCAAAATACTTTATGGAACTAATAAATAAACTATAAATAGGAAGAACAGAACAGACACTGCTGAACACTGAAATATGAGCATAGAGAAAAGACTGTAAGCACAGCAAATGCAAAGGAAAAAGACAAAGGAAATTAATTAGAAGCTAAGAGACCTGCACAGTAGTCTGTTACAGGTTAAGCTGCTGTGACAAAGAAATCCAAAAATATAATGCCATAAATAGACCAGTTTATTTCTCACTCACAAACAGTCCGCAGGTGAGAAGTCTAAGGTTGGCAGGACAGACAGCTTTGCTCCATGACAGGGAGCATAACTGAGAGAGGGTTCCTTCTGTCTGGATGCTGTCTCATCTCATTCCTATGGTCACAGACACTCTCGTTCCAGTGGTTGAAGCTGACTCCTCTCTACACCCATGTTTCAGCCCACAAGAAGGATAAAGATAGTCCAGGGCAGGCATTCTAAGGAGATGGCCCAGAGGTTACACTTATCACTGCTGCTTACGTCTTACTGGTCTGAATTTGCTCACATGTTCACATTTAGCCACGAGAGACACCGGGAAATGTAGTCTGGACTGGATAGCCATATGCTCAGCTAAAAGCATTCTATGAACCAGGAGAGGAAGAATAGTTAGGTACCACAATATGAAAGACAAAGATGAGCCAACACTTAATGACACTTGGTGTCTCTAAAACAGAGAACCCAGAAAATGAAAGAGAAGATGTATCCAATGATATAATGGAAGAAAATTTTCCAGAAGTGAGGAAAGAATGAAATCTACAGGTGGAAAGAAAGCACTGAATCCCAGAAAGATTTGATCTAGAGTATTACATCAAGGTATTTTCTAGTTTAACACCTGGACTTCAAAAACGAAGAATGTTTCAGAAATCCAGGCAGAAAGAAAAATCACCGACAAGGGGTGAGGAATCAGGCTGGCATCAGATTTCACAATAGTCACTGTAGAAGACAATGGGTCAGTGTCTGCAAAGCTTTGATAAAAGGATGATCCCAGATATCATTCAAGTATAAATACCCATGAACACTTGTTGGAAAGGACTGCTTGATAACCAAAGGCAGGCAATTAAGAAATCAATCAAAATAGGGGCGCCTGGTGGCTCAGTCGGCTGAGCATTTTGACTCAGGTCATGATCTCAAGGTTATGAGATTGAGCCCTGCATTGGGCTCTGCACTCAGGGGGGAGACTGCTCAAGATTCTCTCTCTCCTCTCCCTCCCCTATTCTTGCTATCTCTCTCTCTCTCTCTCAACAATAAATAGATAGACAAACCATAAGAGACTCTTAACTCTAGGAAACAAACTGAGGATTGCTGGAGGGGTCGGGGGATGGGGTAACTGGGTGATGGGCATTAGGGAGGGCATGTGATGTAATGGCACTGGGAGTTGTAGGCAAATAATGAGTCACTAAATTCTACCCCTGAAACTAATAATACACTATGTTTATTTTAAAATAATTAATTAATTAATAATAAAATCTTTAAGAAAAGAAATCTATCAAAATAAGGAACTGAAGCATAGAGAAGCCATGACACTGGATCCATTTGCACATAGGATGAATACTAAGCAATCCTAGTGATTATGGTTTCAAAACAGAATGTAGATATTATAAATCTGGACAATGTAAAAATAATAATATAATAAAAAATTGGGAGGTGAGGGAGAAGGGATGGGGGTAGCAAGAGAGTTCTATGTTCTCATCTTTAGAGGATGGGGTATATTACTCTAATTTAAAACACGATTTTAAAAAACCTAATGTTTTTCATAATCGCCTTTATTTAACTATAGGGCAGGAGTCCACAAACTACTGGGTGAGGGCGGACCACCTGTTTTTGTACATAAAGTTTCATTAGAACATAGTGCCACTGTTTGTTTACATATTATCTATGCTACTTTCAAGCTATAACAATGGGCCAGAATAGCCTAAAATATTTACTGTCTGGCCCTTTAAAAAAAAAATTGCCAACCCTTGCAGAGGAATCTTTTTCAACTCATAGGAATCTTGTAGTAAAGAAATATTGACTTCAGGTTTAATAATTTGTTGAGTTTAATTCAGCCTTTTCCCCTCCTATTAAATTCATGTCAAAAATTAAGTTTAATAATGTAATATAAATCCTATTTTTATAAAATGATATATTAATCATTCCAAAGATGTCAGGGATAATGGATCACCTAATGATATTTGGCATGGTTTCTTAAACTTTCATCTTTGTGTTTTTCTGCATTAATTGGAATCTTTATAATAAGCATATATCATTTTTTACCAGAATCATAAAATGGAATGGTTTTTCTATTTGAAAACACTAGAAGCAAATATACCAAGATATTAACAATGATTAATTCCAGCCAGCAGGAATGTGATTGCTGTTTTCTTTTTTAAGCTCTTCTATATTTTTTTTAAATTTTGAAAAACAATTAAGCTGTTATAGAAGGTTTAGGCATAAAGGGACAGAGTTTTGGAAATAGTCATGACACACCAGATATGAAGAACATTGTTCTATTTCTATGATAGTCCATATCATGTTATACAAACTATAGAGCATGGTTCCAGCCTAAAATAAAAAAGCGTGACATAAAGGAGAAGCCAGAAGCAGATGCTGTTCAACTTCCACGAGGCATTCATAAAGCTGGTTTCTTTTGTTTGCGTTAATCTACCATTCCAGTTTTGTCCCCCACCCCACCGTCCTGGCACACACAGCATACTCCAGCCACACTGAGATCCTCACCTTGCATGGAATCTTCATGCATCTGTATGCTGTTCTGCTTTGTCGCCACCATTCTTTCTCTCTATAATTGCATCCTCGTCTCCACGTGATATATAATCCAATGCTTCTTTGAAGACACAATTTAAATATCACTCACTGCCGTCCATCTCAACCTTGGCTGCACACTAGAATCACCTGGGGCCCCAGCTCCAGCCCAGCTTATTCGGATTTACTTGCCCAGAGTTGGGCCCAGGCAGCAGTATTATTACAAAGCTCCCTGAGAGATTCTAACATACAGCTCGGGTGGAGTCGCTGCAAAGCCATCTGCAATGCCAGCATGCAGAGTTAATTACTCCCTGTTCTGCACTCCCGTTGCCCTTAGCGGGTCCATTCCTCATGAAACTTAACGCCAATCCTATTAAAGTTTGTGTTACATAGTAAGTGCTCAGTAAGTGCTCGGTAAGTGCTGAAGGTTGTTACGTACCTTCTCCCTCCAAGCAAGCAAATGCAGACGTGGTTGTCCTTACCATGGGAGCGGGACAGCGGGTGGGCTCGTGTGGCACATCCAGTGACACTGCATGCGGGATTTATTTCTGTAATCTCCGGAGGACATCAACCCCCAAGTGTAACCCTCTTCTCCTTGCCCCTACACACACGCACGCACGCACATTGGGTCTGGCTTTTACACTGTTGAGATAGATGTAGTTGAAACAATTAAAGAAACCAGCATTATGAACGAGCTGACTGCTTGATAGGATCCGAGTATCATCTGCCTTCCACCCTCTCCTTTGTGTCACACTCTGCATTGTGTTTTATGTTGGATCCTGCTACTTTGGCTTTCAAGAGCAGGTTGTCAGGTGTACTTTGTCAAAGGCTTTCAGAAAATCCAGATAAATGATGCTCTGTGCCCCGAAACTGCCAAACCTGTACTTTATATCTTCTCAATGCTTGACAATTTTATTTAAGTGGAATCTTTCTCTCTTGCTCCAATTTACCTTTGCCTCCCTGACCCTGATATTAATCAGACAAGTAGAGACCCTTCCATTTTTGCTCCTGAAAATCAGCTATGCACGTGCCATGTCTGCAGTACAGTACCTTGGGTGATTAGGAGATTCTGGAGGCCACTTGGGTCTGGAGGTGAGGTGGGGTGAGGAGAGCTGAGGATGAGAAAGAGACCAAGGTGGATTGCCAAGATGGAATTTCCATAATAACACAACATGCACATGAACTCCTAGCTGTCATTAAGGCAAGGCCCATGGAGGGGCACCTGGGTGGCTCAGTCCGTTAAGTGTCTGCCTTCGGCTCAGGTCATGATCCTGGGGTCCTGGGATCAAGTTCCATGGCGGGCTCCCTGCTCAGCGGGGAGTCTGCTTCTCACTCTCTCTGCCCCTCCCCCTGCTTGTGCTCTTTCTTCCTCTCTCTCAAATAAATAAATAAAATATTTTAAAAAACAAAAAAGAAGCAAGGCCCATGGCACTCACCTTTCCTCTTCCAACTCACCTGGAAGGCAGGAGATTGTGCTGTCTACTCTTTCCTGTTAAAAAACCCTGCTTATAGTCATTTTAATCTGTCCTCCCCAAACGTTTGGTGTTCATGGGATAGTAGCTGTTTACAGTTTCCTTAAGCCCCACATCCTTTGTTCACACAGATACTTATTTGGGGAAGTGATTTTCTCTGCACTCCCCTCCCCCAACTCTTGATGAATTTCCCTTTCTTTTTCCATGACCTTGAGGAGCAATAAGGTATGGTACAATGGAGTCCAATGGCAAATTTCACTAATGTAAAATCAGATTAATCTTCAAATTGAATAATCTGTGTATTTCTAGTATAGTGTGTGACCTTAAACCTGCTAATTTTTCAGTCTTGGTTCTTTGTTAGCTAAAGAGCAAATTGTTACCTAGTTCCTTTAGAAGTTATGCAGATTAATTAACGTTTGGAAAATGATTTGAAAATTTAAATCAGTCTATAAATACCAAACAGCTGCATCTTCCCTGCTGGGAGGGCCCAGGTAATTCATAACCTCTTCTAATAAAGGTAAAAATAGTGTATTTGAGCTATACAATTAAATGTGATTTATATGCAACACATATTAGTCTTTAAAAGCTAGAAACCATTTAATAGAAAAAATTCATATTTCATAAGCATAATAAAAGCATTTAGTGACTTTAGAAAAGGTAATCATCTACCGTAACTGATGTAGGTATCAAGTCTTTAAACCTCTCTGAGATTTCCAAGAGTCCATTCAAAGTTCATTCTAATCTATTAATGTCGACTGATACATTTATCTTTTTTTTAACCATTTGTTTGTTTGTTTTAGAGGAGCGGGGAGAATCTTAAGCAGGGCTCCGTCTCACAACCTTGAGATCATGACCTGAGCTGAAATCAATAGTTAGACGCTTAACGAACTGAGCCACCGAGGGGTCCCTGATACAGCTATCTTGAAATTCTCCCAGTTTGTTTGGGTTTTTTTTTTACTCTCACAACTCTAATATGTATTTCCTGGGAAATTTGCCTGTACAAAACTTTGCTGTATTCAAAACCTCTTCTGTCAAGATTTAGCACTTTTATATCGTAGTCATTAAAATTGAACAAAATCTTAATAGTTCCTTTATTAACTACCATAGTGACTTTGCATAGTGGAAATCACAACACGTTAATTGGATTTAATTAACTATTTTAAATTACACAAACTCCTGACAGTAGACAATAGCACAGGGTACTCATGAGCAATAAAACTGAAGCTGCTATCGCTACTTTATTAAAACTTAATGAAACTATTCATAATCTTATTTATTGTTTACAAGAAGAAAACTGTGTTCATTTTGAAAGCAAAACTGCCTGCCGAAAACAAATTTTTTTATTTTCTAGGTGAAGGTTCAGAAGTTAATAAAAGGGTCTACCATATCCAATCTCACGGTTCTACCAGCCTCTCATCGCACGGATCCCTACTTCACCCCCATACCTGTCCTACAAGCGGATGCCAGGAAAGGTTAGTGATTCAATGACCATTTTACATGCTTAGGCATCTATGGGAAAGAGCACTGAGGCGGGATGGGGGCCTGAGTTTGAATTCGGGCTCACACACTAATTCTCCTAGGTGGCTTCAGACGAGTCGCGGTCTTCACTCTGGCCTGAGTTTGCTCCTCTGTAAATCACAAGGTTGGGCTAGACGACAACTAGAGTCCCTTTCACCTCTAAAACTCATCATTCTATGGATTTAATATTGATTTAGGTGTTGGTGTTATTATGTGTTAAAATTATTATTGTGTTTATGTGGTATTAGAATTTTTCAAGGTTCTGAGCAGATAGTTTTTGATGCTATTCTGGTAGCATTTAAAAAATTTATTTCAATATACTATTATGCAAAAATTTGAAGCCAGAATTAATGTAAATGGTATTTAAACCATGCATGTCTCAGTCTAAATTCTAGTGTTCGTGAAACCAGTGGATTTCTAGTTTTTAAACAAAAGATAACGTCATCTTCATCTCAGTTTCCCCGGTGTGCAGACCCATGTTGGTTGAATGAATAAGCAAATGAAAGAGTAAGTAAATGAATGACTAAGAAGTGAGTGTTGTAAGTATCACCCCCTCTACTTCTCCCTGCTACTTCATTTAATTGGCTGAAGTGTTGAAAAACATCCAAGTGGATCCCCCTTTGTATCGCAAATATAACCAAGTGAGATGGTCTTTAATTATTCCCATCTTACTTTCTATCCATTGTCTGGAATAGTTTGGACCTAAAGTTGGTTCCCAATGGTTCTCTTGGTCTTGGAGATTTAAAGTTCTTCATCTTGTCTGCTCCATCTACTGACCTATTGCTGGAGGAATAGCAGAACTCAAGAGAACCCAGCATCATCTAAGTCCCTTAATGTGTGAAGCTCACAACTGTAACTATTATTTTCCTAGTTATAAACCATTATTGTTCAGAGATCTTTGTGACATACGATTTTACTTAGTTTATGTATTTACTCCCTGGGAATATGGAATAACACCAGCAGAGTTCTTGCTTCAGTACCATCTTCCATTCTTCCTGGATCAAATTAGGATGAATGAAATAGTGAATGAATGAATAAATGAATGAATCAATGAACGAATGAATCAATGTCCACTTCAGCAGCAGACATAATGAAAAAAATTGCTGCAAAACAAAGGTGAATCTAGGATCATGGCAACTTGACACAGAAAAAAATAACATTTTCATCCCTCAATGATCCACCAGAGAACACATGGCCTGTCATAATATTTGTAATTAATCAGCCAATTAGTCAACATATATTTATTGAGTACTCACCATATGTCTGGTACTGTGCAAGGTTGTAGAAGCGTCAGGAAAGCTCAAGCCACAGAAATGTGGACACAGTGTCTAGATTTTTACATGTTCCTGCTGCCCTTAACTGTCATCTCAGGTTCACACAAGTCCAGCCAGAGGTGAAGGATTAACAACACCCAGAAGAGAGAGTTGTTTTGGAAAATGCAGGACGAACTTCCTGACTTCTTCTCGAATTATCTTGCTACATCCAAAAATGAAACCAAGCTTTTCTTTCTTTTTTTTTTTTTTTAAATGGTTAAGAATATATGTCTCACAACACACAAACCAAACTTTCAGGCTGTGCGTGACCTCAGGCAAGTTGCTCTCTGGTCTTGATTGATTAATCAACTCCAAACCCTACAAACAAGGCAGGCCTGACCTGGACCTTCCCTCCATTCTCTGCTAACTGCTTTCTCTACTCTCGGCCACATGGGCCTTCCCTCTTCCTTCACCAGGCCAAGCACATTTTCTTTCTTTTTTTTTTTTTTTTTAAAGATTTTATTTGTTTATTTGACAGAGAGAGAGACAGCCAGCGAGAGAGGGAACACAAGCAGGGGGAGTGGGAGAGGAAGAAGCAGGCTCCCAGCAGAGGAGCCTGATGTGGCCAAGCACATTTTCATATGGGCCTTCACAAGAGCCTCTATCTCTGCCCGGAAAAGTCACTTCGTTAAGCATCTGTCTTTTCCTTCATAGATGATCACAATTTGTAATTATACGTTCATTGTGATTTTATTTAATGTTTGATCCTCCTAGAGGCTCCATGAGTTCTCTCTGGCTCACCAGTGCATCCCCAGCCTCCAGAACAGCTCCTGCCACGTAATAGGGACTTAACAAATATCAGTTGAATGAATGAAAGTCTAATCCCTCATCCATTCAACTGGAAAGTAAGAGTGTTATGAAAGTTTAATGAGACAATGGTGTTAAGGGATAATTTCCCAAAACGGGTAAAATAATAGATCTCATACAAATATAAAATGAATGCATGTGAAGTATTTTATTTATTTAACTTGTCGATTGAAAGAGAGATCTGTAGGGGTACCTGGGTGGCTCAGTTGGTTAAGTGTCCAACTCCTGGTTTTGGCTCAGGGCATGATCTCTTGGGTCTTGAAATCAAGACTGGGGTCAGGCTCCACACTCAACGAATCTACTTGAAGACTCTCTCCCTTTGCCCCTACCCCCACATGTACCCTCTCTCTCTCTCTCTCTCTCTCTCTCTCTCAAATAAATAAATAAATCTTTAAAAAATGAGAGAGAGAGAGAGATCTGTAGGATGTCTCGACTAGTTTAAAGGAGAATCCAAAGGACACACATTTGTAGATCAGGAATATTAAAATAAATTTGCAAACAGATGCAAAATTGACCTTTTTGAGGGAAGGAGGAGGGTCCCTTCACCAGACAGAATTTATTTCAGGTCAATTCTTATAGCTAAGAATTATTTGCATTAATATCAATTTGTTTGTTTGTTTAACAAAGTAACCTTAATCTCTACAGAGTTGTGAAATAGCTCAAAGACTAGGTCCAGATAATCCCCGAAGACTCCAACATTCCATTAAAAATGTATCCAGGGGCGCCTGGGTGGCACAGCGGTTAAGCGTCTGCCTTCGGCTCAGGGCGTGATCCCGGCGTTATGGGATCGAGCCCCACATCAGGCTCCTCCACTAGGAGCCTGCTTCTTCCTCTCCCACTCCCCCTGCTTGTGTTCCCTCTCTCGCTGGCTGTCTCTCTCTCTGTCGAATAAATAAATAAAATCTTAAAAAAAAAAAAAAAACTTACCTGATAAAAGCAGGTCAGGTTCACCCATAATAATCTTCCTTTAAAAAAAAAATGTATCCAGTAATCTCTTTTGCTTATTCCAAAACTTAAACAAAAATATTCTCATAGTCTTCCATCATTTTGATCAAAATGATCTCAAAAAAGAATTTAAAAATAAGGCTGATCTCATTAGGTTTGTCCTGTTTATTTACACAGGTGCAGCAAGGATAGGCCATCTTAAGTTGGTTCTGCTGGAAATATTCATAAGGAATCTCAGACTGAACTTTTAAAATCCTCTATTATTTGCTATCTTAAGGCTAGGAAATCCAGCCCAAGAAACTCTGCCCACCACACTTCAACTACAGGATCTATAAATTTGGGTAAATTCCTCTTTTCTACAGGTGCTCCAAATATCCTAAGGCTCTTGGGCCTGCCAGGACATGACCTTCCTACCACCTGCAAGGATGGAAATCCTATAAGCCATGAGCCAGGCCAGTTTTTTGGGAAGGCTTTGTAAGCATTGGCTCCACAACGTCAAACTTAGTTCTTTAAAAGTGACTTGTCATTTGTGATTAATAAGTATCATTCTTACATATGAAATTCCAGACAAAGTCTTGATTGTATAGCAATTTTTCCAATTATATGTTAGCAGAGGGAGAACAGATATTTATTGAAACTATGCAAGTAACTGTATTGCCATGAAAAGTAAAGAGACTCAATAAGAGTTTCTGAATTTGGGAGATGGGGGGAACACATTTAAAGTATTAGAAGTTTGATTTCCTTATTTCCTAGAAATCTTAAGAATATTCAATTTACATACGCACTTATTTCTCTCTGTAAGTCGATCTGAACAGAGTTCCTTTAATTTGAAACTTTACAGTCTAATTTATTAATGCCATCTGGAGACAGGAAAACATTCCACATTCACAATGAGAGATACAGGCCTTTCCGAACTACAGATACATAGACATACAGATACAGACAGAGCTTATGGCTTCAACTCTACACTTCCAGCTACAGGTGAAAAATAAACACAGAAACACACCTCCTGGTCCAGATACCACCTTCTTTGCGGGCATGACATTCCTAGTTGATTTGAGCTCAAAGTACACAAGTGGACAAGCAAAAAACTAACAAGCTATACTCCCTATTGTCCCTCACTCAACAGGGAATTAGATCTCTAGAAGACATTAGTCTATTTATGGAGATCACCAAATTCCCAGTCACCATAGCTGCCAATAAGGAATAACTCAGCCATACATGAACCAAAAAGAAAAACAAAACAAAAAATTAATAGGGAGTAATACTAAAATTAGGAAAACAGTTGATAAAGTTCTATTGCCACTTTGAATTCGCCTGGGGGTGCTAAGAAAATATATGCTTGGACTTGGTTCCCTGTGCGCTGCATCGTTTCTGCCAATTTCAGGTGAATCTTCTGCTCATCCTGGCGAGATCCCCAAAATTACTAAAGGACATACATATTTTAAAGTAAATCCATGACTTTTATACAACTATAAAATGAACACATCAAGGATTTTATTGAACTCATTGATTAAATGAGGGAATCAGTATGTTAAAATTGGTTCCAAGGAGAATCCAAATGGCAGACACCTTTACGAATCAATAGTGAAATAAATTTGCAAATGGACATTTGCAAATGGCTTTTTGGGGGTGGCGGAAGCATCATCCCTCTGTGTGACAGAGTTTATTTGCATGCATTTAAAACAGGAAATATTTGCACTGCTTTCAGTTTTCTATAAATTAACCTTAATCTCTAGAGAATTGTAAAATAGACTCATCAAAAACAAAGGTGATTATGGGGGTCAGATAATCTCCAGAGGTTCCAGCATTTCACTGAAAAGATACCCAGCCTCTTTTGCTTATCCCAAAGTCTTAACTTTTTCCTTCCAATGGTAAATGTACACACATCTGTTCATCTACAATTAAGTCAATTGCTCCAACCAGTACTAAAGCAAAGGTTAAATCATGCTTACATTCTTTGGGAATCTGAGTTCAGTAATGAAAATATACTGAATTAGAAGGAGCTCTGTTTTTCACATCTGCAAGTCGGGCATAGTTCTTGGAAATGGGATTTGATATTTAAAGGTGGAAAATATTTGTGAGGACAAAGAAGTACTCTTACTTAACATCTTAAGGTAGTTAAATCCAGTGTTAGAAAAATTTAAACCTGAAGTACTAATTTCAAAAGGGGCTTAAAGAGTTGTACTGTGGGTGAGCAGTTCTTAAATTTTAAAAGTACAAAAGATTGACCTGGAGTGCTTACTAAAAAAATGTAGATTACTGGGCCCCAATTCTACTGGTTCTCAAACTTCAGGGCCCATAAGTAATGTCCTGGAGGCTTCAATAATACAGATTCCCAGGCCCTGGCCTCAGAAGTTTGGACAGGCCCAGGAGTCTTCATTTTTAATAAGAAATTCTCCCCCCGAAATGATTCTGCGGTAAGCAAACTGAGGATTTCTCTTTGGAATCATTGTTTTACAAGCGAAGTCTTCTCCAGCTCCCCAATCCCTCAGTGATCATTTCTCTGAATTTCTCTAACACTAGACTTTAGCATCCTAAATAACAGCATACCATCTTCATCGAGGTCCTCAGGCACACAGAAACAGTATTTCTTCCCCTTAGAAACTGCCAACTTCTTCAGCTTAGTCCAGCTCGGTACACGGCTTGCAGACCAGGATTTCCTTGAGACCCAGAGTTCCTTACTTTCCTTCCTATTACATGAGAGCAGCAAGAAGCTGAAGCCCTATCACAAGTTTATTTCACATCCTCCCTGAGTTTCTGGGTTTCTGGCTTCAATACAATAGATCTACCTTAATGAAAGTATTGCCCCTGCCAGAAGGCTTTGCTCAATTATTCATTGATTCATTTATTTGTTTATTTATTTAACAGTCTATTGTCCTTCAAAAACCCTGGTACCAGGCATGCTGACGTAGTATGAGTTCTAGAAATTGTAAATTAAGTGCTTAAATACTATCCATGTTGCCCAGTTACACTAAATTCATCTATTTGGGCAATCACATCTTCCGGTGACATGAGAAATGTCTAAAAATTTCTTTGTTGTTGTTGTTGTTGTTGTTGGTTTTGTTTTGTTTTTAGAGAGAGAGACTGAGAGAGTGGAACGTGAGAGGCAGAGGGAGAGAAAGAATCTTAAGCAGGCTTCTCGCCCAGCATGGAGCCCAGCACCGGGCCCAATCTCATGACCCTGAAATCATGACCTGAGCCGAAATCAAGAGTCAGCTGCTTAACCGACTGAGCCACCCAGGCGCCCCTAAAAATAACTTTCTTTTATAAAATATGATTCATTGTAACAACAGGGCAATAGTTACAAGCACAAAGATTATCTTTCTTTCAGAACGAAACCTCTCCTTAGTTATGAAGACCATGTACTTGATTTCTCTGGATTTTAAAAAGAACATTATCAATTATTGAAAATGCTAAGTATAAAGAAGTTTTAGTTTGCACTGAAATTATATTTCTACCTTAAAAATGAAATTATCTTAATACAAGTTTATTTTGTAATACCACAAGTGGAAATGCCATTTTATCTTGCGTTAGAATATTAGGCTTAAACGAACATATACTACAGCTGTTTCTTCATGCAAAGGATTAAGACACTAGATGTGCTCTCACATAAAGAAGATGAATAGAGTAAGTTACACTTGTGACATTCATAGAGCTCAGACTTTGTAGAAATGCTTGGAGTTAAAATCATATTCTTCCAACATTCCTTTTCAGGGATTTTAAGTATGATTGAACGAGGACTGATTCCACCAACAGCAAGGATTACCTTTCAGAATCCACCCATTATACCAAGAGCAGCTCCTTTGCATAATTTTGATGAAGCACGTAAGATCCCAGCTGCCGGTAAGACAGTCTTGCCTGTATGTTTAGTTGGGGATACACAGGAATTACCTCCCACCAAAATCTAGTCTTCCGGTATCCAACTTTTATCTTCAATGATAGGACAAGATGAAAGCTGTAACGGTTCTGAGTTTCACTTGACTGAATAAAGTAACTTCAGTCTCTTTCTCAAATACCTAGGCACGGCCTGTTGTGTTAGTAGGTTGATATTTTCAAGGGGCTTGCAGTTTGGTTGGGAAAACAAAACAGATAGAACAAAGATAAATAACAATACAAAGAAGCATAGAATAAAAGAAACCAATGGGTGTTAAAGTCTAGTGCTACAGGCGTTCAAAGGAACAGTTGTGGAGGGGTGAGATAATAGACTTCAAAGAAGAGCCTGGATGAAATAGGGTGGTCACCAAAAGTGCCAACCTGGGAATCTACTAACTACTTGCAGAAGCCCAGGCAAGCCATTTACTTTCTCTGGGCTCCAGCTTCCCTAGTTATAAAACGAAGGGGTTTGGGCTAAATGAACTCATCTGTTCAACAAATATTTGTTGAATGCTTGCTTTATCAAAGGCAGCATGTAAGTGCTGGAGATCCAACAGAGAATAAGTCAGACAATGTTTCTGCCCCTATGGTGCTTACATTCCAGTGGGAGAAACAGATAATAAGCAGGTGGGTAAATGAGAATGTAAACTAGAGGTAAGTGGTAGAGATAAAACAACATGAATGAGAGAATGGTAAGGAGGTTGTCACTTTGCTTGTGAGGGAAGGGTCAAGGAATGCTTCTCAGAAGATGTATGAGGCTTGAGTTGAGGTAAAAATGATCAGAAGAAGCCAGTCATGTGAAGATCTAAGGAAAAATATTCCAGATATAGACCAGCACAGATACAAGGGCCTAAGGACTAAGGAGGGAATGAGCAAGGCTGGTGTGGCTGGAGAGCCAAAAGCCAGGGAGAGAAGGGAGGAGATGAGGCTGGAAAATTGAGAGGAATGACATGACCCAGGCTGGAGCAGAGACTACGAGTTGTCCTCAATAGTCATTCTTCCCTACTTCCACAGTAATGAAGTCATGGGTGAGCACATGTCAGCTTAGCTAAAGACAACATTTCCCAGGCTTCCTTTCAGCTAGGTGTGCCCTGTGACCAGGCTCTAGACAAAGAGGATGGAAGTGGAAGTAGGAAGGGAAACTTCTGGGCCGAGCCCATAAGGGAAAAGGAGCATGGTCTCCCCCTTTCCTTTCCCCTCTCTGGCTAGCTGGGAGGCAGATGTGATAGGGAAGCACTTGAGAGCCATAAGTGGAACTCTGTGTTCCATCTCTGAGTCTGGCAGAGCTGCGCTGCCAACCTGGGACTGTCTTCCTTCCAACTCTTGTGTGAGAGAGAAATAAACTTTTCATTTGTTTAAACCACTCTGTATATTTTAGGATCTTTCTCTGTAAACATCTTTCACTACAGCAGAACTAGCATGGCAGCCTTTCAAACCATGATGAGGATATGGATTTAATTAAGTACAACAAGAACCCACTAAAAGGTTTAAACAAGAGGATGAGGTGATCTGATTTATATTTTAATAAGACCACTCTGACTCCTTTACAGATAATGAATCATAGGAAAGCATGAGTAGAAACAAGAAGACTAGTTACAGGCTATTTCTTTTTTTTTTTTTAAGATTTTTATTTATTTATTTGACAGAGAGAGAGAAAGAGAGAGAGGGAACACAAGCAGGGGGAGTGGGAGAGGGAGAAGCAGGCTTCTCGCTGAGCAGGGAGCCTGATGAGGGTCTTGATCCCAGGGTCCTGGGATCATGACCTGAGCTGAAGGCGGACACTTAACGACTGAGCCACCCAGGCACACCTAAAGGTTATTTCTGTACACCAGATGAGAAATGATAGTGGATTTGAGGAGGTGACTGTCAGAGGATATGAAGAGAAGTGAAAAAATTCAGGTAGAATTTTGGACGTGGAGCCATGATGACTGGAGGGATGGATAGGAGGGAAAGAGAGACATTAAGGACAAATATGTATAAATATATGAATGGATTATGTATGAACATGCCCCAATTTTGTATCCATTTTACTGTTGATGGGAATTTCATGGTTTATAGTATAGGGCCATTAGGAATAATACTACTATGAATATTCTCATACATTTCTTTTAATGCATATACATATGCATTTCTGTCAGATACATATCAAAAAGTAGAATTGCTTCGTCATGGGGTATACATATGCTCAGATGTAGATCTTGCCAAACAATTTTCCAAAGTGGTTAATGCCGATTTATTTTCCTACTAGCAGTACATGTAAATTCCAGATAATACATATCTTTGTCAACACTTGATTTCAGTTTCATGTTTTTTAAAAATTTTAGCCATCTGATGAGTTTGTTGTGGTATCGTGTGGGTTTAATCTTCATTTCCCTTATAACCAACAAAGTTGAGCAGTTTTTTGGTAGGTATATTCATCTTTTGAGATCTTCTTTTAAAACGTGATTTAAGACTTTAACCAATTTTTTAAAAAATGGGTTTTCTTTCTTTTTCTGGGTTATTTATAGGAATTATCTATACATTCTGGATTCTAGTCTTTTATTGGCTATATGTATTACAAATAATTTTTCCTACTCTGTGGTTTGGCGTTTCATTCTCCTACTGGTGTCCTTTTTTAATTGAACTTTTGATTTTGAGATCATTGTAGATGCACATAGAGTTGTAAGAAATAATACAGGGAGATCCCTTGTACTCTTAACTCAGTTTTCCTCTATAGTATATGGCAAACCCTAGTGCAATATCACAACTGGAATGTTGACACAGCCAAGATACAGGATATTTTCCTCACCAGGAGGATATCTCACGTTGTCCTTTTACAGCCACACACACTCCTCTCCCACCCACACCCCTTCAACGATCCCTGCCAACAACAGTCTGGTCTCTGTTTCTATAATTTGATCATTCAAATATGTTAAATAAATGGACACATGCAGCGTGTAACCTTTTGGAATTGGTTTTTGTTGCTCAGGATAATTCTTGGGAGATTCATCCAGATTGTCACTTATATCAATAGTTTTTTCCTTGTTATTGCTGACTAGTACTCCATAACATGAATGTAGCACAGATGTTAAACCATTCACCTACTGAAGGATATGTGGTTTGTTTCCAGCTTGGGGCTACTATGAATTAAGCTGGACATGGACTGCATTAACTGACTCATATGCAAATAACAGAAAAAGATAGGGGGAAAATAGAAAATTTACAGTTTAGAAATCTGGCAAACCCTACCTTAACCAAATGACAATGGTTAATACCACCAGTGATGCCATGTTGGTAGCCTATATCCTCTGATACGATGTGGTAAGGAGGGGACTTCTGCCTAAAACCTCATAACCCCAGTCTAACTATAAGAAAGACACTAGATAAACCCAAACTGACAAAATTCTACAAAATACTGACCAATACTCCTCAAACCTATTAAGGTCATGAAAAATAAGGAAAGACTGAGAAACTGTCACAGACCAGAGGAGACTAAGAAGACATTATGACCTAATACACTGGGATATCCTGATTAGATCTCAGAACAGTAAAAGGACAGTATAAAAACTAGTGATATTTGAATGAAGACTGGAATTTTGTTAATAGTAATATACCAATGATGGTTTCTTAGTTTTGGCAAATGTACCATGGTAATGAAAGTTGTTAACATTGGGGGAAATTGAATGCGGGTATACAGAGAGCAACTTTTCTGTAAATCTAAAATTAGTCCAAATTTAAAGTTTTTTTTTAAAAAGTCAAAAATAAATGATAGGAAAAGGCATCAATTGAACACAAATTTAAAGTTAATAAAAAGGAGACAGATGGGAAAAGATACACCATGCAAAAAATAATCCAAAAAATCTAGATTGCCTCTATTAATATCAGACAAACAAGACACATTGGCAAGGATGAAGAGGGATACCAATGATAAAAGGGCCAGTTCAGCAAAAAGACATAACAATCCTGTGTATATACCTAAGAGCAGAGATTTAAAATACTTGAAGCAAAAATCAATAACAATGTAGACGACTTGAACATTATCAACCTATTTTAACACATCTAAGGAATTAAAACAAATAGCAGAATGCTCATTCATTTCAAATGCATATGGAACATTCAACAGAATAGACCATATTCTGGACCATAAAAAAATCTTAACAAACTTAAAAGAACTGAAATACAAAATATTTTTCTGACCATAACATAGTTAAACCAGAAATGAATTAGAGAAAACTATCTGGGAAATTCCCCAAATACTTGCAAATTAAAGAACATACTTTTAAGTAACCTATTGGTCAAAGAGAAATCACAAGGATATTTAAAAATATTTTGAATTGAATGAAAATAACACATCAAAATTTATAGAATGCAGCTGAAGTAGTATTTATATAGAAAATTATAGCATTAGATATTTATATTAGAAAGTAAGATAGATCTGAAATTAATTATCTAAGCCCCAACTTTAAGAAACTAGAAAAAGTGGAACCCCTGGTTAGACGTCTGCCTTTGGCTCAGGTCATGATCCCAGGGTCCTGGGATTGAGTCCTGCATTGGGCTCCTTGCTTGGCAAGGAGCCTACTTTTCCCACTGCCTGCCACTCCCCCTGCTTGTGCTCTGTCTTTCTCTCTCTGACAAATAAATAAATAAAATCTTTAAAAAAAAAGAAACTAGAAAGAGAAAATCAGAAAGAAGGAAATAACAGAAATGAAAGTAAAGGGCAATGAAATTAAAAATAGATAAAAAATAGTATTATTTTATCTATTTTCTATTTATTTTATACTTATTTTATTTAATATTAAATATAGTAATAATATTATAAAAATAGTATAATTTTATCTATTTTATTTTATAGTTTACATTTTATTTAGTATTATTTTATCTAGTATTCATATAGAAAATTATAGCATTACATGTTTATATTAGAAAGCAAGATAGACCTGAAATTAATTATCTAAGCCCCAACTTAAAGAAACTAGAAAAAGAAAAGCAGAAAGAAGGAAATAATAGAAATGAAAGTAAAAGGCAATGAAATGTAAAATAGATAAAAATAGAGAAACTTAGTGAAACCAAAATCTGTTTCTTGGAAAATATCAACAAAATTGGTAAACTTCTAGACTAATAAGGGACTACCAAAGATAAAAAGAGAGAAGGCACAAATTACCAATACCACAAATGAAAGAGGAGACATCATTACAAATCCTATAGACATTTAAAGGATGATATGAGAATATTATAAATAGCTTTATGACCATACATTGGACAACTTAGACTAATGGACAAACTCTTTGAGAGACAGATACTACCAAAGTTCACTCAAGAAGAAACAGATGACCTAATTAGTCCTATATCTATTAAGGAAATTTAATTTGTACTTCAAAACTTTCTAAGAAAACACTGGTTCCAGATGGCATCCCTGGTGAGTTCTACCAAACAACTGAGAAAGAAATATTACAAATTCTACACAAATTCTTCTAGAAAATAGAATAAGAGAAAACACTCTTCAGACCATTTTATAAAGCCAGGATTACCGTGATATCACAACCAGACAAAGGCATTAGAAGACAAGAAAACCACAGTCTGTTATTCTTCATGAAAATAGATGTAAAAATCCTCCACAAAATATTAGCAAATTGAGTCCCACAATATAAAAAAAGAATAATATATCATGACCATGTAGGGTTTATCCTAAGAATGCAAGACGGTTACAACATTAAAAAAATCAATCAATGTGAATCATCATATCAACAGACTAAAGAAGAACCATATGACCATCTCCAACTCAATACATAAAATGAAATAAAATACAACATCCATGAAAGAATAATACAGTTAAAAAAAAACTAAGGAAATTAAAAATAAAAAGGAACTTTCTCAGCCTCATATAGGGCATCTACAGCTAACATCATAATTAATAGTGAAAGACCAATTGCTTTCTCTATAAGATCAGGAAAAAAGCAAGGTGTCCACTCTTACCACAGCTATACAACATTGTATGGAAGGTCCTAGCCAATACAATGAGATAAAAAGAATAGAAAATAAAGAAATTAAACTGTCTCTCTTTATAAACAGAATGATTACTACATAGAAAATTTGAAAACTCTACAAAAAAATAATGGAATAAATAAGAAAGTTTAGCATGGTTTCAGGATACCAGATTAATATATAAAAATTAATTGAATTTCTATATACTAGAAATGAATAATTGGAAATTGAATTTTAAAAAACAACGCCAGGGTGCCTGGCTGGCTCAGTCAAAAGAGCATGTGACTCTTGATCTTAGGGTCATGAGTTTAAGTCCCATGTTCAGTGTACACTTTACTTAAAACAACAACAACAAAAACAATGCCATTAAAATAATACCAAATAGTTAAATACTTAGGCGGAAAACTAAAAAAAATATGTACAAGATCTGTATACTGAAAACTCCAAAATGCTAATGAAAAAAACATTCAACCAGACCTAAATAAATGGAAAGGTAAGACATGTTCATAGATTCGAAGACTCAATGTTGTTTTGTGAATCATCCCAAAGTTGTCTATAAGCTCAGTGCAATCTAAATCACGATCAATAGAATATTTTTGTAGAAATTGTCAGGTCAATACTAAAATTTATATGGAAATGCAAAGATGGTACAATGGCCAAAATCATTTTGAAAAAGAAAAGTAACTTTGGAGGATTAGTGTTATCTGAGTTAGTACAAAGTTACAGATATCAGAACACTGTGGTGTTAGCAAAAGGATAAATACAGAGATCCATAGAGCAAAATAGAGAGTTCAGGAGTAGAGACCTATACATACATGGTCAACTGATTTTCAACAAGGATGCAAAGACAATTCAATGGAGAAAGGATAGTCTTTTCAACAAATGGTGCGGGAACAAATGAAGATAGATATATAAAGAACTTTGACCCATACCTTGCAACATGTATAAAAATTTACTCAAAATGGATCATAGAACTAAATGTAAGTCTGAAACTAAGAATTTTTAGAAGAAAACAAAGGGGGAAAACTTTTGATTCCTTGGATTAGGCAAAGGTTTCTTAAATACCACAAATCCATAAGAGTAAAAAATTAACACATTGGACATTATCAAAATTTAAATCTTCTACTCTTTGAAAGACAATATTAAGAAAATGAAAAGAAAAGCTACAGATTGGGAATTCATATTTCAAAACACATACCCAATAAAGAATTTTTGTCCAGAATATATTTAAAAACTCTCAAAACTCAATAAGAAAACAAGCAACCCAATAACCTAATAGACAAAGAATTAAAACAGAAATTTTACCAAAGCAGATAAATGGATGGTAGATAGATAAGGTGAAAGGATGCTTAACATCATTACTTACTAGGGAAATACAAACTAGAACAAGTCTTAATATATTTAAGATAATTGAAAAATGCTTGGGGCACCTGGCTGTTTCAGTTGGTTAGGTGTCTGCCTTTGGCTTGGGTCATGATCCTAGGGTCCTGGCATCGAGCCCTACATCAGACTCCCTGCTCAGTGGGGGTCTGCTTCTCCCTCTCCCCTCTCTGTGTTCTCTCTCTCTCAAGTAAATAAATAAAATCTTTAATATATATATGTATATATATATTTAAGATAATTGAAATCATACCGTGCTTCTTTTCTAACCATAATGGTATGAAACTAGAAATCAATTACAAGAGAAAAAGTGGAAAATTCGCAAATATGTGCTCATTAAACAACGTGCTCCTGAACAATCAATAGGTCAAGAAGAAATCAAAAGGTGATTAAAAAAAATATCTTGAGACAAATAAAAACTCAACACAACATAACTTATGGGATGCAAAAAAAAAAAAAAAAAGCAGTTCTAAGAGAGACGTTTATAGCAATAAACACCTACCCTAAGAAAACAGAAAAACCTCAAACAAACAACCTAACTTTATACCTCAAAGAACTAGAAAAAGAACAAACTAAGCCCAAAGTTATAATGAAGGAAATAACAAAGATCAGAGTGCAAATAAACAGAGACTAGAAAAACAAGAGAAAATATCGATGAAATGAAGAGCTGGTTTTTTGAAAAGATAAACAAAATTGACAAACCTCTAGCTAGACAAACTAAGAAAAAAGAGAGAAGATTCAAAATCAGAAATGAAAGAGGAGACATTACAAGTGATAACATAGAAATACTAAGGATCATAAGAAATTACTATGAACAGGGGTGCCGGGGTAGCTTAGTTGGTTAAGCGTCTGAGTTTGGCTCAGGTCATCATCTCAGGGTCCTGGGTTTGAGCCCTAAATGTGGCTCTGCACTCAGTGGGGAGTCTTCTCCTCCCTCTCCCTCTGACCCCCTACTCATGCTCTCTCTCTCTCTCAAATAAATAAGCAAAATTTTTTAAAAAAGAAATTACTATGAACGATTATACACCAAAAATTAGATAACTTAGAAGAAATGGGTAAATTCCTAGAAACATAAACTTACCTAGTTTGAATCATGAAGAAACAGAAAATCCGAAGAGACAAATTACTAGTAAGGAGAGTGAATGAGTAATCAAAAACTTCCCAGTAAAGAAAATTCCAGGATCAGAAGGCTTCACAGGTGAATTCTACCAAGGATTTAAAGAAAAATTTATACTAATCCTTCTCAAATTCTTTCAAAAAAATAGAAGAGGAGCACTTCCAAACTCATTTTATAAAGCCGGGATTACCCTCATACCAAAGCAGACAAGAAAATAAAATTACAGGTCAACATTCTTGATACATGAAGATGCAAAAAATCCTCAATAAGATATTAGCGAACTCAATTTTACAACAAATTTAAAGGAACATACACCATGATCGATTGAGATTTTTTCCCAGATGCAAGGATGGTTCAACATATACAAATCAATAAATGTAATATACCACATTAGCAAAACGAAGGACAAAAATCATATGATCATCTTAATGGATACCAAAAAAAAAAAGCATTTGACAAAATTCAATATCCTTTCATGATAAAAACTCTTAGTAAATTGGATATAAAAGAAATTTACTTCAAGATAATAAAAACCATATATGACAGCCCACAGCTAACATTATACTCAATAATGAAAAGCTAGAAGTTCTTTCTCTATGGGGTGCCTGTGTGGCTCAGTCAGTTAAGCAGCTGCCTTCAGCTCGGGTCATGATCCCAGAGTCCTGGGATCCAGCCCTGTGTTGGGCTCCCTCCTCAGTGGGGAGCCTGCTTCTCCCTCTCCCTCTGCCTGCTGCTCTGCCTACTTGTGCTCTCTCTCTCTCTCTCTCTCTCTGTCAAATAAATAAATAAAATCTTAAAAAAAAAAAAAGTTCTTTCTCTAAGATCAGAGACAGGACAAGGATGTCCACTCTTGCCACTTTTATTCAACATAGTTCTGGAAGTCCTAGCCAGAGAAATTAGGCAAGAAAAAGAAATGAAAGGTATTTAAATCAGAAAGGAAGAAGTAAAATTGTCTCTGCAAGTGATATATTCTGTATAGAAAACCCTAAAGAGGGGTGCCTGGGTGGCTCAGTCGTTAAGCATCTGCCTTCGGCTCAGGGCGTGATCCCAGGGTCCTGGGATCGAGCCCTGCATCAGGCTCCTCCACTGGGAGCCTGCTTCTTCCTCTCCCACTCCCCCTGCCTGTGTTCCCTCTCTCGCTGGCTGTCTCTCTCTCTGTCAAATAAATAAATAAAATCTTAAAAAAAAAAAAAAAAAAAGAAGGAAAGAAAACCCTAAAGACACCACCAAAAAATGGTTAGAGGTAATAAATGAACTCAGTAAAGTTGCTGGATAGAAACTCAATATACAAAAATTAGTTGCATTTCTATACACTAACAATGAACTATCAGAAAGAGAAATTAAGAAAACAATCCCATTTACAATAGCATAAATAAAATACTTAAGAATAAGTTTAACCAAGCAGGTGAAAGATCTGTATACTGAAAACTATAAAACATTAATGAAGGAAATTGAAGAGGACACAAATAAATGGAAACATATTCCATGTTCATGAATTAGAAGAACTAGTTTTGTTAAAAGGCCATACCACCCAAAGCAAACTATAGACTTGATGTAATCACTATTAAAATTCCAATGGCATTTTTTACAGAAATAGAAGAAACAATCCCAATATTTATGTGGAACCACAAGAAACCCTGAATAGGGAAAACAATCTTGACAAAGAAGAAAACTGGAGATATCACACTTCCCAATTCCAAACTATATTACAAAGCTTTAGTAATCAAATCAGCATGGTATTGGCATTAAAAATAGACACACAGATCAACAGAACAGAATAGAGAGCCCAGAAATAAAACCATGTTTTAATGGTCAATTAAGTTTCGACAAAGGATCCAAGAATATATAATGGGAAAGGATAATCTCATCGACAAATGGTGTTGGGAAAACTGGACAGCCACATTAAAAAGAATGAAACTGGACCATGATCTTATATCATACACAAAAATTAACTCAAAATAGATTAAAGACCTCAATATAAGACCTGAAACCATAAAACTCCTAAAAGAAAGCACAGGGATAAGCTCAATGATTTTTTGGATTTGAAACCAAAAGCAAAGATGACAAAAGCCAAAATAAAAAAGTGAGCCTACATCAAACCAGAAAGCTTCTGCATGGCAAAAGAAACCACCAACAAAATGAAAAGGCAACTTCTGGAATGGGATAAAATATCTGCAACCCCCAAATCCAATAAAAGGTTAATACACAAAATATATTAAGAAACTCATACAACTCAATAGCAAAAAAACAAATAACCCAATTTTAAAAATGGGCAAAGGACCTGAACAGACATTTTTCCAAAGAAACAAAGGGCCAACAGGGACATGAAAGGTTGCTCAGTATCACTACTCATCAGGGAAATGCAATCACAACCACAATGAGATATCACCTCACACCTCTCAGAATGGCTATCATCAAAAAGACAAGAGAACAAAGGCTAGCAGGTGGTGGAGAAAAGGGAATCATTGTGTACTGTTGGTGAATATGTAAACTAGTAAGGCTACCAGGGGAAATAGCAGGGAGTGTTCTCCAGAAATTAGAAATAGAACTACCGTCTGATCAGCAATCCCACTTCTGGGTAGACAACCGAAGGAAACAAAATCATTATCTCAAGAGAGATCTGTACTCCCATGTTCACTGTAGTATTATTCATAATAGCCAAGGTATGGACACTATTTACATGTCTGTAGATGGATGAATGGAAAAAGGAAATGTGATATATATATATATATCTCAAACAAATATATTTGTGTATATATAATATTATTCAGCCTTAAAAAAGAAGGAAATTCTGCACTTGTGACAACATGGATGAATCTGGAGGGTATTATGCTGAGTGAAATAAGCCAGTCAGAGAAAGACAAATGCTACAGGGTATCACTTATATGTGCATTTTTTTCTTAAAAGTCAAATTTATAGAAACAGAGTAGAAAAGTGATTGCCAGGGACTGAGAGGTGGGTAGAGGTTGGTAAAAGGGTACAAACTTTCAGCTATAAAATGAATAACGTCTGAAGATCTAATGTCAATAATGTAAATAATTGACATTTGGTAAGAGAGTGGAACTTAAATGTTCTCATTAATTTAAAAAAAAGAGAAGTACGTGAGATGATGAATGTGTTAATTAACTAGATGGGAGGGAATCCTTCTACCATGTACACATATATCAACGCCCCACACTGTACACTTTAAATATCTTACAATTTTATATGTTAATTTTATGCACTCATACCTCAATAAAGCTGAAATTTTTAAAAAAGAGAAGGCACAAATAATATTAAAATGAAAAAAGACACACAATTTTTTTTAAGTTATAGTATGATAGATTTATGTCAATGTCTTTTTAAATGAAAGGAGAATAATTGCCAAAATTAACTCAAGAGTAAGTAGGAAACTTAAAACAATACCATTAGGTCATTTGAACTGGTAATAAAAAATGTATCTCTGTCTTAAACAACACACGTGGATGTGTGCACACATGGCCACTCACAAAAACATACCAGAGGAAAAAGGGCCTCAGCCTTTTATAGGCAAGATTTACCAACTTAAGAAATCAGTGATCCTTATCTCAAACTATTCCATAGAGAAAGAAAAGAAGAAAAGATTGCCAACTGATTTTATGAAGCTACTATAGCTTTGGTACCAAAACTGGATGAGGACAGTCCAAGGAAAAAATATGATGGATCAATCTCAGGAACATAGAGGCAAACATTCTAAATAACAGCACTGTGGGTTTTTTTTTTTTTTTTTTTACCTTCATCATAAGGAAGAATGTGAGGAAGAGTCAACATTGAACAAATCAAACAATATAATTCGCCATGTTAACAGATTAAAAAAGAAAAATCCTATGATCATCTCCGTACATGCAAAAATTTAAAAATCATGAAATGCAACTCAACATTAATAATAGGCAGGAAAAAACCTCTGAGCAGAGTAGAAGTATAAGAGGATTTTCTGACCCTGATTATTGCCTTCAGCTAAAACCTCAGAACCAGGGGCGCCTGGGTAGTGCAGTCGTTAAGCGTCTGCCTTCAGCTCAGGGCGTGATCCCAGCGTTCTAGGATCAAGCCCCTCATCAGGCTCCTCCACTGGGAGCCTGCTTCTTCCTCTCCCACTCCCCCTGCTTGTGTTCCCTCTCTCGCTGGCTGTCTCTATGTTAAATAAATAAATAAAATCTTTAAAAACAAAACAAAAAACCCAGAACCAATATTCTTAGTAGGCAAACTTTACGAGCATTCTATCTTTCCATGAAAAGCAGAGACAGTTCAAGAATGACCAGTACTGCCACCATCACTGAACATGTCCTTGAGGCCCTAGCACACACAATAAGACAAGAACAGAATGGAGACAAGGAGGGAGGGAGAAGGGCACCAGCCAGGAATGTATGGGATTGCAAATATCAGAAAACCTAACTACCAGTGGCTTAATCAATGAGTTCATTTGTCTCACATGTAAGAAATCAGGAGGTAGACAGTGTAGGACTGGTGGTACTCATCAGAAGAATCAAAACAGCTCTCCTTCTGCTTTATCTTCTTTGGATGTTTGATTTCAGCCTCATGCTTGTCACCTCCTGGCTCTATGATGGCTCCTGCAGATCTGGGCTTTAACGTACACATTCGAGGCAGGAAGAGGGGAAAACAGTGGTTACCACTCCCTTCCCAGAAGCCCCTGGCTGGACTTCCCCTTACATCTCACTGGTCACATGGCTACTCTTAGCTCTAAGAAAGGCTGGGAAAGTGAATGGCTAGGCATAGGCTTAGGTATAGGGTTAGGGTTAGGATCTGGGACATATGCTCAATTCTTAGTATAATAAGTAAGGCTTGGTAAAATCCATTCATGAAAATTCTTTGTTGGATATTAAATATATTTACTATTTGGGCCATACTTATGCTAAAATGTTATCTGTTGTTTATCTAAAATTAAAATGTAACTGTGTGTCCTCTAAATATTTTGTTTGCTAAATCTGGCATTCCTTGGAGCTGGGCATATTGGGAAAAAAATGAGGTTCTAACATTAGCAAGAAAGAAAGGCTACCGGGCAGGTACATATCAGTAACTACCATAGAAGCTTACAGGGTTGTCCAGAAAGATGATTTTTTCCCTCTGACATTAACTCTGGCAAGTTTATCATACAGATTTTTCCAGAAGGAAAATTGAGTAGCAAAATATGGGCAGTACCTCATGATACAATTTTCTTAGAGACTCACATTCTTCAAACACACATGTACCATAAAATTTAAGGCTACGAGCAGTTAAAATTCAGTGACAGAATTTCTGCAGGTAACTAAGAAAAACTTCTAAAAAATTTTAGATATACCATTAACTGTGGATTACCCATATGAAATTACAAATCTTTTAGAACTTTATCTACCAGATTTCATTATAATTTTACTAAAATCCTTTCAAAATTATGCCTACTCAAAAACTTGTCAGCTGTTTTGTTTCAACATGAGAACTTTACCGTAAATCTCACTCATCTACAGGAAACTGATAGTTTAACCAAAAGTATACGGAGCCTGCAGACATGAGAAATAACAGGCCTTTATGGGTGAATCTAGATTTCAAGCAGGCCAAGTGCAGGGTGTGGACTGGCCTTCAGAAGTGGGAGGGGGTAGTCCAAGCGAACAACAGGGCAGGAGAGCACAGAGGTCAAGGCAAAATTTGGAGGCTTAAAATGGCGTCTTCATACGCTCCAACCAACTGTCAGGCTCCGGGAAGGGGATGGGCAATTTTCACAGTCAGGGAGGCTCCCTGGAAGCCAAGAAAACCGAAAACCAGGTCAAACCAGGTTGGTCAGAGGCAACCAACAAATGTCTTTTGTGGAGATGAATTTTAGTAATTAGACTCCGGAATTCCTGCTATTTTTAAGAGGTGGTCGAAGAGATTGCTAGCAGCCGACCTGAGATAATGTAAAAAAGCGAAGAGCTCAAGGTGGGATTCCAAATTTGTACTAATGTGCTGTATTTGTCAGTATCTGTCCATTCTTTCTAACATGGCTGTTATAAAATGGACAGAAAAGGGGTTGGACTAAGGGAGTTGAAAGAAGCCTCATTCCTTTGACTCAGTTTACTATTTAAATAAATTATTTTTGTTTTCTTTCTTGGAAAGAGTGGTGTAAGGATTTTTCACGCCTGAGAATGTCAGACTTGAACTGTTTGTAAAAGGCAGTCGGATCTGCTGCCAGCCAACAGGAGAGATGTGATTTCTCTCTCAAGCAGTGTCTAGCGGGTAGCCCTACCCACCTATGGACCAGATGTGTTTGCTAAATGTTGTTGCTTTGAGATTAAGTTAATATCAAAAATAATATTTACTGTGTTTTTCCACCTGTATTGTTTCCCCAAAGCCATTCTAATTCTTCAGAATCATCTTTTTTTACTGACCACACAATAGAACAGTATACATGTGTAGTTATAATAACTTCCCTATTAAATGAACTTGGGAATATGGCTATTTGAAGAGATCTTATAGCAAAACATTTTTTAAAGATTTTATTTATTTATTTGAGAGAGAGAGAGCACAAATAGGGAGAGGGGGGAGCAAACTCCCCACTGAGTGCAAAGCCCCACACGGGGCTGGATCCCAGGACCCGGAGATCATGACCTGAGCCGAAGGCAGATGCTTAACCCACTGAGTCACCCAGGCGCCCCCACAAAATGTTTTTATATGACCAATATTACTCCCTAATATGGCTGCTTTTAAAATGTGCCTTTTGTCTGGGCAGTGTGCACAAAATGAGTTGACCTGACATTTTGCTTTCCTTTTGAAATCGATGATCACAAATGTTTCATTGAATTGATAAAGGCAAGACAATAGTGAACAGTGACAGAGCCATTTGACTTTCAAGTGGCAAACCCAATAGCATCCATCCAGTAACTCAGCCTTTTTCTAGAAGACATAACAATGCACCACCTCCATCCACAGCCCCTTTCGCTACACTTCAGAAACCACAGCTGATTCCAGTGGAAGCAAAGAAGTTCTCTTCCAAGAAACAAAGATCAAAGGTATTCATGCTTTTTTTTTTTAAGATTATTTATTTATTTATTTGAGAGAGAGAATATAAACGGGGGGGGGGGGGAGGCAGAAGGAGAAGCAGGCTCCCTGCTCAGCAGGGAGCCTGATGTGGGGCTTGATCCCAGGGTCCTGGGATCATGACCTGAGCCGAAGGCAGCCACTTAACCAACTGAGCCACCCAGGCGCCCCTCATGCTTCTAACTAACAGAAAGGAATCATTTCCAATATTCTCAGTGAGATTTTTAGTAATACTCTAAAATACTCTAAATATTAGAGTATTAGAGTAATACTCTAAATATTAGAGTATTAGAGTAATACTCTAAATATTAGAGTAATACTCTAAATATTAGAGTATTAGAGTAATACTCTAAATATTAGAGTATTAGAGTAATACTCTAAATATTTAGAGTATTAGAGTAATACTCTAAATATTTAGAGTATTAGAGTAATACTCTAAATATTTAGAGTATTAGAGTAATACTCTAAAACTCTAAAAAAATGTTTAGAGTTGTACCTTTCATATAGAAATAAATACTACTTTGGCTGCTGGGATGCATTTGATTTTTAAAGGGAGGGTTGCTGTACAAGTGAACTCCACCATGACATTATCCATGGGGTCTTAAAAAATTCAATCGTGTCACATTATTGTGAGATTAACTAAATGACTGGGCCAACCTATACCACTAACTGGGTCAAGAGTCTAGGAGTCCAGAATACGATAGCTACTACTTTATATCCAAATTCGTGTTGCATAGGGTATGTTCTTACGAGGTGCTACTCTACTTCATTTGTCTTTAAGCACAGGATTAAAAGCAAGCTCTCCAGTTTCACACAGATATCCTAAGGAAAGGGAAGAAATTCTGTATTCTCTAACATTAGGACCTCACGGTACAACAGAATTAACCCTCACAGAGATTTTCCAGGTTTAAAGGAGCTGAACTTTTAAAGCTTGCTTTCTTATGTTTATAAGCCACAGAGTTGTGATGACTGAAACTTTTCACCAGAAAAAGGAGACAGCTGGCAGAGTCTTTTTCTGAGTTTACCCTATGTGGTCATATCTACAGCTGCTCCCATTAAAAAAAAAAAAAAGCGAGGAAGAAAGAAATGGAAGAGTGGCAGAGAAGAAATGAATCCTACTGTCTATGTAGTAGACTGTTACCTGCTCTTCCCAGACCTTCATCTTAATGCCCAAATCTTCCTCAAGGTGTTTTCCCTGTGTTTGCAGTACTGGTGGGCTGTGGCCCCTTAAGAGATTTCCAAGCTGTTTATGTAGCAGCGTATCATGTGACACCCCAGTTGCCATGGCAAATATTTGTGTTTCATGAAAAATGTGGGTAAAAAAAAAAACCACATCGATGTAAATGGCCAAATCCCTAGACAGACAGGCCTTCGGGCTAGCGTTTGGCCTGCACCACAATCGTTTCAAATTCAGCTGTTTAACAGGCTGTGCGAAGGCCACGGGCTAATGTGCATAATGCGAACAGGCGGGGGCACCTGTTTTGATTCTCACCATGTTTGAGCTCTCAAGTCCCACAGCGTTATAGACAACATATCTACAGGTAATACAAACATGGCTAGGTTTTCTGCAGTAATCTATGTATCTCAGGAAAAAAAATGTGTTTTCATAAAGACACTTCTGGAGGGCTAATTAGCCCTGCCTTTAATTTCCTCTCTGTCGACTTCACAAAGCTTTCCTCTAGTGCTGGGGCAGTAATATTTAAAGACTCTTTCCTGTGGTCCCGAATTGGTACATTTCTGAATCGACTCTTCAATGGTAACTGTAATTATTCATACGCTCTGTGAAAAGCATCCTCGCGTGGAAGTGAAAAGGCTCACAGAAACACTGAGAGAGCCAGAACAGACCTTGAATCAGCACCCACCACCGGGCGGTGTGGTGCCACGCGGAGAAGCCCTTTCTGGGAAGTAACTTCTTTCGGTGTCCCCTAGAAGCGGGACTTGGCATCCGACTACAGTTGTTTTTGTAAATATTTACTTTGTCAAACTCTCTCTTCAAATCAAACAGGGCTCTTGGCAAGCAAAGCAGCATTGTCTGGGGTGAGAAAGGTCTTTCTAATTATTAGCTCCTGCCTGCATGGAAAGAGGGAACAGGCTGGCCCAGCGGGGAGAGCTGGGGAAGGGGTGGGGGAGGCTCTGTGCTTCTATTTGTCTTGTAAAATTGCCCAAGAGGGTCATTTTGATTTAAACTGTGTCTCATTCTTCATTGTAGGGGAAAAGCAAAAGGTCAAGAGGACATCATGATAGGAAGGTCTGTAATTTGTGTGACTAGTTGAAATTTGGGGTTTGTCACCTGATGTCCCTTCCTTTTGCTGGAGGGCAAAAGTATGGGAGGCTGGTTGACAGCTGGAGACTGCAACAAAAGTTCTTTTGCTCTTCTTTTATAAAAGAAATTAGATCGCGTCTTCAGGAAAAAAAAAAAAAAGGTTCATTTAAAGTGAAAAACCTTTCTCCCTCCCCCTTCAGTTAGGACTGAATTACTTCTCAGGCTTCAATCCAGAGAAGTGATTTAGCATACTCAAAATCTGGCTGAATCACAACGGTCTTCAACCTCAATCTATGATTCTCATCTTTTTAAAAGTCCACTTAAAAAGAAATAAAATGCTAAAAAAAATTCCCCTGCCCCCAGCATGTGCATATGTGTGTGTATGTGTGTGTCCACACACACTGCATATATGAGGTCATTGGTGAGGGTATGGGGCTTAGAACTTAGAACTAAGCTGCCTAAAACCAATAAGGTAACAAAAACGCTGGGGGAATGAAATCGTTCCCACCAACAAGTACGTGCCAGCAAGGAACATTCCACTGGGTCAAGTGTGAGTAATAAAAGTTCTGAATTTGAAGCAGGAAAGAGCTGGATTCTTCCCTTACTAATAGAGGAATTTGGAGCAAGTCACTTAAATTCTCAGTGCCTCACTTCCTCCTCTGACAAATGGGGATAATAGCTCTTTTCTCATAGGTTTGCTGTGTTAGCGCTCTTAATGTGTGTGGAAATGCTTTGGAATTATAAGGCACTTGTTATTAGAATTCACTGGCTTATTTTTAAGAACATCTTCTAGGCCTCCCTTCCTTGGGGATCTTATCAGACAGAATTTCAGAGGGAGCTTAGCCCCCCTTTTAGAGGAAAAGAGGCCCACGTTTTGGGTCTCCTTGTACTTCTGCAGAGCTGTGACTAGACAGAGCTGTATTTACAGCAATGATTGCATACGGTCCTTCTAGACTGAGACAGATTGCCCCTGGATAAACTAATCAATGCAATCAGAACCTTCCTCCAGCTTCCCTTGACTTCTTGCTGCGAGGAAATTGTGAGCTTGCTTCCACACTTTAAAAATAGGATGTGCTGTAAGAACACTAGGCCTGATGTACCAGGAATATTTAGAACAGCAAAAGTTGATTGAGCATGCTCTTAGAGCAGGACACTAAGCACCTTCCACACCCACCGAGTGCTCACAGCAGCCCTAGAGCCTCTGTACTGTCATTGTCCCCAGGCCCCCAGAGTTGATAAAAGGGTACGGAGGATCCAGATGACAGAATGAGGCTCTGGGGTCCACCCTCCTACACACAAGGTTATGAACTCTTCCACATGCGCTAGTTTTCCAAATGTTACCACTACTGTGATGATAACTACTACTAACCACCACAACCACAACCACTGCTACTAACTACTAGCACCTTACACGTATCACGTGCTTACTCTGTGCCCACCACTGTTCCTATGATTTACATGGATCGGCTCACCTCATTTGACAATATCTCTGCGCAGTAGGTATTATTATTATTCCCATTTTCCTGGAAGGACCCAAATACGGAGAAGTCAAGGTCATCCACCTAGTAAGTGACAGAGCCAGCACACAGAACTGGGCCATGTGACTGCCAGAGCGCCAAAGCATTAGGGAGTTTGTAAACCTTCCATCGTTTTTGGTGGAAATCATTCTAAAAGATCCCATATCTCCGCCTCCCTGATGTAATCTAACATTTTCTCTCCCCAGTATCACATATGCAGAGAACCCATTTCTGGTCATTTTCATTTGTTTCCTTCATGCTCAGGACAGGCCTCATGTAGATTCCTCTGGTTTAAACTACTGGACTTTTGTAGCTTGCTTTCATTAATGAGCCACAGTCACTTCTGCTGTCGTGTCTGCTTTCGTTGGCTCTGACTTGAAGAGACTTTTCTGTCTTCTAGCTCATTCACCGAATAACCAAGACTCAAGAAGTGGAAGGATAAAATGGAGTCAGTCAGGCTCTGCACAAGGATCCGAGGAATAAGATAATACACAGTAATAGGCTTTGTAGTTGTTTCAAGAAATGTAAGGCTCGTATTCTCAGGGCTCTAGTTCAAATGGTTAAAGTTGCTAAGATTGGCCCTCTCAGGAAATATACCCAAGGGAGGCATGTTAACAACTCTGCTAAGATCCACTTAATTTCAATTAATATTTTAATGATAAAAAATCCCTCTTATGGGTAAAACAAGCAAACAAATATATTTATTGGATGTAAGGGGCCAGGTTAAACTCATGAGTGTGTTTGCTTCTGGAAATGGGGGTGGGAGAAGAACGAACTAATAAGAAATAGAGAATTTGAATTGTAACTTATGTGCTGTTTTTTTTATTTCAACACATATATAAATAATTTAAATATATCTAAATCTTATAATTATAAATATATAAAATATACTATATTTTTAAATGTAAAGGATTTAAATGTATATTTGTGTCTTCTTTGCTTCACACACATATATAAATATCATATATACATTATTTCTGTATTATCTAATGTTATCTAATTCATCCTCATGTAGATTCCTCTGGTTTAAACTACTGGACTTTTGTAGCTTCCTTGCTTTCATTTATGAGCCACAGACAGATATATATATATAATATACATATAAACATGTGATATATATACATATATATATATATATAATATATATATACAAAGCAAAGAAGACAAAAAATTAACATGTGCCCACGGTAGTTTTTTATACTATTCTCTATACTTTTCTGTATTTTCAAAACTTTTTCCAAATTAAAGAAGAAACGAATAAAAGAAAATCCTATTTCGAAAGACATACCTCTGCTCTAAAATTTCCTTTGCTGCAGAAAGAATCGGTTTGGGTGATAACCTTTTAATGTCAGTTTTGGGGTCTTGCTTTTCTTAGTCATTGTTACATTGTTACTTTCTTTAGTATTTCCCCAGCATTTACTCTCGATTCTTATGTTAAAAACCCGTGAGTATTTTACAGGTGAGTCAGCTGAACTACTTTAATAAGGCAACATGTGTGACAGACTCCGCTCCTGTCCAGTCTCATTTCCCCATATGTAGAAGGAGGGGTTTAGATCAGCTCGTTTTTTTTTTACAAAACTTCCATCGCCCCTACAATGCTCACCCCAAGACCCCCAGGAAAAGGAAAAGAGCGGAAGTTCCCAATAGGTGGGGCTCTAGACCCCTCACACCCACAGCAGCTCTGCTAACTGCACCCCTCTTTACCATCAGGTTATATTGTTTCTGAACAAAGTGTTCCAGGTTTGAATATATATACTTTGAAAGCCACCAGGTGGTATCCAGCATCAGTTTTAGCTTTAATATGACCTATCTACTAAAGGGAATAAGCCCACTTCTTTGTTTATTGAAGTGTAATTAACATACAGTGTTACACTAGTTTCAGGTCTACAGTAGAATGATTCAACAATGCTATACATTAGTGCTCATCACAAGTGTACCCTTAATCCCCCTCACCTATTTCACCCAACACGCCACACACCTCCCCTCTGGCAACCACAGGTTTGTTCTCTGTATTTAAGAGTCTGGTTTTTTTGTCTATTTTTTTCTTTGCTCATTTGTTTCTTAAATTCTACATACAAATGAAATCATATGGTATTGGTCTTTCTTTGGCTGACTTATTTTGCTTAGCATTATACCCCCTAGATCTGTACACATTGTTGCAAATGGCCAGAACTCATTCTTTTTCATGGCTGAGTAATATTCCATTGTGTATCTGTGCGCCACATCTTCTTTATCCATTCATCTGTGGATGGACACTTGGGCTGCTTCCATATCTTGACTATTGTAAATAATGTTGCTATAAACATAGGGGGGCATGTATCTTTTCAAATTGTGGTTTTGTTTTCTTTGGGTAAACACCCAGTAGTGGAATTACTGGATCATGTGGTAATTGTTATTTTTAAATTTTTTGAGGCAATTCCATATTGTTTTCCACTGTGGCTGCACCAGTCTGCATTCCGACCAGCAGTGCAAGAGGGTTCCTTTTTCTCCACATCCTCACCAACACTTGTGATTTCTTGTGTTTTTTATTTTAGCCATTCTGGCAGGTGTGAGGTGATATCTCATTGTGGTTTTTATTGCATTTCCCTGATGCTTAGTGATGTTGAGCATTGTTTCAAGTGTTTCTTGGCCATCTGTATGTCTTCTAGAAGAAAACATAGGCAGTAATTTCTTTAACACCGGCCGTAGAAACATTTTTCTAGATATATGTTCCCTCTGGCAAGGGAAAAAAAAACAAAATTAAACCATTGTGACTACACAGAAATAAAAAGCTTTTGCACAGCAAAGAAAACCACCGACAAAACAAAAAGGCAATCTACTGAAAGGGAGAAGATATTTGCGAATGACCTATCTGATAAAGGATTAGTACGAAAAATATATAAAGAACTTACACAGCTCAACATCAAAAAAACCCAAATAATCCAATTAAAAAATGGGCAGACGACATGAATAGATATTTTTCCAAATCAGCCTACTTCTTGAAGAGCACAGAGAGCCTCCCTGGTGGGCTTTGTGCCCGGCACAGCACAGTCTCCTTTCTTGTCTTGTCCTAAAGGGTTACAGAGAAGGCAGGTGGTACTTTGGCAAGAATTGGAGTTCTACAGCCTGAAGATACAAGACGAGATTCAGAAGGAAGTCTAGGGCTGTTCTTTCCTCTTTCAGATTCACTTTCCCTCATGAAACCTCATTTAATTTACCTTCTTAAAGGAATAAAGAAAAAAGAAAATCCAAAAACAGAAACAAAGCCTGGGCATAGTTTAAAACCATTTCTGTTTTCTCTAATTCATTAGCAACTGCCACCCTCACCTATGCATTTTTGACATGAAACTTTCAAAGTGAACGAAAATCATAGTTCTATGTGCAAAACAATATTTTTGCTTGTAAGAAGTACTTGAGAAAAAATACTTGTAAAATCGTCTTTATCTCTCTTTGTGGCATCTCAGTGTACATTTCTATTGCATGGGACTAACAGTTTTACTTATATACACCAGAGAAAAGGTTAAATTCTCAGTAAGCCACAAAATATCCTAATTTTTTTTTTACTTTATCTTTTCATTCATCAAACTATAACTTGATCCTGAACAGAAAAATTGGAAGATTCAGAAAGGAGAAAAAAAATGCCTAAAGATGCCAAAAAAAAAAAAAAGTTCCATAATACCATATCCTTTGGCATTATTTAAACTTTGGCATGGCCTTCTGTTGGTTAATACAGTATATTCAACTGTGATCCACCTCTTTTCTCCTAACAATTTATCATAAGCCTTTATATATATGACATATAAGTCTTTATAAAACATTTTTAATGGCTACATACTAATCTGTCTTGAAGATACACCTTAATTTTCTTAGCTATTATCCTATTGTTTGATATTAAATTATAAATGTCAGATTATTAGTAACTATTCTAATTCTGAATAGTTACATCATTTCCTGTTATAAATAAGACTGCCATGAACATCTTCCATATTTGTACAAAAATCTTTGTAATAAGCTACTTCCTAGCAGAATTCCTTAGTCAAGGGTATGGACATTTTCAGTAGTTTATTAGTGCTTCAAAACTCAAGCTATGAGTTTGCAAATAACTTGTATGATCATAGAAGAGTTTTGTGCTGTAAACCCAGCCCAAGTGGCTATCCGCTTCATTCATACATTGATTCATTCAACTAATCATCATTGACCTTTAACCATGTGCCAGGCAGTGTACTAGACCTTGGGGTTATAGCAGTGAACAGAACAAACCAAGCCTTTGCCCTCTTAGGACTTAGATGCTAGTGAGAAAGGCAGATATTCAATATAACGGTCAGGTAGTGATAGGGCTATGAATTAAAATAAAGCAGCATCCATATGTAGGTTTAGAGAAAGTGACAAGGTGGGGTGTTGTAGGAATTTTGCAAGCATTCTTTAGCCATCTGGGATCAGCAGACTTGCTATACACATTTTCCTCAGGAAAACCGCAATGTCAAGCTTTACTCTGTTGATAACAGAGGTCCTTTTGGAGGCTCGCTCTTCTTCCTTTACGACATGGAGAAAATGATGATGTGCCTTTTCTCAGAAATCTAGGAATCCGGGCTGCTCTTCACTCCCCGCCTGCCAGGTTCCCTGTACGGATCCCAGGCAGGTTCCACCTGTCAGTCATAATTGTTCCAAGAGGTCCTTCACTAGGTCGCATTCTCTCAGAAAATATTACAAAGGTAGCAGAAAAGATGAAATCAGTGCAGCAGTAAAAAGAGGTCTCTAGAAAAGGAAATGTCACATTTGACTGAAAATAGATTCCATCGCTTTAAAAACTCTTCCTGATTTTGTTGTGTTTGATCTTCAACCAGAATTTGATCCAATGAGTGTTTTTGTTCCAGAAAAATACATGTAGGGGTGGGAACTTTTTTTCTCCTCAGAAAGTGTTTCAGAATTGAGGAAGACGCATTTGAATAACGATACCTTTCAAAGCAATTGCAGAAATTATCCCTAGAAAATTGCTGTTGATCTGAGTGGCCTTTATTTTTTTTTAAAGATTTTATTTATTTATTCGATAGAGAGAGAGAGACAGCCAGCGAGAGAGGGAACACAAGCAGGGGGAGTGGGAGAGGAAGAAGCAGGCTCCCAGCGGAGGAGCCTGATGCGGGGCTCGATCCCATAACGCCGGGATCACGCCCTGAGCCGAAGGCAGACGCGTAACGATTGAGCCACCCAGGTGCCCTGAGTGGCCTTTAAACACGATTCTCTTCCTTTATATTCTCTGTTCAGTGAGTTCTCTATTTTTGCCTTTTATCCTCTTTGTAAAGCTTAGGGGGTCTGACTCTCACTTTTAATTGACACTTATGGCTTAAATGCAGTTTCTAGGTCCTATGAACTGAGAACTATTTTGTTGATTTGCAGGCCCTGAAATACTGGAATATCACTCTTTGGGGTTCTCTCCCCATGACCACCTTTACATGTAGTTGGTATAAACAGCTGTTCCTCTACTGTGGTGTGTAATTTTCGAGAAAAAGCTTCCTATTTAAAAAAGAGAAAAGGGGGGGGGAATCCCCAGGTCTTTTTCATGGTACATGAGGTGATGCTATTGGAGAGGTTTGCCTTCAATCTGATGGCTCTGCTAGCTCCAGGAGTTTATTAAACTACACATAGCATTTAATAAGGGGTGACACTTTAAGTCAGACAGACATAGGGTGTCAAAATCAGAAGCACACTGAATGATCCCCTCATGGAAACCAATACCCCCCAGGAGAAGTGACTTCCCAAGACCATTTAGTAAGGTGGTAACAGCCTAGATCCTAGGTCTTCTCACTTCAAATCCATCCCTTTCCTACCATGCCACGGTTCATTAGCATGTTCGTAGGGGTTGGTTTAATAGACTGCTTTTCAAATAAGAAGGAAACAGCAGGTCAGGGCCAGGTTGGCTCTGATGTAGACAGTGCTAAAAGGAAGGTTGAATGAGGAGAGCACAGCGTGGTAAGGGGCCATATGGGGCTTTCTGGACAGTTAGCGCTGTGGGGGAGCGGAAGGGCAACTAGCTGTGTGATCTTGGGCAAATCACTTAACTTCTCTGAGTCTCAGTTTCCTATCTATGGTGATAACCACACAGACTGGAGGTGAGGCACTGTGAAAGCTTCTTTACACGTGTTATGATCGTCACAGCAACTCCGTGGGGATCCCTCACTTTTAGAGATGAGAGACATTTAAGTGTAGAGAGGATGTTGTCTTAGCTTGGACGGCCATAGCAAAATATAGGCTGGGTGGCTTAACCAGCAAACATTTATTTCTCACAGTTCTGGAGGCTGGAAGCACAAGATCAGGATGCCAGTGTGGTTGGGTTCTGGTGAGGGCCCTCTTCCTGGTTTGCAAGCAGGTGCCTTCTTGCTGTATCTTCACATGATAGATCATTTCTCCTGTGTCTCTTCTAAGGGCACTAATCTCATTAGGAAGTCTCCACCCTCATGACCTAATTACTTCTCAAGGGCCCCACCTCCAAATACCATCACATCACCAACCAGGGCTTCAACGTAGAAATGTTGTGGGGTCACAAAACATTCAATCAGGTGATGATAACTTGGCCAAGAGTGTGTAGCATACGGTGGTAGAGCTTGGACTTGAACCCAGGTTAGTCAGACCTCAAGGCCAATGCTCATTTCCCTGAGTCCATAATAGCCTGTTCAGTAAAAAGGCAAGGCCAGTGACCTTCAAGAGCCGTCATGCTCTAAAATTCAATACTGTAATTCTGCTGAATCCTTAAGTCCTGATTAGGTCAGCTACTCTCTCTAATTATTGTTTATATCTTTCAATTAGTGCTAGCCATCTGAGGTAATGATATCTGTTCTATACAAAACTGAACACGTTTTAGACACTCGACAAATATGATAGAGCAGGCCAGACAAGTGGCATCTCTGGTTTTCAGGGAATAATGCACGTTCCATCTCTGAGGGTTCCTTCACTCCTACTCTGAATCTAAGCACTCACTTAGAGCCATAATGGCAGGAGGAATTTATTCATTTTCACACAACAGAATTGCCAAAACTAATTACTAACAGATATGTGTGAGTGTTTGAGAAAGGGAACATCAGCTTATGGATGCAAAGGCAATTTAGTCAGTCTTTCTAGGCAAATCCTTCTCTAAAAATGATATCCATGTTGGATTATCCCAAATACTTGATTATTTACCACCAGGAAATCTTGGTCACGTCTCATTTAGGGATCCTCAGCTATGGTTTAATCTACATCCGCATGCTGTCCACATGTGTAAAGACCTTCAGCTTACAAATACACACCCCTCTTTCCTAGAGTTCTTCTTTGTGGCAGTTATTTCTGAAGTTTAGGAGGGAATACCGGGCCTATCTTTTTTGCTTCACCCCTGTGACTTATCGACGTATGTAATCATCATCCTGCCTTCCTGTTTTGTTTTGTTTTAAATTTAGATTTTTTCCTAAGTAATGGCTCCAGAAACCCTCAAAATTACCTAATTAGTAGGAACACTTTGCAGATGATGAAGAGCATTCCCCAGCTAACTGATTCGGTTAGTTAGAGCAGGATGCTAACAATTAGGCCATGGCCACGGGTTTGGGCTCTGGCGAAGGTGTGGCCAGGGTCTCGAGAAGGAGGGGTCTCAGGAGACAATGTGGATGACAGGACAGAGAGCCATCCCCGCTAGAAGGAAAACGATGCTGCTATTGGCTCAGTAACATCACATTGGGAGGACAGCATACTTTAAACAAAACAAAACAAAAACAAAAACAAATGAGGAAGGGAGGGAGAAAGGCAGAAAGGAAAGAATAGAAGGAAGGGATCGAAAGAAGGAAGGTAGAAGGAGGAAAAGATGGCAGGCAATTATTTAATTGTAGACAAGTTCATGGAGAATAACAGAAGGAACCGGAATCTGAAGCATGGCCTGACCTTTAATCAGGGCTCTTATTCCTAGCAGGCTGTGAAGCAGCTTTGTCTTTACCTGCTCAATGGATCCCACAATGCTGATGCACTGCTTTAATTTGGGAAGGCTTTCTCTTGAGAGGCATGTCTTTTCCAGCTCTGAGTACGAAGTGCTCCCAAGTGCGGCATTCTCTGTGACAGATGTACTACAGTGACGCTTTAGCTGACTCCAGACCCATAGCTTCCCCGTGCCTGAGTGGTCTATTTGATGTCCAAGAGTGTGTTTCCTTTGAGAACAGGTCTTCACCGGAATATCATCCAAGAAGGTAGGGAGGTATAATCCCTTTGTTCTAAAACAGCCACGGTTAAACTCTGGAACTCCACTCCCATGCCAGGGCTATTCTTTCCAAAGGTCTGAAAGGCATTTGCTGCTGTACTTAGATGCCCTAGGCCTATGCCTTCGGAAGGCACTGGCTGAGAGAGACCTAAGGGGCCTCCGCTTTCAAAATCTTCTCCCAAGGTTGCTCCATTTTCATCAATGGCCCCAACTCCACAGGAGTCTCTGTAAAGAGAAGGCATTTCAAAACAATTTTCATAGCTCCACGGAAACCGGATTCCCTGGCAAACCTCTCATCCAGGGCCACACTCCTTAGAGAAGACTCAGGGTCTTGTCAACAGGATCCAACATGTGACTGGCAGGACCAACCAGCTGCAGACATGGCCATCTGTGATGACTGTGCTTGTCTGTTCCTCACTCATGAGCCTGGTCATTCTTCTCTGAATTCTAACCTTCCCACCATCAGATGCCATTCTTGACTGAGGCAGAAATGCCGCCCCCAGGGCCATTTCTCTTGGGACACTTGGCAACTACTCTTCCACCAGCTGTGGCTCCTCCCACCAGCACTGGTGTCTGCTACAGGACCCGTTACTTCTCCAACTCTCTCTTGCCCATCCAAGAGGAAGGAATTCGTCTTCACCCACTAGACAGTTTGCATCCTCTCTTGGTGCCTTGAGAAGATCAGAAAGGGCGAGAGTCTTGGCAAGAAGGCTTTTCCCATCATTCCTATGCCTATAACAACAAGCTCATGCTGTTAAAAGTCAGCCTCTAAAATTCAAGGAAATTCCCCCTCTTGGACTTAACACTTGCTTGTCGCATTTCTACTTGAGATACAGTCTAACTATTCCACTGCCTGGAGCCTGAGAAAAGAAAAAGAATTGGAAGGTTTTCTTTTCTTTATTTAAAAAAAACTTTTGTGTTTGTTTATTGTCCTTTAGTTGTTAATCATCTCTCAGCTTGCTTTTCTTTTAGATAGCTTTCTGCCATGAATTTGTTAATGAATGTCAGTTAATATTTGTTTAGTACAGACAAAGCATGAACAATCTAACAGTAATACTCAATACGGTGCAGCGGCACAGTAGTTATTGATTAATTAGTTGGGTCTTTTTTGAGTTCTCCGAAAACTCTTCAAAATGCAGAGAGCAATATAATCCTACAACTTGGTAAAGATGGGCTTCTGCATCTGTAAATGCTGACATATTGAAGACAATCTGTTCCTTAAATCCCTAAGCAAGAAGCAATCAGCACAGTAAGTTGATACCTGGCTTACAGAGGAGAAGGCAGGGTGTGAAATATCCATGCCTCCCCCCATCCCCCCAAGCCATTAGGAACATTTGGACCATAGGGCAGAGTGTCTATTTTTCTAGTACAACAGGTTTCATTGATGAAATGTAGTGATGTCACACCAGACACAGACACAACACAATTTCCTTTTCTTTCTTTTTTTAAGGGCTATATGTGACATATTGCTGTTGTCATCCAAACCTCTTCTGATTTTATATTTCAGTCACATTTATTCCATTTTTTTCATGCAGAAAAGTATAAGGAAGAAAACTGGCCATCATTCTATTCTTAGAGAACCTTCCTGATATTCAGAAATAAATGTGACATGTTTACATGTCTTAAAGTTTCGATCAGTATGGATAGAAGCACAATGAAAAAACCAATGCTTCTTTAGTTTTATTTGTTCTAAGATTTCACATTCTCTCTACCCAGGGATAATTCCAGGTATGTCCCCTAAGAAGATACCAGATATAAGAATAAAAAAATGTATGTCAAGAGAAACCTAGAGAGTGGCAAGGTGTGATCACACACAACATAACGCTCCTTGTAAAAATCACTCCTGGATATTAACAGAAGGTGGCAGAAGAACTGTAAATGCTGGCAACTGATGGCCTGTTAGAAAGTCAGAATAGATGGGACAGCTTTGATGATCATATCTGAAATTATTGTACAGACTGCAAAGAAAGATTTCACCCTGTTTTTCAGGACTGGTGGATAACTTATGAATGAATGAGAAGGCAGTGACATGCTTCCATTCACACATGTGTAAAAAGTAGATCACAGAGATTATGGGGTCAGCTGACCATATCAGAGTAAACTTTTATATGATCAGTTTCCTTGAACTATCTTATAACACTTTTATAAAAAAGATCATAGCTTTGAGTGACCTCTAAGCTATTCTTCTGGAGATGAGTTTCATGATATATACTAGCCAGACTTTCCAATTATGCCATGTATGTAAGTCAAAACTGGGATCCACATCTTCCCGGCATTGGGTAATAAATGACAATGTGATAGTGTGTGTGTCGTGACCACTCTTTTAAAATAAATCGCAATCCTATTTCATCTCTCGTGACGTTTTCCTTTCACAGAGCATGAAAGCCACAACACCTTTGAGAACTGTGAAATCACCATGGGATTATGATTTTTTTATTTATAATGGTGTCATAGACAAGACAGCCCCAGACTTCTTAGCATTCAAGGAACATTTTAATTTATCTTGGGGAAGTATTTTTTCTCTCCTGGAGCACATCGAGAAGTTTCTCAGGGACTACGCAATACCAGAAGTTAAAATAAAAGGGAACAATTTGGTAGCCTTCCTTCCAGAGTTTGAGCTGAAGAACAAACTTACCAGATATGACTTTCTCTCACTGTTAGAGAACCCACTTCATATCCAGATGATGTTAAATCTTCCGGGGCAAAGGTACAAAGGCCAAGATGGAAGGTCAGAGGCTGCCAACAAGATCCAAGCCACGTGGAAATGCTTCAAAGCAAGAAAATTCTTCCTCATGTATCGCCAGCAGAAGTGGGCTTCAGGTGTGATTTCCATTGCGTGGCTCTTACATTGCCATAAGACCCGAGTGAAGAAGATCCTGAAGGAATCACGCGAGAGACACCTGGAGAATTTCCGTATTCGAGCCAAGGTACACAAGGCTGCCAGCTGTTAAGGCAGACCTCTTTTTCTAAACATTTCTTGCTTCAGCGATTGCAATAAGTTGTCTCTTTATCTTCCCTTTCACCAACTACCCTCCTCATCAACCTCTCTCGCCTTCCACTCTTCTCCTTGTATGATGCACAAACCCTACATGTGTTTGTACATCATATTTTAGCCCTAATCAGGAATCTGGCATTCGCACCTGTAAAATCTATTGCAATTTTTTCTATAGAAAAAAAAAAGTCTCTTCACTTTGACTATGGTCGTTCTGTCAGAAAATCAATGTTTTAACTGCACTACCTTTCTCCCTATATATACCTTCTGGCACTTTAATTTGCTAGGAAAAAAAATCCTCTCTTGTCTACATTGCTGTCACCACTTTGTCAGAAAGTATTTAAGTTTGCAGACAGCCTTTTAATTAGTGCTCACAATTTCATTTATGTTTGCTTTCTCTTTTTTTCATTCATATTCTGTTAATTAAGTGAGCTGCCTCTAATCTTCCCCTGCCAGTAGCATCATGTAGCCACCTAATTAAATTAATTGGGGAAGATGTTTTAAGTATGTAATTAAATCAATTAATATAATTTATGCCTGGCTTAACTGTACAGTGGAAAAACAGCTGAAGTTTGACTAGATGAATCCACTACGGCTTCCTGTCACTGATCAATGCTCTTCTTGATTTTTAGCATCTGGCAGCCAACTGGAATCGCATCAGGACCTCCAGGAGGACTATTATCCATATCCCATCATTAGGTATAACACTTTTGCCTGCAAATCTATCAGCAACCTCTATTACCCACCACATTATGGCTCCTTGATTGAGTTCAAGGAAGGCCCCTTGTTTTATTCAAATTGGTCTCGGCAGGAAAATGTTCTCGACATGATGAGAGTAATAACACAGGGCCCTCGCTCGAAACGGCGTTTAATTTGGGGATTAAGCAAATAAAGTCATTATGTGGGGGCTGCTATTCAGTGGAGAGGTGATTTGCTGTAATTCGCTTTCATCTGTATGAAATGAACTAAAAAGTTGTATTTTTTCCCCCTGAAATAACAGATAATGTTTTCGATCTTCTTTAATGATAGAAGAACACAGGCTTGCGTGTGCTGTTGCTGTTACGCCAATAAGCCAGGATATTGCTTGTACACTGTTTTTAATCAAATGTGCAGTCAAAATGATAAGCTACATTCTCTGAAATTATTTAGTTCTAATTACGAGCAGATGGGATGCTTTATTTGCACCTAGGGCGCCTGAGCAAAAGGAAATGCTGTGTGAACAAGAATAATTAAGAAGTTGAATAGTGTTTTTTGCGCTTAAATAATCTGCAGTTTCATGTTAATTAGCACTAATGTAATTATTTAATTACATTTATGAATTGGGGAGCTTAAAAGCTGTTGCCTGCAACACAGTAGTAAAATAGGTAGGGCCAAAATGCCGTTAGGGATCTCAGAAGTCTGCACGGGAAGTTCCTTTAAAACATGAGCTGCTGTCAAAATGTGTGGGGGTGTGTGCTTGCTTATTTGTTTCGTTATGCTTTTTAATATATCTAGGGCGCTAAAAATTTCCGTCGTAAGACCAGATTTCCCAAGCTGACGTGGTAGTTCCGGTAAACGGCAAAACTCATCAAATCTTCATATTCCGTACGGGCTCTTTGTTAAGGCCTTTTAAGTAGAGCGGTGCACTAAGTGATCTGTCGTGATAGGGTTCTGGAATGCAATTTATTTGTGTCCCTCTGTGAGTAGAGGGGTTTGTGTACTTACGCACCGTATAGAACTAACACACTTAAACGGTAATATGAAAAACAAAAATAAACCAACATTAAAAGTATTATAGAAATATAATTATCTTTTAAATTAGTAAAAGATTGGTAGCAATAAAGTAATTCGAACTCTCCTAGAATCTGGAGTGCTGACAGAAAAGTTAAGAAAATACGTCACAGTTGCACAGAGCCTTTTAGTTTGGGTCTTTTTATGGCTCACAGAAGACATTAGTTCCTTCTTAGGCTGTAAGTGAGGTAAGACAGATCTGAATTTCATTCCGACTTGGGCTTTTGTTTTGGTGGGACTAGCTTTGCACACAAAATTAGTTCACACTCAGAAATTGCACTTGTAATTGATTACAACCAGAGAGGCTAATTGCCGGCACAATTAACAGACTTGAGTCCCTGGAATAAGGTGCAAGAGCCTCTTGCTTCTGCAACTAATTGTGGCCCTGACCTGGTATTATGTGGGAAATTTTGTTTTGTGTTCTCTGTTTTATCCAGAACTAGAAATAGAGCAAGACCCCCGCCTTGCAATGTTGACAGCACGAAGGTATCACAGGCACAATTTCCACAAACTCCTTCCTTCCACCTGTCACCCTCCAAAACCCCAGTGCAATCAGCCATGCAGGAAATGCCTACAGAAAAGAGCCTTTGGCTGGTGATGGGTGTTAAGGAGGGCACATACTGCATGGAGCACTGGGTGTTACATGCAAACAATGAATCATGGAACACTACATCAAAAACTAAGGATATACTGTATGGTGACTAACATAACATAATAAAAAATTATTATTAAAAAAAGAGCCTTTGTCCAAAGAGGTAAAATTTTGAAAATAACAGGCAGTCATCTAAACTGGGTAATAAAAATAATTTTAAATGAAAATGTTTTAAAATTCTAAAAGGGTTTGCTGGATATAGATTAGGTAGAAAAACAGCCTGGACAGAAACTAGAATTGCATTATTTTAGATCTGATATTAAAACTAGTTTTCTTCTAGAATACATATGCTCAGTTTAAATAAACACATAATAAATCTGAAAGTCTTCCCGATTGTAGTAATTTTTGTTAACAACGTAATAACCCATTTTAAAGAAAAATTGTCAATCATATGTCTTCCAAGAGATAAGACTAAGCATATGTATTTTTCTCAACTGACCATTTAAAAAGCCCAATTACACATTTTTACAAGAGAATAATATGTGGGCTCTGATCAAATAGTATTTGTTTCTATAATCTATGCTTTAGGTTTTATAAAAAGACCTGTGGCTATTAAATCAAGTTTAGGTTTAAATAACATTAACCTGTCACCTCATACTTATTCTACAGACATAATTCTCAAGCTATACCTTTCTTCAAAAAATGATTATGGTATACCTTTTTTGTGTGCACCACCTTCCCCGTGAATTCTTGAGGATTTTAGCTAGTCACAACATGCCTACCTTGTCTCCTGCACCAGGGACTTGCCTACACAATTCACGAAAACAAAAGTAGGTAAAAGTAAAGCCCATTTTTTTTCTCTAAACATGTCCCCCAAAATCTATTCAATATAGTAATTTTGTTTTCAGAGTTAAGAGTGATTCACTAATCGCAATCAGTTGGTAGGCATGTAAGGTTCAGGTGGGCATTTAATACAAACTACAGCCTTGTCCTCTTTTTCTCTTTCTATAAGAGATTTGCAATCAATCCTGGTATAGAATTAGCCCTAGAAATAATTACACCATGTTGCTAACCAATTAGGGCTGCACTAACTTGTTTGAACCCTAAAAATGAAAGATTAGTGGCTGATAACTGTACAGTATATTACAGTTATAGGCGTTTGGTTTTTGTTTATGCAGTTTTGCACACATAAGAATAATCGCATTCTCCGAACTGATGACCACGTAAAGGACCACGGTAATGTTTTCAGTAATGCCTTTGACCACTAAATATTTATCATGTATTTTCGAGTCTATGGCTTGATAATATGAACACTAAGACAATTACACATTGCAGAGTAGCCTCTTTGAAAGGAGGAATTATAAAATGTGATAGATTGTTATGTATTTTGGGTAGTATTGCTAGATGTAACAAGGTTTTCGCTATTTTTAACAAACAGGAGAGGGGGGATCCTGTTGATTAATTGTCCAAAGAAACTGATCAGCTTTGTAATTTTGTAAGATGATTAAAAAAAAAATCCTCATTCCTTCCAGAGTATATAGGCTAATCTCTTAATTGGATATTAGATATTTTTATTAATGAAATACAATGAAATACAATAATATAACAAAATAATCTACTATGGCTCATAGCAGGAATAGAATACCAGGGTCTATTTAAAGCAAAATCTATCAGTCAAATAAGGAAGAATTGCAACAAAGAATCCTAATTCCTCCAGAAAAAGCAGAGGTCTAAATAAAACCTAGGCACTAATTCTGCTTCCAGTTTCTTGGGCCATGTTATTTCCTCCACTTTTAATTTAACCCCTGTGCTTCTTTATTGCAGCACATCATTTGGTGCTACACTTAAACCCAGTGGCATTTTAAAATATATTGACATTAAATGAGATGGGCCAAGTATGGGGCTCTGACGCCGTGGGCAGGGATACGAGGCACTGCCAGCCAATTAAACTCCCAGTGATGAGTTTCCTCTCTCACTTCTCTTCCTCTTTTAAAATAAAAATAGGGAATTATGGAGGTAGGATTTTCCCCTTCTCTAGGTAGCCTTTTATTTCATCAATTGATTTAATGGCTAAAAGGAATCTATACAGTTCAGCTTCATTTTTTTCCCCTCTGTGCATTACTTCAGCAAATTCTCCTTGGAGCTAACACCACTCTGGGTCTCCAAGATACTCCCTACCGTAAAGTTGTAGATCCTGTTGTTGTGGGTGTCGTGAAAAAGCAACACTTTTCTGCTGCTCTGTACTGTCACGGAGGCCTTAAAGATAGGAAAACTTACTTTTGTGTACAACTGACCCTATCCCAAATGTTCATGAGACAGTCGCTCCCTAACCCCACTCCCTTCTATGGAAGAATAAGAACCGGCTGTCACCTCCCTTTGTGAACAGGCGCAAGGGTGCAGGACCACAGCCAAGAGTGTTATCTCTGAAATCACATTCTTACTGTTGCCCTCAAGCACACTGACATCTTTCTGCTTTCTCATTTTTGAGTTGACAACTCAAAGACACGATAGACTTTGTTCTTAAGGCTCAGAAATTGGGACTTTCAATCAAATCTTCATGGTCTTCAGCATGTATTTTGGCAAGTAGCTATGGAACCCACAGTTCAGCTACAGCATTGCTATACTAGATCCTGGAGACAGGTGTACCCCAGATAGCAGTTCCCCAAAATATACGCATTCTTTGAGATCAGAAACAAAGTGCACTTAAACTTTCCAATTCCTGTACAGCCTGAATTAAAATGAACAATGAAGCATGGAACACTACACCAAAAACTAATGATGTACTGTATGGTGACTGACATAACATAATTTACAAAAAAAAAAGAAAACACATTGTATTCATCGATGTTATGTTCATCCAAGTAATTCAAGTCAACACTCATTCATTGGATAGACCAGAGTTGGCCCCATGACCCTGTAATATGAAATTTCACAGTCGGCCTTGAGCTACCTGATGTTGTACCACGAAGTACAGAAGCAAGCACTGAACACCAGCTCATAAGCTCTTCATGAAACGGATTAGTATTAGGATATGGTACAAAAAGAGTCTTGCATACACTAAGATAAAACTATACTCTTTGTCATCACCTTCATTGTCAAAAAAAATATTAAAATGTTTGTTTAGCAGTTCTCAAACTTACACTTGTAACAACTATAGAGAACCTTAATAAGCTTGTTTCCATAGGTTATAGCTATCAATATATACTATATTAGAAACTAAAACCGAGAAACTTTAAAAATATTTAATTTACTTTAAAACAACAACAATAGGGGCTCTTGGGTGTCTCTGTTGGTTAAGCGTCTGCCTTTGGCTCAGGTCATGATCTCAGGGTCCTGGGATTGAGTCCTGCATTAGGCTCCCTGATCAGTGGGGAGCCTGTTTTTCCCTCTCCTGCTTCCCGTGCTTGTATTCTCTTTCTCTCAAATAAATAAAATAAAATAAAATAAAATAAAATAAAATAAAATAAAATAAAATAAAATAAAATCTAAAATAACAACAATAAATCTGTTACCAGATAATACTAAATAACATATTTTTGTTAACAAATTTTTTTCATTTCCCCAAACAAAAAAATTTAATGAAAAGAGTTGCGTTCGTTGACAAGTTTGCAAATCTCTTAATAGAACATGGTTGGACTCTCATCTCTATTTCTGTATTCAATCTGTTGCAATATGTTGTTTTGATTGAAGCATATGAAGAAAACCTGGCTCTACACAGATAAGTATTTGGAAAAGGGAAGACTGTTTTATACATTTTATAGACTTTTCAGACAATTGTGTATATTCTTCTTTGATTTTATACCAAAACTCAACAGAGGATGGGAATTCTTATGTTGGTTACAACATGGAATTTGAAATCGTATCAATAATTATTTTTGCATTTTCTGAAAAAGGCAACTATCATCTTAGTATTATTTTGAAAATAGTTTTGACCTTCCAGACTCCCTGAAAGGGTCTCAGGACCTTCTACAGTGTCTAGACCGCGCTTTGAGAATCACCGGCCTTTGCTGCATGCGATGCTGGGCCAGCTGCTGATAAAGTCACTGATACAAAGTTCCAACAAGAAAAAGTCTTCCTTCTCTCTCTCTTTTTAAAGAATTTATTTGAGAGAGAGTGCTCAAGCAGAGGGAGGGAGAGGATCCCAAGCAGACTCCCGCTGTGTGAGTATGGAGCCCGAAGCAGAGCTCCATCTCACAACCCTGGGATCATGACCTGAGCCAACACCAAGAGTTGGACGCTCAACAGACTGTGCCACCCAGGCACCCCAAGTCTTCACTTTTTCCAGAACCACACAGAATCCATTTGGCCAGTTTCGTTTGAGAATGTTTTCAACACTCAACAAATACTTAAGCCCTCCCGTGTTTCCTACATCCCCATCACAAAATTCCCTTATCCCCCTCAGCAATCCCCCCCAAAACAGTGCTCAGTTTTATTTTCATCCAACTGTCACTGGGTATACTACATACACACACAGAGAACCCAGATAGGCACGTCTCTTACTATATCTTAATCTTTTATCTCAGTAGCTTGTGTTTTCACAGTTGCAGAAGTAATTAAAACCTGGGTATAACAATAATGCCTCAATCACATTTCTCTGGATGACTGCAGTATGCTGGTGGGCAATCAATTGTGACGTATGTCACACGTTCCCTGAAAATTTTTACAATTAGAGTACCAAAGTTGGGTAACATCAACTTTTTTATGAATTGGAGTAATTCACTATCTCCTCTGTAACAATGTCACTTTGCTCAGCTTGTATCCAGTATGATTTCTTGAATGGAAGGGAGAGGCATGGCGTGATGGCTACTGTTATTGTTCCCCAGTGTCGTCCCCTAGGAGTGTGTGATGCATGTGATTATCACACAGCACATGTTTCAAAACGGGGAAAAAGTGTGAGAACTACTGCTCCAGTCCATCAGATTGAGGCCTGGCTGACTACCGTCTTAGGCCAGGGTGATCAGATAAATGACAACTATTCGGCAACCAGAAGTCCATTGTTAACCTCTTCTCCGCCTTAGATAGCCTGTAAGGAATAGGACTAGGGGACAAAGGGAACTAGAGATCAACCCCAGGGTGATGAGCAGGCTGTTCCAGAACATGTGCTCTAATGCAACAGCCGGGGCCTGTCACACACCAGCCCCAAGGGAACACAGTCACTGAGCATGGCCTTGCTCATGGGTTTCTGTGGTTTCTGCGAAGGAAAAGCCAATCCAACAGAGCTAGTTTCCTGGGTGCAAAGAGGCAACTGGCATCATCTGAAAGGAGTTTGTGTAGGAGTGGAGATAGGGATGAGAGAGGAGACAGATGCAGAGATGAAGGTGGACGAATGATAACCAGTAACCACTGGTGAGCACCCGTGGTTTGGCAGAACACCCAAAAGTAGCTGGGTAATTCACAGAGGTATCTCTCAGGTATCCTCCTTCGATGTGAAGCAGAGGCGATAGTATTTTGAGAAACGATGGAACACTCTATCCAAGTAGGAATATTTTCACATATGATGGCGATGGCCATAAGGAAAGAGGCTGGGCCCCTCTCTCAAGTGATAAGGAAGAAAGAGTGCCCCTTTATGCCAGTGCTGTTTTCTCCTAGGCTGTTGAGGACCTTAAAAAAGCTACAGGTCCCACTCACCGTTCTTTGAATTCCCACAAGTTTTCCAGATCAGAGAACCCATTTTGTAAAAGTTGAAAGAAGATGGAAGGTAGGCATCGTATCCATTTTCTATCACCCTTTAACAAGTTCCCACAAGCTTACTGGCTTAAACAATAGAAGTGTATTACCTTAGAGCAATAATTCTGTAGTTCAGAAGTCGGAGAAGGGCTAAAATCAAGGTGTCAGCCGGACTGCACTCCTTTCTAGAAGTTCTAGGGGAGAATCATTTCTTTACCCTTTCCAGCTTCAAGAAGCTGCCCATAAAGGCGTGAATGAGGAGAGCCCTTGGCTCCCTTCTCCATCTTTAAAGCCAGCAACAAGCATCTCCCTGTGCCTTTCTTCCATAGTCACACCTCTGATTCTCTCCTCTCCTGCCTCCCTCTTCCACTTTTAAGGACCTCTCATCAGGTGGGGTCTAGCCAAATAATCCAAGATAATAATCCCCTTATTTTAAGGTCAGCCGATTAGCAACCTTAATTCCATTTGCAACTTTATTTCCCCTTTGCCATGTAACCTAACACATTCGCAGGTTGCAGGGATGAGGACATGGACATCTTTGGAGGGCCGTTATTCTGCCTGCTGCAACAACTGGAAATAAAAGCGAGAAAAGAGGCAGAGGCTCTTTGTCCCTTCTGGAGTTCTCTGCTCACATGTGGAGAGTCTTTCCTTTCTCTTTTTTTATGCAACCACATTTACGCAAGAGCTAAATATGTCCTACCCGAACTGTATAGTAATTTGTAGGTTTATGTGATCTTGGACAAGAGACAAGGCACTTACCCTGGTTTTTCTTAATCTATAACATGACAGGGTTGAAGCAGATGGTGTCTCAAAGCTCCTCCCGTATTTCTATCTGACCTTTGAAGTGTCTCTGCAGATTATATTCCAAAGTGTGATGGTTCATTGCCACTGGGCAGGTCTGCTGAGTTCCCCAAGGCCACGACATCCTTGCCAATAGCTTAGTGGCTAAGTCTCTATTGGATTTACTATATGTAATGCCAGCATTGATGACCATCTTTTCACCTGGGTGTCTACATGTACTTTTGTGGGTATACGAAACATAATAAATAATCGGACTTAAAAAAAAAATCTGCTCCCAACTTCTGCTCTGCTGATGGCAACATTCACTGATTGTATCTTGTCCATGTACAATGGTCTGCTGCTTGCCACAGAATTTATTCTTGTTATGGGCTTTGGAAGCACATATACCCCATAATATTAAAATACCTTATGTTTGCACAGCACTTCACAGTTTACAAAATGTCTTCATATCTATTACTTCATGTGATCCTCTATAACAGTGTTCTGAGATTGCGGACATTCAGTTCTTTAAAATGGGTGTATTTGTAGGGTTAACTGAGTAACCAGTTCTGTCATAATTCTGCAGAGACATTCTCTATGCGTCCTTGATCAGTGGTAACAGAGGTACCAAGTAATTTGTTGGAAAACTGACCTCCAGCACTTGATTGAAACACAGACGTACTCACATACGGCAACAAAGTGATCAGACATCCTTTATATTTTAAATTGGACATCATCTTAATGAGACATCTCACACTGCCTTTTATCTTTACTTTTGAAAGGAAATGCATCCGTGGAATGCTCTCCAGCATTTTTCTTAATCATACTTTATTCTTTAGGCATTTTTCCTGCTTTCTTATAGCTCGGACATAGAAGTTATTCAGAAGACATCTTCCTAAACATTTATCTGAATATAGATAGAATTACACATATGCAAAATCCTAAGAGTCCCAGTACTGCAATCACACATCAAGGCAGCATTGTTTGCAGCGGTCTACACTAAAGTTCATACGTGGAATGGTTCCCCAAACTATTTTAGAAATTAATAATTTTTCAAAAATAACTCGAACAAGCTATTTGTCCTTCTGCCTCTGTAGTTCTTCAGTTCACCTGCATAAAGCAAAAGGGAGACTTTAAGATGAATCGTAAGCTCATTTAATTTCCAGACGACGTCTAGTGTTTAAACACTGACATCAAAGCAAAGAGCCAATTATCAGAGTGCATTTGATCTGAAGCCCTGTTGCCTGAATCGCTATAGTTTTCCTTACGCTGGAAAGGAAATCTGTGTCACATCTCCAAGATGTAATATTTAAAAGCACTTTATCTATAGCAGTTTAACTTGAAACATGTGTTTGGGCTCACTAACCACAAGGAGGCATTGAAGCATCTCTTCAAAATGTGAAAAGCAATTTCACTTAAAAAAAAAAAGTCGCACCAACAGTTGCTGAATTTCATATAAGCAATTATACCTGCTTGGGATTATGTGTGCCTTTTAAGTTCATATTTTGATCCACTTATTTTTTTTAACCCCTGAAATACCAGCAGGAAGAATTGCTGCTGTTGCCTCTTTTGCAAAAGAGTTTTGGACAAGAGTAACCCGCATACATGCGTTTTCCTTCTGCTCTGTTTCCAGTGGACGCGAAGGCAAACTGCAGGACTTCTATTAGTACTGACAAAGTAACTGCGTTAACCTTTATTGCCCTTTAAAGGTTAAAATTTCTTTTGACTGTGTGAGCAGAAGCATATTTCTTCAGTATTCAGAATTACTTAAATACATATTCCTGACAGCAAGAGGTTTCTCTGAAATCCGTGTGTCAGTTTAGAATGATTCTGGGGACACATCTCCAAAATGCCACATAGGGGGCATAAGTTTAAAAAAGCCACTACGGTTGTGTTTGGTTTTTTTTTTAAACCCTGAGCATAATTTTCTTCAATGTTGTTTTGAGCATTCATGTTCAATGTCAGACATTTCCCCCCTGTTTTTATTATCTTGGTTCCTGGTGGTTTTGCTGGTATTGAAAAAAAAACGAACTCTTCTTTCGCAGAATATGATGCTTAGCAAATCTTCCAGAATAATGCTTAATCCCCTGAGAAGCAAGGACCTCATTCTTAGGAGTTAGACTGTGTCTGCAAGATGCTTCAGAGAAAATTCTGTCCTAGACATGTGGACTGTGACCCCTGGAAATCCTAGTGTGCCATTTTGCCATACTGACTTGCTCTTTCTGCGTTTTGACACCTTGTTTGCCTTTTAGGATATTCTCTGCCTGTGCGACAAAATATTGACGACTTCAACACACAGCAGAACATGCAGCTGGGGAGGCTGTGTGACATCTTAGGTACAGTAAATACTTCCACGCAAATGACTCTTTGGAATGTTTATCAGAGGATGTTGATAAAAATGTTTAATTTTTGCTTATTTTTTTCCCCTTGCAAGGAAGAAGTGTGCAAGGGAGAAGTGTGGCAGGGCAATTAAATGTTTGGTTTTAAAGAACAGATTTATAGTGGCGTTGACTTGAATTAAAAAATGACATTTTTAACTAATTTATTTGGGTTGCTTTTTCTAAATTCTAAGGATTTCTCTCCTATAGCCCCAAATCCCCTTCATTTCCTGACTCTGGCCATGAGGGAAGCCAACATTTTTTATCTGTGTCAATATTGTCTATTATGTTATCTGGGGAATAAGTGGAAGGTGGTATCAGAAATGAAAAGCATTGTTTCCACGATAAGACTAAGAGGGATGTGAAGATAGATTGTTTTTTAAAGAAGCTTTTATTTAAATATATATCGTCTAGTTATTAGGAAACAGGAGGTGCCTAGTAGAGGGTATTCTTAGAAATATAGACCTCAGGTGGAAGATACATCCTTGCGAAGGTCTGGCTCTGATGCTGGCTTTGTCAGTTCTAAATCAGACACCAACCTGGGCCAGGAGAGAAGAACACGATAATGCCCTGTTTGGTGCTGTTCAAGACTAAGGTTCAGGTTAGGCTTAACGCAAGGTCGCAAAGGCTAAGCACGAATACGGAATCAGTTTAGAAGATACTGGCCAGAAATTCAGTGTAAACCAAAACTCAGTTTTTATTAGTTACCAGATAAGAACTTCTTCGTTTTGCTAAAATATAATCGCTGCGGCCCTTATTTAAGCAAAACAAGGAAGAATTTTAAATTATCAATGACCAACTCAGCTGGCTCCCCGGAATGACATACTTTACATGATTCATATATATTTCAGCATCATTATTATTTTATAAATGCCATTTGCTAACAAAAATACATCAGTACTAGAAATTTACAGTGTCCTAAAATAATAATAGTGTAATTGCCTTAATCTATTATTGTAGGCACTAATATTGTTTTTCAGCATTACAAAAAAAATTTTTTTTAATGACTTGAGATTGATTTGTTAGTGCTGAGCTATTTCAACTAAAAACCTGACTGAGTGGAAACCACTGAAGTGCAGCAGAGGGCAGACTTTGCTCTAATTTATTTGAATTAATTTTTTTCTTTAGCTTTTTATATACCCTTCTATATATAGCACAAACCATCACCAAAGAATTTCTTTACAAAAGAGTCTCATTATTAGAAAACACGTGAAAGCATGAAGCTTCTATTTTAAAGAATTCAATAATTCAGTCTATGTCTTACCTGCAATGGAAAATTTCGCTGAGATGAACATTTCTGAGAGACTATGAACCAAATGCCTTTTTTTTTTTGGTACACGGTCTTCATGATATAGCAATCTGATCCCAAAACCTCTTCAAGAGGAGTAATGAAAGTTTAGAAACGGTAGTTAGAAGGTAGAAAAAGTACTTGCTTGTGAAATTTTTAAAAAGATGAAGACACAAGGAAAATTAGTGATTTTATGTAAGAATAAATGATTATCTTATTTTTTTTATTCCATTAATTCCTAGTGAAGTGTGTTGAGTTTTTGCTTATTCAGGGGAAACAAAAAGAATCTGATTAGGTTGGTGGGACCTGTCATTTGCATATTGGCGCTGAAGTCAGGGTGTCAGGTGGAGACCCCCAATGGCTATGAGTATTTTCAATTCCTAGAGGAGCTAAGCAAGAGAGTGACCATTATTGACTATTGACTAGTGATCAAAGCAATCTTTGCCTTCATATTAATTGCTTTTCAAAATTACCCGTCAATTAATTTTGAACATTTGCAGATGCGCAAACAACTACTGGATATTGGTGTTAGTGATATGTATTCCTTTGCCAGAAATGCACAGGGAGGGTGAGATTAGCAATATGATTTGTTGTCATTTGCAACGTAGAAATCGCTTCCTAAGAAAAATTTAGTTTTCTTCAGCTGTGGAGTCTTTATTTTTGTTGCTTGTTTGTCTTTTTTTTAATACTTAAAAAAAAATCCTACTTTGGTCTTTAAACCAAATAAAGAGCATATCCAAAAGCCACACTGAAGTTAATTTAGATTGGTTTTGTACAGATCTTCGCAATTCAGCTGGCTTTGTTGCCCTTTAGCATTTCTCTAAAGAAAAGATAAATAACACTACCACTAAAAAAAGAGACATAATGACTCCTTCAGAAGGAGGGCGGTGAGGTACCCTTAGTTTAGTAAGACACTAGTCTCCTCTTGCAAACACAAGGTTTGGGATAAATAATTTGGTCATTCAGCAAATGAATACAAGTTATTTACTGTCTCCTCAGTTAATTTATTTTGAGGTTTATGTGGCAATTTGATTTCAAAATCAAATAGGGGCCACTGAGATATTTACATTTATGGAATGCCTCCTCTCGGCTCCGCACGGGGCCAGTTTGGAGGACACTGCTTCTCCAGGGGGAGGATTTCTCCCACAGGCCACTGATCTCACTGATTGTATGAGATTTTCTACTTCCCAAATCTCTCCATCCTCCCAAATCCCTGCATACTCCATACTCTACCAGGGCTTGGGGCAATATAGGAAAGAGCATACACCTTGCCTTTAAAGAGTTTGGACAGACAAGACTAATAGACTTGAAACAGTGGGATGAAACGACCGAGGATATGACATCATGTTAAATCTTGGGGGCGCTGATAAAGAAGCACAATTGTGGAGGGCAGGGTGAGGAATCACTGTTGGCTCACCTAGTTAGGGTGGGCCATGCAGCAGATTCGTGCATCTGTACTGTTTACTGAGTACCTACTATGTGCCAGATACTGCACCAGTGCTTTACCGATATTCTTTCATTTAATACTCTTCAAAACTCTATGTCCCAGGTGATTTTCTTCTCCACTTTAGAGATGAAGAACTGATGCTTAGAAAGGTTAAATACTGTGCCCAGCGTTCCCAGGCAGCTAGGGTGGAATTTAATCAGTCTGCGTTCTATATCCTCTTGTCAAACTGAACAGAGGAGTCTTCAAATTCCCTCTCAGCCCTACCTGACCAAGGAAACATTTTACAGCACTCCCTTCCCTGAACTTCCCTAAGCACCTGTTCCACGAGCTTCCCTGGGTCTGCTACTCTCCACCTTGTTTGATGGCCTTTCGTGCACATGAAATGCTCACTCCTCATGGACAGCATCTCAGCTGCTTTGACTCCTCATTTCCCTCCATGTCTAGCCAAGTGCTTTGCCCCTACTGATCAGCCAGTTATTTTATGAATGAATGACTCCATTGGCTGCAGATTGCCTGTCCCAAGTCCTTAAAGTATTAAAACCCTGCAGCCTGGAGTGGGTAATCTCATCTCGCTATCCCATTTGGGTGGGATATTTAATTAGGATTTCTTTCTATGTACATAATAAGAAGCACATCTTAAGAAGAAAAACAGTTAAATTAAGACAGTGTTTCCTTTAAACCAAGAATCACTAGATGTCCTATTTACGTAATATACTCCTCTTTGGGAATGGAGCAAGGAAAAGGTTGGTTTCCTGAAATACTCATTGCTATGGTCATAATCAGACCATTTATTTGGACAGGATGTTCCCTGAATTGGCCCTGCCAAGTCCAGGCAGAATAAGAAATTGCAACTTCATCAGCTTTCTAAAGTTAATAGCTCTGTTTTATAATTTACTGAAGTTAATGGGATAAATTTTTAAAGCAGTATGCAATTCCCATTGATGTTAATGGTAGTTCTGGGGCTAAATCCCTATGTGTTATTTGAAAGCACACTTCCATTGTACCTCACAGCCCTCCTTCTGAAGGAATCATTGTGTCTATTTTTTTGGTGGTGGTGTTATTTATCTTTTCTTTAGAGAAATGCTATAATGCAAAAAAGCCAGTTAAATGGTGAAGATCTTTACAAAACCCATCTAAATTAACTTCAGTGTGGCTTTTGGATATGCTCTCTATTTTAAACTGTGCAACATCAATCCGATGCCAGCGTCCAGGATGTCATTTACCTTTATACCAGTAATTAACATTGTGCCTGTTGTTTTTAGATGCCGATGTGAGTGTTATCTACATCTGCTCCCATCAGATGAACGACGAGTTGTTGCTGTATTACAATAAAATCCTGAGTCTACAGGCAGCTGTCAAATCAGGGAACCTTGAGGACAGAAGTGACCTGCAGGACAGGTTCAAAATTATCACCCCTGAAGCTATAAACATCTTCCCTGTGAGTTTGTCTTCTAATTACTACGGCTTCAGGGATGCAGTAAAATTAAATTGGAAATTTTATAACTTGCAACGCTCTGGTACACATCAGTGAAATATTATTGCAAGTTTAACAGCTTTACTGATTAGACTACTAGTTGGACTGTAGGAAATAAATATCCCAGTTTAACTTTCAGACTTAGTGGAGCTACTCCTGCCCGGTTTCTCTGTCGCTGAAGCCTAATTGCAGTGATTGGGTGGTACGATCAAGGAGGCGAATTTATAACATCTGTAGTTCCTTTTCCTTAATTTTGTGTGGAGGACGCCAAGACAGAGAAAGACAGGGCCCACCCACGGTCGCCAAGCCTGTTAGGGACAGAGCCTCGACCGGGGCCGCCGTTTTCTGATTTCCACACTGTTATTCTGTGTTACTCGCTGGACTATGTTTCCTCAAGGGAATTTGGCCTGATTTACCATATCACAGGGTTCATAACGAATGAGGTTCAGATTTTTTTTTTAACTTGTACGGATTTTTAATGAATGGGATGAATTCTAAATGGAACGCCATCCCCACACAAGAGCTTTTGGGAAATTCATGGCATCACAAGGGCAGTGTTCTAGAATGAGGCAGTGCGAGAGATGGCTTGAAATGAATTTCTCTATGTTTTAACAAGAATTTAAACTTTCCATTTTAAACAACCAACATTGTAATACCTAATGGACTATACAATTTTGAGGAGACTTTTTTTTTTTTTTTGGATAATTAAGGGTCTGAATTTGCTGCTAAAGATAGCTCTCTCCACTCACAAGTGGGAGGCACCAAAATCAATGCTCTATTTATTGGCGAAGAAACCGATGGCATGCTTTACTACCTATGTGTTGTTGCTGCCCATTAACCCTTCAGATGCACCATGTTTTGACACCCCCCCCACCCCCTGCCACAGAATAAGTCCTGCCAGGGTTTGCTATAACATTTCTGCTTTGCTAGTATACTCTGTGAATTGTCATCGGGATTTACTCTCTTCTACCAAGATGAACACTTTATTTTTTCATAACTGGATACCTCAATGTTCCCCCCACCCCAAGCTCTCTGCCTAGCTCTGTTTCATGGGCACTGCTTGGCTATGGCGGAGGATACAGGGGCAGGCTGAACAAAAGAAAAGACAGGGAACAAATCATCACCGTGTACTTATGCTCTTAGGAACGTCCCAATATCCTCCATCAGTGCAAGGATTGCTTGGTGCTTCCTAGCTATTCCCTGGCCTCAGTGGCAGGGTCACAATGGACATTAGAAAGCAAGGAGGAAAAAACTATCACTAGTGTGTAGTTAATTTCCTGATTTTATCCAGCCAGAAACTAAAGCTAATGCCTGCTAGCTGCTGGTAAGGAGTTTCTGCACATCTGAAAAGTCCATATACATCGAAGAGGCATGGAATGGGAAAGGGGCATTAATTTGGGAGCAGGAAAGTGGGTGCACAAGTAACATTTATCAAACACTTAGCACACATTTTCTCATTTGGTCCTCAGAACAATGCCAACAAGACAGAAATGATCAATCTCCTCCTATGGCTGAGGAAACCAAGTCTTATTTTCTAGTCCAAAGTTCCTGGTGGGGTCAGAGTATGAACCAAAATCTGTCTGACCCCAGAACACTATCATGAATTGGAATGACTGCTTTACTCCTGGATGACCTTGTGGCTTGGGCAGCTCCCTTTACCATTCTTGCTCTCTGATCTTCATCTATACAATCAGGTGATGGGTTAGGGCATTTCGAAGGCCCTTCCAGCTCTACAAGCCTGTTACCTAAGACAGGTGCCCTGAAGTCCATGCTTTAGCTTCTAAGCAAGAGACAGGCGGTTGGCACTAACAGAGGCACTGAGTCACATTCATAGTTAGTCTGCACCTTGGTGAGTAGAAACAAGTAGGGAATATTTTAAGTGCTTAATACTTCTCATAGTTTAAATTTAAATTATTTGAGTAATTAATCACTCATAGGCAATCAACTTTTTAAAATACGAAAATTAAACTCTCACTTTCACATCAGTTCCCGCTCATGTTTAGTTATTGCTTTATTTCCTTTTAATGGGTTTGAGAGATTGTATCAGTGCTGATTTTCATTCAAATGGATGGCTTTGAGGAGATTTTTTTAAAGCGTGCCAAAAATCTGTTTGTACATCTCTCCAAGTTACTATACGATGCTTGAATCTGCAATGGTAAAAAGGGCTCTTATAAAGTCATCATGTCTGGTTTTGAACATTTTAATGTTTACGAAGACATCCCAAACAACACTTTTTGTCTCAGGTCAAAAAAAAAAATTAGTGGTGATAAATCAAATGTATGTATAATGTTGTGGAACTAGGAACATTTTAGACTTTTGTCATCTGTGCTAATCTGCTGCCTGGATCTGATGATCCCGATTTTCTCTAAACGGTCACACAAGACCCGCGGTCATCACTGTGCCATCACTCACTCGTATTCAAATCTTTACTAAACACATATCGAACACAATACCATGGGACCATCTTGCCTGAAGAACAAGGCAAGCCCACAGATGACTATAAACTAGAGTCCGGTCGCATGCTCGCCAACAGAGGAGCCAGAAACCCAGCCTAGCTGGAAGTGGCTCAGAACTCTAACATTAGGTTCTATCCCTGCATCTGCTACCCTTCGTCACACCTCATAAGCTCACCAGACCTTCACTACTCGGTCTGGAGAATGGGAGAAGTAGCATGAAACTGTGCCGATCCCTGGGTTTCAATCTTGCCTCTGCTGTTTGCTAGCTGTGTGACTTTGGGCAAATCACTCAAGCCTCCCATTTCCTCACCTCCAAAAGAGGAGCTGTTCATTGGTACAGTGTTCTATGGATCAAACGAGAGAATAATGTCAGAGGCTTTGTCCTTGTGACCTTGACACTGAGAGCACGGCCACCTTGAAATACTTTTCTAGGTACCCTGTAACGCCCACCATGTTACATACATTACAACTCAAGTCCCCAGTTCTCCCCAACATTTAATTTTTTTAACTTTCCTCACTGGAATAATTTGTGGGACAAGGAAAGGGGTAAGATAAACGAGGAGGAAAGATGGTGATTAACCAGATGGGAAACACAAACTCAAGAGGTGGTACCAGCCATTGTCCAGTGGAACACTGGGTTGTCTAGAATTGCGTTCTCCGAAGTAGGTGTTGAAAATAGATTTAAATTATGGTAGAAAAGGTATATTGCATAGATTTAAGAGCTTAAAATAGAACACTTGCTCTGGAAAAAGGGCCCCATAGTGTAAATTATATAAATCCTCTTCTCAGAGGGGCTCTGTTTTTGTCTTTTTTTCTAATTGGGGGCAAAATACACATAACATAAAATTCACCATTTTAATCGTGTTAGGTGTGCGGTTCAGGGGCTTTAAGCACATCCCTACGGTTGTGCAACCATCACATTATCCATTTGCAAAACTTTTTCAACAACTCAAGCAGAATTTCTGTACCCATTAACCAGCCCAAAAGAGCTCTGGTTTTAAAGGGAAAGTTATTTCAGAGCTGAAAAGACCCTAGAGACTTCAAGTCAATGCATCATTTTTTGAATATGGGGGCTGAGGCTCAGAAAGGTCGAGTTTTCTAAATCACCTTGCAAGTTACAAACTCAGGCAGGAATGAAACCCAGGGGCTCTCCTCGCTCTCTTTCTCCCATACTCATCATTACCCCTTCTAACGGTTTGCAAACTGGTGCTGCTAACATTCCCGGAAACAGTTGCTTTGCATTTCTCCTCATTTTTATGCCATGTTGAGTAGATAATTTTGACCAGAACTGGGGAAGTAGGTGCAAATCTACAAAATCCCTTAACTCCCTTAAGATGCTGGCACCTTACATTATATAATTTGTGTGGCATTTTTAATGACTTTATTTTAAAGAGAGAGTTTTTCTCTGTAATAATAATTACTACCATTTATTGACTATCAACTCAATGTCATGCATTATAACAGATGTTTTACATTCATGATCTTATTTTATCCTTAGAGCAACCCAGCAAATAGGTATTTTTATTTCCACTTAACATATGAAGAAACTGGGGCATTCTGGGTGACTCAGTCAGTTGAGCGTCCGACTCCTGGTTTTGGCTCAGGTAATGATCTCATGAGATCGAGACCTGCATCTGGCTCCCCACGCAGCAGGGAGTCTGCCTGGGGATTCTCTCCCTCTGCTCCTCCACCAGCTTGCTCTCGCTCTCTCTCTAAAATAAAATAAATGTATCTTTTTTTAAAAAACCAATGCAGAAACTTAGGCAGAGGGAGCATAAGTCACTTGCCCAAGTTCAGGTAGCTTATAAGTGATAGAGCTGAATTCTAAGCCAGAGCTCCCAAGTCCCCAGCACTTTCTCACGTGCCATGATGCCCTCTTCTCTAGAGGAAATGAACGGTCTTGGGTTCTCATACACCATCCTTGGCTAATGTCTTTCCTATGCCCATCCTCACCTGATTAAATCCACCTATCCTTCAAAATTCACCTCAACCCCAACCTCTTTCATAATAATAATTCAAACTAACATTCATTAAGTACTTATTATATAAGTGCTCTCCATGCACTTATCTCACTGAATCCTCACAGCATCCCTACGAGATGGGTACTATTATTATATTCATTTTACAGATGAGGAAACTAAGGTCCAAGGAGAATGAGTAATTTGTCTTCTCTGCTGTCCCCAACAGCACATGGCCTCTGCCTCCTTCCTCCATGCCTCTGAGCCCTCTGTAACTCTTCATGGCCCTTCTCTGCCTTGTATTAGTTATCCATTGACTGTACTCTTTCGGGTCCCCACTCCTTGAATGCAGAGACATGCTTATACTGGTTTTGGCATGTGCTGACCAGCCAGCTCTGTCCTCTGCCGCTCCTAGACATGCTAGAATTATCGATTTCATTGAATGAGCCATCACATGTATTGCTGAGCGAGGTCTGAATAGCCAAAAATAAAATAAAGAGTTTTCCATTGGGACAATAAGTTGAAATCTTGATGAAATTTTCAAATATTTTCTATCCATGAATCCTCTCCAGAGTGTTGGCTAAAAACCAAAATAATCATTATAAAAGTACATATTTTCTGAAATGGACTTGGTGGCAGAACTTTGAAAGACAGTGTCGAGTGCACTTTGCCTCCCTAGTCACTTAAAGAGTTGCTGGATTAGGAGTCCCGCAGACATACTGTAAGCATACCGTAAGGCTCTTTTCTTCATTTTTTGTATTGATTTTCCAGACGCTTTAGTGTTAAACCATGCCAGAAGTGTTGCAGAGATGAATCACTATTATCCAAAGGCCGCCAGCCTCTTTTCCTTCTGACAGAAGGATAATTCCACGTGGATCAAATAAATACAGATGTGTAGTAATTAGTTCTATTCCCAGTGAGCCTATTTCCAACACACTAAAGATGTGAGCGATTATGGAGCCTCACCCCAACAGCTTTTATCAATTTAAACTGCTAAACAACAGGATAGGTCATAACCCAGCCTGCTATTAATAATGCATTTATTGTGTGCAACATTATAAATTACGCATATGGACTAGGAAAACAACACCTTGTAACAAGAATGATATGGTCTCCCCCCAGAAGCATCACATGTGCCTGGCCACTTACCTGATGTACAGTCCCAAGGCGATCAAAAGAATAAAAAATCTCATCCAAGGAAAAGAGGCCTACATCGTCAGCGGGCTCCTCCACAGAGATGATTTGGCCGTGGCGGATATGCTAAACATACCCATCCTGGGTCCAGAGCCGGAAATAGCTCATCTTTACAGTAGCAAGTCTGGAAGCAAATGGGTCTTTGAGAATGCCAATGTGCCAGTCCCTCCTGGAGTATATGGCATCTATCGTCACCAACAGGTATGTGGGGTGGACGAGTGAGGCTCTATTCAAATATGTCACACCTTCTTGACCTTGTGGGAACTTCAGGTCTTCTGGAGCCAGCCCGACCCAATGAAGAATATATGGAATGCTTAAATTATCTGATGGGATCTGCTTGAGGCCTTCATGTTTCAAAGTATCTTCCTATTGGCCTTGCAGAAATTGCGGGGATTACTCAAGATATTTACTCATTTGGGTTAAGTCACTGAAGGCCCTGTTGGTGTCCTAATTTGCTGTCAGCATTTATCACCTTAACATGGATTAATTGATCACATATCAGCTAGCCAGTATTTTGGAGGACCCTAAGAAATGTGAGAGTCAGTTTTGGTGAATAGGAGCAGGTTTGGAAAACCCCAGCAAGTGAGCCTTCTGCCGAGTCAGGCTGCAGAGGTCCTATAGAAGAGGGCTGCAGACATCCTTAGCTCCTCAAGAAGGGGCCATAAAGGAGTGGGAGGACAGTTCCGGAGCGAGGACAGGAAACGGGGTCGGAATAAAACCACCTGCATCTGGGTCTTTTTTTGGACCAGGTCCCTGGCTATGCACTCCTCCAGCAGACAGGATCCTAACTATTTAGAGAACGACAATATTGGTTACTGGAAATGATCTTTGAGTCAGCTCTGGCAGATCTTCTCCCATTTAACCACTACCTTTTTTCACAAGAAAGAAAATAAAATAAAATCTTTTAAAAAAATAAATAAATAAAAGGGGCGCCTGGGTGGCACAGCGGTTAAGCGTCTGCCTTCGGCTCAGGGCGTGATCCCGGCGTTATGGGATCGAGTCCCACATCAGGCTCCTCCGCTATGAGCCTGCTTCTTCCTCTCCCACTCCCCCTGCTTGTGTTCCCTCTCTCGCTGGCTGTCTGTATCCTGTCAAATAAATAAATAAAATCTTTAAAAAAAAAAAAAAAAGAAAGAAAGAAAATAAAAGACAAATAGCTGTTAACATTTCCTAACCTCAGTTTCCCTACATCTCTGGACCATTACTCCTAGGCAATCACAACTACTGCAGGCACCCAGTTCTCGGGAACCTAAAGAACTGTGAGCAATGAAGCAGTTTGTGAGGGATGATACTTAGGGATCCTCCTTCTTCCCTCAGTCGCTTGATCATGACGTTCTGTACGTCATAGCCGCCGAGCCCCCAAAATCAAACCTTTCAACAAATCACACTTCTCAGAGACTAGTTTGAAGGTATTGTTAACTTATTAAATTGCCCTAAAATGTTTCAGTCTTGCTAGAGTGTTCTTGGGCAATACGTGGGCTCATGAAGGAAATTGCTCTTAAAGATGGCAGAGTCTGGAATTGCACAGGCAATTTTAATAAGCATGAGAGAGAGGCTCCCCCTGAACTTGTGTGCCCCACTGCTCACTGCCACTAGTCTTCACTGGAATTTGAAAGTAACAAATGGATCGCTTGACTCTGCTTCCCAGTGGAATATTCAGCTGAGAGACTTGAGACAAGTGAACTGCACTTTAAAGTTATAATTTTACACATGTACCTTACATGAAACAGTCTTCAAAACTTTAAACTGTATGTGCAAAATTCATATGAAGTCTTGCTTTCATCTTGACTGACAAGAACTCAGGCCATCTTTGATAGGAAGTATTTTAGAACCTTATATGTTCATTGTGGAATGCAGTAAAACCTTCCTCTCATGCTGGTATTCAGAAGCAGGATTGAAAACCTCCTGGTAGACAACTTGGATTTGAGGGATGTCATTTATTTTTTTTTTAAAGATTTTATTAATTTGACAGAGAGAGACAGCCAGCGAGAGAGGGAACACAAGCAGGGGGAGTGGGAGAGGAAGAAGCAGGCTCCGAGCGGAGAAGCCTGATGTGGGGCTCGATCCCAGAACGCTGGGATCACGCCCTGAGCCGAAGGCAGACGCTTAATGGCTGCATCACCCAGGCGCCCCATAGGGATGTCATTTAACCCACGGCATGTGCAAATCGTATCACAATAAACCAAGTTATCGCTGACTTCCACTCCACTTGTTTGGAAACATATGTCTGAGGTCATCAAGAATTAAAGTACTCCATTGAGATGTTTCCAGATAGTGACTGCCTTACCTAATCTATCTGAGTGTGTCAGCGTTTTGAATTTGCAGATGGTGATGAATCAATAACACTGACTTTTTACCGATGTGCATCATAAACTGAAAGCCGGTGAAAGAAAACTGTGATTATTTTAATTTAGGTGAATAAATATTCCTGAATCTCAGCTGGATTTTAGCAGTCGACCTTTTTCTACTTCTGCTCTATACCGGCATAAAATGAATGGCAATTAAAAAATGTATTACCTCTTTTGAACAGATAGATTCAAATAGAAAATTGATAAATGTTTGGAAATAGCATAAAGTCATTTGGTTTATGATTAGGTAATTTATTTGTTTATTTTTTAAATCTAGCATGAGCCCAGTGAGCATTTCCTCTTTTGATCCATAAAGTAACCATGCAAGCTCTCTTTCTGACATGTGCTCCGTATAAAATACTGACAGCTTTGGTTAAATAATCAAAACTGGCGATGCTATTTTAAAAGCACTGTTCAATTTTCACTTAAAGATAGCACATAACTCTTTCCAGTGGTGCAGTCTTTACAATACTATTGATCCTCTTCATTACTGTAGGGATCCATCAACAGACACCCATTTATAGGATTCTCAGAAGCAACAAATAATAGGATTTGGAAGAAACAGATAATAATTCTGTTAGTAGTTGAAACCTCTAAATATACAATATATCTGAACATACAATGAAAAAGGCTACGAAGGCCAGAACACTAAAAAGGCCGGAACACCTTTCCATACATTAGCGAGAGAATTTCATCAGATATTAACAACCAGAGACCACTTCTACTTCTGCAAAGTGCGACCATGATACAGCAAAGTATGATTAAATATAGACTCTGTCTTCTCAACACAACATTAGAGAAAGAAGAGATGTAACTTTGGAAGGCACATTACAAAACCTTCCTAGGCTATGCTCATAGCCATATGGTATGCAGACAAGAGTACTTGTCATTTAAACACCAAATTATCTACAGACACTACTTGATAATTAGGGAGCTAAGACAATTCCATTTCCACCCTAATTGAATACCCCATGGTTGCATGGGGCTTCGGGAATCCCAAGTATGCCCATTTTGATATCACTTCCATGCTGCTGTATAGTCTAACACCCCCAGGAAGATTTGCTGAGAAGACACAACACAGGAGAACAGATTGTGTCTTTAATCAAAATAATTTTAATCTTCTACCTCCAGACTTCAGCAGAACTACAATCTTGAGTCTTTCACACTCTTTGGTTAAAAAACCAAAAATTAAAAATCTGTTTGGTGAGCAAAAACTCATCTAAAGAGAAGAGAATAAGAATGTCACAGAGACCTCCCCAAGTACAGAGGACCACAGTCAAGAGAGCTCAGAAGAAAGAATGCTTACTACCGTTTTGTTTCTTTCTGGGTAATTCAGACCAGAACGTCTGACGGGAAGACCAGACAAAGAATCATTCTGTGATCTAATGGGTTGTTTTTCTCCAAGGCTCTACTAGTAGAGTATTACTTATAATCAAGTAATCCGGGCTATAGACTTTGCCTGATTCAAATTTACCCCAAGTGGCTTAATTGACTACAAGGAAAATTGCTTCTCTGGCTCCTATTCTGACTTCTCTCTCCACCTCACCCTCCTCCTCCACCTCTCTGCAGGCTGAGGCGGGCAGCATGGAGGGGAGGGGATGAACTTAGGTGCTGGAATCACAGCATCTTGGGTGGAGTCTCTGCTTTTCCACTCAACACGGGGTGACTGGTGACTGTGGGCAAGTTATTTAAATTAGTTGATTCTCTGGGTACCTGGATGGCTCAGTTTGTTAAGCGTTACCCTCCAGCTCAGGTCAGGATCCTGGGATCCTAGGATTGAGCCCTGCCTGGGGCTCGCTGCTCAGCAGGGGGCCTGCTTCTCCCTCTCCCTCCCCTTCGGCCCTCCCCCCGCCCTCTCTCTCTCTTCTCAAATAAAGAAATAAAATCTTTAAAAAAATAATAAATCAGCTGAGTCTCAGTTATTCATATATAAAATGGAAGTAATAGTGATGTCTGCTTCATTTTTTAGTATTACAAGAGAAAAGTCATGTAAAGAGCCGAGCCAAAGGCCCAGCTCCTACCAAGAGTTCAGTAATGTTAGATGTTGCCATCATTGTGATAATAAAGCTTCAACTTCTATCCCTTCCATTTCCATGGGATTGAGCCCATTTCTTGAGGGAATACTGTTTCAAATAAAACATAGTTGTTTTCATGAATGTTTTATCTCCTTTACCTGTCTTGTTCACATAATACGTATGACATACTTGGCCAACTGACCACTCAAACAAATGCATTTCATGTACATTAATGAGAAAACAATTAAACTTTCATAGGTTATAACATTTAGAAACTCAGCAAAGCTCCAAACAGGTAAAGTTTTCAAGACTATAACTCATTATGGTGTGGCTCAGTAGGTTAAGCGTCTGCCTTTGGGTCAGGTCAGGATCCTGGAGTCCTGGGATCGAGCCCCACATCAGGCTCCCTGCTCAGTGGGCAGTCTGCTTCTGCCCCTCACCCCACTCGTGCTGCCTTGTGTGTGCACTCTCTCTCTAATAAATAAATAAATAAAATCCTTAAACACATAATGCTCTAAAAGAGAAATAAAACAACACCAAGACTCAATTACAAATATTCAGAGATTCATTCTTTTGCCTTCAAAACCCAGCAAAATGATAGTTTCAGAATTTCCCATAAATAAGACTATACTTTTAAACATACCTTTGGTCCCAGTGGTTAGTGATTTCTTCACTTCATATATGATATATATGATCATATCATATGATATATATATATCACTTAAAACTTCTAATCTGTCTTAATAATCAGAAGATAACCAAACAGACCATTTGCATACACCTAAGTACAACTAAGTTAATACAATAAGAAGGAATCTAGAAAACGAGTCATATTAAATGTTGCTGTGTCTTGCGTCCCACAGATGCTAGAACAGCTGGGTCAGCTGGTCATAGATCACCTGGAAATCCAACGCTGGCTCTTTAAAATGGACTATGAGTTTGGAGGAAACGGGACTGCGTTTTGTGACATTCCTTCCCACCTACAGTGCTACCAGTGGTTCCTACAGGAGAGGAGCAGATATGGCCACGACAACTGGAGGAAGAAATGGGCACAAGTGAGTTCGATGTTGACGTAAGCCCAGGGTGTCCGTGAGCTGTTAGTGGATGATGCAAAAGGCTCAGCTGGGAGGTGGAAGCACTTTCTGCTAGAATCATCTGTCAGCAGTGAGAGCTTAGGTGGGTCGTTTTGACTTTCCTGGGCCTTAGTCCTCATATACAAAGTGAATGGGCTTGATCAAGTTACTTTAATATTATTTCTAACATTATTTTTTAAAAATTTTAAACATGAGTAGAGTGTACAGTGACTTGACAACTCTATACATTACGTGCTACTCACCACAAGCGTAGCCACTATCTGTCACCGCACAGTGCTATGACAATACCATTGACTACGTTCCTCTGCTGACTTATTCATTCCATTACTGGAAGCCTGTATGATTAGGTTATTTTAAGTGTCTCTTCTTTGGGTCCTAAAAGTCTTCAGTCACATCTTCAAGTTGATTGTGATAATTAGGAAGTAATTTTTTTTTTTACCGTATTCGAATTGCGTTACAAATCTCATCTGGTCTAAGTGGGTCTCGATCATATGTTTCTACCAAGTGTTGTTATTAAGCTGGCTGTATTTTATTATGAGAGACAAATTCTGGTAGTGACTGGCTGTCACCTGGAAGCTAATGCATAAAAGCATCCTGTCAGCAGTCATCTGTTTCTGAAGACAGTTCAAGGAAATTTATGTGACTGCTGGTCCCTATGAGATATTGAGAAAATAATACAGCTCAGCCAGAAAATCTCCCAGCAAAAGCTAAATAATAGGAAAGAAGCCTTAGCATATGAGTGGATGTGTATAGGTTTTTCCATGCATACTGCTGGAAGGATGACTTGTACAACTTCTTAGCCTGTTCCAAACTTACTTAATAATTAAAGTAATTTTAATGGCTTAATATATCAGTTAAACCCACCATCCTTACAGCTGCCTCACTTTGCATCCAGAGGCCTAGACCTCCCTGGCTTCTCTGAATGTCAAATCTCTGGCTGATGTACTAATGAAAGCATAACTGATGGGGAAAATTTGGGCACAAATTCCCTTAACCTGTTCCTTCCCCGCCGACGTACATAGCGGTGGGCTGGGCAGCGAGCTGCGTCTGCTTTGAGCACCCCACTGCAACAGTGTATGAATCAAGACACAAGTGACGGAAAGGGAGGGGCACGCAAGAGAGAACCACATTATTCTTGTGGAAGTGAAATGACGAATAAATCTAGAGAACAGTCAGAAGAGAGAGTTCCTTTTGACAAATGTTACTGTTCTCCCCATGATCTATTCTGGGCTTTTCTTCCCCCTCCATCAGTGAATGGACTAAATGCACTACCTGTCATGGCCAGCTTTTTACATATTATTTAAAGGATACCAAAGTGAATTACTCTTCTAGAAAAAAAAAATAAAACAAGGAAAATGTATTTAATTTTGAGGCCCATAGAGATTTCTCTTGTGTTCTCTTTAAACTGGATTTTATTTCATATTGTATATTTATTTCAATTTTCTTTTTAAAGCAAAAGTGCTGAGATTAAACCATGAAAATAAGACTTTTTTATTTTAAAAAAATCAAAATGTTAGCGTGCAAGGTATTTTTCTCAGTATTTCAAGCTAATAATTTTTAAAGAATTCCCTGACACTAGACTATGATAAATTTAAAATGTTTGACTCTAAGTTTAAAAAATGGTTAGAATAATGACATGTGGCTGAATCGCACTTAAAAGCCTGACTACACGTTATTTAATTTCAATTACTTTAAACTACACCATTTAAAATTGTCACCAAATACATTTGGTGTTAGTGTTAATATTATTAAATGTGAAACTCCTGAATAATTAATTATCTACATCATTTTTTTAACTTAACAAGGAAAAAATAATTATTCAGAAATCTTTTTAATATTGTGAGGGACTGTGCTTAGCCAGGATGTAGTTAGAAGTCAAAAATAAAAATAAAAAGTAAAGTGGTTCCAAAGAGCTTTTTTTTTTTTTTTTGGTAGGAGACTATTGACATTTTTTTGCCTTCAAAGTGAAATTGTATTCAGAGTAGAAGTGAACTGCTGTATCCATTGAGTGCAGCTATTGAGAATTTAGGATTAGAATTATCCTTTGTTCCAGAAGACCATGGAAATGGTGCGCATTTAGACATCAAAGCATTACTTTATGAGCACAGGCATGTTTTAATGTCCTATTACAGTTTGTAGACCTGTTTCTTTTGATAATGAAGATGTTGTGTCATCAAGCCTAGCCTGGCACATACAAAACATATGCTGGCAGGTTATTAAAAATTCAGCTTCTTGATGAAAGACTATCCTGCAGGCTAAGAGTCCAGAGAAAGACTCCATTCTGGGAGAATTATTAGAAATGAGAATATGACTGTAAGCACTAAATTATGTTAATACTTACAAATAGCATCATTTGCATAGCAGTTTATGACACGATACCATGATTTTTCTCATTGGTATGTTGTAGGCAACAGATTAAAAACAGTGCTGTTTATGGGAGTTTGAACTGTTTTGAGATCCTCTTGCATCTTATGCAGATATTGGTTTGAGATGTGGGCATGATGCAGTGTAGACTCAAGGATCTAATACAAAGATCATCTTTTTTTTCTACTTATCTAATTGAGAGCCAGAGTTATTTGACTGGTTGCAATTGAGACTCGAAATAAAGTCGTGGAGTCAACAAACGCTGGAAAAGCTGGAGTCACATTAAAAAAAATCAGTATAGACATGTAGGTGATTTTAGAAAAAGCATAAAAGTTACATGAGGGCCACGGCAGCAACAGAGCACGACTCGCATTTTGTTTTCATGGTGGTTTGGTACCAACCTTTCTCTCTTCATCCTGTCAACTGACAAAACCTACTTCCCCAACAGGTCCCAGTAAACTTCGCTCACTAAAGTACTCAATGCTTGTTAAGGTTTAATGAATTCACACACTTGCACACACTCCAAACACCCCGCTCCCCAGTGGGGGTTATTTCTTTTCATTTAGCAGGAAGAAAGGCTTAAACAAAGGAAGGCATGCTGGTAGGGGAAAAGCCTTCCTGGCCGCTCTCACCCAAGACTGTGTAGGGAGACCCTGCAGACATTTGCTGTGCTGCCAATCCTTCTTGTGGTTCTTTTTCTTTCTTTCCTTTTGTAAAGGGTAAATCTTCCCTCCCTCACTCCTGGGAGACTGGCTTTGTGGCAGAAATGCTACTGGTGAGGCTATTTTGCAAGAATAGGTCTTTCTAGAACAGTTTCTCCATGTAAAGAGCTAAGCCAGTTTACTTTTGGATTTCCCTGTGCAGCCCTTCTTTGGGCCTCTGTTTCCCTGGATGGACAGTACAGGATGCCGAAGGCTTACTTAGGCGAGAAAGGAGGAAAAGGAAATTGAACTGCCTCTTGAATGTTACTACATAATATCGCTATTTTAGCCCATCCGAAGGCAGTTTTATATTTACTTGTACTTTTGTGTACTTTGTTAGACATCTGAAATTAATTTGGGAATCACCAAGGAAAACAATCTATATTTAAAAATATTAAAAATACAGGGGCACCTGGCTGGCTCAGTAGGTAGAGCACGCGACTCTTGATCTCAGGGTTGTGAGTTCAAGCCCCACATTGGGTGTGGAGCCTACTTAAAATGAAAATAAAAATTATATTAAAATTAAAAATATAAATTCAAGGCATCCACACCTAGAAGAAGTAAAATAAACCACAGTAGTTGTTTTGCTTCCTTGTAGAATGAAATCAGCAAACAAAATTACAGAGGAGGACCATCACCTACCTAGTCAGTGCCTTAGAACTCCATGTCTCTATTGCGAAGACCTCCATCTCTTGAGATGCCCTTGCCTCTGGGTCACAGGAGCTGCTGTAGGATGGCTGAGCTTGGTGCTTATGTGGAATTTAGCAGGTATATTAGGTGATCCCAAAGAACCATTACCCTGCAACCACATAATTTTTTTAGAAAAGCTAAATGATAACGTAATAAGATCAAAGAACTATTTAACCAAATAAGTACAAAATCATTTTCCCCAAACTTTGTTGTTTTCGTTTTTGTGTATTAATTTTCAAGTGCACTACATTTCTTATAGCTACAACATAGTATATACGTTATTTAAACATCAGATCCTAAACATCGTCTGCGTTTACAGGTAGTTGTCACAATTGGTGGCTGTATAATATTCCCTCATACTGATTTATTCTGACATTTTAAACCATTCAACTAACTTGGAAATTTAGATTATTTTCCATGTTTGGAGTGGGGAAGAAGAGCAAGGAGGGAGTAGAGATTTGTTTTTATTTTCGGTTTTTGTATACATCTCTTTTTACTTCTGCTGAATTATTTCCTTTGGAGAAAGACTCGGGAGCAGAACGCTTTATGGCTCTTGTTACGTATTGCCCATTACTTTCTAAGAAGGTAGTACAAATTTCCAAAGCTGCCAGCAGAGAAGAGCATACTAGTTTTGCCACCACCTTACCAGCACTGGATGTGATGAACTGTTTTCACTTTTATTTTAGATGCCAAAATGCATCTTCTAATGGCTATTATTTGTTTACTAGCAAGGGATCCTTTTTTCACGTCTGTATTTATTATTCGTCTCTTATATCAAAAACACAATATCTTGGTATTAAGAGAAAATCTAGGTTTTCTAGATGACGAAAAAATCTAGGGTAATCATTTTCCGTAGTGATTAAACTCCATATGAATAATTATTTGTTTTTTATGTTTGTTAATTTTTATATATTAAGATTTTGACTTCTTAGATTATCTTTATGTATTTAGTAACTGCCAGTATACGGGCCTACACATGAGATGAGGCATTTTCTTATATGAATATACACTGTTACCGTCTTGACGTTTCCCTGTATTTCTCAATAATAATAATAACAACAACAATAATAATTAGCATTGTAGAATAGCTGGGGGTGCCAAGACTTTCAGCACTTTACAGGAACTGTTTCATTCAATCTCATTAAAACCCTGAGGTTTCTACCCATTTGCCTCCACACCACGTTGATAAGTATTGTATTCTGTTTACAGATGGAGAAACTGATGCTTTAGGTAGTTAAGTGACTTGCCCAAGTTCATGTAGCTAATAAACGAAGGTGTCTAACCTGGAACCCACATCCACTCCCCTGGCCCAGTGTTCTTGCCACATTGAGATGAGGCCATTTAGAAAAGACCCCTTGTTTGAAAATCCCAGAGCAGTGTTTTCCCCCAGGTCCCTGCCATTGTGACCCGCTGCCCCAAGGGACAGGTTTTCTACTTTCTACAGAGGTGTGGGAAACACAAACATTCCTGAACACAGTAGCCTTTGTGCTAGCATTTCCCCCAAAGGCAGCAGGGAGGAGATACGGTAGGAGGGCACACTAGAGAGCTGCAGAGAAGCCGGACCCCTGCTGGGGAGCACCTAGGATCCTGCTTTTTGCAACCCAACTGTCTCACATACCCGTATGCGTATCTTGGGTGATGAGAGTTTTAGATATCACCCTTTGATTGTTCATGGAGGTGACAAACTTTCAGTGCCTTCCTCAACTTAATACAGTTTCATTTCAGTAAACCTATAAATAAATTCTCACAAAGCTCAGAGTAGCCAAACTTCAGGATCAAATGTAGCAATAAAAATATGGTGGGCATTTCAAACCTTGTTTCTTGGATAAGCAACCACATATTTTGTTTGTGTTTTTTTAGTCTTCTGCTACATGTTGACATAGTAAACCCCCTCTTAAGCTGAATGAGTGTTGGAATAGACTAGTCTGAATAATTGAACATTCAGGATAACCAGGAGGTGGTCTGGCTCCGCGGGGTTCTGTAGCCCAGGCACATCAAGGTCACTAGGGGGAACCATGGGAAATCACTTCTCACTCTCCAAGTCTCTACCTTTTATCTGTAAAGAGGGATAACATTAGTACCTGCCTTGTGGGCTATTGAATAAGACACCCTTGTAAACTGGCTAGCAATGTACTTAGCATACAATAAGACTTCAAGAAACGCTACCTGTTATTATCAATATTACCACAAAATTGTATTACAATTAGAGTGCAGGTAACATTGAACAATTATGTACAATTTAATCTTCCTCTGGTGATGCAGAAGGTCCTTTAGCCCCACATAGGCTTCCAGAATATTGTTCTGTGCATCAATTATCATTCTATAGGATTGTGGCTGTTGCAGATACGCAGTATTGACCCAGTTGTGCCTGCCCAGTGATTTACCAGATAATGCCTTTAAAAGAATAAACCTTGACAGCAGTCCGGTTTCTTACCACTTGAAAATAGAAGACAATTCCAGTTACTTTCATTTTCTACATGTCGAATAAAGAGGCATTGACCTGATAAAGTAGAGCTTACTCTGACCACAAGCTTGAGACCCAGTTGCTTCATTTTCTGGTTCCAGTTGGTGTCTTTTCTAATTAGTGTAGCAGCACGTCACCACAATCATTGGAAAGCTTTAATCATTTACATATTTTTCCTTATCTCTGAGAATGACTTAGAATGTTTTCTTCCAGTTCAATGGTTATTTTCACGAAGCTGCCAGGGATGGGTTTGAGGTACTTCACTGGGGCCTGAGGAAGATGACAGGAGAAGGGAAATTGCCTCCCCAAGTAAATGAAAGCTGGGTCCCCCTTCCGAGGACCTATAATAACCAGCTATACAAGCTGTTGGTCTGTGTGTCCTATTGATTTAATATGCTTCTAATCAGTACATAAAGCTATGGGCCTGCAGTGTTAATTTTTCATATGCTTACAAAGTACCCTTTGATTTTCTGTCACACGTTAATTACAGCGTTTTGCCATTAAATAGGAAGCTTTGTGTAAACTAATTACTAGGTAATCATTGTCTACTGCAAGCGTGCTGTTTGTACCTTTTATTTTATTCTAAAAATGCACAGATCTCACAGTCTGGAAACACTCTACCTTCCAGCCATTAGCTCTCACTAATTCATAGCATTATTGTGGTGAGAGTGTAGGAGTTGTAATTGTTGTGGTATCAGAGCTGTTAATTACCGGAGTAAACAGTTGAAATGGTGCCAAGGTCTATTGTACAAGGCAGAGAAAAGGAGGTTTAAATGCTACTCCCACCATCTGGGGACTGGGGGAGAGGCAAATGCTTGAGAACAGCAGTGAGGCGCTATGGCCGCCTCAGCTCCAGGGTTGGCGGCCATATGGATCTGGAATATTTTGAATCAATTGAATTTAACTGCCAGTTTTTCGCAATAACAGCGTGGAAGGAAGGAATAAAGCAAAAGATGAGAGAGACGAGAATTGGTTAGTGTTTTCACATCCAGGAAGTCCCCCTTGGAGTTGTTTTGGAAATATCTGCTTTGCTGAAAACCACAGAGCAGGCACGGGTATTTGGAACAGATTCAGAACGAGTTTTACTCTCCGCCTACGACTGCGCCATTTGCTTCTGGTCGTCTGTCCTCCGTGCCCCCGGGTGAGAGAGGGATGCCCTTGAGAAGACTCGGACTTTCCTATCATTGTACCAGATCCAACAAAAAATCCTCACTTTTGGAATTCACTGATTTATTACCCTGGTATTTTCACCAGCACGGTCTGTAGAAAGAACGCAATAATAAAAACATACAGCTATCATAACTGCCTCAAGTATGTCCACCCGTACGCGTGGAAATACCAAAGAAGGTACGGCTCTTCATTCTGATTAAGAGAAGTAAATTGCTCGCCCGTTCCTTTTGTATAAAATTAAAATAAAACCCCTCCTGATAGTGTCTCATTTCGTTCCACAAATTCACCCCTCTCCTCTACCACTTGAATGAAAAATCAGAGTCCAAAGGGCATATGTGTTTTCTTTTGTTTTCAATTTCCAGTTAAAGAGCTTTTTTAGCACATGCAGTTTTCCGAACCAACGCTATTTCTCTAACTGGTAAGAAAGAGACCTATTACCAGTAATAATTATGGCCACTTCCACTGGCGGTTGATTTTGAAACTGCATGGTTTCTGCTGTAAAAAAAACGTATCATCTTTAAAACACTCATGTATTTACTTGATGTCACTCCTATTTCGCACAATTCCCTTTAAACCCATTTTCCCACATTAAAAATATTTTTTAAAAATCTGCCACTTGCAGCTGTAGCTACTTTTTAATATCATTCCCAAACCGTGAACATATTCTTCTTTTTTTAAACCACCCTGGATTATTTATTTTTAATTGTTCCTTTAGCAGATGTTGGAGTAATTCAGGGCATAGTGTAAACAACTCCTTTACAGAGAGAGATCACAGACTGCCACGTGCACCAGGAACCAAGGGCAGTGTTTGTTGGGCTTTTAGGACAGCAGTGTGGGCCCTGGGGGGGCCGGGCAGGGGGGAGGGCAAATTTCCTGCTTTCGTGTGTGTGCAAAGTTCAATTAAGAATTTCAAGAAACGCTTCGTCTTGATCTACTGAAACCCCCAGCATGCAGCGCGACAGAGTGAACCTGGAAAGAACACCACGGCCCCCTGTGAGGAGGGGGAAAAGAAACAGCAGTGTAAGTGCTGGAAAGTTGAAAGGGAATGAACCTCTCTAGCGTTTCCGGTCGGGGTGAAGCAGTTGTGCTGAGCTTTGGAATGGAGGCACAACATATGTGCCTCAGTTGGACAAAATGCTTCCCCCGTCAAATCAACTGTTAGGCCTGCATGTTGGTACAAGGTGGAGGCCCACATAATGAGGGACAGACTCCTCGAGAAACCGCGAGTGGATAATGCTACGTAAGTATGGAATTATATACCGCGTTTTCACCATTCTGTTTAATGAGAGCCGCCACCGCAGCGAATCCCTTGCCACACAGCCGAAATGGGCCATTAGCTATCAAGGGAAAATTGTCTTTGCCGCTTTCAGCAGATGGAGCAAATATTTTACAAAGCAATTTTACATACCAAAAACATTTGTGTGCCTTGGTAATGTTGGCTGTTTTACATTATGTTACCTTCTACAGCAGCATAATTTTCCATCTCATCGAAGGCAAAGTTGGCATTTTTGATTTTTAAATTCTCAATTAACAATTAAACATGGAGTATTAAAGCAGTCCTTAAACTTTAAGTAGGTGTGGGAAGTAGTTTATGGCTTGCTGAAGACATTTTCATTTTTCCTTCATCTTCTCAGCATATTTTCGCACTCTAAAGAGGGACTGCTCCTAATGATCTTAATGGAGAGAAATGAGTGGAAACTTCACTACTGATTGCAGAATGAGAGTAACCAACGCACCGACGATCAGAACGTTTGCTGGCTGAAAGCGTCCAGCACGGACGGTGGGCACACCGTTGGGCCTGCCCGTTTGTATCCGCTTAAAATGTTTAAACTTCAAGTAACAGAAAATCCGACTCAGAATGGCTTGACTATCTCAGCTCCCTGAAAAATCCAAGGATTAGACTGACTTTGGACAACGCTTAACCCAGTGGCTCAATACCACGAAGGACCCGGTGACTCTCCATCTCTCCTCCTCCTTGCCCATAATGTCTGCTCCATTCTAAGGCTGGCTGTCCGCGGGGTGGCAAGATGGCTGCCAGTAGCTCCTGGAGATGTCCTTGATCAAGACAATAGGAAGCTAGAACATTGTAGTTGCGGGTGAGCCACTCTCAATCAACTTGTACAGCTAAGAATGAGGGAGGGGCTGCTCCTGACAGGGAGTTTGGGACATCGTTACCCTGAACCAGGGGACAAAGACGCTGGGCGGCCAACAACAGATGTCCACTCTACCACTTTTTCATCAATTTGACAGCACAGCCTTACATCACATGTGGATGATCTAATCTGACCCAGACTGACCATTTATGCCCGCTGATAGTAGTTACAGAAACAGATCCCATTGCATTATGGCATACTGGTAGCAACCGGATTTGAATCCCAGTTTGCTACTTCATGGCTGTGTGACATGAAATGGGAATGATAATATCTACTCCGAGACTGGCTTTGAGATAATAAATACAAAAGATCTCTGGCACAGGCCTGCCACATGGTAAGCTTTCAGTAAGTGAGAGCTATTATTTTACCTAAAAAATGACTACAGCGGTAAATGCATCCTGTGCACAGCAAAGCAACCTTTCTAAATTCGCCCTCAAATTTGGAATTCCTCCCTTCTCTCCATCTTTGTGCCACCGGCCAATTCAAATCCTGAGCACCTTTGATGGTGCCCACACTTTACCCTCTGAAGGAGGCTGCAAGGCTGGTGAAAAAGACTCACCCAGGAGTCTGAGGCAGCCAGAGAGCTCCTGCAATCTCACTGCGTGATTGCGGGAGTTCCAGCCCCTCTTCTGTGACATGAGGCATTTGACTTAGACGATCCATATGGCCCCTTTCAACACTGACAGTCTTGCTTAGTTTTTTAGGTCATTGTCCTGCCCTTCTGACCGTATGCCACCCTCCATTCCTGCATTTAGGGACATCAGAAATCTTCATAAAGCAGAACAATCTAGCTAGTTCCCTTGGTTTTTCTTTTGAACACCACCAATATGTGATGTGAGACTGGAGGTGATTAGCCAAGAAGTTATTTTCCTTAATCCATCACTGCAGATCTAGCAAAGAAACTTCTAAAGTAAAGTGAGTTTTGGTGGGATTGATATTTAGAGCATTCTAATTTGTATTCCTTCTTTCTCCCCTCCCATCCTCCCCAACACACACACACACACACACACACACACACACACACACACACACACACAGACTTTACCTGGGAAAGGTAACTCTCTGGAGTTTGAAGCAGCTTTAGTCATTGAGGGCAGCATTAAATTGGATATGCTAGCGGCTTCCCCTGAGAGATCGTGAATTTCCTTCAGTCAAATATCTCTCCCTTCAAATTTACACTTTCTTGATAGAAAAAGAGAGTGGGCTGAGAGGCAAGGTCCATGCTTGATAGACAAGACTCTCTAGGATGCCTTGGTTGGGCGGAGGGAGGCCCTGGGCCCTACGCTCTGCAGGTATCTTGGAACCTTCCAAGGTCATGACTATTGTCAGTGCACTTGGGGGTACATGTGGGTACTGGAGAAAGCCCGTGCAATGGCAAAGATGGGGCCGGAGTTTCTCCCGGATGGGAACTGCTCTAGAACCCTCAGCTCCACAAAGGCCAGCAGCTAAGGTGTGCTGGCAGAGCCAGTGCAATCATGATGGAAGAAACATCTGGAATTCTGAATTTTTTTCCAAAAAGGAAAGTGAATTTTTCTAACGTCTGTTTATCATCCACAAGGTACATACTTTCCTTCCCACACCCCCAGAGTTGTTAGCTCTAAACGATTTACTCCGCGAGGGTGATGGGACCTCTGAACCACTGACTGGTAGTCTACCACCTTGATGTGACTCACTGAGGTGAAACCTTCTAACTACTCACTTCACAAGCTTGTAGGATAGAGGAGATGTCCGCCCCCCATTGCGGACTTACAACAGACATTTTATGTATAAGTATAAATACACACACACACATATAGTCTATACAGACACACTTTGGGAGGGTGAAAAGGGGGCAAAGAAAGCAAGCTAGCCCTCATTCCCACGACCTCCCACATTTTTCTGTCTTTAGCCCCGTGTTAAAAATCATCCAGTAACAGAATCTGACAAAGCAACAAGCCTCTTCATTCTAGGAGCGTCTGCCTCCCATTTGTAAAGCAGGGGACACGATACCGCGCAGGCCTACCTCAAAGCGCCACTGTAGGGACCGAGAGAGCTCATGAATGTGAGCCTACTCTGATAAAGGAGAGTATTTTACTTTCCCACGAACCTGGGGGTCTGTCTGGTGTGGTTATGCACGTGGGAGCACGCAGGCGCCTGGGTGTCCTCGGGTTCATTTTGAAGGGAATAAGCCTGAATTCACTACAGATCTCCCCTTACCAGCATCTGCCCTTAACGGTGTGGTAACTGCGTTTGAACTATGCAAAATGATCATCGCTAGAGAGCAGAAACTATTCTGACACTGAGAACTGGCATCTGACATCAGATGGCCCTTTGTGGCCATTGAGCCCATGTTGCTCCCCAGAAGAGGGTGGTGCTCCTTGGTTGCCTCGCCACAGCGGTCATGGACTCCTCTGCACCCGGCTCTGAGCTCCGGCCTCACCCACCCGTGCACAGGCAGCTTCCGAGTCCCCAGCAGAAACTGGGCTGTGGAGGGTTGTTGATGGGGCTGGCGGAGACAAAACAGAGCTCTTACATGGAATGTCAGTTTGCTGCCTTTCCGTGAATCTATGAGCCGCAGATCCTGCTGCACTTGCATGGTTTGGATCCGTGTGGTAGGGGTGGGGCGACAGTTCTCTTTTCATTGGTACTAAGGCCGTTCTTAGTATAAGCCGCCTATTTCCCATCAGACGCTTTCAAAATAAATTCATGGAATAGTTAACACCTCCCCCTTATTCCAACCCGTATCTTTTTCTTAGAGAGTTAACCATGGCCCCAAGCTGCCTCGGTGTGCCCCAGCACCCCCTAGCGAACACCACCCCGCCAGTGCCTTCAGCTGTGTACTTCTCATGATGGGACACGATTCATCCTCCAGATTCCTGCAGCAGACTTTCCTCTAGGAAATGTACCCCCTTGCTGTGGCTTTGTGCACAGCATAAATGCTGCGGATCCAGCACGGTCGGGCGCGACGGCTGGCTGTGTAAGCAGAGGCAGCGGCGGCCGCTTGGCACCGTGTCCAGACGCCTCACACGAGCCTCAGCCCTACGAGTTAATTATTGGCCCTCACAGAGCATGTTGCGTCTGAGGTGACACTTCATAAATGTCACCTCATTTATCTTCCCAATGCCCCTCAGAGGCAGGGAATCCCATAAAATCCACCCAGGAAGCATTGGTGGTTCTTAAGTGGTCATCCCCCCAGGTGGTTCCTAGGCAGCAAGGAGGGAGGCCTGTTGAGTGGTTTCACATCCTCCCTTATTCTGGAACTTCAGCTGTTCAGGGCTGGGTCTGTGTTTACTACTGTCATGACTCATTCCACATTCAGTTCCCCGTGCAGAGCACGAGGGCAAATGACCTCAAAGCCACTGACCCCACCAGGAGGGAGCCCCCGCGGAGCTGGAGAGCACAGAGAAAGGATACCCAGCTGGTGACATAAAAGGCTTCCTGGGAGAGGCTGGACTGGGACTAACTCAGGATGGGGAGGAGGCAGCCAGGGGAGGAAGTGGAGGAAGGCAGGCTGAGGAAAGAGACTGAGCCAGGGGAGGTTGGGGCGAGGCTGGGAGCTGCAGACGAGAGAGGTGAGGCCACATTAGGAATCGCAGGTGGAGTCACAGTGGCCCCTCTTCACGCATTGTCTGGGGAGTCCCAGCTTGATCCTCAAGTTGATCGAGATCTAGTTTCAAGATTTAGGTAGCAAGGTTTCCACCTGTTCCCTCACTGACTCCACTCCATCTCCACCCCCTAAAACACACAGACACTCTTTTCCCCTAGCTCAGCTCCTTAAAAGGAAGGCCTGACATTTTGTCATTTTCCTCCGATTGCTTCTATTGTGGTAAATACATATAACATAAAATTTACCATCTTAACATTTTTAAGCGTACAGCCCAGTGGTGTTCATAACACTGGACATATGTTCATAACACTGGGCAGCCATTGCCACCATCCATCTCCCTAGCTCTTTCCATCTTGTAAAACTGGATCTCTGTACCCATGCAACACCAACTCCCCATTCCCCCTGCCCCCAGTCCCGAACGGCCATCACTATAATGTCTGTCTCTGTGATTTTGATACTCCTCATACCTGTAATTGATTGATATATGCATGAGTAAATGAATTATTTCATTTAGACTGTCTTGATATGAATAGCCACATGGCAGATGACGGTGCAGATGTTTTAACACTTTTCAGAAGCACGGCAGGAAAGAAGACCCTTTAATCACGGGGGAACAGAAAAGAAGTCTCCACTGTTGTGGGGGATGGCCTGGCCTGCAAGGCTTCCCACCTTGACACTGGGCTTTCCTGAGTAGGGTGGGAATCGACAGCCATGCTCGGGCGTCCCAGCTTGGGGCACCTCATGAATCACTGATAATTGGTCTTCTTCAATAGAGTAGAATGCTTTTAATGGAAAAAAGTATCAAACAAAAAGAAAGGTGGGTTTGGAGGACGGTGTTCTAAGAAGGAGCAACGAGGGTGTCCAGGTTGTTGGAACTCCGAGTTGTGTATGCTTGTTTATGATATGGAGACCTGAGGCGATGTCCAGTAAAAAGCAGAGGAAACGTGTACATGGTGCAGAATAGGGAAGGCAAACGGCCCCCTGCTTTGACAGCAATTTCCCTGCCTCCACCTCCCAAGGCAAAGGCTGGCGGCCTGAGCCAGCTTCCCCAACCCTTCTGAACAGACCTCCAGGCCCTGCACAGTGATTCATCCTGAACTTGCTGGCCAGGCACTCTCCCTTTCTCACTGGCATTTTTGTTTTGTAGTCAAGCACTTACTAAGCTAACTAATGAGACTCTCCCACCAGGATTTTCTGGATATTTCAGAAATTATTCAGATTATTTGGACCCGCCTAGAGTATATTCTCAGATATATGTCTTCTATTATAGATTTTCAGAGGGCACTGGACCCAGAATGAAACAGGTATCCCGAGGAGCTGGGGGTGGGGAGCGGGGCGACGGGACAGTCACTTTTTTAATGTCAGGGAAGCTGGAAATAAATGAGTATACAGATTATTTCTAAGATTCCTTTCAACCCCACTCACCAAAGCGGTAGCTTCTTTTCCAATTCTTCCAAACTACTGAGCACTCACATATGGGTCCAGAGGGTCCCTAGCAACCCAAAGCAAGCCCAAGTTTTTCTTATCAGTGCCCCATATTTTGAATATGAATACTGCCCATCAAATGGTTTTATATCTAGTGCCCTGTCCTACTTCTGCCAGAAATAAAATCTAAAGAGTTGGCTTCTATTTGAAAATTTTTAAAGCGTCTACTAAGACTATCCAAAAACCAAGCAAAACAAAACATGGCCCTGGCAACTGGAGGCTTTTGATATCAAAAAGTCAGGCGTTTTATTCTTTAGGGGATTTCCAGCTATTTTCATTTTGACAAGGGACTCGAGGTTTGGGTTGATTAATGATGGTAAGGGGCCTTGTCTCGGGTCTAGTCAGCTGAGGCTGTGACCTAGTGGGGAATGCCAGCCCCCCTCCCCACCGTACTCTTCCAACCTGCTCCCACCTATAATCCCACCTTTGTAGCATCAGCCTGAAGTTTAAGGCTTTGATCCCATGGCTCTAGGATGTGGAGGCCCCCCAACAAGGGCGAAAGGACACAGCTCAAGAGATGGAGGTGCCAAAGAAAGACCCTTTCAACTCCGTAGTTTCTCCCAGGGTCAGCCCTGTTAGGGTCATAGAATAAAAAACGTTTGGGGCTAAAGGATCTTAGGGACAAGGTAACTAACCCCCATCTTACAATAAAGGGAAACTGAGGCCCGGGGGGAAGAGGCTCACTGCCCAAGGACACTCAGCTGGTGAGCTGCAGCGGGTCTGCAGCCGGATTTCCTGATGTCCAGACAGAAGGCTGCCCTTTGGAGACAATAGGCACGACTAGCAGCAATATTGAGGGGCCAAATCACTTTGAAATATGAAAACTGAAATGCCTGGAAAATTAGAGAAAAATTTCAAAATGGCTTTCTGACTCTGGGTAAACAGTAACCACATTTTTTTTGCCTGTTGGAGGCCTGGTTTTTAATCACTCCACAAGCAGTTTTCATTTCTGTAGTAAAATTGCTTGTGGTTCTATTTAATTTGTTTCTGCAGGAGCCAGCTTTGGTGAAGATCTCCGAGGAGCTGGCGGGCATTTTAGCACAGCACGCACAGCCAGTCAATGAGAAACGGTTCCCGACGTGGAGGAAATTCCTCCAAACATTTCTCAGTCAAGGTAAATAAGACTGTAAAGCTTCTACTGAGGATTGGTCTACACAACCTTGAATTCCAGTTTTGGGTCAACCTCACACCGATTTAAATACCTTGCCTCTCTTGTGTTGGTTTAGTAAGTGCTCCTACGAGCAGACTTTTTTTCCCTCTTTCCAACTTTGTCTCAATATTTAACTTGCACTCAGCCTCTTATGGAAATAGGAGCTGAGCACACCAAGCGTGGCAGGCATAGCTCAAGATTCGACCCTGCATTTGCACCTCAGACTTGTCCTGACAGGTAGGCTTTGGAATCGGATGACCTGGTTATGGAACTCATCCCTGACCTTGAACAAGGTTCTGAAACTCTCAGAGGCCCAGTGTCCTCCCTTAGCTACTTCACAGGGTTGCTGGGATGATTCGACGCAGTACAGATGTGAAAATTTCTACCACGCAACCTCTACATGGGTATTTAATATGTGTTAGTTTCCCCTTCCCTTTTTTTGAGACAGCAGAAATGGTCTCACCTCCCGTTCTGATGGCAGAATTTCTTGGTAAAGATCTTCCGCTGTCCTTTCATCCTCCTGACCCACTGTTTCCTCTAAGGACACAAGGAGATCTATGGACGATGAGCTGAATGGAGCGAGTGATACTTGTCCCCAGTTGCAGAGGTCCCTCCCTGTGGGGACCATATGCCCACACAAGGCCCCTCACTCCTAGGAGGTTACAGCATAAGGCAGATATTCCTACCTGCTTACCCACAGGAAGGACATGAGGAGACTGGTATAACTGGCCACAGAAGATATCTTTACACTCTATTCACCACTGTCAGGTGATAATAAAAGTGCTTATATTAACATTTATATATGATAATATCATAACAAGACGTCAGATAAGAGCAGCAGCAACCACACAACACTGATCCCAGCACAGTGGAGATGACATCATGAGCACCAGGAAGTGTTTATCACGTGCCAGACACTATGCTAGGCATATGCACATTAATTTATTTGAACCCCCCAACAATCCTATCAGGCGGGTACCATTATCACCCTGGTTTTACAGAAGGGGAAACAGAGGTACAAAAGACTAAGTAACTCGCCCCAAATCACCCTGTGAATACATAGCAGAGCCAATAAGAGCCTACCTCTATGTTGTTCCAGGAGTCCTGGTGGGATCCAGCGGGTATATTTATCAAGGAACACATCCTAACTCAGTGTATGAGAGAGCACCAGAAAGGACAGATGCGTGGCTTGTTGGAATGCACGGGTGGGCATGTGGAGTGGGAGGGAGTAGCGAACACCCTGTGAATGAATTAGTCAAGCTAGTGGTTGGATGGTCAGCTTATAAGCATGATGCAAAAAGGGGTTCTTTGCTGGTGCGGGGAGAAGGGGAGATGATGCATGATCTCCAAAGTGCTCTCAAATCTAAAGTTCTGTGATTTTCCAAATTTTCATGCGCACCCACTGACAGAAAAGTAAAACTAAGCGTCAGCCCCAGATGCATAAATGGGAGAAAATAAGGTACCTACAACAAAAGTGGTCAATAAGGGATTCCTTTTGTTAGGACAGGGTGACCCTGAAGATTTCTAGGTGCATCTAGGACAGGACTCAGGAGTTTCCAAATCTTCTAAGGTCAGCCTGCAAACTGTCCTCTAATCTCGTTATTGTCATGGGAGCTTTGTAGCTGAGAAAGGGTTTTCCCAGCCACTGTCTCACCTTAGCTATATAACCTCAGGCTTAGGCTGTGCTTCGACCTCGTTCATCTCTACCCTTGCTTCCTTTCTTTCAGCCATGTTGTAAACACAGTAACTATGGGGAGCAGAACAAGCTTTATTAAGCCAATTTTACAGACGGAGAGACGGGCTCAAAGCTAGGAAGTCACTAGGGCAAAACCACACAAGTATGTGGTGAATGGGAACACAGTTAGACCCTACAATTTTAACATGTCTCAAAAACCCAGTTCCAGGAAGTCATGTGTTTCCAAACCTCTGCCTGGCTCTAAGCCCAGTGCATTCAGCAGGCCCTGCATAAATGCTCACTGACCAAGCCAGGCCGTCCCTCCTGGTTTCCCAACTCTCGTGCCACATCTCTCACCACCTTGCACTCTTGCCTGTTTTGTTTCCCTTCTGCTCTCTCAATCGTGCTTATGGCCACAAAACGTGCTACAGGTGCAATTTCTGCCTTGTCACAGGACTATCATCAAAAGCAATATACTTTTTAAAAAGAGGAATTAATTGCTTTGAAAGGAAAAAAAGTTAACAGCGAAAAAAACCATGGTCATAATGCTGAGAAAACAGTACAAATAAGCTACTTTGAAGTAAAAAAACAAAAACAAAACAAAACAAACCCCAAAAAACCTCAAGTAATCTTGTAAGTATAGAGGATAATGCGCTTCCACTGAGGCACAATCCTTCAAAATCTAGGTGACAGATAAAGCCACAAAGTTAACTCACTCGGAGAGGTGCAATCGGTATTTGTGTTTGTTTTTGTGGATTTTGTTGCATTCACCTTGCTAGTTCCCCAACAACTTGTGTCTCGGTGCAGCACACACTACTAGGCCCCATTTAAAGAAAAGCGCATCTCCTACTAACTAAATAGATAAATCAGTTTTCCTTCTGATACTCAGCTTTCCTTAGGGCCGGCTCCAAACAAACTTATAGACACTTAAGGAAAGTGCCTTTTATATACAGTAACAGATGGCTGCCTTTGAGAATTGCTAAAAATCTCAGAATCTAACCATATAGGCTGTTCAAAGCCTGTGGGCAGTGGTCACGTCCTAGCAAATTTGTGAAATATGCACCAAGTTTATCTTAATACTCTCGGGCTCCAGAGGCCACCCTGTCTAGGGAACACTTTGTTGTTTTTACTTTTAAGTTATGCTATTTTATTCTTTATAAATAATGCTGAAATACTTTTTCTATAAAAGGTATATATACAGGAAGATTTATGTTAGGCCTAACAACAAAGTATCCGGGCCGTGTAAATTTTGCAGACGTCACTAAGCTAACTCACAAAATTAGCCAGGGCTCCTGGCGTTGCTGTGGCTGAGCGTCAGGTTGGCCTCCAAGATTTCCGTTATTCAGAGCAAAAGGTAAAGTGTGACAAATTATAAAGTTCTCATTATCAGTAGGGACCCTTCTTCAAGAATGGCAGCATCTCCTGCGCACTATATTTTAAAAAATGTTTGACAAGTGGCATTGTGTAGGAATCCTTTGACATAATAGTGTTCTCTTGTTCCTGATAAAAGTCCTAACCTGTCAAAACTTCAAAAAGCGGTGAGGTTGAACAGAAAGAGCACTTGTCCTCAAGGTATAAACACGGACGACGGGTAGTTCATTCCCCCTGAGGGATTTGCCTATAGTCCTTAGGTCCATTGTCTCTGTTATGAATAGGCACAGCCTTGATGACCTTATGGCATCTTTATGGTGAATGAAAACTGACATTCATTGAGTCCTAGTATATGCCAAGTACTGGGATAAATACTATGGATACAGTATCTCTAAGATCACAACAATCTGGTGAGGTAGGTTCTATCATGACCATTTTATAGATGACGAAAGAGGAAGTTCAGAGAATTGAAACTACTTGCCCAAAGTCTCACAAGACATGGCGGCTGCAGGATCTGAGCCCACGTCCTTCTGCCAAAGCCTGGGCTCTTTCCTCCTGTGCTAAGTGGACACAATCACGTAAGCACGCCTTTTCACCTACTCCATGCTTTTCCCACCAGGAGGCACGATGGAAGCGTACCCACCTGCAGAAAGTGTCACCAACCTGACGGTGGACATGCTGATCGAGCCCAGTGGAGAAATGAGAGTGCTGTCCACGGGGGACCAGCTCCATGCAGAAGGCCCCTTCATTTCTACTGGTACCACCATGCCTCAGACCTCAGTGGATCCCCAAGTTCTCAGTTCTTTGTGCCTCAAAATCGGAAACGCTTGTAAAAAGAGAAATGTGGTTGGTTACTTTTCTATAGACCTGGTGACATTTATTGATCCAACCACCATGGAACAGCAGGTAAGTTGATGCCGTGTGAAATACTAAAATAGGTGAAGACTTCATACTGTCTGCTCCTATACAACAGGGAGTATCAGGGAGTTGCTCAGAGGCAGTGCTCCTCGGAGGAGTGGACTCTGTAAATTCACCATTTATAGGGTCTGTGCCCAGGATCTTCTCGTTCAGGTACTGCTGGAGTTTCAGTGACTGCAACTCATCCCACACAGCTCTATTGATGGGCCTCAAATCTGCCCATTAGTGTTCTGCCCGTGTCTTATCATGAGACTATTTTATGCCATCCAGGGATTGAACTCGTCTAAAACTTGTGCTTAAATAGAACGTAGGTCACTAGAAAGGCGTTAAGCGAGTCCTTGTTTCCGTTCCTTTTCTTATCAGTAGTTCACAGCAACTTAGGTTGTCCGTTTTCTCTTCTAAAAAATGTATTGGGACGGACATATTTCATCAATATAAAAAGGCCATAATAATCATGTAATAAACATCACGTGCCCCCACTCAGTTTAAGAAATAAAGCGGGGCGCCTGGGTGGCACAGCGGTTAAGCGTCTGCCTTCGGCTCAGGGCGTGATCCCAGCGTTATGGGATCGAGCCCCACATCAGGCTCTTCTGCTGTGAGCCTGCTTCTTCCTCTCCCACTCCCCCTGCTTGTGTTCCCTCTCTCGCTGGCTGTCTCTGTCTCTGTCGAATAAATAAATAAATCTTTAAAAAAAAAAAAAAAGAAAGAAAGAAAGCGGTGCCAATACCACCTACAGTCCTGCACGCTCCTTGCCAATCCTCGTAATGGGGCCCTTCCTCCTCCCCGAGGCAGCCACCGGCTTATGACTGGGGCTCTGATTCCTTTCCATATCTTTACGCTTTGATAACGCATGGAGGATTCCATAAATGATAGTTTCATTTTGCATGTTTTAAAACTTTTTATAGATCATAACATACTATATATTATTGTTATTATGTAAAATGCTTTTATTTATTCAATATGTCATCTGTAAGATTTTTCATATGCACATGTGTGGCTCTGACATATAATGGTTTAGGTAACTTTAGCCTTTTTTGCTTTGCTTCTCACCGCCCCCACCAAAATTATAATGTTTAGATTCAGTACGACTTCACAGGACTCAGTTTTAAAAACATTTAGTTCTACCTCTGTAAGTGCTGGGTGACCAGACCTCCACCGACAGTGTGAAATGGCCTCTGCCCTCGCTCTCCCGATATCCTCTGGCCATCCAACATTGTAAATGTAGTTTAGTTATCTTATATTCATTATTCTCAGTTTTATGATTCTCCATTTCAGTCAGATGATGGTTTCAAAGTGAGAGTTTATGTTTTGGGCAGCTTTCAGCTTGCTCAATAATCATTTTCCATTTGCCTTCCTGGACCCTCGATCGGTTCTGCATTCCTTTCTCAGGCCCACACACTGAGAGTGAAAGAACGAACTGAAGGGGATCCAGAAATCTACCTGGGGTAGAGGGAGGATAGAAACAATGCCCTCTGGTGAAAGAGCTGGGTGGCAGGGAAGCAGGGGAGGCTTCCCTCCCCAAACATTTGTCATGAGGAAGGAGGATTCAATCTGTGATCACTGGGGTGGTAGGAGGATGGAACTATGGGTCTGTTGACTTGTGGTTTCTACTTATTCAAGTTTGGTACGGGGAAAATTGCATGGCAGGGAGAGGGATCTTAAAACACAGAGCTGCTCCCATCTCTGGTCTTACTACCCTGCTGGGCTTCAGGGATTAAGGTCCCACCCTTACCTTGGCTGGTCCCATGTGCCCTGACAGACTTTTCTCACCTAACTCGCCTCTTTTTCTCTCTTCCAACCACACTGGCCTCTCTCAGTCCCCCTTACTCATCATACTACTTCCTGCCACGGGGCCTTTACATGTGCTGCCCCTCTGCCTAAAATGCTCTTGCCTCTTCTTTTTCACCTAGTTAACCCCCTTCCCATCCATCATACTTCAGCTTGAGCCACACTTTCTTAGGGAAGCTTTCCCTGACCTCTCTGACAAAGTCTAGTTTCCCTGTTCTTTGTCACCGGGTACCTCTCCCTCCCACCACTTTATCTTAGTTACAATTTTAAACTTATTTATATGATTATGTGATTACAGCTGCCTCCCTCTGTAGATTGTAAGCTCTCCAAGGAGATGTACGATGTCTCTTTTTGCTCCCCACTCAATTCTCAGCACTATTTCTGCCCTGGCCCAAAGTAGGTGTTCAGTAAGCATGTGTGGAAGGAAGGAAGGAAGGAAGGAAGGAAGGAAGGAAGGAAGGAAGGAAGGAAGGAAGGATAGAGGTATTCTAGCAGATACTAGATGTGTGCCAAGCTTTTAGAGAATGAATTCAGGCATCAGTTGATGGATGAGATAAATAGTAAACCATGATTCTGTGATTTTATCATATTATGACCTCTCCTTGTCCCTTCCTGTTAATACTTGAATATATGGTCATCTGTGTTACAATTTTCAATAGAACAACATTAGAGGAAGTGCACAGTGAGCACACCAAAGGGGGTTTTTACATTGGCAAGGGAAGTAGATTAGCTCTATCTGTGTGTAGATGGGTATATATAATAAAATACAGTAATATACAAAAATACATATAACATGATATAATTATATATATAATAAAAGTATAAATTAAAAAGTATAAATAATAGAAATATATTAAATTTTTATTTATAATAAGTGTAATGTATATATATAATGAAATTTTTTTTTTCAAAATCACTGGCATACTCTAGCCATTTTGCAAGTAACATCACTTCAGAAGGCACCTTAATTTCTTTCCTAGTTGGCATGCTTTGTGGTATCAATGAAGAGACTGGCATATTATCGTCTCATTTTTGCCAGTCTAATAGGGGGGAAAATGTTATCTTGTTTTCCTCAGTATTTATTTGATTTTTAGTGATGATGCACATCTCATTTGTTGCCTCTTTATATATTTTGTCTTAATTCCCTTATCGTATCTTTTACTCCACTTAAATTGGACTATAATACAAATGTTGGTTTGTGGAAGCTCTTGGTACATAAGCAACTCTAACCCTTTGGTCGTTATACGAGTTACAAATACGCTCTTCCAGAGTGCCACTTGTGACTTTTCCTCCTTTTTTCCAGCCATGTTTCTCCACCATAAAATCGTTACTTTTCCTTTGTCATTGATTAGTAATATTTTGTAGAAAGATGTTCCAAGAGTACATCAATATTTTATTCCTCATCAAATTTCCACCCACGAAACTTAGCAACCATTGCCAGCTTTGTCCTGAGTCTGCCATCACTGTCATCGTGGTAACTTTCTATTTCTATCATGCTTTCTACATTTATTAATTGGCAATCTATTGCAAGCAAGAGTTTTTCTTTCGCCATCTTTCATTTATGTATGTGTGCATACATGTGTTTATACTAGTTTGAATGTGTGAGTTTCTATTTTCTTCAGTTGTATTTTGATGTTTTCATCACTTTGATGCCAAATTGTCCCAGATTTGACTACTGGGAGAACTTCAGGGTGACTCTTGTGTCCTTTTGACATGTCCCCATCATTCTTTGAGCACTGTCTTACTTTCTATCACAAAGAGATATTCCAGGTTCATCTTACATTTTCCCTGCTGCGGACCTAGGATCAACCCAAGAGCCCTGGGTCCTTTTAGTGGAAGATGGTATTAAGATCTGGGCTTAGTACTGTCATTGCTACTGGACTGTCACTGCTTCTGGTTGCTCTCAGTGGACAGAGCTCAGAAGTACATGTATTGTATATGTACCATACACACAGAGATACACACACACACAAATGAATGCATCTATAACTATTCCTATATCTATCAGTGTATAAATTTTAAAACCATGCATTTCTGCCAATATCTGTAATGCCAATCTAACACTTCAGGACTCTTTCTAGACCTCCCCTTCACCACACTTATAAGTACTTTCTCCAACAGTGAGAAACCTGAGTCTCTTTACCCTCAATATATTTGCTTCTTCGCTCAATTTACTTGTTTGTTCAATGTACCAACCTCCCAACCAATCCTGCTGTCATCACCTGCCACATCTGTGGCCCATCCATGCACCTCCTGTACTTGGACACAGAACCCTGTCATTTGTGTTTTATTTGTAAAGCTCTTTTCCATTACTGAAGTTTCAAATCATCGAATCTAGTTCTTTTACTTAATTATGATATTACTTTAACTTATCACTTTCTCTTATCCTCAGTTTTCTCAGCTATGAAGTGAGTAGGTTAGCTTATTTGACTTCTTAGAAAACTTCCCATTCAAAAATTATGTATTTTAATAATATCTTCATGGTATTTACTTTTGTATTCAAAATTAATATTAAGAAGAAGAATCTGCTTTTTAAAAATACCACAAGGAACTGACCACAAAGGTTTATGTATGCATATGGTTTTTTTAAAAAGATTTTATTTATTTATTTGACAGAGAGAGACAGCCAGCGAGAGAGGGAACACAAGCAGGGGGAGAGGGAGAGGAAGAAGCAAGCTTTCAGCGGAGGAGCCTGATGTGGGGCTCGATCCCAGGACTCCGGGATCACATCCTGAGCTGAAGGCAGACGCTTAACGACTAAGTCACCCAGGCTCCCCGATGTATGCATATGTTAATCAGAACATTATTAAGGACAGCGAAAATTTTCAAATAGCCTGAATTCCAATAATAGAGAACATGTTAAGCAAATTATGATAGAGCAATAGAATTGAATGCTATGAAAACAGCAAAACTCCAGTTTTTGAAGAATATTTAACAGGAAGCTGTTTATGCACCTGGCTGAGCATCCAACTCTTGGTTTTGGCTCAGGTTGTGATCTCAAGAGTGAGATGGGCCCCTGTCAAGCTCCGCACTCAGTGAGGAATCACTTGAGATTCTCCCTCCCTTTCCCTCTACCCCTCCTGCTCATGCTCTCTCTCTCTCTCAAATAAATAAACAAATCTTTAAAAAAAAAAGTTGGAAGAATAAAACATAGATTACAAAACAATATATGCAACATGGTAACCATTTTATAAAAAGAGAAAAAAAACATATGCAGAGCAAAAAGAACCTAAAGAAATACACTTAGAAGTTACAAGTCATTATTTCTGGCTTGGAGGATTGAGGGTGTGGTAAGCAGAGTAGTGACCCCCAAAGATGTCTATGTCCTAAGCCCTGAAGCCTGTGACTGTTAACCATATATGGTAACATGCCTACGTGATTAATTTAAGGATCTTGAGAGGGGAAGATCAGCCTGGATTATGCAGGTGGCCCATGTAATCACAAGGGTTCTGCTAGCTTTGAAAACAGAGGAAGTGACAGTGAGCCAGGGAACGCAAGGAGCCTCTGGAAGATGGACAAGGCAAGAAAACAGCGGCTCCCCTAGGACCTCCAGGAGGAATAAAGCCCTCCTGACACCTTGAGTTTAGCCCAGTGAGACTTGACTTGCAGCCCTTTAAGCAGCTACGTTTATGGCAACTTATTAGAGCAGCAATAGAAAACCAACACAGAGTGATTTCTGTTTTGTTCTTTGGGCTTTCTGCATTTGCATTTTCAAAAGTAAGCGTGGTTATATTTGTAATCAGAAAAAAATATATGAATAATGATAATCACAAATTTGTATAGACTGTAATAGCTTACAAAACACTTTCACGGATATGACCTTACATACACACATGTCCTGAGATAGATGTGGGAGGCAGGACATTGAGACGACTGCATCCATCTCACATTCTTGCTCTCTGGTCCCAGCTGAGCCCCCATAACTTATCATGGTAAAAGCAAAAGGGGCTGGGAGCCAAAAAAAAGAGAGAGAGAGAGAGAGAGAGAGAAAGTGACCGTGGTGCACCAACGACAGGCCCATAATTGTGAATCAACTCCAGATAAGAGTGGAAAATCCTGTTCGGCCTTAAGGAGATGAGAGTGAGGTTCTAAGGTAGTAGAATGCAGGAAAAGTTGTGGAAACACAGCATTTCAATAGTGGGCACTTCGGCCAGAACACAGGGTCATTGGGAATAAAAGGGGAAAGGCCAGTAAGTAAGTCACAGGGATGTAAAGTACAGAATAGGGAATACAGTCAATAACATTATAATAACTCTGTATACTGACAGATGGTAACTAGGCGTATCATGGTGAGCACTCAGTAATGTATATAAAAGTCAAATCACTGGGGCGCCTGGGTGGCTCAGTCGTTAAGCGTCTGCCTTTGGCTCAGGGCGTGATCCCAGCGTTCTGGGATCGAGCCCCACATCAGGCTCCTCCGCTGGGAGTCTGCTTTTCCTCTCCCACTCCCCTTGCTTGTGTTCCCTCTCTCGCTGGCAGTCTCTCTCTGTCAAATAAATAAATAAAATCTTTAAAAAAAAAAAGTCAAATCACTATCTTGTACACCTGAAACTAATATAATATCGTATGCCAACTACACTTCAATTTCCTAAAAAAAGGAAAAAGGCTAGTCCCTGAGCAATGGAGGTGGTAGGAGCAAAGTACAAAACCACTCCTGCCAGTGGATTTATGTCCAAGATTCCATGGCCCTAGGAATGGGGAAATCCCAGGCTTTCCGAGACTCTGTGCAGAAAACACAGGATCTACAAGGTAGCTGCATTGGAGATCTGGCCTTCCCACATGAGGATGAGAAGAGGGGCTCCGTACCATGTTACCATGGAGGGATCCCACCCTTAAACAAGGAGCAGCAACTATGACCCTAATGGGTCCTGAAGCCAGGGCCTTTGATGGGCAGTATCCACTGGGTTCCAGAAAGGGCACGAAACACCTACCAAAGGCTTCAGATTGGAGACAGACCGGCAGGTTCATTAAGCAAATACTTTCCAAGGGCTTACTCTGGCCTTATGCTAGCCGCAGAGGGAACAGAGATACAAACAAGACCTGTTCCCTGTCATGAAGAAGCTCATTTCACATCCATCACCCAATTTCATCAGATACACATACACACAATTGTTTTTTACTTTTACTGGTTCCTAGGCATAAATATTGCCTTCGTGAGATTTGTAAATCCTCTAGGAAATACACTGGACCTTGCATTTTTTAACCTCTTTCTGGTATCTAACAGAATGACAGTCACGTGATAGCCATTTGACTTCTAGAACATCCAGATCTGTTGAGATTGCTTATTCACTTCCGGGAACTTCTAAAATAAAGAGCTAGTGTTTATTGAGCATCTATGAGGTACAAGCCATTTTAGCGGGTGCTACAGAGGCTGCAAAGATGCAGAAGAAGTGGAGGCCTGCCCTTAGGGAGTTCGCAGTCTAGCGGGGGAGACAGACTTGAAGGATGAATGACAAGTAAAAACATAAGTGACAACAACATAGAACAATAAAAGAGACATCAAAAAGGTAATGTCAGTTTAACTGCCTTCTGTTTGGAGCAATCAAGAAAGGTTTGTATAGACTAGGTGGGATTTGAGCTGAAAGATAATTAGGATTTGAAGGAAGATAAGAAAAAGTGCATTCCAAGTGGGAAAGATACTGTGAAGGTTGGGGGTAGAAAAGCACAAACACATATGGGGTAAAAGTAAGGATCTGAATTTTACAAACATTGTTATCTGACTTGCCTCCTATAAATATGCATTTATATATCACTCTCCAGTTCCTTTTCTTTATAAAGTCGCTAAACAGATAGATTGGCAAAGATGATTTCTATTGAAATTTCCAGATTAAAAACTTTTTGGCTTTTAAATAATTGTGACCTTTTGAAGTAACCATCTCTGTTGTGATCACTGATAGTTATTACTTTTTTTAAAAAGGGAAAGGAAGGGGCACCTGGGTGGCTCAGTGGGTTAAGAGTCCAACTCTTAATTTTGGCTGGGGTCACAGTCTCAGAGTCGTGGGATCCAGCCCTGTGCTGGACTCTGTGCTCAGGATGGAGTCTGCTTGGGACTCTCTCTCTCTCCCTCTTCCTCTGCCCCTTCCACCCTCCTAAAATAAATAAATAAATCTTTAAAAAAGAAAAAAAAAAGGGAAATCCAATGTTTAAGAATAGACTTTAGATGAAAAATGGCCCAGGCAACTAGTCATGGCCCTTCCCAGAAGCCACAGAAGGAAGTGGGACTTGTTGCCAGTGCAAATTGTGAGGAAAGACAAAAACCGAGACCCTGATGTCTATCAGAGAATATCCCACACATTCTGAAAACTGCCCCTAAGAGTGTCTAATAACAGCCCAGAAGAGAGAAAAAGAGATAGCTGAAAATATTTTCATGGTGACCGGTAATGGGTTTTGGCCCCAATCTGTCCCTTAGACAGTTGTGATACTTCAGACAACTCACTGGATCTCTTGGGGCCTCGTTTTTTCCCTGACAAATGGTGAATTCCTGCCCTCCTTCCCACAGGATGCTCTGAGAGGCTGAGCCGATATAAGGTGCTGTTCCTATTAAATCAAACAGCATAATCACATGTAAAACTGTCACCCGAGCCCTCAGCAGGTTCTCAACTTGTGAGTGGAATCTGAATGGAATTAGCATTATTTTTAAAAGTCAGTGAGCATTATCATCATCTCAAAGTGATATATAAGCATCAAAAATGAATATATTTATTTCAGAGAGTAGAAAAACCAAAGTCTACAGAAATATCATAATTCCTTCTTATTCATCGCTGCAGACCCAGCACCTAACACTACGTCTAAGCATATAATAGCTCCCCAATAAATATTTATTAAATGAATGAATGAATACTTCTCTCTGAGTCCCCCTCTAGTACTCTCATTTGCAAAATTTCCCTATCTCTGCTTTCAAGATATACAAGGTATTCACCAAGGCACCTCAATGAGATTTACTTTTTCTCTTTAGGGAAGGAATGTTATTTATATATAAGAAGGTTAGCAGTTTATATCTAAATTAAAATTTAATAGGCCTTTGGTATAAACAGCAGTGCCTATTATTCAGTGTTTTTTAATGCTATAATAGGCACATTGTTAATCACAAGTTAATACCTAGTGAAGGGAAAATAGATCCCAAAGGGTTTTGAAGCATTAAAGTAAAAGACCTGTCCCTTTAAAAGGTCTGCATCTTCGTGTCCATGAAAGAGACCTGTAATATACAAGTAATAATAATGGTGATGGCGATGACGATGGCTTCTACAATAAGCACAAAGGCAATGATGACAGTAAACTTTACAGTAAAAATTACAATTCCATTTCTTAACACTGACAGTGCAGGTAAACAAGTGACCAATTTTGCTATATATAATATTACCATATGTGACTGTCCTTAAATGTTGGGTTAACCCCCTTTATATTATAAACCTGAACCTTTAGAAGGATTGAACCCCAGCCTAAACATCGGCTCTTGGGTAGAACGTTGGTTGGTATACATATAATTGACCCAGTTCCTCTGTTTATATTCAGCCGTCCCACCCAGGACTTCAGACATCCACTCCCACCATGGAGATCCTTGCTTCCTTGCCCAGACACTTCTCTCCAGACTTTAAGGTCTTTAGCTAACTTTAAGCACCCAGAACACTGCCAGGGCAGGCCAATCTGGGCACTCACACTGCATCCTGCACTTCTCAGGAGGTACCACATCTCTGCGGGACTCAGGAGGGCAGCAGGCAGGGGCAAAGGAAAAGGCTTCCTGCTAATGCTAAGAAAGGCCAGAACATTCTCCACATACCTGTGTTTAACAGCTTGTCTGCCAGCATCACAAAACTAAAGCCGAGTGGCCCTTTCCTAGCTTCCAGCTTGCCACCTGTTGTCAGGACCCCTCATGTGGTAAATTTTCCCTTTCGAATTTGTCCTTCACAGTCATTTTAACTTAATTTTACCCGTACCATAATGTTGGGTTGACGAAGTACAAGGTAATTTGCTCTAAGCCTTAACCTAGTTCTTAAAACTAAATCCTGAATCTTCCCCCTCCCACCATGTGGCACCAATTGCTTTTCCTATTGATCACATCCAAAGTACCCTCCAAGACAAGCAGGCCAACCTGCATGGTCATGTTCAATCAATGTGTTCTCATCCTGCCTCCCACATGCCCCCTTCATTCCTATAGCTTGCCTTGCCTTTCTTTTCTGTCTGTATACAACTTTCCTTCTTTCAAAATGTTTCAAAATCCAACTCCTCTTAGAAACCCACCTTAACTAATCCCCCTTCACTGTCACTTCATTCTCTAGCCTTTCAGAGCACAGGTTTAGTACTGATGGCCAGAGTAATTATTAATGATAATATTAATGGTTTATTGAACTTTTGTCACGTGCCAGACACAGTTATATTTTTTACATGTAGTAGTCCTAACCCTCACACCCTGAGAAGTGGGTATGATTATCATCCCAAATTAACAGATGAGGAAACTGAGGCTAGGGTGACATGTTCAAGGTCACACGGCTACGAAGTGGCAAATCTGGGATGCAAACCGTGACTTAGCGGGCTGACGAGCCTGTGCTCTTTCTCTCACAGCAGATGCTCACAGTGGTACTGCACTGAATTGATGGTGACTTTCTTTGTAAGTCTCTCCCCCTCCTCAACCACCATCACCAAAGAAAATGTATTTTTCCCTTGTATATCCTCAATATGCTTGTTGAATTGAGCTGAACAGCTTAAAGCCAGAAAACACATCTCCTATTTTTTTAAATATATTCCATCCTTGTGCTCTGCACATAAGGTAATCATTAAATGTTAATGACTAAGCGAAATGGAATAAAATCAGTGTTGTGGTAGCCATTTTTAAGCTTTAAGAGTTTAAATGAGCAAGCCCATACACAGCACCACAGCTGGGAGCGCCATATTGCCATTAAGCCAGAAGGTGGATTTGCGGGACGGGAACATTTGAAAACAGACACCGCAAGAATGGTTAAGTCAGTTTTCCAAACCACTTTCTACAAGTAGCTACTGCTTTTCCTCCCATAATAATTTCACAATAATTAGCCTGCTAGGTGAGAAATCCCAGGCAAAAACCTGGGTGTCAGAAGAGTTTAGAATGACCACCAAGTATTGGGCCCACGTTGGACGTAATATGGATAACAGGTAGAGTCATTCCAATCCAGCCAGTCAAAATGTAAGAGAACTGCCATCTAGATTTCTATTTCAGCTTCATCTTTTAGGGTAAATGCCTTTGTTCTTATCATGAGATTCATGAAATGCAATCTCACATTCCAACATATACGGATATCAAAATGTGTATTTGGTGAGCAATAGTGTCTCATGCTACCAATTTCTGCTTCCCTTTGCTTTCTTTGCTCATAGCACAAAATTTCCTACTTTTTGCCAAAACCTTACTATGTAGCTTTTTAACTTAATTAAATATATAGGCAATTACTGACACCATCTGTCTTCATAGAAAAAGAACAAGAAGTGACACAAAAGACTAGGATTCTAAAGGGAATATTTAGCAAACAAAATCTTCTAGCTTCACTATAGTGATACTTATCTTTAGAAGCCCTTATGTTATTTTAAATCATTTATGCTTCCTAGAAATAATGAATTAGAGCTATACTTAAAATGGGGTGGCTTTAGTATGATTTTTTAAAAAGAAAATATCAAGTAATCCATTGCTTTTTCAGTAAAACAAAAACTTAAGCACGCCATTGAACATCTGTTACCAGTACAGTCTAACACAGCACTTAAAATCCTTTAAAATCCCTGAAAACCTTTATAAAGTTACATGAATCTTTTGCATAAATAGAACTGTTTTAACAATATGTATATTCCTTTAAACATATATTTTGCTTTCTTAAACATAAGATTCATTGTGTTGCCTATCGTTCCAAGCCCTTATATAAATAAATAAATGGAATGGCTTCACTTCTTGGTTGGAGGGACCTTCCCCTATCATGCCACATCCCTAGCCCAGGCTAGAGTACCTACTTATTTATGTCTGCCTTTTTAACCTTTTTCCATGTCTCTCCACAAATGTCTTATTATGTAAATTATGTCAAACCAACCCACTGAAACTTGATCAAGCTAAGTTAGGAACCAATACAAAAGACAAGACTAAATAAAATAACAAAATTCAGCCCCCATAGGGAGAGCACAGACAGGAAATACAACGGAATTTCAGAGAAGAGGCACATATGGCTCCAAGAAGAACATGGAAATGACAGTTACCACCAAGGACAACCTACAGCAGTTCTCCCACAGCAATTCCCTGAACCGGAAGAGCAGGTTTTCGAACCCCATGGGGCAGCAACTGAGTGCTCTACATAAATAGAAGGGGTGCAGCACGAGAGGACATCAGTAAAGAGGTTCAGTATAAAGAGGCACTTCTCAGAGAAATACCTATAAAACTTCTACTCATATTAAAGACTTATGGTATACCAGAGAGTACACCACCTCAGATTGGGGGGTCAATGCATATATTTTGTATTTCTCTTATTCACTTGTTGACAAGGGAAATATGAAGAAATGAATTCTACAATTATCTTCTAAAAATAGCTTGAAGATTGTATAACATGCTTATCAAATATAAGTAGAGCCAAAACTAAAAATTTACTCTTATCTGCCACGAACCGTCCAGTGCATTCCCCTGAGGATAAGCTATATATTAAGAAATGGTGCCTTGAATTTTAGAAGAAGAGATGAGGAGAAGGAGGGAGGAAAGGAGGAGGAAGGAGGGAAAGTCTCCCTTTCATTTGCTAGAAACTGAACCTAGGGACAAATGGTGTCAGAGGGGGTCAGTTAAAAGCAGCCTCTGGGGGGAAGCTCAGTGGAACAGAGGCCTAACACAGCAGCAGAGCCCTGACAGGTAAGCCCGGACTGAGGAACACTTATCCAGGTGGGACTACAGGGTGGTTTTCAGTCAGCAGCTACCCCACTGGAATTTTTCCCAAGGCCCAAAACTCCACCCATACATTTCTGGAAAGTGCCACAGGGCTTTCATTGATCACAGGTAGGAACCTTGGCTTTCTGCCTGCGCCGAAGGACAATATTTCTCTGTCTTTATACAGCTCCCTTATTATAGGCTCTCAAAGTGCTTTACAGACAAATAATGGGGACAGTGAGGCAAAAGGTATTAAGTGGCTTGCCCCAAGTCCCACAGTAAATCACAGGCCTTCCTCTGAATTCAGAACCACCTAGTAAGTGCTGGGGCTTCTAGGTGTGACTGCTGGCATCATGGTGTTCTCTCACATGCTACCAAGCATTTGTTTCCCTCCCAGGGGGAGAGAAATGTCCAAGGTCAAGTGCAGGAGAGAGAATCTGGATTTCGGAGTACAGCAAACCTAGGTCGTAATCCTAGCCCCGCTACTTAGCTGTGGAACGTGGCACGTTTCTGGGTTCTTTGAGCCTTCTTCACTTCCACTTCTATAAAATGGGGAGGTTAGTACCTACCTCACAACGTGGTTGCAAGGGTGACATAAGAAGATACCAAAGTGCATTGTGCATGGTGGACCCGTAACATACATTAATTTCCCTTCCTTTTTACCTCCCCCAGCCTGCCTCCTAAAGTCTGTCCTTCACGTGGTCAAACAGGCAGCTTTCTAAACACTGCAGCTATCAAAGAAAGATGGCATTTGGCTTGATGGCGTCCTGAACCTTTCAAACGTGTATCTATGGACAGCCAAGGCAAAGTCGCGGAATTCAGACCCGGCTCACAGCAGAGCCAAATCCAAAAGATTCCATGAGGACAAACATGTTACCTGGCACTCAGCCCTCTCCTGTCACCAAATTAGTCAGGATGTACTGGATTACTAGATTAGCTTGAGGAAGTGTCCCTGGGGAGCCCCAAGCCGCAGAAGGCAAACTGAGGTGCTGGGAGGGCCCTGGAATGAGCAACAGAAGGGAAGAAGGGAAGTGGACATGTCTCGGACAGAGCTTTCCTGTGTCATGTGCCCACTTGCTTGACCCGCCCTGCCTCTCTTCTGGATCTGACCATAACCAGCCCCACTTAGTCCAGGAGCTCGTATAAAATGAAGGCGGGCGGTGGGGAGGGGACAGAAGTGCGCCGCATTTTGGAAAAGTGACATTGTGTCCTTAGAGCTAATTGAGTCTCTTTGACTAAAGCTAATACATTATCCCTTCCAGCCCATGGCTATTTATTGGGCCAAGGTATTAGCCCTTGCTGGGCGCTATTTTGCTTTAGTGTATGAAGCAGATATTTTTCACCCACAACTGGAGAAGCCTTTTAAAGGTAGAGACTTGAAGAATACCTCGGATAAGTTCACAGGGCGGTTTGGAAGGTGGTTTATCACGGACTTCCTCATTCCATCGTTACTTACACACTCAACTAGATTCCAGCAAGTAGCCATACACGTTGTGTAGGCATCCTTCCAAGAATGGGTCTCCTGGAGACCGGATTCTGTGTGTGCATGTGTTTATAACAGCTTTCCTGAGATATCCTTTGCTGTAAAATTCACCCTTTTAAAGTGTGCACTGCAGTGGCTTCTAAGTATATTCGGAGTTATACCATCATCACTATTACCTAATTTTAGACAATTTCCCTCACCGCTAAAAAAAACATCCTTTTGGAACCCATGAAAAATCATTTGCCATGCCCTCTTTTCCCCAGCCACTGGAAACCGTTCTCTGCCTCTATGGACTTCCCTGTTCTGGACATTTCATATAAATGGGTCATCCAGTAGGGAGTCCTTTGCGACTGGCTTCTCTCACTTAACATCATGTTTTCAAGCTTTATCCATGTCATAGCAGATATCAGGGCTTCATTCCTCTTAATGGCTAAATAATATCCCATTGTATGGACAGACCACATTTTGCTTATCTGTTTATCAGCTGATGGACATTTGGGTTGCTTCCACCTTTTGACTGGTGTGAATAATGTTGCGAACATTCGCGTGCACGTTTCTGTGCAAATACGTGCTTTCATTTCTGGTTATACATCTAGGAGTAGAATCGATGGGTCATTCGGCAACCGTAAGTTTAACTTTTTGAGAAACTGCCAAACTGTTTCTTAAAGTGGCTGTGCCATTTTACAATCTCACTAGCAACCTATAGGGCTTCCAACTTCTCCATATCTTCGTCAACACTTGTTACTGTCTTTTTTATTTCAGCCATCCTTACGGGTTTGACGTGGTATCTCTTCTGTCTGTGATTTAAAGGGAAGATTTTTTTCCCCTTGTGTTATTTATTATTGAGTAACCCAACAAAGATTTATTGTGCACACTTATATCGAAAGTGCTGTGGTAGGTATTATGCAGGATGCAAATATAAATAAGATGAGTCCCAGTCTAATTCTCCTCTATAGGAATTCCCCAAATGTAAACAAACTTGCCTTGGACTTGCAGTCAAGAGCTCTGAACTCTGCTCCTGACCAGGTCTCTTTCCCTCTTGCAGCCTCAAGCCTAGGGTGGGAGGGGGCTGGACTAGACCAAGTCCAAGGCCTACCTATTCTGCAACAGACGCTGTTCTTTACAAAATATTCCAATTTACTGCAAATATCGAGGAAACTGGGAAGGACAGGCGAACTCTGCTGCCAACCATTGCCCTGACGGGCCCAGCATGGCGTGTCCATTCTCATCTCACTTTGCACCACAGCCTTCTGTGTCCACACAGGTGGGCACAGGGAGCCTCCCCAGTAGGAGCTACCGAGCAAGAGCTTTCTGCCTTGAAAACGCACACAAAAGCCTTTTGAAGGTTATCTGTAGTAACTTTAAAGGAATACTTCTCAACTAAGCAAATCATTCACCAGCCCTGACATTTATAGTGTGAAAATTAAAGGAGGAGAATAACTATCTACAGTATGAGATTATTATATTGAATTGCCATGGAAGAAGCATACACAATTACTAGTCCTAGAAACCTGTAATAGGTTATAAAAATTGGGTTTTTGTGTTTATTATAGTTTAGTACCTAATGTCAAAATTAGAAAATGGCCTTCTAAAAATTCATAATAAAAAAAAGTAAGGAAATACTTAAAAAGAAAAAAAGAAATGAGTAATTCTGTACCTTAATACAAATAATATTAGTTAGGCCATCAGTCTTGAAAGTAATCGAGGGAGGATCATAAATGTATAGAAGTAGTGGAAGTAACTTGGAAAAGGAAGCAGAAAAGGCAAGAGTATATTAAAATTCTTGTGTTTTTTTAAGAACAGTGAAAAACATCAATAGAGCTGCTGATGGTGCAGGTTTAAATGTTTTCCATTTTGGATCCCCAAATTAATTTTGAACATAGTTTCTGCACACCCTGGAAGAACTTGCAAAGTCACAGAGAAGCTTCCGGCACTGCAAAGCAACTGGGCTATTAACGTTGGGGACTAGGTGTCATGGACAGAGCTGGACGGGACTCGGGAAACCCGGGCTTTGGTCCCAGCTCTTCCCCTAACTGAGGGACCTGAGTCAGTCCATTCACCCCCCCCCCCCGAGTCTCATCCATAGAATGGGGATGTGGGAATGCTGGGGGTCATTTTAGGTCTGCAGGACAGAACTGTTTCAGACCTCTCTGGGCCCTGAGTATTTTTTGGTTTTAGAGAGCCCATCACCCTATATCACAGTAAATGTATTAAAGTGCGCTCTTATGGAATAGGATTTAGATATAACTGTATGAATTATGTTGCATTTAACCAACATGCCAAATTTCGTCACTGTTTTAAAAACATTTATTGTTACTTTGTAGTTTTCATTTTATATTCGGGAGCCAGTGACACTTTTTTTTTCAGAATCTAAACATTTTGAAGTCCTTGGGAAATCGTGGAGGCCCTAGGCATGACGGACTACTGGGCCCTGAGCGCTAAGTGCCAGGGCCCAGATTTTCTGCTGCCTCTGGCCTCGCAGACTCCAAAGGCCCAATATAACACAGTGTCCAGGGTGGGCGGTACCGAAATTGGATTCTGTAGTTGCTCGGAGAAGCCTCGTCGAGCTGTGGTTTAAATCATGGCCAGAAGGGTAAATAGGACCAATAGGGACAGAGGGGAAGGCCTCCAAGATGCATACTAGGAGTCTCAATTGTTGATCAGGGCCCCAGGGTAGTTGACTGCCCCATATGGGGCAACAGCAGCTCCCCTTAGCCTCTCCAAGAGACTGGGCCATCCCAGCAGCTGCCACTAGGTGGCAACATGCCAAGACGCTGCAGTTCCCTCTGCCTTCCTATTCATTACAAACAACTCTTACCAAATATAATCACATTCATATTTTAGCAACTGAAAATTCTCACAGTGTGTGTACCAATTCTTTAAAATTAAGTGTCCTGTATGTTGTTTACCGCAACAGGGAGCTCAGTGCTGTCTGCTGATGGTCAACATGGGAAGAGATATCACTTAGGAGCTACTTAAGGCAGTACATTCTCTGTATGAGAGCCAGGATTCTAGAATCTGTTTTCAACAGCATCTGAGAAGAGGTGAAAGTGTTCCCCATCTCTGAGGAGCAGGCAAAAACGCTGAAGTCAAGAGCCAAGCAAGCGAGTTCTTATGCCTGCTCCCAGCCTCTGCTCCTGGCAGAGACACGAGGAAGAAGTCAGGGTCCAAACCGATTTGTGTCTGCCCGACCCCACAGTAGTAGACTCATAGAGTTTCTCTTGTAGTCACTGGATCCTCACAATACCCCTCAAAGATAGAGACCATTGCAGATAGGTCTGTGATAACATGCAAGGAAGCTGAGGCCCAGAAAGAAGAAAGTTAAGGTCACACAGCAAAGGGCCAGACCAACACACCCAGAGAGGTCCTGTAACTCTTGCCATTCTAGCGAAGCCACCTGCCACCCTCAAGGCATTGGCCCCTCCAGTCTCCACTACCCTCAAGGCACAGTCACTTCTTTCCTCCACCAAGCTGCCTCTATCCTTCTCAACCTTATTTCATCTTGGCCTAAACATGGTGAGAAGCATGTCCCCTGGGAAGGCTCCAGGTCCTGTAGGTCATGTAGACTAAGGTCTGTAGACCTTGCCTCTCCTCAAACAAGGCCCAAAAGTGACGGCAGAGAAAAAGATGCCTCCCTACCATGGACTGATTCTGCTTTATCCCTATACCCTGGACAAGCACATCCTCCTGACTGTACAGCTGAGAAGGGAGAAAAGGTACCTGAGATCTCATCCCAACCTATGGAACATCATTCAACAAAAGCATCTCAAACTCAACATGCCCAAACCTGAAATCTTGATTTTACCCTTGAAACTATTCCTCTAGCAGTATACCCCACTCAGTACACAGTAATTCCATCCTTTCATTTTCTCAGGGCAAAAGTCTTGAAGATATCCTTGACTCCTCTTTCTTTCACACCCTGCATCCAACCCATCAACAAAGCCCTTTAGGTTGCAGTTTTGAAGTGTATCTGGAATATGACCACTTCTCCCATCCTCTGCTGTTACCATGCTGGCCCAGCTACCACCGTCTCTCACCCAGTTTATTGCAGTGGTCTCCTGAATGGCCTCTCTGTTTCCATCCTTGATCCCTTGTGGTCTCTTTTCCCCACTACAACCAGAGTAACCCTTTAAAATTATAAGTTAAATCGTGTCACACCAATAGATTTTGGCCTCTTAAGTGGAAAGGCCTTGGCTCTGTATTTAGCCAAAACAGTAAGGTCAAAGGGAACCTTGGCTTACCCATGCCTGTGCTGACCAGCAAATAGAGGGGCTGGGCAGGTGGCCTGGCCTCTCTAGCTTAGCCATAGCTCTGGGGACCCATGGGTCTGACAGAGGGCTTGGTCTCACTCTAAAAGAACCCAAAGGCGGATTTCCTGTCATGTTGGGACTACATGGGAGGTGGTGCGCCTGTGGCTTAGCCAAGACAGGCTGCTGAGGAGGGTAAGCTTGTACCGCACTCTGCTCTAAAGGCTGAAACCATCCCTGTGGTAGGTGAATTCTCAGTGCTTCAACTCCCACTTGTCTTCGCTGGAGAATATGCCCTTTAAAAAATTCTCTACGGGGTGAGAAATCTTCACAATTCCCTGTCAGCCTTGTAGATGCAGCTGGATGCGTCAGGGAGGGTCTGTCAGGACAACCCCTCCAGTGATTAGTGGAGGAAAGTGTGGCCCAAAGAGGCAACCTGCCAAGGATCAGGGATATGTGCCTCAGATGCTGGTACCAAGGGCGGGGCTTTCAGCAAGCCACGTAGTCTGTCCGGACGTCAGTTTCTTCTCCTTACAATAAAAGAAGATGACGATGTAGAAAAAGAAGAGAAAACCTCGAGATGAATGCGCAAAACATCTGTGAATCCTTCAAGCCCTAATTCTACGATCTTTCCACAAATGTGGTTTGACCTATAAATTGGTCTGTCAGTCCCATACCTACCCAGAAGCCCATAGGAGAGGGTTGGCAGGACCAAACTCTTTGCTACGAAAACTTTATTTCTAAGTGGAGACAGTCACAAAAGGTGGGCCTGAGTACCTGTGCCAGCACCCGCAGGCTCTGCCACCCATCCACCCGGCCTGTCACGGGAAAGAGGCCAACACAGCCGGGCCAGCAGGCAGCCTTCACCTGCCTGGAGCACCCAAGGCAAAAGGGACTCAAGACTGGGCCCCTCCTCCATACCTCCCACTCAGGAGTCTATTACCTTTTCATCCCAGAGCTTGTGGCCCAAACAGGATGCAGAACCTGGGAAGGGGACAACTGTGGGCAAGCTTGCCACTGCCTGCTCCTGTCTTCTGCTTCTCACATGCTTGTTTGAAGGTCGATGAGGTTGTCATAGCTTCTGGATTGCCTTCTGCCCCGTGTTTTGCCCGCTTTGTCCCAGGTCTCCTAATGCAGTCGTGGACAGTGCAGGGCCTGTCTGAGCAGCGGAGAGCTGGGGCCTCTGCAGTATCCCCCACCACACCTCTACTGGCTCTGTCTCTCGCTGAGCTTGCCACGGGCTTTTTTGCAATCAATCCGATAGAACTAGAATGTAAGCCATGTGTAATTTTTCATTTTCTAGTAGCTTTGTTTAAAAATATAACAAAAAAATAGGCAAACATAGTCTTAATGTGTTTTTTTAACCCCACACAACCAAAGTATTATTATTTCAAAATATAATCAGTATAGAATATTACTAAGGAGATATTTCATGTTCTTTTTACCTCCTCAGTCTTCAAAATCTGGTATTTTACATTTAGAGCACATCTCCATTTAAACCAGCCTCATTTTTCTAAAAGATTTTATTTATTCAAGAGAGAGAGAGCGCGCGCGCGTGCATTCAAGAGAGAGTGTGTGAGCAGGGGGAGGGTCAGAGAGAGAGGGAGAAGCAGACTCCCCACTGAGCAGGGAGCCCGATAAGGTGAAGACCACGACCTGAGCCAAAGGCAGACACTTGACTGACTGAGCCACCCAGACGCCCCTGAACCAGCCACATTTTAAGTGCTCAATAACCACAAGTGGCTAGTGGCTACCATAGCAAATAGTACATTCCAGAACATACATGGAAGTCTAGATATAATTGCACTTATTGCTAATATTCTGCTAATATTAACCACTGGCTGTTAACATTTTGTTATAGTCTCATCTAGTCTTCTCTATGTGTAATATTGTTTTTGCAAAGCTGAAGTCATGTTGCCTTTATGACTTTATATCCTTCTCTTGATATTTTTGTGTATCTTCCTACACCATCAAAAGTTACTCACAATTGTTATCTTTTGTGATGATATCATAGACTGCCCCATCACTTGAACGTGTCAGAATCTTTTTAAGCAATACCCAAATGTTGGACAGCTGCAATTTTTCAATCTTACAAGTAATTCTGAGATGAGTATCTTCATGTTATGTATTCTTTTTAAGGCCTTGATGCAAATGTCTCTAGCATTCTAGTCATTTTTAACAAAATGATTTTTACATCAGCAATAAGTCAAACAATCATCAACTAGTGATTTATGACTGGGAGCTGAGACATCTTGTTTTCTCATCCCACACCTTTGATACCCTGCTCTGTAACTGAGGGCAAACCACTTCGCTCCATTTATAAAGTAAACTGATTGTATTAGATGATTTTTAAGGGTCTTTCCAGCACTAACCTTCAGTGATGTTTTTCCCCTCACCGTCATAGCTAATCAATTAACCTGTCAAGCTGGTCATTAGAAGTCCTGCAAGTCACATCAAAGGCACTTCTTAACATTTAAAAATCCATCCACTTCTCTCCGCCCCCCACTCACAGTGCCTTCGTACAGGCCGCCATCATTGCTCATCTAAATTGTGAGGGAGTATCGAGTGCAGACAGAGATTAGGTTCTAAAGTTAACAGCAAAATCCAAAATCAAGGATAGGATTAAATGAGGTTAAGTGGGAAAGCATGAGGCTGGCACAGAGGAGATGCTCAGTGCGTATCTCCTACATTGGAATCTGAAACCAGTTTCTAGAGACCCACCTAGGTCCTGTTCCTTAAAGGTTGGAGTGGCGTTGTGCTCAGAGATGCTGATGTGCCCTGCTGTGAGCCCAGCCCTGCCCCAGACACGGGCTGCTGAGGGGAGACAAAGACTCCGCAGCTTCCCCTAAAGGGCTGACAGTCTAGAGGGGGAGACAGGAACCCCTATAGCAAAACAAGCATGCCTCAGGCGGTGTCTTCAATGGAAAAACCAGATGGAGAACAGAACAATTATCTGAGCAATTCAGGCAAGCCTGCTGTTGAGGAAAAGGCTTAACAAAATTTGTTCTACTATTTCTTTTGTGAACCAAGGGCTTAGGGTAGTCTAGGGAAGCAGAAGTACTGGGGCTCTAGAAAGAACAGAGTTCTGGCCCATGCTCTAGGATCTTAAGCAAACCATGAAGTCACTTTTTGATCTCAGTATCTCCACTGGTCAAATGGAGACAGGGAAATACCAACCTTGCCCAAATCTAACCACCCACTGGACTGAGCTGTTGTGAGGTGGAGCACAACGATTATGAATGGGGAAAACAGTTATTAAATGGGGCAATCTAATAGCCACACAGGCAACCGAAAATGTGTCTCCTAAGATCCTACTCTTCAAGGAAATGCTTAATAATCAAAAATGACGTCTGTATTGAACTTTATCATCTGTAACGCAATATTAGGTGCATGTATTTTGTTTTCCGAAGCCTTGTGTGGTATTATCGTTTGCTCCTTTCGCACTCCAGGATACTGAGATTGAGGGAATTTAGATAACTTGGTCAAATTTACACTATTTGTGAGGGTCAGAGTTAGGCTGACTCCTTGGTTCTCACTCTTCCCCTACACTGTGCTGCCTTCCCATTAAAACCCTGATCACCACAAGTGCCCTTGTCATGATGAGCACCAGGTGATGAACGGAAGCACTGAATCACTATATTGTACACCTGAAACTAATATGACACTACGTGAACTATACTGGAGTTAAGTTTTATAAAAATCCTTATCACCAAAACATTAATGTTATTAACATAAATATTAATAACGTTTGTTACATACATTTTCTTTTCATCAAGGACATGAAAACATCAAAAAAGAAGCTCTGAAACAAAAAATGCCTGACATGCAAGAAAAACCAGTTCCCTTTCTCCTATTAAGAAAAAGTAGCTGTCCCCATCTGATCTGCATTTCATGCCGTAGAGCAGGAAATATTTAAGTTGACAAATAGGATATTTACAACTGCAACAGATACTTGGCAGTTAGTTTTTAACAATTGTTGCAAATGTGATTTATTCGCTATTATAAAAGGGCATTACTGCGCGAATATGACTCCTGAAATTAGCTTCAGTTTAGCAAGGGGCCTTGACAGCTTGACCTCTTAATATCCTTATAATGATGCCATTTACATTCAATGCTTACTCAAGTCACTCACTGCTAGATTTGTTTGAGAGGAGTCCACTCTAGGGCAGATGTACTATGTATTTTAACATATAGAGTTGGTATGTGGGGCACATGGAGGCCTTCTAAGAGGAAAATATGTTTAATCAAGTCTTCATGAAAATGTGGTTGTTTCCAACTTCCTACAGTGAAAATGCGTTACTGCTAATTACAGCATACTCCAGAAATACAATACTTCATGTTTTCTCCACAAGACACTTTCATGGCACGGATTATAGTAAACAAGGGCATGTTTTCACCCGCTGCAGCTTTAGCTTTTAATGTGACTGGGAAACTAGTACAGCTGAGGAATGGCTGGGCTCAGACTGGCGCCGTCTCTGCCAGCAGGGAATGGGAAAAGGATGGACTTGGGGCCAGAAAGAACTGGATTCAAATCCCAGGACTGCCACTGCCTGGCTGTGTGGACTTAGGTATCTCTCTGAACCTGTGTTTTTCATCTGTGACATGGGACTGTTATTTTTTAGGTTATTATAAAGACCTGAGACGTTTAGAAGCACTGGCCCTTGGTAGGTACTTGATACACGGGAGCCGGTCGTATTTGTGTTGCTTGTCAAAGCTTAGATGTCACCTTCTCCAGGATGCAGCCTGGACTGTGCTAGACAAACTCAGTTTGTCCTTTCTGCTTCAGCAGTACTTTCTTCCCTCCCTTTATTCTATCACGTATTACACTGTGTTGTAAATGACTGAATACGTAAGTGTCTGTCTTCCCCCTCCTTGACGGCAGGACCTGCGCCCGTCTCCCTTTGACTCCCCAGTAACTATCACAATCACCTTGAACTTGCCTTCACTAGCCTTGAGCATTGAACGGTGGAGGATTCTGGGGGTGCTTCTGTATTCGGTGTGGGGGTGGGTGGTGCCGGGCAATTAAGAACGATGGTCTGCCTCAGGAGAGGGGAGAGGTAGCACATGACCCACTTCTGCCATCTCCGGTTTATAGTAGATGCTCAGTAAATGTCTGTCAAAGGAATTAATGGACTTACTTAGGGAGTGGCTTACAGCAACCTATTCCTCACATATGTCTATTTCTCAAAGCCTTTAATTTTTCTTACATCACAGTATTCTTCTAGTAGCCCTGCTGTTCAGCCAGGCTGGGCATTCTCACAGTTCTCGTTTCCCCATTGAGGATACCGTGGCACCGTGGGGTGGCAAAATGACTTTCCCACACTGGTAACAAATGGGGGTAGCTCTAAGACTTACAGGCCAATCATGAGTTTCCCTGAAGTTTCATAGTGAGATTTCCTGGCACTGCTTCTTCTGAAATCAGAGCAAACTGCCCCTTTCTCCTATTCCCTCCCTCTTTCCCCCTCTGTCTGCTCCTCTTTAGTTCCCCATCCTCCGAAGCTCCTGTCCAGTCTCATTTTTCTCAAGAGAAAACACTGCACAACTGGGGAACTCGTACAGGGTAAGGACTGGCTGGGTCAAGACCAGTGTCATCTTCCTTCTCCTAGAAATGGCAAACCACAGGTGGGAGAGTCAAAGTCCCCATGAGCCTTTTGGAACGGGGCACCTCCAACAGATTACCTTGGCCAGGTGTTCGAATTTTTTTAACTTCCCTCAAGAATGTTCAATCCCCTGATTAGAATCAGATTGGAGGCTCCGTCCTTCAGTTGAAGGAAGTAGAAAGAGAAGCAAAAACATCTACTCCACTTGGTCACATATACACTAGTCTGATTGGGTCTGACATGGTTTTGGCTGGTCAGGGCTGGTTGGGGCTTTCTTTCCAGGTCATTGATCTCACCTTCACTTCTGCGGCTCCTGTTTTAATCAGGTATGGGCAACAGGCCTCAGCCTCTCCTACAGTGACCAGCTGGCCCTGACTCAGCTCACCTTATACCTGACCAACGGCCATCTGGATTGCAGTCTGAGCACCCTGAAAGTGCCCTGCTTTGTTCCCAAGAAAGAGAAGAAAATGAGCTGCCTCAATGCCCTCTCAGTGCCGGTAAGCAACAGATGCTTCCTGATTCCCCATGGTGTTCAGCAACACGCAACCGCTTCCTGAGCTCTGGCTATGTGCCCAGCTCTTTGGGTATAGAGAGAAGAAAGAACCTCAGGCAAGTCACTTAGCCTCTCCAAAACAGGCTTCTGGAGTACGAGTGTATTGGCCAGAGGAAAGGGGAGAGAGCATTCCAGAAAGGGAAGGCGCCATATTGGAGGGATGAAAGAACATGGGTTGTTCCAAGGGTGGGTCTGTGGGGACATTTCCCTTCATCTCTTCTCATCTTGCAGCCCTGGACAAGTTCTTCAACTACCAGCAACTTCTGACAAAACCCATATTTTTCTAGCTCCAATCTTGTTTTTGAGCTCCAGACTCCCAGATCCACCATTCGACAGAACTTCTCTAGAGTCCTCAGGGTCAAGCTGTCTCAAACTGCATTCATCATCTCTCCTCCCCCTGTACTCCTTCGTGGTGGGTCCTGCCAGAGGCTGATGGGACACCTCCACCCCCACATCCAGTCAACACCAGCTCATGTTGATGCTAGCCTCGACGCTGATCCCTCCTCTCCCCCCACAGAGATACTGCCTTAGCTTTGCTCCTCACTAAGATTCCCTGCCTCCTGTCCTCCCCTCAGCCTAACCATACATACAGTCAAGATGGTCAAGGTGAAAAGCAAATCTGAGCATGTTGCTCCCCTACTTATGAGGTTGAAATGATTCCTGTCATCTTCAGGAAAATCCCAACGTCCCAGCTGGGTTAAGGAGGGTCTTCATCATCTGCCTCTTTCTACGGCCCCAACCTCCCATCTCATCACTAGCCCCATTGTTAGGGTGGCTGGAGCTAGCAGTCTTGGGGCTGGTTGAGGTTTACCAACCTTAGAACCCAGGGCAACAAAGTACAAATCTCCATGGAGACAGTGGGCTAGGTTGGTTTTGGGAAGGAAGAACAAGGGTCAAGTGGACCAGATGGCACTTCATGTACACGGAATATGGAAGCAGAAAGAGGCTCTGCTCTGACTGTTGCCAGAGGGTTTCTTCTGCGTCTCCTACAATGGTCTTCATACCCTTTTAGAAATGAACATCCACTTGAGATGCTATTACATCAAAAAGATAAAAGGGGAATTTCAGTGGTTAATAGGACCCACGCTAGTGCCCTAGAGATACTTTTTCAGAGCAGTATCTCCTGCCTTTCTGCTGAGCCTCTTGGAATCCCCTTGATCTCTTTGCTTATAGAAAAGCAGAGTTGGTCCCTCTTCCTTTGCCCGCCCCCCCTGCTTGCATGCTCTCTCTCTCAAATAAATAAATGGATGGCTCAGTTAAGCGTCAGACTCTTGATTTCCGCTTATGTCATGGTTGTGAGATTGAGCCCCACATTGGGCTCTGTGATGGGACTGGAGCCTTACTTAAGATTCTCCCTCTCCCTCTCCCTCTGCCCCTCCCCCTGCTCACATGCTGTCTCTCTCTCTCTCTCTCTCAAATAAAAAAATAAATCATTTTTAAAAAGAGAGAAAGAAGGCGAGTTGGACTGGGGAGGAGAACATGTCCCTTTTAATTAGGTCCCAGGACCTCGCTGAGAATCAACCAGGTCCCACTCCACCTGTGGCCCCCATCCTCACTAAAGGGACCTACAGGACCCTAAGTTCAATGCTGGATAGAGGAACAGCAGTAAAACTTGAACCTTGTGGCCTAACAAACCTAACTCCATGCCATTTCTAAAAGGAAGCTGGAAACTGAGTTAGTATTCAATTCAAGACTTTCCAAGACAATTTGCTACATTTCAGTATATTGCTTCAGAAGGCTGTAAGCAGAAGTTGTACTCTGAATTGGAAGCACTCTCCCATTTTCCCCATCTCGCCTATAGGTTTCAATCCTAGCTACAGGCAACATACAGGAATTCTCCTGTGATCAAGAGTCTTGAACACTTCTAGGAATTGCCTGCACTCAAGAGGGAAGCATTATGATCTTCAATAATTCAAATGTCTCTACAATCACTAAAGAAAAGCTACGCAGCTTTTCTGATGTGCGGATAAATTTTAAGTGCTTGTAGTTTTAGAAAGATAAATGGATGTTCTCGCCCTGGTGCCATTGTGCACATGTGCATGCGTGGGAGCCACGCACGCGTACACACGGGATAGGCTATTCTTAAAAGAAGCATCCACACTTGCACACACGATGCAATTTACAACCAAACTGAAGCCTCCTGAACAAGTGTGAATAGGCTGTGATGCCATCAGGTTTATAATCAGTCAGCTGACAGCCCCCTTTGAAGACGGAAGAAAAAGGAAAGGCACCGACGGACGCAACGATAAAGAGGGCGCATTCAGGACTAATGCCTACAAAATACTTCTGCTTTGAGCCTATTCCTTTAAATAATCTGCTATGCAGGGTGAAGCAAAGACTCTTCTGGGCTCTACAAAGAACCCTTGTCCCAAATTAGAAACAGGTGGCAAAGAACTGTCATCTAGAGCCAGTCGGGCCAGGTGCATGGGCTTCTGCTCCAGCGTCCTCCACAACTAACCACCTGAGGTCAGAAACCAGGTCGAATGAGTCCCAGGCAGAAAAGAAAAGGAGCTACCTAACGACATTTTAAACTTTTAATTAACATTCTGTCAGAATGTGGAAAAAACACTACCTTTTCCAATTGTTTTTACTCCTCCTCTCTCTCCGTGGACCCTCCGCACCACAGGTGGGTCAGTGGCCATGAGGGACCATATTTGCCAACATCTTAAAACAACCCAAGTCATTTATAAGCATTTTAACAGCACATGATCTGTAATGAATGATTAAGTAAAACCTTTTGTGTTAAATTATGATGTTAATAATGATTCTGTCTCCTGTAATTTATTATGAATTCTCAAATGCTTCGGGTTTGATTTTGATAGAATGCCACGACAACGGAGTTTATGTGATGACTTTATTTTTAGAACTCCTTCTTTGAAGGCACACATTTCCCCGCTACTGCTGCTACTGTAATTATGTACAAAACCAATCACTCATTAGAGTTAGGATACATTATCTTCCAGACAGATGAGGCTAAATAAGCAACACATTAATAATTCAGAGCGCAGTTCATTATGCATGTGGGTGCCTGCCTTGTAACTGAAATAAGAACCTCATCAGCCTCTGCCAACCTTTAAACAATAGTTCTGTGTTATTGCGACCACATTCAAGTTTACGCTTGTTAAACTGCTACTTGGATTATTTTATCAAACATTCATTTATTTGTGGTCCCTCACTGCCGAGAACAGATTTTGGAAGCTCCTTTTTTAAGTTAATGATTTGAGCAATGGGTGTTATTAATTCTCAGAATATTATAAACATGATTAATTTTCAGGCAGAGATTTATTACATAAGGATTTCAACTATGTCAACTGAAATGCATCACTGTCAAAACAAGTATCATGGCGAAAATAGAATACGTTCCACACTTCAAGTGCTGGTGCTCAGAACTAAATCAATTTAAATTGTGGCTGAAGCAAAATTATATTCTCCAGTGAAAAGGAGTATTTCGAGCTTCCTTTATTTGGCTTGAAGCATTCTTGTTAGATTGTGATTTAGAAAGGTAGTTTAATAAGACTAGACTTCTACCGATAATATTTTCTCTTCTATGTTTCCCCCATTTCACTAGAAAAGTCTAGCCTCTGAAATGTCTACACATTCCAAATGCAGCCAATGGGAATTTGGAGTGAGGAACCCTGGTCTGAAAGTTACGGATCATGAATTCTGACCGCTCTCTGCCTCAGTTTCCTCGTTTGCAAAATAAAGGAGGGCTAAGGGACCGCCAAGGTTTCTCCAAGGATTTGATTTTATGGGGCCTGTTAAATGAGGCTCTCTCTAAACCAAGCCTAGCCCAGGCAGCCTCATGTACAGAGGGGTGTTGAGGGGGGCATCTCACTGTTCCTGTAAGGGGACCCAGGAAGGGCCCATTCCTCCATACCACAGCCTTTCATTAAAAGGTCTTCTTCCTGAAAAATCTTTTAGAAAGAGGTAATATTGTTATGAGAAGTCAGATCCTAAGTCCTCGTCAGCCATCATCTTAGCTATCGGTTACTACTTTAGACAGGCACCAGCTAGAAGTAAATGCAGCAGACTCACTCAACACCTACAGTGGTCAGGTGCTCGCCTGTCCTCAGCACAAAGGATGTAAGGATAAGCAGCAAAGAGCTCCAAGTTTATCAAAAGACACGGATACACCAACAAATAACCATAATACATATAATAACATCCAAAATGTACTAAGTCTTTACTCCACAGCATGTACTATAATTAAATGCTTTATATGAATCTTTACACAGCCCAATATATTAGGCAGGTGCTGCTATTATGCTCACTTTTTTTTAAAGAGAGAGCACATGCAGGGGGAGGGGCAGAAGGAGAGAGAAAATCTTAAGCAGGCTCCACACCCAACATGGAGCCTAATGCAGGGCTCGATCCCATAACCCTGAGATCAAGACCTGAGCCGAAATCAAGAGTCAGACACTTAACCGACGGAGTCATCCAGGCTGTTATGCTCATTTTTAGATAAGAAGACTGAGGCTAAGAAATGTCAAGCAACTTGTGGAAGGTCACTCAGCAAGCAAGAGTGGAAGCCAGAATGTAAGCGCAGGCCGCCAGACTTTAAAGCCCGTGTGTCTGACCACTGTTAGGAGCAACCTGCCTGGCACTGGCTGAGAGCCAGGGAGTTGGCCCCAGAGTACAGCTTAAGTTCATCCCTAAAGAAGTCTCTGGTTGAGGCTATAGAGAAAGTCTTCTTCCAAAGGAGGCTTCATATCCCTCTGTGCTGAGGTTGTTTCCAGGCATACTGCCATTATCCACTGGCTTCTAATCTGCTCTGAGCTAGGCCAAGACACAGCACTGAATGGGCCAGGTGGTCACGGAGGAGTCTTCTCTTGCTGTAAAATCCATTTAGGTTGTTGTGATTTCCTTGGCAAACCTAAATGGATTTTACAGCATCAGAAGAGAGTTGATTACACAAGTCAACCTTTTAAAAAATGTTTTCTATTTGCATAATGCTTTATCCTTTAAATTGGCATGAGCTTATTTGATCCCCATGATGACCCCAAGGGATAGATAAGACAGGGATTAGCATACCCATTTTACAGATTAGGAAACTGAGGCTATGCAAGTTGAGTGAGCTGCCCAAGGTCATATAGTTAAATAAGTAGCAAGGCTCAAGCATTCTTTTTTTTATAATATTTTTTTATTATATTAGGCTCAAGCATTCTGATTCAAGGCCCTTTCTAATGAAAAAATTTGTTGGCTGGTTGGTTTTTATTTTAAATAACTTACCTTATTTGTGAAATTATTTTAACAAATGATAATAAGCACTAACATTTTTTGACTGTTTTCTCTGTGCCAGAAACTGTTCTAAGGTCTTTAGATACTCATCTAATCCTCACCACAACACTGTCACACCTGTGTTATCAGGCTGAATAAAAGACAACCCTAGACCATCAACAGTTTTTCCTGTAGAAACTGTGGAGTTGGTTAAGTCTAAAAAGAGGAGGTGTATCACATATGTTCACATATGTTGGTATTATTGTAACACATTTACTAACCACTTAACATAAGCCAGGAATTGTACCATGCATCAGGGATACAAAGACATTTGACAAAGTCCCTGTCCTCGAAGACTTGAAAAGAAATCTAAAGTAGACAGCACCTACACAAGGAAAACCACAAGGCTGCATTTCAGTGCCATTGAGTGAGAGCCCCTCAATCTGCTGCTGGAGTTCTTAGGAGAAAGGACTGTGGACTGGGACTGGCAGGGACAGGGGACACTCTACTAGAAAGAAGGAACCTGGCCTGGCCTTATAGATTAGGACAGTCACTAAGTGGCAAGGGAAAGGAGACTGCCCCAGCAGAAGAGATAAGGCTGAAGAGAGCCCATGGTCTGTGAGGGGCTAGCAGTGAACCAGGTGGGCTGGGGCAGAGAATCGGGGAAGGGAAGTGGAAGAAGTGGTTGCAGCAATCCCCCGAGCCAGTGCAGGAGAGTCTGCAAGCCAAGCCAGGTGTCTGGATTTCATCTTGAAGGCAAGGAGGAGACACTCAAGAGTTCTGAGCCCTGACCAACACGGGTCTGAGAAACAATCTTGCGGTAATGCTTGGAATCCCAGGTACCAGCAGGGAACAGCTGGGAAATTACATTTAGTGGAGGTCCAAAATGCTCCGAGCCCTGCAGATGCTTTCAAAGGAAGAGGAACAATGTTTGTAGCTGCCATTTATCAGTGGCCAGGCACTGTGCTAGGCACTTATTTAATCACTAAAAGTCAGAGCAGTTAAATGACACGTTCAAGGTCGGTCAGGTTTTCCGTCTTTCTGACTCCATATAACTTTTCCACCACAGAATTCTGCTTGCATCCCCACCTCCCAAGTAGGAAGCAGAAGCAGCTGTCCAGGCCATAAAGCTCTGGAGTAGGACAGCGACGGTGATGGGAAAGACACAGCTTGGAGACCTAGACCCAATATTCTGGCTTTTCTTTCAGACTCTTTATGAATCCTAACCCCTGGTCTGGGAGGAGGGGGAACTGCAGCGCGTCTCTCGAGAGGAGGAAACCTTGGGATAGCCTGTCCTTACTTGTCGTCCAGCAGTACTAGACAGCGAGCTCTCTGCCCTGCTTTGGAGCCAAGATCCATAGTGATGAGCTGATTCCGGCTGCAGGCACCTGCCTATCTCTCTCCCTCACTGACCGGGGCCTAGGCTTGGGCTTGCTAGTTTATATCCTATGGCAGCATAAGACAAGTTTAAAAGACAAAAATAACCTTGGAATTATCTTGCGAATTCATGGTAATCACCACGCAATTACATGCTCAGTAACCACAATGGAATTCCAGAGTATTTACAGTTCACTTCCATATGCAAAAGCTCAGGCTTCTGGGCCTTCATCGTGAAGGCAGGAACACGGCCCAGCCTGTTGTGAGAGGGTGAGTAAGCCTGGTGGTCACACTCTTCCAGACCGCCTGAGCCGCTGAGCTGGCACTTCTCTGAGCCCATTCTTATTACCCCACCAATCACTTTACCACGTCCACCAGAGCTCCACGGTCCTCCAAAAGATAGTCTACCAGGGCCAGGCCTGGAACGAGTGCCCTGAGCTGTCATTCTCTGGGGATTTCCGGTCATTCTCTAGGGTCTGCTTCTGCCCCAAAGCACTCACTGACTGGATGTCCCCTGAATCACACTGGAAGAGTCTCTTCGGTCAGAGGGAAGTGCTATAGACGTACCCTATTCCATGCAGCCATTCTGTCCTTCACTCAGGAAACACTGAATGCATGTCCTGTGCTGGAATCACATCCAGCCTGGGGATTCGGAAACCAAACAGTGTCTGCCTTCTTCAGAGAACTCGCGTCATGTCAGGGAGGCAGCCGGGGGAACAATCCATGATAGGTCAGAGTGGTAACAAAGTACAGTTGTGAGGCTTGTGAGGGTCCAGTAGATTTTCTTTGGCGAAAATAAAATGCTCTGTGGCTACAAATCGAACAGTACTAATGGAGATGTACAACTCAAGATGCATTCGTCTGTGGGAGCCTAACATTTTCATAGATGTGGACTCTGCCTATACGTGGGAAGAACAGGCTTAACAGTACTGAAAACATGACCATCAGATACAGTATTTTCTGTAAGTGTCCAGGGAAAAGACAATATACGTGCGGAAATGTGTCACAGAAGGTGAACGGGAAATCTGAGAGAGAAAGAACGTGTGTTGCGTCTGTGTTATATGGGCAGGGAAAACATGTTCATCCTCTGCTGGGCACTCAGTCAGCTCCAGTCCCCCTGCATTATCTCAGAGATAGAGAGGGCAAGCCTGGACCTTTCACAACCGACAGTGTCAGGTCATTATGTTCCTTATAGCCAGCTGTGGACCAACAGCACCTCCTTTTCCTTCTCCTGTTCCGTCACCATACAAGGGCAAGCACCTGGTTGCCTCCCCACCCAAGGGCCCCCAAAGTTCAAAATCTGTGCCAGCCACGTTCACGTTCTATGCCCTAAGGTTGGCCACGGCCCTACATGCTGTTCTCCAAATTTCCAGTTCTCTAAGGATACACATAGCTGATTTTCAAAGACAAATATCACATCTCACAAAGGACATGCTACAGAATTGTCAGGATCCTATATGTTCTTTTGTACGTACTCAACTTTAAATGTTTTTAGGAAATACTATAATTGAAATACTTCAGGCCTAACATAACCCGTGTCTTTGGGATAGCTCCCACTGATAGGCAAGCAAGATAAGGAATAGAACCTTCTCAAACAAAGAAAGCAACTGCAATCAAAATTCTAACATTGGTCCTCTCAAGAAGGCAGACTACCCTTAGTGACTTGTTTCCAAAGAGTATAGTACAGAAACAGGTCAAAGTAACTGTATAGTGAGAAAACTGGCAAAAACTACCTTGATGAGATCGAAATTGGCATCGTCAACGGTAAGTCCTGTTGATACATGTGCCCTTGATACGAAGTGATCCTATGGCGGTCCTCCTCTCAAAAAACACATTACTCCAGTCCAATCAGGAGAAGAACATCAGACAATACCACCAGAGGCCCTTCTACAAAATCCCTGATCCGTACTCCTCAAACCTGTCAAGATCATCAAAAACAAGGAAAGTCTGAGAAATCATTGCAACCCAAAAGAACCGAAGGAGACGTGACAAGTAAATACACTGCGGTATCCTGGATGGGATCGTGGAACAGAAAAAGGGATTTAGGGGGCGCCTGGGTGGCACAGCGGTTAAGCATCTGCCTTCGGCTCAGGGTGTGATCCCGGCGTTGTGGGATCGAGCCCCACATCAGGCTCCTCCGCTGGGAACCTGCTTCTTCCTCTCCCACTCCCCCTGCTTGTGTTCCCTCTCTCGCTGGCTGTCTCTGTCTCTGTCAAATAAATAAATAAAATCTTAAAAAAAAAAAGAAAGAAAAAGGGATTTAGGACAAACTAATGAAATCCAAATAAAGAACAGACTTCAGTTAACAGTAATGAGGCAATCTGTTTCCTCCTGGGATAAACGTACCACAATGTTAACAAGAGGGGAGCAGGAACCCTCTGTATTATCTTCACAACTTCTCTGTCAACCTATGACTATTCTAAAGTTAAGAGTTTACGTAAATATTTTCTAAAGAGTCTTACATGCCGTTGTGGTCTTTTCCAGTCGCCGGCGACCATTCGCTATGCAGTGATGACTACCCAGCTGAAGCACGACAATCTCTCGCTGGTTTTCCACTACGTTCTCCTCCAAATGTGCAAGGCCCATGGCATCGGCTATGACATCAAGGTACGAAGAGGATGGTTGGCCAAGGTGGGGTGATCTAGGCAGCTAGTAATTCAGTGTCCCTTCAGACAGATATTCTTTAAACATTAGTTTAACCTGCATTTAGAGGAAGGCTGAGTGCTGCCTGGGGAAGCTCCACAGCGGGGTGGCCCTTGGTCCTGGAAGTTCAGCTTGGTCCCAAACCTGCACACCCACCTTGGTAAAGCAAAAGCCCTGCAGCTCACCAGACTTAGGGGACATCTAGGGGACCATCTCTTGCTCCTGAAGCATGTCCTGAGTTCCCGACCCCACTCAAAGCTGCATATCAATGAATATCCTCTGCCTCAGTCTGCTTGAGCAGCCGTAACAAAACACCACAGACTGGGTGGCTTAAACAACTGAAATTTCTCTCTCGCCATTCCAGAGGCTGCGAAGTCCAAGGGAAAGGTACCCGGGCAATTTGGTTTCTGGTGAGAGCACTCTTTGTAGCTTGCAGATGCCCACTTTCTCCCTGTACCCCAACATGGCAGAGGGAGAGAGAGAGATCTCTGGCGTCTCTGTAAGCTCTCTTAGAAGGACACCAGTTCTATTGGAACAGGGCCCCATCCTTATGACCTCACTTAACCTTAACCACCTCCTTAAAGGTCCTATTTCCAATACAGTCACATGGGGGTTAGGGCTTCAACATACGAATTTGGGGGGACACACAATTCAGTCCATGGCATCCTTCTACTTCCATATAGTAGTTTCTTCCCAGGAGGAGTTCTGATTTAAACACACACACACACACACACACACACACACACACACACACACACTTGTTCCTATTTTTAGTCTGTTGCCAATGATATTGATGGCTCCTGTCCAGCTGCTTCATCCTTACTGCAGTTGGTTGAGGGCAAACGGGATGTAATATCTCCTACCTAAACTAGAATCTCTATTTTGTGCCTAAAGACTCCTTTACTCTGAGGAATAGTTCCGTGATTTTGCACTTTGATTCAGATTTTCAAATCTCTGACACTGACGGCTTATTCTAAGACCTAAGAGACCCATGCACTCTTACTTGCAGAAGACCCATTCCACATGACATCACACATATTAAAATATAATCACCTCTCATATTAAAAGTCATCTGTAGATAATGACAGAATTGAGCAACAACCAACTGATCAAATGTTTTAATTTGCAGACATTCAGTTCTACATTTATTAATTTTCATTTCTCATACTTGAGAACAAATGCAATTTTTTAGGGATCAGTTCTTTTTATAGGCTCTTGAAAAGCATGTAGATCTTAGGCATGAGGCCAACAGTGAATAGAATAGCCCAACCACCACTGGGCAATTCCCACCACACTGCAGGGCACCATCAGAGCGCATAAGGCTCTGCGGTTAGATTGATTCATGCTGTTTGCAAACACATATAATGGAGCTCATATTCCCTTACAAATTATGTTAAAATTGGTAAAATATAAGAAAGACTGAAAAAGCCAGATTGAACTGATTTACCTGAAATTAATTGTTACATCTGCTCTACAGAATCCTTTTGGAATTAAATAGTTTTTAGCCCCAAACTGATTAGACCGAAACCCTTCCACATGCCAGAAGGTGGCTAAATCTAACGTCAGCTTTCTCGGAATCTATTTTATTTCCTTCTCTTCTAAAATATCAAAGCAGAACAAGCTCTGTGGATAGGCATGTTTGGCAGGGAAAGTCTCCTGCCCAGAAGAAAATATCCTCTATAACTTTTCTATTGCCTGAAATTATTATGAGAGATTTATTTCTTTGGCTAAAGGCTTTCTACGTGATTGAAGTTCTAATATTTTCGGGAAAAGTAAAGCACCAAATTTTATAAGTTATTTACACCTTTGTGGCTCTGAGTCAACCAGATTCATTTCTAAGAACAAATTTTAATACGAAAAACAGACTGCCATGACCCCAGGGGAACAGTGGATGGTGCAGAGGGAGTTCCACTGAAGGTGAGGAGAATGACAGAAAGGGCAGAGGGGCCCGCACAACACGACTGGCTCTGTCTCCAGGTCACCTATGCTACACACCCCACAAAGGATGAGAGCTGAAATGAGGAAGAAAGAGAAATATGGATTGGGGGCAATGGAGTGACAGAACAATATGAAGAAGAAAAGAGAAAAGATAAAATCCAAACACAGGAGGAATCCACCAAAGGGGGGAGGTGGGGACAAAGATAACAAAAAAAGAACAACCAATAAAAAGAAGGTACAAGAAAAGAGACAGAGATGAAACACATGACATCCTAAAACTCTTAATGTGAGGGAAAAGAGTCATTGGGAGTTCTCCAACAATATCTTGCTCCAGTTTTCCTGAGATGGGTTCTCGTCTTTTCAGATCCCAGGGTCCATCCCTGGTCTGAACTGTGCTCTTGTTCTCTTAACTGCCTTTTCCTGAAGAGACAGGTGATAAGCCAGCATTTGCAGAGCACCCACTATGTGCTGAGCACTGAGTGAAGCACTAACTTCATTACATCCTCAACGTTCCCGTCTCGTCTGTCAGAAGCTATTATTTCTCCCAGATTACACTGCGGAATTTAGGCTCAAAGAGTGTCAGCATTTTCCCAAGATCACACAGCCAGGCACTTTGTGGAACTAACATTTGAATCCATAAAGTCAAACGTGATTCTTTCTCTTACACCAAGGGTGTCCCCTATGTATCTTTACCCCCCTAAGGACTATTTGTATTTCTAAAATATTATTACCAATCCAGTCCAAGAATGCTGGGAATGATTTCAAATAAAATATTCCATCTCGGTACCCCTTATGTATTCTTTAGCTGAAGGAACACAAACTTCTCTGTGGCCCCCATGCCTCTCTACCTTACAAAAGAGGGGGGGGTGTTATGTTTAGTACTTAACTTCTCTAGACCATTATTGCCTCCAAGAGTTATGCTAAGTCCAAAAACATGAGTGTAGGCTATGCTACCCGCTGCCATTCTTGGTCAAATTTAATGTGGGTGCTCTTTCCAGAAAAAGAAGCAACGTTAATAACACATCATTGTCAATGTTACCAAAAGAATCCTCAAAAGTCCTTGTTCTCAACATTTATGTCTTTCTTCCCGTTATGATCACAGAATTTCCAATGTTTCTCATCCAAACTCTGAAGGGAAAAAAGGGAAATGAGATCACCTCACGAATGTATTTTCCTTGCTGAATATTGGAAGGAAGCATTGTGGAGTTTGTAAGCAATTTGGTGGGTCTCGTTCTTGGTATTTCTGTAATGCGACAGAATACCCCCACTGATTTCCTAATGAAATGAAGTTGTAATGAAAGCCATATGGAGAAAAGTGTCATGTTTACTGCCTGCGACAGTGTGGGGCAGGGCTGGGCTCACACATACATAGGCAGTGTGCCATGGTCCTAAACAGCTCCATAACCACCAGCGATCATTTCCTCGGGCCAGGGTACTACCACGGTGGCGATCATTAGGGCTGTTCACCAATGTTCTGATTCTCTTCCTCCTAGGCACATAACAGGCTGATTATACTTCCTCAGTCCTCTCCCTGATGTCTAGTATGGCCATGTCAGTTACTTGGGCCTATGAAATATGAGCAGAAGTGATACACGTCCTTTCTACGCAGAAGCCTTCAAGAGCCACTTCATAAGTCACCATGTTCTTTTTCCTGCTTTAGAAATCATGGAAGCACACTGAGACACAGCTTTCTTCGCCTGGGTCCCTGAGTGTACCAACAGTGACCAGAGACCCATGCCAGCTCATGTGGGAAATGGAGTACAAGCAAGAACCACACATTTGTTGTTATAAACAACTAAGAATTGAATTTTTTTTTAATTATTGCAGTATCACCTAGCCTACCTGATTGATTCAAAATCAATATCAAGAAAAGGACGTTCCCCAAACAGAAAACGAATATCATTTCAATGTGTAATCAATATAAAAATTATTAATGACATATTTTACATTTTTTGTACTCAGACTTTGAAAGCTACAACGCCTCTCAATTTGGGCTACTCATATTTCAAGTTCTCAGTAGCCCCATGCGGCTAATGGCTACCATACTGGGCACCCCAGAAAGGGATGCACGATACCTTACAGATCAACTAGTCAGTGGTTCTCAACCCAGCTGCCCATTGGAATGACCTGCGTGAGGAGCTTTAAAAAATACATGGGGCGCCTGGGTGGCACAGCGGTTGGGCGCCTGCCTTCGGCTCAGGGCGTGATCCTGGCGTTGTGGGATCGAGCCCCACATCAGGCTCTTCTGCTATGAGCCTGCTTCTTCCTCTCCCACTCCCCCTGCTTGTGTTCCCTCTCTCACTGGCTGTCTCTATCTCTGTCGAATAAATAAATAAAATCTTTAAAAAAAAAAAATACAGATAGCCAAGTAGGGCTGGGATTAGGATGAGGCAAGTGAGGCCCATACTCAGAGCATAAAATTTAAGACAGCACAAAAAATGCTCAGTAATAAAGATAAAAAATATTGTAAAGTATTATCTTAAAAATCAAAATTAATGCAAAAAAAATCCATGGCCCACGAACTATCATAATTTTAAATTAAAACATACTAAGTTTTCCTTTGCCTCAGGCTCAAATATGGCGCAGCATGACAGTGTACCTCAGGCCCATTCCAGCATTTCTGGAGGTAGGGCCCAGGCATTATATTTTTTAAAACACTCAGATGCTTCTAATGTGCAGACAGGATTGAGATCCACTGTTCTAATCCAAGGCCTGTCCTCATGCCCGTATTTCCTGACAAAATGAGGAGTCAATAGGCAGTCTTAATTCTGGCATATAATTTCTTTTACTAAATCTCAAAAATAGTTCTTTTTTGGACTTCCCATGATGAGGAGTTCACGACTCCACAGGGCAGCCATTTCCACTACTGGAGAACTCCAGTGTTAACTTTTAATTTATTTGGAGAAAACAGTTTAAAGATAGTTTTCAAAAAAAAAAGGATAATAGCATGCCTCTCATACAGATGCAAAAATAAAAACATGATATTTTACCTAACAGAGAAATTAGACTGATGTTATAATCAGTACAAAAAAGAATCCAAAATACCCGAACATCTTTATACGTCAGGAATACTGAAATGGATATGCAGAGGGGGAGAAAACTGGTTTTTGCACAAGGGGACCAGGTGAGACAGGTCTCACCCAGACTGCAGAGAATTTGTCTCTCAGTCACTTAGGACTTACAGAATTATAAATATCTCCCATAGAATCAAGGCAATAGGATGTGCCATAGACCACATACAGTTTTCCATTGAAATACGAATTATTTTCCACGCAACAAATCGCTTCCCTATACATTTTTACCCATTGCTCTCAGAATAGCGGTTTTCAGGTTTTGATTTGCAGGAGAATCACTCAGGAAGTGAGCTAAAAGACAGATTTCCTCCCAAAGATCTTGAGTTTGGATGATGCCTTTGAAAATGCCTTTTTAACAAGCACACTAGATGATTCTGATGCAGGTGTTCTGAAGATCGTATTTCAAAAAAAACACTGGCCTAGACAAGAGATAACAAGTTTTGGCGCAGATATGGAGAAAAGGGGACCCTTGGGCATGTTGGTGGGAAAACAAATTGGCTCAGCCCCTGTGGAAAACAGTGTAGGGGTTCCTCAAAAAAATGAAAACACAACCACCATATGATCCAGCAATTCCATGTCTGGGCATATATCTGAAGGAAACCAAATCAGCATCTCAAAGAGATCTCTGTATCCCCATGTTCATTGCAGCATTATTCACAAGAGCCAAGACATGGAAACAGCCTAAGTGTCCACTGATGGAAAAGGAAAATGTGGTGTATATATATATATATGATGGAATATCATTCAGTCATGAGAATGAAGGAAATCCTGCCATTTGCAACAACATGGGTAGACCTTGAGGGCATTATGCTAAGCGAGATAAACCAAACAAAGACAAACAGTGTATGATATCATTTATATTTGGAACTAAAAAAGCTGAGCTCAGAAACTGAGTTGAGTGGAGGTTACAGGTTGGGAAGTAGGGGAATTGCAGAGACACAAACCTGCACCTAGTCGATAAATAAATTCTGGGGATCTAGTGCACAGCACAGTCATATAGTCAGCAATACTGTATTATATACTTATATACTTATATTATATACTTCAACACTGCAAAGAGACTAGATCTTACATGTCCTCACCACAAAAAAGAAATGATAATTACAGAACGTGATAGAAGCATTAGCTAAGGCTACAGTGGTAATTACATCACAATATATAAATGTATCCTATCGAGGTATCATTGTATGCCTTAAACTTACACAATGTTATAAATAAATTATATCTCAATTAACAACAACAACAACACTGTCCCAGAACATATCCACTCCATATTCTGGAGACAGCTTTTCCAAATGTGCTTTTTACAATATTTGAAGGTAGTTCTGAATTTTAATTCCAATCAGTCTTAGTGGTCTTAGTGCAGTATGTTTTCTTGGCTTCTAAGATAATACGCTATTTCTTTTCTCCCCATTCTCCCTAGGACAGACTAGGAACTGTTTTTATATTATATGAACACCTGAAGAGAGACAAGTTGGGAATGTTGTGAGTATGAAGTGCGTCTATGAGATGTGATAAGCTACAAAAATAGACTATATCAACCAATAAGAATGATGCTTCTCATACTTTTTAATCAGCATGCTGATTTATTAGAAGTCTATCTTGTTTTATTTAGATCTTCAACTATTTCATAAAATGACTTTAGATGTGTCCGTGGGGGTTCATAAATATAACCGATTAATTATCCAAAATTGATGGGTAAGAGGCTAGTTCCAACAACATATTACACTCAAACACATACATATATAAGGCGCCATAAATCTGACTGAGGAGGAACCAGCTCAGACAACCATATTGTAGGAGGGCAGCTGTCATTCTGGCATACTTAGAAGAGTGCTCCGGTGACTTGGCAAGATGCTCCCGTAAAAGGCAGGGTCCACAGCCCCTCCTCAGCTCCACTTTCAGCCCTGATGCATGTATATGCTAAGAAGAGTCCTGCTAGCAGCACTCAGGAGGCTGCTGTTTCCTATTTGCTGCACGTTTCTCCCCAGAATATTCTGGAGAGCTAGCAAATTTGTCTTCTGATCTAGGATTCATACTTTAGAGACACAATCTTATTTCATATCTTGGAATATGGCCATTTGATACCTTTAAATTATCTTAACTTACTAGGAAACCATTTCTGCCCTATTTTTCTTTCTTCTGACTTCTACACCAGACGTTGTGGCCTCACACTGAAAGGATTACACACACTAAGATCTGGTCTCATGAAACACCAAGAGCCAATTTCCCTACTAAGCGTGAACGTCCTGCTGTCTTGAGCAGCCTCAGTACCCCCCAGGTGCTCAGTCCCCTAGAAACATGTCCCAAGAGCTGCACACTGAAATGGGCCAAGATGTGCCCAGGATACCTCTCAACTCCCCTTTCCAAAGTGTGGTCCTTTGTTTTACCACAGCATTGTCCATTACAATAGCCTCATCGATCCCTTTAAACTCATGCAAATGTTTTGGTTTCCCCCCACCTTTGTAGCCGAATGTGGCTAACAATTTAATCTAGTGTTTACAGTCTTAAATGCTTCTCTTCACTTGGGTGGAGAGCTGGCTGGCTGAATCATCCCCTTCAGTCCCCACCTTTCCCCAAGGTCCCATAAATACATAAAATTTACTGGGTCATGTTAGAAGAGCCCCTTCACTGTTTGTTTTAGGCTCTCTTCCCCATTCTTTTTTTACACTGCCAGGAGAGCAACAGGAATGAGACAGAACCCAACAAGTATACATTCATCTTCTCAGCCCGGATATTCACATCCAGGAGGAGAATAGAGCCAGGGACATCTCGGTGCATGTGCGGGGAAGGAGGTACCCTTTGCTTCCCAGTGATGTTCTATCCCTCAGCTCCCTCCCTGCCCTAGCCTCACTACTGGAAAATTCAAAAGCATTTTATCAACCGTGCCAGGCACAGTTCTAAGTGTTAGGCATATAGCAGTAAACCACAAGACAAGTCCCTGCTCTCATGAAGCTGATGAGGTCGTGGGTGGACAGTTAGTAAATAAGTAAATGAGTTAATATGCCAGGGCTGTGGCAGGACACAGGCCATGAGGCAGTTACAGGGACTGGGAGAACCAAAGAGTCAATGGACTTAAAGTTGGCAAGCTGGGGGATAAGAACTTTGTATTTTCCAGAATTATGAGTCTAATTAAGCAGGTAAAGTTTCAGGTCCAAGTACACGTCTAAGCTCAGAAATGCAGAAATTCAGACAGACGGGTTAGTTAAGTACATGAACTAGAAATCAGAACACAGAGACATGAACCCTACCTTACCAGGTGCTGGTTGGCATGGAAGGTAAACTGCAAAGAACAAGCTGGCCAGGACTGGAATGACACAAACCCTCATGCACTTGGAATGAGGCTGGGAGGCACAGGACCCTTCAGGTGAAGGGAGAAGAGCAGCCAGGGAAACCATATACATAGGGAGTTCAGGTGCCAGGAGACCATCCCAAGGAGCAACCACTACAGCATCAGGAAAGGCCAATGACAAAGAGTGAAAGGATATCCAGAGAGTTAGTTGGGGGGAGCACAACCATAGGAGCTCAAAGAGGAGGCTGCTTTTACCAGACCCAGGCCAGCGAGGGGATGGCACGAAGAAAGCCTGTCGGCAGGTGGCAGAACCCAGCAGAGGCTGACACGCAGGAGCAGAACTTGGGTCCTAGAACTGACAGGATGAGATAGGGATAGTGTTAACAGGGCAGAGGCCAAGTTGCCACAGTATGGGCCACAGGAAAACCTATCTAGGTGGGCACTTGGGCACAGAGGAACCAGACAAGGGGACAGCATCAGGGAATTTAGGCGACAGAAGAGACTTAAGGAAATCCCCAATCATTAAACTGGTTGAGCAGCAAAGTTGGTCTGATGCTGAAGCCTACAGAATGAATAATTAGACTGGTGATGAAGAGGAGGTCGTCCAACCATCCCTAACCCTGCTCTTGAGATTTCAAGCAGGAATGCCTTGACCTGCAGGCTAGCTTTGGTGGTGTACTAATGGTGTACCTTCTAGATGGTACTGCCGCTCACATATCCTACAGAAAGGGCACTGTTGATTGACATGGGCCACCTGAAGACTATCTAGAGCCTTGTCTACTATTTCCTATAACATCTTTCTCATCCCTTCCTACAGCCATAGAACCAGAGAATGTCGGAGCAAGGAAGGACCTTGGGGGTTAACTGACTCTCATAGTGTAGAAAGGAAACCGGGTCGAGCAGGGTTGTGGTTTACCAGTGTCACACAATAGCTTGTGTCTCCAGACCCTCAATCTAGTGTGCTTTTCTGATACTGTATGGCCACCTAATGTAGGGAACCCTATTATGGAAGAGATTCTCAGCCTACTGTGAAGTGCATCACTACCTGTGTGAGTTTGTACCAAGTTTGTTCATTTACTTCTTCTTCTATTAGGTAGGGTTCAAGGGTATCCCCGAAATTCTCACTTGCATGCAGCTGTACTCTCTTGACTGTGCGATAAATGGGTGGTGTTACAGTTAGTACATCAGGAATCGCACTGACACACGGACATGGAGGTTGAGAACGGATGATTTAATAGACAGTGATCAGGACAGAGTCTTTGTTTTCTAGAATTTATACTGAAAGAGAAAAGATGAGTAAGTTCCAACTTTTATTCTTTGTGTTGTTTATGTTGGTTTTCTCTGGAGCTTTAAGGAGAGGCTTCTCATGAGCTGGCTGGGCTTTGTTTGGCTTTGTTGCAATCAGTTCACATCAGGTGAAGATGTTAGTCAGCCACCTCTTTAGGAAAGGGGAGGGCTCCAAGAGGGATGACCTTACAGACGAGAATTCTGTGGTTTGGCTTTGCCAGGATAACTTCATACTGACTCCATTTATACTGGTATATGTCTGGGAAATAGCGGAATTCAAGAAGAAATTTCAAGGAAGGAAAAATGAAGGAAATTCTAGAAATGAATTAATAGGGAAGAGAACTTAGAGTCCATCCAACCTCTTGGTTCACAACCTGGGGACCATGGACCCCAGGAGGCTAAAGAGAGATGACAAGAGGGGCATGAATCCATGTGTGGACCCAGGATTATACATACACACACACACACACACACACACACACACACACACACCACACACTAATATTTTTAAGTATGAGCCTTGATCATATATATATACACATATATATTATATATATATAGTGGTAGATTCATATATACATGAGGGTCTCAGTGAAACTATACATTCCTGGATCCCAAACCCAAAGAATCTGATTTTGTTGATCTGAGGTAGAGCCTAGGAATCTGCTGTTTTAAGAAGCACCAGGGTCTAGGGCACCTGGGTGGCTCAGTCCATTAAGCTTCTGCCTCTGGCTCAGGTCTGATCCCGGGGTCCTGGGATCAAGCCCCACATCGGGCTCCCTGCTCAGCAGAGAGCCTGCTTCTCCTTTTCCCTCTGCTCCTCCCCCTGCTTGTACTCTCTGGCTCTATCTCTCTGTGTCTAATTAATTAATTAATTAAATCTTTAAAAAAAAATGCACCAGGGTCTAATACATACTGACTCTGTGACAATAACGTACAAATCACTTTTAAAAATTATTGACTCTGAAGTTGCCTTTGGCTATTATTCTCTTAAAAGAGGCAATAGATACGAATGTTCAGTAACTATGAGAAGTAAGTAAGAGTGGGCAGTCCTTGGATTTGGGGGCTGTAACTCTAAAAGTTTGGAAGTTACACTAATCCAGTCCAATTCCTTCATTTCAGAAAAAAAAAAAGAAATGAAGACCCAGGGAGCTTCAGTAGCTTTCTCCCCAAAGTCACACTGCCAGTGGCAGGACAAACAGTCTCCTGTCCTGGGGTCTGGGAAGCTTTCTGCTCCCAGGCTGACCTATGGGAAACCCTAATCAGGCTGGAAGGCAGCCATTCCAAAAGCGTTTAAGGCATACACTCTAATGACTCATTTTACAGGCAACAACTAGGAAGAAAATAACCCAAAGTTCTTTGCAGTTGCCTTAAGGGGCAGCTCTACAGTTTCACACCCTCAGGACAGAACAATTCTTAAAAATCAATCCATTCATTTCATCCATTTTTTCCCTTTGACACAGAAAGTTCACAAAATAACTAGAAGAAATACCCTGCAGTTTTGTTTCAAAGTTAAAACTTAACAATCTAGTGGTTTGGGAATGTTCACTGACCACAGTGAAATTCTACAGGGTGGTTTGCAAGTTGTCTCTGAAACCTTGAAGTGTGTGTTCAGCTTCATAAAGCTGGCTGTTCCGGAATGGGACACATTCTCCTAGGAACATGGACGGAGCATACTCATAAACAGCAGGAACTGCTTGTATACATGAAATAGAAAATAAGCCCCAGACAAAAGTCTCCAGAATACTGAGATGCAAATATCTCTGTAGAAAAGGACATCGTGAGGTATAAATTATACCTAGCAACAATTCTCTTAAGCTGATTTCAGCAATTTTTTAAATGAGCTAATACTACTGTCCTAGCTCAGTGGTAGCCTTTTGCTAGCAATGACTGAAGCTATTCTTATATTCTGCTAAGTTGATTAATAAAAAAATATTTATTACACAAATCCTCTTTGTTGACAAGTTAAAATGGAGCCTCATCTTTCATATCTCCCTGAAGATTGCCACCTTGTGAGATTGAAAATACTCATTAAATTCCACCACCAGACAGGCACAAATGAGAGGGTGATTGTTTTTAAGCATGTGAGGGGAATCGTTGGTAAACTCATTTGTTTGGATATCATTAACAGAACAATCGGTGAAGATCTCCAGGGGGTCCTCATGACCTTTGCTCGAAATCTCTTCATCATCCATCAAGAAATATCAGCACCTAATATGCAAGGCGAGACCAATTTTAAGGTGAGGTGTTAATTAACTAACGATTCTGGTTAATTTCTATACAAGGACTGAAAATACCTCATGCTGTATTGTAAACAAGTGCTAAACCATTTTTTTTTTTATTGTGAAGCAGTACATATCTTATAATGTACAGGGTCAATATTATAAGGTTCCCACTGAACCTGTTAGTTAAATTTAATAGTTTGAAATTTTTTCTTTGAAATATAGACTTATTTTAAGTTGCTGCCATTTCCAAACCCAGTTTACAAGACAACACGGCTTTCTGAGATCAGAGGTGAAGCTAAAGTGTCACAATGAAACCAAAACAGAGACTGTCACCACCAAAAATCCTGAATGTAACCTACTTACATTTCAGATAATGCAGTGTCTGGCCAAGGATTCCTGGGGAGGCCACGTTTCTAGAACCAGAGGAGTTCTGAGACCCCAGAAAGGATAATGTGTAGTAGAGAGAAACAGAAAAAGCCCTCAGCATATACATGGGCCATGTACCCCACCCTGTTTCTCCAAAGTGGGGCAGAAATTTCATCACTAACCTGTTTGAAGCTTCCAAATGGCCTTTAAAGATGTTGGTCCACGAAAGCTAGTTGTACGTAATTGATCAGACAAGAAAACAGGAGCAAGGTCCATTCACAATTTTTTGAAACACAGGCCAAACAGAGATGAACAGTTGGTAATTTTTTTAATTTCAATTCTTTATTTAAATTCTAGTTAGTTAACATATAGTGTAAAATTGGTTTCAGGTATAGAATTTAGTGATTCATCGTCTACATATAATATCCAGTGCTCATCATACAACAAATGCCTTCCTTAATACCCATCACTCATCTAGTCCATCCCCCACCCTCCTGCCATCGACCCTCAGCTTGTTCTCTATTGTTCAGAGTCTCTTACGGTTTGCTTCCCTCTCTCCCTCTCTTTTTTGCCCCTTCCCATATGTTCATCTGTTTTTTTCTTAAATTCCACATATGAGTGAAATCATATGGTATTTGTCTTTCTCTGACTTATTTCACTTAGCATAATACACTTTAACTCCAACCACGTCATTACAAATGACAAGACTTCATTCATTTTGATGGCTGAGTAATATTCAAGTGTGTGTGTGTGTGTGTGTGTGTGTGTGTGTGTGTGTGTATCTTCTTTATCCGTTCATCTGTTGATGGACGCTTGAGGTCTTTCCATAGTTTGGCTATTGTTGATAATGCTGCTATAAGCATCAGGGTGCACGTGCCCCTTTGAATCACTATTTTTGTATCCTTTGGGTAAACACCTAGTAGTACAATTGCTGGATCATGGAGTAGTTCTATTTGTAACTTTTTGAGGAAACTCCATATTGTTTTCCAGGGTGGCTGCACCAGTTTGCATTCCCACCAACAGTGTTAGAGGGTTCCCCATCCTCACCAACATCTGTCATTTCCTGTGTTGTTAATTTTAGCCATTCTGACAGGTGTGAGGTGGTATCTCGTCATGGTTTTGATTCGTATTTCCCTGATGATGGGTGATGTTGAACATCTTTTCATATGTCTGTTAGCCATCTGGATATTTTCTTTGGAAAAATGTCTGTTCATGTCTTCTGCCCATTTCTTAACTGGATTATTTATTTTGGGGGTGTTGAGTTTGATAAGTTCTTTATAGATTTTGGATACTACTCCTTTATTAGATATGTCATTTGCAACTATCTTCTCCTATTCCATAGGTTGTGTTTTACTTTTGTTGATTGTTTCCTTCACTGTGCAGAAGCTTTTTATCTTGATGAGTTCGTTTTTGCTTTTGTTTCCCTTGCCTCTGGCGACATGTCTAGTAAGACATTGCTATGGCTAAGGTCAAAGAGTTTGCTGCCTGTGTTCTCCTCTAGGATTCTGATGGCTTCCTGTCTCACATTTAGGTCTTTTGTCCATTTTGAATTTATTTCTGTGTATGGTGTAAGACAGTGGTCCAGTTTCATTCTTCTGTAGGTGGCTGTCCAGTCTTCCCAACACCATTTGTTGAAGAGACTGTCTTTTTTTCATTGGATATTCTTTCCTGCTTTTTGAAGATTAGATGACCATATAATTGCAGGTCCATTTCTGGGTTTTCTATTCTGTTCCATTGATCATTGCATCTGTTTTTGTGAACACCTGGTACTGATCACCAAAATCTGCATCTGATTCCCAGTGTGGGCCTTCATCATGTTTGAACAGGTCAAGTAACTCAAAGGACTCAACTGGAAACCACATGTGATCTTTCTCTTAAGTGGAAAGCCTAACAAAAGCTTGTTGCAAAAATGTAAATTTTGAATGTATTTTCCTTGCACTAGGGCCTGGTCTCTCTAGTAACAGTAATAATAATGATAAGGCTTTCCTCTTCCACGTGATTTTATGAGTTGGAAGAATGACCATTGCTTTTCTTACAACGTGATTGAGAAGACTCAATGAAAAATAGGCCCAGCGTTGCGGTGATTTTCACTGGTCCTAAAGGATCTATCTCTTCATTTATATTCTAAGTTACTGTCAGCTAGCATCATTGCATCAGTTACTGCCATACGCAAAATTCTGAGCTATATGTACATTAGTCTATCCAAATACAACTTATAACCAGAATCAAATGGTGCTATGGACTGAATTATGTCCTCTCAAAATTCACATGTTGAAACTCTAACCCCCCAATGTGATGGTATATGGAGAAGGAACATTTGAGGGGTGTTACATTTAAATGAGGTCAAGAGGGTGGGGTCATCTTGATGTGGTTAGTGCCCTTATAAGAGAATAGAAAGTTTGCTGCTTTCTCACTCTGTCTCCACCCCCACCACCTTGAGGGAATACAGCAAGAAGATGGCTGTCTGCAAGCCAACAAGAGAGCTCCTACCAGGAACTGAACTGGCTGGCATCTTGACCTTGGACTGCCCAGACTCCAGATCCATAAGAAATAAGTTTTTGTGGCTTAAGCCACCCAGTCTGTGGTGTTTTGTTACAGCAGCCTGGGCAGACTAAGACAGGTGGTTTATCTCCAAAACCACACACACACTTGGTAAACTCTGAGCGTGGACATAAGGTTGGCAGAACCAACTACTACTGACAAAACGCAGGCGATTTCTCTGCCATCTACCTGACTTTCAAAATCATCAAAAGACAGATATTTTCATGTAGCTTTTGAATATCTCACGATTTCTAGCCTTCTGAGGTGACGCTGTTATCTTGACTTTTTTTAAACTCTTACCAAAAAGGTTAAAGGTAAAAACTTTAAATCTCAACAAAGTAGAAATAATAACAAAAAGCTGAAAAGTGGAATAGATTCGTTTTCAGTAGTATTTTCTGTCTACCACCCTCGTGACATTCTAGTAAGTACTTTCAGTTTGTAAAGGAGGAATTACAAAGACTGAATAAAAATGGAAGGTGGTACAGATAAAGCATTTAACAAAATATAACACCATTTCCTAAAACCACTCAACCTAGGAATAGAAGGGAACTTCCTCAACCCGTAAAGGGCATTAGCAAAAGCCCACAGCTAACATCATAGTTAATGGTGCAAGACTGAAAGCTTTTCCCCTAAGATCAGGAGCAAGACAAGGATGTCTGCTCTTACCACTTCTATTCATCACTATACTGGAGGTTCTAGCCAGGGCAATTCAGCAAGAAAAAGAAATAAAAGGCATCCAGATTGGAAAGAAAGAAGTAAAACTATCTCTATTCACAAATAACATGATCTTGTATTAAGGAAATCCTAACCAGAAACAATCTGTTACAGCCTAAAAACGAGTTGAGAAAGATTGCAAGACCCAAGATCAATATTGAGACATTGACTGTATTTATATACACTAGCAATGAATGATCCAAAAATAACTTTTTTTATTTTTAAATTTAAATTTTAAAAATTCTTTTTTCAAAAATTCCACTTACAATAGTATCAAAAAGAATAAAAATACTTAGGAATAAATTTAACAGAAGTACAAGATCTGTCCATCATTAAAAAAAAGAAGATCTAAATAAATGAAGTGAAAAACTTAATATTGTTAAGATGGCAATAATACTCCCCAGATTGATCTATGGATCCAGCACCAAATCCTATAAGCATGCCAGCTGGCTTTATTGCAGAAATTTACAAGATGATCCCAAAATTCTTGTGGAAATGCAAGAATAGTCAAAATAACCTTGAAAAAGAAGAGCAAAGAAGATTTATGCTTCTCAACTTTATTTGTTTTTTTAAGATTTTATTTATTTATATGACAGAGAGAGACAGCCAGCAAGAGAGGGAACACAGGCAGGGGGAGTGGGAGAGGAAGAAGCAGGCTCACAGGGAGCTCGTCCTGGGGCTCGATCCCAGGATGCCCAACGACTGAGCCACCCAGGTGCCCCTACGCTTCTCAACTTTAAAACTTAACTACAATGGGATGTCTGGGTGGCTCAGTCAGTTAAGCATCTGACCTTGATTTTGTCTCAGGTCATGATCTCAGGGTCATAGGATTGACCCCCGCTTCAGGCTCCATGCTCTGCACAGTCTGCTTGTCCCTCTCCCTCTGCTCCTCCCTCCTGCTCGTGCTATCTCTAAAACAAATAAATAAAATCTTAAAAAAAAAATAAATAAATGAAACTTAACTACAAAACTACAGTAATCAAGACGGTGTGGTACTGGCATAAGAACAGACATAGATCAATGGAATAAAATTGAGAGTCCAAAATAAACCCATACACTTATAGTCAATTGCTTTTCAACAAGAGTGCCAAAACAATTTGATGGAAAAAAAAACTGTCTTTTTAACAAATGGTGCTGGAGAAAACAGATATCGCCACACAAATGAATGAAGTTGTACCTCTACTCCACAGCATATATAAAAACTAAATAAAAATGGATCAAAGACCTAAATGTAAGAGCTACAACTATAAAATTCTTAGAAGAAAACACCAGTATAAATAAATCTTCATGACCTTGCAGCTAGCAATGCCTTCTTAGACATGATACCTAGAGTATAAACAAAGTAAAAATAGATAATAGATACAATGGAATATTACCCAGACATAAAAAGGAAATGTAGCTCTGATCCACGCTATAACAGAAATGAATCTTGAAAACATTATGTTAAGTGAAGGAGGCCAGACACAAAAGGCCACATATTGTATAATTCCATTTATATGACATGTCCAGAGTAGGCAAATCCATAGAGACAGAGAGTAGATTAGCAGTTCTCAGGAGCTAAAGGAGGGGGAAAATGAGGAAAGGCTGTTAATGGGCATAGAGTTTCTATTTGGAGTGTTGAAAATGTTCTGGAATTACATAGTAATGATGGTTTCTTGTGAACATACTAAAAACCACTGAGTTGAACTCTTTGTAAGTGTAAATTTTAAGGTACGTGAATACTACCTCAATAAAAAAAAATAGCTAAATAAAATAAAAGGGAAAGGTGCCATTTTTCTGCCCAATGGAAAAAACCAATGGAAGTAAATACTCCCATCAGCCTACTAACCCTCATTTTAGGATGACTAGACCAATGCTTCTCAAATTATCTATAGTGAAGTTTTATTTTTTCTAACCTATCATGGATCAGTACTTTTGTAAAATACAACAAAAATGAATTACTAGAAAAATGTAATGAAAAAAATTGAAGACCTATAAAATAGAAGCCCATTTTTTTTCATTTGATTTAGCAGCCATAAAAATTTCTATAAAGGTTTCCAAATTCTTACTCTCAATTTTTTTACTCATTTCAGGACTGATGACACAATTTGTAGATGGATGTTAGTTAGCAAAACACGCTTTGAATTTAACTGGTCTAAATTATACTCACCTCCAAAAAGGACCAAATAATTGGGGTAGGGAAAAGAGTTGTAAGAGGTCTTTAAGTAACAAATATTACTTTTACTGTTCACTTATAGACAGCCATTGATGACATTGAAGCCATTCTAGGAGTAACAGAAGAAAACAAAATAAGATTTGAAGAAGAGCTAAAACAGTCTAAAGATGACAAAAACCTCTCTAAACCTGATAAATGAATGCCTGGAATATTGCTGATTTTGGATTCTAATCTGGAATCCAAAAAAAGACAACATTCTTTTTGCTGTTAGGAATAAAAGTGGGAAGTGGAGTTAGTTTGCTTTGTTTGCTAGGAGATATATCAAAACATTATAATGTAATGCTCTTTTTTAAAAAAATATTTATTAAGTGATCTTATTTTACTTATTAAACTAAAACCTATTTGTGCTTTTACTTGAGAGTGTCAAACAATCTCTTCTTCCAGAACTCAGGAAAAAATAATCTAACAAGAAAGTTACAAGTCTTACTGATGCCACATCTGCACCTACCTCTTTATAAACTTTGGGGTTATAGAGCTTTTGTTTATGCTTTATAAAGTTTTCTCCTCCTATTTCTAAGAGTAATTTGTCTTCTGCATTTTAAAAATGGAATAAAGGCTTAATCATTGCTATTTGGCAAAACAGGTCTTCTTTTCCCCAAGAACATTACATTCACATGGATTTTTAAAGTGACCCTTTATCTTTCATTGTATTTTTTTTTCTTGTCCCAAGCCACTATTGTTTGTTGTTGCCATTTCTCAAAGAATAAGGTAAGCCAACATCTAGCATCAGAATTTATCTAGGTGGCAGTATGTGCTCTTAGTTTAATATATAGTGTAACTCGAGCCCTCTAGCTTGAATAAACATTTGTAATCTCTAATTCTCCATTTAATACGTCAGTGGGATTTTTACAATCATAATTCAACAGTACCTTTCAAAGTGCAAATTGTTAAAATTATGCAGCGCTAGCATTCGCTTCTCAATTGTTCAAAATATTTCAGAATCACCCAGCTTTACAGAAGCGTGAAATATGCAAGTCACAATACCAAAATCGCGTAGTTGTTTTAAAGAATAACCTTTACATCTTTAAAAATATTTGAATGTGTTGGGGAAACTGGGGAGCCTTGTTTTATGTATGGAATTTCAATAATTTTTAACGGTGCCTCAGCCACAAGCTAAGAGTTCCTGCAATAAAGTCAACATTTTTGTGTGTGTCAGCTTTTGTTTTGCTATAGTTGGAAATACATTAATTAGCCAGGTTTCCTGCCTGTGCTAGGTACAACGATGACCTCTTTTTCTTGCCAGATCATTCTCATCCATATGAGGGGCCCATTGTCCAGACACTTGACGGATAGGAAGTACTACATGCCCATTAGAGTCTCGCCTCAATTGAAGCCAGAGCAACATAAGGTCCAAGAGACTCATTAGTTCACTGGCACAATCGTGTCCTGAGAGTAAATGAAACCCTCTGTCTCCTTATGGCTCTCATCTGCTCTGGACTTTAAAAGAAAACTGTCTCTGTTTTGTTCAGCACAGCAGTGTGTCTTTCACATGGTGAGAACCCCTCTTAACAGTACAAAACTGTTAAATCTATCAGGGAAGTTTTGTATGTGAATTTTGATTAGCACTCTCGAGCCTCAAGCTGCTGGCAATAGTAAAATGAGTTCACTCTCCTGTACCTTTTTTTTTTTTTTTTAACCCACCATGATTGGTTTTCTCAAACAATGCACTTTCCTTCTCTGCATCTCTCATTAGCATACACCACAGAATGCCTGTTTCCAAATTGAGCCCTTATCTTCAGATTCAGGTCTTACAAGAAAAACAATCGGGAGTAAGGTTCTCTACCTAAAAACCTATAGCTTCAGAATGAAAGGAAGAAATTTGGTATAATAAAACAATCACTTCAAGTAATTAAGTGGAAGAAGCCAGAGGACCAGATTAAATTAGCGAAATGTTTTAATTACAGAGCATTTGAAAAGAAGCATAGTCCATTATCTTTCAGCACATATGTGTAGCAAAGATACTGTGCTACTGGTAAACTAAGGTACATTTGAAAAAAAATCACGTATATGTGTACCATGTTTAAAGTATCCTAAACAAAAATTAATTGAGATGAATTACTGAGCTTTTACCATTCTAAATAGGAAAATGAAATATTTGTCGCTAAGAGTATGTCCCTTTACATATTACCCATTTTATACTGATTTTAAAGAAACCAAATAGGTGATATTTAATGACAAACTGCTAACTACTTACCTATCGTCTGTAATCTACTTATATTTACCTTCAATGAACACTTATTATGGGCTAAGTATGTACTGTACTAGAAGCTTTATCTCCATTATTTTATTGCATCTGTCCAACAACCCCATGTCGGTATGTGCGACTACTGTCCTCCTTTTACATATGGGACACTAAGATTAAGTGGGGCTATCTCAGGGCATGTCTCAAGACGAAATGAAATTGGGGCTTTGCTCTTTTACCACAAATTCTAGCACATTGTGTAAAGTAGAAAGTTCAGATTCACCTGTCCCAGATCACACAAGGAACCTGAACTTTTTTATAACAAATTCTAGTGTTGCTTAAGGGACAGTTTCACTTACGCTTCCTTCTAATAAAATCAACTTGCACAACTGAGAGTATCACGAGGCATCACAATTTTGTAATCAAAGAAATCGGGAGAAGAGAATGTGGTGTCAGTGGAATTCTCCCATGGTGATCCATCTGTAAGACTTCAGTGGAGAACTACAATGGGAAGGTGCAGGAGAGTTTGGAAGCTGGGAAGTCATGCCCCGTAGTTTGTTTGAAAAAGGGTATAAAGTTAAGAAACTAGGGAAGGGTTAGGGAAGGACTTACAACAAGACGGAGAGCAACCTGAAAAAGGTTGGAGCATTGTCTCAGCTATATCATCCTAAGAATTGCAAGCATCCTATTTTTCAGGTATAAAAATATATATTTTATCATAAGTAATATATTAGTAACCATCTGATAGCTTTAACAATTAATAATCATTTGTATGCTTCTGGCACCTTTCTTCTAAAGAGCTCAAAGCACTTTACATTTGTTATCTCATTAATTCCCAACACTGTCCCTGTGGGGAAGGTAATAAGTATTTTAACATTTAAATGTTTATCTTTCAGAATTTCTCAAGCATACATTAATTATATTTCCAAAAATGTAAATGTTCACTAGTTTTATTTTACTGTTCCTCTGGCTTCAGTGTGCATAACGGATTTGTTCAACTCTTTAAATGTGCTGATCATAGTAAATCTTATCTGGAAAAACTATAAATTGCTAAGATAACGGAGGGTGGAAGTTGTGGCTGGGGGGAAGCGTATGACTGCTTCTCTCACTGGAAAAAGTTTGGTTCAGTCCATTGCAAATGTAGATGAAATGTGCTGTGGATCTTCCAAATCTTTTCTGTATCCTATTCTTTCCAAAAGGTGAGCCTCAGGAGGGTAAGGACCGTATCTGTAAGCCTGAGGTAGCCTGAACTACTCTTTACATCTTTGTTTTACTGATGATATTTATCAAAGTGGAACAGAAACCAGATGCATTCGATTAGGAGCTGCATCCCAAAGAGTCACAGGATGATACAGGCCAGAAGCTCACCTCCCCAGCCCTCACTCTTTCTGGGCTGGTCATACTTTCCTCAATTTTCTTTTTTTTTTTTTTTTTTTTTAAAGATTTTATTTATTTATTTGACAGAGAGAGACAGCCAGCGAGAGAGGGAACACAGCAGGGGGAGTGGGAGAGGAAGAAGCAGGCTCACAGCAGAGGAGCCCGATGTGGGACTCGATCCCGGTATGCCGGGACCACGCCCTGAGCTGAAGGCAGACGCTTTAACGACTGCACCACCCAGGCGCCCCTTTCCTCAATTTTCTAACTAGAAAAATGGCAGATAGGAATACCTGCTCCTTAGGGAAGCAGTAGAGATTAATTGGCCAATGTTGGGAGAGCGTTTCCAAGACGAAGCATTCTACATAAATGTTTAAGTATTATTATTGCACTGCTACTTCAAATGGAAGTTCTAACTTTGAAATGTGATTATACACTTTCCCCCAAAAAAACCCTTCATGACCACATATATAGGTTTATTTTTCACTCTAACAGTCTAACTCATGGTTGTGAAACTTTATTGCACTTGATGGAGGACCCTGGCTTTTATTAGTTTTAAACTGCTGGTTGCTGGGGTATTTATGTAAATGAGGGAAAGATACCAAAACAGTAAATAATAAGCATGTCCCTGCTGTTTAAAAATCTGTTGGTAGAAACAACTTTTGTTTGGTTATAAGAAGACCCTAAACATAGCACAAAAAAATACGGCTTTGGCATCTATGCATAAAATCGCATTTTGGGTTGGGGGGGGGCCGGGGACATTGGTTTTCTCCCCTAGCATTTCTTTATCATTCTGTAAACATTTTGTTTTACCTCTATAGGGGCCACCATATATACCATATACATGTATGTGAGAGAGAGAAATGAGTAAAGTACATTTTAAGAATTTTTTTATTTAACGAAATGTTATAAAGTATACTAGATAGCTAATTATAGCTCCCGGAAAGCAAGGCCAAACCCAAATTCATTGCAGTCTCCTCATAAGGAACGTTATGATAAAATCATGGTCCCACAAACTTAACAACAAAACAGCAGAACTTCCATTGGTTGCAAAATAACTTCAAATTCAAATTCAAATTCCAGTTCATTTAAAGATTCATGCCGCTTTGCTTCCCAGCAGAGGACACAAAATACTTATTTTGCAATCATCAAAAAATTTAAAATGATCTAACAACACATGACTTCCAGGTTCCCTTTACAATGCCTTTCTACTCATCTTCAAGTTGAATATCCATAGCCACATTTCTAAGTCAAAAAACTAGGTTCATTTGCAACAACAGTGAAAAATCAGAAGGTCTAAACATTCAACAATAAGGTATTAAAAATTACAGGGGGCGCCTGGGTGGCTTAGTGGGTTAAGCATCCGACCCTCACTTTCGGTTCAGGTCATGATCTCAGGGTTGTGAGATTGAGCCCTGAGTCAGACTGCACAGTGGCACAGAGCCTGCTAAAGATTCTCTCTCTCCCTCTTCCCCTGCCCCTCCCCTCACTCCTATCCCAGCATGTACATGTGCACACACATTCTCTCTCTCTAAAAAAAAGTTAAAATAAGAAAATTAGGGAATAGCTATATAAAGACCTTTACAGAGCCATTTTAAAAATCATAGGTTACTATAACTACTGTATGATCTAGCCATTCCACTCCTAGGCATTTGTTTACCCAAGAGGGAAAAAACTTTATGTCCATTCAAAGACTTGCACATGAATCTTCATAGCAACTTTATTTGTAATAGCCCCACACTGGGAACCACCCAAATGTCCACCAACAGGTAGATCCTTACAATGGAATACTACTCAGCAATGAAAACGAACAAGTTGTTGATAACATCAAAGACATGAATGAATCTTACTGTAATTGTGCTGAATGAAAAAATCCAGACAAAAAGAGTACATATCCGGGGCGCCTGGGTGGCACAGCGGTTAAGCGTCTGCCTTCGGCTCAGGGCATGATCCCGGTGTTATGGGATCGAGCCCCACATCAGGCTCCTCCACTATGAGCCTGCTTCTTCCTCTCCCACTCCCCCTGCTTGTGTTCCCTCTCTTGCTGGCTGTCTCTAACTCTGTCAAATAAATAAATAAAATCTTAAAAAAAAAAAAAGAGTACATATCCACTTATATAACATTCTAAAAAATGTAGACTATAGTGACAAAAAGCAAATCAATGTTTGCCTGGAGGTGGGAAGCTGCGGGCCAGCTGGTGAGGAGGAACAGGAAGATTACAATGGAGCAGAAGGAAAATTCTGGGGATGACAGATAGCTTCACTATGTTGACTGGGTGTATATATAAGTCAAAACTTATCAAACTATACACCTCAAATATGTGCACTGTTTGAAGGTCAATTATACCTCAAAAAGCTTTTTTAAAAAATCATCAATTAGGAGAATGTAAGAAAATGAAATGACATTTAATTATTAAGAAGCATATTTTATTTTTTTCTTTTTCCAAGATTTTATTTATTTTAGAGCAGAACAGAAAGAGGGAGGTGTGCAAGGAGGGGAGGAGCAGAAGGAGAAGGATAAGCGGACTGAGCACAGAGCACAACACAGCACTTGACCTCAGGACCCTGAAATCATGACCTGAGCCAAAATCAAGAGTTAGACACCCAACTGACTAAGCCACCCAGGCGCCCCCAAGAAGCATATTTTAAAACAGCATGAAGACTAGGACTGAAGTTACAACTTTTTAAAAATATGAACATATGTGTGCGCGCGTGCGCGCGCGCACACACACACACACACACACCTCTAAGGATACCTCCCAAAATGTTAACAGTGGTTACTTCTTAATAGTAGAGTTTTCTTCTTTCTGTATTTTCTATTTTATAATGAACCTGTTTTCAATTAATGGAGCAAATGAAACAAAAATTTAATTTGGGGGAGTCTGGGAAAGCATAATATATGAAGGTCTTCATTATAAGTTCTGCTATCAAAAGTGATAATGAACTTAGGGACATGGAGTAGAAATGTCATAACCATCTCCCTCCTCAAAGCTCCCAAAGCTGTCACCAGATAGTAATGGCATGTTCCCTAGCATCATGGATTGCAGGCTTCGTTCTAAGCTTAATACCCTTAGTCTAAATATTCGAGAATTCACACCAGACTATGACTCTAGTGCTGTCTCTGCTCATGCAGAGATGCATGAAAAGGTAAACTCTTCTGTTCACCTACAAATATCTGGAGGGACAAAGAGTGATTAGGTGGCACCTGCAGTTTTTCTAAATGAGTATGGAACACACAAACACACACACCATTTGCTTTAGATTTAAAGGTCTTAATGGGCTTTAGTTCCAGCTCTTTTCTTAATGGACAAGTAACTTCTCTCTAGTCCCCCTTTTTTTGGGTATGTAAAATAAGAAAGTTGAGCTGATATTTAAACTTCCTGCCAACTCTAACAATTCTACGCCAACCAACATCAAAGTATCAAAAGGGCAAAACCATATATATTACACAAGGAGGTGACTTCTCGCTTTCTTCTTCCATTTATTGGAAATCATGTATAATATTTTGTAACTTTGTACAGTCTCTTAAGTTTCCCTATTTACTATCCAAAATGGCTGATTTTAAATAGTTACAAAATGTTTTATAATTTTATGATATTCCTTGAGATGCAAACAGTTTTCTTTCAGAAGGTATCATTTTGACTAAAGAGAGTAGCAAGTCAAATACATCCTTTCGAGTGGGATCATGTCTTTCATTCTTTGGGTTTTCACTTGTACTCTCGGGTATTGCTGCTCACCTAAAGTAATGGAAACATTTTATTTTGAAAACATTTTATCTGAACTTAACGATTTAATGTGTACCTTCTGTACTTGAAGATCTTGGTGCAAATAGATGGAACAGAAATGAGAATCAAAGCTTCAATGTGCATTTTTGTTTCTGTAAGCTCAAAGCATATCTCCTCTTTACATCTGCTTTGCAGGGACAGTATGGAGAGCTGGACTACAGTCTCTGAGCTTTTCTTTAATTTGTACCTGGACTCAGAAAGAGATGGATGATGTATTTTGCAACGCTCCATTTTGCTGTATAGCAGATGTAGTCCCTGGTGAACTGCATAAAAGAGACATAAACCCTGAAACTAATTTTTACCTGGCACCTTTAATCTCATATTTTAAAGACCTCCTAAAATGCACAGTTTCCGGGCCCATGTCTGTAAGTGATCAGATCAGCCTTCCCAGGGAGTATTCTGCCATCCATACAGAAGGTCTGGAACAAGGAGCTGAGAGTATGATGATTATCTATCCCTTTATGAAGCCCACATTGATTGTTATAGCTAAAACAATTCTTTGAAGTTCACTGCCAGAGCAGAAATCTCTCTGCTTCCTTTATTCTTACTAACAACTTAGATTCTTGGTACTAGCACCATGAAAACAAACACTTAGAGATGACGTAAGGTTTGAAAACTACTTATGAACGTTTTTCTTAAGATGACTTTGTCTTTTAGTACCTGTAGAGTTTTTAAATTTTTCTAATTACAGAAACATATGCTCACGATTAAAAAAAAACAAGTATGATCACATAGCCTCTTAAATAAATAATTTTAAAAAACAAAAACTTTTGAAAAACAGGCATGTGCAGGGAAGAAATTTAAAAATCAACAATTATGGGGCGCCTGGGTAGCGCAGTCGTTAAGCATCTGCCTTCGGCTCAGGGCGTGATCCCGGCGTTCTGGGATCAAGCCCCACATCAGGCTCCTCCGCTGGGAGCCTGCTTCTTCCTCTCCCCTCCCCCTGCTTGTGTTCCCTCTCTCGCTGGCTGTCTCTGTCAAATAAATAAATAAAATCTTTAAAAAAAAATAAAAATAAAAATAAAAAAATAAAAATAAAAATCAACAATTAGTTTTTTAAAAAGACTGGATGGCTCAGTCTGTAGGGCATGCGACTCTCGATCTCGGGGTTGTGAGTTTTAGCCCCACGTTGAGTGTAGAGATTACTTAAAAATAAAAATCAACAATTTAAAAAACTCAACAATTATTTTACCACCCAGAGAGAACTACTGTTAAATCTGGTGGGACACCTACTAATAATATTCCTACCTAGGGCCTCTGGATTTGCCATGCCTTCTGCCTGGCACACTCTTCTCCCAGAAGTCTGCCTGGCTCACTTACTCACTGTATTCAGTCTCTGCTCGACTGTCACTAGACCAGAGGGAGCCCCCCGCAATGTAGCACCCGTCCTTACTCTCTATCCCCTTACTCTGCTTTATTTTTCTTTAGAGCACTTAACTATATGTGGTATTACAAAATAGGTTTGTTAATTTTTTATTATCTGTCTCACCAAATGGCTTGTAAGTGTAAAGATATAGCCCCACTCCTAAGACAGCACACCTATCACTAGTAAGAGATGCTCAATTAATACATATATTGTATTTGTTTCTTTATCAAATATATATTGAGTTCCTATTATATAGAGTCTTTTATCTTTGTATGTATAATTTTTAATAGGATTACACCAGACATACTGTTTTACAGACTGTGTTATTCACTTAGCAATAAATTACGAAGACATATCAGAAATTTTTATCCAATGCGATTTTAACAACGGCATAAAGGATGTCAATAATCCCCTATTGTTAGACCAGTCCATGGGCACTCTGATGCATCCTTCAAATACATGTTAAGGTCAATGAGGTTAGATGGTTATTAATAATACTGACAATGCCTTATATTCACAGGTACTTCATAGTTTATAAACTATTCTCATATCTCATTTGATCCTTACAATAAACTCAAAGTAAACAGAGCAGAAACTCAAAGAGGTTAAATAAGTAATTTCCCTAAAATAATAAAACCAGGAACAGGGAGTCCAGACACAAACCTAGCTCTCTCTGTCTCTCAGCTTCGGCTCTTCACGTACCTCCTCGTCCCTGATTGACACCGTCATTTTACAGATGAGTGATCCATGCTTAGAGAAGGGAGTAGTGATGTGCCCAGAATCACACAGCTTCTTCAAGAAAGAATACAGATAGAGTAGAACCCAGGACTCCTGACTCCCCGTCCAAAGCTCTCTCAACTACATGCTGGCTCGATAAATTAGGGGGGAAAAATCCTAAATTACTGCGTAGTCAAATCAGCAAACAATACACGCTGTTATACTTCTCTGAAGATGACACAGTATACTTGCTTGGCGCTGCGAAGTGCCAACCTGATGACACTTGCAATCCTGAGCTTATTTGATGTGGTTGGGAAGCAAATGAGATTCCAGTGCCCCTGTTGCGCATAGGTGCTCAGTGAGCATTTCCTGCATGGTGGGGAAGTGCCCTATATTTACAGTATTTGATCCAGTTTAACAGCAAGATCTAATGTTAACATTAGCCTTGTAAAAGTTTTCACCCTAGTTCACACAAGAACAAGATTCTGGAGATTATGACTAGCAATTCTTCATGAGTTGATTTATCTGAATAAAACCTATAAGGTTTTGAACCATTAAACATTCGATTTAGAAAAAAAAAATCTAAGCATACAGAAGAATAAACTGAAAAATGGAACAGATTTGTTTCTTGTAATAATTATGAGCAATATCTCAAACTCAGCATCCTTAGACCATTGAGCTGTGTAGGATGAATGTGCTAATTAATCAATTACTACCCAACAATGTACCCTGTTTATTTACTGAAATGCACCAGAAACGTGTGGAGAGCTGGTAATTATTAATCATCTTCAGTAACAAATATGACTCAAGTTCACCTTCATATAATTAATAGAGCATGTAGTTAGCTTTAACATCTTGCTTTATTAGAAATAGCAACAAGGAATTTAAAAAAAAAAAAAGCTCACAAGTTGTGGTTCACTGAAATGCTGGCTTGGACTAAATGTGCCTATTATGCATAGCCATTACTCATATCCATCCAAATTACGGCCAGATGCGAAGTTTTTAAAATCAAACCTTTAATTTCAATAAAATTTTAGACTTACCAAGGAGTTATAAAAAACAGTCCAAAACATTTCCATATATGCTTTACTCATGGTCTCCAAATAAAACCCAATTTTCAGAGCTCAATAACTGGCTTAGAGTTGGGATCTTTGTTGATGGTGCCCAAACATCTTGGCATGTCTTAAATTTTCAAGATATTTTAGAAGTACTTCCAATATACATAGAAATAGTTGTTTTACAACAAATTTTGCAAAGTGATCTAGTTTTGAAAATCTTTTTTTTTTTTTTTTTTTGGAGTCATCATGTAGGCCCCCAAATTTCCTTTGAGGCAGATAGACTTCTAGGCTAGATGGGCTTTATTTTGGTTCAGTGCTATTTCCTGATTATGCAGCATCTAAGGGATGTTCATTTGTGGCAGCAACATTTACAGCTAAGTCTGGCAACACTAGACTCTCTGTAACTCTGTTCAAAGCATGAGGTTTTGCATACTGCCAATGAAGGTTCAAATCCCAGCTGTATCACCTGGCGGCTCTGTGACTGCAGTTAACTATTTTAACTTCTCTAACTTCTGATACTCCGTTTCCTCAGCTTGAAATTGAGGTAAATGAAGCCCTGCTTTGGAGTGTTGTTTAAATGAGAAAATAAGTGTGAACTACCTAGCAGGAAGAAACACTCAGGAACTGGTAGATACCATTACACTGGTATTATTACCCTCCGCGGCCACTTTTAGCTTAGGGAACTGAAATGTACACACCCATGCACACACAAATAAAAAAGTATTTCATACAATGGAAACTGTAAAAATGTAAATTAACATTTTTGGAAATTTTCTCCTGAAAGGAAAAATTGGATTAGAATTTAATGTTAATTGTACAGAAAATTAAGAGCTTGTCCCATCTGAAAGACCAGTGGAACATCACTTCAAAAATCTAAACTGACAAATCATAAATCAGTGGGTGGACTACTGTATTTCTATTATCAAATGATTCAAGGCCCCTTTAAATGGAGAGCCCCCTTAGGGCATCTCTGTATTTGTTTATAGATCATTAACTACTTGACAGTGAGACTGGGGAGGGGGCATAAAGACTTACAGCTGAAGCTCTAAAAGCCACTGTCGAACGAAGATCGGCAATAAAGCCAAAACATCTTTGGAATTCAGTATGAAGATATGATTTGTGCTACAAAAATGTCATATGCTTTTCATGCATGTATCTGTTAGTAAAACAAAGCTCACTTTACAAGGCTGGGACCATAACTATGACCCATATGACAAGGTAAATTTATTTGGCCATGTTTTCAAATGCTTCCCCAAACTGACTACATAGGATTTGTAATATTGGAAACATGCCCATAAAATGGACTGTGTTATCTATTAGCATAAATCACTATCTGGTTTCAAAAAGTCACAAATATGTCTCTGTGCCGCTGGATTCCAGCTAGCATCCACAGCAGGGGAAGGAAATAGAAATGTTTCCTAATGAAAAGCTCACAGAAAGTCGAAAGGTCAGAATTCTGATTCTTGATTCTAGTATATGATCTTGGGTAAGTTTCTTACCTATTCTATAGTTTAATTTCTCTAACTACCAAAATTAAAATTGTAATTAAATTAAAACCAGTTACCCTACATATTACAATTCCTTTTCTCTAACATTCCTCAAACACACTAATTGTATTCACTTTGCCCACTTTTTTTTTTTTTTTCATTTTTTCAAGAACTTGAGTATCTACATATTGCAAGTACTGTCCTAGGTGCTAGAATCAGAGGTTAACAAAACAGGCATTAAGTCCCTGGCCTTAGGACATTTACATCCTAGTGGGGGGGAGAGCTTGAGAGTAGTTGAGACACAAGAGCAGTTTAGATGAGATCTCTGTACCTGCTATGTTCACAGTAACATGTTTTACCAGAGTAATGCTTCCTGACACTCTTTGTAACAGCGCCCCAGTTGCCAGCCAACTCCTTGGAGGCTTTCAGAACATCGATCGGTTCCACTGGACTCAAGATCTAGGTAAGTATACAGCAGTTCTTTCCTTTCCTAATGACTTCTGCCATAACTCAGTACTTCCAAGAGGATAATTTTGCATAAAGCCAGTGTATGCTGTCCTTGCCTGGGCAGACTCAAGGATACAGGAATGGAGCAGCAATCAAAATTCACCACTAATGGGATGGGGAGAATTAATGAGCATTCATCCAGCTATAGGAGTAACTCAAGCCACCTCCTCTGGTGCTGAGCTTGGCTTAGAGGGCACTGAGCCATTAAGGAGATTTGGGTTCCTAGGAGTGGCTCTTTGGGGCTATCTGTTTTTTAGTTCCAAAGCACACTGGAATATGAACCAGGGCAGCATCATCTCCATAGACCTTCTTTCCTTGAACCAAAGTCCTTCCTTAAGCCTCAAAGTGGAATTGTCAATGAAATCCTAAAAGTAAACACTTAATATCCCTTTTTCATAACTCCTTTATCTTTTACTAACTGGCTGACATATGCACCCACTATCTTGCCTATAATTCTCCCTCTGAGAATAGCAATGAATTAAAATCTAGACGCCTACCCTACTTTCTTTTAAATCACACCATTAGAAATATGTGAGTAAATCATAACTTCACAGCAAGGTTATAACAATAATGTGAGAACAAATATTCTATATATGTACAAGGTCACATTTGGGTCATGCCCACTATATATGTTCTCTATATGTATTTCTTAATAAACATTAATAATAGAATGTGTTAATATGTATTACTACTTGTAGAATTCATTCTCTTTTTCAAGCTTTTAACTGAAGTATAATATACATACAGGAAAATGTACATACCATACATGTTCAGTTAGAAGAATTTTCGGGGCACCTGGGTGGCTTAGTTGGTTAAGCACCTGAATCTTGATCTCAGCTCAGATCTTGATCTCAGTGTCACGAGTTCAAGCTCTGTATTGGGCTCCATGCTGGATATGGTACCTACTTAAAAGAAATTTTTTTTTTCACATATTGACTACACCCATTTAACCAGAAATGAGATCAATCACAGATTCATCAATCATAACAAATGTATCACTCTGGTGGGGATGTTGATAATGGGGGAGGAGGCTATGCATGTGTGGGGCAGAGGATATATGAGAAATCTCTTTACCTTCCTCTTAATTTTTCTGTGAGCCTAAAATTATTCTAAGAAAAAAAGTCTTTGGGGCACCTGGGTGGCTCAGTCAGTTAAGTGTCTGCCTTTGGCTCAGTTCATGATCCCGGGGTCCTGAGATTGAGCCCCATGTGGGGATCCCTAATCAGCCGGGAGTCTGCTTTTCCCTCTGCCCCTACCCCCTGCTCATGCTCTCTCTGTCTCTTGCTCTCCCTCTCTCAAATAAATAAATAAAATCTTTTTTAAAAAAAGTCTTAAGAAAACAAACTACAGGAATATATGAACAAAAGAAGAGAATAATCCAATCCCCAAGATGTTCCCTCATACTCCTAGTCCCTGGCTCCCCTAGATCTCCACCCCCCATAAGGGTGATCACTATCCTGTCTTCTAACAGCAAAGATGAATTTTGGCCAGTTTTTATAACTCATGGAAATGAAATCATATCATAGGTACTTTAGGGTCTGACTTCTTCCATTCTTCCTTATGTTCATGAGATTCGTGCATGCTGTGTGCGATTATGGATCATTCCTTCTCATTGTTATATAGTAGTCCATCAAGTGAATGCCACAATTTGTCTATCTATTCTATTACTGACAAGCATGGAAGTAATCTGCATGTTGGCTGTCACAAATATGAACAGTGCTATGAATATTCCACTACATGTCTTTCGAAGAATATGTGCACACAATTTCTGTGGGGCATTGTTATGGACTGAATGTTTGCATCCCCTCAATATTCACATGTTGAAGCCCTAATACCCAATGTGACAGTAGTTGGAGATAGGGTCCCTGAGGAAGTGATAAAAGTTTAATGAGGTCATAAGAGTGGGACCCTACTCTGATAGGGCTGGTGCTCTTATCAGAAGAGAGGAAGGCAGACACCCAAACTAGCTCTGTCTGCCATGGGAGGAGCTATAGAAGGAGCTATAACCCAGGAAGAGAACTCTCTCCAAGAACCCAATCAGCCAGCACCCTGATCTTAGACTTTCCAGTCTCCGGAACTGTGAATAACAAATTTTTGTTGTTTAGGCAGCCAGTCTGTGGTATTTAGCCTCACTAATACAAATAGATATCCAAGAATGGCATGGCTGGTCATAACATTACATATAATATGTAAATATGCAGCTGAATATATGCCGCCAAAAATTTTTCCAAATTGGTTGCCAGCAGTATATAAAAGTTCTAATTGCTGCATATTCTCACCAACATTTAGAACTTTCCATCTTTACTACTTCAGCTACTTTGGTGGGTATGTAAAGGCACTGCATTGTGGTTTTAATTTCCATTTTTCGGATGATTATTGAAACTAAGCAACTTTTCCCATGTTTATTGGACATCTGGGTATTCTCCTTTGTGAAGAGTCCGTTCAAATATTTTGTCCACCTTTCTACTGGATTCTCTTTTTTTAATGATTTGTTCTAGATACTAGATGCTTTGTCAGAGATAGGTATTGCAAATACTTCCTCCACACTATGGATTACTTTTCGATTCTCTTAATAGTGCCTTTCATGAACAGAAATTCTTAATTTTAATATATTCCAATTTATCAATTTTGAAGAACTCATTTAAAAAATATTTCATATATTTATTTATGAGAGAGAGAGAAAGCATGCACGTGTGGGAGCGTGCGCAGGGGTGGGGGGAGGGGCAGAGGGAGAGGGAGATAAGCAGACTCCCCGCTGAGCCTGGGCTCCAACCCAGGACCCTGAGATCATGACCTGTGCAGAAGGCAGACGCTTAACCCACTGAGCCACCCAGACACCCCAAGAAGAACTCATTTTTAGCATGTTCTGAATGCCTGTAGCATTCTAGGTGCATTTAAAACAAAAACAAGGCTCAATCCCTTCTTTCTAGGAGTAAAATCATATCCATACACAAGCTACATGCTATACATAGCATCACCCTTCATAGTTATTTTTAAGGGGTTCCTTCTAAAGAGGTATGCCATTTCTTCATGTTTTGTGTAAAACTGTTTATGTGTTTACCACATTAATTCTTAATTATCGGACACAATGTTTTTTAAACATTGAATTATGCTTTGAATGCCAATTTCTAAGCCCCTTTGTTTCACGGCCATCGAGCATTGGAACTGATCTGAGTTGTGGATTTTTTGAGAAATTATCTTATTTCAATTATGGTAGTGGCACTGTTTAATTTTAAAGTCAGAAGAGATAGCTAGAAGTCATGTTTTCCAGCCCTGTATTTTTAGGTTAAGAAAATATTTCATTCAGGGGCACCTGGGTGGCACAGCGGTTAAGCGTCTGCCTTTGGCTCAGGGCGTGATCCCGGCGTTATGGGATCGAGCCCCGCATCAGGCTCCTCTGCTGTGAGCCTGCTTCTTCCTCTCTCACTCCCCCTGCTTGTGTTCCCTCTCTCGCTGGCTGTCTCTATCTCTGTCAAATAAATAAATAAAATCTTAAAAAAAAAAAAAAGAAAGAAAAAAAGAAAATATTTCATTCAAACACTCCTGAATACCTGAGTGTGATCCACTATCTACTTTCTTTGAAGTAATTTCCTACCTTAGAAAAGAAGACAGAGGGAGATAGTGATGGAGCCTTGAACTAAGGAAACCCTCACCACTGATGAGGTTTTTCCAAGAGGGCATCTTCCAGCAGAAATACTTCAGTTCCCTAGCCCTTTTCCCAAGCCTTCATGGAAGAATGCAGTGAAACCTAATCTAAATACGTGGTTGTCTTTACCAGTGGTTTTTACCTTATAGATGCCATAGAACCTAGAGCTTCTCAGACATATGTCAGATTCCACAACTCTTTGATTCAAATTTCACTTTTTAAAATAGATTTTCAGACTGCCAAGGGATATAATGCCAAAATTTAACACACTGCAAACTGCCCACATGTTAATTTGAGGTTAAATCATCTGAGTGTAGATCTCAGAATCAATCTCCCCCTGCCATCTTTGTAATTGAAGCACATGTCCCAAGATTTCAAGGGAAGTCATTTTAAGACCACTCTAATTTGTATCTACTTTTCTGGACAGATCAGGATATTCTTGATAGTGTACAACCAAAACAGAAGAATAAGAAACTGTCCTGAGGCTGCTTGTAGTTGACCTAACTTCAACTGTTGTCCATAACCCCCAACTTCGAAAGTTTTCGAGCCTAGGAGAGCAGAGTCAAGACTTCAGTGACAGTGGGGCCATCGGAAACAGACTACTTTCTGTTGGTCTGCAGACTTCCTAATTATTACCTTAGCTACCCAATTTCCTTCTGATAAAGTCCTTGTCTGCTAAAAACAAAACAAACAAAAAAACCCAACGACAATAAAAACCTGCCTCGTTTTGAAAAAAATTTACCTATAAAGTTAGTATTAAAAATTTGAACTTATAAATGTTTCATGAAAAAAAAACAAGTTCTTACCTACTTAATATGTCGGGGTTCTGTGACAGATTTTGCTTGAAAAAGACTCCAATATTTTTTAAAATTTAATTTGAAAATCATAGTACTGAATCCCCTCCCTGATTCCTGTCTTAGCGTCCCTTCAGCCATTTCTGTTGCAAGTCTGACCACATCATGCCTCCATCTAAAATATTTTTTTATAACTTTTATCTAATAAGGAATCCTATAATGTAAAGTTCAAATTATTTGCAGGACTACAAGTCCCCTCAAAATTTGGCACCTGGTAACAGGTACTTAATGTTTGTTGAATGAGTCATTAAAAACTGGCAAATGTAAAAACTAGCCACACTATCCTACATCCCTCCCTTAAGTTTCAACAGTAAGTTGTTATGTGGTGCTTACACATAATTATCTCATTTACATATAATGCTTTCCAGACACATCATCTTATTTATGTATGGTTTCTCCAAACAAGACGAGTTTAGGACCAATTGAAGAAATGCTTCTTTGGAAAGCAGGTGTATATAAAATACTACCTCAAGTGGCTATGAAGTTTGAGAAAAGGTTTTCCTAAGTAATAGATTGATAATGGGTGGCTACGGATTATAAAAGTTTATAACTAAAAGACCCCTGGTCTGACTTTCACCAAGCTTAGGAGGGAGGTAGAGGGGCGCATCTGGGCAACGCGTGGAGAGATGTGGGACATTTTAAAAAACTTTTTAAAATTTTATTTTGTTTTTAAAATTTATTAACTTTTTTAAATTTTGAACTATCTGGGGCTTACCCTAAACAGTGAACATGACAGAGAAGACCTAAACATAAAAGTGCTTCCCGACTTTACCAGGCACTGCAAATCTGGGGACTGGGCTTTTAACTCGCTTCCCCAAGGACACCTTGTCAAGTGTCTCCTCTGCAAAGCCGCGTAAGGATTTCACTTGAGCCCAAGGCTTGGAAGAGAGATCTGGGTGTCAGTTCTGCCACTCAGCACGGGGGTTATTTGCTTTAAGCCTTAATTTTCCTCACACCCCTACTGATAAACCTCCCGAATCCCCGCCCCTCGGCGCCCCAGGGTTGTTAACGCCCACATGAGGTCACAAGTGACGATTTAATTACCTCCTCTGCGTTGCCGACCCTCACACCCCCTGCCGGTCACTCTGCCCGCCCCTCGGCCTCCTCCGCCCCCTCCGCGGGAGACCGCGAGACCTTCGTGCGCACGCGCCACTGCGCCCCAAGGGGCTCTCGCGCACTCGCGCGGCGCCCACTGGGTGTCCCCGCCGCTCGCCCCGGGGCGCGGGCGCGCGCGCGCTCCGGCAGCCCCGCCCCCAGCGGCGCGCGCCCCACGGTCGCCGAGAGGCGGGGACGCGAGCGAGGCCGGCCATGGAGCCCCTGCGGAGGGCCCATGAGGCCGCCCTCCGGCTGCTGCTGTGCGGGCCCTGGGCCTCGGGCGCCGCCTCCCGCCCGAAGCCCCGCGCCTCGGAGGTGCTGACGCGGCACCTGCTGCAGCGGCGCCTGCCGCACTGGACCTCCTTCTGCGTGCCCTACAGCGCCGTCCGCAACGACCAGTTCGGCCTCTCGCACTTCAACTGGCCCGTGCAGGGCGCCAACTACCACGTCCTGCGTACCGGCTGCTTCCCCTTCATCAAGTACCACTGCTCCAAAGCCCCCTGGCAGGACCTGGCCGGGCAGGACCGGTTCTTCACGGCGCTCAAGGTCGTCAACCTGGGTGAGTGGCCCGGGCCGGTGAAGCACGCCCCCCTGACAATGCGATCACGGTTTGCAAAGCACGCTGACAAACGTCGCCCAGAGGCCGAGACCCCGGCCCAAGGTCAGGCCGCGACAGCGCCGGGGAGCCCTGCCTCGGCCCCGCGCAGGCTCGCCCGGGCGCACGCGCTCGCCACGCTTCGCCCCGCGCTGTTGGGTTTTCCAGACCCTGCCTCCGCGTCCCACCCACTCTGCCGCGTTCTAGGACTGGCTTTGGCCCTGGTATTTTGGATTCCCCCCACCGCCCGGCCCCATCCCAGCCCCTCCCCGTAGGTGCTCGTCGGGGCTGAGTAGTTGCTACGGAGGCGTTCCCAGGAAACGCCTGGGACCACACTGCGTCAGCCCTGGGGAGGAGGCATTGGTTCCATCCTCACGTGCTGCAGCTCTTGACTGGGAGGACCCCCTACACTGGGCAGCAAGAATGAGGGTGTACGGAAATGACCCCCTGGAAAGTGGCTCTGAAGTTAAAAAAAAATGCTTTACTGCATGGCAGGATTCGCTCCCATGACCATCATTTTCTTGGGTGCATTCTTTACTATAAAAATTGGAACTATTTTCTGAGTTTCATTGTTTTCTTTGTATGAAATCCTAGCAAGTGCGTTTTACTAAAAGCGCTAAAGATTTTCACCAGTCATACCAGCTTCCTAAGGGGCTAGGCCTAAAAGATACCAAAATATTCTGCCTCTTTAATATTTCTGTTTTCATGGGAATATTCTGATTTTGAGAGTATTTACTCTTGCTGGATGCTTATTTTCTTTTGCCTAATGACGGAAGAGGCATGAACATTGACATAGGTATATCGTTTGTATCTTTATCGAGAGGCCTCAAGATGTTTTGAACCTATTAATAGGCAATGTCACATTGATCCAGATTTTAGTAATTCAAAATCTAGACGTGGGAGCTGAACCATGTTACCCAACCAGTTTTTTTAAACCAGAGTTAAAGCTAAACCCCTGTGCGCTTGCACTGGTATTATATAATCTGATGGCTCATTAAATTTAAATATGGTATTTATGTATTTTTGCGTATAATAACTCACATACGTCAGTCATGGGATTTTTGAGCCATTGGTCTACTGGGACTGTCCTGAGTTCAGTCCACCAAGGAGAAGATGATGTAGGAACGTGTAATTCTTTAAAAATTTGTCTATTCGGCTGATGGACTACATAGAGCATACCCTATGATTTGAAGTTGAAGGGTAAACTCACTTAGAAGGTTCGATTCAAAATTATTTGGAAGTCTAGGGGGTGAATAGATTCAGGAAGAAGTTTATTTTTCAGAATCAGAAGCAGTCATTCATCCCAATGTAAAGAGTAACAGGTAGGAAAATTATATCCCTGCTGGGATATAATTGGAGGATAATAGGTAACCCGTGAGCCAAATGCGTTTTAAAGAAAGTTTTCATTTAAAACTTAACACTTTAAGAACACCTACATGATCAGGGGCTTCTCTTTTAAACATAGATACAAAGAAATCCAGAGAAAAGTAGAATACCCAGGACATGCTCGCCTATGGAAGTGAAACATTTTGAGGAAAGATACAACAGTTGTAGTTTTTTTACGTGGAAGAGAAGGCTGAAGAGTGATTTAATGGTCTTTTGGAAATTCTAAAAATGCTGCCTAAATGGGAGGAAGAGTTTTAAGTTAAACACAAAGGAAAAGTTTCTGCTCATGCATGCTTTAATACGAATTGTCTTCTATTCCCTTTATCAAACAGAATTTTTTTCTGGACTATTTAAAGAGTAGTATATTCACCAATTTGGTAATGTTCGTTTTGTATTTTTGTCTTAAGGTAGGGAATTAGATAATAGATTGCTTCCTCTTCTGTGATGTACAGTTGCCCCTCTGGGTCAAGTACCTATTCTATTAATAAAAGTACTTAGGATATTATTCCTCTTAGTTCCTTCTAAATTAGTAATTATCAGAATAATTCATTTTTCCATTTTGTAAATAATAAAGATTTCTCTTTTGCCATTTGTCCCCTTTCTCCTCTGCCTTCCCTTCAATGGAAGCTGACGTTTTACTGATGGTTTATCAGTCTGGGTATCCTGCTGGGAAGTAGATTGAGATTTAAGAAAAGCAACTTACCATTGGAATGAATGGGTAATCGGAGACTTGCTAAGAAGTTCTAATTTTTTTTAAGTGCTTAATTTGACAGTGGTTTACCTACTGTTCAGCTGACTTAAAATGAATTATTATGCAAAGAACTGACTTTCATGTTCATTTTGATGTTATGTTTCAGTCTGGGAAAAATTTAATTTCTCGTGGAATTTTATAGACTTTATAGCATATGTGCTACAGATAAAGAAAATTCTTTTTTTATATTTAAATTGTGTAAGTAGCAAATCTTCTCATTTTAGTCTGACTGCATTAAGTAGACTGCAGGGAAAAAGAAAAGTAGAATTTCTGACTCCTGTATCACAACCCCCTCCCCTACCAAACAGCATTGCTGATAGTGGTTCCTAGCTATTTCCTAATAAGAGATAATACAGTTATTATAAGCTAGGAATCTTTGGTCATTTCTCCATTTTAGCTGAAAAAATGTTGACCGTTGATTTGTGTGGTTTTTAAAACGTGTCAGTATTTTAACTGAAAACTGATAAGGACTGTAAAACGAGATTTCAGTTTCACCAGCCATTCCTTAAATTTATATCCTTAGCATTGGTTTAAAAGGCATATTTTACATATTTTACTGTCAGTATGTTTAGAAAATTAATAATTGTTTCTAGAACCCATTTTGTTCTTCCTCCATTGATTTTCAGCTTTCAAGTTGTGATACTGTATTTTAAATTTATTTTTTATTTCAACTTCTCCCTCTACTCTTCACTCACTTCTGCCTGTTTTCTTGTCTACTTCCCTACCCATAGTCCTTTTACCTTTTTTTTTTTGATAAGTAGCTTTATGATGCTAGTTTTTGTGGCTTTTTTGTAACATTCCCTTGAAGCATTTAGAGATTCTTTTGGGTATTACCAAGGCAAAGAAGGCAAATATACTGTCAAAGATTTCATGAGAGTTCCAGGGAACCCTGTGATAGTGACAAACTGTGACCCAGTATATTCCTAAAAATAGAGAGGTGCCGGCCTGAATGGGCATCTTTGCCTGTTCTCATTGCCAGCTAGTGACGCTTCTCCTGATTAATCTCTGGCATCACAGTGCTTGGAATGCAGCTTCGGGGAATAAGCACAAAGTAGTCCAATGCACTTACACACTCCAAACGAGCATAATGCAGCAAATATATTCTTGCAGAAAAATATAAAAAATCTAGCAATAGGATTAGTCCTGAGCATGTGATTTCCCTATTAACTAGAAAGAGGGATTTTCCCAAACGTACAGCTCTTCTTTGAAATTGTCATTTTCCTGTCCAACTCCTACATGAGAACAATAAATTTAATGCTTATGTGGAACATACAATATTTGTTATTGACTCATATGCCTGTGGTTTTATGCATGTTCTTAATATGTTAATAGTCATTGATTTTAAATAAGTGCCTTAAAAAAGATAGGAGCTGTGAAAGTTTATTTTGTGTCCAATATAGTGTCATATGCGTGAGTTCTTAATCCATTATCTCTGGTTAGTAAATGTTTAGTTTCCTATATCGCAAATGGCAACTGATCTCAACTATAACAGCAAAATCTTATCAAATGGAGGCATTCCAAAGAAGAAACATGTCGTTGGAGTCTACTGTATACTTATTTCAAAGAGGTTGAAACAAGATTGTTTCCAAATCAGTTGTAAAAATACTCATGGGAGTATTTCTCATACCTGTTATACTAAGATCTTCCTTAGAATTAGGGTTTGCCATAGGTTTTGAAGATAGCTATTTGACCCAGTTTCTTTTAAGTTGTACAAAAAATTACTTTAGCCAACAGTGTTACTGTTTGATGTAAAGCACAGTAAAGTTGACCTAGTAATTTGAGCTCAAGGCCACTAATTGGGAGCATCTACAACTAAATTAGTGAATATTCTATTTGCTTATTTGTGAAAAGAATATAGAACTACTTCATAATTACTTGGAAGGGATGAATTAGTGCTTAAAGTGCTTTGAATGAAAATTTAAACCAGCCTTATCTATAGTTTTAAAAATCTCTAGGCTCACATAGTTGTTTCCATAGTCCACAAACTGATGAAATTGAGCTCTTAGATAATTAGAGTCAGTCTGTACTCGTATCTTTATGTTTTCATAACTTTACAATTTGTTGACATTGTGGAAGAGGGCTCTGTGATTTGTACCATGACAAATACATGGATGCATGATTAATTAATAAGCATTGATATTCATAAATAACATATTCATTTGTTTTCTAGGTATTCCAACCTTACTATATGGACTTGGCTCCTGGTTATTTGCTAGAGTCACAGAGACTGTACATACCAGTTACGGACCAATAACAGTTTATTTTCTAAATAAGGAAGATGAAGGTGCCATGTATTGAAGGTATGCATCGGAGAACATAAATATCGCTGGATTTTCTCTTGCGTGTATGTGCAATGTTTATTTTTGACCCTTTAAAATAAAACTTTTGCAAACACCTTTTTCTTTCTATGGTGTCGGGTTCTTTAAGATGAATCATTGCCCTCAAGAGGCAAAGCTTTTCATACATTGTTATATATCGCGTGCTTGGTTTAGCCAATGGGAACTACAGAGGCATGAAGCATATACAAGTTTTTTCCCTAGAATTGGGTTGAATTACAGATAAAAGATGATTATAACATTTATATATTCTATAGTTAGGTATTAACAATTTAAATCGACTCTTTGAAGAGAAAATGGAGACACCTACACAAAGAAGGAAGGGGAAAAATCTTTTATAGGACACTGGGAAAAGAAGTAGAGGATTTTAGGATATACGTGGAGATAATTCCAAAACTGATGGATTCTAATTATAATCTGAAATCTAAACTATTCAGCTGCCAGGATTTTCAATGGGAATGTCTTAAAGCCCTTGTGTCATTTACCTGGATGAGAGGTCTAGACGTAATGTTGAAACTTCTTATTGCCTGAACACCCAATACCATACTACTTCCTAAAAAATAATGACTCTGGTTAATGTAAATGTAGCAAGACGAATGAAATTAAGACTTACTAAAAGTTAAAATAGCATGCTGATAAAGCTGTGAGAACAATTAAGATCTAGAAAGACCCAGAAGAATAAATTTGGTGACTGTTTATAAAAGCAATTAGCTGAAATGGTACATATCCATACACTTCTTGGAGATGGGAAATAGGCTGAAATTTTAAAGACCTGATGGCAGTTTTGTGTTAAGATTTTATTAAGTTAATTGCATTTTTGAAAGCAAAGTCATTAAAAAAAATTTATCCTTGGGGGTAGTTACAAAATACCCAGACGAATGGTAAATTTCAGAAATTTGGAGTAATTTAGGGAGAACTAAGTAGAACTATTTAATTTCTAAACCAATGGGTGTTTAAGATTTATGATCTCTCCCATAATTACAAACATACATTATATATCATTTTATGTTAATGTGTTGCTGATACTCTGCAACATTCACACATTATTGTAGCAAAATATTTTATAAAATACAATCTAACCAGCATTTGGGTGCTTGCTTCTGGCAAATCAGTAGAGAAAGTGAGTGGCAGTGACTGAGGTGAAAATATCAGAATGAAGTATACAAACTGACTTCGTTAAAGGTAGTTGTTTTAAATGAGCTGCAGAGAGTGAGCTGTTCTTCAAATATATGTAGTGTTCACTTGTCTAAAAGCAATTCTAAATAACACTTTAATCAAAGAAGTACTTATGCCAATATATTTAGTCCAGAAGAATATACTTGACACTAGTTAAATGAATGGCTTACGCAAAGGAGATAGTGTTACATTAAGCTTCATTAATAATAAAACTGACTATTAGCATTTTGCAAGGAAGGCTAGAACTGATTTCCCCTGTAATGGGCAAAGTTAAATAACTATAGCTCATAAGTTTTAAGTCAAATACTGCTCATTCACTGCTGCTGGTCTTATCAATACTTGCTGTAAAGGTTTGGTCCCAGCACAAGGCTGATAAAATGGTTTTTAATTACCAGACTATAAATACAGCTTTTCAGTAGAGTTGCACTTCTTCTCACACTGGCCTGTTTGATTTCTGATAATTTGTACTGCTGACTCTGCTTACCTGTTTTTCAATAGCCCCAGTCAGTGTGACTTCTTGTCCATATGGTGATAGGTAAGGCTCCTTGGAGAAGATCTTTGACAAACTACCCTATTGATCTCTGTAATTCTCTGCTGCTTGCAGCATTAAATAGAGCCTTGATTTCTTGTCTCATGTGCTCGCTGTGTAACAATTAAGCAAATGTAATATTTTCTTGTATTACATGAAAATCAATAGACCTCTTGCTCTCATGGAGTTGATCATGGTGAAGGATGAACTCAACGATGGCTAAGGGCATAGTTCAAATATTAAAATATCATTCATTGGATTTATTAAGTCTTACAGTGAACATTTTAGTCTAAAAATGCTCCCCATTGAACAGTAATGGTTTTAAGTTTTTCTTTTAAAGTTGAATATGACATGGAAGCATTGTGGCCTAACGGGGATAAAGTATAAATGCTAGGAGTCAGGAGATTGATTCTATTTTTAGTGTCAGTCCTGTATCACTTTTTGACTTCAAGCTAATAACTCCACTCCTTTGTGTCTTAGTTTTTTCCACCTGTAATCTGAGAAGAACAAAACAAGAAAACTTTCTACTTTAAAATGTATGATAAATATGCTTGTAAGCAAATGTCAGTTTTATTTCAATAAAAGCTGGTTTCGTAATCCTCATTCTTCCGTTCCATATGTATTTATATATAAAGGACTTCATTAATGCAAGGATTTTAAAAATAAGGGAGAGGAAGAAAAGAGGAGACAAACTGAGGCATTGTACGTATGCCTGTGTGAGAGCCATTTATGCCTGAGATAGCAGGCAGGGTTCTGAGCTGACCCTGCCATTCTGGATATTAGGAATATTCTTAGTTGATAAAACAACCAAAAACAGCTTTTCTGCCAATACATCTTGGATGGGATTTTGTCTTTAAAAAAATCCAGGCAAAACTTTTTTTTTAATGAAGACGAGTGTTAGTATAAAATTTTACAAATCTTCTATTGTTACTTCTGTGCAAATCAGTTATCAAGTACTGGAAGAAACTTCTGGTCAAAATTTTTATTTCCTGTGTGAACTGTGAACCACCGTGAAGCTGCAGTAAGAATGGGGGCATGAACAAGGTGGCTGATAAAACAATCCCTAGTTTCTCAGTGCTAATGTCTTAACATACCGAAACGACACATAGCTATTTCTTTTATCACACATATTTGGTCCCTAAGATTTTGCTAATTGTTGACTTCAGTAAAAAATTGAAACATTTTTAATTATTAAAAGCCATACGTATTTCTTTTACAATGTACACTTTATTTCTTGTCATTTATATTTATATTCATTCAAAACTGTAAGCAAGAACATGTATAATGCTTCATGAAATATCTCTTTATTAAAGAGTGAATGATGTTTAAATGGGTGGGGTGACATCAAGACAAGGATCCTGGTTTCATTTCATTTAAAAGCTAATGCAGATAACAGAAACCTTATCCTAAAGCCAGTAGATCAGGTATCCACTTTTTTTCAGCACTTGCCATTCAGACAGTAATGATGTTTGAGGGCATCTTAACCTAAACAAGTACTTAGCAGTACATCTCACCTGGGTCAACAGTCTAGGGTATCAAAGTTAAACTGTGTTACTGTAAATTAATGGAAAATGTAACTGCACTTTGCTGAAAGATCAATGTCCAATAAAGGCTGCACAATCAAATCTTGTTGCAATGATTGAGGTCTTTAATTGCCTTTCAAAGATAAGGTGGTAATCAACACAGCTTTAACTGATTTTTTTACTAGTTCAATTACATGCTAATGACTAGTGCCAAGTCGGAATCTTTAACTACTTATACTTATTAAATCTTATGTTAGTAATGAAAAATTACTTTAGCTACACAATCGATAGAACACAAATCTTAATTACTATATTTCAGTTTTATACTATTTTATATGCTTGACAAATGTTTCACAAGAGCTTTCCCAACAGTAAGAAGTGTTATTAGTAGTGACCAGGGTCCACAGAGTATTTTTGTAATATAAATTAGAGAAGAGATGTTGAGAACATTTTTTTTCTTTAAATGAAAATGTGGCTAAAATAGTTTCCACTGACACAAGTTTGGCCATCTGGCTACTTCTCAGAATTCTAATCTTCTAATTGAGAATACATTTAATACAACTGGGATAAAATAAATCCAGATTGTTTTTAGTGTGTTTCCAAAAGTTCAGTTAGTTTTCTAGTGAAGAAATCGATTTTGTGTAGAGCCTGCTATAAAATTCTCCTATTGGGGGAAACAATAAGTTAGTAAAGGGAAATGAAAAATGAAAAAAATAAGTAGGACTTCATCAAAATTAAAAACTTTTGTGCTTCAAAGGATACTATCAAGAAAATGAAAAACCAACTGATGGTATGGGAGAAAATATTTGCAAATCATGTATCTGATAGGGGACTTGCAGCTAGAATATATTAAGAACCCTTATAACTCAAAACCCCAATTGAAAAATAGATTTGAACAGATATTTCTCCAAATAAGTTATACAACTTTTTGCTACTAAGCACATGAAAAGATGTTCAACATCACTGTTAGGGAAATGCAAATGAAAACCACAATGAGATACCACTTCATACCTTCTAGGATGGCTACAGTCACAAAGACGGATGATACCAAGTATTGCCAAGGATGTGAAGAAATTGGAACCCTCATGCGTTAGCAGTGGGAATGTAAAATGATATAACAACTTTGGGAAAGTTTGGCAGTTTCTCAAAATACTAAGCATGAACTTACCCTATGACCCAGCAATTCTATTCCTAGGTATATACTATAGGGAGTTGAAAACATACATTCACACAAAAACTTGCATGAAAATGTTCATAGCAGCATTGTTCATTCTAGCCCCAAAGTGGAAACAACCCAAATAGCCACCACTTGATGAATGAATAAATAAAATGTGGCACATTGACATGATGGACTATTATTCAGTCAAAAAAAGGAGTGATAGACCCATAAACATGACAACATGGATGAGGCTTGAAAACATGATGCTAAGTGAAAGAAGCCATCATAAAAGACCCCATATTACATGACTTCATTTATATGAAATCTCCGGAACAGCAAATCTACAGAGCCAAAGTGAGTTAGTGATTGTCCAAGGATGGGGAGGTTGGGAGGAAAGGGGCAGTGACTGGTCATGGGTATGGGTTTTCTTTTTGGGGTGATGAAGCTGTTCTAAACTGATTGTGGTGATGGTGGTACAACCCTGAAACTATACTCAAACCATTGAATGGTACATTCTAAATGGAAGACTGTGTGGCATGTGAATTATCTCTCAATGAAACTGTTAAAAAATTAGTAACAGGGAGAGGGGAATGGGCAGTTAGTATATAAGGCGATATGGTTCCAATTTTGCAAGATGAAAAAAGGTCTGGAGGTAGATGGTACCGATGGTTGCAAAATAATGTGAATGATAATGTGACTATACTTGATACCACTGAACCGTATGCTTCAAAATGGTTATAGCATGGTGCCAGTGCCTGGGTGGCTCAGTTGGTTGAGTGTTGAACTTGGTTTAGGCTCAGGTCATGATCTCCGGTCGTGGGATCCAGACCTACGGCAGGATCTGTTCAGTGCCGGATGGGCTTGAAATTCTTTCCCCCTCCCTCTCCCTCTCTCACTGCTCCTCTCCGAGCATGCTCTCTCTCTCTAATAAATAAATAAATAAATAAATAAATAAAAATTTTTAAAAAATTATTAACATGGTAAATTTTGTGTTTTATGTATTTTACTACAAATAAAAATACTTTTTAAAATTTAGTAAAGGATTTAATATTACTATAATGAAATAAAACCGGTTGCGTGATTTCTATAGAAAATAATTGAGTTTAGAAAAATGTTAGAGATTAAAAGAGGTAAAACATGTTAATATCCTTTATTACATTACAGTCGAAGAATTTAAAAATTTGTAATTATGAAACCTAGTTTTAATTAAGTAGATGAAATCTCATTTGGGATCCTTTTTAGTAGCATTAAGGATATACTTTTAAATCTTTATTATATACTTGTATCCTGAAACTAACACGATGTTGTAGGTCAATTATTCTTCAGTGTAAAAATACATACACACATACATAGAGATGTGTTGTTTTAAAAAGATGTACTTGGTTTGAGATTATTTAAGTAAGACCAAAGAAAAGCATATAAAATGTTGGTAAATGAAAATATCCTCTTTTAGATCCTAGTTGCTGGGTAAAGAATATTAGCTACTACTAGAATGAGGTGTTATATCGTATTGCTTATAGCTATTTTAGTTGCACTTATATCATTTTAAATACAGTTTATGAACATTGTACTACTCCATTATATTATTAATTTATCTTCAGTGATATTTATAGTATCAATTTAAAAGCAGTAAAACTTCATGAAAAGTAGCTTAAACACAAGGATTTTGATAAACAAAAGCTTCCAGTCTTTAAAAGCAAATCATGGAAGCTGTACTTCTTAGAGAAGACTTGAAGTTTTTGTGTTGTTGTTGATGATAGAATTATGAACCTTATAAACTCAGTATTTTTTAGTTAACCTAAATACATAAATCTATTTGAATTCATCTTATGAAAAGAGATATGTCATTAGATATATGATCATTATATGCTTTAGTGATTCATGGACCTTGTTACATACATGCTTTGTAATGTATGAATTATTTAGTAAGAAAAATCACAATAATTTTGTTGTTACTCAAAAATTTATGGGTTGGCAGAAACAATTATGCAGCCCCCGAAGCTGGTATGTTAAGGTAACATCATTAACACTACGTAGTATGATTTTTTTAGTAGTTGCTTGACGTAACCTTTACTGCTTCTGCTAGAATATATCAGTAATTTTATAATAATCTGTCTGTAAACAGAACATTGAATTTATGAACCACAAAGTGATTCATTTTACTCTATTTTCATATAAGTGCATAATTTAAAATCAGACCTAAAAAAGTTGTCTACCCAAACCCTAAAGGAAGAATAAAAAAATACAAAATGAAAATCAATACTCTAGTAAATAGATTTTTAAAAATTTACATTTTAACTCTATATAATAAAAGTGGGTATTTCTATTTCAAAAAATGAATATGTTTAAGAAATGAATGAAAATCCATGATGATAAGAGATTATCTCATAACCTTTCTTTACGCATGATATTAAGGACTTTGCTGTGAGATGAAGCCAAAATTGTAGTTTCTTAACCTTTCAAATTTCAAAATTTATAAAATGAAGGAACCAAGAATTTTAAAGTTGAGATAAAAATCTAAGTAGTGTCATCTAATTTTAGAATACATTTAAAAATCAATAACCATTCATTCAACCTCCAAATACTTTTGCATTGACCACGTTGAAGGCAAATTTTAGTAACTGTCAACAAAACCTAGCAGTTCTGAATCTCTGTACAGGATCTGTTCAAGCCATACTGCGGGGAGAAAAAAACAGCTTCTGTACACAGCTGGATGAGGACTACATCTTACTAATTTTGTGTTCACAGTTTTTATCATATAATGAAGACTCTGTGTGGAATGAATATTCAAAATTAAAATATTCAAAATTAAAAAGAAAACTTGTCTTCACCTTTAAGAGTTTTAAGAAAAGGATACTTACCCGGAGTTCATACGCGTTACTTGCAAGAACAGCAACAAGTTTTGAAATACCTCATGTGTAATGAATTAACATACACTGTTCTATGTATTCTGAAAAACGAAAGACTTGAATCTTGTTGTATTATCCTTTTGAGGCATTTCAAAAGGTGCTATCTGTCTTCTCATACAAAAATGTTACTATTTTAAAGTCAAACGAAATGATGTGCAGAAGTAAATGAAAGAAAACATTAAACAGAAAGTACTAGGATCTGTTAGACTTACTCATTTTAAACAGAACTAGAAACAATATGTTGGTAACTAGGAGACAAGAACGTTTCAACTAGGTTGGCCAAATATGGAATGGGCTACCTGTCGAGGCAGTGAGTCCTGCTGTTGGATATGTTCAGAGAGGCTGCATGACAATTCCTTAGGTAGACGTGGAGAGAATTCTTGAATTGGGCCAAGAACTGGGTTGGTGATTTTGTAAGTTTCTGCTAAGTATGAAATTTTGTTATCATGCTTGCATGCCTATCTCTGATTCCCAATCACGGTATTTAGTTTGGTGTTTATTGCCTTTCTACTATGTGTGTAATAGAGAGAACATTGTTTTGAAGGTAAAACATATGGCTTAAGTTCTTGTTGTACCGTTACCAGTTAAATGAGAAAAAATAGAGAAAAATACTATCTTCATGTATACAATAAGGAGTTTATCAAACACTTACATAGCATTTATTTGTGCCAGGTGCTAGACTAAGGACTCTATACATATTAATTCACTTAATCCTCTCTTAATAACCCAGTGAGTTAGGCACTGTTTTTATGCCTATGTTTTAGCTGTGGAAACCAAGAAGTCTTACCCAAGGTCACACATGGTGAGTGTTAGTCCAACCCCTGCAGTCTGTCAACAGAGTGCATGGTCTTAACCTCTAATGCATAGGACAATTTTGTCACATAACAGATGTTGAAGTACTCTGTAAGCTATAAAGTTCCACAAAAATGTGGGATATATTTTCTTTGTTAATATAAAGAAAATAATATAGATATGTTTAAATAATGAAAAGAGAGAAGTAATAAAGCTTAAGTGATTTGTACGAACACCAGCCTACTCTAGCTAAAGGAAAACGTAGGGGCACCTGGATGGCTCAGTCCATTAAGCATCCGCCTTCAGCTCAGATCATGATCTTGGGGTTCTAGGATCGAGTCTTGCATGGGGCTCGCTGCTCATTGGGGAGCCTGCTTCTCCCTCTCCCTCTGCTGCTCCCCCTGCTTGGGCTCTCTCTCTCTGTCAAATAAATAAATAAAAATCTTAAAAAAAAAAAGTAAAGGAAAATGTATTATGTAGAAATTCAATCGAATGACATTTTAAATTAATGAATTAATTCGTTTTAGAGCATCCACAATCCATAGTACTGGGCACATAGTGGGTGCTCCATGAATTGTTGAGCTGTCATTTCCACTCCTGCATGACTGCTGGAATTGTTCCCACTGTTTTTTCTCTTCCTGCCCAAATAGGAGAGAGCAGGCTTTGCTGTTACACTTTCAAGGGTTTGTCTGTGCTCTTTTTTGTTCATGCCTCTTCATATTCTTCTTTTTAAAAAATTAAAGGATATTAGGCAACATGAAGAAAATGTTTATTGTTTAGTTGCTATTGCTATTATAAATTATACAATTATATCTTTTTACAATTAAAATTTCTAAGACATTATTGCTGGTGTGTAGAAACACAGCTTAAAAAAATTTTGAAATAATTTTATTATTTTTTATTTTTTAAAAAAGACTTTTTATTTCTTTGAGAGAGAGAACATGAGCCAGGGGGAGGAGCAGAGGGAGAGGGAGAAGAAGACTCCCTGCAGAGCAGGGAGCCCAGTGTAGGACTCGATCCCAGGACCCTGGGATCATGACCTGAGCTGAAGGCAGACACTTAACCAACTGACCTACCAGGTACCCCTGAAATAATTTTGGATTTACAGAAAAATTGCAAAGGTATTACGGAGTTCCTATATATCCTCATTCAGATTTCCCTAATGTTAGCCTCTCACATAACTTACTTGTCGAAACTAAGAAGTCAAAGAAGTCAACATGGTGCATTATTACTAACTGAACTGCAGATTTCACTAGTTTTTCATTACTGCTCTTTTCCTGTTCCAGGATTCCACTGAGGGTTTCACAATGTATTCGGTCATCATGTCTTCTCAGTCTTCTCAAGTCTGTGACAGTTTCTTTGTATTTTGTGTTTTATGACCTTGACAGTTTTTTTTTAAAGATTTTATTTATTTATTAGAGAGAGAGAGAGAGCACGAGAGGGGGGAGGGTCACAAGGAGAAGCAGACTCCCCGCCAAGCAGGGAGCCCAACGTGGGGCTCGATCCTGGGACTCTGGGATCAAGACCTGCGCTGCAGGCAGATGTCCAGACGACTGAGCCACCCACGCACCCTGACCTTGACAGTTTTAAGGAGTACTTGTCAGGTACTTTGTAGAATGTCCCTCAATTTGGGTTTGTCTGATGTTTTTCTCATGATTAGATTGGGGCTATGAGTTTTGGGGGGAACACCACAGGGGTCAACTGCCCTTCTTACCGCCTGATGTTAGAGAGCACATGATGCCAACATGACCTTTCACTGGGGATGTTAACTTTCATCACTTGGTTAGGATGGTGTCTGCTAGGTTTCTCCACTGGAAAGTTACTGTTTTCATCCTCTGTTCTCATCTATTTTACCTATTTTATTTTTTTGAGAGAGAGAGAAAGAGAGAGTGCATGTGCACTTGTGAGGGGGGAGGGGCAGAGGGAGAGAGAGAGAGAGAAAATCTTAAGCAGGCTCCACCCCCAGCACAGAGCCCAACATGGGGCTTGATCTCATGCCTCTGAGATGATGATCTGAGCCAAGATCAGGAGTGGAATGCTTAACCGACTGAGCCACCTAGGCACCCCATGTCATATTCTTTTAAATCAAACTTAATCGACAAGTATTTGAGTGTTATATATACGGGTCCACAGTAGGCCCTGAAGGAGAGAAGTGGAATTCTCGAGCATAGGAGGGAATCAATAGCTGCCATAAAATTTGTAGTTCACTGGGAGTCCATAATGGTTGTTACTCTTGATGGTGGTGGTGGCAAAGCAAAGGAGCATGTGAGGCTTAAGACGTGCAAGAAATGCACATGGCAGTTGCATTCCCATCACTCAGTCCACCTCGCCTGCAAAATCCATCCATTCACTCAACAGATGTTATTAAAGTGCCTGCTGTGTGCCAGGTACAATTCTAAGTGCTAGGGACATGGCAGTGAATAAAGACACACACAGGGGCGCCTGGATGGCTCAGTCGTTAAGCGTCTGCCTTCAGCTCAGGTCATGATCCCAAGATCCTGGGATTGAGCCCCGCATTGGGCTCTCTGCTCAGCAAGAGCCTGCTTCTCCCTCTCCCTGCCACTCCCCCTACTTGTACTCTCTCTCTCTCTGTCGAATAATTAAATAAAATAAAATTAAAAACCTTAAACACACACACACAGACACGCACAGTTCCCCTCCCTCATTACATTATAGTTTGGTGGACAGACGAATGAGTGAAACCCGTGACATGTTAGATAGTCATAAGTGCTAGGAGAAAAATAAACAAGCTTGTATCTACAGGTGGAATGGGTTCGGGGCTGGTTTGTAGTTTCCATAGCGTGTGCTAAAGGACGGCCACAGCTGGAAGGTGACATTTGAGACCTACAGAATGCGCTCTTCTGGGGAGGGTGTCCATACGTGTTCAGAACGGTCCAGCATTTGACATACCATTGCACGCTGTCCTGCAATACAGCCTCCAACAAAACTAGGCTGTCCTGAATCCCTGGTAATAGAATCATTACCTTTATACCAACAAGGTTGGGAAAGCACCAAAATCCACATGTAGCATGTGCCCAGGCTCACTTCCAGAAGTTCATGCGTGAGACCTAAAGTCCTTATGAGGTTGTCTAAAGCAAAAAAGCACGTCAGCAGGGCCGATGGTAGCTCCATGTCTGCTAAGTGTGTTCGAGACAGAATCGAGCATGCTTTCCTTATCAAGGAGCAGAAAATCGTTGTGAAAGTGTTGAAGGCACAAGCACAGATTCAGAAAGCTAAAAAAAAGGGGGGGTTTGCATAATATAACAACAACAACAACCACAAAAACGAAAGACCTGAAGAATGCGAAGCAGTGAGCCTTCCAGATAGCAGGGCTAAGAGCAATCCAGGCAGGAGGAATGGCAAATACAAAGGCCCTGAGGTGGAATGCCTGATGTGTTCAAGGAACAGTGAGAAGGAGGCTGGTGTGAACGAGGGACAGTAGTAGGAGATGAGGTTTGAGAGTCCAGAAAGTGTCAGGAGCAGAATGTGTAGAATTTTACAGGTCAAGGAAAGGACTTCAGTTTTTACCCTGCACGAGTTAGGAAGCCATCTGGGGAATTTTAACCAAAGGAGTAACTTGATCTAACCTTGGCAACTGGGTTAAGAATAGAGTAACGGTTGGGGCGCCTGGGTGGCACAGCGGTAAAGCGTCTGCCTTCGGCTCAGGGCGTGATCCCGGCGTTCTGGGATCGAGCCCCACATCAGGCTCCTCTGCTATGAGCCTGCTTCTACCTCTCCCACTCCCCCTGCTTGTGTTCCCTCTCTCACTGGCTGTCTCTATCTCTGTCGAATAAATAAATAAAATCTTTAAAAAAAAAAAAAAGAATAGAGTAGCGGTAAGGGTAGAAACAGAAGATTAGGAGAAAAGTGCGATGGTAGTTTAAACAGGGGTAGCAGCTGTGAAGTGGTAGGAAGGGTCAGATTCTGGGTTAAGAATGCAAGATTGGGGGGCGCCTGGGTGGCACAGTGGTTGAGCGTCTGCCTTCGGCTCAGGGCGTGATCCCGGTGTTATGGGATCGAGCCCCACATTAGGCTCCTCCGCTATGAGTCTGCTTCTTCCTCTCCCACTCCCCCTGCTTGTGTTCCCTCTCTCGCTGGCTGTCTCTATCTCTGTCGAATGAACAAATAAATAAAATCTAAAAAAAAAAAAAAAGAATGCAAGATTGAGAGCAAGGTAAAAAGAGATGAAAGAAAACCTCTGTGATTTACAATAGCAAAATGTATTTTCCTCAGTAAAAAAAAAAAATCACTTTACAACAACCATAAATAACCCGCTTTAAAACTGGGCAAAGTGGGGAGCCTAGGTGATGCAGTCAGTTAAGTGTCCAACTCTAGGTTTTGGCTGGGGTCATGATCTCGGGGCTGTAAGACGGAGCCTGCATTGGGTTCTGCACTCAGCATTCAGCGTAGACTCTGTTTGAGATTCTCTCTCCCTCTCCCTCTGCCCCTCCTGCTCATGCTCTCTAACAAATAAATATTTTTTTTTAAAAAATGGGCAAAGGAATTAAATAGTTCCCCAAAGAAGAAATATACATGGCCAACAGGCTTATGAGAAGATGTTCAACATCACTAATTACAAGGGAAATGCACATTGAAATCACAATGAGTGGTAGTGATTTCCACCTAACATCCAATAGGATGGCTAATATAAAAAATACAGAAGATAACAAGTGTTGGTGAAGATGTGGAGAAATTGGAACCCTCATGCATTGCTGGTGGGAATGTAAAGCCGTGCAGTCATTGTGGAAAACAGTATGGTGGTTCCTCAAAATATTAAAAATACAATTACTATATGATCCAGCAATCCCACTTCTGGGTATATACCTATCCAGAAGAATTGAAAGTACAAATTGAGTTGGTTTTCCCCATAGTACCTTGAATTAAAAAGCCGTTTAACAAATGATAGTTTCATAGAAAATCTCTAGTTTTGTGGTCTATTTTCTCAAATAATAAGAAATGAACTTTTGGTGAAATGTATACGGGGACCTTGGGCACACTGTTTACTTTTCAGGGGACTGAGGTGCAGGTGGAAAAGGGCAATTTCAGAATATCTGGAGCATCTGATTAAATGAATTTCTACCTAAGCTATTTATCTACAATAACTAAAAAGAGACAATTGGTCTCCCACACGGACTTTCAAATTATATATGTAAAAAAACCCAGGTAGAGAAAAATATGCACAAAATTTGTTGGTATTATACTGAAACTAATCAACATTTAACATATTTTTTTTTCTCGCGTGAATAAACTATCTGAGCGTTAGGGGGAAACTGTCACTCCTCTCCCACCAAATTTATACAAAATTCAGCACCCAAAAGTAAAGCCTCCTGTGCACCTTCATTAGCAGATTAGGGACCAATTTACACGTTGCAATTTGTAAACAAACTTTTATTTAGGCACCTTAGATCAACACAATTGTGCACTTTAACATCTGAGGCATTTAAAAACAACCCAGGGTTATTGCTACTGCCTGAGATACCACCGATTGCGTAAACATTGCTATCTAGTTGAAAATTTATGGACGAGACCGGATATTTCCTGCAAGGATTTAATAAGAGAACACGACGCTACCACTGCAGCTGTCCCCTGGCAGTTGAACACTTCACTGAATTTTTTTTTTTTACCGTTGCTTTTGAATAGAGGGGCAATCGTGGGGGTAAAACAAGAAGAATTCATACACTCTTTGCTAATGTGAGAGGAAGACGACAACCTTCTGCATCTGTGGCGTGGAAGAAGGAAGAGAAAAAGACAAGCACTTTTTGAGTTCTTGCCTTGCTTTTGCATATTTGATGCACAAACCCCGTCAAGGTAAAGGACTTGACAAAGTAGGGATAAAGGAGAGCTGCACTTCTTTCTGGAACTTCTGCAAACAGAACGCAATTTTATGTCGCTAATTTGCTTTTGGCGGACACAGTCCCAGTTCAGTTTCGTCCTTCGTTTGTTAGATGGTTTCACCTGGCTGCCTTTAACGAGGGTCGGGAAAGGTAAGGACCGTCACTCGGTCGCCGCGGACGGCCACAGTGCGACCGACGTCTTACGACTATCAAGCCTCGCCGGCCCTTACGTTCTCCGCCGCACTTTGCGCGCACTCCTCGGGGCCCGCCCGGCCGGCCGCAAGGGCGGGGCTGGCCGGGAGCTGCCCTCTTCCAACATGGCGCCGCGGGAGGCGGGTCCCTCTCGCCGGCTCCCGGGGTTCCGGTGCCGTGCGTTTTGGTTCCGGAGTAACAGTGGCCTTGCCGCGCCTTCCTCCTCCTCCTACCGCCGCAGCTGCCGCCGCGGCCGGAACGTTCGGCCTGGGGCTGCCGGGGCTGAGCCCGTGCGCGCCGCGCCCTCTGACTCGGGGTGGGGAACAGAACTTGCTCCCCGACCCTCCCGCGGAAGGCCCTCCTCAGCTTTCGCGTGGTCTGGGGGCCCTGGGGCTCCTTCCAAACAGCCCCCGACCGAGTCCCCTTCAGTCGGGGACCCTCCTCTCTCCACTGAGGAGGAGTGGACACCTGCCGCTCTGCCTCCCTAAAACAGGGCCGTCTCCTCACACCCACCCAGACGGCAGAGAGCTTCACGATCCCGTTTCGCCCAGTTTTCCAACTCCAGAACCTTCTGACCTCCGTTAGTTCCTACCGGCCCCTGCCTCCTGCCCCGTGCATGCTCACGGGGAGGCAGCCTAGACCCCATACACCCTGGGTCTGGCTCGGTGCCTGCGGGCTCCTTCCCGACCCCCCCCCCCTCTTCTTTACTCCTCCTGACCCTCTGTCTTCTTCCGCTCCGTCCCCTTGTCACCTCTTGGAGCCGTCGCTTAACCAGGATCCAGTGGGAACCTCCTACCCCAGGATGTGAGCCCCTGTAACCTGTAATGCTGTGGCTGGCCCTTGGCCCCTTCCATGCCATGGAGAACCAGGTGCTGGTGATTCGTATCAAGATTCCAAATAGTGGCGCAGTGGACTGGACAGTGCACTCCGGGCCGCAGTTACTCTTCAGGGATGTGCTGGTGAGTGGTAATTTCAGTCTCAAATCCCGTTGAGGACGCAGGGATTTGTGGGGTAGTCAGCACCTTGACCACTGAAGCTGAGCCTGGCGGCCCGAGCTAGTGGCGGTGGCCATTGCTGGCCTCCTGTGAGGGCAGTTTTACTGCTTCAACGACAGGCATTGATTAATTGCATGGACTGAAATCTGGCAATTGTGCAGGGCCCTGGGGAAATAGAGATGAATCAGATTGAACCCCTGCCCTCAAGGAGCTCACAGCCTGGACTGAGACATAACACACGGAAGCAACCAACTGGATGCAAAAAGTTGAGTCTAGAAGTTCTTCCCCCAAGTGTTTCTCGGAATGTCCCTGGCCAGATTCCAGCCATGCCTTTCTACTGAGTTCCCTGAACTTGGTGACTGTTGGGGAAAGGGAAACTAGGCAGCTTGAATTTACCATGTTTCAGCAAATCTAAGGTGCCTTTGGTTTTAAGATACTATTTTTAGTACCACTTAGAAAGAAAAAACACCGCCCTTTAAACTGTGACCTGCTGCACATTATACAAAAGTAGCCCATTTCAGAGATGCTAAGGTTGGGGGAAAGGGTGCGTCTTAGAAACAATGCTGTGTCATTACTCTCAGGATACTCGGAACATATTTCAAATAAAATCATGGGATGTGAGAGCAGAGTGTAACCTTGGTGGTGGCCTGTTGGTCCTCTTACCTTTTTTGACATAGTTACTGAGGAGTAGTGAGGCAGAATGGCTTTTCCAAAGCTGTGTTGCTCGTTGAGTGGGAGAGTAGGTACCAGAACTCAGATTTCCTTACTTAGTAATTTTTCCCTACATGCTGCATTGCCATTTCTCATCTTTTCGCACACGTTTGAAATAGAGTGCATTGTGCCCATATTATATATTGAATCATTGAGGTAGGAAAAGCAGAACTGATATACCCAGAAGCGTGTTGCAGATACCAATCTTTGGTGCAACTTACCTGCAAGATAAGATGGGGTGGAGCAGAGTTTCTTGGGAGGAGGGAGATCTCTGATATGATTTTTTTTTTTGTAGTCATAGGTGATGCAGTCAAAATTTGATTCCTGTACGTACATTTTGAATTCTGGCTGTTACTGACTACCCAGGACATTGGAGATTTTCAGGTGTCTGGGCCAGGAGTCCTAAAGCTGAAGTGAGCTAGTAGCTTCCAATCTTACACCAAACGTCGCCCTTCTCTTTGCATCTGGGGTTCACACACTCACATGCATATAGATTTCCTCTCATGACAAGGCCCGAACTTTTTAGCATGGTCCTCTAGGCCCACGTGGGTTGGCTTGTGCCTGCCTGGCACCAGCTCCTTCTCTTACCACACCCCTGGGAACATCATGTGCTCCAGGTACGTAGAACTAACCTTGAGTTCTTCCAGGCTGTCTCCACTCGGCCCCTTTCTTCAGCTGGGCAGCTCCTACCTGTCATTCAGAGCCCAGCTTCACTTTTCTTCTACCTTAGTCTTGGTTATATGACCCTCCTCTGTGTTCCCACAGCTTCATTCCAGCCAAGCTCACTGGTTTATCACAGTTTTGTCGATCTCTTCCACTAAAATGATCACCTTCTGAAGGAGATGAACATCTCTGTCTCCCCTGTGTTTCTGGAGCTTCATAGCGCCCTGACATATTTGTTCAAATATTTCAAACGGAGCTTCAAAGAAGATGTGTGCATTTATGGTTTTGTGGACCAGTCTACTTGGTTTTGAATCCAAAAACATGGGTTTAATTGCAAGCCATCCTGCTAACTAGACAAGTCTCTTTTATCCTCAGTTTCCTTACTTGTAAAATAGGGACGATACCTGTCTTCAAGATTTGCAAAGATTAAGTGAGATTATGCCTGTGATGAGAAAGATGTGAGCTTTCTTTCACTTTGCTCATTTGAAAGAACAGAAGGTATTATTTAAAATAGAATGGTGCAGTGTTTAAAAACACAAACTCTGGGCCAGACTGCCTGGATTTAAATTGCAAGCCTTACCAGACTCACTTTGGGGAGGTGTCTTCTATGTCTTAGTTCTTCATCTGTAAAAAAAAAAAAAAAAGTGAGGGGTGGGGGATAAAAATAGTGCCCACCTGATGGAGTATGAGGACTACTGGAGTTGATATACATAAAGCACTTAGAAAAATCTGGAATGTAATAAGTGCTCTATGGGTATTGTTGTTACAACATAAGGGACAGGGCCTGGGTCTTCTGCTTCTCAAGCATCTCTCAATGGTTCCTTGGCTCTAGGCTGACTGGACTTAAAGTAAACTTCACACGAATGGTCCCACCATCTAGAGCTCGGAGTGCCATGTGTCCTCACACGTGCATATGCGCAAGTAAGCCCAGGCGGAGCATGCTTTGTCAGGAAGGCCTGATGAAGGGCTCTTAGCAATGGGTGCTGTGCTGTCTCTCATGCTTCTGATCGTAGCCTCTATGAACTGCATGCCCAGATCCCGGTGGACACCTGTGATCTCCAGGGTCACCTCATTTCTTCATCAAGAAATTGGCAAGAGAACCATCAGATACGTCAGCGTCTTTGGCTTAGAACTTTAAATTTAAAGCTCAGTGAAATCTGGAAGCATCTCCTTCATCTAATACAACTCTTCACTCCAGTTTTCAAGTGAGGGAGCATGAACCCCAGAGGGGGAAAATGCTAAAGCCACACAGCTCATTTTGGGCCACACCAGACACAGAAGCCAGAGCAGCTTGTGGTCACGGAGTCATCTGTCGCTGAGCGTGTCTTGGACGAGGGGTTGCAGTTGAAGGCTCTTGTCATAGCTCCATCAACTAGCAAGCCGGGAGACCCTTGAGAAGTCACTCGGCCTCTCTGGGGCTTTGTCCTGAATAATTAGGGACTGGCTGCAGTGCGAAGTAGGTCTAGCTGGTCTGCAAGGGCAGAGACATTTGATGATCTGTGTTCCAGCTCTCTGTGTTCTGTTCCTTGTAGACACAGCCCCCAGTTTGGGGAAGATGGTGCAGGAGATCTCAACTACCCAGTGAGAGGAGAGAATGTTCCTCCTATTCCTCTTGCTGTTTGAATCATGTCTCCCAAGTCCCAGTTCAGATTTCCCCTCATCTGTGAAATTTTTAGCTAAACCGAGCCTTTGATTTTTTCCTGCCGCCTGAGTTAGCAAATACTCATCTGCTCTTTATGTCTTTTGTTTGGCTCTTATCATACTGTAAGTGCTTCGTTTTGTTACTCTTTTAGGTTTGCCTTTATCTCTGTGACCCAACTAGCATCTTCCTAAATCTTACTTTTCTGTTGGCTACAGCTTTGTGATCTTTATGCTCCTGGCATGTTGTAGATGCTTAATTATACTTTTGGCCCATCATAGAGTTGATGGATTTATTAAAAGCACAGAGAAGAAAAGGATCAAGAAATGATCACCATTAAGATATTTAAACTTAAGTTTTCTTTTGAAATCTTTAGGTAAATGTTATGTTGAGAATAAGACAGGGAGTTTTTGTGTTGTTTTTTTTTTTGAAATAAGTCACTTAAAATATAACTGGAAAATATACATAAAATTATTAAATGTGCCCTGCTTAGAAATGACCAGTAGGTATTAACTAATTTTGAAGCTTTTTAGCCCGTTGGTATTATGATAAGCCCCACTTTATTTGCTTTAACAAAACAAGATGGTTGATTGTGTTCACATGATTCTCTCAAGCAAATTTGCTTTTTTTTTTTTTCTCTCCTTTTCCCCACATTAGGTGTAAAAGCTACGTGGCTCCTTGTTTATGTTGATGGGCAAAGGACGCCATTGCTGCCAGGCGAGGTTTTCAGCTAGTTATTAGAAATTCGCTGCTCGATGGGTTCTGTTATTCATAAGTAGGAAGGATCCTAAATTAGTTTGCTATTACTGTAGAGTTCACGTCTGAAGATTGAGGTGATCCGAGTTCCCTTGAAGTAACCAGAAGTAACCTCAACTTGGAGGGTTAGGGGTGGAGTCCCCCAGCTTGTTTTTAATTACACTACTAGCTAGAAAAGGTCCTCCGTAAATGCACTAGAAGGCTGATGTAAGTGAATGAATGACCATCCCCCGATCCTTGGGTGCTGAAATTTCGGGTTTCGTTGTGAGGTAACCTTTGTAACGCTGCAGTCATCAGTGACTCGTTTTATTTAACAGACACTCATGTGGCACTTACCATGTGCTAGACACTCTTCTAAGCACTTTACAAGTATGAACTCATTTAGTCCTATGAGGCAGATACAGTTATGATCTCATTTTACACAGAAGGAAACTGAGGCACGGAGAGTCTCAGTCACCCAGCTACTGAATGGCAGAGCCAAGGTCCACGTAGTCGGGCTTTACACTAGCTGCCTGTATAGTTTATTCCATACTCGCTGTACGGTTTCCATTTACCTGTCAATAAACACTTTCTCCCTACAAGTGTGTAGACTTTCTCAACACTAAAATTTTTTATAAATACTTCCTCAGAGTTGATGTTTCATTTGCTAAGACTAGAGTCAGAAGGAAAAAATCACCTTCTTTGGCTCTAATGAGCGAGGGCTGCCTCAGATAGTTCCCTTTGATCAATTTTATATGCACAGATTTATTTTTCAGGGGGAAAAAAGGCACTGTAGAGGCAAGGCTATTATGCAAATTTCCACTGCAGCAAAAGCTTCTAAGGAACTGCGTTTAGAAGGAAGTTGCAGCCGCCACTCTGCTAAGTGCCCTGCTTGGAAGGGCTGTGGGCTCCCTGCTGAGAACGACTGCAAGCCGCTTTGTCAGCCGGCTGCCTGGTGCCACTTCCTGGCAGAGCCCAGGAGGGACGCTGTGGCAGAGCTCCCCGACAGCAGCGAGGTTTGCAGACCATTTGGGTTAGGCTGAACGTAATGGAGGGTCACTTTTCCCAGAACTGGCTATTTCTTGAAAATGTTCCATGCCTCTTGAACTAAGCTGTCTCTGTAGACTGATTTTCAAGATGGCAACTTAATGGGTTCATTTAAACATTGATATCACATCATATACCTTAAACAAAATTTTTTTGTAGGCTGGATTAACTGTGTTCCGGTGTCATTAAATGTATGTTTTCCACTTGCTTAAGAGTAAAGGTTGATAACAATTGTTTGTATCAAATGTGGCATTTTAGGTTATTACCATCATTGGAATAATATATCATGGAAACTTGTGGTTTTTTTTTTTTTAACTCTTTGCACTATGAATACAAGGTGAGATGTTGTTATTTACATATCAGAAACTACATTTGTTGCCTACAGTGTGCTAGGCTAACTTATGGTTATTATTTAAGTTAATTCTTGCATTACCTCTGTGAGTATTACTAGACCCATATTGGAGGATAATCAAATAGAGGCTCAGAGAGGTTAAGTAATTTGTTTGCAGTCACACAGCTAGTAGGTACAGAGCTGAGATCCAAACCCAGGCTAGTCTGACTCCTAAACACCTTTCTATTGGTACTGTATTCCACAGCCTTCTATAGAACAAACTGTGTGTGTGTGTGTTTTTAACAGAGTGTATACGCTGTTGAATCAAGAGTGAAAGATTATGATATTAATACAGAGTAGATTTGGTAAAGAACAACCTCCCCATCCCGCCCCCAAATAGAGATTTAAACTCTGGGCTTACATTGCTGGGCTAAGTGTGATTATGAGCTAATGTTTTTATAGTTTATGCCAACATTTCAAAAATCTTTTTCAGTTCTCATATTTCCTCTAGGATTTGCCACATGTTAGCAATAAAGAAGATGGCTAATTGTGTTTCTTTATTCTTTCTTTGTTTAGGATGTGATAGGCCAGGTTCTGCCTGAAGCAACAACCACAGCGTTTGAATGTAAGTCTGGCTTGTATACTTTCTTGACGATTTCTTTCTGCAGTAATTTTTCAAAGGGTTTATGGGTTGCATTACTTTAGAAACTGACAAAAACAGATTATTTATGATCATCATATGGTACTTTTAAATATTTATAAATTAATGCAAGTTTAATGATGATACTGAACTGAGGTAATATTTTCTTATTTAATCATATCTTGGGTGTGCATATTTCTATAATATAGCTTTAATTACCAGCATGACCTTTATCTGCTCTTGCTCTTCACCGTAATAATATTGTGGGACAAAATGAAACGTGTAAACTACCTGTAGGCCAGTGATTATTGATTAAGAGATTATACTCCATTGCTGCTTTAAAACCGCAACAGAGTAGAGCTTTTAAGTGAGCATTGCTTGGAATAATTCTGTTTTAGTGGGGCTTGGTGTGGCTGGTACATGATGACAGTAGCCCTTCAGGTCTTGAGTCCTTCCTCTAACTGCCCCCGTGCCCCCAACAGTTGGCTTGGGATTGGGAGGGGCAGGATAGACTAGAAAACTAGTTTTGACACGAGCCAGGTCATTGCAGGGGATATTAGGGTCTAGGAATGTTAAGATGAGAGTTTAGTCCATAAGAACAGGGGCTCTGATGTTGAGAAGGATAGAGTAGGATTTTTAGCTGTGGTTCCCATCTCTTCTTTGAATGTGAGGGCCACTTTTCCGTGAGTAGATGTACGGTTTCTCTACATTATAGTATACTTGTTGTTCTTGGTTTTTAAGCAGATGGTTAATGACAGTCAGTACAGTGTCCTCTCTTTTATTTATGTTCTCTTTGGAGGACAAGTTGGCGGTACTTATTACCAAAATGTAAAATGTGCGAAACCTTTGATTCGGCAGCTTCACATCTAGGATGCTGTTCGACAGAAATACCTGCCCATGTGTTAAATGCCCTTCAAACATAATATTCATTGTGGAATTATTTTTAATAGGAAAAAATTAGAGGAAAGCTAAATGCCTCGAATAGTGGATTAATAAATTATCCAGTATCTGAAACAGCAACCAATTGAACAGCAGCTAAAAAGAATGAGTTAGGATTTTATGCACTGACATGAAAAGATTTCCATGATACATTGTTGAATAAACAAATAGTATGTATGGCCTGACCCCATTTTGTAAAATTGCTAATCCCTGTTCCTGCCTGCTTCGTGTCTGTAGTGAGAGACAAGGATCTGAAGAATGCCCACCACAGTGCCTTCCAGCGGTTCCCCCTGGACTTGGGGGTCAGAATGGGAAATGCTTGGCTAAATGAGCACACTTTTTCCTTTCAACATTTCTCTATTATTTGAATATTTTCGACAATCCTTCCATTTATTTAAAAGTCACTTGCATAGGCCTCTTAAAATAATTAGTATTTTATTAACCACACTGGACTCTATATACTTTTGGAAAATGGTGCGTGTATCTGAAGTACATACTAGTGTTGCATGCTCTTCAGACCCTTTTTGGTAAGTCTCTGGTGGTGCCAAGGATTTCCTGGACAGGCTGATAGTAAACATCTGTCACTGTTGCCAGATGCTGTGCTAAGACATTCCATGGTTATCTCGTTTAATTTGACCTTCACGAGATCCCTGTGAAGTGCTATGAAGAACTGTTTTTGTTTTATTTTTTAAATTTTATTTTATTTAAAGTCAATTAATTAACATAGAGTGTATTTTTAGTTTCAGAGGTAGAGGTCAGTGATTGGTCAGCTGTGTAGAACACCCAGTGCTCATTCCATCACGTGCCCTCCTTAATGCCCGTCACCCAGTGACCCCATCCCCCTGCCTCCCTCCTCTCCAGCAACCCTCAGTTTGTTTCCTATGACTTAGAGTCTCTTACGGTTTTTAGCTCCATTTTAGCTGAGGGAAGGACATCTCCTCTGAGCAGCTTGCTCAAAGCCTGGTGAGTGGTGAAGTGGACTTTCCCACGTTGACTCCAGAGCACATATCTGTTCTCAGCCACTCTTGACACTTGTTCTGCGAGTTTTAATTGTTCTTGAAGTCCCTTATTCCGATTGTTCATAAGTGTAGCAGAAAAGCAGCTTACTTTTAGTACTTCCTACTTCTTGCCTTCTGGGTCGCACAAAGTGGCTTGAGGTCCCTGTGCCCCACTGACTTCCAAAGTTAGGGTTTGTAGTAATAACACCGGTTATTCTAGCTGTCGTTTATTGATGGCTTGCTCTGTGCCTGGCAATGGACTAGGAGATTTACCTAGATTGTTGCTAATCTTTACGAAAACTCTGTGAGGCAGGAAAATTATGCCTTTGGGAAACTGAGGCTCAGAGACAGGAAATGATTACCAAAGTCATCAGCGTGGTGGAACCAAACTTAAACACAGTTGTTTTTGACTGTGAAACATGCACTCTTTATAACCAAGTATGTTAAAAGCCTACGAAGCGTGTTAAGTATGGTTTACACGGCTTACGAGTTTACATGGCTTATGGGTTTTGGTTTATGGTTTGATGAAACAACTCTTGAATAAATAAAACTTTAATCAAAAAAATACTTACGGTAATATATTTAATACTGAAAAGTATGTCTAACAGTAAGAGAAAAAAATGTTTTAATTTCTTGGTTTAAGTTCTTAGAGATGTTGCTCCTTCTTTACTGAGATGAGGATAGCAGCTCTAAACGCATCTGTGTCTTGACCAGTTCTAGGCAAAAACAAAACCAAAAATAAAACCCCAAAACATAGACAAAATAGTAACAGTTCTTTGTTTCTTGAGCTTAGATTAAAGTCCTAGCCTGGCTTTTTTCATGATTGCTCTAGGATGACCCTGTGTTCGGAACCAAAGATCTGCACTAATAAATGGAATCTGTGTAGAGGAAATATTTGGAAAGATGTCGTTTATAAGCTAATTTGCTGACATTTTGGAGCTATGTCGGTGCTGTATAGCTATGATGGAACAACTCCTAGATAAATAAACTTTGATCAAAGATGTATTTATGATAATATATGCAATATTGAAAAGTATGCATACCACTAGTTGGTTTCTTTTGCAAAAGAGATGGTATTGTATTTAGTGATATGAATTAAGCAACAAGAGAAGGGGTGTTGTCAAATTCTTTTTTTTTATTTAATAATATTTTTTATTATATTATGTTAGTCACCATACGGTACATCCCTAGTACATCCCAAGGAAATGAGTTGATAAGTGGAAAGGAGGGGAAAGGTAATGGTACAGATTCTTCAATTGTGAGAATTGCCATCTATTGGCTGAGGCCTCTGACCAGCCACCCCCCCAGATGGGGTTAATCGCTCTCCGCACCTTTCCTAGAGCAGGTGACCGCAGGTGACCCATTGGGCCCACCTTCCTTGGGCCCACCTTCTTATGAGCTGTGTGCGTGTTTCCCTTCCTCACTAGATTTTGAATGACTTGATGACAGGTACCATGTTTTATTTCCCTCTTACTCTCCGCTTACTACTTAGCTTAGTGCCTTCTGGGAACACCCTTGCTGAATGAAATGGACTGTTGTGTGTCCAAATTCAGACGAGAATTTTAAAATTAATGTGACCTAAAGCCAAGTAAATCATTTGCTTTTTTGGATTATTTGTGCTGTTGGCCAAACACAGGATAGAAACTGGTGGTGGTGGACCAGTCAGGCTCCAGATTCAAATTCCCACACTTGACTAGGCCCTCCGACCTGAGGGAGCAGAGGGCCTACAGTGATTCTGTTCTTCCCCGTTTCTGTTCCTGGGAACAGTGTTTCTGAGGGGAGTTAGGCTGGATGAGGGGAGACAGGCCCATTTGTGCTGAATTCACCTCTTGGACTGATGGCCCTAAATCTTTTTCATCTTACCCCTTTTAGGTCTTTTTCCCCTTAGAATTAGAGTGCAAATAACAATACTTCCCAGTATCTAGTACTTGATTTCTTTTCTAATTAAGAAGGTATAGATGGTTTTAAAAAAGAATTTAAACAGCATAAAAATGAAAGGAAAACTAAAAGTCCTCATTTCCCCAGTTCACTATTTAACAGTTTTCTTCTGTATCCTTGCAGAGATTTCACTGTTAACAATTTCTTCTGTGTCGTCATGGAAATTTCTGTATGTAGTACACACTATACTGCGACTAATTTCCCCTGCCCCCACTTCCAGTAAATATTGGACCTCTTTCCGACATCAGTATACACAAATCAACTTCAGTCCTTCGGATGACTACATTATAGCTACTTTTATGGCCATGGCTTAATTTATTTAACCTATTGATAGACCAATCTTAAGTTGTTAGCAGTTTTTTAGTATTAGAAAAAACGCGGCAGTCAACGGCATGGCCTTATATCTTTCCACATTGTGGAAATATATTTGTAGGATAAATTCCCAGGAGTTGGAACTACTGAGACAAAGAGTACCCCTATTTTACATTTTAATAGCTATTACCATGTTGCTCTCTAAAGGGTAGAACCAATTTACACTCCCACCAACAACGTTTGAGAATGCCCATTTCTCTCTACCCTCACCAACTTGGGTATTTTTTTTAGTACCAAACTTCCTAGTCAATGTCAGTTTGAAAGGTGGAAGAGATTGCTATGTTATTGTTTTATTTTGCATCGTTTATAAATGAGCTTGAGTATCTTTTCATGTGTATTTTGGTCATTTGTATTTAATTTCTGTGAACCATGTTGTCACCTTTGCCCGTTTTCCTTTTAGGTCATAGGTTTTGAGTTGATTTAAGGGCTTACCGATATTAAAAAAATTGGGGCTTTGTCTTGTATGTTAGACCTATTTTTATCTAGTTTACTGCTTTCCTTTCAGCTCGCTTTGGTCTTTTTCCGTCTTCTTTTTTTTTCCATGGAGAAGGTTGAAGTTTTTATGTGGTCAGATTTATCATATTGCCCTTTGTGACTTCTGGATTTATGTCATTCTCAGGAAGGTCTTCTACATTCCAGGTATTGAAAACACATCCATCCGTATTCTTTTCTGCTCTACTCTAATAGTTAGGTTAAGCACACATACTGTAGGTTTGTATATAAATATACACGTTCATATGTGTATTAGTGTGCTGTTGTTGTTTTTTTTCTGAAAGAGCCTGCATTTTTTTTAACAAACGTCAGAAGATTTTAAATTTTTGTACCATCTCTGGTCTCTTTTGGTGAAAGGAAGAGTCTGGTGGGGAATCCAACTTTATCTTTCAAGCACATAGATAGCTGACTCTGTACCAGTTATTGAATCATTTGTCTTTTCCCAGCTGTGAGAACACTCCTGAGACGAAGCTAAATTCCATTACCATAAAAAGGCTTGTATGTTTGCATGTGTGGGCCCTACATATGCTGTAGGAGCTTGACAGTCATATAGGCCCAGAGACCCCTGCTGATCGCCACAGTTTCATTAACAGATTAATGAGTACACCAACACACGAGGCGATACCAATCAGCTGTGCCCACTAATGAGTTTCCTGTGCCTGTCTGTTACATGTGCTCCTCTTCATGGATTGTGTCTAGACAGGTGACTGCTGCAAAGTGACTGTTGGGCTGGTGGCACTGGGCGGTATATTCTTACTGGTGACTTGAGAGATGCATTGTAAGTCTATGTAGACAAGTGCTGACTTAAACCTATAAATACCACGTGGGCCCACTTCCCATGGCACTCTGACTTCATGTATTGTGGTCTGTAGCCTTCATAAGTATCTTCACACTTGTGAAGCTGTGCCTCTCTGTTTTGGTTCATAAGATACAGTTATAGAATAAATCTTTGTTTTACTTCTATCTTTCTTAACCACGATCATTTTACACTTCTCATTTCAGTTTTTTTTTTTTTAAGATTTTATTTATTTATTCGACAGAGATAGAGACAGCCAGCGAGAGAGGGAACACAAGCAGGGGGAGTGGGAGAGGAAGAAGCAGGCTCATAGCAGAGGAGCCTGATGTGGGGCTCGATCCCATAACGCCGGGACCACGCCCTGAGCCGAAGGCAGACACCTAACCGCTGTGCCACTCAGGCGCCCCTCATTTCAGTTTTTTTATGAATTTCTGGAAGATTATTTTGGGTGGAAATTTTAAAACTAGCTCATCATTTTTTTAAAAGATTTTATTTTAAGTAATCTTTACACCCAATGCGAGGCTTGAGCTCATAACCCCAAGATCGAGAGTTGCACTTTTCACCAACAGAGCCAGCCAGGCTGTGCTCCTAGTTCATCATTTTATTTATTTTTATTTTTTTTTAAAGATTTTATTTATTTATTTGACAGAGATAGAGACAGCCAGTGAGAGAGGGAACACAAGCAGGGGGAGTGGGAGAGGAAGAAGCAGGCTCATAGCGGAGGAGCCTGATGTGGGGCTCGATCCCATAATGCCGGGATCACGCCCTGAGCTGAAGGCAGACGCTTAACTGCTGTGCCACCCAGGCGCCCCTAGTTCATCATTTTAAATTTGGCATAATATGACCGTTTAAAGCAAAATTGCAATTATGTAAGTTGTAAATTCTTTTTTTTTTTTTAAGATTTTATTTATTTATTTGACAGAGAGCGAGAGAGCACAGTCAGGGGGAGCGGCAGAGGGAGAGGGAAAAGCAGGCTCCCCGCTGAGCAGGGAGCCTGATGTGGGGCTCAATTCCAGGACCCTGAGATCATGACCTGAGCTGAAGACAGACACTTAACTGACTGAGCCAGCCAGGCGCCCATAGGTTTATAAATTCTTACAGCATAGAAAATCACTGTAGCTGATTACTGGAGAAATAGCTGTAGGAGATACCCTTCACGTCCAAACAGCAAAGACAGTGTCATTAAGAATAGTTGGGTGACAACCCCTTATTGTTTTGGAGAGAAGTCTAAATTATAAAATATTTGGAAATCATAAATTATTGGGAAAAATGAAATTTCATTTTCTTTTTTTTTTTTTAAAGATTTTATTTATTTATTCGACAGAGATAGAGACAGACAGCGAGAGAGGGAACACAAGCAGGGGGAGTGGGAGAGAAAGAAGCAGGCTCATAGCGGAAGAGCCTGATATGGGGCTCGATCTCGTAACGCCGGGATCACGCCCTGAGCCGAAGGCAGACGCTTAACCGCTGTGCCACCCAGGCGCCCCGAAATTTCATTTTCTTAAACTGTTGTATGTGTAAAAGATAAATGGTTGCTTTTAAGTAAACTAGGTAGGTTAATGAAAAATTATAACTCACAATGGTACCCCGTCTAAAAATTATTTAACAGATAAGAGTTAGTTATGCATCCTAGAATTTGAGACTATTTAAAGAGAGTTTTAATTTATTAAAATTTTGGTTTGCAGTATCATGCATGTACAAAGTCAGATCCTTTTTAGTCTTATGAGAATAGTTGCTTATTAGTAGTCTTGCTATTTTGCATGCGAATTAAGAAGTTTAAGTCTTTTTGTTCAACTACCAGGCTAGTTGTTCCTTGAGGGCACTAGATAATACCACTCATTCTTGGGTCTCTAAAGACCCTATCATAGTACCTGGCACGTAGTGGACACTGAGTATGTTTCTGGAATACATGGATAGTTGAAGGAATGAAGTAACAAGGACAAGCCTTCTGTATCTCATCCATCAGAAAATCCCGTTAGCTCTGGCTTTAAAATACATCCAGCATATGATGACTGCTCAGAATCTCAGCCTGGTTTAAGGCCACCATCACCTCTCACCTGAGATAGGACGGTGGTCTCCTAACTGGTCTCCCTGTTTCTGCTTTTGCCTCCACACAGCCTGTTCTGCATGTAGCAGCCAAAGTGATCCTTGAGAAGTGAGATCACAACACTCAGCACCTTCCAGTGGTTTCCATCTTATTCAGGAGTAAAAGCCAAGTCTTTAAAATGCCCTACAAGGTCCTGCATTTTCTCACCTGTCCCCAACTCTGCAGCACTGCTGCTTCTCTGAACTCCCCTCTTTCTCTCCCGCCTCTCACGCTGTGCTAGCCACACTGCCTTTCTTTCAGTCTCTCGAACATGCCGGGTTTTCTACTTCAGGGCCTTTGCATTAGCTGTTCCTTCTGCCTAGAACACCTTTCCCCAGATACCTCTGCAGCCCACCGTCTCATCCCCTTCAGTCTGTCTCAACTAGAGTGTAAGCTCCAAGGGGGCAAGGCTTTTATAGTGGGCATTTACGTATTTGTTGGAGAGAAGAAGGGAGCAAAGAAGTGAAGAAGGAATCAGGAGGCAGGGGCATGGAGTAAAATTAAAATTCATGGCTGAGAAGATTTGGCCATAGAAACTGGGACTGCTAACCCTGTCCGGATCTTAGATGTCATAGCTAAGAAGGGCTCTATAAACTTGACAACCTTTCTGATGATTTCTTGTTGAATGTCTTTCTAACCTCTACAGTTGTGTTTGCATTTCTTTCTTCTTGTCTTGGGAAAATGCCTTTGCTGTAGTTCTAATTGGCTCACCTGGCACTGAAGGAATGTGACAAATGACATACAATATACTGCCTTAACTTTCTGTTGCTCTTTGTAGAAGCCAGCTTGTTTCTCCTGAAAGCCCACTTGAGCCCTGTCACTGCAGTGGGTGCTATTTGGCGGAGGGCTCCCTGGCGTCTGCTGGTTGACTGCTGTTTACCTTGATAGGCACTGTGCTTGCCATTCTGACCGCCCCTTACCTGAGGCTGCCTCTCCTCTATTGGGCCTTTACGTTCCTCCTCTTGGTTTCTCTTTCGGATTGCATGTTGCTTCAAATAAAATTGCTAACAACATATGGCCTGTTATGATTCTCTTTCCCCAAACTCTGCCATTTTGTATATTTGTGACACACTGCAGATTTTGTGAAGATTGCTTCATAATATTTGTTTACCATCTGCTGCACTCTATTTGGTATCTTGCTAGGATTTTTTCCTCCATTTTAAGTGACATTAACAAAATCCAGCCAGTACATAGACTTTCTGGTTCTACTTTTGCTTCCCTAATGTGCTGGAAAATCATATTACTATGCTCCAGGCAACTAGAGAAGTCTGGAATTCTCGTTGTGAACCAGTGTATCAGATCTTTCGCACGCACCGCCCCTCCCTTGGTCACATCTAGTAATGCTTTTTTGGTCAGATGGTAAAGAACCTCTGTGTCTAAGACAAAAAGTTCAAATTATTTTTTTTACTTCTCTTTTCTTACTACCACTACTTTCCAGTGTTCTTCAACAACATATTTATAACCTTGAAACTCTTTGTGCCACTTTAGTAAGTTTTTATGATTTACAGTTCCATTTAGTGTTCATTTTATAGCTAATCCAGTTTGCTAGGCAAATAGTCATAGTCGGCTAGAATGGCCGTGTGTGTGTGTGTGTGTGTGTGTGTGTGTGTGTGTGTATCCAACTTTTAACAGAGAAGTATTTTGAATTGTTACACTAAATTGTTTGGTATGTCTTTCTGCTTTATTCTTCAGTACTTCTAATACCTGTCAATTCATTTTCTTTATTTTAAAGCTTATTTATCTATTTATTTATTTGAGAGAGAGAGAGGGAGAGCACCCGTGAGTAGGGGGAGGGGCAGTGGGGGAGGGAGAGAATCTCAAGCAGACTCCCCACTGAGCATGGAACCTGACTTGGGGCTTGATCCCACGACCCTGAGATCATGACCTGAGCCGAAACCAAGTGCTGGATGCTCAGCCCACTGAGCCATCCAGATGCCACTCATTGTCTTTATTTTAAAACATTTTTACAGCTTTATTGATATATAATTGACATATAACCTTGTGTAAATTTAAAGTATACGACCTGCTGATATAATATAGTTGTATATTCCAAACTGATTTACAGCATAGCATTAGCTAACACCTCTATCCTGTTACATAATTACCATTTCTTTGTGGTCAGAACATTTAAGATTTACTTTCAGCAACATTCAAACATATGTTACAGTATTAGGGCGCGTGGGTGGCACAGTCCTTTAAGTGTCCACTCTTGGTTTCAGCTCAGGTCGTGTTCTCGGGGTCGTGGGATTGAGCCCCTCATCAGGCTCCGTGCTCAGCACAGAGTCTGCTTAAGACTCTCTCTCTTCCTCTCTCTCTGCTCCTGTCTATGTGTTCGTGCGCACCTACTCTAAGATGGATAAATAAATCTTTAAAAAAGTCTGTTACAGTGTTATTAGTTATAATCACCATGCTCTACATTAGATCCCCAGACCTTGTTATACTTTTAACTAGAAATTTTTACCCTTTACGGAAGCTCCCCATTTTCCCCAACCCCAGCCCCTGATAATCAAACTCTCTGTTTCTCTAAGTTTAGCTTTAAAAAAAAAAAAAAAAGATTTATTTATTTATTTTAGAGGGGAGAGGGGCAGATGGAGAGGAAGAGAGTCCTGAGCAGATTCTGTGCGCTGAGCACAGAGCCTGAAGCAGGGCTTGACCTCACAACGCTGAGATCACAACCTGAGCCAAAACCAAGAGTCTAGAAGCTTAACCAACTGCACCATCCAGGCGCCCCTAAGTTTGGCTTTTTAAAATTTCACATATAAGTGGTATCATACAATATTTGTCTTTTTCTAACTTACTTTACTTCGCATAATGCCTGCCTCAGGGTTTATCCAAGTTGTTGCAAATGGCAGATGTCTTTCTTTTTCATGGCTGAATAATATTCCATTGTGTGTGTATACCGCATCTTTGGCCATTTGTGTGATAGTAGACACTTAAGTAGTTTCCATGTCTTGGCTATTGTGAATAATGCTGCAGTGAACGTGGAAGTTCATATATCTCTTTGAGAGAGTGATTTGGTTTCCTTTGGATAGATGCCCAGAAATAGAATTGCTAGACCACATGATAGTTCTGTTTTTAATTTTTTGAGGAACCTCCGTACTATTTTCCATGGTGGCTCCTCCAGTTTACATTCCCACCAACAGTGCACAAGGGTTCCCTTTTCTCTACATCCTCACCAACACTTGTTATCTCTTGTCTTTCTGATTCTGACAGGTGGGAGGTGATAGCACACTGTGGTTTTGATTTGCATTTCCCTGATGATGAGTGATGGTGAGCATCTTTTCATGTGTCTGTTGGCCATCTGGATGTCTTTGGAATTTATCGTCTTTACAGAGAAGTGTATTCTCACTTAAGTGTCAAGGCAGATGGTTTGACTGCCATCACAGGGATAGATGGCTTGGCTTTTGTGTTTTGGCCAGAGTCATCAGTCTTCTCATAGGTGTTATCACTTTTCCAACTCAGTCTCCTCTGACAAGAATAGGAGTCTTCATTAAAACTACTGATCACAAATACCAAAGTGTCTGTCAGTCCCCCAAGAGCAATTTGTAGGGAAAACCAATACCTACATAAACTGGAGTCTCTTAATAATCCGTAAGAACCATTAATCACTGTGTCACGTAAGTCCGATTTTATCCCCAGGCTTTATTAGAATGCCTCCTTCAACTCAACCGAAATCTTTCTCTTGGAGTCAGACTCCTTATGAACAGCGCCAGCTCTTTACCATTAGGTTGAATGTTTGGGCCTTTTGGCCTCAGTTTTCTGTCCACTTAAAGCCGAGTGTCCTTATGGTGTTTCATAGCTGCTTTTCATGAAACTGCTAGACAAGGAACTAGCTTGTAGCTGACTTCCCTCACAGGTTTTTTTGTTTTGTTTTTGTTTTTTCTCCTGAAGTAATCCCTCAGAGATTTCATGGAATTCCAGAATCTTCTGTTTTAAGAAACCCTGAGTGTTCAAGCTCTGGCTTTAGAGCTTAGAGAACTCTTTCTTATTGTTGTGTTGTTCCTGATTGAGAGATACTGTGATTTAAATGATTTTTCTGAAATCTGTGCCCTCTCTTCACAAATTCTAAAAAGGGTTTCACCTATTTATTAAACTCCAAACACTTCTTCATCCCATGTGAATGATATCTTATTGAGGTCTTGTGTAAATTGAAATTTGAACATAAACAATTCCATTGTAGCCACTAGCTCTGGTGTAGAAATCAGAGTTCCAAAAAGCTACTTTATTCAGGCTGGAAATTTTACCAAGTTCAGGACTTCATCAAGAACAAATCATTGTAGCCCATGTCTAAACAGAGAATTTGACTTCTAAAACAAAAATGTAAAGTGTTTTTATGTGTGGTAATATGTAACATTATATCTCTTTATACTATATCTGTTTTTTCCCCTTTGTTTCCTGCATTTGTAAGAAAATTTTTTAACTTAACCTTGAAAATACTGGTTCCTAGAACTTAGGTAGAAACTCCCTTTTGTTTCTAAAACTAATGGCATTTCTTTTTCTTCTCCAATTTGGCTTTATAGTGTCTACACCTAAGAAAGAAAGAAAGAGCTAGATTCCTATATAGTTCCTTATATATGTATTATTCTTAGGCCTCTGCTGTCTTTGTTACTGAAAGTGAACACTGTGTACGTTTTATACTGAAAGCAGGCAGCTGTTAGTAGAATAGTACAGTAGTGACTCTGGACAGCTCTTATTTATGTAGACACTTAAATAGTGTGACTTGATGATACTGATTTGCTTTGAGTTCGGGAACTCTTTGGGAGTGAACCACGATCCAGGATCCAGGAACAAATGCTTTGGAGAGAAACCCCAGTGAGAACAGTTGGCTTGGTCACTGAGCAGGGCTGGCTCAACTGCTGGTTTCTATCGTGCTGTCAGATAGCTTGCTCTTGGCTGCTGGGAGAAAAAGGAAGTAGCACTTTGCTGTGAAATGGGCTAATTAGAAGAGAATACAAGCTCCCTCCTAGGGTTTCCATGGCCTGACCACTGAGCAGGGGGATATCTTCAGAACTGCAGCTGGGTGGGAGGGAGGGCCGCTGGGGTGTGGTGGGCGAAGATCCATGAGCTGGACTGAACCACCCCTGTATTTTCGGTAAGAGTCCCCAGAGCATGCCATGTAAGCTTATTCTCTTCATGACCTGAGATTTGTCTTTCTCCAGGCCTGGGATCAGGTTCTCTGCATCTGATCAAATCAGCAATTAGATAGGAGTGACCTAAACAAACAAACAAACACTGATTGTTTAACAAGTACCGTCAGAACTGATGCATCCAAATTGAGAGAGAGCCTACCCCCTTCCAGTTGTCCCCTGGGAGGCAGTGTACTTCTTCTAACAATGCTACTATTGCTCAAAATGTTTTTGGCATTTTTCTTTCAGCCATACATTTAGAATCTAGTACATAGGCTGTTTTGTTGACAGATCTTTATTTTTAGAGGGACGAAATAGCTAACCGAATATTTAGAAATAAACAAAAGTCATTCTGCGTCCTGCCTGGCAGATAGCGTAGGTGGGTGACCAGGCAGACAGTTCCATTTTGGGTTAAAAATGACATCTGACAGGGGCATCTGGCTGGCTCAGCTGATAGAACATGTGACTCTGGATCTCGGCATGGTGAGTTCAAGACCAATGTCGGGTGTAGAGTTTACTTCAAAAAGAAAAAGAGATCTGATGGTTTCACGCGGTCTATCTTTGGGATCTTAAAGCAGTTTTCGAAGCGGTATTTCAAAACTATTTTGAACAGGAGAAGCATCATGGAAATAAGTTTCTGGATGTGGCTACTTTGATGGTACACATAATTATTCAAGTGTATACATTCTGGTTGAGTGTTTTGTAAAGTCTAATTATCCTCCAGTTTTAAGACTATCAGATTTTTTCAAAATCGCATGGAGAGCCATTTGAAGCTATGAAGCAAAGGAAATGAAACTGTTCAGAAGGAGCAAGCGGGCTGCCGGATAGAATGGGATATGGGGAGAACTGCGTTAGAGTTGCTTTGCCTGTTAACCTTAGATAGGCTGCCTGTTCTTCTGTGGAAAGGCAATAGTGATAATGCAGTCACACTGTCCACATCATAGGACCGTCGTGTGGTTTTTGAGGAGGTGTGGTGTATGAAGCACAAACGCGGGAGCTCTGTGTGTAGTCGTGTTCGAGACACGTGAGCCATTTTTATCATGTCACTGTGACATGATAGCTTGTCCAGGAGGGAGAAAGACTGGACAAATAAGGGATAGGGGGCTGTGTGGGGAAGAAGGAAAGTACTGATGGGAGAGCAAGACTGGCCTCCTTCAGTGTTTAACGGTTCTTCACACCAAACCTGTTTATTCACACTCCAGTGACACGTTAACCTAGATATGTGTCAGGCTTGACATAAGCAGTATTTTAATTTTCAGCTGTCCCTGAAATTTTCGGCCTTTTTCCAAGACTGCGCACATTCTGAACCACAAAAACCCCAACAAAACAACAAACCGATAACCTTGACATCCTCAAAAACATGGTGTTGAAGATTTGGCTCTCAGGTTGTGAAAAGCAGTTGTGCTATGTCCCCAGCTGACATGGTTTTGGTGCATTTAAAAACTGCATATCTCACCACTCGCACTCTGTTGCCTTTGAAACAGATGAAGATGAAGATGGTGACCGAATTACAGTGAGGAGCGATGAAGAAATGAAGGCCATGCTGTCCTATGTAAGTCTATCACAGATGAGGGCTATGGTAATGTGGTAATGTAATCGTGGCCACTGTTTCTCGGCCTGGCGAAGATATAAAAGTAAATCACAGCTACCGTAACATTCTTCTGTAGGGTGCATAAGGGTTTCAAGGATTTCCTTACGTTAAAGTTAGGAGCGTTTTTTTCAACAGACACTTACTGATCATATCATGAACATTAAGAATAATGCATCTTAATGACTTTTGCATTAGGTATGGTGCAGACTAAATGGACTATCAATTTCCTGTATTTTTTATGCAGTACTTAAAGTAACGGCTCATTAAAAATGAACCCCTGGGCTCTAAAAAATTTTTCAAAATCTACTTTCAACTGGAGATCTCTTTCACCCTTCCAAACACACTATAGTTATAACGTAGCTGCAGGCTTATTATGGATACACGATTTAAAAATGTACTTTCTTACGTTATTTTATTTTATGCACTAACCACCCCTTTTTTTCCACCCTGAAATGAACTACAGGGTTACTTACTGAATCAGGGTGATTTGAATATATCCTGAAATGACTTTTCTTTTGTGTTTCAAATTTCAGTGGAAATTTGCCTTAGCGTCTGTCTGGGGCTGAAGTAGACAAGCAAGATAAGACAAAAGGGTACACATCTAAAACTTTAATACTCAGCCTGGCGAATCCAACTATGATGAACAGGCATAGCTTTCCTGAGCCCTGATTTGTGCTGTCCTCTTATTTTGTTTCACTTCCTTGTGTTCATTTTATTTCCTTTTATCCGAGTTTGTAATCTGTTTACAGAACCCTTTTTTAGTGGCCCGGTGGAGAGGTGGAGAGAGCCCTGGACTAGAGCCCGACCGCTTGCTCTCCTCCGGCTTGCTGGCCGAGGCTGATCGCTTACCCTTTCTGCTGCCTCATCTGTCGATGGTGGATAATAATGCTGGTCCTTCTACTGCACAGGGTCATTGTAATGATCAAATGCGATAATAGATGGGAAAGCCCTTTGAAAAGTTGAAAGTACTATACGAATGCAAAGTGGTATTACGGTGGAAATGACGGTATCCGGCCCGTGCTTGTCCATGAGACTCCGTTCGGCGCCAACAGTGAGGTTGGAGGCTTTTGATGAACCTCAACTTCAACCGGGATATTGTTTCATTGTAATGAAAACTGTAAAATATCTGTAAGGGTTTCCGCCAATAGTTTTAATTTAGGGTCGGAGGAAAGAGAACAAGAAGGATGGCATGGTTAACAGAGCATTGCATTCAGACCAGCACAGAGTAGGAAAAGTCAATTTCCCATTGACTTCCCATTAACGTATTTGAGAGTCTTTGTGCACTGAGAATTTAGAGCAGGGCTCATCAGTACCTTGAAAGGCGGAGGAGGATTGTCTGCTGAAAGGTCTAGCACTAGTATTGATAGATTGGCTAACTCTCCTGGGAATGTGACATGCTTATTTTTAGAAAAAACACACACACACACGTGCACACACACACACACACACACACACAGATGGGTTCTAGTTTTTCAACATATATCCACTGCAGAGAGTAATTACTGAGATCACTGTACTTTTATTATGTCTCTGACGTAGTCACAAGGGTGTGCTTTCAAAAACGCGCTGTTGGGAAGTTCTGACAAATTGTGCTTTTTGAGAAATGTGATGCGCGTCATCGTAGTGATAATAATCATTCCCATCTTTAAGTGCCTACGACATATATACTAGATGCGGAAGGTATTTCATTCTCTCTGGTTTTAATAATGACTCAGTGAGGTAGATATTATCATCCTGATGTTTTAGATGAGGAAGCCATGGCTAAGAGACATGCCCAAGGTCTCAGGGCTGGTGTGAATGTGAGTGTGGAGTGGAAGTTCAGCCTTTCCTGATGCGAAAGCTGGTGCTATGAAAGGTGTTTCCCATCCGCCTCCTTGCACATTAGCATGGGGCGCTTTCTACGTCGTCACCGTTAGTGCGTTCCGGAGGATTTGTGTGTGTGTAATACCTTCGTTGAAGAATCTGTAGTATATCATATTCCTTATGATTTACCCTTATTTTCCCAAATGCAGTGTTTATTTTTGTGTTGCAGGAAAATATTAAGTTATGTAATTGTCCTTAAACTTACAAGTTTCTGAGATTTCAGTAGGGCCCCTTCTTAGTCTAAAAAGAAGTCTAGCTCATTAATCCCCAGATATGTGGATTTCATGAGTTAATCAGTTTTCACTTTTAGATTGGAGGACATAGGCATTGTAACATTTTATTTTGCCAAATAAACACATTAATAAAATAAATAATAAAAATTACCTACTGTTAACCCTTATTTTACTAACAGAAAAACAGAGTCTTTTATTTTATATTTTGAGAGTCATTTAAAGATTAAAAATGATGGGCAGTACATGATCTCCAAGTAAAGGTGACCATTAGAGTGAGTAGACGGAGCACCTGGCTGCCTCGGTCAGTGGAGTGTGCAACCCTTGACCTCGGGCTTGTGGGTTCGAGCCCCATGTTGGGTGTAGAAACTACTTAAAATTTTTAAAAAATAAAGTGAGTAAATTTAGTTTTATGTAAAACTCACTACATTCTTTTTTTCCCCTCACTTTTAAAAATTGATGTACAGTCGACATATAATATTAGTTTCAGGTGTACCACATAGTGAATTGATTTCTTTACTTTTATCAATTTGCAATGGATGGTGAGGCCTTTTCTATGAATTGGCAATCGGTGCATTGTGGTCTGGCTGATCAGGTCCAGGCTTTCTCATTAACTCACTTAAATGTTTATAGATGGAAACCTGAAGTCCCCAAAGAATTTTAACTTACGTTCCACTCTTCTGATTCTGAATGTTTGAGCAAAATCTTTTTAAATGAAAATATCCCTGAGAGAGATAACAAGCTTTAAATCATTTAAAGTCTAAATAGATTTCTTTTTCCTCTTATCTGTTGAGATAACCCTACCTTGATATACCCATTGTTTATGTAGAGTCAGGCTCTGAATAAACATTTAAGAAGTAAAGAGTGGGGAATGTCTTCCTCAAAAAGTACGCATAAAATTGGTTGGCTGTTATTTTAATCTGTCTTGGTTCTTTTTTTAAAACTTTATTTTATGGGGGGCCTGGGTGGCTCAGTCGTTAAGCGTCTGCCTTAGGCTCAGGGTGTGATTCTAGGGTCCTGGGATCGAGCCCCACATTAGGCTCCTTTGCTGGGAGCCTGCTTCTTCCTCTCCCACTCCCCCTGCTTGTGTTCCCTCTCTCGCTGGCTGTCTCTGTCTCTGTCAAATAAATAAAATCTTTAAAAAATAAATACATAAAATTTTATTTTATTTATTTGAGAGAGAGAGAGAGCATGAGTGGGGTAGGGGGAGGAGCAGAGGGAGAGGAAGAAGCAGGGTCCCCATCCCAAGACCCTGAGATCATGACCTGAGACGAAGGCAGACACTTAACTGACTGAGCCACCCACATGCCCCCCCCCCCTTGGTTCTTAGGATTAAAATTCCTCTGGCTTCCAGTTTTGCCATAAGGAGAACCATTTGGACCTAATCTCACAATAGATTTGGGTTAATAGCCTCTAGTTGCTGATCTATTCTGAAAAACCTGCATGGTGTTTATTTTGTAGGTTCATTTTGACTGAAAACTTCTTGAATCCAGGATTTAGGTGGTAGGGTGGGGAAGATACTGAGATACTGACAGGTAACCCTGTATTTACTATAAAAAGTGGCTTAATTTTTCATGCCAAATTTAATAAATTTGCAGTCGCCTTATTATTTCTTTAAAATCCATATGGGGAAAGCAAAACTAGAGACACTCTTACTGGAAATCCCGTAATCATTCTTTTCCATTGATTACAAAGGTTAATGAATAAACAGCCTGGATCTCTGCATAAAATTAAGAAGAAAATTTGCAACGTCTGAGTTGCTACTTGCAGAATTACTTTTCCCCCCGCCTTGAATGCAAGCATTTTCTGGCTTTGGGCCAACAAAAGCATAAGTTTTATCAGTAATTTAAATAGATTTTCGTATTAGACCTGAAAATGTTGCCTTTTTAATTGAAAACGTATCAATTATTTAAATTGCGAGCGGCCTTAGGCTGTTAATTTTATGTGTGGCATAATAATGACATACAGTGGTTTTTGATACATGGGACGCGTGGAGTATGGCGTGGTCGTAAGGATTTGTCATGACAGTAGGTTGTCGTGTGCTGTTAAATAATAACCAACATATTAAACTGAAGTCTGCTGTCACACATTAGTACTGTTTTATGTAAGTTATTTAGAAGTTGTATTCTTTTCTTCATTAGATATATTTTTAAGAGATAATGAGAAGAAAACAAAGCTATAATAAATTGTCTTTTAAGAAAATGTAAAGTAATTTGGTCTCCAAGGAGATATTTAATGGATTGAGAGAATCCAGCAGCCAAGTGTTATTACAGCGCCATTGTGATCGCTCTCTGGGTTTTGTTATGAGTTTGTGTTAATCAACAATCTGTTTTTATAGCGTAGTTTCTTGTAAGTTATGTTGTTAGAATATTCCACTTCTGGGATCAGGGCTTTTCCTCTGACACTATTGTATCTTTTTAATTCCTCCATAAAGTATTTTTTTAATTAGAATCTGAAATGCTTTATTAGAAAAAAAAAAAAAAGTACACCCAACCTACATATTCTGAAAACTAAATACCTGATCGTTGGTAGTTATTTAAAGGGCCCTGTTAAAGATTCCCTTAATATAGTTTACATTTCTGTTGATGTTCTTGTTTCCCCCTCTCATTTTCTGGGAAGATTAAAGATGGTGTGTTGTTTTCTTTCCTCCCATCTTCTCGTGTTTGTCGTCTGGCAGTGCTGGCTTCGTCTCCTTTCAGCACTGAACAACGGTGCTGGGCCTTGTTTATTGATTCATTGTAAGCTTATCTATCACTGAGACCCAGTTAGAGGAGGGGTTATTTCAATGTTAACCCGGGCTTTTGGGTGACCTTTCATTAAGAAACTCAGCAGTACATCTTGCTTTTGTAAGTGGATTCATATCTGTTTCTGCTAAATCCTGTGTCTAGTACGGGATTTATTATATCTGGTTCTCTTGATCCTGAGACGCTTGTGTTAGTGGAGCACAGTATTAACAAGAAGAATTTTCTTCATTTTGCCCATTCTCTGCCTTTATACCATTTTTCCACGTTGCCAGAAGAGTATGGGCTGAGTTTAACTGTAATGCCTCCCATTACGGCAGAGACCTTGTGTTTTAGCGGAGTGTAAGTATTCCCTTTGGTATACTTGACCGTAGTGTACCTTTTTACGTGTTGGGCACCATGAGGGAAAATACTCCTTGACCTCTGTAGCACCTTGTAAATTGGGATATGATTAGCTTTATCCTACTATACATAACTTGGAGATTGCCTCTAAAATCATGCAGTTACTCAAGTAGAGTTGGAAGGGAGCCTTAGAAGGCCTGTCTAGCTGTCTTATTTTATAGATAAGGAAACTGAGGCCCTCAGAGGGCGGATTCAATTGGAGGTCACGTTGCCAGTGAATGGGAAGGCCTGCACACGGTCCCACATGTTTTGACTCCTGGTCTCTTTACTTCTGGTGGTTTGAAATGATGCTTTTGTGTTGGCATCTATTGAGGTCCTGCTGAGGAAGCTTTGCAAATACTAGTTTTTTCCTGATGTCAGAAAAGGATGCTATTTACCAGAATGTTAGTATACCTGAGTGTGAATGAGAATGTACAAAATACTTTGTGGGTTTTTGAAATTTTAAATATTTCATTTATTTATTTAGGCGACAGAGAGAGTGCCTGTGAGTGAGCGGAGGGGCAAAGGGAGAGGGAGAAGGAGAGAATCTCTAGCAGTCTCTGTGCTAAGCATGGAGCATGACACAGGGCCAGCCTTCAGGACCCTGAGATCGTGATCTGAGCCCAAATCAAGAGTCAGACACTTACCCGAGTGAGTGCGCTGGACTTTTGACACTGTAAAGATTTTGGCCTTACCTACAAGACTGAGTTTTACCAGAGTTTGTTGCCCACCTAGGAGCTGAGCATTTAACAGCACCAGGGCCTTTGCTATTAGGACGTCTTCTTCAAAAGAGCAAGAGACTGGAAGCTCATTTTCTACATGGTGCTTTTAAATATGCTCCATATTAGATAGGTTTGACTTTGAACTTACTTTGTATGTGGCAAAATCAGCTCAGTGCAGTTCACCCGGACAGCTGATAATGCGTGTAGTCTCCTGGCAGGGTGGAGAAATGGCACAAAGAGAGGTAAGCTGAATGAAATAAATAAATGGTTTGGGAAATTACTTTTTTTATTTTTTAACTTTTACTCAAATAATCACATGCTCTAAGCTGTAAGTAAAGTTTTTGTTTTGTTTTCTCATCCTAGTCAAGGAATAAAACTTTTTTTTCGGAGGCAGGTTATTTTAACTCCCTTCTCTGTGTTGCCAGGGACATTTGGATGCCCGTGCAACAGTGACAAAAATGTGGCAGCCCCGTATTTAGTGCTTGTTGTGAAATATCTTGAGGCATCTTTGCTTGCCAGGAGCAAGAAGCATAGTGAAGTTTGCATCAGAACAGAGGCTTTATTTTGTGGCTCATGGGAGCAAAGGAAAAGACAAGCACAAGCAGGCCTCAGGCAGGGTGACACGGGGCACTCCGGGGTGCTTTGGGCCACCAGTATTTTGTCCTTAACGTGGCTGTGTTTCCAGTTGAGCTCCATCTCTGTGGAGCGCTCAGTATGGCCTGGAGGCTAGTTCCTCCGGGGTCCTACGTTGAGGCAGTGGGCATGAGGCGGTCGAGCCATGTGGTATCTCAGTCCCGTAGGTACTGTGGCTAGGAGCTTGTCTTCAGAGAAAGATGAGGGCTGCAGGGAAATGTTGGGGCTCCGGCAGTAGGATTGCTGTGGGGCACAACCAGGATGTTAGGCACTTGTTGACAGCTCTGTTCTCTTAAGCCAGTCTTACTGGAAACGAGAGGGGTATTTTCTACATATATCATAAAGGCGAATGTAAATATACTACAGTGCAGTAAAGTTAGAGAAAGTCAGTAAATGGTCAGCCTAGGAAATGTGTCCCAAAAGGCATAAATTGAAGTAATAGAAAATTTCAAAACAAGTTGCTTCTTTATAAATATATATTTCTCTATTACATATATGCTCTTTACTCTTTTCTCACTGCCTTTTTATTTATTCCTTTTTTAGTAGAAGTTGAACAGGAGGCTGGATTTTTATCAAACACTATTGGAAATGGCTAAACAGAGTGTAAGGAATGTCACATTTGGCCTGCTCTCTGCATGGCCTGATGGTCCTGTTTTATTTAAATGGCAGGTTCCCTGAAGCTACTGCAGCAGTCCCCCCTTTCCTGTGGGGGATAAGTTCCAGGATCCCCCCAGTGCATACCTGCAACCATGGATTGTACCGAGCCCTATATATGCCATGTGTTTTCCTATACATACATACCTGTGGTCAAGTTTCATTTATGAATTAGGCACAACAGGTGATTAACAAAATAATAAGATAAAACAATTACAACAATATACTGCAGTGACAGTAATGTGAATGTGTTCTCTCTCTCTCTCTCAAAATACCTTATTGTATTTGATACTCACCCTTCTTGTGATGCTGAGAGCTGATAAAATGCCTATACGAGATGAAGTGAGGCGAGTGACATTAGGCTACCATTGACCCTCTGACGACATGTCAGAAGGAGGATCATTTGTTTCCAGACTGCCTTTGACCACAGGTAACTGAAGCCATGGGAAGCGAAACCATGGATAAGGGGGGACTACTGTATTTAAACTTCTCCTTTAGAAGTACAACAGAATTGCTGCAGCCTAGAAATCAGATGCAAGGTCAGTATAGACACTGCCCCAAGCTACCCATGGTGATGACTCTGAAAGCTTCAGCCAAGAGGATCTTACAAGCTTTGGACCCGTTGCTGAATACAAATTTAAACCCCTTCTGCCAACACACATTACCTTAAACTTAGCCAAGTTGAAGTTCATCTGCCATTGGCTGCCCAAACCTGTATTAAGACCATCTGGAGCTCCTCACGCCCTTTACAGTTTTACTGTCCAAAACAAATAGTGTTCTCATGGCCAACTTTACAGTTTTACTATCCAAAACAAATAGTGTTCTCATGGCCAACTTACTGTCTTTTTCACTCCAAATAACTAATAAATACATTTATCCAATAACATCAGCTGATAAACAGGTCCCAGGGTTGTTCCCTGTTGACCTTTTCAGTGGAAGACTTTTCACTGTGATTTTTCTTTCTCATCATCTAATCAGTCCATGAGCATGTGTGGATCCTTGGTCTAGAGACGTTCAAGGAAGAGCATGTGCACGGGTGGCACCTCAGGGTGGGGCCAGTGAGTTGTTCGAGAAGTGGGGGGTCTGAAACCAGGTAAGTAAATGCAGATATTAATTTGGTATTCAGAATAGATTTGCTTTATATGTTGTTTTTGACTACTGGAGCCGTTGTGTGTGTCCTAAGAGGTCAGTGTCATAGAAGCAAAACCTCTCAATGTAAAGTATAAGAAATAATCGAAAGAAAGCATAACTGAAGACACACTAAGCAGTGTTCTAATTGAATTTGGACCATTTAAATCAGAGTTCAGATTGTTGGGCTCTTCACTGGGAAAACTAATAAATTAACTATGGACTGCAAATAGTTGGTTAGTTTATTGATTATTGCTATAATTACTGACTGGGCTGCTTATAATGGGGTATGCTTGCAATATTGATTGAGCAGGAATTTGAAAATTTTATCATTAGTAGGAAGAAACCAGTTATGTTTGTTCCTTCTAAGTCGAAGCACTGTTATAAGTCTGTTAGGAGGTATGTTAAGGAGAGGCTTAGGAAACTGTCCTGTTATGTATATAGAAGAATAGTAAATAAACCCGATTTGATGAGGTTTGATACGTAAGACTTGCCAGAGTCAGTTAGGAGGTACGAGCAATGAGAGTAATTACCAGGTTTCTATCGGCTCTTATCTGCCTCCTTCCCTTAAATATTTGTGGAGCACTCTTATGTGTAAGGCCCTGTGCTGGACACTGTACAGCAGTGATTTCTTAGGTTTTTAGGGACACAGGTCTTTTTGAAAATGTGAGGAAAGCTGTTTATTCTTTTCCCAGAAAATTCACACAATGCAGTGTTTCACATGTAATTTCTGGAATTTGAAGGCTCTCCTAAGACTCGTATAGACTCCAGTTTAATACCTCTGCCATACAAGATAATAAAATACACAAGACAGGGCCCCTTCCCTTGATGAACTTCTAGAAGAAAAAAGACAATATTCCTTATAATACCCTTTTAATTATTTTATTGTTTGTAGTACTGTAGTAATTGAGGGAAAGGGAGGGGACACTAACTGAGTCTTGATAAACAGTTAAATTCTACCTCTGTATTTGGTCTAAAAGTGATCTTATTTAGGGGTTTCTGTGTTACCCTATTGTTATGAACCCTTCTCTTCTGTGTAATGTTGCTTGGATGTGGGAGATTCATAGCCCTGTGCCCTATTTCAAGATTTTTTTCGAGTACTTTATAGAAGGTTTCCCATATACCAGCTCTTTTGATTTTGATCTTCTTAATACCTTTATGAAGTGAGTAAGGCAGGCATTTTCCCCATTTTTTTTTAAGTAGGCTCCATGCCCAGCGTGGAGCCTGATGCAGGGCTTGAACTTATGACACTGAGATCAAGACCTGAGCTGAGATCAAGAGTCGGACGGTTAACCAACTGAGCCACCCAAGCATCCCTATGTTCCCCATTTTTATAGCTGAGGCTACTGAGGTGCAAATTGGATGCCTTTCTCAGGGTCACAGAGCTAGTAAATGCAGAACTAGGACCTGAGATCACTCACACACTGATGTGCTCACTTATTTGTACAGCCAGTTTTATACGGTTGTATGTATGGGATAGCAACCATGTGGCCAGGTGCTCTGCTGGGTGGCGCAGGTACAGTGACCATATAGTTCATTTTTCAAGGAGCCCATGGTCCACTCAGTGTTCAGTGTGGGAGGATGTGAAAACTCATAATTACCAGGCAGAGTGATAAATGGTATAATATGCTTGAATGTTAGGTGCTCTATGAGCATAAGAAGGAGCACCTGATGTAGCTTCGGGAACAGAGAAGGCTTCCTGAAGAGGGTAGTGTCTAGATGGAGTAAGGTAGGACAAAGGGACTGGGAAGGATGTTTTGGGCAGAGAGAACAATATGTCAGAGCTCTGGTGTAAGGACGACTGGTGCATTCAGGAGGAGCTCCCTGTGATTCAGCGTGGTATGGACAGGGAGGCAGGAGAGGGAATGAGAAGAGGTTGGAAAGGAAGGTGGACTAGATCATGGAGGGCCCTAGCTTGAAGGAATTGGGAATCTGGAAAGATGTAGAGTTAATAAAACTGGTGATTGATTGAGTGGGGGAAAGAAGGAAAGAGAGATGGTTTGGCTTCCTTCCGGCTCTCTGGCTTGGGAAACTAGGTCATTGTGATGTCATTCACTGCCACAGTGAGCCCAGGTGGTGGAAGGTGGGTCTAGGGCATGAGGGAGGGGCATGAGAGGTAGAGACTTGTTGAATTTGAGGGGCCTCTGGACAGCCAGTTGGGTATGTTCCGAATCTTAGGAGAGAAATCTGGGCTGGAAATAAAGATTTGTGATTCATCAGCTCCTAATTAGTCTCAATGACTCCTCTGGTAATTGAAACCTTTGAAGTGGCTGAAGTTAACTCAAGGAGAGTATAAAATAAGAAGGGAAGGTTGATGAAAAACCGTAGGGAGCTCCAACATTTAAAGGAGGGGTGGGGAAAGAACCACTTACAGGCAACTGCATAGAGTGGTCAGAGAGGGAGGAGGAAAACCAGAGCGGGTGCTGAAGAAGGAGGGAGGGGCCACCCATCAGTGCGGTGCCATGCGTCCCTAGTGTGTGAAAGATCGGCGACATGGCCTGGGGCGCCTGGGTGGCACAGCGGTTAAGCGTCTGCCTTCGGCTCAGGGCGTGATCCCGGCGTTCTGGGATCGAGCCCCACATCAGGCTCCTCTGCTATGAGCCTGCTTCTTCCTCTCCCACTCCCCCTGCTTGTGTTCCCTCTCTCGCTGGCTATCTCTCTCTCTCTGTCAAATAAATAAATAAAATCTTTAAAAAAAAAAAAAAAAAGATCAGCGACATGGCCTAACCCCCACAGGGTATGATGAAGAAGCCACGCTCACACCAGCCCAGCAGGCTGCCCAGTAGCCTGGTTTACTTAAATGTTTTGGGGTGTGAGAAAGAAGAGATAACCTACCTTTTGACTCTTAAACAGTAAACATGCATTTTATGTTCTGAGTACATGGACTAGAATGAAAAAAGTTGTTTTTGTTTTTTTGGTTCACTGATAAACCATTGGCTTCATCTGTGAATGATACTTACAGAATAGGATAGGGTTGTGAGAAATTAAATGAGTAAACATAAATAGCTAGTAGTGAGCCTAGTACACAGTAGGTAGTAGGTGTGTGCATATTTCTCTCTCTCTCTGTCTCTCTCTCTTAATAGAGAACTTGCACCTTTAAATTAAACTGTGCTGTTTTAGAACTCGATGGCAGATTTCCGTGAAGAAAAAAATGTTGTAATTATTGATTGAATTGTGCCGTTAGAATTAGAATTAAGTTCATAACAAATAGGAACACTGTTTGATAAACTTGCAAACAAAACAAGCCAAGAATTGTACTTGCTATCCCCTGGTTGAATCTGGCCCTCTGTTTCAAATTAATTAGATTTTTGGATAACTGTGCTAAACTTTGTCACATCCTTATTAAAATTGTTTAAGGATTTTGAAGAACATCTCAGAGGGACTCTGAAACTAATCTGAGTCTGGTACTGGAGATTCCATTAGCAATCACAAAACTGATTAATCTCTTACTCAGTTAGCTTATTGATTATTGCTGCAATTACTGCATGTAACGGATTCTGCCAGGAATACCGGCGGAAAACACGTAACTGCTGCTGATGTATTCAGTCCGAGCACAGTACTCTGTACTTTCCGTACCTAACTGTTTTAGTATTTTTAAATGTACGGGCACGTCTATTCAGAAAGTGCTATTGTGTTAGTGGTAGGAGGTTCACTTTTTAATTTTTCAACCACCAGCAATGCATTACAGTCTACAAAGTACCTCCACAAACACTGTTGCTGCCGGTTGATTTCACGGCCACCCTATGTAATAGACTAGCTGGCTTTACTCTCATTTGGGGGAAATCGGGGCTCGGTGAGGTTCAATGACTGGCTACGTAATAGGTAGCAGAATCAGAATTAGGCCCCATTTCAGTCAGTAAATATTTATTGAACACCTACTATGTGCAGGGCTCTGTGCTAGGGGTAATAAAAGCCGGGGTAGGATTATTGAGATTGCGTTTGGGCAATTATTTGGATAGCTTCAAATTATGGCCCCATTAGTGTTATCGTGGTCACTTTGTCACTTTTCTGTCCAAGCCGTGTTAAGTATCTTGGCATCCAAGATTGAGGTTTTTGTCTGTTTTCTTCAGTTTGTCGTGGGCTTGTGGAAGTCGTTATTGCTTATTTTATCACTCTTTAGAACAAAATTGGAAAGACCCTCTTTAAAGGGAGAATTTCTAAAAGCGCTGAGAGACTGCCTGGATCTAGAAACAGCTTGCTCTGCAGCTTCGGGGCTAGTTCTGTCCCTGCCGTGAGTCTCCTGGTGCTCCTCTGGCTACGTAGCATCTTCATTTTACAGGAGTCACCCGAGGGGCAGCCAGGGTTTCCTCGCTGAGCTTGTGTGCCGGGCAATGGCCAGGACTCAGGCTCCCACATTGGGGTCCTCTAACCCCCCAAGTTCCTTGCTTGTCTCACTGGCTGACCCAGGCCCGTGGCCTGTCAGGACTGCTCTGCGCCAGGCAAGACGCATGGCCCTGCACCGGTGCCTCACCGGCAGCCATCCGGCCCTCCCACGGCCTGCTGCTCAGAGTCACTTGCCTAGAGTGGGCCCAAGCCACGGGTTTATTAATTACCACGCTTTGCATTGTGTTTCTGATGGTGAATTACTTTGCTGTATGGATCACAAGATTCTCCGGGAATACAAACAGAGATCAAGCGCAGTATTTCAGCAGGAAAAAAAATGTCCCTTGGATCTGGAAGAATTGTAGAAAGCAAAAAAAAAAAAACCCAAATGCTAACTACTTGCTTTAGAGATCCTGGCAGGTGGCACACTTAATATCATTACTGTGACCGTGTTAATGGTAGCATAAAGAGATGGTTATAGATGGATAAAAAAATTTGTGCAATGATTATAAAAGCATAGATAGTTTGCCCGTTGATCTGGCACAGACCTGAAATGAAAGGGAAGCCATATTTATTTATTTATTTATTTTGTGAGGTAAATAAATAAAGTTGGAAAACAGGTCAATTTCATGCATGCAAGGTTTTATAGTAGGAAAAAATGCATTGCACCTGTTCTGACCCTTTACATTTGAGGTTATTTGTTTTCAAACTTGACCCCAAGCACCAGTTTCAGACAACTCTATAATTAATTTGTTAGATAAAGCATAAGGATATTTTATTTGTTTTGATTTCTAGGACTGTAGTGAAGTAGTAACTGGAACGACTAACCTATCGTACATAGCAGTTAATTAAAGAAAAGCATTAACTTCAGGAGAACACCACCACCGCTGTTGTCTTGTATCAGTATAAAAAGGCAGTAATTTTTTTGACAGCCACTGATTGGAAAGTTGCTTGCAGCCTTCCAGAACCAAGGGGGAACATGCTGGGGATCAATAACCGGCAAATTTCCCATTAAAAAGAATACCTGAGCAATGTTCCAAATAGCCACTGGCATCTTAATTTTCCATGGAAACCTCAAATACTTGTGTGCCGAGGACAAGCCATTTTCGGACAATTTTTCCAGACTACTTGTTAACAGTTATTGCTGTCCCAAAAGGTTGACAGCCTACATGATGGATATTTCATTTACTTGTCATCACTGTTTGAGTAATGGCGAGCGGTATATTTCTGTGGTTTTAAGGAATATAGTCTCCTGAAAGACGTTCGCCTTAGTATGTATTCCAGAGTGTGTGTCACACATGTTTATGCTGTATGTGTCTAGGCTTCTACGTCCATAGAAGGAGAGGATCCGTTTCCTTTACAATCTGGAAGCCCTTGGAGGGTGGGGTACACTTGTATCAGTCCATAACTATCAAAGATCCACTTTGTTTTTAGGACAGAGAGCCTTAGATTGTTAACTCGTGATTCCCAAGATGATGTAGAATTACGTAGCTCTCCTTTATTTCTAAAAACACACAAAACCCTTGATTTTGTAATAATTTTAATATGCGTAAAAACATTAGTAAGATGTGTGTCTGTATCGTCTAAAAAAGACTTTTTTTGAAATGTCAGCAAATAATGATTATCAAGGGAGAATTTCCAAAAAGGTGGCAGTTACATAGTATTGTGTGTGTTTTAAATGTAGAAATAGCAAGAATTAAAGGGGAGTTCTGCTCTGTGTGTGAGAACGTCTCAAAACACAAAGTCGGTGGTTTTCATTGTTGATAGTTTTCCACCCAAGAGCGTCATCACTTTGTTGTCTGTCAAGTGTTAAGAGAAGCGAGGGCACAGAAGCCATCTGCAGGTTAGGTGGACATATGTTCGCCACTGAGCAAGTTAAGGAAAAACGGGTATCAGACCAAATGCACATAACAACCTGGTGAGTGAATTTGTGTTTATGAAGCAGTATGAAAGCTTTTTCACTTGGCACTTTATTTTTTGTGCCCAGAATTTTAAAATAGCTCAATACTAACGTGTTTATAAAAGTGAAGCATGAAAGGTGTTTGCTTAAAACTGAGCTATCTTTTTATCATAGTAACCCTGTCATCTTTGGATGGATCATATCTTGTTGGCTTGTTCCGCAGTCTCTGTGATTTAGATTTTCATTATCTGTACATTTTATACACAAATATCTATAACGTTTGATCTACTACCTGGCACATAGGTCCAAGCTAAATGCCAAGTGTCTTCATTTTGCTTTGCAAAACCCAGAGAAAAGAAGAAGAGGCAATTTGAGAAATTCCCACTAAAAAGCTTTGTGTCATTTTTAATACGTGTCGTTTTCAAAATATTTCTAGAGATTAAATACTAAATTCTTAATCAACATTTTGACTTCTAAAGATAGATGACAGTGTGGAGGATAACATTATACTGGACTTTCAATCCTGAATATTCATTATAGTCATTTTTATGTGCAAATAGAAAAAAGTATTCTCGAGGCTGATATGTATATACCAGCAATTTACAAAAGTACTATGAATTAAACAACCCATAAGTGTCTATTCCAGTATTCATACATTACTGAGTAATCTCTTTCTATAATCTCTTTGCAGTATTATTCCACAGTAATGGAACAGCAAGTAAATGGACAGTTAATAGAGCCTCTGCAGATATTTCCAAGAGGTAATGTTGAACAAATTCTAATCAACAATGATTATTTCAGTAAAGTGTTTCATCAACAGTTATGTTTTCCAAAGGTTTAAATGCACATAACATGATGTTGAGCTCTTAATTTGAAAAAAACAAAAGAAGTATTCATTATCGTGGGGATTGCAGGCTATATTATAGTTATGGCAGATAAAATATCTAATTTACTAGAGTAAATTAAACTAACTAGATTGTTTTTTGTTTTTGAAGTACATACTTACATTCGCTTAAAGAACTCTTTGGGGGTCCACATGGTTTCTAAACCAAGGCAGATGAATGACTCTAATTTTGGATATTTATAAATTGTGGCTCATGATGGTAGCCAAAGCTGCTGTTGAGGAGAAAGCTTTCAGCTGGTACAGAAGTGAAGATTTACTGCAGGGTTTTAGGAGAGAATTGATAATGTTTGGTGCTTGGGTTCTGGGGGTGGCATTTTCCAGATAATGGAACATCTTCATAAATGGAAATTTAACTGTTAAATCTCCAAAAATATTAGCCGATGAGGGTAAGTTTTGGTGAATCACCTAGTCAAATAATATTCCTTTCCCCTTTTAGGTAGGCAGAACTAGCATTGTATCAGATATGATTGATCAGCTGTATATAAATATTCCCTCAAAGTTTGCAGAATGTAAAAAAGAACAATGTAAATAACCATGTAATATAAACCATTAAGTCTTTCCCCCACTATACATTGCCCCACTTGGAATTCATATTTTCTAACTGTTGGAGCATATAAGGAAATGTTGTAACTTTTCTAGAAATAACTTAATTGAAATCATTAAAAGTTAAACTTACCTTTGTTAACTGATACTGTACAAATAATCATGGTATGGGTTTTTCAATTAAACATTCTAGACTTTCATTACCTGTAACTCTCTGAAGTTGAGTGGCTCAATTAACCAGTAGACTCTTATTTACACTGATCAAGTCTCCTAGGGCGGCTGACTCGGCTAGCACACAAGAAGGTCTGGGTTCAAGAGTAATGCCTTTCTAGCATTCAGGTGGTCAGTGGGATTAGGAGTACTTAGTACATTAGTAGTAATAATGTCTTAAAGAGGTAAGTAAGTAAATAAATTTGGGCCATTGATAGTGTGTCTGAAACAAAAATTATGATTAATCCAATTCTGTTGTATCCGAAGACTAAAAACTAAAATAGAAAAAGAAAAAAAGAAAAGCAAATGTTGCCATTTCTGTGCAGTAGGCCAATAGCAAGGGATACAGATCATTTCTTGTTATCTTCAATGATGGGAGAATTTGGGCAAGTTTCAAAATTGTTTCTCCACAAAGAATATCTTTTTTTTTTTTACCAGCTAAAAATTTCCATTCATTGTTTCCCTACCTGACGTTATAACTGTGTTGTTGTAGCAAACTCTAATACAGCGACCTGGAAAGTTACAGTTCTGATGCTGTGGGTCTTTGTGGCCCCCCCCCCCAATAAAAGATTTACTTCTCTTAAACCAAAAATCTTTCCAAGTTTTGGTTTTTTTCTTTTATTTTGTGAGCAGTCCTTTGCAGTATTCTTGCCCATACCATTGTGCTGCCTCTCAAGGCAGAAACGACCATTTTTAGATATCCGCTCTGTAGGCATAATATTGCTTTAACTGGTACCATTCATTTCTCATTTTCCTGACATTTCTGCCTATTAAGCATTGTTGTTTCCATTGTATAGATGAGAATATGCAGGTTCAGAGAGGTTAAGTAACTTCAGAGTCCTTGGAAGTATTAATGGTCCCTCAACAGCCTATAAGTGGTTAGTATACCCTTTGAGTAAGAATTTTGTTTAAATGATAATTTGCTTAAAGTGGAAGGACATATAAATGAAAATATTCATGGAGTGTGCTGGGGCTAGTCTGGAGGGGTTGCTGGGAGTGTAAAGAACAGTGTATTGTAGGGACAAGATACTTAAAACGGTATATGAGATGTGATCGTCACATGTATTCCTAGCACAGACCTATTAGGCTCCATTAAATTATTAAAGTTCTTCCAAGCCAGATTTGAATTTTTGAAAATATGAGACTCAGTCCCCCTGTGTCTATGGTTTCTTGCATGTTATTGTACAACTATTTTTATTTTATTTATTTATTCATTTTTAAAGATTTATTTATTTTAGAGGAAGAGAGAGAAAGCATGCCTGTGCATGTGAGTGGGGGGAGGGGCAGAGGGAGAGGGAGAGAAGCAGACTCCCCGCTGAGCATGGGGCCGAATGCAGATGTGGGGCTCAGTCTCACAACCCCGAGATCATGACCTGAACAGAAATTAAGAATTGGATGCTCAACTGACTGAACCACCCAGGCACCCCTGTATAACTCTTTTTAGTTTTTTGTAGTCTTGCTTTTTGCTTACTTACCTATATTTTATATACGGAAATGAGATTATGCAAACTTATACAAGGATACAGACATATATATTGGGTGTGTTGCCTGGGTTAATTGGGTGTGTTGCCTCATTGGTTAGAGGCCCCCAGACCTAGGTTTCTTTGGTCAGGCCCCATGCTGGAAAGAATCTGTAGACTGTAGGAGAAAATGATTTTGTTCTAACATCAGGTGTTCTCCTCATTCCAGGTGAGACATTTGCCTTGGGTGGTAACTCCCAGCTCCTGGCTGTGCTCTCTGTAGTTAAAAGATACGTTACATATTAATAAGTATGAAAATTTACCAGCTTTATGTAACTTCTTAACTCCATAACTTCAGGAAAGACGAGGTTACTGGGTTATTTGAATATGGTTTAGATTTCCAGTCATTAACGTTTGAGAAGCCAATTGAGTAGTGAGGCGGATATTAAGGTAAGAGGTAAGAGTTGATGCCTGTCTCTAATTCCTTGGTTAGCCACTTTCTTATTAGATGAAGTTTATGAATGTACTGGGTACTTAAGTGGAAATACTCTGAAGTGTTGTCTTAGGAAGTATTAATGGTCCCTCAAGGACCAGGCATCAAATGTGTGACTTTGGTTTCGTTCAAAAAGTTAATTTCCATTTTACAGAAAGAAGATTTAAAGTACAAATTTTAATGTATTTTAGGAAAAACAAGATTTCTTTATTAAGGTTTAGATGTGTGTTCTAGGAAAATAACAATAAATTTGAATATACTCAAAATATACAAAATTAAGTCAACTATTATGCTTTGTAATTATTACCCATGTCTTCTCATTATTAAGCAGTTTTATTTCTTGTTGTCAGAACCAGAGGAAGAATACATGTACATGTGAGAGAGGAGAAAAAAATCAAATATATCCTTCCCCAAACAATCAATCACAATTGACAGCCCCTTAACATACAATCTGTAGGGCACTGTCGTTTTCAGATGGAAGCAGCCTATAAAATGGGCAGGACGCATTTGTGTTTTTAACATTTGATGAAGGACCATTTGGTGAGTTGGAAGAGTATTACCCTGTAACTCAGGATGGTGTCAGGAAATTAATATTATTTTTCCTGGCACCGCTTTATCTTTAGACTTAAATATTAGAAGATGTCCAGATTTGTGAAAAACGTAGTAAGATTAGTGATATCTCTGTATTTTAATAAATTTGACTGCTTATTGCTGTGTAAACTGGTATTCAAACTTGAATATTCCATTTTAGAATCTCTAACCATCTTTCTGGCATTAGAAGACTTCTACTACTACCCTCCCCCCTGCAAAAAAAAAAAAAAAAACCTAGCTATTTTCAAAGTAGTTTAAGTGATAGCAGATACACAATGTAATAGAGTTGAGGAAAGATTGCAGAAATTTGAATTATGAAAGGAATCTAATCATTTTAGCTCAGTTAACTTGATTTTTATATGTTTTAAGCAGAAATTGGAATTTATATGAGGTGGTGTCAGAAAGCTCTTTGCATTTATAAATGTTCACTCCTGCAAGTTAAAAACCCTGGTTCATAATTCCCACTTTGGGTCTTGGGAGCCACTTTTCAATCATTTCTCTCTGCTAATTTTGGTGTCACCCTCATTTCTTTTTAAACGATTCATTTTGAGCAAATTTGTAAATGGCCCTGATGTGTTCTACAATTTAGTCAATTACTGTTTCAGCCTGCAAGCCTCCTGGGGAACGGAACATACATGGCCTGAAGGTACGAATTTCAATAATTGTTTCAGTAAAGTTAGATGGATTTGTAATGCTGTGTTCCACTTATTGAAATGTCAAATAAAACTGCACTTTCTCAAGCTCTGACAAGCGATTCTTTTTTTTTTTTTTTTAAACGGGATGTGGAGGGGATTCATCCGTAGTATTTGCTCAGTATGTGTACATATTTGGATAGAGGGTTTTGGTACCACATTTTTTATTATTTGGAATTTTTTGTTGGTCCATTTCTTCTGGATGATTCTAGGTACTGGTGTCCACAACGATTTATTTGAATGAAAATATAGACTCCATTTCAGTGATTAATTAAGCTCATAAGCATACTGCACACAGAATACCCTCCTCTTCTTTTGACATATTTATGCTAGAAACATTTATCTATTTAATGTCTTTTCATTGTTCTGTGTCTTTTGAATTCTAGATTTCTGCTTACAGCGTTACGTTTGAAAGAAAAGCTGGCTATTGTATTAGATTCAAGCATTTTCTAATTAATTATTTCAACCTTGTTTTTCAGCGAATAAGAAACATTCTACAGTGTTCTGTTTGGCTTTAGAGCTGAAAGGATCTGAAAACTTGAGGTTTACCCCTAACCTCTGGATGTATTCTTAATGTTCTTTTTTGAACATATTGTTTTGTGTATGAGACAAAACAAAACAGTGAATTGAATTCAGTTCTGGACAGTGAATTGAAATTTTCCTATTTATCTCTCCTTTTTTTCAACTCTGTTGAAGTATTTGAATAATGACAGGAAAACTATATTATGTAATATACGGGTTGTACAGTTCTGTAACCTATATACTGAATAGACTCCAACCGTGGGTCTATCTACCAACAAGCTAATTAACCTTCATAGTGAAATGAGAAATTTGTGGCAAATTATAGGTTAATTGGAACTGTGTCCTCAGAACACAGACTGATCGAGATTCTTTCTTTCCTTGTAGGTGAATACCCGGGCCGGACCCTCTCAACACGGCAGCCCAGCAGTCTCTGACTCACTTCCAAGCAATAGGTGAGGGCAAGCTAGTGAAGTGTGCCCAAAAGCATGCTTATCTACAGAGCTGGGGGTGGGGAAGAGGCCTGAGGGATGACCCCTCGTTCCTGTAAGACCAGGCGAATGTGTATGTGGCCGAGAAGAAATTTGACCAGTTGGGTAACCATAGCTACACGTTGACCAGAGAGAAAGGGCCTCACTGAGGAAGATGGAATGAGACATTTTAAACTATCGGTTTTGGTCTGTGGAACGGTGTTCCTTCAGCTTCCAAATTATACAGAAAATTCAGTGCCTTTGACTTCGGTGCCTTTCATGCCTTGATGATCTGGTTCATAAAGTATATAATGCTCATTGTTTTTTTCTTGCTTGCCCATCTTTTGGCAGTATCGTTGTCCCCTGACATCTTCACCAGAAAGAGGCAAGGGAAGAGTGAAGTAGTGAAATTTAGGTTGACCCGCCATGCTGCTCTCTTTGTATCTTTGGTCGTTCCGAAGACTGAAGCTGTTTACAGAAGGCAGATACTCTTCATTAATTCATGCTAACAGTGCCCCATACTGGCATGGGATATGAAAAACTTGAGAGCCTTTTCAAAGTGTTGTTCTGACGGCCTGAAAACTTGCTTCCAGATTAGCACATCCTCAGCTAGAAGGAGTGGCCTGCTTAAACCCATAGAAGCTGGGTCATTTTGGTTATCCGTGTGGTTATTAAGCCAGTAGACGTCACGTGACCGTACTTGAAGACGACACTGTGGAGGTCGTAGCTCTGTGTGCCCGTATGCACACTGGTGACTGAAAAGCCAGCATTGAGCCACCCTTCCATTCTGTGCCCAGGCTTTTCTGGGTTTAGGGCTATAACCAGTATTGCCCTTTATTGGCTGAGACGTAGTTTGGGTTTCTCTTCTTCCTTCTTTACCTCTCCTTAACCCAGAGTCTTGGTTCTTTTGCCAGAGGGCTTTCCTGGAGGTAATTTAAAATCTCCCCTTCTGACTCTGCTGTTACTCTCCTGTCTCCTTCCCCAGAAGTCACTTCCTCGATTGCTTTACTGTAGTGTCAGTCTGTCCACTCACCAGCTTTCCTGCTGTGAACACGTGACTTGTAAAGTGTGTTGTGTTTCCTTCTTAAGCAATTTATTCTGTCTTAAAATACACTTAGCCTGGTTTTCACCAGAGGCTCATCTGTCCTGTGGGCACAAGAGGTAGGTCTCTTAGTCCTCATTCTAGGGCTTGGCTCTGCCACACGATACTTTGCAGCTTCTCTCCCCACGCTTGTTGGGACTGTGAGCCACGGCCCCACAGAGTGCAGGCCCTGGGCTGGGGGTCACTTGTTACACTCAGCTCAGGGAAGGCCGGGCATTCAGTTTTTACCACTACGTTCAGAAAAGTTGTTATTCAGACAGACTCACCATGAGCCTTGAGGAAAAACGAGGTCTTTCTTTGGTGTCTTAGACCCCATTTCATCATGGTATAAAAAGCAGCATATAGTTGAAAAAAGTGGTAAGGCAGAGAAGGGGCAAGCATAACTTTTCAGTTCTCTGAGATTTAGCTTTAACAGCATGAGTAAATTAACTTGGTTTTTAAAGAATTACCATGTATATTCATAGAGTATCATAAAATTTGGGGGTTGGCCAGAAATTTGAAGACTGTCTGATCTAGTGGTTCTTAGCCTTTTGTTGCAGCGTCTTTCTTTAGGGATATGTGACGGCCTCTCAGCTGTGATGGTGGTTTCCTCCAGTAGTGACTTCTCTTATGGGAGGAGTGCAGTTTTTTGTTGTTGTTGTTGTTTTTATAATAATTTTTTATTATGTTTTGTTAGTCACCATACAGTATATCCTTAGTTTTTGTTGTAGTGTTCCATGATTCAAGGAGTGCAGTTTGGAAAGAGACCTACCGTAGATTTTAATATGACACCCTAGGTCGGCCATGTTCTGTGTCCCATGTTGATAACTAATCAAAAGTATTTATTGAGTGCCACCTGTTCAGTAGGTGCTGTCCTATGCACTAGAAATACAATGTGGTCCTTATCCTCTAGAGCTTGCTATCTAATGTACATACAGAAAAAAAATATATATATATATACAAACAATCACACTTTATAATTAGTGTTATGAGGGAAGCAAGCAGGTTTTGAAGGGAGAGATTCTACCGGGAAGGAATATGTTTAGATTTAGACAGCATGCTCAGGGTAGACTTCTTGGGAGGAGAGTGACATTCTGTCAAGGCCTGAAGGATGGGAAGGGCCTCGCCACGTCAAGAGCCAGTGAAGGGCATTTCAGAGGGAGGGAAGAGCATCCCGGTTGTGGAAAAGGAGCTCAGCATGTTCGTAAGTAGGCCAGTCTGGCTGGAGCCCAGGGAGGGGTGCTGGTTGAGGGCTTGTGGCGAGAGGGGAGGAGAACACTGGACTGACAGGAGAGGAGGAGGTAGAACCGAGCCAGATCGGCAGGGCCTCGTGTTGAGTTTTCCTCTCAGTGTATGGGCATTGGTGATCCATCAGACGGCCTTCAGGAGAGGGCTGTGGCCAGCTCTGTTTATAAAAGACCCTCTGTGGTGGGGAATGAGCCAGAGAAGCGCCCATCTAATCCTGCTCTGTTTCGGTGCTTGATTCCCCACCCCTTCCTGAATATCCCTTACAGCCTAAACGCACTTTATCGGCCCTGGCAGCCTGTCTGTTTTCACAGAGTTCTGTCTTAGAACCTTCTTTGTCACGAGCCGAGATGGACTTCCTTTTAGCGTCCCCTCATCAAGAGCTGGTTTAGCCCTCAGAGCAGAGCCGTTCCTTCTTCTAGGTAGCTCTTCCCGTCGTCTTCCCTCCAAACGTACTTCTTGTAGATTTCCTGTCTCGGCAAATTCTCCCACACCCGCCCAGTTGCTAACATGCCAGGCATCCTTCACTGCCTCCTGGGCCTCCCTCGGCACCACATCTCTCCGTCCCGACATCTGTCCCTTCTGAATCCCACTGGAGACTGTCCGCTGGCCAGCGGCCCCGTCGTGCCGAGGCACTTCAGGCTCTGTAGATCACTGCGGCTGCAGGTGACCAACGGCCTGTCACCTGTAGACCCCTGCCCACTCTGCCCCTCCCTACCTGACATTCTAGCTTTGCTGATGAATGTTTGGTGCCTTCAATGGATCCTGTTTTCTCTTAACTCCTAGCCCTTACTGCTTTCCTCCTTTTTTTTGCTCCCTCCTTCATGTTCAGTCTGGCCAGCCTTGGTCATCTTTGAGGAACCAAACTGTTACCATCGTCTGATGATTGCCCACCTCCTGGTCCATACCAGGTACCCACTCTGAATTTCCCTGATCCCCTGGTGCCTGCTTTTACTGTGGCAGGTAGCACATTGTGTTACAATCACTTCTGTCCCCCGATAGATTCGCTCCTCTTGGAGGGCCGTGACTGTAGCATATTCATTATCGAATTCCCAATTCCCAGTGTGGTGCTTCGCACATAGGAGATAGTCAATAATGCTTGAGTGAATGAGTGGGTGAACAAATTTATATTCCCTCTAAGTCTTAATCTCTGAATTAAATTCTCCCAACTCATTCAAGCCTCTCCAATACATTAGTTCTTGTCCCCTTACCCATTTCCTCTTCTTTAGATGTCTCAGTGTCCCTCTTTAAGTGTCATACCAGGGTTACACTAACATATTTAAATTTTTAAAACGTTTTTAAAAGTGATTTTTAGATAGCCCAAGTCACTGTGACCATTACAGATAAACAAAATATTGGGTAAACTGAGGAACAAAGAAATTGCCAGAATTTTTCCTTTCTTTTTTTTTTTTTTTAAGATGTTTATTTATTTGAGAGAGAGAGAGAGAGAGCATGAGCATGGTGAGGGGCAGAGGGAGAAGCAGGCTCACCACTGAGCGGGGAGCCTGACATGGGGCTCAATCCCAGGACTCTGGGATCATGACCTGAGCCGAAGGCAGATGCTTAACCGACTGAGCCACCCAGGCGCCCCCAGAATTTTTCTCTTGATGAGACCAAGTGGTAGTCAGACACTGGCATAACGAGTGAAATCAGCATTCTCCTCAGTTACTCTCAAAGCGTGATCGGTCTTTGCCTTAGGTGGGTGATTGTTTATTAAACTGAGCTTACTAAGCCACGTGGTGTTGCTAGGACATAATTACTGAATTCAAGTCCCACTGCCAAGTCAAGCCCTTTCCTAAATATTGTGGCTTTCTCCTTCTGTAAAATCAGGATGATTAAACTTTTCATCTGTCTACCTCTAGTGTTAGGAAGGTTGATGAAGCTGTATTAAGGAATCACGTTTTGTTTCTGGGATGAAAGGTGTTTTGTAAATGCAATGAATCAAAATGTTATTATTTCAAGTTGTATAACATTACGGAATATCTGTGGAGAAGCCTTGCCTGGGCATTGTTTGGTTATTTCTGTTTTTACAATAATTGTAACTGTTAAATTGGGAGTTATCTATGGGAATACAAAGGTCTAAATGTTTCTGAGGGAAAAAAACTGTGTGTGTGTGTGTGTGTGTGTGTGTGCAAGAGGGACAGACTGAGGAGGTCTGAACCTTAGTTTCCTTAATAAATTGTTCCCACAGGGCTATAGTTACTGTGAGGATTAAATCAGGATAATAAGTAATAGCATTTAGCACCATGCCTGGCACATGGTATCATCCAGTAAATGATAGCTGCTATTATTATTTTCTTAACTGGACCGATTTTTTCAGTTTATTTTTTGATATGTTTTTCTACTTCAGTCTCATTCTACAAAATTCTTTAAAAAAAAAAAAGATTTCATTTATTTGAGAGAGAGACAGAGAGGGAACAAGCGGCAGAGGGTGGGGAGGAGCAGAGTCCATGCTGAGCAGGGAACCTGATGTGGGTCTCGATCCCAGGACCCCAGCCAAAGGCAGCCGCTTAACTGACTGAGCCACCCAGGCACCCCTTATTGTACAGAATTCTTAACTGCCACTTCAGTACATGAATTCTTAGACGTGGGAGGACATTACTGAAGTTTAGAATCCTGCGGTGCCTGGGCGACTCAGTTGGTTAAGCATCAGCCTTCGACTCGGGTCATGATCCCAGAGTCCTAGGATCAAGCCCCACGTCGGGCTTTCTGCTCGGTGGAGAGCCTGTTTCTCCCTCTGCCCCTCACTGTGCGCATTCTCTCTCTCTCTCAATCTCTCTCTCTCACTTGCTCTCAAATAAATAAATAAAATCTTTTAAAAAAATAAAGTTTAGAATCCTTGTTTGAGGGGAATGTTTTATAAAATCTGTATAAAGTAGGGACTGAGGTTCCATGGTCTGCATCTGATCATAGCAGAAGTTTAAGAAGTATTTAGAAAGGAGAATAATCGTAACTTGAAGTAGCAAGTATGGTCAAACTTGAAGTCAGAGATCTTTCTTGATTATAACTTACTAAAGGTACCAAATGAAGGTGTGTGTATGTGTGTCTGTGACTGCCATAGAATAAATCACAACCAGAACCACGACCACCATTTACCAGACACTTAGGACACGCCCGGTCACTGGGCTACGTTCAAGGATGGGACGGGAAGGGACTGTATAGAGGACATCAAGATGTGGTGCGTGTTCTCGGGGCTCTCCAAGTCTTAGGGGCAGTTGTGGCGGGAAGAAAGGCATCTACACAGATAACTAACACGAGGGAGAGAGTTAATCTGGTAGCTGGGTAGAGGGTTTGAGTAGATGAAGGATAGAGTTAACAAGCTTTAAGTTTCCAGTCAGAACATTGATGAGATGAGGTGCTATTTTGGGCACCACTCTACTAACTGGGTGGGTATCTTTGGGTATAACTCGTTATAAAGCTAGAAGGACTTCAGAGCATCCCCTGGCCACTTCTCCTAAATTCGTTCTATAGTGTTTACGTAGCCACGTAAGTCCAGAGAAGAACATTTTCATGTTTCTTTACTGTGGAAACTGGGTCTCCCACTTACAGGACACAAAAGGAAAGAGAAGGCAGCCGAAATATATTGAGCATCTGCTATGTGCATGAGCTTTTTGTCATATTTAATTTTCTTGATTACCCTGTAACGTTGATATTTCCCCCATTTTACATCGCAGTTCCGAGAGGATGAGTAATGGACTTGTCCCAGATCACACAGCTTATGAGTCCCAGAACTGATTTCTGCTGCACATTTGCTTCTCAGCAAGCTGAATTTTAACTCTTAACTGTGGTAAAAGATCAGGACTTAAACTATTTTATCTTTTGAAGTTCTATTTTCTTGTTTCTGTTAACATCCAACAAATGTTCTACAGTACTTCGTATTTAGCAGACGGGACAGTCCTCATAAAGTAGCCCCGGAAAGGCCGCAGGACAAATAGCCAAACAAGGTCACTGAGGTAATCCATGAGGTAGCCTAGCTTCATGGTGACTGTAGGCTTCTTTATTGCCTTAGGGCTTCAGGTTTTTTATTCATACCTTTTCCATTTGGCCAGTTACTTTTGAAAAAATTTTATGCAGAAAGAAGGTTGTGAAGAGTGTAGTCCATGTCTACACCTAAAACAAAGGCGTATTTTAGTGTGGAATTCTGAATGGTGTTCCAAGGTGTCCGTGATCTTGCCATTAAAAATCATGTCTTCCCTTTTCAGCTTAAAGAAGTCTTCTGCCGAACTGAAAAAAATATTAGCCAATGGCCAGGTAGGTGTCATTGCATATTAAGATTTTCACAAAGTAGTAACTTGTTACTGTCCAGTTTTGTGTCCATAAACTTAATAAACGGATAAATAGCCTGCGAACGTCGTCTTGTCATAAATGAATTACAATGGCTTAATTTGATTGGCAGAACAATTTGCAGCACGTTTTTCAAACTGTGCTAATGGCTTTTACTCCCAGCAGATTGAAGTACCATGCACACACCCTGCTGCCATCTCAGTCTAAAAAAAGTTAATCAGTTCTGAACAAGTGTGTCAACCCATGGGTTGTCGAAATGGCCCTGTGTCGGGAGGTGGCTGCTGCTTTCATTGTCTTCGAGGAGAAGAGGAGAAACTGTTCCTTTCTTACCTCGGCGCCTTCTTTTGCCCCGAAAGGAACGCTGGCTTTTTAGGGAAACCTTTGGCATTTAAAATTCCTTGGCTTTAGAAGCCCGTGATCTGGTTCGCCTGGTCGACCAGCCCTCCGAAAGCCAAATGACCTAACCCGGCCAGAGAGGGACAAACGGGCCTGCAGTCCAGGTATTTCTCACTAATTTTGATTCAAGTAAATGGACACATCTGAAATAGTATAGTGCTTTTAAACATACACTGGCAAATTATGCTACCTACCGGGTCCTCGATTCTTCAATAGCAACATAAATGCGTTTTAATGTTTGTTATAGAGGAAGCCCTTTGATAGCCTTGGAGGCAGGCGCCTGTCCATTGCGATCAGGCCTGCCTATTAGGCTCTATTGACTGAGACATCTGTGTCACTGCAAATAAAAGACTCTTATTGATTTTCTTAACTGCTGTTCACTTCCCGTCCATGTTTCGAAGGCTGAAATCTTAATTATCTCAGATGCTTATTCAGTGCCTTCACACGCTGACCTCTCCAAGGCTCATTGGCATTTCATGAATCAAGTACTTGTAGTGGAGCCCGTCAAGAAGACAAAGCTGGGTCCTCGTGCTTGTCCTTTAATATCACCTGTAACTTTGCGGCCTAATAGATGTGCCTGCCTTACAACGGTGACTGTCGGGTGGTGCTTCGGGACGCCCCGCTTCTCTAGCACACAAGCCCTTGAATACAGTTGGAAAAAATAAGTTGATCTGGTTCTGACACCTGATCGTCCTCCAGAATGTGTGAATTCTAGGCCTTAGACATTCCGTGTACAGCTAACGAGAACCTCATGTCGTGTGTGTCATCTTGACGGCCTCAAAATTTTAGGGAGTGTTTACCTAACACTTTTGACTTTAAGAAGCCCAAGGTTTCTTTGGATTGAGGTGCACAAATGTGTCCCCCTAGTGCCCTGGACGTGTTCAGGGCCAGTGTGAAACAAAACCTGACTACAAGAAGAAACGTTGAGCCTGGGATGTTTACGTCTCTTCAGCCTGCTTGCATTCTAGTTACTAACTGTAGCGTGTGTATGAGTCACTTGCTTTCCTCAGCTGCAAGATATATTTCAAAATTGACATAAATTAAGAAGCTTTAACTACATTTGTTCAGCCCAGGCAATGGAAAATAACCTGTCATAGATTCCTCTCTCAGAGATGAAAAACAGTTTATTTCCAGTGCAAAAAAAAATAAGCATTCTGAAATGTTCCTAATGTTTTGACAACAGACCTAAAACCATAAATATCGGAGTGGTCTCAGTTACGAGTTCTCCGTGTGGAAGATTGTCATAACAATGGCTTTTAACACGTAAAGGTTGTTTATTGCTTTCCCTTGGGAATGTGATAACCTCACGTTAAACAGTATGGTGTTTTCTTTCCTTCGCTGTATTTACTTCATTCACAAGGACAAACAGGAAAACCCGCTTTGGAAGTCCTCATAGTACCTCCTCCTTGCACTAATTTCTCAGTTCCTCGGTGCCGTGGGGTAACTAAAGAGCGAGCGCGATCGTGCTGCTGTGCGGTAACGCGCACAGCTGCGGCGTCAGTAAGTTTCTGGGCTGAGCACTGACACTGCTTGATATGGAAGATGTAAGTCACATTTAACGATACTTTAACACCTGAGCATAGTTTTTTATTTTAGTGGTTTATGCTCTCAAGCATTAATAATGATTTGCCTTTCCACTAGCCTCCACTTAGATCTAATAAGGAATTCATATTAATCATTAAGAGAAAGGGACATGATTCTTCAAGATAATCAAATATTGACAGGTTAGAAATAGCTTTCTGCCTGGGTTCATTGATATAGGTTATGTGATATAAATATTTATTTCTTTTCTGTCACTCAGAGTAAATGCCACCGATTGATTCAGCATTGATAGAGTGTCAACAGTTCATAAGAAACATTTGACTGGCTTGTGTTTTCCGATTAGTCTCTGCTGTATAAAGTGGGATTTACTAAATCTCTCCAATTGTCTGCTCATAGAGTGTGACTGCTTTCTGAAACCAGTATTGCTTCGATTTGTGAAGCAAAGGTCTAGTGACAGGACTAGTTTCTGTCAGACCTTTACATATAAAATAAGGATTAATTGAGCATTTTTATTTTAATGATTTATAAGCGATAGGTACTGATTCTTCTTAACACAGGCAGACAATAAACAAAGAATATTTTCTTTGCTGATCCATAATTGAATTCCATTTCATTTTCCCCATTAATTTCATTAATACTATATTAAATCAAGCACTTTTTAAAGTTTAACATTTAGTCCTTGGATTGGAGGCATTGTTTTTCTTTTACCACTTAATGATGGAGGATTCCTTTTTTTCTAGCTTAAAAAAAGCCAAATCATACGATATTTTAGGTGTGTTTCATTGAGAGCTATAAACCAGTGCCACTGGTGTGTTTTTCCCACTTGAGTTTTAGTGCGGTATCATCTCTTAACATTGGCCCTTGATTTGGAACTGATTAGAAATGGCCCAGTGGGTCAGTTTAAAGGATTAAAAAAGTACACAGTTACTCCAAGGATGAACGGCTTTGACCTTTGCATCTGTGAAGTCGTTCTCCCTCTTTTTGTGTTTTAGATTTTGTAGGCGAGGGTGGCACTATTTTCCTCTTTCTGATAAATCAAGTATAAATGTATTTGAGAAGCCACAGATCTTAGAACTAATCCTGATCCTGCTGCATGTTTGGCTATTTTGAGAACTTCAGTTGCCTTTGGGAAAACTTCTTATGTTTCAAAAAAAAAAGGAGGAAGAAAAATAGGAATTCTGCTGTAAAATTAGCTTTAAATTAAAAGCTGTATTATCACCACTATATAAAACTCTTGGATTCTTATGGTTCATCTTACATCCCACAGAAAGACCAAAACATAGACTGTGAATGGAGTCCACACTGCATGACCCCCTCCCCCACCCACACGGATACGATGGGTTGTCCCGTCGGGTCCACGTTTCTTTCCAGCCCCTGACTCTCCTTCAGCAGGAGCAGAGCCCAGTGCCCGTCATTTCTCCCAGGTCATTCGCCATCTTTCAGTTGACATGTAATTGTAACTCCGGTGGCTTTTTCTTCTTCTCTTCTCACACCTAGTGTTCTGCCTTTTATTTGCTTTTTTTAATTAAAACGAGGGAACAGCTATCTTTAAAAATAACTCAGTATCTCTATTGAATAAAAACGTTATTTCACCTCTTTTCTCTATGAAGAGCTATGTGATCTTTGAAACATTTCTCCTCTTAAAAATAAATACCACAGCTAATGAAATTGCTGTTAACTTGTGAGTGCCCTTCCGTTTATTGTCTTCCTTCCTGCGGGCCAGTGAGCCTGATGGGAGAGGACGTCCCTCCATACTTAGCCAGGACATCAGCTGCTAAGATATGGCATTGAGCAGAGAATACAGAAGGACTGACTTCTCGCCTTGACTAGTTGTTACTGACTAGTTTTATGACCTAACTGGACTATGTGCTTGAAATGCTGTACAGTTGTGTGATTTTTGTGATACTTGATCCTAACTGTTAATATTTAAATATTGTATGCTGTAGGCATAAAAATCCCACTTCTGGATCAAAATGAACATTGTTCCTGTGCTTCATTTAGAAATTGAACTAATATGGTTATCTAAAGAAAAAGGGCAACAATGTTATCACCTGTTAGGATCCTGTTAGTGATTTTTTCCTAGTTAAAATCAATTAAAGTAACCCATTTTGATCAGCGATTTGAGATTCTCAAAAGGTTGTTTGTAAACAGTTCATGAGCTTGGCCCTAATGGTTTTCCTTTTAAATATTTTTTTTACATGAATAATATTTGCATACTTTATAAAAATTAGAAAATCCAAATAAGCAAAAAGGAAAAGAATCTGTTTTTTTTTTTTAATATAAAAATCTATCAGTCAGTTCATAGGCCGGGCAAAGGTCTATAAAACTTTGAAACATTGTAGAAACACTTTATCTTTTTATGGATACCATCTTTTTAAGTGAGATGGTTTTAGAATTTTCGCTCCAAAACCACTTTTATCTTTATGAGGCTCTTACAGTCTTATTGTCTGAGGGATTCCAAATTTCTGTCCTTGAATTTGCTTACCCAGTGCTTAGCGTAAGGGTGCGAACACACACACACACACACACACACACACACACACACACACACACACACACTATACAGCCTCTCTCAGCCTGTCCCCTGTTGGATGCCTACGACTCCTGATCAGGTTGGAATGCTGGGGACTTGGGGTAGATGGCTGCTCCACTTCTCTTCTCAATCTCCCACATATCAGAGGTTAAAAAACAAACAAACAACAACTACGATGTCAGGATTATAATGGTTGAAGCTACTCAGAGACATGCCATACCTACTCCTTTGCCTTCTCTTCCTCCAACAAAATTCCACAAAATCATGCCCCCTGCAAAGTCCTAGGTCCATCCCAGTGTGTTATTGGAATGTGTAGTGACACGGTGTCTCGGCGTGTCTGTTTTTCTGAGAGGAAACTACTGGTGCTTTTATCTGGAAGGCCCTGATGGAGTGGGGGAAGGGACAGTATCAGAGGGTGGTTTCTGTAACAGCCTGAATCCTATATATACTCAATGAAATGTGTTCTCCTAGAAATTTACTTTGGGCCCTGATAAGGGTGCAGCTTGTTAGGCAAGCTAATGGTACAAATGAGGTTGTTAAGAGTGCTGTTTAGACTACCTTGAGAAATGTTCTGAAGGAATTAGCCTATTCGTACTGGCCCGTAGATACTGCAGTTTAGGTGTGTACCCTTCATACCCATTGATCAAAGTAAACCCAGTAACAGCTCTGCTGCCTCAGCATCTCAACTTATTTCATGTGCTGCTCTTCTTCATGCTGTTTTCAAATTTACCATGTAGTCCAGAATAATGAAGTTTTCTTTTCTTCATGTTCCATCTTTTGTATAGGTTAAAACATGGTTTCTTTTTTCTGCATTAGTAATATAAAGGTAATGAAGAACAAAATTTCCGTCGGAAGAAAATAGTTGCCAGTTTTTCTGACTTGTCTATCATTTTGCCTCTGACCCTAAATATAGTAATTAGCTGATTGCAAATTGCATCAATCAGGTTGTACTACAATTAAATTGGGTGTTGAATTGGCCTTTGCACATTAATCTGTCAATATTCTTTTAGGGATTGGCAGAACGGCTTGGAAAGGGAGCTGTTTCTGTTACCTGCGCTGTACTCCCAATTATCACAGCTCTCTGAAGCTTCAACCTCAGAAATGTATAGGAGAAAAATATTTCCCTTGATAAATGGAGCCTTGCTTTATTCAATTGGTGGATGTTTAGAGCAAAATATTTAAAGCTTTACTATAATGGTCTGAAAGCAAACTATTTTTTTCCAGGTGATATTGAATTAAAAACTCCATCCATTTTCTGGCCATGCAAGGCAGTGCAATTCCCTGGAAATTGATTTTTTTTTTTTTTCAGGGCTTACTATGGCTTTTCCCAAGCTTTAGCTATATGGAAAATAACACTTTTATTGAATCCATTTAGTGAGTAAAGTTGGCAGTTAATTTTTAAGCAACTGGACCAGTGCGTAGAAAATTACTGAATGCATCAAATATAATCTGACTGGTCTTAAAGTCATTTGATAAATAATTTAGGGAGTTCTTTAAAACTCTAAAACATTATTTTGTGGGCACTAAAATAATTGACTCCTATTCATGATACAAACGAGAGTAGTATTTGTGGTGTAATAGTTTTACAGAACTGGGGAAAATGTGCAGGCTGTTTAACATATTAAATTATGAAAATGACTTTAGTTTATAAGAATCACATGCTTATATGTTTTCCCTTTATGCATTACAATATTTGACTGTGTGTGCATTTGAAAGTGCACTGATTTGGCACTTGTCCATCAGCATAACATGAGTTCTACCCAGTTACTGCTGTATACTAATTTACTGTTTCCAAAGAAAAGCTGTATCTACTTTAGGAAAATCATTAACATTATTCAGTTAGTTTGTTTAATGTTAGCTATGGGGTCACCTGAGGAGTTTTCAGGGGCTGATTTATTTACAGATTGTGCATTAGATTACCGGGCTTGTGTGTGTGTGTGTGTGTGTGTGTGTGTGTGTGTGTTGTCTTCCCAAGTTTGACTTTGGTTATGTGCAGTGCTATTTGGCACTGGTTACGTGTAGTACTGGAGACTGTGTTCTTATCAGTATCTCTGACCTGACCCTTTTGAGCTATGTTATATCATTCCATTTTGACACCTTTTATCAAACTTTAATGAAATGACCCAGGCAAACAAATTGTCATTAAACTTTCCATCACTTTGTCCCTTGGTATCGTCTTTTATAAATTGGACAGCAAATGTTGTATTGATCTTCTCGTTCTTGCAGCTGAACTTGAAATGACCCAGACTGCTTGTTGTTTATGGCCCAGAGTTGCTTTTCCTTGACATTTCCATCCACAGCATGACACCCTTTTTGTTTTTCTTTCTTTCTCGTGGAGATGAATGAACAAGACATACGGTATCGAGACACTCTTGGCCACGGCAACGGAGGCACAGTCTACAAGTGAGTAGTCGATTTCGTTTAAACTTTCTATCCGCTTTAGCCAAATGTGAGGACTCAGGTTCTCTGTGGCGAAGATTTTTAAATGACCACCAGCACTTAGATTTTATTTCCACTTTTGACTCCAAAATTCTGCAAGGCATCTATTTTCTCAGGAATTGCTCGGAAAAGTGCATTTATATTGCCTTTTTAATATTTCTGCGTCTGCATCTCTCCCGGGCAAGCAGTTAATAGTCCACCATTAGCAAGCGTACCTTTAACTGGCCTGAAGTTTAATGCATTTTTTTTCTGCCCTCTTTCACATCATTTTTTTTTAAAAACTTGCTAGCCCCCTGTGCTAGTCCCCTGCCCTTTTACAGCTGTGCCCAGTGGAAGACAACCCTTATAAATACCATTGCTGTGCCCTGTGTTGACACTGTAAATTATTAACAAGCCTTCTTCCTGTTGTATTTCCTTCTCTCCTCACCCGAGTCCCTTGGGAGAATTTCTGCACGTTGATGAATATGTTAAGTCATAAAATTCTCCCAAATTCCAGTAGCAGTGATCTTACCCTAAAGGAGTGTTCATTTCCATATTAAAAAATGCTAACCGTAAAAAATAGTTCTCTCGACAGGGAAGTCTTTCTCATGCAGTAGTGCAAAGTTTAAACTACATAATGTAATATCTGGTACTTAATAGTCTGCAATGGTGTATGAAAAATATTCCACTAGGAATTAAAAAATCCATACTCTGTAAGAAAGCCCTGAGGGAGTAATAAAGCTTTCCTCCAGAGAGCTGTTTTCCATATATACACTAACTCTGCATCACATTAAGATTGTGTTTTTACCTTCGTTGTTTTAACGTTGATGTTAATATATATCTTCAAAGTTGTGAAACAATTTATAATTGGTTATTAATGTTCTTAGAATTTTAAGTGCTTGCTAACCATATGACTGTAGATAAAAATCGCCCTATTGCCCTATGACCATGAAGGGTCACATCCTGAAATCCCAGAACATCTTCCACACACAGATGCAGCCTTGGCCTTGAATTAGGGTTCTCCGGGTTGGAAGCTTCTTCTCAGTCAGCTGACCCATTCATCCACTCAGGGCTTCAGTCTTCTCTGCAGGCAGAGCCAGGATGTGAGTCTGTTCTCCTGAGTCTAGTCCTTTAAGAACTTGTGTTCATATATTTCGATTGTTTTTTTCCTACAGATGACTGGGTACTGTGAGTAGTTGATCTGAAAGTAAAGTGCTTCCACTATGTTAATTCCGAGAATTAAATAACAGCGTGTTGCGTACATGATCCTTAGGCCGTGCCCTTAAAATGTTTTCATGCCTAATGCATCCGATAGGTTTGAGTCACTCGTGTCCTTCCCTGGATCATACTAGCATTCCTTCCCAACCAGCCCCCAGTACTGCATAAATAACACCTCTTCATCTTACCCTTATCCTTCATATTCTTATCTGACTTGAATTTTTACCCTATTCTGAAGGTTCTTGGGTTCAGGTGCCCTTAGAAAGGAAAGAAGAAGGAACCTGAATGCTGATTTGCTTCTCTTGAGTTCCCTGTAAGGGAGCAATTTTCAAAGCCTGAACCGTGCTTTTACTAATAATGCTTTTATGCTTATAGCCAGATATAATAAAACAGGAAAGATTTCTAGCAACTCTTCAACTCTCTGGATTCCTTTTATTGACTTCAAATGGAATCCAAAATCATTCTTTAGACGCCTAACCTATTCATGTGTTCTGTTTAACTGGATGTTTAACTCTCAAGCATGTTTGTATTTTCAAATTGAAGTCCTATTGTGAATTTACTGTCCTGGTTTATTCTAGCAGGGGGAAACATAAGACCACCAAACTCCAGCAGATGATTTTTATTAGAAATAATATCCCAGATGTTAAGATTTTAATCTTTCCTTTTTAAAACATAGGTTAATAACAAAAAGGGGAGGGGATGCAGAGAAATAGAAATAACATGTCCATCTACCAAGGAGAAGTTACAGCATAAAATCGTGTTAATGTTTTGTTTGTTTTTTTAAAGGTTTATTTGTTTATTTATTTATTTGAGAGAGAGCGAGCACGGGGGAGTCGTAGAAGGAGAGGGAGAGTCTTAAGCAGACTCTGCACTGAGTGTGGAGCCCGTGCAGGGCTTGATCTCACGACCCTGAAATCATGACCTGGACCAAAACCAAGAGTCAGACACTGAACTGACTGTGCCACCCAGGTGCCCGGAATCATGTTAATGTTTTATTATTTGTTTAATTATGGTAAGAAACATGTAAAATTTAGTATCTTCACCATTTTTAAGCCTACGGTTCAGTGGCGTTAGGCACATTCATACTGCTGTGCAGCCTTCAACACCGTCCATCTCCAGAACTCTTTCCATCTTGCAAATCTGAAACCTGTGCCCATTAAACAGTAACTCCCTGTTTGCCTTGTTCACCTTTTTAGCTAAGGAGCATGGCTAGAAGTTCTCCTTACTCAGGGCCGTATAATCTTACACATCCTTAGCACAAGTTCTTTAACTGCTGTTAAATTAGCAACTTACCCTTATTTCATTTACCTACCCTTGGTAGTGCTCAATGTGTGTGTTAGCAGATTTTTTTTTAAAAAACTTTTTATGGTTTTAAAAAAGATTTATTTATTTGAGAGTGAGAGAGCACGTGAGCTCACGCACAAGGAGGGGGAGGGGCAGAGAGAGAGGGGCAGAGAGGATCCCCAAGCAGACTCTTCACTGAGCGCTGAGCCTGACACGGGGCTCCATCCCACGACCCTGAGATCATGATCTGAGCTGAAATCAAGAGTTGGACGCTCAACTGGCTGAGCCCTGCAGGTGCCCTGCATGTTGTAAGATTTAATGTTTTTGACGGTGGTCGTTGATGGAGGGTGAGTGGCAGTAACATGATCATTTTAGGGCTTTATTTTGCATAGTTTATTTCTTATACAAAGAAGACATTTCATCGATGTTATTGCTTAGGTGATTCTTAAGAGAAGAGAACATAAAGATACCAAATTGCATAACTGCTTGTCGTTGATCTTTGGTCTTCATTTCTTCCTGGGCTTCAGTTGTATTGTTCTTACATCCCTGGCTTTTAGTTCAGCACAAAATTAATGGTATAATTGTCAAGAAATGAGAATCCACTTTACTAAAGTCTCTATAAAACTGTTTGATGTGTTATGATTGACTTTCTCCTACACTAAGTTTACCTTAATGGTGTTGACTATAAAAATTGTGATTTTTTCTCCAAACAAAATGATTACATTACAGGCTATGCTACATAAACTAGATGAAGAAAATATTGGAAAATCCACTCATTGGTAACAAAACTGCCTAATGGGCCTATTTAAGTTTTTTTCTTATAAAGTATAATAAAGCTAATAAATGCAAAGCAAAACTTTAATATTTCTTTCTTATTTGCTCCACTTGATTGGGATGTTGTGAATTTCAAGGGATATGACATCATGTATAACTGCAATATGTATGTTGTTTAATAGTTGGTCACATTTCGCCCTTTAAGTCTGGATACTTCCCCCAGTCACACAGTATGGAATTCTGGGCCCAAACATTTAAGCCAAATGGTATTGTGGATGCTGTGCATGGTCTCCTGCTGAGTTATTCTCTGTATTATGATAATGACCTAGGCAGATGATTTTAAGTCGGTATTTCTTGGATTACCGATTTGCGCGAAATGGATTAAAAAGGAAATACCTTAGACTGAAGTAGAGCTTATGCCTAGGAAGAAGAAGAATTTAGGAAAGGAAAACAAATGCACTTTCATTATTGCTCCCTTTCCCAAAATGCTGCATGTTGCTCCAAAAAACCCTAAATTCAGGAAAGACACATATTCTGTCCCCCTCTAAGAGATTCACAGTGAATTTCAGAAACTTTGAGAAAGTAGAGAACAGTATGTATGTGGTTAAGTGTATCCTGCATCTGCCACTAGCGGTGTGACCTGGGGAAAGTTACATAATGTCTTCTGCCTCAGTTTGCCCATGTTTATTTTATTTTTATTTTATATTTTTTAAGATTTTATTTATTTATTTGACAGAGATAGAGACAGACAGCGAGAGAGGGAACACAAGCAGGGGGAGTGGGAGAGGAAGAAGCAGGCTCATAGCAGAGGAGCCCGATGTGGGACTCGATCCCGGAACGCCAGGATCACGCCCTGAGCCGAAGGCAGACGCTTAACCACTGTGCCACCCAGGCACCCCCTGCCCATGTTTAAAAACGGAGATAATAACATCTAATAAGGTGGTTGTGAGGTTATATGAGATGTTGCATAGAAGAGGCTCAGCACTATGACCGACCAACTGAATGTTAGCTGCTGTTAATGGTAATGCTAATAATAGAAAATTCATTAAGCCCCATGCCTCCTGTACTCACTTGACCATGGGGCTCTTTTTTTTTTTTTTTTTGAGGAATGTCTACAGATATCTCACCAATGTTGAACTGTGTTAGAGTTGTTTAATTAACTTTAAGAAATTCTGCATTACAGGGGCACCTGGGTGGCTCAGTCGGTTAAGCGTCTGCCTTCGGCTCTGCTCACGATCCCAGAGTCCCAGAATTGAGCCCCATGTCAGGTTCCCTGCTCAGTGGGGACCCTGCTTTTCCTCTCCCTCTGCCACTCCCCTGCTTGTGCTCTCTTTCTCTCTCCGTCAAATAAATAAATAAAATCTTAAAAAAACATTCTGTGTTATGATACTTGGTATACTTCTGTTTCCTGCGTTCCCTAGTTGTGTCATGAATACGATTTATTGTATCTTACATATGGTGATTTTTTAGAAGTTCCAGAGTATTTTCTCCTTCACCATAGTTTATTTTCGGATTGCTCTAGGACACCTGGTAAAATGTTAAGCCCATTCTACCACTGGAAAAAACTAGGACTCACAGGCATGTGGCGACTCAGTGGCAAAGCCGGAATTCTAGCGTCTCTCCTCTTCTCTCTGTATTCCTCCCCCAGGCAGTGTTGTTTCTCAAGGTCAAGCAGAATCCATTGTGTTTCCTTGTATTTTCTAGTGTACTCAGCACAGTCCTGAGGATGGAATAGATGCTTTATACATGTTGGCTGAAACGAGAATGAGGCAAGAGGGGTTTTTTTTCCTAGCAGGTTTTAGTAGGGCTCTTTAATTGGATTCTCTCCATATCTAGCTAGTTTTAGAGCCTGCATAATTGTTTCAGAACATTCACCTAGAAGAATAGGAATTTCTAAACTGAGGGCGTATACTTGAATGATTAATTTCCTTTCAGGTGTTAATACTGAGTACTTAGCATCCATTAACCCAACATACTAGTTACTGTCTTCTTTTTTTGGATAGTGTGTCACATTGAAATGAAAGTAATTAACAGGCCCACTTACTTTGGAAACATTCTATGATAATGAAGGCCAGTCACTTAGGTTCTTTGCTCCCTAGAGGCATTGTTTGATGGAGTCGCTTAAGCTCTGGATCCAGAAATAAAGTAATATTTAACTCTTAGGACTTGAGTCATGCTAATAAGTCAGTTAGCCAATAAGCACATAAGGATCATCTTTTATTTTTTTTCCTTAATGCAAATTAGTCAGCCCGAGACTCAGATTGTCAGCTTTTTGGTCTTGTATTCTGGTGTGTAGGTGTTTGGAAACAGTAATGAATTTTCTGCCTCCAGTTCCTTCCTCCAGTACATTAATGGTCTAACCTGGATTTGGGGTAGGATTTTCTCAGTGATATAATGCATAGCTTAAACGCTGCCGACATGGTGTTTTGAAGATTGGATATAAACCATTATTTAAGAATTAATTTGACTGTATCTAGACACAACAAGAAGAGGGACAGGATAATAATTTTCAAAGGGTTGGTCTCACCTCTCTTTTGTCTTATCCATTTTATGAGATATTTGTTGGGCAGAAGGATGAGGATGGGCCTTGGAGAGCAGGACTGAGATCACATGAACTATTCAGTTGTATTCTGCCCTTGTCATATGGCTGTAGAGTCCAAGTAAAACATGACATTTGTGGTTTCGGGGCTGGAATTATATCAACTCGTTACAGTAACATGATGTATTTAATGAAAATTAGAAGCTCTGGCGGTCAGTTTTATAAAATGAGAAAACACACATTGCTGTCTAATTAAATGCTGTTTAGTAAACAAAATATGTCAAAACATGGGATTCCTGAGGGGAAAACATAATAAAAAAAGAGTCCTCGATGAAAATATTGGGAACCACATAGTACCCAGAAAGCTCTCACTTCTCTTTCTCCGGCCAATGTGAAGGTGCCAAACAGATCAGCAGTAGGTCTGACCCCCGTGTCTCTACCCACTGCATCCGTGACCCCACTCCTTTATAGTTTTTCCCCGAGGTACAGCTTGTAAATTAAGAGTAGTTTTTAAGTGGTTTTGATATTGACCCAAGAGCTAGGGTGATTGCTTGATTTATTTTAACTTTAAATTTCCAATCAAATGAAGAGCCTTTTCCTTGCAGCCAAGATCATATTTTAAACAGGCAAACAAGATATCATCTTAATGCAAAATTAAATACTTGTGTATGGCTGGATTGTGTTAAAGTATCACGTGACAAGCAAGGATATTAATATTTCCAGAAAATCAATGAGTATTTGTCAAATAAAATTAATTATGTATGTTTCCTTCTCTCGCGCTCTCAGCATTCACCGTTACGAGGTTTGTTTCATACAGTAACGTACATCGTATTGACGAGCGTCTACAGAATGAACCTGAGCTTGTGATTCTCTGCACCTTCCCCACCTTTGCTTCCGCCATCCTGTGTTCCTATAACTTCACACGTGCTCATATCCATTATGGCAGTGATGGATTATTGGCGTCCAACCAACATGACAGGATGTTACAGGTCGCTGAGCAGAGATTTTCAGACTCTGTTTCCACCCGAATTAACTATTATTGAAATAGTTTATTGAGATTGAAGTATTGATCATTTTCTGCTAACCTTGGCTTAAGGGAAGGAAGAGGAGGAGGAGGTGTTCTTAAAAGACACTAAATTTAATTTTTAAAAATCTCATTTATTTAGCCTTTTCTTCTTCCTGTTTTATAGCCCCTCTTGTTTTATTGCTTGGAAAAGGGTATCTTGCCTTTATTTTTATGACAGTATAATTATACTTCAGAAATGCACTTGATTACTATGGGTAACAAAATTGTTCTAGTATATTGGTTTGGCCAATATTGCTATACAAACAACTTTTCAGTCAATTGAGTCTGGTAAAAATCAATACATTATGGTAATATTTCAAGTAAGAATTTGCTGAATCGATGTATTTCAACACCATCTCCTTGCAGGGAAAAATAGTTTTAAGGTGGCAAGACTTCTTTCTAATATTTTATTTTAGTAAAAATGCTTTCTTTATAAAGAAATTGAAAGTCCCCAAGCAGAAGTGATTGTGACCAGGTAAACGTTAGTGCAGTTGTGTGTTTCTGGGGTGGAGGAGATCTCGCTTTCCTTTCTCTCGCTGCATCAGGAGGGTGCAATCTTGGGACTTGACTTCATCCGGTAGCATGCCACTTTTGGATTCATGTGTCTAGTTCTGGGTACTGAGTTTTTATCGAGAGATGCAGACAGTTCAGAGACCAGCCAGAGAAGCATGTCAGGGGGCCTGGAAATTGTGCCTCTCCAGTCCTCCTTTATACATTCGTTGAACAGTCTCATTCTGAGTCCATGCTGTGTGGATGGCACCCTGCTGGCTGGTGGGGGCAGCCTGGCTCTCGTCGGACCCTGTCCAGATGGGTGAAGAAGTACGTATGGGACTTCACAGTCGAGGGCGCGTGTCTGTATGTGTGGCCCTATGCAGGCCCCGGGTGGGGGGCTGCAGAAGCGGTGGTGAGTTTTAGCTCTTTCCTCCAGAAGAATCAGGTCAAGGCCTCATGGAGGAGCTGGTATTTGAGTTGAGAAGTGGCTGAAGGAACTGGTCAGCTTTGATCTGAAGAAGAGAAAATTAAGGGCCTCCAAGACAGCTGACTTTTTAAAAAGTCAGAAAAGCATTCCTGTCGACCGAGGAATAGGTTTGCTCTGTGTGTTTCTGAAGACTAGCCTCAAATTGCTTTATCTGGACGGTCTCTGGCAGCCTCCCTTTGATTCGAGTGAGTGATGTACTTGTCCTCCCGTTCTTCCCACTGGACTGTCCTCCCTGGAGGAGAGTTGTGTCCCGTGAATCTGGGCGGGCGTCCTCACAGGGCCTAACACTGCAAAGCACCTACTGGAGGAACTTGGTCAGCGATTCAGGAATTAACCTGCAGGGGCAGATTTTCCACAGCCTAAGGATGGACACAGTGTTGTCTGTTGCTGGGTGGCTCTGGGAGGTGTGAACCCTCTTACCTTAAACAGAACAACATGGCTGGTGTTCAGAGCCACTGAGAAAAGAATTCCCACTTAGACCTGGACATGACGTGACTGCAGAGGTCACTCCCAAGGCTGATGTTCCAGAGTTAATTCAGCATTCACCTGCTATAAAAATACTATGTCATGTGGTGCTTGGTTTTGTTCTTTAAAAGTTCGTCTTATTGTATATTCATTTATTCATTGAATAAATATAGTTGGCCCTTGAACAACACAGTTTTGAATTGCACAGATCCACTCATATGTGGATTTTTTTTCAGTAAATACAGTACAGCACTGTAAATGTATTTTCTCTTCCTTGTAATCTTCTTAACAACGTTTTCTTTTCTCTAGCTTACTTTATTGTAAGAATATAGTACAAATACATGTGACATACAAAATATGTGTTAATTGACTGTTCATGTTATCAGTGAGGCTTCTAGTCAACAGCGGGCTATTGGTAATTAAGTTTTCAGGGAGTCAGAAATTATATGTGGATTTTTAACTCATAGGAGTCAGTGCCCCTAATCCCTGTGTTGTTCTAGGGTCTAGGGTACTTACTGTCACTCTGTGCCAAGGACTGCGATAAGCACTTGCAGTCCAGAAGTGAGTAAGACAGACAAGTTTCCTGTGCTCCTGGAACTCACACTCATGGGGCACACAGACAGTGATCAAGGAAATGGTTGGAAGTAAGATGATATCAGACCTTGCAAGTACTGTAACGAATGTAAAATAGTTGCTCAACAAGGCTTCTCTGAAGAGGTGATATTCGAGCTCAGACCTAGAGGACATCAGGAAGCCAGTTGTGGGGAAATCTGGGAGAAGAGCCTTCCAGGCAGGAGGAACCACTCTGGCAAAAGCCCGAAGATGGGCATGAACATGTTGTGTCTAGGCCAGTGTGGCCATAGTAGAGTGAGTCAGGGGAGAGCAGAGAGATGGGCAGAGGCCTGATCATGCTGGATCTGTCAGACCTTGCTGAATAAAAGATAGATAAAGCTTGGAAGGGTTAAGGGGCATGCCCAAGGTGAAATCAAGACCAGAACTCAGTATCAAAGCATCGAGTCATGCACCTTAAATATATACAGTTTTTAGAAGACTAGAACTCAGACCAGGGGTTTTCTTTTCTTTAAAGATTTTGTTTATTTGAGAGAGAGAGCCCGTGAGTGCATGTAGTGGAGAGGGACAGAGGGGGGAGGTAGGGAGAGGAACAAGTAGACTCTGTGCTGAGCGTGGAGCCTGACATGGGGCTTGATCTCAAGACCCTGTGATCATGACCTGAGCCAAAATCAGTAGTCAGATGTTCAAACAACTGAGCCACCCAGGCACCCCAAGCCAGGGGTTTTCTATTTGCCATTCACACTCTGAGTGTCCTAATTTTTTTTTTAATATTTTATTTATTTGATAGACAGCCAGAGAGAGAGGGAACACAAGCAGAGGGAGTGGGAGAGGAAGAAGCAGGCTCCCAGCAGAGCGGGGAGCCCGATGCGGGGCTCGATCCCAGAACCGTGAGCTGAAGGCAGACGCTTAATGACTGAGCCACCCAGGCGCCCCTGAGTGTCCTAATTTTTAATCCAAATTATTTTGGGATATAAGATATAAATATTTAATTCTGAAAGTCAGTGATGTACCATCTCAAGTTAATTTTAGAGGCTTTTTTAGTGGATGTTAAAACAGTCATTTCTTGGCTGACAGAGCTGTTGCAACATAACTTGTTATTATATCCTTTGGGTCGCTTTCCTTATCAAAAACTTAGAATTTAATAGTTGAATCCCTAGATTAATTGTATGGTTATGCTAGTGGAGGTGGTGCATATCTTGATTTATAAGACATGTTAATTTTTTTTTTATTTTACAGTATCTGATGTGTTAGAAAAACGTAGTCTCTTGGTTGGCATATAGCACAAGCAAATATTTGTACACTGTAGCATCTAGGGTATTTACTTTAAATTGCTTTTTTTGGGAAAATAATTTACTGGAGAGTCCAAAAGGCATTTAGTGTGTGTAACTTTCTGGCACATTTTTCCCCCATTGCTCTGTTGTTGGTTACTTAGATGTAAAAGACCTTGTTTCTGTTAAATTGCCACCTTACCAGAGTGAAACATGCTTTGGTCTGATTTGTGCACTAACGCTGCATTGGAGGAGCAGATGACCAAATTCGAAAGAAAGTAGCAATAGATACTTTGGTTGTGGGAATTACGCATAAAGTTTCTTTGAACATTAACTTGCTTTTTAAGTGTAACTTTGTATTACGTTATCCTTTTAACCCTAAAATTTCCATACTTTTTCTTGTCGGTGTTGTGAAAGAAAGAAAAAGAATGTTCCGTACTATTGCTAAAAGCAGAGTTCATGGTTTTCGTTTGGTGAATTCAAATAATGAAGTGAAAAATGTTCAGACAAAATTAGAACTTGCTTTAGGGCACAATCAATATAGCATTTTAACAAGCTTAGTGTATTTGGAAAATACATATTGTATAAGGTTCTCAAACATTCTGAATCTATTACAGCTGCTAACTATAGCAGCAAAATGTAACACTATACTTAGTCAATAAACATAAAACTCTGATTAAGCTGTAATTAAATTTTCAGAAAAGTTATCTAAAAACTATGAATAAAATATATTTTTACATTGTCTCAGCAACAAGATGGATAGCCAGTGAAACTTTAGAGTGGCAGAGAAAAGCGTATATGGGATTAAATTCCGGAGTGAATTTTTACCACAAACACATGCATTGAGTTAGGTTTTTTGTACATCATTTATTTCTTCTCCTTTTTAACTTTCTTTGAAGGTAATTCCTAGTGAGTGTGGCGCAGGGTAACAGCTGGGGTCGCTGACCAAAAGGGCAGATGGGAAGTTTCCCTGCATCCCTGGCCGCCCCAGTAGAAGGTTTCAAGGCCCTGCCTCCATCACACTCAAAGCACAGGAAGTGTTCAGAATCACAGTGGTCGCACTTCTGTTTGGAGACCAGGCCACCAGCACATGCCCGGGTTAGCCCCCAGCAGCACTGAAATAGAGCTGGGCAGAATGGCTATCTCTGTCCTCAGTTGACCCTGTGAGGAGACTGGAACACCAAAATTCATGGATTTCCTTGAGGATTCAAAACAAGATAGGGATAGAACCACCATGGAGACTCATACTTTCTTTTTCATTAGTCCCTTCCTGGTGAATAATTCCATTTGGTTCTATGAGGGACTAAGTAGGTACAAGCCTCAGTATTTCTGCCGGCGTGTTCTAGCAAACATACTACAGTTGTACTTTTTACTTCACCTCACGCCCGTGTACCTTACGGATGACCCGTGTGAACGAACCGCGGTCTTCGTTCTTCTCTCCTTCCCTAGAACTTGTAATCTGAATTAACCCAGTGTCAAAAATGTTAATGCTTTTCCCACTCGAGTCATTTCAGCATATGAATCTCCAGCAATTACACCTTCGGGTTTTCCCTTGGCCGTGATTTTATGAGTGCCTTTGTGTGTGCATTTACATCGTTTTGGGGACCTTGTTGGTGTTTTTGGCTGCTGGTCTTTACAAGGAAGTTCATTTTTCTCCTCCCACTCGGACTCCTCTCCCTTTCTCCTCCCCTTAATCTTTACAAGTCTATGTGACATCTTTAAGCCTTAGTCTCCTGAACGGATTTGAGAATAGCGCTTTCTCTTGACTAATCTCAACTTTATAAAACACAGTGTTGCTTCATGTTTGAAGAGAATGACCTAATACAGTTTATATATTTTTGGAAGTCACTAAAGATACCTCAGAATGTGGTCGAATTGAATTTAGAATCCAAACGCTTTTCCTTCTTTTGTCCGCAACGTACCTCCTCAATACAGAAACACGGTGCCATGTACAGAGAAGTCACTCAAATTCCTTCTTGGTATTGGGTTTAAAGATGACTGTCCCCGGATGGTGGAAGGTATGATGGTAGTTTGAGTGTTGTTCAGTCTTTACGTGGAAGGAAAAGTCCCTTCAGGTTTGTTTTGACCCTAGTCACGATACGCCCGTTTCATGAAGTCCGTTATGCACAAAAGTGCACAAGATGAAGATGAAGTGCCTCTCCCCAGCCTGACAAAAGCCATTCCTTTGCAGAATGGTAGCTGCAGCGAAAGTGAATAAATGAATGGACAGCAATCACAGCCTAGTTGATGAAACTGTTCAATTAAAGCACAGGCATTTACATGGTGTAATTTCCCTAAATTGCCAATGAGCCCCTTTAGACACAACCAGTGTTCAAATTGATTTCAGCATTGATTTTGGCTGAAGCTGATAAATTTCTGCTTGTTAGTTAAAGTAATTTTGCAGAAGACTTTGTACTGCAGTATTGAAGTGTTCATTTAGCTGATGGTTAAAAGAGGAGTTATTTACAGAGGCCTCTACTGTTGTTCTGAGATGGGACAATTCCCCAATCATCTTTTACTTTTAATTTTTTAGGCTTCAGTATACCAATCAATAGGTGATTGAAACTGATTAAAACTTATCCAACCAGCTGCCTATGGCAGTTTAATTAGAAGCTGGATGATTCTTAAATTAAAGTTGTCTTGTTTTCATTGCATAGCCATCTTCCAGAAGAGTAGGGGACTAACAGTGCTGAAAACCTAAAGTCTCGCTTTGTCGAGGTGTCTCACAAGTGTGAAATCACTCAACAGCTATTCCTAAGGCACCTCAAAGATGTATTCAGAGGCTTTCGCCTTTATAGAGATTAAAAGTAATAATACGCTTACTTGCTATTCAAGGAATTTTCTTTTTTTTCTGGCAAAGGGATAACCTGTAATGTAATGAGCTATGTGAAAGAACAGCTGTTGGTGATACAGATCTTATTTCATAAGCAAGATGAACGCTTGAGCTGATTTTTTTTTTTTAAAGATTTTTATTTATTTATTCGACAGAGATAGAGACAGCCAGCGAGAGAGGGAACACAAGCAGGGGGAGTGGGAGAGGAAGAAGCAGGCTCATAGCGGAGGAGCCTGACGTGGGGCTCGATCCCATAACACCGGGATCACGCCCTGAGCCGAAGACAGACGCTTAACCGCTGTGCCACCCAGGCGCCCCTTGAGCTGATTTTTTAAAATACTGCAGTACGGGATAAAACTAGCCATCATGATATCCTGTGCATCTCTGCTGAAAACCATCAGCTTTGAATTTATATTTTTATTTTCTTTTGAGGTCTTGATTAGAAATCAATCTCTAGTGAACAAAAAACAAGTGTTGTTACATAAGTTCATGTTGACTTTTCAACAATATTGTGGACAGGGTTGTAGAAGAGAGATTTTTGCTTTGGGAAGAGTCCTCATACTCATTTTCTCTAGTGTGGGACAATTGAGTTTTTAATGGAAATGGGTTAATATTTCTGTCATAGGGGACATATTACTTCTGGTACTACAGGGAAGAAGGGAATAAATGGCTCACTTTTCAGAGGTGCATTTACTCTTTGACCCACTGGGGTACTATTTAGTGTTCTAGGAGAGGTAATTTAGTAAATAGTACCCCAGTGGCCTGAAAAAGTTAATGTAGCTCTGAAAAGTGAGTCATTCCATCGATTTTCCCTATTGCTTTTTAAAAATCAACACGGACCATATCCAGAGAACCTTGAAGACAACTGGAGTTGGTGGACCTAGAAGCTATGCACTTGTGTTCGTTCAGGCTTATTGGGGCACACATTGGATTTGACTTCAAAGGACTGAATCTTCCAATGCTTACCAGAATCTTGAAGCAGTTCTTAAACCCCATCGAGCTTTGGTTTCCTTATCTATAAAGTAAGGATAATAAGAATAAGACATTTTTGTGCAAATCAAATAGTTTCTCTATAAAAAATAGAAACTATAAAGCACAATAGAATATTAATTACTAGTTTACAGAGATTTTCTAAAATAGCCATTTTTGTATCTGATTTTGGAAAGTGATTTATTGTTAGCTTTCCACAAAGAAACCATGAACAGATACTACATTATAATCAAGTTATTTCAGGGGAGAAGTGTCCCAGGAAGTTAATCCTCAAGGTGTTCTTACTTTTTCCCGTGTGTCTTGCCTCAGTCCTATATTTCTTTCATTGTCGTCATTTAGCTTTATATCTCTTGCCTCTCTGTTTTGCCCATCACATTCTTTCTGAACCTTTGATCAAGAGATCACTGTGACTGTAGCTTCCTCGATCTCTAAGGTATTTAGACCATATATGAAAACACATTACTCTTGTTGATGTGGGGAGTGTTAAAGGCTTGAACCAGACCGCATCAACTTATGGAAGAAATATGGAGGCAGTGGTGACAACATTAACTGAGGCAGGTGTGGGAGCAGACAGGGTATATAACCAGAGTAATTAAAAAGAATAAGAAAGGACCAAATGTAGGGTCCCAGTAGCTTTTCTCTGACTAGAACTCTTTTAAGCCTGCCAAGTCCCCCATATCCTAGGTTAGCAACCAGTACGCCCTGTGGATGACCAGCATCTTGAAAGAGTTGTTAATATCTGTAACCTAATAACATGTTTGATTTGATACTTAAACAATCTGGGGGAGCTCTGTTGCTTAACCACAAATTATTTTACAGGCGGTAGTCAAGCATTTGTAATGGGTTTTAGGCAGAAGGAAGGTTGGCATAGACTGGTCTTTGAACTGGTACGGTTTACATAAAAGCTTCTTTTTACAACTGCTGTTTACTTTGGATTTCCTATTTTAACAGCTAGAGCCTGGCTAATGTGTTTGTCTATTATGGAAGGCAACAACTGTCAGTGTTGATTTCCCTGAAACTATTTGATTTTTTTTTTCCTGTGGTTGGCTATTTTAGTATGTGACATATTGGTAAAATCTACCCCCAAAGAAGTCTACCATGAGAACAGATCTCTAAAATGTTCAAGCAATAAAACAAATTTTTCATTAACTGAACCACAGCTAATTGACATGTGTTTACTGAAAATGTGTCACTGAATTAAAAGATGATATCCAGGGGTATTAAAAATTAACCTCACAAGGTATCAAATTTTTGTTTTTGTATTTATGTGTATACTCACATGCGTTTATGCACTTGACTTTTATAAAGTCAAAGAAGTGTTTTTCACTTGTTTGCTGTGGGCTGCAGAATCATTCAGCCTTATAATCTTTAGGTATAATGTGGTACAATCAGTGCTCAGGTTCCTTATTTTATTTATTTATTTATTTATTTATTTATTTATTTATTTATTTATTATTTTTAATTTCTTTAGAGGGAGAGAGAGAGAGAGTGAGCGTGAGTGGGGGATGGGCAGAAGGAGAGAGAGAATCTTAAGCAGGTTCCACATCCAGCGCACAGCCCAACCCTGAGATCATGACCTGAGCCAAAATCAAGAGTCAGACGCTCAACCAGCAGAGCCACCCAGGTGCCTTGGCTATTACGAGTTTGAGATGGAAAAACTTGGGAGTTGGAAAAAGACTTCCATTTGTTATTCTAGATTTATATAAAATCAGAGTTACTTTTTTTGGTCAATAAAATTTCACATAACAAGCAAGGAAATAGTATCTGTAAATATGGAAACTGATGATCTCACATCGGCTAAGATAGAAGAGATATGGTATCAGCTTTAACAGATACCGATTTTTTAAATAAAGAAATAGATTCAATAATTCTGAATATGGCCAACTCTAACTTTCTATGCTAATGAGAATTAAGAGTTGCATAGATAATTAAAATAGATAACTAATTTAAAAAAAAAACTCATTTTCAACAGTGGTTTGTCTCCTCCCAATCATACTTTTTGTCATAATGACTGAGGTCACAGAGCGGTTTCTCTGTCGCCTTGTCTCCTTTATTCTGCCCTGCCTTTGATGGACATCCTGGAAATCTCTATGGCATTCAAAGAACAGAGAAGCAAGGAATCCGGTATAACCCACAAGCTGTGAAATCTTTGCCTAAAAAACACAGACCCCGATTTTATCATTTAGAAAGGCCATTACTAGGTCTGAAGCGAGCAAGTAACAGCAAATGCATTTGTAACTTTTATTTATTTAAAACAGCCTTTGCTCACTTTCTTTCTCGCCTTTTGCCTATCCTCTAGGAGCTCCAGGGAGCAACACAGATAAACACCCTCTTCTTCCTTGCTTACCTAAAATAAGACCATCTCTTTGTGATTACTGGTTACTTCTTAAGCCACATCCTAAGTATTGCTTTCACCATTTTAGTGACCGGATGGTTTTCTTAGGTTTCCTGTCCATTTAGAGAATTTTCCAACAATTGATAGCACTCTATAAATAATTCACAGAGTAATTGTGTTCCTCTTTTCACTAACCCTCTCTGAAGTATGTTATGTGAGAAGTAGAACTTACGTCAATGGCATTTCTTCCACATGGTGTAGGAAAGAAGTGCCTCTCTCCTTCCCAGGACCACGGCAGTACACTTCTCGTTTTGCCATTGTGATTAAAAGTTACTGTGCATGCAGTTAGTCTTGGGATCCTTGTTCCAAGAGGAAAAAAAGGGAAGGGTGTTTCCCTACTCAATCCGATGACCATTTTGCTAACAAATTGGCATTTATAACATATATCATCAGTTTTACTGAACTTTGAGATATTTACCATCAGATCTTAGGTCAGCCCCTCCATTCTTATATCCTACCTCCCAATTGGTAGTGAAGCACAGATACTCCCTATTATAATTTTTTTCTGCTCACAGTGTAAAATAATTTGATTAGCTAGTGTATAGAAATTGATATGCATAATAGTGCCATAGAAATTAGATGCCTACTTTAATTGTATGAAATTATACAAGCTTTAACAGAAAATATATGATCAGCTCTAGGTTATTTATTTTGTGAACAGGAGTCAGCTGGGATGATTCATATTTTTTTGGTTCTCCTAGAACTTGAAATTCTAAGCATAAATAATTTCAGTAAACATTGTAAAATACAGATGCAGTTGATCTTACGCATGACGCACATTTGCGTGGGAGTCCAGATGTTGGAGTGTGAACACAGGTTTCTCCCTTATGGCCTGTGTGAATATAGGACTTTTTCACATTTTGTTTTGAAATTTTTCTTTACACACTTTTAAAGGTTCTTACAGAAATTCACTTTATTCCCCAGACTGATGTATCTTTTAACAAATTCTCATCAGGATTTAGATGAAGGTGAGTCCACCCTTTTAGCCTTGTCTATATTGTATTAGACCCATCTTTAAAATTTCAAAGAGCACATAATAGAATTAATTGCATTTGTCCCCAGGTATTGCTTTGAAATCGGTCATGTGGTTTTTCGAATACCTGCTCTGGGCAGGGTACTGCACTTGGCAGTGTGGGAGGTAACACCAGCATTCAGGGCCCCATGCACACCATCCTCTGGGTTCTGTTGTTGGCTTACTGTCTGTACTGTTTCATCTCCTTTACTGGTTTTTTCTCATCTTTCCTGACTTCTGAATTTAGAGTGCCTCATGTTCAGTCCTCAGACCTCATCCCTACTTAATTTAATTCCTCTCCTAGTTTTTGTAGTTCCATGGCTTTACGTATCATCTACATGTTGGTGAAACCCAAAAGCGTATCTTCTACCCAGTCCTCTGTCCTAAACTTCAAACTCCTATCGAAGTACCAGTTGGATGTCTTTTAGGGCTTTCAAAATTACCCAAAATTGAACTCTTGATTTCCTCTGAAAGCTGCTCCTTCTGCAGTTTTTCCAGTCTTGGTAAATGGAAACTCTGTGCTATAGGTTGCTTATGACAGAAACTTTGCAGTCTTTCTTGATCCTTCTTTTCCTCCCAGACCATCTACTGAATTTACCCACAAATCCTGTTGACTCTCATGGAGCTAAAAAGTACAGGATTATATAGTGTAAGGCTGAGTAGGTAAAGTTCCTCTATTTCTGTGAATAAATACTGTAATTCTATCAGCTTGAAATTTTAGGTTTATTTTGCTCTTCCCCATATTTTATATATTCTCTTTGCCAAAGTCTTTTGCATCTTTCCCCCCCTTTCCACATCCATAGTTACTACCTGGGTTCATTTCACCACTTCTTGCGTAGACTACTGTAACACCCTTCTACGTGCTCCTTCCTCTCTCTGGTTTCTCCTCCTTTTTTGTGGTAACCTGCGGTCAGAGTAAGGATTTGAAAATTAAGGTCTAATCATATCAGTCTTTTATCCAAAACCCTTCAATGGCTTTGTATTGGCCAGCAAATTGGGTAGAGCAAAATTTCAACAACAGTAATAAAAGCTGAAAGACAACAGTCTCCTTAAAAGACTGAGAGAAAATATTTGTCTCAGTTAAACTATTGCTCAAGAGTGAGGGCAAAATAAATACATCTTCAGAAATGAATATAAAGTGTGTGTGTGTGTGTGTGTGTGCAGGCAGAGAGAGAGATAAGGGGAGGGGGGAAGAGGGTTAGTTTATTACTGAGAGAAGTACTGTAGGTAGAAAGAAATCGAATCCAACTGATCCAGAAAGGCGTAAAATGAAAGGAGGAGTGGTAACTGTTTAGATAAACTTGACTGTATAAAACAGCAATACTCACGATTAATTCAGGGACATCAAAATAAAGTCAAAACACTGGACAAAATAATATGAGAAAGGCTGATTAGAATCAAAATATTCTAAGTTTTTTTTTTTAGAAATGTGTTTTTTTAAAGATATTTTTTATTTATTCATTTAAGAGAGAGTGTGAGTAAGAGCACAAGCAGGGGGGAGGGGGAGAGGGAGAGGGAGAAGCAGACTCCCTGCTGAGCGGGGAGCCTGACCTGGGGCTTGATCCCAGGGTCCTGGGATCATGACCTGAGCCGAAGGCAGACACACTTAACCGACTGAGCCACCCAGGCACCCCATTCTCAGATTTTTATGTTGTTTGAGAGAAGAATGAAGATAACAATTAACTTAGTATTTTGTTAAATCGGGTATGATTGTTAAAAATTGTATGGGTAACAACTAAAAGGAGAAGAATGGATGTATAACTTCAAAACAAAAAGAAGGAATAACAGGGTTCCAATACAATATAGTGGAGAGAGAGAGAGGTGTAAAGTAGGTGAATCGCGGTAGGAATAGATGCAAATATATCAGTAATTACAATTAATATAGGCAGACAATAAACATCAGTGATTATAGGAAATATATTGCCAACTAATAGATTGGTTAGAGTGAACTTTTAGAAATACAGTTATGTGCTATTTTAGAATACATTCCTAAAACATAAAGACAGAGAAAGGTTGAAAGGAAAAGGATGGGGAGAAGACACCAGTAAAAACTTAAAGAAAGTTTGTGGTTATATTAATATAAAAGAGAAAAAGACTTTAAGGCAAAAATTATTATTGGGGGGTGCACCTGGGTGGCTCAGTTGGTTAAGTGTCCAACTCTTGATCTCAGCTCAGGTCCTAATCTCAGGGTTGTGAGTTCAAGCCCTGTGTTGGGCTCCATAAAAAAAAGTATTATTAGGGATAGAAGGGACCACTATATGGTGATAGAAGAAAAAGACCATGATTACATAACAGCCCTAAACTTACATATAGCTAATAACATAACCTTAAGATACATTAAGTGAAAAATTGTCAGAATTATAAGGAAAATTTGATAAATTCACAGTTATAGTGGGAGAATGCTTCTCGGTAATCAATAGATGGATCAGACCAAAATTAATAAGTATGTAGAAGATTTTAACACCACAATTAACAGGCTGGTTATACGGTCATGTACAGAACTCTTCAATCAAATGAGAATGTACATTATTTTCAGGTACAGAAAATTTAATTTTTAAAAACCATACTAGGGCACAAAGCAAGTCTCAGTAAAGTTTGAAATGTACAGATCTCTTTTTCTTGACTACAGTAGTTAGTTTAGAAATCATTAATAAGGGGCACCTGGCTGGCTCAGTTGGTAGAGCATGTGATTCTTGAATTTAGGGTCATGAGTTCAAGCTCCATGTTGGGTGTAGAGCTTACTTAAAAATTTTTTTAAAAAGTTCAAGAAAAAAGAAATCATTAATAAGTTAACCCTCATACATTTGGAAATTAAAATGCACACATCTGAATAGCTTATGGGTTGTATAATATAATACATTATAATGGAATAAAAACATTTACAACTGAACAAAACCATACATGAATACTCATGTGATACAAAGATATAACCTAAGGGATAGTTTTTTGTATAAACATTAGAGAAGAATAACTGGATATTAATAGGCTTAGCATTTAAATCAAGAAAATAAAATTTTTTTTTTTTTTTTTTGGTGGAAGGGGTTAAATCCAAAGAAAGTGGAAGGAAAGAAATACTAAAGAAAAAATAAATCAAAATTCAAGAAACAACTCAAGAAAACCAATAGCTGGTTTCTTGGGAAAATTGACCAAGTATAACAGAAAGAAGACAGAAAAAACAAAATTTGGGTAAACAAAGGAGACCAAATTCTAGACAGAGCAGAGATTTTTAAAATAAGAGGATACAGTGAATGATTTTATGACAAAATTGGAAACAGAAAATGTATAGTTTCCTAGAAAAACCTTAAGCTGCCTAAAGAAAAATAAAAAAAACAAAAATAGACCTATACCAATTAAGGAAATGTATCCATTCATTCAACAAATATTTATAAAATGTGCCCGGCGTAGTTTTAGGCACTGGAGGTACGGTAAGGAATAAAAAACCGAAACTGCCTGTTTTCATGGAGCTTGCTTTCTAGTGGTAGCAGACAGATAATAAATTAATAAACTATGTTAGGTGTTGATAAATTCTATGAAGAGTAAAGAAAGGGAGTGAGCTGTTTTATGTAGGATAGTCAAAGAAGTAACTTTGGACCTGAAGGAAGTGATGGAGCAAACCAAGTGGATATTGAAGGAAAAGTGTACCAGGCCTGAGGAGTAGGTGCAAAGGGGCTGAGGCAGGAGGATGTTTGGAAGAGCAGAGTGACTACTGTGAATAAGGGAGATTGGCAGAAGCAGGGATCATTGAGTAACCAAGGGCCAGATCATGGAATCCTTGTAAGGACTTTTGATTCAGCAGTTGAAAATCTACCCATAAAGTGGGGATGATGATAACTTCTACTTGTGTTGTATGTCAAAAGATACCTCAAACCTGGGGAAAAAATAATTTCTACTCATAAGATTATGAAATCAATTAATTAAATGCATGTAGAATTTCTTTGTAAAGCTCTATCCAAGTGGTAGATTTTTTCACCCAGAAGTAGTATTCATTTTTTGAACATTTATTAAGTATGGAGAGTATCTCTGTTATAACACCTGGCATAATGAAGAAAAATTGTTTACATCTATCTTCCATACTGGGCAGGAAGCACTACCATGTCTTAATCATCTTTCTATTCTTTACACTGTATTGTACGCTTGAAACTAATATTACCCTGTATGTTAACTACCTGGAATTTATATAAAACCTTCAAAAAAAGAAGTGGTGGCAGAGCTGGGATCAGAACCCGGGCAATGACTCAGAGCCTGCACCCTTTGCTCTTGTGCCTCCCGTGATAGGTTAGCAGTGCTTGCAGAATGCTTGCCTGGAAGGATTCACATGCGATGGTCCTTAGCCTGATGGAAATAGGTGGCATCTTTCTAAGTTTTGAATTACGAGTTTCCCTGTCCTGAAATGCAGTTCAGAAAACTTAAACATCACCGTATATTTCCTTAAGGTCCTAAAATACATGTATTGTGCCACAGTTCCAGGCTTGGCCTTCTCTTTGACTGTAAGTTTGGACAAGTTTTTTAAAGCCTGGCTTTTGGGTGTTTCCAGTGTAAAAAGAAGGGATTAGATTAGACAATTCTCTGTATGACCTACAAGCTCAATCAATTATCTGATTCTGTACAGAAATTAAATGTTGATACCAACTTTTTGTGAAATCATCTAAAACCTGTTGTTCCAAATGAAAAAACAATTCAAGAAAGATGAATAGTAAGTGTTCCCCTGTTTTACTCATTTCCTCGTTACTTTAAGTACGCAAAAATTTACACCAGGCTACTGGTTCGTGCCGTCCTAAAGTGTATATGTCGTGTGCTCAATTTTAAGGACTGGGACTATTCCCAGAAGGTCTGTGCTGGTCACAAACAAAGCGGAACACTCAAGGACTCAGCACTAAAAATATCACATAAAAATGCTTCCTTCATGCACTCATTGGAACAGGTAATTACTGCGGCAACAATAAACTAATTTGAAGTGTTAGCTGTTAATTAAGACAATGCAGAGGTGTATAGTTGTCTTTTGGTGTAACCAGAGCCTCCATTCAAACTTCATTAATCACTTTATAGTTAATGTGTTGGGGAAGGTCAAGACAATTGAGATGCAGTATCTGTTGAAAGTAAATTCCTTTTCTCCAGGTAGAATGCCATTTGCAAAGTTAAGGGACACATTCGACTCATGCCTGGCCTTGCCTTTGTCATCCAACTTCTTGATGATTAAATGTTAAACTGGTACTGCCATTGCATTGAAACCAGACCTCACAGCATCTTTATTGCTCGAAATCGAACCCAAACTTCCACGGATGAATTAGCGTGCGTCATAATTAAATCATCAAGCCTCTCCCTTTTAATTCACTTGGAAATAGGAGACCTTTCTTTTGGAAAAGACATCAGCTTTCTTGACAAGCTTATTAAGTTGCCAGCTACCCAGTATGGTATACACATTAGACTATCTTCTAGTCATCTCTTTATCACTGCTGTTGATCTCAAATGGCCAGGTGTTGCTTATTGTCCAAAGTAACACCACTATTCTTTTTGCAAATTTGGATCCTTGTGCATGCATTCAACTGTTTTATCTTCATATTACAGTCCTTGGTTAGGAATTCTAATATATAGCATTTTTAAAAGTCGAAATTGGAAGAATTTATGGTGTACAGGGGGAAAATAATATATCATTCAATCTTACCTATTATATTAACTATATTTACATGGAATAAGGTTATTAACTTCCTTCAAATCACATTTCACATTAGCTTAGGCTAACAACTTCTCTGTCAGGCAATGAGAAAAATAGTGTTAGTCTTTATATACCAGTATATTGTATGAGTTCAGATATATCATCAATCAGATCATGACCTGAAATGTAGTTTCACATTGTAAAAGTCTGATATTAACATACATAGTAAATGAAATGGTAATTTGTTCTAAAACCAGTATAATATAGGGGTTCCACTTATAAAATGTATACCACTTTATATAAAGTGTAAAAATTTTTTAAATAATTTAAGTTTTATAACTGTAATAGTATTTAATATACTAGGGAGGTTGATATTTAGAAAAAAAAATTTTTTTAAAGATTTTATTTATTTATTTGACAGAGAGACAGCCAGCGAGAGAGGGAACACAAGCAGGGGGAGTGGGATAGGAAGAAGCAGGCTCCCAGCGGAGGAGCCTGATGCAGGGCTCGATCCCAGAACGCTGGGATCACGCCCTGCGCCAAAGGCAGACGCTTAATGACTGAGCCACCCAGGCACCCCGATATTTAGAGAAAATCTTTAGAACATCTTACAGATTAAAAAAGCTTCGGTTAAGTCAATAGTTGCCACTTAATTTTTATAATTTTGCCTTTCTTTTAATGTGATATACTTGAATTTCTTCATAATTAATTGTTAAAGGCTAAGTATACCTTCCACAGTCGGCTTGACCTTTGTCTACTCAAATAGGAAAAACAGAACAAACTTCTTATAACAGGAATATTTATAGATGTATACATACATATATACATACATATATATGTTTTTTTCTAGTCTTACCTGAATTTATAACATTTTATATGTGAAAAGTTACAAATACTTGCAGGTCCTTAATAACTAAACCATTTCTGTAAATTGGTCACTTAAAAAACACTTGTCATTGATTGCAAAAGCTCTGTAAATTTGCTAAAAAAATCATTGAATTGCATACTTAAAACACGTGAATTTTACATGTATAATTGCACCTCACTAAGCTGTTAAAAAAATGTTAGAGCAACCACACAGGTATTTCTGTCAAAACAATAGAGAGTGATGTTTTCGTTTTGCTAATAGGAGAATATATGTGTTGTTTTTAAGAAATGATCAGTTTTTCCTACCAGATCATTGCCAAGTCATCATTGGAAGCCTGGTAAATATATTTTGCAACTCGGCAGGTGAAGTCAGGGAACTCCCAAGAAACTAACTTCCATTCCCCCACATCTTCCCTACCCAGTCACATCTTAACACAGCTGGGTGAGGGGAAGAACACTCTGATTTTGGCTGCTGTGCAAGCCTGTACTTTTGTAGACTTGCAATAGCAGTGCTTGTTTATTTCGTGTGGTTTGTTTAGACATTTTTATATAAGATGGATTGTCCCCGGATAGTGGTCAGAATGTACAGTCCTTGCAGAACATGTGTGGAAGGCCACATTGTCGTTTAAACACAAAAGGTCTTAATGAAAAGTAATGGTATCTTATTTCTACAAACCTTACTCTCTTAATCTTTTCCATAAGTGAATGTATTTCTATTCCTTGATTTGAACTGTAGTTATTTCACTGTATCTGATCATTTGAGCTTGTCTCTTTTCTAAAGCTTTTTTAATATTGAGAGATGCCAGCTTTAGGAAAAGATGAACCACGTACTTGAGCCTGATAAGTCTGTGATTTCTTATATGAATATATATCTTAAGCCATAGCTAATTCCGAGTGTTTTGAGATTATTTTGATGAAATGTAGGGATATAGTTTATCTGTTCCTATAATTGAAGTAAACAAAAGGAAAACCTCCCACTTTATATGGCTGTATACAGTGCTTAGCAGAAGACTTATAGAAGATTCCCCCCCACACACAGCGCTGGCCAGTTGTAAGGGTCTGGAGTCAGAAGAGGGTGGGTGTGAGGTCTAGTTCTGCCACTTACTGACTTTGTGCCGTTGGGAAAACTGCTTAGCTTCTCTGTACACCAGAGCTCTCCATCTATAAAAGGAGGATAGTAATACCAGCATTACCTCAGAGGGTTATTTTAAGGTAATGTGTAATGAATCACTGTCTAAACCATTAAGCTCAATAGAAATATAAACTACTAATGTTATTAGTGTTCTTTGAAAGTATCTGTATATACCATCACTGCAGATATGTTCAGATTCACATTTATGTCCTTAACCATTCTGTAGATTGTTTAGTATCCCAAGTGATTTTGTTATTTTTTTCTTCCCATAGAGCATATCATGTCCCGAGTGGGAAAATATTAGCTGTAAAGGTAAGTGCTGGATAACTTTTATGAAATCCACGAAATTCTTGATGCTCATTACTTTCCCTTCCCCTGTTAGCTTGAGTCACGGGTATAGTGAAAGAGGAGATGAAATGGTTTAAATTTGGGGTGGTAGGTTATGGAAGCTATGGTCCTGTTGTGATATTCAGCTCCCTCCTCTCTCAGAGGGTACCTTCACCACCTCAGGCACTGCGTTGCCATCTATTGAGTTATTTGTTCCTTTAGATATCATAACTCTTAGATCGTTGCCAGTAATATATTTAAAGACAATCAACTGTAGGTTATTCACTCCAAGAGAAGGGAGCACTCCTATAAATCATCTAAAAAACCTTGGCTTTGCAAGTGCATTATAATTTCTCATAATTTCATACATTTTGAATTATGTTTAACCTAGGCTAATATTAAAATTCTTGTGCATGATTATTTAGTTGGGTATGGCAAGGGCTAACCGCTATTTCTGGAAAGGATTAAAAGCAATTTTAAAGAAAAGACACATTTAAAAAAGAGCTGTTAAAGTAGAGACTTTGAATAAATGAAAACAGTAGGTGTTTACAAATCAGTGTCTACTAGACCTGATCTTAAAACTGAGCTTTAGGGGCGCCTGGGTGGTGCAGTCGTTAAGCGTCTGTCTTCAGCTCAGATCGTGATCCTGGCGTTATGGGATCAAGCCCCAACGTCAGGCTCCTCTGCTATGAGCCTGCTTCTTCCTCTCCCACTCCCCCTGCTTGTGTTCCCTCTCTCGCTGGCTGTCTCTATCTCTGTTAAACAAATAAATAAAAAATCTTTTAAAAAAAACAAACAAACTGAGCTTTAGAGCAAGGACTATACTGTAGTCACTTTATATCCCTAGATTCTATAAAATTTATAAAACGTACTAGATGCTTAAACTGAGTTGAATGATTTAAGAGTAGATGTGATTGTTGTGTTTAAATTTCATCTGAGTTGGATGAATGAATGATTTAAGAGTAGATACAATTAGGGGTGCCTAGGTGTCTCAGTCGGTTAAGCATCTGACTCTTGGTTTTGGCTCATGTTGTCATCTCAGGGTCTTGAGATCAAGCCCCGTGTCAGGCTCCATGCTCCACATAGAGTCTGCTTGAGATTGTCTCTCCCTCTGCCCCGCCTGTTCATTCTCTTTCTCTCTCTAAAATGAATGAATAAATCTTAAAAAAATGAAAATAAACGTCTTGTTTAGCCCTGAGCTTCTTGCAGCCAAGGCAAAAACCATGTAACTTATTTAATAGTCATACTCCGAGAGAAAGAAATGTGCCATTTCTTCAAAACGGGCAGTTTTGTTTTGTTTTTTAATTAAATCTTAGCAGTGTACTTAGGTTCCAAATTATTTGGCGGTTTTCCAGATATCTTTCCATTACTGATTTCTAGTTTAAGTCTGTTGTGGTCAGAGAACATACTTTGTATAATTGGAATTATTTTAAATGTATTGAAATTTGTCTTATGGCCCAGAACATTAATTATCTTGGTGTTTCCTGTGCACATGAAAAAAAAAAGTCTATTATTGTGTAGGGTGTTGTATAAATGTCAATTAGATCAAGTTGGCTGACAGTGTTCAAAATTTCTGTATATTTACTGTTTTTTATCTGCTTGTTCTGTCGACTCTTGAAAGATGGGTATTGAAATCTCCAGCAGTAATTGTGAATTTGTCTATTTTTTCCCTTGCAGTTCTATCTTTTTTTTTTATTTCATGTTTTTTGAAGATCTATTACATGTATTTAGGATTAGTAGTCTTCTTGATGAATTGGCACCTTCATTGTTTCATTACAAAGTGACCCTTCTTTAGCCATGGTGATATTCTTTGCTCTGAAATCTGCATTGTCTGATATTAATATAGACAGCTAGTGCAGCTTTGTTTTGGCTAGTGTTAGCATGATACAGCCTTTCACTTTTAACCTGTTGGGTCTTTTTATTTGAGATAAATTTCTTGTAGCCAGAGTATAGTTGGGTCTTGTATTTTAATCCTTTCTAATGATTTCTGCTTTTTAATTGGGGCATTTAGACCATTAACATTCCATGTGATTATTGCTGTGGTTGGATTCAGTTCGGTCATCTTGCTCTTTGTTTTCTGTTCTGTCTGTATGTCCTTTTTCTTGAGTGATTGCTTCAGAGTTTATAGTATATATCTTAATTTATCATAGTCTACCTTAAAGTAATACTGTACCACTGTCTATAGGATGAGAACTTCGTAATAGTATACTTTCATTTCCCTCATCTTAACTTGTTACTATCATGTATTTTACTCTCATATGTTATGAACCTCAAAATACATTGTTACTATTTTTTAGACAATTGTCTTTTAAAGACATTTCCAAAAGTAAGATAAGATTTCTTTTATATTTACTCTTGTTTTTACCAACGCCAGTGCTCTTCATTCAGTTGTGTAGATCCAGACTTTCATCCGGTGTCATTTTCCTTTGTCTGAAGGAATTTCTTCTTTTACATTTCTTATAGCGCATGAGTCTTCTGGTAATGAATTCTTTTAGCTTTTGCATGTCTGAAAAATGTATATTTGACTTTCATTTTTGGAAGATGTTTTCACCAGATAGAGAATTCTAGGTTGATCGCTCTTTTCTTTCAACATTTGAGAGATTTTGTTTCACAGTCTTCTAGTTTGTGTTCTTTCCAATGAAAAGCTTACTGTCGTTTTAAATCTTTATTCTTTTGTACGTTAGAACTGACTTCTTCTCCAGCTGCTTCTAGGACTTTTTTCTTTATCACGAGTCTTATGCAGTTTGATGATAATGAGATTTTATGTAATTTTCTTCTTGATTCATATACTTAGGATTTGTTGAGATTCTTTGCTCTGTGGATTTTTAGTTTTCATCAAATTTGGGAAAATTTTAGCCATTATCCCTCCTCCCCCAACTTTGGGACTTAAATTGCATATGTACTTAGGTTACTTGAAGTTGTCCTGTAGCATAACAATGCTCTGTTGTTTGCTTTAGTCTTTTTTTCCTCTCTAATAGTTCAGTTTTGGATAGTGTCTCTTGTCACATTTTCATCTACATTGTCTAATCTGCTCTTAATCTTGTCCATTGTATTTTTCATTTCGGACACTGTACTTTTTATCCCTAGAAGTTTATGTGGGTCTTTTTTACATCTTCCATGTCTTTACTTAACATGCTCAATTTTCTTTCTGTCTTCCTGAATATATGTAGTGTAGTTATGGAATATGTGGAATATAATTAACTGAATTAATGGTTTTGTCTATTAATTCCATCGTGTGTGTCATTTGGGGTCAGTTTTGACTGATTGCTTTTTCTCCTCATCTTGGGTTGTATTTTCTTATTTTTTTTCAAGATTTATTTTTATTTATTTTAGAGAAAGAGAGAGTGAGCAAGTGGGGGGAGGTGCAGAGGGAGAGAGAGAATCCTGAAGCAGACTCTACACTGAGTGCAGAGCCCCATGCAGGGTTTGGTCTAAGGACCCCGAGATCATGACCTGAGCCAAAATCAGGAGTCGGCCGCTTAACCTACTGAGCCAGCCTGGTGCCCAGTACTTTCTTATTTTTAAAAACTCTTACCATTTTTGATTGGATGCTAGTCATGCATCATAGACACTAGATTTTTTGCATTCCTATAAATATTCTTGAGCTTATTCTGAGATGCTATTTAGTGACTCTGCAACAGTTTGATCCTTTCAAGACTTGCTTTTAAGCTTTATTAGATGGGACCAGCCCAGTGTTTAGTCGAGAACTAATTTACCCCACTCAGTTAAGGCAATAGTCTTCTGTATATTCTACCAGTGCTCTGACAGTTACGAGGTTTTCCATCCTCCCTTGTGGGAACACAAACTCTTTCTGCCGAATGTGAGGTCTGGAGATTGTTTCCTCTGGTCCTTTCTGGTGGTTCTTTCCTTGCGCTCAGATAATTTCCTGACATCCAGGTACTGATTGATCATTAATCAGCTGAAGACTCCAGGGGCCCCTTGGCAGATCCCTTGCCCTCTCCCTTTGGTCTTCTGCCAGGGAGCTCTAGCTGCCTTGGCTTCCTCAGACCCCCAGTTCCATCTCGTCAACATAGGGAGATGGCTGAGCTTTGCCTGGAATTCCTGCCCCGCACAGGAGGCTGCACACTCTCTCGTCAGTAAGCTTGACTGTCGTAGGGCTCCTCTTACTTGTTTTCCATCTCTCAAGGATCATTGTCCTGTTTTAACTGTTGTCAGTGTCTGGAAGCCTGTTCATTTTTCTGGGTTTGGTTTTGTTTTACTTGGGATCTCTTCCTTTCTTGTCACTGCTTCAGTCCAGATGCTTGTTTTGTTTCTTGTCAGACGTCGAACAGTATTTAACGTGTTCTCTCAGTAATGGAAGCTACCACTTATTGATCATTTATACTGTGCTAATAAGCACTCTACATACCCTCTCCTCATTTAATTATTAATTAATTAATAAATAGCTTGCTGAAGGTCCCACAACTAATAGAACTAGGATTTGAAGTCAGGCAAGCCTTGCCCCAAGTTCATGCTCTCAACTTGTGTCCTGTATTGCTGCTCACTATCCTTAGATTTGGTTTCCTCGAGCGTAGTTCTGGTCACATCTCCTCCCCTCTCGAAAGTCTTCAAAGGCTCTATATTGCTCCCAAATAAACTAAAAACTCTATGGGATGAAACTCAAGATCTTGCACAGTATGTCATCAGCCTACTTTTATAGCATTATCTTACGTGTCTGAATGCTGTGCTGCTTTTAAGTTGAACTCTTTGCTTTATCTGAACCCAGGTACTTTCACACTTCAACACTTTGATTCCCATATTTTTCTCTAATTAGAATGCCTTCACCCATGTCTCTACCTATCAAAATTCTTAAAACCCTTGTAGGGTCAGCTCCAAAGCCCGCTCCTCTATTGAACTTCTGTAGATAAATCCTGTCACATACGGTCTATCCATCACTCACTCACTCTCTCCTTTGAACCTCTCTAGAATTCTCTGTATGTGTTTCTTGTGGATGTTATCACATACTGCCTTGTATTTTGCTATTAATATATATGTGCATTTCTCTCCTTACATTGAAATCTCTTTGTAAGTAGAGAACAGATCTTATTTCTCTTCTTGTCTTACTCATTGAGTCATGCAGAACCTCGCATTTGGGCCTAGACAGAGGACTGCATGCAGTAACTAGATGGTCAGCACGTAATTTGTTGAATGACTGAATAAATAAATTTGGTTCTTTCGTTTGTTCTTCATTCATTCATCTTTTGAAGCAGCATCTTGAAAGCAGGTTCAGCTCACATACAAAATAAACCGTAGTGTTCTTTGTATGGACCATTGCTCTCACCCAGAGTAGTTCTTTGCTTTTTTTTTTTTTTTTTATATTAAAGGGTGAAATGAAAGGTTAAGAGTTAGAAGTGCATTTGATCTTTTCCTGACCCTCTCCTGACTTTTGTGTGACTTCAAGCATGTCACTTGAACCTCTCCGTGACCTCAGCTGTGAAACGGGGCTGCCCCATGTCACAGAGGGATTGCGAAGAGCAGCAAATCACAGCCCTTGTCTAAACAGAATCACCTGCAGGGCTCTGATGCCTGCATAGAATGATGAGGGAAATTTAATTTCCCAAGCCGAGTGGTCAGTTGGACCAGCACTTTGAATGTCTGTGGGAGCAAGTAGATAAGAGTCCTTGAAAATCCATTACTTTTCTCTTCCTACTCAAAATATTTCTGTTCTTTGTACTTCTAAATGTTCTTACTTTTTTAGACTAACAAAAGAATTTTGTAGTGTTTCCCCTTTCAGACTTCAAAGGTGGGAAAACATCACTTCAGATATTTTAAAAAGCAAGTTGAATTTGGGCAAGAATAGAAATACCTTGGATTTTTATTTTATACCAGTGAATTTAGAACAATTTCTACCTTAAAGAGAACATTCTGAAAAATGCTCACCAAAGATAACCGTTTGCTAATGACTGTAACTCATGAAATGTGTTTCTAACTCACTTTACTGGGGGGCGGGGGTGGAGGTTAAGAGAGACAGTTGCAAACAAGTAGAGCAGAAAACAAATAAAAATACTGTTAGCCATCTTGGCAAACAGAACCTTTTTATATCATTAATGTATTCTGTAAAATCTTTCAAAGTACAGCCTAATAGTTTTCCTAATATTTTTTATTTTCTAATTGGGAAAAAGTCATCTAAGGGGAAATTTCTTAGCTGTATATAGCATGTGCTGATTATCATTCTTTGACTGCTTTGGGTTTCTGCTGCTTTTAAACTAGCATTTAAATGGACCATTTGATTAATCATTTGTATACTGACTGTAATCCTCCCAAATTTCCTTTCTGAGTTGTACATACTGTAAAAGACAATTATGTCGCCACAGATTAAATAAGCGAATTAAAACAGAATAGAAGCTTAATTTGACCTGTGATTTTGCTCTCCTTCCCTTTAGTGGAGCGTGTGCCACTCCAGCAAATAAATGAAGTCATCCATGACAGCTTGTGATGAATTGCCGTATTTATACTGTATATTTTAATAGCCTCACACTAATTTAAATTGAGCACAGAGTAAATTATAATTCAGTCACTTGACTGCTTATATTTAACTTGACAACTCATCCTTATTTGTCCTGGAGGTGTAGTGGAGAGCAGCAGAAACGCACCCAGGTATTTCAGTTTCTCACTTAACCCTTTCTCCGTGAAATGCTTCACGTGCAGATCCTCTCCAGTTTGAAAAATTGAGCTCTTCCTAAGGAGAAAAACAAAATCACAATAATAATGAAGACTCAGGGAGTCCATACTTTCCTTGTACTTTAAAAAGAAAATTAGAATTTGCCATGCTTTTTTCCATTGCTTTCAAGTAAGGAATTGGACTTATTTTTAGCAGTTTAAAAGCTCACTCCCAGGAATGCCCAAGGGAAGGAGAATTAACCTTCTACCTAGAGTGCCAAGTCTCCCAGAAAATAGAAGAGCATTTCAGTAGAATTATTTTAAGGTGAATTTTACTTTCCCTCTTAAGTTCCAGAAATTACTTTATTCACTTTTGCACCATTTTGGAATCTCCACAATTCTGGACCATAACAAATACCAAGAATGATCAAGACCCACTGGAATGCAGTGGATTGGCCCCACAAATACAGTATTATTGCTACATGTTAGGTCAGTGTGGCACTTCTATTTATTTTGGTGTTTATGTCTTCGGTGTTAAATTCAGTTGTAGAAATCAAGCAATCCACCTCCTTCCTGTCTAGAAACAGCTCCTTACTTAGAGGATTATGGTTGTAAGGAGCGCTTTAATTAAATCCCACATTACTTAATGGGCACTGCTGTAAGTAAGACCCTGTGCTGGGTGTAGGGGGAGGGGGCCCAGAGAAAGATGCCCAAGACTCAGTCCTTGCCTTCGTGGGCCTTACAACCACTTTACTGTCTAGGCTTGTGGTTTTAGGAGACAGGCATGAATGCCAAGACAGAACGTGAGAAGTGGCAATATGACGGGCCAGAGCTGGAGATCAATTCTGATGGAGGGCTTTGGGGCTGGCTTCATTGAGGTGGTGGTGGCATTCAAACTGGGTCGAAAAGATAAGAAAGGTTTTATAATTAGTAACTGTGGGGTGGAATGAGAAAGCCCACCTCAAGCGGAGGGAACATCAAGAGCAAAGACTGGAAGTGGGGAAAGCAGGACCTGTGTGTGGAACACCGGAACAAAGCACCTACTTCCTGTGCTGGTGGTTTGGTGGTGAGCAGAGCTGCCTTCCATATCATCTGGCTTCTCATGAGAATTGGGGTTTGGGCGGGGGGGAGCTGTGGGAAAGGAGTTGGAATGACTAGATTGTGGGAGAATTCTTTGAATGTCATGCTAGAGTCTTAACGTTATGCTAGGCCATCGGCACCTAATTAAGGTTCTTGATCCAAGGGAATGGTATGTTTACAACCAGTAGTTTGGGGTTAATTGCAAGGTGTTGGCTCACCATGTGGAGTCCTGTCGTTTCTGGATTGGGGGCCTGGAGATGCCGTATGTCTCAGTAGTCATACAGAGTACTGGATAAATGGCATTTTTGAAACCTTAGATAAGTGGTTCTCAACCTTACTGTGGGTTAGAAACCAGCTGGAGGGTTTTTTAAGAATATTAAGATGTGGGCCCAACCCAAGATTGATTCCGTTCTTCTGCGATAAGGCCGGTGTACCAGGATTTGGTTCAAGTACGCTCATGTATTGATATAAATACCTTTATATAAAAGTAATTGTAACATGAGGCCAGGGTTGAGAACCACTGCTTTGAGGGGCGCCTGGGTGGCACAGCGGTTAAGCGTCTGCCTTCGGCTCAGAGTGTGATCCTGGCGTTATGGGATCGAGCCCCACATCAGGCTCCTCCGCTATGAGCCTGCTTCTTCCTCTCCCATTCCCCCTGCTTGTGTTCCTTCTCTCGCTGGCTGTCTCTGTCTCTGTCTCTGTCGAATAAATAAATAAAATCTTTAAAAAAAAAAAAAGAACCACTGCTTTGAGGTAAATAACAAGTTCATTCCTTTTAATAGTTTTTTGGGGTGGAAGCATCCCTGTACTTGACATAGTGGTGTGAATAGTTTTGATTATTTAATGGCATGGAATTGAAACAACACTAGATGAATTTATTTTGTCGCTAAGTTTTATACGGGAACAAAAATGTAAGTGAATATTGTTGGCAAATGACTATTGATCGGGAGAAACGTGTAAATGTTTCTCTGCAGTTTTGTATTACACTTACAATCTAGTTTAGTGAGGGCTTTTATAAATAACCCTAAAGCAAAAACTCTTGACAGAAACTGGCCATGCCTTTTTCCCCTTCCTTTCCCCCTCCCCCAAATGGATGTCAGTACTATAAAATGTGTGTTTTAGAATTATCCTTTTCTTTCCTTGCTCTATCAGCAGTTTGCAATTCATAATTTATGGGGTTTTTTTCCAGTGTAAGTGCATATATTCCGAGGTTATAATACAGAAATGTGATTCAGTGTTAGATGGTGTATAACTGCACTGTCATGGTAATCGTGAATGTTAAGTTTTTATCTAGAAATGTCTGGAGTCGGAAACTCGGCCACAAATCTTAAAAATTATCTTTCACCTATTTTATTCTCAGCACTGTCTTTTTTAAGTAAAAACAATTTCCCTTGAATTGGCTTCACTGAACTGTTAAGTAAAATTTGAACAGTTGATGGTCTCCTTTCTTAAGAAACAGTGTTTGAAATAAACTAGAATTTATTCTAAGTAAGTTTGTAAATTGTTTTACATTTCATGCTACGAATCTTCCTCTGTGGTTGATGCTTTAAGGAAAAACCATAAACCACTAGGACATTCTAAGAGGCGTCTGGGAGTCAGGGAGGGACCTTGACATTGCCAGGCTGTGTGGCTTCTCAGCACCTTGGCTTCGTCCTTTAAAAACAAGAGAATTAGATGAAATCGTTTCTGTGGCTCCTTTAAGCTCCAGCATTTTATTATACTATTAGCAAAGAAACATGACTTTGAAAAATATTTTTTAAATGATGTATTTTTAAAACTCCTTATTTCTCTTATAACTAAAAAACCTGCTTTAAATGTCATTTTTACTCATCATCCTCTCTGCTTATCGCCTAGTGTCTGAATTACAAGACAATTTTTTTTTTAATGGTTTCAGGGTCATTCCTTTCTTCCTTTTCTGGAAATAACCAATGTGGCCAAAATAGGGTATATAAATTAAGGGTGTTATAACTTAACTGACTTTTAAAGCCATTAATACTGACCTTTGAGACCTGGCTTTTTCCTTGGTCTCATCAATCACTTCTGTACCACCTCCCCCAATACAAAAGGTTAGGCAGATGTGGGTACAGTTCATATTCCTGGGGGTTATGGTAGTGGAGAGCAGAAAAAGGGGCAATGAAGAGAGGAAACACCATATTTTTTCCTTTTTATATTTCATAGTGAGTATAGCAATATTTAAATTAAAGGTGAATATATGTGTAAATGTTGATTCCATTCTGTATTTAGGTCATACTACTAGATATTACACTGGAACTTCAGAAGCAAATTATGTCTGAATTGGAAATTCTTTATAAGGTAATTTTTCTTGGTTATTTTTTTTCATAAAGCATCTTATGGTATTGTCTTGCAGGGTTTTTTTTAACTACCTTTGTCTTATTTTTGTTACAGTGTGATTCATCATATATCATAGGGTTTTATGGTGCCTTTTTCGTAGAAAACAGGATTTCAATATGTACAGAATTCATGGATGGTAAGTTTTCCCTATTATAATACTTTAAAAATGATTTGGGAGATACAGTACTTTAAAACCTGGTTCTGATTTAGATGTCAAGTAGAATTAAAAATAATTAAAATATACCAATAATTACCTCCATTATACTCTAAAACATCTCAGTGTTAGAGGTTCCTAGTGTTAAATATTTACAGCTGAGCTATAATTTCAAGAATGTAATTTCATTTACTTTTATTGAAAATTTAAATAGAACAGATTAAATGCTGGTCTAATCGGTGGTTTGATATTTGATTCTTCCATACAATCTGTCTTTACTTGCAAAACAGATGTTCTGTTCTTTTAATGTTTCAATAGCCAAAACAGATTTTCTTTTAAAGAAATCTATTAACCCAATGTCCTGTGTCTTTTAGAAAGAAATCGGTTCTTAATTGCAAGATAAGAAATTGTTTTTCAACACAGCTGTTTAGCCAAGATGTGTTTAGTTTTCTTTGGACTCTAGCCTTTTCTTTTATCTGTATTTTTCATTCATTTCTGTGTTGGTAACTCTTTCTTGATCTGAATATTTTGGAAAAATGCAGATTGCTTGGTACCCCATCCCTGAAATGATGTCATTGTATTTACCCATTTTAAATCAAAGCAGTCTTTAGATTTTACATATCAGTTTTTCGATGTCTAGTACATTAAAACTCAACATTTTTTTTTAATGTACTTAGTTCATTTGGGGGATTCTCAGTATATTATTAAAGCAACTAGTTCATGCCTTGTGAGACTTTTTAACTAGCCCACTTTGGTACCTTGATACTATAATAAGGTATATCATGTGTTCTAAATTCAGTTTCATTGAAATACGTACTTTTTGAGATGGCGTATTTAATAAGCGTTACCGTTTTGATGTACACAATCCAGTGGTTTGAGTACATTCACAGGGTTGTACAACCTCATCATCACTAATTCCAAAACATGTTTAATCACCCCAGAAACAAACTTCTTAGCCAATAGCAGCCACTTGCTCTTCCCTCTTTCCTCTAGTCTATGGCAACAACTAATCTACTTTCTGTCTCTAGATTTCCTTATTTTGGACTCTAGGTAAATGGAAGCATGCAGTATGTGGCCCTTGTGTCTGGCTTCTTATACTTAGCGTAAGGGTCTGAAGGTTTATGCATGTTGTATCATATATCAGTACTTTATTCCTTTTTATGGCCAAATAATAATCCATTGCGTGGACGTACCACATTTTCTTCGTTCATTCATCAGTTGATGGGCATTCGGGACGTTTCCACTTTGGGGCTGTTAGGAATAACGCTGTTCTGTGCATTTGTGTACAAGTCTTTGTGCGGACATACATTTTCAGTTCTCTTGAGTGCATATATCTAGGTGTTAAATTGCTGGGTCATATTTACTCTGTGTGTAATTTTTTGAGGAGCTGCCGAACTGTTCCATTCTATTTCACACAGTTTGCCTGTATAGCTGCAATGTATGAGGGTTCCAGTTCCTCCACATCTTTGCCAACACTTGTTATTGTGTGTCTTTTTTTACTATAGCCTGGTGAGAAATGGTATCTCTTTAGTTTTGATTTAGATTTTCTAATGACTGATGACATTGACAATATTTCCATGTGTTTATTAGCTATTTGTGTATCTTCCTTGGAGAAATGTGTATTCAAATCCTTTGTCTATCTTTACATGGGTTACTTGCGTTTTTATTGTTGAGTTGTAAGATTTCTTTTTATATTCTGGATACTAGGCTCCTATCAGATGTAAGATTTACAAATATTTTCTTCCATTCTGTGAGTTGTCTTTTCATTTTCTTGATAGTGTCCCTTGAAGCACAAAGTCTTAAAATTTGATGAAGTTCAGTTCATCTGTTTTTTCTTTGGTTGTGCTTTAGATGTCATATGTAAGAAACTTGAAAATTTACACCGGTTTTCTTCAAAGAGCTTTATAATTTTCACTCTTACATATCATATAAGTTTTTGATCCATTTTGAGTTAATTTTTGTAAATGGTATAGAGTCCAAATCCATTATTTTGCATGTGAATATCCAGTTGTGCTAGCACCATTTGTTAAAAAGATTATTCTTTCCCATTGAATTTTTTTGGCACTCTTGTCAAAAATTTATTGACCATGAAAAGTATTTCTGGGCTCTTGATTCTATTCCATTGATCTATTTGCCCATCCTTGTGGCAGTACCAGACTGTACTTGCTTACTTTTACTTTATTATTCTAGATTATTTGAGCTTTGTAGTAAGTTTTTAAATTAAGAAGTGTGAGTACTCCGACTTTATTCTTTCTCAAGATTATTTTGGCCATTCTGGGTCCCTTGCATTTTCATAAGAATTTTATAATCAGCTTGTCGAATTTGCACACACACCAAAAAAAAGTCCAGCTAGGATTTTGATACAGATTGTAGTCAATCTATAGATCAATCTGGGGAGTACTGCCAACTTAACAGTATTAAGTCTTCCACTCCATGAACACAGAGTATCTTTCCATTTATTTAGATCCTCTCTAATTTTTTTCAGGATGTTTTATAGTTTTCAGTGTTCAAATTTTGCAATTCTTTTGCTAAATTTATTTCTAACTTTTTTGATGCTATTGTATATTGAACTTTTAATTTCATTTTTTGATTGTTCATTGCTAGTGTATAGAAATATAAATGATTTTTGTATATTGATCTCATATCCCTCGACCTTGCTAAACTTGTTTCTTAACCGTAATAGGTTTTTGTAGATTCCTTAGGGTTTTCTATATAGATCATGTCACCTGCAAATAGATGCAGTTTTATTTCTTTTTTTCTAATCTGGATGCTATTTATTTCTCTTCTTTGCTTAATTACCCTGGCTACAACCTTCAGTACAGTGTCAAATAGAAGTGGTGAGAGCAGACATCTTTCTTTTGCTCCTGATGTTAGAGGGAAAGCTTTTAGTCTTTCACTATTAAGGGTGGTATTAGCTGTAGGTTTTTAGTAGATGTCCTTTATCAGGTTGTCCAAGTCCCCTTCTCTTCCAAGCTTGTTGAGTATTTTTATCATGGAAAGGCATTAGATTTTGTCGAGTGGTTTTTCTATGTTTATTGAAATGATCGTGCAGGGCGTCTGGGTAGCTCAGTTGGTGAAGCATCTGATTCCTGATTTCAGCTCAGGTCATGATCTCTGGGTTATGAGATCGAGCCCCATATCAGGCCCCACCCCTGCTCATGCTTTCTCTCTCTCTCTCTCAAATAAATAAATCTTTAAGAAAAAAAAGAAGAAATGATCATGCTTTTAAAATCCATTATCCCATAATTATGGTATATTGCTTTAATTGATCTTTGCATGTCGAACCAATCATGTATTGCTGAGGTGATTCCACTTGGTCATAATGTATAATCCTTTTTGTATGTTGCTGGATTCAATTTGCTCTATCTTGTTGAGGATTTTTACATTTATATTCTTAAGGAATATTGGTTTGTAGTATTCTTTTCATATAATGTCATTGTCAATTATCATGATAATTCTGTCCTCAAAAAGGGAGGTGGAAAGTGTTTTCTCCTCTTCTAGTTTTTGGAAGAGTTTGTGAAGGATTAATGTTAATTTTTCTTTAAACGTTTGGTAGAACTCATCAGTGAAGCCATTTGGTTCTGGGGTTTTCTTTGTGAGTAGTTTTTATGGTCAGGTGTCATCTGTTGCCAATTATCAGGAAAAGTCCAAGCAGTTCTGCCCACTGCATCTTAGTATGAAGTTCCCAAGGAAAAGACAATGCAGTCAGGCACTGGCTTTAATAGTGCTTTTACTCAATAAAAAACGAGACACCGCAAGATCAGTTTTGGTAGCGAGTGTCAGTTGCCTGTGGCCAACAGCAGGCCCTTCCTGGCAGCCTGTGCAGGGCCTTGGCCTACACACAATGCCTCGTGCTGCAGCAAAAGGATCCTGCACCCCACCCCACTCATGTGGTATCAGAAATGCTGAAAGCGGGGGGCATGCCTGAGGGCCATTGACACACATGCTTAAGCAGGACAAAGGAGTGCACAGTTAGTCTGAAACAGGGAAAGATATTCCAAAACAAGGAGGTAAGCCCAGCACAAACTATGTGGGCTCTTTATCTGCTGGTAGGCAAGTATTCCAGGCCTAAGGCCCATTCTTATGTGGCCAGGTGGAGTTCAAAGAACAGTGCACATAAGACTGTCTTTCTCAATAGTGTTTTTTAATTGTAGTATAACACATATAATGTAACATTTACCATATTAACCATTTTTAAGTGGGTAGCTCATCAGCTTTAACTGCTACCATCTATCTCCAGAACTCTTTGCATCTTGTAAAACGAAGATTAAACAATAACTCTTTGTTTCTTCCTACCCCTGGCAACCAACATTTGATTTGTGTTTGTATGAATTGGACTACTCTGGGTACCATTTAAGTGGAATCATACAGTATTTCTCTTTGGGGACTGGCATATTTCACTTTGCATAATGTCCTCAAGTTCATTCCATGCTGTGGTATGTGTCAGAATTTTTTTCCTTTTTAAGACTGAATAATATTTCTGAGTAGTTTTTTGATTACCAATTAATCTCATTACTAATTATAGGTAGTTATAGGTTTATTCAGAATGTCTGTTTCTTCTTGAGTCCGTTTTGATAGGTTGTGGCTTTCTAAAATTTGTCCATTTCATCTAAATTATCTGATTTGTTGATATACAGTTGTTCCTAGTATTCGTTTATAATCATTTTTATTTCTGTAAAGTTGGTATTGATTTTCCCTCTTTCATTCCAGAGTTTAGTAATTTGAATCTTCTGTCTTTTTTTTCTTGGTCAGTGTAGCTAAAAGTTGGTCAGTTTCTTTGTCTTTTTCAAAGAACTAACTTTTGGTTTCTTTGATTTTCTTTCTTTTTCTACTCTTTATTTTTTTTTAATTTATTTATTTGACAGAGATAGAGACAGCCAGCGAGAGAGGGAACACAAGCAGGGGGAGTGGGAGAGGAAGAAGCAGGCTCATACCGGAGGAGCCTGATGTGGGGCTCAATCCCGTAACGCCGGGATCACACCCTGAGTCGAAGGCAGACGCTTAACAACTGCGCCACCAGGGCACCCCTCTTTTTCTACTCTTATGTCATTTATCTCTGCTCTAATCTTTATTTCTTCTTCTAGCTTTGGGTTTAATTTACTCTTCTTTTTCTAGTTTTTTAAGGTGTAAAGTTAGGAGACTGATTTAAGATCTTTCTTATTCAATGCAGGTGTTTGCAGCTATACATTTCCCTCTAAGTACTGCTTAAGCTACATCCTGGAAGTTTTGATGTGTTCTGTTTTCATTTTCATTTATTTCGAAGTATTTTCTAATTTCCCACAAAGGAAATCCCTTGTAATTTCTTTCTTGACCCATTTTCAGTTAGAATTGTGTCATTTTCCACATCGAATGTCCTCCTGTTGTTGAATTCTAATATTCTTTTGAGGTCAGAGAACATATTTGATATGATTTAAGTCCTTTTAAATTTACTGAGATTTGTTTTATGCCCTAGCATTGTCAGTTCTGGAGAGTGTTTCATTTGTACTTCGGAGGAGTGTATTCTGCTGTTGTTGGGTGAGATGTTCTTTAGATGTCTGTTAGGTCCAGTTGATTTACAGTGTGAAGTATTTTATTTCCTTGTTGATCCTCAGTATAGTTCTATTTGTTATTGAAAGTAGGATATTGAAGTCTCCAAGTATTATTTTTTGGTTGTCTATCTCTCCCTTCACTTCAGTTTATGCTTCACATATTTTGGTATTCTGTTGTTAGGTGCATATGTGTTTGTAATTGTTATATCTTCATGATGGATTGACTCTTTTATCATTATAAAATATTTTTGTCTCTAGTCACTATATTTGTCTAAAAGTCTATTTTGCCTGATATTAGTATGGTCATCCCAACTCCCTCTTGATTCTTATTTGCTTGTTATATCTTTTGCTCTTGTCTGTTCTTCAACCTGTTTGAATCTAAAGTGCATCTCTTGTAGACATCATAGAGTTGGGTCATTTTTTAATCTGTTCTGCCAATCTGTCAGTATTTAATTCATTTACATTTAATGTAATTACCAGGAGCGCCTGGGTGGTGCAGTCGGTTAAGTGTCTGACTCTTGGTTTCAGCTCAGGTCATGACCTTGGGGTCATGAGATGGTGCCCAATGTCAGGGCGCCATCTAGGCGCCCTGTCTCCCTCTCCCTCTGCCCCTCCTCCCTTCTCTAAAATAATAACTAAATCTTTAATATAATTACCAGCAAGGTAGGGTTCATAACTGCTATTTTACTACTTGTTTTCTTTAAGCCATACATCTTTTATGTTCCTCTTTTTCTCCGTTACTGCTTTATTTTATGTTAAATAGATATTTTTTTAATCTATTGCTTAAATTCTCTTGTGGTTTCTTTTACTATATTTTTTGAGTTATATTTTTGGTTTTCCTAGAGATTATAATTAACATTTTAACTTGTAACAACTTAGTTCAGATTAATATAAACTTTTTTCAAGTAGCTCTATTCTTTCCCTCTCCTTGTGCTGTTATTGCCATATAAGTTACATTTTTATAAGTTGTATGCTTATTAACACAGATTTACACTTACTGCTTTTGTGCAGTTCTCTTTTCAATCAGTTAGGAGAAAAAGACTTACAAAGAATACATATATCTTGTCTTTTATATTTACCTGTATAGTAACCTTTACCAGTGTATTGTCTTTTTTTGTGTGGATTTGAGTTACTGCCTAGTAACTTTCCTCTGAAATTCCTTCAGTTTGAAGGACTCCCTTTTATTTCTTAAAAGATTTTATTTATTTATTTTAGAGAGAGAGAGAGAGAGAGAGAGAGTGAGAGTAAGCAGGAGGAAAAGCAAGAGGGAGGGGGGGGGAGAGATAATCTCCAGCAGACTCCCTGCTGAGCTCAGAGCCCTATGTGGAGCTCAGTCTCACGACCCTGAGATCATGACCTGAGCCGAAACCAAGAGTCAGACCTTAACCGACAGAGCCACCCAGGTGCCCCAAAGATGACACATTTTTAATACTTAAAACATTCACTTTACAGTCTATATTGAACTGTCTTTTTTGAGAAGACTCCTTTCTAGACTTGAGCTATCTAAAACTCCTCTCTTACTGCTCCTTGGCAGCTTCCCTTTACTCCATGCTAATCAGTCCCTGAACATGAAAATTTCCCACTTTTTTGAGGTTTGTTCTCCAATTCCCATCTTTCTGTTATTTACCACATCAACTGTCCTAAGATTTTATTGCCCTTTCCTAGATCTGAACTTGTCATTTGTCCTTGAGAGATTATGTAGACTCAGGCATGAGCTCTCACAGTTCCTTTGCTTCCACCTGTAGCTCAGCCGCACGTGCACCTGACCCTCCTTGCACATGCAGGGCTGCATGAGGTCAGTCCCTCCGCATGCGCATCCACTCGGTGGCGTTCTCTCCACCAGTCACCCTCTCTCTTTTGGCTCTTCCTTGTCTAGAATACAGTAAAATGTACCCCAAAAATATATGGACCAAAAACCATGTACCGCCATCTATCATTTCTTCTCTTCCCTTCCCATTGCAATTAAACTTCTTGACAACTTTCTCCCAACCCTAGTACTGTTCCTTCCCTTAGTGTAGATTCTCACTATTTTAATCTCATATTAGTCCTTTATTTCCAGATATTTATTGAGCACTTTCCTTCAGACGCTGTTCTAAACCCGGGAATGCAATAGTGAGAATAGGACTTAATTCCTGTCACTATGGCACTTAAATTCTGGAAGGGGAGGCTGAGAGGAAACACAGTACACTCTCTGAGAGGGATAAGTCTCGTTAAAACATAAAGCAGGGCAGATGATGACTACAGAAGAGGAGGGGCTAAAAAGGACGGTCAGGAATGGCTTTTTTATGGGAGTGACATTTTAGCAGAGACATTAATGTCAGTTAGCCACTTGGGAACATCTTCGAGGAAGATGTAGTATCTGGTATAAATGCACCAAGGTGGGAACAAGCGTGGTGTAATCAAGGCCCCACAAGAAGGCTGGAGTGACTAGCAAGTAGCAATGAGAGGCCCTAGGGCTGGAAAGGGGGCCAGAGAAGTAAGCAGAAGCTAGATTGTGTAGGCATGTAAGGAAGTTGTGTTTCAGTCTGAATTGGAATGCCACTGGAAGGATTTAAGGAAGAAGGGCCATGATATGCCTTCTCATTGAGAGAAACAATCTCAGAAATGCTCCACTATAGCATCTCAGAATAGATGCCTGCGGTTTTGGATTGCCATCTTGGGAATACTTTTTTTCCCCAAAAAACCCATGTTGTGGAGAAAGAAAGGGAGTATCAAGTATTCCCTTGAGTACTTGAAAGAAAGGGCTCTTTATTTTTTCAACTAACAGAGGCTAAAAGAGCTTCTGAAATTTTTGCTTGTGGTTCCAGATTTTAATTTTATTAGTTTTGATAATAATCATGGTCATTTTAAGGAAAATTTTGAGATGAATATGACAGTATTGTTGCTTCTCCTTCATTTACTTCTTGTGTTTATCCTACTTGCAAGACACTACTTTATATTTTAGCCCCGTATTAGGTTAAGCACAGACCTTATGCCATGAGTCCAAGGCTTAGTTGCATGAAAATGATAGCCCTAATTCATCCAGAGAAGCATCCGGTTTGACAGTTGAGATGGGGTTTTTTCCTAATCTATTAGCACTCTTCCTCCTGGTTCCTGTGGTGGAGAGTGGCATGCAATGAAATGACTGGCTAGGGGTGGTCTAAGGCCAGGGAACACGGGGAAGTGACAGGTCACAGAGAGCAAACCAGTGATGTCCCCTTAGAATCATGAATAAAAGGTTCAAACCAACTGTGCAACATAGAGTTTCTAAATCCTTGAATACCAGCTAAACTATCTGAGTGTGTAATGGTGATACCACATTACATTAAACAGTAAGAAAGTTCACATGTGATTCCCAGGCTCTATGAGGTTATGGGGAAACCTTTTAAACGTTTGCAGTTCTGGGAGTTCAAAGGCTGAGACCTTTCCTGAGCCCTACCATCAGCTGACTCATGGCCGTGACTAAAAAACGTACCTTCCTGGGTCTCAGTTTCCCCCACTTATCAGATAAAGTCACTGGACTGATCTTTAATGTCCCTCTAGCACTAACGTTGGGTGATTTGAAGAGTCTAAGAATTGCCTTTTTGGGATAGAAGTGATAGTGAAACTCAGTGACCATTCAACTGAAAACTCTCATTTTTAGCCTAAGAATTATTTAATTGCACAAAGAGAACTTATTAAGCTTAATAGGAATTCTTGATTCTGAGTGGATCTGCCAGATCTTTTTTTTTTTTTTTTTTTTTTTTTTTTTTTTGCCTCTGACAGTTATCTCTAATGATTATGTTAAGGACAGGATGAATGTGATGAATTGATGACACAAAGCCAGTACCTAAAGATTCACCCATGTGGATGGCTGAGGAGAGTGGGCTATAACTGAGATTAAATGGATATTTACAGAAACCAGTGGACTACCTCAAAAAGAGATTCTTTTTTGGCTTGTTCTACCAATAAGGGTAGTAATGGACTCTTTGGCCTTTCCATTTAGCTTGTTGACTATTGATTGTCTGTTTAATTAAACCCTGATTTACATTTTATGTAAAAAAAAAAAAAAAGTCTCAGGACTTCTTCCTTAGTGTATGTGAATGGATTTGCACCTCCGGTTGAGGCACTCAAGCTTCCTTTCACTTCACAAGGGACCGGTCCAGTACGCTGCATTTGTCAGTCTTCCAGATACCGGCACGGAAAGCGTATCTTCTTGAGACTGTTTATTCTTGCAATTGCCAATTCATTTGAAAGATCAATGAGAACATGAAATTTTTTTTAAAGATTTTATTTATATATTTGACAGAGAGGGAGACAGCCAGCGAGAGAGGGAACACAAGCAGAGGGAGTGGAAGAGGAAGAAGCAGGCTCCTAGCGGAGGAGCCTGATGTGGGGCTCGATCCCAGAATGCCGGGATCACACCCTGAGCTGAAGGCAGACGTTTAACGACTGCGCCACCCAGGCACCCTGAGTTTTCTTACAATATTTTCACTTTTATTGCATCTATGATAAAAATGCTATTTTAGTAAATAAAGATGGTTCAGTTCATTTCAGAAGTGCCTTTTTTTCATTTTGTTCCTGGGTAGCACCCAGAGCCAAAGCATCAAGTTGAGCCATACCGTGGTTTTCCAGCTTCTCATAAGAATCTGGAAACTACACGTCAGAATAGTGTTTCCGCTTTAAACAGGATAAATACAAAGTCAGTACCTTTATATGTATGCAATAGATATCATTTGTTTTTATAGGAAAAATAATTTTTTAGGAAAACTTGACATATAAAATATTCGTATTTGTGAAATGTACTTAACTTCATTTCAAAAGAATAACATGCTCCATTTTAGTATCATCCAGTAGTAAAGTGGTTAAATATGAATTTTTAGCCTCTGATTGAAATGGAAATTATGTCTCAAATATCCTGGATAACTCCATTATAGAACTGAAAGACTAGGATGCCTGGGTGGCTCAGTCAGTTAAGCGTCTGCCTTCCGCTCAGGTCATGGTTTCGGGCTGCTGGGATCGAGCCCCACATCAGGCTCCTTGCTCAGCGGGGAGTCTCCTTCTCCCTCTCCCCCTTCCCCTGCTTGTGCGCTCTCTCTCTCTCTCTCAAATAAATAAATAAAATCTTTTAAAGAATGGAAAGACTACACCTCAACTTGACTCAAAGAAAGGTTATTACATGCTGTTAAATAGCTCTCATATAATCATATCGTTAATATGAGTGAAGTAGTGGTTCTTTGTGTATCTTTCTGAAATTCTTATATTACTTGTGTGAGATTGAAAATGTAACAACCATACCCAAATTTGTACTTCCAAGTGAATATTGGTTCCTTTAAAATAGTTCCCTGGGAAAGCCATGCAGTTATTTTCAGAGATGTTACTGTTGCTGTGGTCCCTTCCTTCAGACCGACTGTACCTATCTGGTGAAGTTCACGTGGACTTTAGTTTATCTGTTGATTCATTTGACAGATATTTATCAAATAGCTCCTCTCTGCTAGTTATGCTCATTTTCAGGTTGATGAAAACCTAAAACGAGTAAACAGCATGGCCTTGTCCTCCTTCTGTTTGCAGTCTAATGGTTTTAGTTTTTGGAACTGCTAAAAGCTGGATTTGGTAAAGATGAAGGAGGTTAGTGAATACCATTTTAGTGAAAAATATTATGACACAAGGAGATGGGTTTTTTTTTTTAATTTCATAAAGTGGTTTTCGAAGTGATATCAAAGAGAATTTGTAAAACAGACAAAATCCAAACCATTTTGAACTGAGTATCTTTGGAATAGGTTGATTGCTTGTCTTGGTACTTAATTTGAAGGATAACGTTCATTTAGGTAGATGTTAATATTACTATTTTACTTTATTAGTTTTTTATGTATATTTTGGACCTTCTATTCACCACCCTTTGTTTAGTTAATTTGAAATTTCTAAGACAGGGTCCTGGTTTACCTTTGAGAAAACTGTTACATGAGGTAGATACCTAAATGTGGTTGACCTGTTGATCTTTAGTTTTGTGTATGTATTTAATTTTACGTAAAATACAGAGTTGTAGCCTGCCCTCGACTAGCTTCTTTCAGTTTTTACATGTATGTGATTATACATTTGGAAATAAAATGGAAATAGCTAGTTATGCTTCATCCGGAAGTATGCTATTATGTCATAAATAAAATTGGACTAAAAACCAATTCGACCCTACACATCCAATGCGCAATGTAAGAAGAAGAGAAGAAAAAAAATATTCTCACAGTGAATGCGCAGAGGAGCCCAGTGCAGCATTCTAGTAGTTTTATTTATAATAATGCAACATATCTGTCTCTACAGGGGGATCCTTGGATGTATATAGAAAAATTCCAGAGCATGTCCTTGGAAGAATTGCAATAGCAGTGAGTATATATGTCTTCAACCTTATGAAATTGGAGCGATTGAATCTTTTAGTCAAATCTGTTCCCCTTATATCCTCACGATTTTGTTTTCTTTTTCTTTAATCCCTGTTGACTGCCAGCACCTTCTCAACTCTCTTCTCTTGTCATTTTTGCCTTTTCTTCTTTTTCATAGATCGACCCACAGTAACAGTATAGTCACATGACATGCTTCAGGCTTACCGGAATTGGTACCTGCTCTGCTTTCGTGTGTTAACAGAGACCTTAGTACACTTGCTAACCAGTAACATTTCTAGATTCTTCCACAAGAAAGCTGTTTGGGGGACATTTTGTAGTTATAGGCATATGACTAGAAAATACTTTTTGAGTCCGAATTATTAAAATTAAACTATTTACAAGAAAACACTACTTTATTCTTAAAGATTTTTGCAGGCTTTTTGTGTTCTTCGTTTTTAATTTTTTCACCGGCGATATCTAGGAATTTATTCCCTTTGTGGTTAAGAGCAGTTTTCCTGTTTTCTATATTCACACAGAAATTGATGAACTATTTCAACTAGACTAATGTTACTGGATAAGCTCCAGATTTGAAATTTGGAATAACGCAGGCTATACAGCGTCTAAAAGAAGTCATGGGGTGGTGTAATAGTAAACAGTTGCTAAACTAAAGGCACTCTGATAGCTTAAGCAGTTTAATGCAGAACAAAGCGATTATACCATGTACCATTTAATTAAATGGCTGATTTTTGCATTCATTATACATCAGACTGACAACTCAAATCCTTTAATCCAACATGGACACTTACTTAGTCTTAGTTCATTGTAATTCACAGCTTTCCTTTGTTCTTTCTGATTATTAGTGTGAACTGCCCAGGGTGATAACTTTCTTTGCTGATGCTATTGCTAAGTAGCTTCTAATCTACATGTTTAGGAAGATTAGTTTAGTATGAAATTTGAGTACTTAAATCACGATTTTAGATGAAAATAAAAATGTTTCATTTCCTCTTTTAATCTCAGAGGGGAATGAATGCTTTGTGGCTTTTGGCAGTTCTTGGCTCTAAAGTTTAATAACACGTATAATAAAGGGCAAAAAAAGGCAAGGATACCAATTGAAAAAGAAAAAAGTATATGAGTTCTATATACTCAATTATGTGTTGAACTTGGCTAAAGTAGGAATGTGCCTCCTTCAGTCAGAGAAGCATGTACTTCCTGGACTTCATAAATCTTACCTTCCTCTTGCGTAGGGCATCCACACAAGGCCATTGGTCTTTTCAGTTCTGCTGGAGTGAGAAGCCTGCAAAGTGAATGGAGTCAGCAAAAAAAATAATAATAATAATCAGGCTTCAAATACCGGGCTTACCTATTGGGCAATCGAAAATATGACAAAAATTATTTTAGTGAAAGGCACTTGAAATAAATGCTAGCCCAGAGCATTGTTTACATTTGCCCTTACATTTTTAAAAATTAGGGTCCTCCCCCCCCCAAAATATGTCCAATTTCTTTAGCTTTTATGGCTCATCAGGCCATAGTAATGAAACCTGCCTGTGGCCAGAGTAAAAGAAATGCTTTTGATAATTTTGCTCTTCATCTGCCACTTTTTATAAACTCTGCTGGGGCCTAAGCTTGTATAATGCCTCCAAAGCGTATTTTTTTAATGTAATTTGATTAGGCTACAAACTTGGATAATCCTTTGTTGCAGCTGACAAACACAAGTAGAAGGATTCCCCCAAATCAAAATTAAGACTAGCAAATTGATGTTTGTAGTAGGTCGTCTCTCCTCTACTGTTCTGAAGACAGATCAGCATTGTTCCTTTGAGTTCCCTCCATGAGGCCGAGAAAGCACATGGGTGCTCTTTGCCGTGTCAGAAGCAACAGAATCAGAGGAGAGAGGAGAGAAATAGATGTATATTGAATACCTCCTTGTGCCAATGTTTTATGTATAAATATTATGTCATTTAATCTTTATAGCAAACTCTGTAAACTGTAGGTTATTGATCATATTTTATACATGTGCAAGATGAGGCTTAGAAGAATTAAAGTTATCTGTAACTAATCAGTAAAGATTTGAACCCAGCGCTGTTTCACTCCAGGCCTCATGCTCTTTCACTCTGCTTTCCTAAGAGAATGAGAAAAAAGAGAGGAAGGCCTGAAAGGGAGAACAAGGTTAAAGAGAAAAAAAATAAAGAGAAAAAAGAAAAGTATATGAGAAAGGAGTGGAGTGACACACACAATTGCTTCGGATTCTTTTCATGTCTTGGAACCACATTGAGGCCTCTCTTCCTCCCCCCCAGTTAGCTTTGTTTCCCAGGTTCTAATAACCTGGCGTGCTGTGGACGGCCAGAGACCCAAGGTTCGTTACAGGACGGACCCCTGTCAGCTTCTATGATGTGCTGTTTGAATTTTCTCTCGTAGGATATATGGCAAGAGCATATTTTTTCCAGGAAAAAAAACCATTCACATAAACTGGCTGATTTCAGCCTTCCAACTTGCTTGGTGATTTTTATCCACTTTCCATTTGAATGTGGTCTCCTAGAAAGAGGAATGCCTTTCTGCCATTTCCTGCCATCCTAGCACGTTTTCTTTTTCCTCTCATTTCTGAAGCAGTGACACTGTGTGCTGTATTTTGAGTGCTAATGTTGATTGAAGTTGTCCCTGAAAGGATGTGCACTTGACATGTCAAGGAGTGAGTGATTGACAGCAGATATAAGTACTTTTAGTGTCAAGGCTTTGTCAAGTCATTGTTGTGAAACCTAGCCTACTGAATGCCAATAATAGCCTCTAGAGTTTCAATGGACAGATTTCTGGCTTCCTCTGCACTGCTTTTTGTATGCTTCTAAAGGAAAACGTAGTCTCTTTTGACAAAGTTGGAAGAATCATACATTCTTTTTGAAGCTCTAGTAAGATTTCTAATTTTAGTAAGTATCACAAAATCAGCATTTGTTTTACTTTTTTTCTGCCTGATAATCTGAAAATATGGATTGCCTTCCCCTTGTGTGTTTTCTGGTCATTCATTTCTTGTGGGACCAGTTTTTAGTGGTGAGCCATCTTTAATGGGAAGGTTCTGTAATATGCAACTAAGCTTATAAATTGAGAAGTTTAACCCTAATTCCAGAACTCAGAGGTGATTACTTCCATGCTAAATAAGATGGCCTCCTCCTACTACCCAAAGAGAAAATTGTTTTCATTATTGTTATTTTTATAAGCATTTAAGGAAATGTTTTTGCCTGTTTCCTTCCCCTGTTGGTTATCATTATTACTATTTTGATATTTTCTTCCTTTTTTTTTTTTTAAACTATCTTACTGTCCAAATATATGTGTTTTATTGTAATGCCACTTATTTCAAATCCTGGAAGAAATAATTTGCTATAAAAATGTATTCTGTTCTCTAAAACAGACAAAATTATTGTGGAAACAATCATACCTTGCTAGCAAATCTTTCAGGAGTACATCCCCCTCTAAGAAAAGAATTAAAATATGTTAATCTCTGCTCAGCATTAATTGATATAGATTTTACCTTCTTCTGGATCTTTAGTGTATGGAAATTGGTTTTCTCTCTTTGCATTTCTCTTTTTAGTATTGCTCTTAGTCTTTCTTGATCAACTGAAATCCTTTCAGATTTAGCCGCAGGCTTCTTTTCCTCATTTTCAAAATAAATACATGTAAATCACTCAGTTACTCCTCATAATGGCAGGTTTCCTTGTTTTTATAGTCCTGACTCACCTAAAATTTTCTATAATGGAGAATACTTTTAAATTCTGGTAGTAAATTTTGAGTGATAGTGGTTCATTCATTGTATCTGATACATAATTATGAATAGTCAGCCTTGAAATTGGTAAGTTCACACTCTGTGCAGACGGGGTCAGTGGGTGTGAATAAAAACACTTACATCCCCTTTGACAACCATTTCTATATAAAGGCTGTTAAAGCCTTTAGTGATTAAACTTCTCATACAGAAGGCAGCACTTGTAACCCATGTACTTAGGGTCTTAGAAACCTCTTTTTTTCAGAATCTTATTTCACTGATGATTCTTAGCACAGGCTGTGCAATCAAAAATCCAATCTAATTTGAATGTTTATATTTTCTCACTTTATTTTCTTGACCTGCCCTTCCAGTGTTTTCTACGTGACTCCACACATACGCCTGCCTCGCCAGCCTGGCCTGGGAGGCTGCTCGTCTTGATACACTTTGTTCTTTCCTACCCGAATGGCATTTAAAACATTTTTTGGAAACTTTTAAAAAAAATTATTTTAAACTTACAGAAAAGTTGTAAGATGCTTCCTCCAGATTCCCCAGCTGCTAACAGTTAACCACGTTTGGTATGTGTGTTTTTCCTGAAACATTTGAGAGTACCTTGCAGACCTCATGGCCCTTTACCCCTAAATACTTCAGGTGTATATTTCCTAAGAACAAGGACTTTCTCTCACATCATCGCTGTATACTGATCAAAATCAGGAAATCAGCATTGATTGGTACAATGCTTATTATCTAATCAGCAGTTCTGACTTAGATTTTGCCAGTTGTCCGGTAATACCCTTTCCAGACCAAAAGAATAAAAATTTCTAGTCCAGCATCCAGTCTAGGATTATACATTGTATTTAGTTGTGATGTCTCTGGTCTCTGTTAACCCAGAGCAGTCTCTCAGCATTTCTTTGTCTTTCCTGACCTTGATCTTTTTGAAGAGTTCATGGCCCCAGCTCTTGGACTGTATATTTTTACCTTGGCCTGAACACTCCCCTCTCTTTCCTTCATGAATCTGTTACTCAGAGCTCAGCCCTTTGGTAAAGCCTTCCTGATTATGGGCAGGAAAAGTAATCTCTGTTCCACCCATTGCTTTCATTAGTTAGCTTTTAAAAAATGTCTTTCCTTCATCGTAAATGTCATGACTTAAAAAAAAAAAAATTCCACATATGAAAGTATAGGAAAGGGAAGCCTTTCCTCCCTGCCCATTCCACTACTGGGAACTTAGTGATGGACTTCCGGGTCATGTTACATGCACATGTATTCTCTTTTTTCATTCATTGTGCTTTATCTTCAGGATATTGTAAGCCCATTAAAGGAAGGAGGGCTGTAGCTTACACATTTGGCATCCTTGAAGAGCCTGGCACAGAAATGGGAGATGTACAGTAGTAAATGCTTGTTGGTTTTCAGAGGTTTAAAGGAAGAATTATGGTTGATATGATTATATGTTTACATGATGATAAAATCATCATTGGATTGTTTCTCTTTCTTCCATTTAGGTGGTTAAAGGGCTTACCTATTTGTGGAGTTTAAAGATTTTACATAGAGGTATGTACTGCGCTTACGAGTTCTGACTTAATTTGTAAGGTTGGGTGGGGAGCTCTCCAGATGCCTTGATTTTTAAATGAAATAAATGATCTGATATTTAAGCTAGCTGATATATTTGGTAGTCAAAAAGATGGCTGCTTCGTAAATGTTTTTCTTATTTTCTCCTTCAGCAGCTTTGATTTAGATCATAAGCATGGTATTTTTATGGATGTTTACCAAACATGTAAAAAGGTATTTCATAGTATTTGAAAAGGACAGGATCTGATTTTTAATCCTGAGCTCTAGTTACTGCAAAGCCTTCACTTTCTGTACAATTGCATCCTTTCCTCTTATTAACACTTCAGACATTACCAAACACTGTGCCTGAAGAGATCGTTTCACATATCTTGAGAGTAAAACTTTATATAAGGAGTCAGTGAATGCGTCAGAAATCAGTCTCCCACTCGATTAACAGAACACACGAGAAGAATAATCAGATAACTGTTGAATGTTGTGAAAGGAACCGCCCTTTGAATTTTTCACTGTTTCCAAAATGTCCAAATTCATTTGGAGCAAATTATTAAGTGAGAAACAGACTATAGCAAAGCGACTTCAGTGCCTCCCATTACTAATAGTACTGTTTAATTTTACGCACCTGCTCAGCCCCGCTTTATGCCCATTTGGGGACTGCAACAGCATACACACTGGATGTGATTAAAGGAAAGTTTAAAAAAAAAAAAAAGGTATGAGCTTTGAGAGAGCGAGCAAACAATGGAGGCCTTCAGCTGCAGTATCACATCGGTCACTGAGGGTTGTTTTTGTTGTGGGGGTTTTAATATCCTCGTGATCACAGATTTCTTCTCAAATCCCTCATCCTCTTTTGAAGAGGATGTGTAGACTTTGACAAGTAAAACTTGCAGTTCTTGAAGGTGTTTATGCGGATTAAATGGAATCACAAACCAAATGTTCCCTTAAAGCCAGTCCAGTCTATTTCTAGAGTGTAGTTGGTGCAAAGTGTGACATAGGGGGAGTGAGCTGAGTTGTGCTCGTGTTACTCTTCCTGGGAAGAAGTCGTCATGAGAACACATCTGGTGGGTGAGAAAAGAATGGAGCATTTTCACCACCAGGGTTAAGAGAGAAGGGTATTTAACATAATATGACCTATATTGTTTCTATTCCCTGTACTCCCACCTCCCCACACTCACCAACCCGTAAAGTGGTAATAGCCATTTTAATAGGAGTTAACACAGTGGTCAATTCTTGTCGTTCTATTGATTTTTATGGACATCTGCTATCCATTTGACAAAGGAACTCGAGGAAGACATCAATTCTCAATAGCAGAGCCTTCATTTAAAAGGCCCTTGCCATGGAAATGCAAATGTTACTATTAAAGTGATCCTTGGGGTCACCCTACACTCTGGGCGTGCAGCGTACTTCTGGCTGATAGCGAATCCGCCCTAGCCATAACATTCTGTGAGGGGTCTGAGGAGCACCAAGAACTATAGTGGACAGGGAAATACTGTTTAATTATTCTGCAATCATCTTTCTTTTTTCTTCTTTGCAGTCATTGGTTTTAGTTTTACTCTTTGTTTTGGAGAAATAATTGAATTTTTCTTTGAAATGGGATCTTGATAGGCATGTTTCAAGTGGATGTATGCCTGGGATCTAACAGTAAAGTCTAAGGGGTATGTCAGATTCACAGAACAAATCTGTAATCACTGCGGCCAAGTGTGGTTGACCAGAGCTCTCAGAGGCGAGTAGGTCCTCCCAGCTCTGGATGCAACTTGAGCCAAGAAAAGGTTCTCTGGCCAGTTACTGTGAAAACCTTCACTTTCTGTACAATTGCGTCCCTTCCTCTTACTAACATTTCAGACGTCACCATACAGTGTTCCTTAAGAGGTTGCTTCACGGGGCGCCTGGGTGGCACAGCGGTTAAGCGTCTGCCTTCGGCTCAGGGCGTGATCCCGGCGTTGTGGGATCGAGCCCCACATCAGGCTCCTCCGCTGGGAGTCTGCTTCTTCCTCTCCCACTCCCCCTGCTTGTGTTCCCTCTCTCGCTGGCTGTCTCTGTCTCTGTCGAATAAATAAATAAAATCTTTAAAAAAAAAAAAAAAAAGAGGTTGCTTCACATACCTTGGTGGCCTTAGTGGCTTTCCTGGTTGAGGACATAAAGGTTTCAAAAAGGAATCGTGAACTTGTACTTCTCTTCTCAGTCTTTGCTGGCCAGCTGAATTCCTGCACGGTCACCCCCTGTAAAATGCTACTAGTTAAGGGAAGAAGATGTCTGTGAGGGGCTGAGTGGGGACAGTGGTAGCAGGCCAGCAGACCTCCCAAGGGGTGTGAGTTTTAAATAAATGCCAGTGAGCGGACGCGCATCTGCATCTGTCTAGACGGAAAGACGAATGAATCACAGCACAGGCGAACAGTTATTCCCCAGTAATTATGGGTCCTCGACTGAAGAAGTCATATACACCTCATTAAATATATGCTTAGCTCTAGAGTTTCCTGGTTATTCATGGAAACTTTTACCTTCTGGATTTAAAGTATGTACTTTTATGGAAGAGTAGAAGCAGCAAGGTGTCCCTGAAGACTTTTGTGAAACATTGTAATGAGAAATTTACTCTAGATTGAGTAGTTGTTAACTTAATATTTTAGAGGTTTTGTCCATATTTAATAACTTGGATTCCATAAAAATAAGATTAAAGATGCCTTTTTATTTACCAAAAAGCTATTTAATTTTCTCCCTGATTAAAAAATTATAGCTTTTTAGATCAGTTCAATCAGGCAATTAAAGATCAGAGCTTCCAAGTTCAGCTAAGGCAATTAAATAGGTAATACACCTGTTTGTACACTTGCGCTATGTAAGCGCATTGCTGTACCTTCTTAAAAGCCCATATACTCGTTTTTGCTTTCTCTAAATGAACGATGATGGGAATTCTAGCTGAATATGTGTCACATTGTCAAATCAAAGGCAGTGGTCCTTCTGTGGGGGTGGGGGCGAGGGGGGAGAGCCGCCACAGGTACCGTGAGAACAGAGTGAACAGAAGATGATGCGGAGAAACACTCATGAGTGATCTACGTTTCTTTCTCCTTTGTCTTGGTCTAAGTACCTGTGTTCTCCTCCGATCATCATTTCCTTCCCTACAAATGCTGCCCCTAGAGCCAGGGTCTTGTACTTATGAACACAAATTTTAAAAGATGAAGAAACGGAAATGCATTCAGTTACCTAATGAGAAGAGAATACTGTTTCTCACATTTAAATGGCTTCCTTGGAATACTGCAGTCCTGGATTTTTAGCCGTAGAACATAAATGGGTAAATAGTATCTTTTGGAATTTATAAAACACAGTTAATGACTTCCAGACAAGCTGGCAAAAATTAAGAGTCTTTCCCGTAGTGCATATTCAGTGAGGACTGTAGAGTGGACCGAACTCTGAGCAGCAGCAGTGACAGACCACCCACCCCACGAAGTTTGTTAGTCTGACACAGGCTTGTTCCTTTGATGTGTTTAATGTTCACTGGACATTTTTTTTTGAATTAAATCATAACAGTTACTGTTCATAATGGATTATCAAATATTATATTCAATTTTTTTTTAATTTTTTAATTTTTTTAAGATCTTATTAGAGAGCATGAGTGGGGGGAGGGGCAGAGAGAGAGAGAGAGAGAAGGACAAGCAGACTCCCCACTGAGTGGGGAGCCCACTGTGGGGCTCAATCCCAGGTCCCTGAGATTATGACCTGAGCTGAAGTCAGACACTTAACCAACTGAGCCACCCAGGCAACCCATCAATAAGGTTTTACTACTGTTTATTTTGTTCTTGTAAAGATTTGGTTGAGATAGATATGCAAGTACTTCATAAACTATCGAATGCTAATAATGAGCACAAGTTTTTATTGTATAATAACTGTGAATTAATCACTTTATCCAGTTTAAGCACATACCACTTCCAGATTAAGCCAGGAAGAGAGTTTATTATTCCTTGTATTACCGGGTCAAAAATTATGAAAACCTTTTCTCTAAGATAGACATACAGTATCACATGAGGACGTAATTATTAAAAATGTTTGAAAGTTCCATCAGGATTAACTACTGTGGAAAATTGTCTTTATTCAACAGCACATGTGTGAGCCCTGTAAGCATAGCATGTACTGACTGGGTAAAAACAAAGAAAATGAACAGTGAGAAAGTCTGGTAGACCAGATTTGACATTACAGCAAACATTGCAGCTTAACTTCAAAACATACATCGCCACTAATGAGGTGAGAGCCCTGCATATTAATAAACCTGCAGCTCCAGCCATAGCCATCATTACCCACATCAAACATAAATACAAGATTAACACCTGTGCCATTTCTTTGGAAGATGTGAGAATGCCCTGGCAGTAACTGCTCTCTCTTTCCCTGAGGATAAAAAATAGAAATGGAAGGGTAATGAGAATAGAGCTTAGATTAAGAAAATAAAATTGGCAATCAGGCTAGGGCAATCTTATACAGATGGAGAAGTTTATAGAAAGAAAAAAACCTAGATAGTTGGTGTCCCAGGACATTTTTTGTATATATGAACCTGGTTCATTTCACCTGCTTTCTCTAGTAGGAGAGTTTTTAAAATATTTTTGTATCTATATAAATATATTTTTAAAAATTTTTTTAAAGATTTTATTTATTTAAGGGAGAGCGAGAGCACACGTGCACACACGTGCACACACGTGCCAGGGGAAGGGCAGAGGGAAAAGGAGAGAATCTCAAGTAGACTCCGCACTGAGCACAGAGCCTGACGCTGGGCTTGACCTTGTGACCTGAGCCAAAACCAAGAGTTGTACGCTTAACTGACTGAGCCACCCCGGTGACCCTATATTTTTAATTTTTTATGTTATTCTGAAGGCAGATGCTATGCAAATAGATTTGTGTTTAGAGAAACTAAGTCTTGTGGTTTCAACATGCATGTTGGAATGTTATTTTCTGCTCCTGGCTTTACTTGTTATAAATCTGGCCTCACCCAGATCTAATTGGTGCTATCTTAGATTCCAAAGTCGTGTGGTTAGTTCAGTCATTTAGCAACTATTTATCTAATACCAGCTATGTGCCAGGCACCGCTCTAAGTACTTGGGATACATTCGTATTTAAAAAAAAAAAAAAAAAAAAAAAAGATTCCTACACTCATGGAACTCATTCTAGCAGAGGTGGAGCAGGGTTGGGAAGCAATCCGTAAATAGTAAACATAATAAAAAATAAATACAGTGTATTAGAAGATGGCTAGTAATATGGAGAAAAGAAAAAGTAGATCAAGCTTGTAGCAGCCAAAGGGTAGGTTGCAGTGTTTCCAGGGTAGCCCGCAGAGAAGATGAGCTTGGAGCAGAGGCTTGGAGTAGGAGAGCAGCTGGTCAAGTAGGTATACGGGGGGCATAGAGCAGAAGACACCAGGTGGGATGTGTTTGGAGTGTTCACAGAACAGCAAGGAGGCCTGTGTGTTCTGTTAGGAACTGTGGCAGCAATCCAGGTGAGTTACAGAGGCTCAGATCAGGGAGACATTTGTGAAGATGGGGAGAGGTGGTCAGATTCTGGATATATTTTAAACATAGAATCAATAGAATTTCCCAATGGATTGCTTGTGGGTGTAAAGAGAAAGAAAGGAGTCAAAGTTGCTTGAAGTTTCAACAGTAGTTCAGTGTGCTAAAAAATGCTTCCTGCTACTTTTTTCTGTTAAAAGGGAGCCCTTGGGATGCCTGGGTGGCGCAGTTGTTAAGCGTCTGCCTACGGCTCAGGGCATGATCCCAGCATTCTGGGATCGAGCCCCACATCAGGCTCCTCCGCTGGGAGCCTGCTTCTTCCTCTCCCACTCCCCCTGCTTGTGTTCCCTCTCTCGCTGGCTGTTTCTGTCAAATTAATAAATAAAATCTTAAATAAATAAATAAATGGGAGCCCTTCACTAAAATTAAAGAAAAAACAGATAATTTAAGTGCCAGCAAGAATATGGAGCAACGAAAACTCTCCTGCATTGCTGGCGGGGATATGAAATGGTACAGCTACTTTGGGAAACAGTTTGACATTTTCCTGCAACATGAGCCAGCAGTCTCATGCCTAGTGGCTTGATTCACAGTCCCCCCAAACTGGAGACAACCCAGATGTCTTTTAGACGGTGAGTGAATAAACAAGCTGTAGTTAATCCATACAGCGGGATACTACTCAGTAATAACAGAACTAACTACTGATACAGGCAACGTGGACGGATATCAAAGACTTCATGCTAGGTGAAAGAAGTCCGTCTCAACAGGCTACCTGTTTTGTATTCCACTTACACGACATTCTGGAAAAGGCAAAGCCATATAGATAGAAAATGCATGGGTAGTTGCCAAAGGGCTGAGGGCGGACTGACTGTAGAGCTCTGAGGGAATTTTGGGGAATGTTAGAAATGTTCTTCACCCTGATTTTGGTGGCGGTTACACAACTGTACATATTTGTTAGAACTCCTAGATCTAGGGCGCCTGGGTGGCTTGTTAATTAAGCGTCTGTCTTTGGCTCGGGTCATGATCCCAGGGTCCTGGGATCGAGCCCTCTGTTGGGCTCCCTGCTCAGCTAGGTGCCTGCTTCTCCCTCTCCCTCTGTGATCTCTCTCGCCTTCACTCTCTGTCAAATTAATAAAATCTTATAAAAAAAAAAAACACATAAATCTATACATCTGGAAAGTGTGAATTTTACTGCAGTAAATCAGAGAAAGAAAGAAAGAGAAAGAAAGAGAAAGAAAGAAAGAAAGAAAGAAAGAAAGAAAGAAAGAAAGAAAAGAAAGAAAGAAAGAAAGAAAGAGAAGGAAGGGAGGGAGGGAGGGAGGGAGGAAGGAAGGAAGGAAGGAAGGAAGGAAGGAAGGAAGGAAGGAAGGAAGGAAGGAATTCTCATCTCAGCAGTGTGGTAGAAGCTGTACTTTAGAAAGAAGTTTCCCCTGCCAGAAAGGCAAACCATTCTTTCAAAGAATCTCGGTGATTCTCTCATTATCACCGTACCTTATGGTTCCTGAAAAATCCTACCTTCGTTTGGTCTAGCAAATGAGTAGGTTGAAAAAAAAATCCCTGATGATTTAAAGGACATTTGCAATGTCAGAAAGAGAAAGAGAGAAACTTAAAAGTAGCTGTTGTCATTGGCCAGCAATTGGGAGCATCTGGAAATTGGACGAAATCTTCTGTCCTTAGTTAAGCCATTTTTCCCTTAGATATTAGTAAGAGCTGCAGGTGTTCAGCAGTGACTTGGCCCGACTTAGACAACTTAAAAAGCTCAATTTCTAAGGAGGAGTAAAGCTTTATTTGAATTCTAGGTTGAGTCACACTGCTTGACTGCGTTGTTGTGTGACCCTGGAAAGGCAGGTCTCTCCTGCTCTCTGGGTCTCGGTTTCCTCTTATATACATTGAAGGGATGGCTAGGTGTTCAACTCAAGTTCCTTCAAGCGCCAGAATTTGTACTCTGTGACCCGGGACAGACGGAAGTGTGACAGGCTAGTGAGGTAAGGGAAGAAGGCTAATCCAGAGAGGTATATGGGAGAAGAAAGAAGAAGATTGGGAATCCCCAAAAGTAGATTATGCTATGAAAATAATAATAGTAGTAATAGTAATAATAATAATAATGAATATTTATTAAGCATTACTCTGTATCAGACACTGCCCTAAGTGCTTGATGTGTCTAGACTATTTTGTGTCCATTCAAAGTGGAGAATTCCAGGAAGTATGAAATCGTTTAGAACTGAAGAGGAGATACTATGAAATGCAAACAAATAATTGAGCATTAAAGCAGTGTGACTTAGCTAAGAAAAGGGGTGCCAGGGTCCTGGGATCAAGGGTCATGTCAGGCTTCCTGCTCAGTGGGGAGACTGCTTCTCCCTCTGCCCCTCCCCCCACTCATACTTGCACACACTCTCTCTCAAATTAATAAAATCTTAGAAAGAAAGGAAGAAAGAAAGAACGAAAGAACGAAAGAAAGAAAATGGGTGCTTTCTAAACCAGACTGGTATAGTAAAATCAAAAGACATCTTTAAGGGGAAAGGGTTTTTCAACTATAAAGTATACTGAAATAAAGTAATTTTCACTAACAAAGAATTATAAAAAGAACATGTTGGGACACAACATGGATGGAAAGCAAGGGCATTTTAAAAATCTTTTTATTTTGAAATAATTGTAGATTCACAGGAAGTTGCCCAAAAAAGTACAAAAGGGTCCCATGCAAGGGCGTTCTTTTTAAGGAAGGCATTTGGCAGAGAATTGGAGGCTGATAATCCAAAAGGATGTCGGCAGGTAAACGTTATGTATATTTTCGAATGCCTTTTACATGAGAGCAATGTAAACATTAAGATTTAAAAAATGTTAGAAGAATATTTGTATTCCATCCCCAAATTATTTTATTGTATTTGTTAAATGAGAGAAGACGTTGGGATGGTGGAAGTAAGACCTTTGAATTCCTTAGGGAAGAAATGTCGATGTCAAGGTGGCGGTGTTAAAACAATGCCTTTGTGGAGAGTGAATTTGGGATTTTTGTAGAAACTAATTAGGGAATGATCATTTGCCGGCTAAAGTGATTCTTCAGGGAAAGGATTGTTGGAAAGCATTACTGTCAGTAGAAAACGAACCTGGTTAATTTTAAGTAACTTACGAAAAATGTGCACAAAACTTTCATAACAACCTCTTTTGTAGAGATGTCCTCAGTGTGTGCTTACTCGTAGGTTATGGTGAGTTTGTTATCTAAGCCGTATTTTTGCTATCTGGAGGAACAGTCTCAGTTTTTTTTTTTAAAGAACTGGTTAGTGTTTGAGCAGCCCAACTCATTTAGAAGGAAATCATCCCCAGCTGGTTTTATGTTGAACATGAGAGGCTGAGAGAGCCAAGGTGCGGGGGCTCCTTCCCTGAGCTCTGTGACTGTTTCAGTCAAGTGTGTCTGGAAGGGGCATTTGTGTTAAGCAAGTGCTAGTGAGAGAAGCAGTTACCTTGGCTCCTGTTTTTAAGTCCTTTAAATACTGTCCTTTAAATGTAAATACTAATCACACGCCAATGCTGTAGTTGATCATGACTCACGAACATTTGTGTTTTTGAGAAAAAAAAATAGACTTAGCCCATTAACCGAGGTAAACAAACTAGTTTAATGACTGTGGGTTGTTGGTTTTTCTCCAGCTCTGACAATCCACACAAATGAACGTCTCTAGAAATCAAGCCTCCTTCCCCACGTTGGTCATTCATTCTCTTTGCCTCGGGTAATCACTGGGGATTTCTGTATTTGCGATAATGATCTTCAAAAGCAAGAAACCCCATATGACATGACTTAAAAGTATTCTTTTAGGGGCGCCTGGGTGGCACAGCGGTTAAGTGTCTGCCTTCGGCTCAGGGCGTGATCCTGGAGTCCTGGGATCTAGCCCCACATCAGGCTCCTCTGCTGTGAGCCTGCTTCTTCCTCTCCAACTCCCCCTGCTTGTGTTCCCTCTCTCACTGGCTGTCTCTATCTCTGTCAAATAAATAAATAAAATCTTCAAAAAAAAAAGTATTCTTTTAAAAGAATATGTGTCTAGAATGTATAAAGAACTCTGAAAACTCAACAGCGAAAAGACACGAAGAGACATTCTACTGAACCGGCTTTACAAATGGCAGACAAGCACATGAAAGATGTTCAGCCTCATTAGCCAAATTAAAACCACAGTGAAGTATTACTACACACCTTCTAGAATGGCTAAAATTTGAAAATAGAGATAACACCACATGCTGATGAGGATGCAGAGAAATGAAATCGCTAACACATTGCGGATAGGCTTAGAAAGTGATACAGCCCCAGTGGAAAACACTTGGGCATTTCCGAAAAATTTAAACATGCAGCTACCATCCAACCCAGCAGTTGCACTCGTGACTATTTATCCCAAAGAGGTAAAGACTTAGGTTTACACAAAAACCTGTACACAAATGTTCATAGCAGCTTTATTCATACTAGCCCGAGACTGGAAACACCCCAGAGGTCCTTCGGTGAGTGAATAATTAAACATTGTACGTGTCTGTACACTACTCCTGCTCAGCATAAAAAGGACTCTCTGGAGAATTACGCTGAGTGACAAAAAGCCAGCACAAAAAGTTACAGGATGATTCCATTTTTATAATATTTTTCAAATGACAAAATTATAGAAATGGAGAACAGATTAGTGGTTTCCAGGAGCTAACGAGAATGTTCGGGGGCCAGAGGGAAGTGGGTGTGGCTAGAAAAGTATGATGATGGACATGTTCTCTGTCTTGACGCTATCAGTGTCAGCACCCTGTCTGTGAATTTGTACTATATGGTTCTACGAGATGTTACCAGGGATAGAGGGTATACAGTTGTCTCTGTGTTGTGTCTTAAACTGCATGTGAATCTACAGTGATCTCCCCCAAAAAAGCTTAATTTAAAAAAAATGTGATGTTTCTATAGTTGTCTGTGTGGGTGGTCTACTGAATCAGAGAGGGTTTTTCCTGGACTTAGTTTTTCTTTCTCCTATGCATCTGTGATAGGACTTATCATAGCAGAGTCATCCCTTTTAAGACATCTCTAACAGGGAGGAGAACCCAGGAGAATTACCATGCAGGCCGCCTCCCCCCTCCCCCTTTCGGAAATGAGTATCCTTGGAAGCCTCAGAGGAGAGAGAAGAGATCAGGTGCCATACAAAGAAGGAATACAAGTGGGAGACGGTAGTTAGTTCCCCAGTCATCTCCCCTAAAGTCCTTCTGCCTTGCTGGGGGTTGGGATTTAATGTCCATTATGCAATTGTTGTGTGTTTTGACTCACAGGTTTTTATAGTACCCTAAAGGGATCCCCGGTCCCACCACCCAGCAGGGTGCACTCTGTATGTGGCCTGATGCATGTTTGATTCACCAAGCCCCTCACACAGCTCTGATCACAGCTCTGTCTTGTAAGCAGACCAGGAAGTTTAGCGCTTCTCAGAGGAAGACAGGAACACCTGTGTGATGGTCCTATTGTTGGTGAGAGGTTGGAGGCCACAGTTAGTGTATGGCGCTGATTGTATGCCACCGCATGTTTGTTCAATGAATAAATTGAATCCTAACTTTCCAGGAATAATGTTTTTCTCCTAGAATTTTTTCTGTGAGAAAAAACTGTACTGTAGTTTTATGTAGCTTCATTGGAAGTTATCCTTTGTTGCCCTTTCTAGTAGTAAAGTAAGAGATTTATCCTCAGAACACTCTGATAGAATGTGGAGCAGTTACAAGACCTCTCCACACCTGTTCTTTTCTCCAAAGACCTGGTTTGAAGTGATCAGCACCGTGGAAATCAAGTACGTCGTTTTGCTGTTGGAGTATTAAGTTCCCTCCGGACTGCATGCAACAATAATTATCATCATTCCCTGAGTGCCTTCCAGATACTACTGTATTAGATCTTTCGTGTATACTGCTTCATTCGAGCTTCTTGACAACCTTGCAAGAAAAGTATCATCGTACCCCATTTTTAGATGAAGAAACTAAGGCTCAGTAAGGCTAAAGAATTTAGTCATAAAAAGGGCAATCAGGAGTTGGTGGTCTTGGTGGTCTCATGGAAGAGCTCTGGTTTTAGGGTCAGACCCAGGTTTAAGTTCTGCTTCTGCCTCTTAATTCAACTTTGCTATGTGATCTTCGGTCAGTTCCTTAACCTCTTTGAGGTCACAGCACTGTGCCTGGTACATAATAGCTATTGTATAGTTCAAATAATGCTTCACAAGAAAAGCAGCAAGAGGTTATGTGGGAGAATAGTTAGAACCTTCCCCAAACTTTCCTCCATATCTGTGAGAAGTGGAAAAATCTAAAATAAAACCTCTGAAGATCAGCCAGCCCTTCAGTGCCAAAGCTGGGATAGTAGTCCAGCTGCTAAATTCACATGAGGTGGATCTTATAGACACAGTGCAGTTTGTTAAGGCTTCAGACTTAGGGTTGGAGGGGCAGCTGGGTGGCTCAGTCAGTTAAGCATCTGACTTTGGTTAGGTCATGATCTCAGGGTCTTGGGATCGAGCCCCCCACTAGGCTCCTTGCTCAAAGAGGTGTCTACTTGTCTCTTTCCCTCTCCCTCTGCCCCTCACCCCCACTTGTGCTCTCTGTCTCTCTCTCAAATAAAATCTTCAAAAAAAAAAAAAGACTTAGGATTGGAGACTCTAGTTGTATAGCCATAGGCAAGTAATTTTATTAATTTGAGCCTCAATTTACTCATCTGTAAAGTGGGGCTAATGATTTATCTCCATGGTTATAATGAGAACTAAATGAGCTAATAATGCATGTGATGATAATGCATTTAGCTCGGTGGTTGGCATATACAAGTGCTACAGAGGTATGAGCTGCTAGAATTTTTCTTTCTTTCTTTCTTTCTTTTTTAATTTAAGGAAGGGAGGAGCAGAGGAAGAGGGAGAGAGAGAATCTCAAGCAGGCTCCACTCTCAGTGCAGAGTCCAACACGGGGCTCAAATTTAAGAGCTGGTTGCTCAATCGAGTCACCCAGGCACCCCTTGAATTTTTATTTCTTTTAAACAATTTACTAGAGTTGGTCTTGTGGTCATGGTGTTTCAAGTCAAGTCTATAATCAAAATGCATCTTACAGTTTGTTTATGCATTTAATGTATTCTATTGCTTTCTTTCCTTTTTCACTGAAAAGCTTTTGTAGTCAGTAGGAGTCTTACAATTCATGGTATCTTAGATATGGGAAGGTAGGTTCTTCCAGAGCTGCGGGAGGACATATGTCCTTCTGAGTCCCAGGAACTTGTTCCTCCACACCTGCTCTTTCTCACACACTGACCAGAATATGTACATATTGCTAGGTAAGGAATCTAAAATCCACTATGCTAGAAGGGAACCTCTTTTACTTACTGTGAGAGGATTGAGGGAAGACACGAGCCATTTTGCCGTTGGTATCAGCCTTGTAAATGCTGCGTGTCTCTTGCCTTTCTCATACATGAAGGCAAAAATCAGGTTTGTTGCCTCCATTCTGAATAGAATCATGAGACTCCAGATAATAGCTGCCATTTCAGATAGCTAATTATACTGCTTAATTTTATTTAAGGCTTTGCAAGAATATTTGGATGACCTACCCTTTATTATGTGATGGGGTGATTAGAATAACTTTTATATTGCATTGTGGTTTTCTCTTATGCGTGTCCCTGTTGTGCACAGATGAATTTGTAGTGCAGAATGTCGGCATAGTCTATATTTAATTGTACCTGCTGTTCTCATTCATTAGAATGCAGTCCCCAAGAAATAACTAGATAGATATATTAGTTGTTGTCTTTTCATAAGACAATTAAACATAATGAAAGATAATGAAAGGAGGTTCCTGCAGCACCCTTGGAACAGTGCTAGGAGAGGGTACCAGGAGGGGAGACCTGCTAATGTGTCCTCTGGCTCCTGGCAAACTCAGAGTGGCTTCCTGGCATGCAAGCAAAACCGTGTAATTGCTTTATGGAGGGAAGAAGTTGAAGAGAAGTTTATTTCTGCTTTCATTGTCAGCCACAACAGAGCCGCATGCCGTATATCCAAACTGAGATCACGTTCCCTAAAGAATTGTAACCATGCCTATTTCTAAAAGCGTCCAGTGAGGCTGACATGTGAAAGCACAGAGCAAATTAAATATTTTAAGTATAAAACAAGAACGGATACCAAAAGGGAACAGAAGTAGCAGATACCATCGGCACTTGATGTAAATAGATCACAGCAAAAAAGGGAATCCTCGATTTGTGTGGTTTTCCTTTTCAGACAAGAGAAAACAAGTGGTAGCCTGTACAAAGTCAACATTTTCTTTGGAGCAATCTTACCAGGAAATTGACACGTAGATCCCTGTACAAAGCGCACGGGGTAACTCCAACTATAGTTTAGTGAAAGTGCTTTTATTTATCTGTTTTGAACAGCCCCCTCGGCACCCAGCCATATCCTGACCTAGGGCAGCCTCCCACTCTGACCCCGATTGTGTTGGGAGCAGAGGCTGGGCTGTGGGCGGTGGGGCCTTTTGTGAAGGGCTGCAGTCTTTATTAGCAGGCTGCAGCTGGATGCTGTTTTTGTGGATTGTTTAATGGCTAATTGATGCAGCATGTGTCGAGATACAGTTTCTTGCATGAGGCGGTTATGGGTGGCAACATGGGTTGTCTCAACATGATACCAATTTCCACAGTCAATTTGGTCAATTCAGTGAAAAAAAAAAAATGAGTCAGTCCAGCCTGAAAATCAGAGCAGTTTTTGGAGGTTATGGAGGAAACTATGGTTGGTTGACCAGATTTTTCATGTTTGAACCAGTTGTTTTCACATTTAAATACATAGCCTTAGTCATTTGGGGAAATAGTCTTGAACACACGGAAGTGACACTTAAACATTCGTGTCTTTAAATATTTGTAATCACAATCAGGCCTTCTAGTGCCTATCAGTTTTGAGAGGGAATGGCCCTTTTGCCATTGGTGTAAAGTATATGATCATTGTAATTAACTAATGTTTCGTATTTTGTTATCAGTAGAGTAGGAAAGTAACCACGGTGACCACAAAGCCCCTGAGACACTATGGAGAATAAGTCAAATTGTGTTTTGAGGCTGATTTCTTAAGCAGTTTTATTGATCTGTAACTTACATATTATAAAATTCACCCATTTTAAGTGTGTGGTTCAGGGATTTTTAATAAGTTCTAGAATTGTGCAGTTATCCCCATAATCCATTTTGGAACATTTCCATCACCGCAAAAAAGTCCTCATACCCGTTTGCAGTCAGTCCCTGCTCCCAGCCCCAGGGAACCACTGATCTATTTTCTGACTTTATAGATTTGCCTTTTCTAGACATTTTATAAAAACAGAGCCATACAATATAAAATCTTTCTTTTTTAAGTAAACTCTATCCCCAACATGGAGCTTGAACTCACGACCGAGATCAAGAGTCGCATGCTCTACCAACGGAGCCAGCTAAGCACCTTAATATAAAATCTTTCCTGTCTCACTTCTTTCACTTAGCATAATGTTTTTGAGGCTCATCCATGTGGCACCATGTGTCATCCATTCCTTTTTATTGCTGAATAATAATCTATTATATGGATAGATCACATTTTATCCATCCATTTGCTAATAGACATTTGGATTGTATCCTGTTTGGGGCTTTTACGATAATGCTGTTATTCATATACAAGTCTTTATTTGGTTCTCTGTTCTCATATCTCTTGAGTAGATATGTGGGGGTGCTTCGAACCTTTCTTTAAATATTTGTAATCACAGTGAATCAGGTCATCTGGTACATACCACTTTTGAGAAGGAATAGCCATTTTACTATTGATTCATGATCATTGTAGTTAACTAATGTGTTTCATATTTTGTTAAAGTAGAATAAGAAAGGGGGCGCCTGGTGGCTCAGTCGGTTAAGCATCCAACTCTTGATTTTAGCTCAGGTCATGATCTCAGGGGCAAGGGATTGAGCCCCACATCAAGCTCCATGCTTAGCATGAAGTCTGCTTATCTCTCTCCCTCTGCTCCTCCCCTGCTCATGCTCTCTCTCTTTCTTACTCTCTCTCTTTCAAGTAAATAAAATGTGGGGCGCCTGGGTGGCTCAGTCGGTTAAGCACCTGCCTTCAGCTCAAGTCATGATCTCAGGGTCTGGGATTGAGCCCTGCGTTGGGCTCCTGGCTCAGCAGGGAGTCTGCTTCTCCCTGTCGTTCTGCCCCTCCCACCCCGTTTGTGTTCTCTCTCTCTCTCTCTTTCAAATAAATAAAAACTAAAACAATAATAATAATAATGAATAAATAAAATAAAAATAAAAATCTCTAAAAAAAAAAAGTAGGGAAGTGACCACAAGGGTTATATGGTAAGTTTATGCTTAATCTTTAAAGATTTTTTTTTTAATTTTTTTTATTTATTAGAGAGAAACAGCCAGCGAGAGAGGGAACACAAGCAGGGGGAGTGGGAGAGGAAGAAGCAGGCTCCCAGCAGAGGAGCCTGATGTGGGGCTTGATCCCAGAACGCCGGGATCACGCCCTGAGCTGAAGGCAGGCGCTTAACCGCTGTGCCACCCAGGCGCCCCTATGCTTAATTTTTAAAAACACTTTCAGGCTGATTTTTATTTAGTTAGAGGCTCCTGTAGAAAACTATCTACTATTATCTTATACATGACGTGAGACCCTGTTTGTAAATTCTCTTATTCTTCTCACTCCCTGATATTTTTCTGATCTTCTAAGCACTTCAAATTACTAAACGGAACTACATCATAACTGCCTATTATCTATGTTGGATATCACTGCTGCGGCTCAGATATTCATTACCTCATCAATAAAAAGCCCAGCTTACTGTGAAATCTCACTGAAGGAGTGGGCAACTATTATGACAGGAGATGCGTGTTGTGATTGGATAATTGTTAACTCTTCTGTGATCCCAGCTGAACGGCACTTGCCATCCTGGCAGAAGCCTGTCTTCAGGTAGAGCTCATATAATGAAAGTGAACTTTATTTAGAATTGGGTCTGGTTCAGTATGTTAGATAATCCACTTCCTGCCTTTCTAAGGTGAGAGTCATTGTCATTACCAATTCTACAAAGCAATAGCTCCAGTATATAGAGTGCATTCAAGTTTACGGAATGTTTCTCCCATTCGTTTTATTTATTTAGCAATTTGTTGAGGTCCAGCTCTGTTACAGGCACAGCTAAGCACACAGTCCCACTCAGTTTTCCTAACAACTTGTCAGTGTAGGGAGGTCAGATATCACCCATAATCTTGTATATCATATGCACGTGAGCACGTGCACGCATGTACACTTGCACACTTTCCATGTCATCTCTGCTTCCTCTAGAGGATCTGACCAACAGATATCTATTCTGATTCCCACAAAAATCTATCTGCATAAAATGACTAATTTTTTTTTCTAAAACGAAAGAAGATAAATACCTGATTTAAAAATGGGTCACTTTGCATTGTACCTTTCTTTATCTATCTCAGTTTCTCCAACATGATATGGACCTCTTGGCCAAGATAGATTAACATCAGACTGCTGCAAGTTAGGGAACACCGAAACATATTTTATGTGTAATACGAAGAGAATTAGGGTTAATCTGGTTTTTCACCAAAGCCCTATGTTTTACATTAGATGAAGCTTATTTCTTTTTAGTGGTATGAAGAGGACCTGTAATTTTGCACACTTCATTTGTATTTTCTCTGAGAAAATGTCTCAGTTAAAATCAATGCCCTACTATTCATTTAAGCTCCCTTGCCTTCAATAAAACTAATTGATAAACCCTAATAATTAATGGCCTGATTAAACCAAAATGACTTACATCTGCCCTGATGATTGCCATTTATAATCAGTCACTTTAATGACTCATCTTTTTTGCGCTTTGTTTACAGAAGAAAGGCTGTGGTGTTTTTAAGTGAGCTGAATAAAAAACTATATGCTTTCAATTGCCGTTTGTTTCCCATGACTTGAGACTGCATTAAAATAAGCATAGATACAACAGCTACCTCCTTAAAAGAAACTTTCTGCCTAATCTGTCATGTTTATGGCTTGGAGTGAAGTTGAAAACAACAGAAAAAATCACTTCAGTATTCCTGGAGTGGTTCTCAAGAGTTGTAGAATTTGCATGTTTTAAATGAAAACTTGGAAGTAATAAGTTCAGTGGCTATATACTAGGATTGTTGATATCTCAGATACAAGGTGGAATGTTTTATTTAGATGAAGTAAAACTTAAACTGGAGGAGCCATCCTCATTCCCACATTGCAAGAAGATCTCATTTACATATGTGTTGTGGTGAGCGCTGTGTATTGTGTAAGACTGATGAGTCACAGATCTGTACCCCTGAAACAAATAATACATTATATGTTAATAAAAATATTGTATCAATAATAAGATAAATAAATCCTAAAATCACAAATAGATAAAAGGTTTATGAGTAAAAAAAAAATAAGAGATCCCATTTGCTTCAAGTTCTGCCAAATGAATTAAGATTTAGCCTAACTAAATAAAGCCCTAATATTATACCCTATCTATTTCAAAAAAGGATTTGAGGGGCGCCTGCCTGGCTCGGTCAGAGAGCACGTGACTCTTGATCGTGGGGTTGTGAATGGAGCCCCACACTGGGTGTAGAGATTACTAAAAAAATAACAATAAAAAACTTAAAGATCTGAGGCAGCTTATGGTATCAGGTCAAAACAATAAACAAAAGATAAAAGACAAGAATTTTAAAATAAAGAGATATTCCCACTTCTGCCCAGGAAGCATTCACTGCTATGGGACTTGTCCTCCACCAAAAACAACTAGGAAACTGGACTAAATTTATGAAACATCTGTTTTCAGACATTAGATAACAAGCATTTCAAGACTATGATCCCAGAGAAAAGGTAACAGATGAAGTGAGCTCTATAATCACCCAAGCTTTCTGCCTTGACACAGTTTTTGGACTGCAGCATAGGGAGAGGGGACCCAGACAGAGCCCAGAGGTCTTACTGAGCTGAAGAGACAGAATTTGGAGATCAAGAAAGCCAAAATGCCTAGAATTTACAGGGCAGAGCCCTAGAGAGGCAGGAATTATGCAGAAAAAGAACTCGAGAAACTGTATTATTAGAGTCTCCTTAAGTCTTTAGCCAAATACCAACCTCTGCATTCATAGGGTGAAGTCTTACAAAGCTAGACAAAGAACTACTGTCTGGGAAAGAATATTTCTGGGGAACTATAAGCGAAACAATTCCCAAATCTTATACAGGGTTGGGAATTTTTAAAATTCCTGTCACCCAGAGTGGAGAAACCTTGTTGAATACATTGGAACATTCAAGAGAGACTTTTTAGAAGGGTCATGCTTTAATAGTGGGACTAAACGAGCCATACAGTAGGGGTTACTCCAGGCTGTCCATGAATAAAGACTCTAAAATAAGCTTCAAAACGATCTGGCTATCTGTAAATAAGTCAACTACCTGCTGGTATCAAGTTTGACACTCTTTAAAGGATAACAACTAAATTCCGAACTTAACAGCATAAGATTCACAATATTTGGCATCCAAATAAGAATTAGTAGGTGAACAAAGAATTTTTCTGATAATGGATGAAAGATCATAACCAAGAGAGGAAAAAAATCCATATAAACAGGACCCCTCACTCCCCACACCCTGAGCAAATGGACTTAGCAGATAAGGAGTTTAGAACAGTTGTTACAAATATTACAAGTATATTCAAGGATCTCAAGGGTAACAGCATTATGAGAAGAAAAATGGAAGTTCATAAAGAATCAAGTGGAACATCTAGAGATGAAAAATAAAATATCTGAAAAATTTCACATAATGGAATTAACAGTGAATTGGACACTACAGAAAAAAGCCAATCAATGATACTGATGTTAGAAATACAGAAAATATCCAAAAATACTAGAAGGAAAAAAGAGACCCCCCCAAAAAAAAAAAAAATTCGCCCAGGCTCAGTGACCTTTGAGACAGTATCAGGAAGGCTAGGATGTATGTGTAACTGGAGTCTCAGAAGGAAAGGAGAGAGAAAAAGGAACAGCAAATAATTTGGAGAAATAAAGACTCCAGACTTTCCAAATTTGATGAAACCCATAAGGCCATGGATCTAAGAAGTTCAACAAACCCTAACCAGGATAAACACAAAACCATGCCAAAGTGCAACAGAATAAAGAATTTAAAAACCAGTGGTTTAAAAAATCTTTAAAATATTCAGAGAAAACAAAATAAGTAGAATGAAGAAAAAGAGGAAGGAAGAAGAAGAAGAATGACAGCAGACTTCTTGTCTGATGCTATGCAAACTACAAAATGATGGAAAGACATCCTTAAAATGTGTGTGGGGGGGGGGATCCCTATCAATCCAAAATTCTATGTTTAGTAAGTGTACTTTTCAAAAATAACAGCAAAATAAGACTCCTTCATGCAAACAAAGCAGAGAAAAAAAATTTACTTGTTGCCAATAGACCAACATTATAAAAAATGTTGAAGTTATTGAGGCAGAAGGAAAATTATACCAAATGGATGATTAGGCCTACGCAAAGGAATAAATTCCCCTAGAAATGGTAAACATGTAGATATATATAAAATTTTCTCACTTTTGAATTTAAAAGATTAAAGCAAAAATAAAGACAATGTAGTGTGGAGCTTATAACATATGTAGAGAAAAGATATATAATAGTAACACAAAGGATGGGAGGAAGAAAATGGAAGTGTATTGTTGTAAGTTCTTACATTATAAATGAAGTGCCCAAATATTACTTGAAAGTAAACTGAGATGTTAAAGAAACATACTGTAAATCCTAGAACAGCCATTAAAAAAAAAAAAAAAAAAAAACTTCAAGCAGGGGTTGGCAAACCTTACCCACAGGCCATTTGGCTCACTGCCTATTTTTATAAACAAAATTTTATTGGAACACAGCCATACCCATTAATATATGTATTGCCTATGATTGCTTTTGCACTACAGCAGCAAAATTGAGTAGTTATAACAAAACCCATATGGCCCTCAAAGCTTGAAATATGTTTTTTTACAGAAAAAGTTTTGTCAGCCTCTGGCTTAGAAGCCCATAGTAGAGATCAGTGGAATGATTAAAAGAACCCAGCTAATCCAAAAGAAAACTAGGAAAGAAGAAAAAGAGAAACAAAGAACAGATGGGACAAATAGTGAGATGGTAAGGTTGAACTCAACCATATCAATAATTACGTTAAATGTAAATGGTCTAAATACTCTAATTAAAAGCACAGATTGTCAGACTGTTTAAAAAAACAAGACCCAACTGTGTATTGTCTGCAGCATATCAACTTTGAATATTAATGTTAGATATACCGTCTAAATACCAACCGACTTATTATAGGATTCATAATGTATGTAGAAAAGGCAAAACTATAACAACAGAAACTCGTCAGTGGTTGCCAGAGGTCAGGAAGGAATTGATTATAAAGGGGCACGGGGAGCTTTCTGGAGTCACACGAGTGTTTCATATCTTGATTGTGGTGTAGCTACATGGACGTATACATTTGTCAGACTCATCAAACTGTACATTCAAAATGATTGCAATAAAACTGGTGTTTTAAATGAATAAAATTGATTTTAAAAAGTAAAATAAGGGAAGAAATTTCTCTTCAGATATTTTTAACTGGACAGTAGTTAAATCAGAAGCAATACAGGAGGTTATTATATTAGTCTTTTCTAAATGCTGGACTGAAGACCAGGCTGTGTTAGATTGGTTTCCAATTCAGTAGATCTGAGGTGGAACTCAAAAATTGGCTTTTGGTTTTTGTTTTAGTTTGGTTTTTCTTGTTTTTAAATGCACAGCCAAGTTTGGGAGCTCTTTAAGTGGCATAATTCTCATTGTTTTTATTATAGGAAGCATGCCAGTTGTTCAGGAAGAGAATCCCTTTTCAGTTATTCATGAGCTGTGTTGTTATCCTGAAATCTCACATGCTGTATTTTGGTTAAAATATATATATATTTGCCAGCAGGTCCCTGGCCTGCATTTATCAGAAGGGTAGAGACAGGGTCTTACTCATGTTTCTCTCCACATCACCTACCATTATATCTGGCACAAGTTAAGGTGTCAGTAAATTCTTGTTGAATAAATGTTCTTGAATGACTACGAATTCTTTCCAGAATGAAAAATGTTGTTTAAAAATGCATTCATTGATAACAAAATGTATTTATTCTGAGGTATATGCTGTTAAGTGGGGAAAGATTCAGCTCCTTCTCGGGTCACATTCTCTGGATGAGCACATTTCCCCATCTGTTTAGTAGAGATATCATTCATTCACCGTTTGTTCAACAAATATGATTTCTTGTCGGTACCAGACACCATTCTAGACATAGTAGTGAACAAAACAGAGAAGTCCCTGCATGCGTGGCGGTTCCGTTCAAGAGTGGACGACTGAGACAGCAGATTGACACATACATCTGTGGGGGGAAGGTATTGCTGTTTCTACAGGGTGACTGGGGAAGGCTTCTCTTAAAAAGATTACATTTGAGTAGAAACCTTAAAGAAATGAAAGAGCAAGCTCTGCATATATATGGGAGCAGAGTATGCCAGGGATATGGAACCCCAAGCAGGAGCACGTCTAGCAGGGAGACCGGTGAAATGAAACCGACTGGGCAGAGAAAAGAATAGGAAGGGTGTGAGCACAGGGCAAGTGGGGACCAGCTCAGAGATGGCCTCACAGACTATTGTGAGGCCTACGTTTTGTGTTGAGCTGGGACGTCCTTGGAGGTTTTAGGAAGAAAAATGACATGGTCTGATTTAGTTTTATAAGGATCACTTAAAAAAAATTTTTTTTAATAAATAAAAGAATCACTTTAGCTGCTGTGTTCAACACAGACTGTAGTAGAGAAAGCATAAATACAGGGAGTCCAGTTCGGTAGCCTCGTTGAGGAATGTGTGCACACGGTCTGACAAAAATGCCTCCTCATGAACATTAAATTGTTTTTATAGTTCTCCTTACTGCGCTTTGGGAATTATCTTCTTTTAGCTAGTATTTTACTGAAATACAGCTAAAGTTTGCTGCAGCAACAACAAATTATTTCCTAAATATATCAAAATATACCACTTTTTCTTATATCACAGTTTCGTTGATTACCAGGAGATAACAATACCTTATATTTATGGAGTGTTTGGCAGTTTAAAAGCAATTTTACATTCGTTATCTCATCTAATCCTCACAGTTCTTTAAAACTGACACAGTGGCTATTGTCTTCCTGCAGAGGTAGAAAGTAAAACCGTCACCTGCCTCGTGAAATTCACATGTTAAGTTTGTGGCCTGCCAGGAAGACAAACATGCAGGTCCTCAGTCTCTTATCAGCCTAAATCCATTGTTTCTGTTTAAAGGGGTCTGTTAGGTTCAAATGATGTCTCAAGCTATTACTGGGAAGTGGGGTTACTTCTATTAGCAAATTTAGTATAATGTTTAAAAAGCTCTTAGGTACTGTTGTCGGAAGGGATACACACAAAGATGTGTGAAGCATCTTCCTACCCTAAGACCTTAGTACTTGGGGTGGTCATACTTACACCAGGAAATACAGTAAGTAACTGCTAGTCAGACAGTGTGACCTGCTTAGTTCCAGACAAATGGCACAGACAGCAAAGGCGCTAGCAGTTCAAAGGAAGCCGAGACTTTGTTGGCCTGAGTAGTTAGGGCAGCAGGGAGGCAGGGTACTCGACTTGAAGTGTAGGCAGGATTCATTCAGGAAGTATTGAGGAAGGGGTTCTCAACCTGGGGGCAGGCAGGAGGGAGAGAGGATCACACAGCATGAACAAAGGCTTGGTGATGGGGTGTTTTGTTTCTTCCGAGACAATGATTAAAACAGCCCAGGTGTAACACAAAGGATGTGAGGATGAGTGGATGTTTACTACTTTCATAGATGAAGTGTCCACCCCCCCCCCCCAAGAAGAATTAGGCTAAGAGGTGAATGTCCAAAAGTCACAGAGCAGGCTTGCATGTAAGTTAAAAAAGATGTTGTTGGCGAGCTGAAAAATGCAATGAAGTTCTTATTTACACCTGGCCTTTTAGAGTATAATCTAGCAATTCTGTTGTTTTATTTCTCCTCTCTCTATTGATCCGCCTAAGTCAGAAGTGTATCTGATCAAAGCTAAAGATTTGTTAATTTTGGCGTACCTCGTGATTTCCAGGCAGCTCCTTCTTCCGGGAACTCAAAATATTTGTTCATTAACTGTCTCCATCTGATGTGGTAGCTTAAGGGTGGTTTAAAGCTGTCAATATATAAAAGAGCAGGTTGTCCAAAAGAAAAATACTCAAAGTTGAGGGCCTATAATGAGAATTGGATTTGGAAAATAAGCCCAGCCTATGGAGAGTCTCACATTTCTTTCAGTGCACCGAACCTTTATTGCATATCTGTTGTGACCGTCTACGATACGTATGTACTGTGCTAACTCGGGGCTCACATTTAGGTTGGCAGAGGTCAGGGACTTTTTTACTTCCTCATCCAAGAGAAATGATGTAGTAAACATGGTAATTTTAATATGATGGTGGTATAAGATTTATAATTCAAATTGAGGAAAGTTGGGGGCAGAGAGACTAGTTGGTAAAAGAACTTACCCCAGCCTAGGCATCCTAACTTGTATTCAGAGAGTGCCCCTAAAGGAGGAATATGGTATGTCTTCTGTGAAGGGCATGCTGCCGAGACCCGTTCTATAGCTAACCCCTGATCACTGAAACAGAATGGTCAACGTCAACTCATACTTCGTGTGTATGGTTTCCATTCATTTATTCTCTCATCTGTTCAGCGATTATTTATTAAACACTTACTATAGCCCTGAAACTCCTCTAGGGCCTGGGAATATAGTAGTCAATAAAAGAAACAAAGTCCCTGCCTTGATGGCATTTATATTCTCGCGTCAGTCAGGCAACATGAAATGAGCACAGGTATGAGAAAGTGCCTGGCACATCGCGCATCACGTAGGAAGCAGACTTGAATAATGGTTGGTTCCTGAGTTTGAACTTGAAGTTTGAATTAAGTACCTGCTACTGGCAAGATACTGTGTTGGGGTACCCTTTTGCAAAGTGGAGGGTCGGCGTGGATTGACTCACACGTTTTTTAATGTCACACAATAAATTGAGTCTCTTGTTCAGTTTGGGGGTAATTCAGGTTATATGCTATATTAAATATAAGAAGTTGTCTGTTCCAGACCACTTTTGCCATTGAAGATGAAACACTGAAGCAGGTGCTGTTCTGTGCCATCAGCAGTGGTGTGCTCTTGTCCTGCTCAGATGGGTTTTGCGGGCTCCCTGAATTCCTGAAATGGCTCATTGTTGTCACTGACGATGCTTCACAGAAACCCTTTGTGTCATTATTTAGCAACTGACTGCCTTGGCAAAAGCTGTGTCACTTCTTTTGTTAACTATAAGAGCAGTCAAAAGTGATGTAAGGGAAGAGAAGGAGAAATGAAACAAAGATCGCTACGTGCATATTTGCAGACACATCCACATGCCTCTTAGACCAATTTCTGAGTATTATCTGAAATAGCATTTGTCACATAAAACCAGGAGATAACAATGCTGCGTTCATTTTGTCATTGTTTCATTCAGATATGACCTGTTACCAGCAACATATGATTTTTTTTTCTTGTTGGCTTCCCTTTGGCCTTACTGCTTCTTAAATGGGAGGAGTAGTTTCACACCGACAGCAAAGCTAAACCTTTCTGTGCAAATTCTTTGCAAGAAGATTACATTTTCTTATCCACCTACTTTTCCTGAAAGCCTGGGGATAGGATGATGGATGTATTTACTGTTGTGGGAAGCCAAGATTTTATTTGACTTTCACTTGAAATAAACCCTTGCTTCCATAGAAACCAGAGATGGTTGGAAGTGAAGGAGTTGGACCTTACATTTTGCCTCCAGATAAAATGCTTTGCATTAAATTTGTGATTAGAATTCCGGGTTGAACAGATGATGTCATTTCTGCAACATGGTATGGTGTGCATGTGTGCTTTTTTAAAACAGGCACTGTAGATACGGAATTAGTTACATGGACTTTTCTGGTCCCTTTTTAGATGTGAAGCCCTCCAATATGCTAGTAAACACAAGAGGACAGGTCAAGCTGTGCGATTTTGGAGTTAGCACTCAGGTGGGTCTCCTTTTTCCTCCCAGTTTGCTCTCCTTTCTGCAACATTCACTTTTTTATTTTCAGTCTACTTTTGGATTGAAAAATCACCTAGCTGCCAGACAAACAGAACTCTGCATCTTCTCCTCGGCTGGGAGTGTGTTATTCATTTTTAATCTCCGAGCGAGTTTCCTTCATCAGAATATGATTGTTCATTGTTTAATGACAGTAAAAACTGCTGATATTGTAATTACTACTTACGAATAGCAAACTTCATTGATATGCAGCTTTGATATGAAAGCGTTTTGACCAGACAAAAGGGAGGGCAGAGTGGGAGCTGTGCCTGGGGAGCCCAACTGGCCCACAATAAAAATTAATATTGGGAGCAACAATGGTGGAGGGCCATTACAATGTGCAGCACAAATTTTAATTAATTTCCATTTTGGGCCTCCCCTGAGAGCCCTGGTGATAGTGACCCGTGAGCGTGCTGTGATGTTGATTTGAATCGCAGCCACCTTTACTCCCAGCCAGACACGAAGACCAAAGCGAAGGTCATCGTTGTATTATGGGCTGTCAAAGTCTGTTATCCCTCCAGCGTATTTAGTGTTCATTCCGTTCTAGTAATGCACGGGCTTCATTCGCATCTTGAGCCATCTGACTAAAAAATGAGTGTGTTCAAATCCTACTTCAAATTGACTTTTTATATCGGGCGGGTTTGGGGTACTAAAGCGATACGCATCCTGCTTAAGTGAGTTGTTTAAGGTTATCTGCTATAAACTGTAATGCTGTGCTTGTTTAAATTGGAAATCACATTCAAAAGAAAAGAGAGATTTAATCATTTTTAATGCCTTTGTAGATAAATTTGTTCCCTTTTACATAATTTTTAGTTGATTTATAGAAATGATGATTGTAGGTTAAATGAGGAATAATTGCCCATTTTATTTCCACATTATCTTTATATTGTTCTAACAGACTGTTTTGTCTCATAGCTGGTGAATTCTATAGCCAAGACGTATGTTGGAACAAATGCTTATATGGCGGTAAGTAAACTTATGCAAAAATAACATTTAAAACCAACATCTTTATCTTTATGTACTTGGTAATGTAGAATTCTTGAATTAATTCAGCAGCTTTATCCTAACAGATCATAAATTACAAAGTCAATCCAGTCATGATCTGATTTTTAAATCTTTCTAAAAGCCATTAGGGTTTTTACAGGAGCTGCCAACTTATCTGCTTAGTTGACTTAACTACTGGTTCAAGTGTGAAATTGCTGAGTTTTGAAGTTTAATCCTACAGAGAAATTGCACCTGATAGCACATTGGCCACTTGGCCACATTGCTTATTTAATTAACCCTCAAGTATCCCAGAATGTTAGTCAATAAGTTTGGTTGTTTTTTTCCAGGAATACAAACACACTTTGTCCCCTGATCAAAATTAAATTTTTGACATGACCAACTCTTACTTATGGATCTCTGAATGTAAAGGTTGGGCAGGAAATTCTCTTTCAAACTTGGACATCTGTACTCTGTTTACTTGTTGGGTTCTTGCCTGTTGTAAGATAGCTTATTAATTCCTCTGAAGTACATTTACCACATCTAAAAATTAGAAGCATAGAACTGTTTCAAAACCCCATTGTGGACTTGGCTTTGACCTTTTCCTTTTTCCTACCTTTTAAGTAAGGGAAGTTATTTGGGGCACAAATGCTTTTATTAGTTTCCATGGTCACGTCAAGAGTGGGTAGTCGGGAGAGACAAGTAAGAAGGTTATCTAGTATCATTTTTGGAGCCAAGTTTTGTTTTAACACCTCAAGGCCATTTTTTTTTTTTAATGAGGATTCTGGATTTATTCAGCTAGTCTGTTTTACTTCCAATAGTCTTTAGGTGAAGTTAAACAATATTAGTATGGATGGAGCCCTGGCTCTTATCGTCAGTTCATATATTATCTTGATAAAAAGATGTTAATATGGATGGAACTCTGGATCTTATTCTCAGAACGCTACAAGCCTTTTTTTTAATTAAAATACCAGAATAGTTCATTTTTGTCTTGCCCGGTTTTTAAAGAAAATTCATTCTTTCTCATTTTTCTAGGTAATGTGAAAAAAAAATTAACCTCTGAAGTCATCATATGTGTTTTTATAAAGCATAATCGCCCTCTTGGCTCTACCAGGTTAGCTCAGATTAGTGAGCCCCTTTTACAATTAATAAATCCCTACTAAATGCCACAGTTTCAGTGTTTGAAAGAATTACAGAACACTGTGATTTAAAAATAAATAAATAAAGCTACTATAAATGAAACAACTTTTCATCTACCCATCATGTTTTCAGTAGCTTTAAATTGCTCTAATAATTAAATTGCATTATGTTTGAATGTGCAAATCTAGATTACAGTTGTCTTTCCCAGGTGTACATTAAAGAAATTACCTTTTTTCCTTTTGGTTTGTGGATGAATGTGATGCGTCCATCTGTTAATTGAATATGTGAGGATTAAAATTACGAAATGTTAGTTCAGATTGGCACAGCTAAAATTGCTTTGCTTCTTGGGTGAGTGAATTCTAGTCATCAGCTTTATAGTTCAAGTTGTAAAAAGCGTAAGATACCTAGAAAGCCCAGAGTGATAGCCCAGTAGTGAGCCTCGCTCAATTCAGCAAACTCTCCTTGGTCACACACTTACCTAATTGGTGTGAGATCAGAGGTTGGGAGTGGGAGAAGATGGAAATAACATTGTTCTCTTATGGGTCTTAATCCCTGCCTAAGATACCGTGATAATTGTATTACAGAGGTACCATTGAGGGGAACTGGGTGAAGCGTGCACACAACTTCCCTGTCTATTTTTTTTCAACTTGTCAATCAATAAGTATTTCAAAATAAAGAAGTTAGGTAAGAAATGAAAGTTTTATTGGAACATGGCCACGCCCTTTTGTTTGCGTATTGTCTCTGGCTGCTTCGGCGCTGCCGGGGCAGAGGGGTTGCTGTGACAGTTGCAGCAGAGACCGTGTGGCACACAGAGGGAGAAATATTTATGCTCTGGCCGTGTACAGAAAAAGTTTGCCAGCTTCTGGTCTGTGCCAGTGAAAGCTGTATCTGAAACTGAGTACCGGCAGTTAACCGACCAGTATTTACGGGGCACCTTCCGTGCTGTTAGCCAGGTTATGGTGGAACCCTTCGAATCCACATAAGATGTGGGCAAAATGGGAAGCTTGGCATTATATGTAGCTACATGATGTGTGACATAATAAAGACTTAAGTTGTATCAAACATACATTTGAGACTAAGAAGGCGTACAATGTACAAATTCGATGATTTAACCGTGTATGAAAAGGGTACTTACGAAAAGAGATCACTGTGGAGGGATGAGCAAAGACTTAGAAATAGATGCTAATGTGACATTTTTGGGAGCGGGAGGTGGGGTAGAGGACAAGTAATAAGTTGTGAGAATATATAGTTAAGAGGTCAGTTGGTCTGATACCCTCATAATAGCTAATATTTAACCCCATGTGCCAGTCACTCTTTTAAACTCTTACATATGTAAATGCTTTAAATCCTTACAACAACACTACCAGGTAAGTAATATCACTCTCATCTGACAGCTGAAAAAAACAGAGATAGAGAAGTTAAGTAACTTACTCAAGTTCATCCATCTAATAAATGATGGAGTCAGGATTCACACCTGGTAATCAGTCTGCAGAGACTAAACTCTAACTGCTATGCCTCTCACTGCGTCCAAATCATGTCTCTGTCTCTCCCAAACTAGACTGTGGTCTTCAGAGGGACAGGGTTTATTCCTATTCTCTATATCTGGTCCTTCACAGGAATGAATGCTAAGTGAATGAATTAGTTCGTGAACGCTGCCTTCCCAGAATGACTTATTCACTAATTAGAAGCAGAGCATTTAACTTTTCATATTAAGTATCTCAGTTGCATTGTAAGGTATAGAAGACGCCCAAATTACTCAAACACAGTCAACTTGGCTGCTCAAATATTGAAAGGAAAATAAATCAAAGAAATAGCCCTATGTGTGCAATCTCACTTCATTCTTCTATAATCTAAAGTGTAAGGTATAGGAAAATGATAATTAGGAAAAAGACAAGGCAGTTTTCTTAAGATCCTAAGTCATGAAAAAATAATACTAATTAACAACTTATGGGCATGTTAAGGGGTGGAACTTGTAGGAGACTTGGAAAGCCATCTGCTCCAACCTCGTCATTGACCAACAAGATCGGAAAGTGAGTGGCAAGTCCAAGGACATACTACATTTTAGGGGTGAATATTTAGGTTCAGTAGACACTTTAAACTGAAGCAAGAAAGATTTTCAGCTACATTTTTAAAGGATCTCATCCAGCAGGATTACAAGAGAAGTTGAGAAGGCTTGGGGGGCTCACATTAAACCATTTCTCAGATATTCTAATTACTAAAAATCTTACCCTGTTTTAAACATAGAAGTCCCTAAAACTTCAACCTACTGTTCAGTCATTGTGGCTTGTTTATTATTATAATGTTCTAATCAAATATAAAAGTTTGACATTTTATGAATAAAGTTTTAAAATTAAAATCTTATCCAAATACTTGTGCTTTGTGATCAGAAAGTCCATCAAGAGGCACCTGGGTAGCCCAGTCAGTGAAGCACCTGACTCTTGATTTCAGCTCAGGTCATGATGTCAGGGTCGTGAGATCAAGCCCTGCATTGGGCTCCATGTTCAGCCTGGAGTCTGCTTGAGATTCTCTCCTTCTGCCCCTCTGTCTACTTGTGCACACATGCTCTCTCTCTCTCGCTCTCTCAAATAAATAAATAAAACCTTTAAAAAAGAAAGTGCATCAAAATGACTGTTCTTACTTCCTGAACATTTTCCCTACCTGGGCTGTTCTTGTCATGGGAAATTACCTTTACCCAGAATGCAACCTATACAGATGACGTGATACAGAGACATTGGCCATGTTCGTGCAGTGGTGGTCATGGCAATGGTGGTGATCAGAAGGAGGCTGGCATTTACTGAGCATTCCCATGTGACAGGTACTGAATCAAGCACATCGCGTGGATTCACTTCATCCTCACACAACCCCATGAAGTATACATATTATTATTGTCTTCATTTTACAGATGAGGAAACTGAAGGTGAAGTAACTTCATCCCAGGGGCTCAGAGTTCACCAAGTAGTGAGAGTCAAGATTTAATTAGGACACCAGCTTCCAGTTTCTGGTCAAAGCAGGTTAGGTTATTTGGACCACCTCTTCCATTTACGTTATTATGTTTTACTTTAACAGTCATTTGAAATGCGCTGAAGAGTAAAAGGCAATGGGGGTCTCCCAGGACAATTTTCAGATGGAATCATGCAACAGAGAGGAAAGCAGAATGTTGGAGCACCAAAGCTACTTCTTCCTGAGGGCAGGTGCCTGTACCACAGCTGTCAATGATATGGGGGTCCTCCTAAGGCAGAGGGTCTCCGAGGAGGAGAAGATCTCTGTAGATCTCAGAAATCTGAAGGGCTCACCCTCAGTGTAAGAGCAAACCGGAGCCAAAGCTGCTGGTCCTCCTCCTGCCCCAGTCTTAGGGAACAACAAAGAAGGCCTCTCAGAGCCAAGCAGAGAAAGAAACAGGGGAAACGGAAACGGGGAAGTTGGCAGCTAGAGACTAACTCTGACACAGATTTGCACCAGGTATTTATATTCATGGCCTGAGTTAGAAAAGGAGCTTCATGGTAAGAACCTGGTTTGAGGTGGGCACATCTACCTTAAGCCTCAGAATCTCTCCAAAATGTTTTCAAGAGCAAAAACCGGCAAGTAGTCCACAAAAACCGGACACACAAGGAAACAAGGCAATAAGAAGAACTAGCAGGAAGGACAGATACAGACTTCCAATCACAGATTTTAAAAGTGACAAAGTAGATTGAGAAAATCTCAAACAAAACTATTAGATTAAAATGTAAAAACTCACTACTTGGTAGCATGTTAGATATAGCAGAAGAGAGAATTCATGACGTGGAAGATTCCAGAACCCTGATTTAACCAGTATGCTCTACTACCCACAGGGATCTTGCCAACTTAAAAAAAAAAAAAAAAAGAATTCCCCATTGTTTGTGATACATATTTTGATTCCTTACTAACCTAAAGTATTTGTGCATACTTTGTTAATTTTCTGAGTAGCGTAACCCTGAGCTGAAATTCTTTATCAGAAGAGATAAGGGATGTCCCTTGGTATCTTCCTGCTTTTGACAAGTGAATCCTGTTGTACGTAGAGACGATTCTGGAGTGAGTCAGCTAAACCTGGGTCCTGGGTAAATAACAAGTCACAGAGGGTAGCTGGAAGGAGTGCAGTGTGCAGCTTGGAGCTCCTGCCCTTTCAGATCCTCTGTCAACTCTGCTTTTTATACTATCACCACTCCCTACTGTTCTCATTAAGAACAGACCAGAATCTCCCCCCCACCCACCCCCCCACACACACACACACACTTAAACCTCAGTACACAGGTGCTTCAGACAGGAGTCATATTTTTCCTGTATTTAGCTTTCCACACTGGTGACAGCTGCCATGTCAGAAAGTAACCCAGCTTTTGATTTTTAACTGCAGAATGTCTATCCCAGATCTTCTGTCAGTTCGGTCCCTGGTGGTTGGTGTTTTGTTTTGTTTTAGATGGGAGAGGACAGGGCAGGCCACCTTGGCTTCAAGTGTGAAAACACATTTGAATTGTGCAGCCTCGGGCCATCCAGTCCTGGCTCCTTACATTCAGAGTGCATTGGGGCTCATCTTGTGCCTGTGTCCGTTTCAGGGGCCTGGGCGCATTTCCCAGTCTTTATCTGCTGTACCGGTTCAGGTAGACCCGTCGCGCTGGCACCTGCTTTCACTGAACATTCGTGCTTGAGTGCAGCCTCACAACAGTGATCTCATTTTGTTAGCTTATTGCAAGAATTATTTCTCCAATGAGGGGTTGTCAGAATCTCCTCCTTAAGGAGCCCTCTTATTTGCCACCTGTGACCATGATCACTTTATTTTTCTTTTTGAATTTAATTTTGTCATGCTTTATTTTTTTAAAGATTTATTTATTTTATTTGAGAGGAGAGAGAAAGCATGCACGAGCTGGCAGGGGGAGGGCAGCAGAGGGAGGGAGAGAAAGAATCTTAAGCAAGCTCCACACCCTGCATGGACCCTGACGTGGGGCTCGATCTCATGACCCTGAGATCATGACCTGAGCCGAAACCAAGAGTCAGATACTCAACCAACTGAGCCACCCAGGTGCCCCAATTTTTTCGTGCTTTATTTCCAGCTTTCAGTTTGCATTTGTTTTGATAGTTCAGTGGGCAGGTATTATGAATGTATTTAATCTTATTGTTGGTCCTGCCAAAATATTTTGTATCTGGGCTCCACTTTCATTTCTTTGCTTGTCGTGTACTCTGCACGAGTCCTGTATAGTATAACTGTCAGGTAGGGGAATGAAGAAAGAGAGTAAGGAGAGGAGAAACAGGGAGGAAGGCAATATTTGGTTATTTCTTTAAGAATTCTGGAGGATTTTAGGATTTTCATGTTTGCTGCATGTTCTTGATGGGCCTGAATAGCAATAATATTGGGGAAGTTATGTTAGTAGAACCCTCCAGGGGACTTAATGATAGGCACATGCTTTAAACCAAATGTGTAGTAAACATATATTACATCCCTTCAAGGCAACATACCTTGACTGCTCACCGGCTGTGTGCCAGCCGTGGTACTAGGTATGAGATGAATAAGACACTCTCTTGGCCTCTTAAGAGAAACAGGCTAGTAATCGGATGATTACAACACAGCGTAATGAATTAATATTAAAGATACAAACAACATTTCCATGAAAGACAGAGGCAAGAATTTGTGATGCTTCCTGAGAAATAGAGGAACGTTTCACCAAAAACAGGTGGCCTACGAGCAGGGCCTTCATAAAAGAAACGTTCACTAAGCAGAGAGGAGGAAGACACATAATTGCCTCTGCAGGGAACGTGGAAATGTTTCGTGACTGAGGCTGAGTATACCAGAGAATTAGCCAGAGAAATTATTTTTTAAAATGAATACTGAAGGGGACACCTGGGTGGCTCAGTCGGGTAAGCGTCTGCCTTGGCTCAGGTTATGACCCCAGGGTCCTGGGATCGAGCCCCGCATCGGGCTTCTTGCTCGGCAGGGAGCCTGCTTCTCCCTCTCCCTCTGCTGCTCCCCCTGCTTATTCTCTCTTGCTCTCTGTCAAATAAATAAAATCTTTAAAAAAAAAATGAATACTGAAGACTGTATTTTGAGAAATACTGACCAGATCGAGATTAGTGTGTGGCTCTTCTGACTTCTAAGTTCGGGGGCAGTTTGACACACTAGGAAGAACCCTGATTTTGCAGTCAGACGTACCTGCGTTTGAATCCTGGCTGTGTTCCGAAACAAATAGGCCTAATGCTGAGCCACAGCTCTAGACTTCAGCAAGTCGCTTAATCTTATGAAGCCTCAGTTTTTACATCTGTAAAATAAGGGCAATGATATCTAACTTTGCAAGATTGTCCCAAGGCGTAGAGGATGCAAAGTATCTAGTCCAGTGTCTGGCCTATACTAGTTGGTCATTACGTGATAGCTATTACTGTCTTTATATAGTGGGTGCAAACTAAACCTCTCTGTGCCTCCTTTCCTCATCTGTTAGCAGGGGATGATAATAGGAGCAATCTAATATGGGTGTTTATGAATCTGAAATGAGACCTACGTGAACAGAACTTAATACCAAGCGTATGGAAATTCTTCAGTAAATGCACACAGTAGTCTTGGTGATGATACTCCTGTAACTAGTTGGCTACTCTCATCCTAGTACCTGTTGAACTAGCTGAAATTGGATAATGGGTTCATTCATGCATGAACAAGAACTTCAGAAATGATGGGGTGTAAAATGATTGGATGTAAAAGTAAAAGTACTGGGGAATTGGAATGACCATGTCTATGTAGCACCTGGGAGAGATGGTCACGTGACATTTGGCCCTTGGGAAGAATTGTTCTTGGTGGGAAAAGGGTTTTATAAATTAAAGAAATAAATAAAGGAAGGGAAATAAGACAATCCATCCTGCTACCTCAGGACAGGGCTTTATGTAATTTTATGGCACGTGGTCCCAGGAGGAGTAAGTATATTGAGGTAGCCTGATAGGTGTGGGCAGAAAGCAGGTCACAAAGTTCTGGGTCCCAGCTAAGCCAGCTCTCCGAGATGTAGGACTGTGCCAATCACCTGAGAGCACCTGGCTCACATCTTCCACTCCCCTGGAGTATCCTCTGCTGGTGAGTGGTGGATGCCTGCTTCCTCCATGTGCAGTGGACCAGGCTGATCCTGGCCCCAGGTATTCTTCAGGGCTCCCATGAAAGCTCCCGAAGGCTGATGCCCTTGGTGGCCACCAGGAACTCCAGGGGTGGACCCACAAACAGAATGGTGCCCTGAGGGCCAGGAGGCATGGGTTGATTCCAGCCCTGCCATGTCCAGCTCTGTAACCTTGAGCGACCATTCCATCTTCGTGAGACTTTGGTTTCTCTTATTCTTGTGCTGCTGTGTTCATTCAAATGATTTCTGTGAAGTACAATACTGAATGCTAGATCCTGGAGGGATGGAGATACCGGGCAGCACCCACTTCACTATGAAACTGTTCTTGGTGAAGTAGAGAGTGTGCATGTGGTGGCTTTCTAGACAGGTGTCTACGTGCGTGTTTCTAGACCAGTTGTCTGCAGGACCAGTTGTCCCAAATGGACCTTTCAGACTGTTCCTTGGTTCATATCAAAAGAAACCATGATAAATAGAGTAAAATGTAGAACCGTAGGTAAATCTGGGCAAAGGAAATATGGATGTGTTTCGTATTAGTCTTAGCTTTTCAACTTTCTTGTAAGTTTGCAACGATTTCCAAATGAAGTTAAAAAATTAAAAATAATAGAATCCCTAGTGATCCAGACCCACCTCTCAAAAGTGCAATTAAATGATAATATTATACAGTGTTGTGTAGTGTGTCACTTCGCAGCTGAGACCACTGAATTTGGAGGGAGAGGACCTGGCTCCAAGTCTCAGCTCATTTCCTAGCTGAGGACTTTGCCTAAATGATTTTACCATTCGAAGCCTCCATTTTCTTTATCTGTAAAATAGAGGTAATAATGTTTTCCTCACAGGGGCCTGTGAGGATTCAGTGAGATGATATCTATCCGTATTACGTCTCTCATTTCTGTACGTTACCTGTATAATATACCTATGCGTGCGTGCACGCGCGCGCACACACACACACACACACACGAAATTGTTTTGTGCTTCATAAAGTGCCACAAAATGTTGGTGGCTCCCTGCCTTAGCTGCGCTCACGTTAGTGTTTCCTGGAGTAGCTCACATCAACTCACCAGCGTCTGTTCTCTTACAGCCTGAAAGAATTTCCGGGGAGCAGTATGGAATCCATTCCGATGTCTGGAGTTTAGGAATCTCTTTCATGGAGGTATGTTGTTTGCAAATAGATGCTTCTATGTATATCCACCCTAATATCAGGAAGAATGAAGATTTAAAAAATAATAATAATAAACCTCCAAGGTGTTACGTGTGTGTGTACACCGAGTTGAACTCCAAAATCCTTTTGTTATCCTTGAGTGGCTTGTGCACAGACTCTTCTGAGGTGCTGTTTCTCACACATCACCTGTATAAAACTTTCCTGGAGAGCTTCTTAAAAATACAGGTTCCCAGACTCCCTCTTAGACTAATTAAATCCAGATCTCTGAGAATCTGCATTATTGACATGTTATGCACACTAAGTCCGGAGAGCCTGCATTATAATAAGAGACTCCAGAGAAGTTCTGTGTAACGGTGGCCTTGTCGGAATGCATACATGACTTCCAGAGGTGATTACTTTGAAGAATACAGCCCTACTCATTTGGATGTATAAGTTCTGTATGTTAGGAAGAAAAAACACCTTGCTTCCATATAGTCATTTCATGTGTTGGGGGAGGATGAAGGGTATGTATTCAGCCCAATTTTAACGTCTTTACTCTTTATCGCTGTATTTAGAATGGACTTCATCTTAGCGTGCTACGTGTAACCCCACTGGAACTCTGTGCTAAGGATTCTCTGCCATGACTATTGAGCTGTAAGGAAATGTATACAATTTCCATTAGAAGGACATCGGCTCAGTGTGAATTACACCAGTATAGAGTCTGGATTCTCACCAGTACTTCAAGAGTTGTTTCTCACATACATTGATTCAGGGAAAGGAGGGCCTTTTAAAAACTAGAAAGGACTCCTTAGATAAGATCATGGATAGAGTTGCAGTCATGATTTTATCACCTTTTTTGGGGTCAAATACTTCCTCTGTGATTTTTGTAATGCATGAATGCAGTTGAATTTATAAGGAAAGAGCTTTAGACTCAATTCACCTGCACTATCGAAAGCAAAAATAAAGTAGTCAGTGTTTGCTAAACCATACTCTTCTGCTTCTTCACAAAAGAGAATCGAAGAGGAAATATAATACGTATGCACCAGCTGAGGGCTTAGCAGTAATGGTGGACAGAAGCCCAGAACAGAGTTTCCCTACTAAATCCTGAAGGGCTTGTTCAGGTAACTTGTTTCGGAAGAACTAGAACTTCTGATTTGTGGAGCTGAGACCTTGCCATTATGTGAATTCCCTTTGCATGTTTAAATTGTTGTTATTTAAGGCATTTAATAAGTGACCGGATGGAGTGTGGTGCATTTGACAAGTAGGTGGTATAGAGATAAGAATCCCAGATTGGGAATGAAAGAGATAGAAGGTTCACCTTTGCTACTGGTTTTCTAGGTGTGCTGTGCAAGCCACTGTCCCTCACTGGGCCTTATTTCTTCCTCTGTAAGATAATGATCTCTAAGCCCCTTTCCAGACTAACAGTCTGGGACTCTAAGCAGTCCATTGTCTTTCTTTAACTTTCTGCATCAACTCTAGAGCTGAGTGACTTGGACGATGGTAAACCCTAGCGTGACATAACATGAGGCACAGAGCAGAACCATGAGAGAGCATAACTAATGGATTTAAGGTTTAGAACACATATAAAGAGTCACTCTTCTTTCCTTCCACATTCATTTTGAGCTCCTGCAATGCCTGTCAGATGGGCAGTGGGGATATGGTGATGAAAGGACACTCCAGTCTTGACTCTCATGGAGTAGGGCATGAGGAGGACAGAAAACAGAAGGATAACTAAATATATAATTTGTCAGGTGGTGGCAAGTCCTATGGAGAAAAATAAAGCAAAGTGATCCTTTCTGATAAAGTAACTTTTGAGCAGAGCCTTGGATGAAGTGAAAGAGAGCCATCAGGCAACAACAAAAAACAGAGGCGCTAAGCTGGAGTGTGTTTGGCATATTTAAGGAACGTAGAGAGACCGAGGTAGTGGAGTTAGTAAGGGGAAAAGAATGGGAAAAAATACATTCAGAGAGGTAGCCGGGGATTAGATCATATATTATCTTATAGGCCATGGTAAGGACTCTAGATTTTACTTTGAGGGGAAATGATTGAATTATATTTTCCAAAGATCATTGAGTGCTCTGTGGAGCATGGACGATAGAAGAGCAAGCACGGAAATAAGGAGGTCTGTTAAACTAGATAGGTAGGTAGGTAGGTAGGTTGATAGACAGATGACCAATACGTAGAACGTACTGATACCGCATACCGAAACACATGTCTGCCAATATTTTGGTAGGTGCTAGGGATGCAAAGATTTAAAAAGAAACTATAGTATCAGGAGGGAGGTTGCCATTGATGGATTTGGAGTTCCGTCAATCATGTTCATTTATCCCGGAGGTAAACTACTGAATGGTCTCCAGAAGACTGAAGAAAACACTCACTGAATTTGTAAGATTGAGGAGGATTAAAGTATAGGGAACTGTGTGAGAAATTGTCACAGTAAGTCTGACAACACCTGAATGCCAGAAGGAATGTGTTGGCTCATGGGGTGAAGTGGAGAGCAGAAGAGGACAGAGGGTTGCGAGTGAGGGCCGGGAAGGGTTAGGTGTTTTCATGCTCCCTGTGTTTTCAAATGGTCAGTGAGGGGCCGGATGCTCTGTCAGAAGGAGGTGATAATGTCGGTACAGGTACAGTCTGATTATGATCATCAGGAAGGTTCTTGCATGATGTTGAACTAAATGCTTTCAGAGGGAGCTGTGTGATTGCAGTCCTCGTCTGCTAGGAGCTCGTGACCCACCAGACAAGCAAGTGACAGCGTCTGACCGAACACAAGTGGTAAACCAGTAAGCCACTAGAGAATAGCATAAGGACTCGGGCGTGTGCTTTATACCAAATTCATTTGGGGTACAAGGTAACACAAAAGAAGTGATAGGGAAGGGGAGTCGGTGGTTTTGAGTCCCTACATGAAAAATTGTGAGTAATTCAGTGATGAAGAGAATCCCAAGGTTCTTTTTCCCTAGGGGCAGATGTAATGAGAATATTACCTGAAGAGGATGGGGAAGTTAGTCCACAAGAAGCACTTTGTTTTCACCACAGTCTCCTTGGGATAAATGTGACAAATCCTGTTTAAAATCACAATAGAGAGGGGCGCCTGGGTCATTAAGTGTCTGCCTTAGCGTTCTGGGATCGAGTCCCACGTCAGGCTCCTCTGCTGGGAGCCTGCTTCTTCCTCTCCCACTCCCCCTGCTTCTGTTCCCTCTCTCACTGGCTGTCTCTGTCATGTCAAGTAAATAAATAAAATCTTTAAAAAAAAATCACAATAGAGAGAAGAGTAAATCTCAATAGCATTTTAAAATTCCGAATAACAAATTGTATTTTGAAACATAGTCAGCATCGTCAAAGAATTGCTTCTCTTCTGTTTATCCTCATTTTGAAAACAAGACTCCCTTTCTAGGTGTGTGCCCTGTAGAGTGAAAACCTTAATTCATTCAGTAATTACTATTTAAGCACTTACCGTGCGCCGGGCCTTGGAGGGTGGGGACACACAAAGCTTCTGACAGAGAAGACAGACATCTAATGCGGAAACAAACAGCATACCAGCATCTTCAGTGAAGCTGTTTCCAGAGGACCCTGAGCCCCAGGGCTGGGGGAGAGGCGGGGTTTCTCAAAGGAGTTGACAGTTGAGCTGGGTTGGTCTGGAAGAGAGTTTGCCACTGGGAGAAAGGAGGATAAGTGGGAAGAGCCCCTCCTCATTGCCCAGCACACTCCAAGTGGATCTCTGGATGCTTCAGGAGAGATCTACTGTCAGAGCCTGCAGGCTGTCCGCTAGGCCATTTCACTACCAATCTGTGTGGGCACCTTCCTCAAGGTGTTTTGAGTCGTGTTATTCCCCTAGGGTACTGGTGGTAAAGAAACAAATGGGATAAAAGTACAGGAAACGGAGCAAAGGAATTTTTCTGAAATTACACAAGAATCAAATAGACACAAAATGGAAAGTAGAGTTTTCTAGCCCTTCCACGTCTGCTAGCAGCACCCCTGCCCCCTGCAGATCCCATAAACCCTCAACCCTTCCCTGAGGTTTGGTGCCGCAGGAATCAGAACTCGCCGTCGTTGTTTTAAACTCCTAGAATAGCGAGGTTCACCTTTGCTAGCCTTCATCATACTGCTCTCCCCTCGTTAATGTGCTGTCACAGTCCCCATGGGGGTCATAACAAGGCCTCTCGCACACTCGTTCGTAAAAGATGATGCTACATGCCACTAAAATGTGCCATTAAAAAAGTCACAGACAGGTACATTTGTGCCTTAAGCAAAGAATCTTTAATATCAGACTGTCTTTCATCCAGGGCCAGAACTGCCCCAGCTCCTCTCCGTTCTGCATCCCTGTGGGATAAGATGGGTCTCTTCCAGGATTTTGTCAGCTGTGTGTAGTGTTTGGAGATGGCACAAGTAACATAAACATGGAGATTACCCTTAAGAAGGGGGAAGAAATGAGATTATTCAGTGCTCTAGTGAGAGCATGGCAGTTTTACTAGACGAGAAGAATTTGGCCCCTTTCTGTGTTTTTTGTTTATGGTTTTCAACTCAGATCTCTAAATGTGTCGTAGTTCTCCTCATGTGGATCAGTTATGAAGCCAAATAAAGGCCCTCACCATATGTGGGGTTTGTGTGGCCTCATTTTGTAATGGGGAAAAGGATCCATGTAGAATTGCTCTTCTTCCTTGAACCTTCACGACAGAAATCAGTGGAAATGAAAAACAAAAAAAAAAAAAGAAGAAGAAGAAGAAGAAAGAAGACCCACTAACAAAGGTACAAAATTCCTGAACTTAACTAGGACAAACCAGGAGGACTAATCCTGCTTCCCAGAGTATTTGACTCTTCTAGAAAGCTCGCGATGATTCAGTCAACTCGGTGATTTTTAGGACAATCCACCCTGGCAGTTTGCCATTCAAGACTTCAGGGCTAAACTTTAAAAGGAAAATTGGTCCATAATAAGAGATCTGTTTTACCGAGTTTGATGATGTTATTTAATCCTTAGGGGAGAGGAGGATACCTAAAACATTTTGGGCACAATGTTTCCATTTCACAGGCAGCTCAGTGCGTATCTCTCCTCCCACAGAATGGCCTGAGGAGAGAAGCCCCACTGTTGTTTTCACTAATTAGTTATTCCATTCGTATTCTTGTGTCATTTAAGTCACAACATGTTTGCAAAAGCTGGATTTTTCAGTTGGCCCTTCTTGGGTCAAAAAAGAAGACAGCATACACCCTTTTGCAGCCTCGCATTTGCAGTACCCAGAGCAATGCATACACATTTAAAAAGGCACGAGGCCGGTCCTCTAATGTTCTTCTTCTCACTGAGTATGCTCCACGATCACAAGTTTGTGCTGGTTTGTGATTCTATCTGGCGGGTTATTATAAACCTTATTACGGTTGGTGGTGAATAATCTTCTGACAGGTTTTTCTGCAGGAGTCAGACAGAAAGCCCATCTTTAACACATGCATTTTGCTCTTTTCACTTGGGTCCTCGCTCTTTCTGCCTTTGTCTCCTCTCTCTGCCAGTCTCCTGAGTCTGAGGCATAGAACAATCTGGCTCGATGTGCTTGGTTAATTGGAGTGTCATCTAGTCCTCTGAGACCCGTCTTCAGCATGGTCCCTGTTTTATTGAAGTGGTTTGAATGATGTGTTAAATGATGAAAGCAAGGTCCATGGCTTAGAAAAACGTCTCTAGATAGGTGAAGAACATATTCAGAGAGCCACACAGGTCATTGTCATCAAAGTAACACCATCTTCTGAAGATTTTTATGAGTTCTATTGTTTTGACAAAGAGTTAGAGTTTTTCTTGTGAGTTTTAGAATCACCTTTATCAAGTTAAAAATAAATCCATGGAATGCTGTGCTGTTCACCCTACACAGAATACCATTTTTCTTCATCTCCCCAAGATACAGTTAAAATACCCATCCTTCATGATGCCTGCTCCGATCTCTCCAGCAAAATATAATACGTTCTTCTGACCTTCATCTGCACCTTCCTTGTGGCATGTGCCTTTTCCACCTTGTGCTGTAATGATTTATAGGCATGTCAGAGTTCCTTAGGACAGCATTCGAATCTGATGCTCTCAGAACCTCCTACACTCCCTGGAACTATTCCATTGCCCGTAAGTGGGCACTCAGGAAATCTTCTTGGCTCAGTTTTTTCCATATTTTTGTAATAGTTTTAAAGCCATTTCTAAAAATAAAATCAGAGTTTGAAGTTTGATGAGCCTTTAACTTAAGCGTACATAAATGTTTGCTGAAGGTCACAAATGTTTTGCGTGTGGAGAAGGGTTTTCTTTTGCTGGAGTATAGACCTAGATTCAAATTCCACCTCTGTTAGTATAAACTGTGGATCCTTGGATAAGTCATTGAATCTCTGGGCCTCAGGGTCCTCATCTTTTGATGGAAGCTTTACTTCAGAGCTTCTGGACAAAGGTCACAATGAGAAAATTAAGCCATCATCCCCTCTCTTTAAAAGGAATTACCTCTTGAAATATTTCTATTTGGTTCAAAAAGGCCACTAATTTGGTTAAAGCATGGAACACAGAATGTGCCATACCTTCTACTTTCACTTCAGTCTCCGCTAAAAATAACCATAAAGGGATTTTTTTTTTTTAAGGCTTTGAATACAAATCAAAAGGGAAAGGAGACTACAGCAACCAAATTTTGGGTGTGGGGAACCAGAGGGACAGTGGCAAACAACCTAGCAGCACCGAGAATGCTGAAATCCTAAGCTAGCTGTTAAGAAAGTGACAAGCACCCCGATTCCTGTAGAACACCGAAAAGGCTCAGGAATTGGTGGTCCAGTTATCTGGAATCAGACACAAAGGTGGGACCAAAAAGAACAGAATTCTTTTTAAGGCCATTTGAGAAGCACATAAGCCATTTGACCCACAGATTCTTCTCGTAACTCAGCGTGTGCACACAGTCGCCACTCCTCAGCCTCAACACAAGAAGGCAGAGGTCTTTTCTGGAAAGAGTAAAATAAATGGTAGCTGGCACTGTCGAAGCCTGAGTCCCATTACTGAAGAACAGAGGCACTAAGTGAACGCTAAATGCTGAGACTTCCCAGCCTTCCCATCTCACCCTGTTCCTAGGATGCTGGCGGCCAAGATTACCTTTCAGGCAGAAGAGACTTTCTCTAAGGAAATCAGATCCAGACATTGGGGGTTCATGTTACGTCATGGTACATCAGTCAGCAAGCTCCACCAATGAGCACAGTGTTTCCAGCCAGATTTTTAGCACCTCACTCTTGGCAAGACATGTGAGGAAGGCCTTTAAGACAGAAACCTAAAATAACTGGAAAAAAAAAAAGCAACTTGGAGGGCCTTGGAAACTATGCAGTGAAGAAAAATTCAGATGAGCTCCTATAGTATTCTCAGAGGGATAAGAGAAAACACTGCATTCAGGAAACAAGAACAGGCTGCTGTAACAAAGGAACTTTCAGAGAACAACAACAACAAACAGGAATGAAAATTCGAGAACCAGGTCAGAAAGTCTAAGGTGAAAAACAGAAGTTTCAAGAGGAAAGAGTAGAGGAAACAGAGGGGAAGAAATCACCAAAGGAAATGTTTTCATTTTAATTTTATAATGAGAGAAATATTTATATGTTGTCCGAGATTGCCCTCCTCTTTAGCATTCCTATAGCAAAAAAAAAAAAACAAAAAACAAAACCTAACTGTTTTTCTAAAGGACATGTCAGTGGTTTTGCCCAGAGATACGGAGTTTTTACTGGGCAATGATAAATTTTTGCATTTTCTGTAAACATCATAATATAATTTTTCCCAAGCATAGAAAGCAAAAATAGTTGGGGTGCCTGGGTGGCACAGTCAGTTAAATGTCTGACTCTTGGTTTCGGTTCAGGTCGTGAGATTGAGCCCTGCACCCAACTCCGTGCTAGCCCAGGGAGTTTGCTTAAGACTCTCTCTGCAACACCCACCTCTCTAAAATAAATAAATAAACCTTAAAAAAAAAAAAGGTAAAAATAGTTGGATAGAACCACCTTGTTTTATAGAAATGTTAAAACCTGTGAACATATCCCATTTTTAACATACTGCCTTCATATATATATATTTTTTTAATGGATGTTAGATAAGACTCATTAGATACCAAGACAATGGAATGTAATCTCCATTCACAAGCAAACAGAAAGAGCTAAGTGAAATGAAAATAAAAGTATTGAAAAAGTGGCATGGATCACTCAGCCCAGTACCCTTGGACAGAAGCTTCTGGAGGAGTTTGCTGAAGAGTGGGTAATTTTCATCCTCTGATAAGATTTTCAGATTCAAGGGCTGCCATCCTAATTCTCGAACTCTTAAAATGCTCAGACTTTGGATTAACCAGATAGGTTGGCACCACCACTTGGAATCAGTGTGATTTGGGCCCATTTTGCTACTCCAAGTGTCACTTTCTTATCTGTAAAATGAACAAAACTTTAGAATTCATTCATTCCTCAGTATTTATTGAGCACCTTTTATGCTCCACACACTTTTTGAAGTGCTGAGGTTACATTAGTAAATAAAACAGGCACGTTCCCTTTCCTCGTTGAGCCTACAACATGAGGGAGGCAGACGATAAACCGTAGTAAACACATTTTTTGAAAGCAGGAACCTTCAGTATTCTAGGCTCTTCTAGAAACACTTCCATTTAATGATAACCACCCCCAGAAAGTTACTCTGAGAGTAAACTTCCGTTTGAAATAGTGTCCTCATCCAGGTATTGGGTGGTTTTGCCAAGTGACAAGAATTAGGAGCATTATCCAGACTTGATTCCTGCCCCTAAATATACGGAAGAACCCATCCCTGCCCCCACCCCTACATGGAAACACCTGGAGACACAGCTGTCTCTAGTGGTCTGCAGCTGTGGCTTTGTTCGCTTTTCTAGCCCTTGGTGATTATGAACCTGATCTGAGGGGTGACGGATGGCTCTGGATACCCTATGAGCAGCTGCTGTCAGCTTCTCTAGACCATAAAACTTGGCCTTTGGTGGGCTCCACTTAAATACTGGTATTTTCTCCTCTCCTTTTTTTATAATTATTGTCAAGAACATGAGTGGAAGTTGGATCTTATCATACGTTTGGTCCCTGCTCCATCTAGTGAAACATCTTACCTGTCGATCAGAAGTTTCTGCTGAAAACCATCAGAAGGCAAAAGCATCAAAGCGTCCAAACAACAAGGAAATTATAGTGGAAGACTGTATAGAAGAGTGGGCAGGAGTGTGCTCTGGAGTCGTGTCATGGGCCTCCTTCCCTTCCGTTGAAGAATGTTGAGAAAAAGAGCATGTAACAGTTTCCATCACTCATTCCCCTGCTCTCACTCTCCTTTCTGTAATTCTGCCTTAACTTGATTTTTTCCATTGTCATTTTTCTAATCTAAAACTTCTGTAACTTACTGCAGAAAGGAGCCGTTAAATGACCTTTGGGAGATGATGGATTGACTAGTTCAGTCCGCTGCAAGGTTTGTGAAGGGATCCAGCTGTCTCAGATTACCATGCCTAAATGGGCATTTTCCAAGGTTGTCAGTGATCGCAGTCAATGTGCAACTGGCAGACAAAGTGAGTGTTTCCCACTGAATGAGGCATTGTTGAGCTTGCTTTGTTCTGAGAGCTATCCGAACAACCATGAGATTGACAAAACAAGATGGAACAGGTGCTCGCAGTCCCAGCTAAGCATTTTATTATTTTGATGGATTTCAGACCGATTTTAAAGTTTTTCCAACAGCACATGGCCAAATCGTGTGTGTGTGTGTGTGTGTGTGTGTGTGTGCACCCAAACACGCACAATTTGGACTTTTAAAAACACATTAAGTCAACAAAGTCTTCATGTGAAGACTAAAGAAATAAAGAGAAGACAAAGCAAGCCTTTGACAACCCATATTCAGATATTTGAAGGATTGTCAGGAGAGGCCAGTTTCTGCTCAGTGACTGGCTGGCTGAACTCTCTGAAGCTAACATGATCAAAAAAAAAAAAAAAAGCCCATGGTTTCTATTCAATACAAAGAAGAAAATTCTAATGGATGGAGCCCTACCTCCTTCCGACTCCACCGTGGACTCATCCTCTTTAGGAATAAAAAGGCCTGGTTTATGTAGTGACTGAATAATCATATGTCATATCTCAAGTTCTTGTTTTGTTTCTTAAGAAGAAATGCTTTGTAGGAGAAATAGGGATGAGGTTAGGTAAGATACAGTCATTTATTCATTAACCACTCAGAGAATTTTTATTGAGTGTCTAATATGTGGCACGCACCGTGCTAGTCACTGGGAACATGGCTGTGAATGAAAGTGACAAAATCCCTTCATGGAGCCTGCGTGTTAAAGAAGGTATTTGACAACAGCAAGTCTTTAGACGGAAACGAACAGCGTTATATGATAGGAGTAACTGAGTGGTGTGGTGTATAAATTAAGATCTCGTAAATTTGAGATCTAAAAGATAAGGGGCCAGTCTTCTCATGACATCTGTCAGCTCTAAATTCTGTGAGTGATAATTTGGGGAACCACTGCTGCTCCCTCGAGATGTCCAGTGGTAAAAACCACTGATCCTAGAATTCTGTCAATACTCACACCCAGTGACCTGGAAGTCGCTTTAAAGACCCTCCGGAAGATCCTGCAGACCATAGCACATACTTTGGTTCTGAACTGGCTAAGAAAAGCTTTCACATTTTTCTAGCACGTATGTAGACAAATTCTTTCACACGCCTTATCTTGTACTTAGAGATTAGAATGTTTTTTAACCGGAAGAGAGTCTTTAGAACTTGTTCAATCAGATCCCTCCTCGTACCAGTGAGGAAGCTGGGGGCCAGGGAGGGAGGGGACCTGCCCACAGTGACCGCACGCAGCCAGTCCTGTGCAGAGGAGGACTGGAATCGAAGACTTCTGATGTCAAGTCTGGTGCTCTGTCCTCTTTTTTCAGCTCTTGACGTCTTCTTGCTCGGTGTCATTCTCACAAGAAGGTTAACAACATAACACATTGCATGTACCTAACACTTACAAAACCACTTGCTTTCGTTACCTCATTTCGGCTCCCCTACACCGTGATGGGAAATGACTGAAAAATTAGTGATTTGAGGCACCCAAGATTCTCCCACCGTATAAGCATCAAAGCTCCCATTTCGCAAATAAGGAAACTAGGATCCAGAGAAATTAAAGGACTTTTTTAGAAAGGTTGTGTGACTAGACCAGGCAGCAGCAGTCAGGAGCCCTCCCTCGGCTGCTTTCGTTATGCTGTCGAGAATGAGTAGAGCAAGTACTCTGGAAAGAGAAGAGAGAACTGGTAAGTGTAAACAAGCAGGCAATTAGACAAAGAAAAAGACTGGTTTATCGCGATTCTGCTTGTCAGTCAAGGCTGCTTTTCCCAGGCTTCCTACCCACACTGTCCCCGTAGCTGCTTCAGTGTTGCCAGTGTTTCAGAGTATACATGTACCATTGGTTTTCAGAAACCAATCCCTAGTTTATGTTTCTTTTTTTGGTTCAAGATTTTATTTATTTATTTGACAGCGAGTACAAGCAGGGGGAGCATCAGGGAGAGGGAGAAGCAGGCTCCCACTGAGCAGAGAGCCCAACGTGGGGCTCGATCCCAGGACCCCAGGACCTCCTGAGCCACCCAGGCGCCCCTTTAGTTTATGTTTCTAAAGAAATACAAAAATTAGCCTCATCTCCAAGGCGTCTGCTCTGTTAGGAAGTGGGTAGGTGAGAATTCCATCTAATCAGTAAATATTTATGTAGCGCTATTCTGTGTTGGCAGGAAGGATACCAACTTTGCCCTCAGGAGCTCCTCGACTAGTAGGTAGAAAGATAAATAAATGTGCAATGGAAGTGCATAGGACTGGGCAGATGAGAGGGAGGGCTGACATCGATGTCAAGGAAAGCATTTCAGTTATCTATTACTCTTAATAAAGCACCCAATGTTAGTGGCTTAACAACACAACCCTTTATTTACTCAGGATTCTATGGGTCAGGAATCTTAGGGCTCAGCCATTAGACGTGGGATCCACAGGGGCCTCCGGTGCGGGTGCAGCCGGATGGTGGTTAAGAATGGAAGATCCAAGATGACTTCACCTGCACGCATGGCGGTGAAGTGGCCGCTCCGTCTCTCTCTCTCTCTCTCAGGAGCAGCATACAGATGCTAGAATTATGAGAACACTATCTGATGATGACTCCCTTGACTTTGAAATGTCTAAAAACAGAAGTGTAGAGTTGGTCGAACCAATGGACTGTACCCTAGCACTAATGTTTTCTCAGGTACTCACAGCTGCAGGGCTCCAGTGAGCAGTTTAGAAATGAAGGAACCCCCCACCCCCACCCCATACCCAGAGCTAGGTCTGCAGGGACTGGTACCATGATTAAAGTTGTGTACTGTTAGAGGACATGGGTCAGCATTATACAAACATATTGAAAGGGTGTCATTTCTTAATTCTCACTGTGAAGATTAAAATGGTTATTGAATTAAGTACACGAGATGGATTGGAGGGCAGTTAACTCCAGTCTTTTTCCCTTCTTGCAACCCCTAAGTCTTTAATAAGAAATAAGCCATTTAAATTAATCATAATGCTTAAATATGTGAAAGTGATTATTCTAAGCAGTGATGTGTAAGAGGGCCTTGTCAGTTAAGACCATCCACCCGTAATACTGGAGAGTGTGTACGCTATGTTGATTAAAGTAGTGCAGCGCAGAGGGGCACCGGGGTGGCTCGGTCAGCTAAGTGTCCGACTCTTGATCTCAGCTCAGGTCTTGATTTCAAGGTCATGAGTTCAAGCCCTGTGTTGGCCTACATTAAAAAAAAAAAAAAGTTATGATAGCATAGAAACAACGGACATGCACTGCCAGGTTGGCCAGGCTCTAGAAGACCTCACCATCAGGGGGTTTATCATAATCAACAAATGCTTATTGTCAGCCGACTGCAAAATGCCATTTCTGGTGTCATGGAGAACGCAGAAGTATATGACTTAACAGTCTGCCCTTTAACAAAATTTAAAATTTACCAGGCCTTAGAGACACGGGAAGATGTAGAACACTAGGAAATGTCACCAGGTAGGATTGCGCTACGCTGCCGGTGAATGGTATGGACAGGGAGTGATAGGAATTTTGTCTTCAAAATTGTGTTCTGGGATTAACTCCCAGCAGAAGAGGAGTAAGTGGAACCAAGCCCCGGAAGGGTAGGTAACCTGGAGTCCGTCTGTTCATCTGTTGTTACACCATCGTAGAATGCAGATAGAGAAACTACCCCCAGTATTGCATTGGCAGTTGTGCAAAAATTTGAAGTTCGTTTTTTCTATTAGAAAAGTAAATTGTTTGCTTTCATCCGTCATGACTGAACATTATCTGTTTTTAATTTAGAGTTTCTCACTGAATTTCCATTCAGTGCACAGACACCATTAAAAGAGACCTTTGCAGTTGTTTCTCAGTGACTTTTAGAGATTTATATACCCAGATCTTTTAATTAGCATTGCTCTGAGTAAAGTTACCGATGGACATCAACTTGGAACAATCGGAGTGTCTTCAACGCTACAAAAGTGGGTCTCTTTAAATAGAGAGGGTTTGTCTTCCTTTTTTTTTTTTAATCAACTGCTTCAAATTTACTGTGGCCTAGTTGAAATTATATATTGCATTTAAACCACGGTATTCATGCAAAAAATTATTCAAAGTTTTTGCTCTAATGTGGTGTAGACAGATAGATTGATAGATCTATATACACACACATATACAAACACACACAGTCCGAAAGAAAACGAAGCAAGTGCAGTAGCATTGTGGGAGAGGAAGGAGAATTTATGTGTTGGGACAGCAGGGTTAGAAGGACCGAGCAACGTTTAAAGATTCAAAACAATAGCATTTAGCATGAAATCTACTTTTTATCATCCTTACCCGGCCATCAGAATGAAGAAAGACAGTGTCCAGCTGGAGCAGTGGTTTGGTAGCAGGAGAATTAGAAGTAAAGGTCCTAGTGCCCGAGGGGTGGGTCATGAATTAATAATTGCTATGTGGCGGATGAGCCCGTCAGAAGAGCTGAAAATGAGGAAGTTGCCTCGCAGAGCGCTATCAATCACTCAGTGACCATAACTTCCAGTAATTAGTGTATTTTATGGGCCTTTGCTTCAGTGGCTCGAAAGCACATATGCTCCAGTCACAGCTAAACTTTGCCGGAGTAATATTCCAGGATGATTTATCCTCCTGCTGCACTGGGATATACCCCTATATTAGGTGAAGATTGTGAACTAAGCTGCAATAAAGTGTAAGTTTAGGTACAGTTTGCCCAGGTTGAGACCTCAATGTATCATGCTTTTCAGCATCCACGGTTAGGCTACAGCAGGCCATCATTTTTAACCGCGAAACAAATAAAGCAATTAATGGAACAGCATTAGGATATTGTACTTGTGAATTACTGTTGCCCTCTCCCCATTTAAGTGTCCACTGTAATAAGCCCATTTCTAATTAAAAAAAAAAAAACCACACTGTATTGAAAACATTTATTTGTAATGCTGTCTTTTCTCCACTATTATTAGTAATCTGTGGGATAGAATGCAGGACCTTCCGAATGATGGAGAAGGACTTGATTTATTTCTTTGTGTTATGGCTTTTGGCCTCCTTAAGTTAAAATAAATTTACTTTTTATCCGCTCACTCCAGTGAGGATGAGTAGTTCTTTTTTAAATATTGGCACATGTTCAGAAGCACTCCTGATGGGAACCTCACATTTAGGCTCTTCCAACACAAAGAAAACATGTTATTTGCGAGCTCTCAGGAGCGCTTGGCACTTTTGTACAGCCGTAATGAGTTATTTGTCGTGGTTCACCCACTGCACGAGAAGTCTCTGAGGCCTTTGCAGACAGGGTCCTTTGCCATTCCCAAAAACATCTGTAGAGCCCACAGTTCTTAGTGATTTAACAAGCTTTGCCACCAACCTGCAGTATGACCTTGGGCAAATTAATTAAGCTTCTGGCGCCTCCATTGGGCCATAATTCTGTTTGTGTTAAGGAAATCCTTAGAGTTTATAGGAAAGTGTTATGTGAAAAGTATAAATTGAATAGGGAAGAGATATGCACGGTCCCACTATATTCATTGTAGAGTGAAATGTTTGTACACCACTTTTAATGATGGTGTCCATGAGTTTCCTTGCAATAGACACCAGTGATAAGCTTGCTTTTCCAAGCAGGGATAGAAAGGTATATATATATATATATATATATATATATATATATATAGTTTGGTGCTTTCGTTACATTTATTATCCCATCTTTAATTTGCAATGTATTATAATACCACACAAGTTAAAACAATAGTGGTAAAACAAACTAATTGTCTTTAATTAAAGTGAATTAGGTTTTGATTTTAATATATTTGATGTAGTGAGAACTGATAACGTGGAGGGTCCCTAAGGTTATTAGGGCATATTTCTGTTGGGCCTGATGGTGTTAGTAATAACCCTCTTCCTCATAGTTCTAGACACGAACAAATATGTCACTTCATCAGTCTCTGTTACTCGCACTTATGCCCCTCCGCAGGGGTCGCAAATTCCACAAGTTATCAGCTAATGGCGTTATACATTAAAAATTGAAGCTTTCCTCACTCCGAGGCCTTTCAAGGCTTTGTTCTTAAGCCCTAGACACTTTGGAGTGCAGCTGCAAACTATAGGCAGAAGATTAAATTAATTTGTAACTCTTTTTTTTTTTTTTTTGGTCCTGCATTACTAAATCCTCCACATTTAATTGAAACCCTACTTCAAGACGCTTTGTGTTTCTGTGTTCTTTGTTGTCTGTTTAACCTCCAAAGCACTTTAACACTGGTAAATTGCTGTTATATCCTTTGGATTGTTTTTAAACCATTCAGTAAGAGGATAGTGAAATTGATACATGGGAAGAAAAGTAAAATCTTAGGGTAGATCTTGAGGTATTTAATATTTATTATGGTTCTTCACCAGCATAGTTTCAGATGATTTAAACTCTCTCTCTAGGACTGTGTGTACATTGGTCTTGGGATGGAATCTCACCTAGGGAATTTTATGTAATCCATAGTTAAGTCTGAATTTTTAAAGTTTCCCTGTGTCTGAATGTTCCAAAGCGGCTGCTGCATTTCTGTAAGATGAAGGTTTAACTGCAGTGCACAATCTAAATGCAGGATGCTTAGATGGAAATTTAATTGTGTAAAATGTGCACGAGGTAATTAAGAACAAATTTTAGAACATTTCAGACTATAAAGTCCCCCTTCAGCTAGATCACTGGCTATACTGAAAATGCTTATTTTCAATTTGCAGTTAATGCCGAGAAACATAGAATATGTCTAAATTAAGAATAAAAAAAAAATCCAGGGCTCTTCAGTATAACTGTAAATTTTAAAACTACTCGCACATTGTTGATATTCTAAGAAACTTGATTCACCAAAAACATCTTTTGAATTTGTATTCCCCACTTGCTTTCTTGCTACAGTGTATTTTTTTTCTCATTTGTGACTTCATGACCATAATTATTCATGTTACCAACAGAAGCCATTTTTGTTGCTTTGTAAATAAATATCTCTGTCTTTTTGTTAAAATACAGATGTTTCTATCGTGCAGTTGTTATGCATTCGGCAGTTGTTATGATCACACCCCCACACACACATATTTGTTATTTAAATTATAAAATCCAACATATTCAAATGCTGCTAACTCAGGAGTATTTCATAGATTATGATTGGACAAATCAAAGATCAATAAGATGACACTAAGGGACAGCTTTAGTTTTACAGTGAAATGTTTGTGGTTTACTGTTATTTACATGTATTCCCAGTGGTAAATGTTTTCAGAGCATTCTTTTTCTGCCTTTTATATAGTGAATTTCCCACAGCGAACAGAGTATTAAGCAGTTTGCTGAATCTTAAGTATTTGGAATTAAAATGCACTTTTTTATTTAACGTTAAATAGAATCCTCTCCTTCCCCCATCTCTACCTCCACCACCCACCCACCCACCCCCAAATAAATAAAGCTTTTCCAAATCTTTTACAACGCGGGCCGCTCCCCTCCTGGGAATGAAAAGGATGTGAGAGTCATTTGATGAATTGCTGGCGCTTATGTGCATCCACATTTTTCAATATACTTTTTTTTAACTGGACTTAAGCTGCCTGTATTTAAATGCTGCTTTTATAAAGATGATAAAGAGAGCAAAGATTTCTATTGGCTTAGTCCTAATCTGTTTGCTTTGTTGTGATTCTTTTTTTCCCCCCTTTTCTTTAACTGTTAACCTATTTATAAATCTAAATCTACATACAAAGGTCATTGGTTGGCTGAACTTAAACCATTTTACTCAGTAAATTTAATTAAGAAAATACAGTGCAACTCATAAGCAAATGAGTTTTTTCCTAGTTTTAAACCAAACCACCCTCTTGAGTGCTGATTGCCTTGCCCGACCCCTGGTGATACAGAAACAGGCAAAATTAAAAAGGACATTAAAGCTTCATTAAATCTGAAACACATTTAGTACAGTGACATATCTGCAGGCCATTTCAGAGAAGATTACATACTCTCTTTTGTAAGTTTCCTAATTTATAATACCTTGACAATAAAAACTGGGGAAATGCAAGTAGATTAATAGACCAGTAGGGGTAAAAGATACCGAACGGCCCCAGGTCCGTCTGTCTCTGAAATATTCGCTCATAGCATATGTGTTCCCTCTTCCTCATAAGGGTTCAGTGTTTATTTTGACTTTTGACAGCCTTCATGCAGCCACATCTGCTAAGAGACCTTTTCCTTTCTTACCTTCTCCTAATCGAACTTGATAAAAGGGTTCTAGGGCCTGGCTATTTACTTCCTTCTATTTTGCCACAAGATAAAGAGTGGGGAACAAAAACACCGCCGTTGCGTTAAACCTAGAAGGACAGGGACATACGTGGAAGGCAGCTTCCTCTCCCAGAGCCTTAAAATGACTGCTTTTGGTGCCAGCCTAATGGTGCCACTGCCAGTTTGCACTGGTGCAGCATTGGAATCCTTGGCCTGCTGCTGGAGCAGCGTGATGGTGACAGGCTGCAAGAGAGGAAATGATGGTTGTACCGCTCTGGTCAAGGACAAGGAACCATTCTCTGTCCTCTGGCTCCAAAGAGGTCAGAGCTGCAAAATGCCTTAGCGCAGTTCTCCCAGGAACGTAGTTGACAGGACTGAGATTTCGTAGGATGTCAGGAAAGTACACACGAAGCAAAGCCAGTCCCAGGAATGATGAGTTCACCAGATCAAGCACTGCCAGCCACCTGTTTCCAAGCAGACTGGTACAGAGAGGCTCCCAGCTGACCAGCGTGCCCTGAATTTTCTCTCTGTATGCATGGTGGTATCTTATAGGGTAAACGAATGATAGCAGCCATCCTTATTACATCGTACCAGTTATGACAGAGGGCACCGAGTAGGGCACCACGTTCCCAAGTTCACTGTAGCCTGGCCTCTCCATAGAACAAGAATGACTTGAGAATTTGAGGCTTTGTGTTCAAGTGGAAAGAATTCATATTTTTCGTTTTATCACCTTTTTTTTAAGCCGTCCATTTATCATTGCTTATTTAGTTCTTTAGCAAAAACCAACATCCCATTTTGGTACCAGCCAGCTAATTTAGATTTTAACTGTGTGTGTTGTGGGCAAGTTCCTCTGCCGGTAAGCCATGTGTACAGAATTCTTCGACAGTCCTCAGTGACGCATTAACCATATACCCAAGTGAGTGACACAATGACTATAGAACGGCTTGAGATAAAATACTCTCAATGTTGTCTCCTAGTCATGAAGTTGTTACCTTTTTTAGATGAGAGATCCTCCTCTTGGTAGTTTGATAATTCCAAATGGAAGGGTATGAAAACCTTGTCACCCACAGTTGAGTGTGAGGATAGGCGACAGCTTTTCTTGAGCTGTCACTGCCTGCGGGTCGATATAGAATGGTGCAAATGCTTCGCCCACCGTTACTACCACGGGAGACCACAGCGGCTCCCCCTAAATCAGTGTGCACGCTCTCGTTGGCCAAAAACACACTGTATTTACAAAGTACAGGCAAATGGATGGCCTGTATTGGGTAAGATTGGAGTAGGGGGAGTGGAGAGCTGAGTCTCTCCCCTTCCTAATTTAAAACAGTATGCAGGGACGTCTGAGTGGCTCAGTTGGTTAAGCGGCTGCCTTCAGCTCGGGTCATGATCCCAGGGTCCTGGGTTTGAGTCCTGCATCGGGCTCCTTGCTCAGCGGAGAGCCTGCTGCTCCCCCTGCTTGTGCTCGCTCTCTTTTTCTCTGTGTCAAATTTTAAAAATCGTAAAAAAAAAACCCAAAAACCCAGTATGTAGACAATGAACATAATCGCACGAACCTGAAAGGGAGTTCGGTGAGCATTCCACATTCTCTTCCATCATGCCATCTTGTGATGTTGTGATCTGTACTTTATACTCATCCCTTGATGAATGATATTTACTAAGTGAAATAATGGTAGTATAACTTCATGTCTTGAAAACCGATGAACTCTGAGTATATAAGAACGAGTACAAGGTAATGAAACTGGCTAGGCCTTGCAGAGCACACACGTGCGTGTGTAACTATGCATCCAAATGAGTGTTGGCCTTTTCAGGGTGGTCACCTCGCGAGGTCCTGTGCTTTACTCCTGTTACATTGCTGTTGCTCAGACTGGTTTTAGATCTGTGAAAATTAACCTCAGCACCTTCATGTCTGTCCTTATTAAGGAGCAAAATATTTATTCTTCGAAGGTGGCTTTGGGTTTTGGTAATACCCACAGGCCATTCAAGCCTTAGTCAACAAATAATTCACACGATAGAAAGGCTGAGGGGTATAATTTTGAGTCCAAGATAAAATGCAGTTCTAATAAAATGAAGTAGGTGCTCTTCTGTTATTTGAAATGATCCTAAACACAGTTCCCAAAGAGTTCAATAATGTTTCTGTAGTGTCCTTGTTTTTCAAATAAATGCACAACTTCTCGAGATGTAGAAAAGCAGTGTCAACTCTGGAAAGAGCACGGGATTAAGTTGCAAGTCTTAGGGTCAGACCCTAGGCTTCTCCTGATTAACTGTGTGGGAACGTCTTCAGTGGAACTCGTGGGTTCTAATCTGTGAAGTGGATTGATGCCCTCTTGGATTCATTCCAGCTTCAAAGTTCCCTGATACAGCGATTCTACTTTGAAAGTAGTTACAAGTACATGTGAAGGATTTCAGCCCTGAAGTTGGGCCACATTATGAAGTTGCAAAATTTTGCCACTGTTTTCTTTAAATATGTTACGGTATATTTGGTATATTGTATCTTATTACTTTATATCGACTCTATTCCTGGTTGAATCATTGTGTTTTTACAGGTAAGAATTCCAAGACCAAAATTCAGTGACAGGCCTAGAAACACATGGCAGTTTACAAATCAAACAAAATTGGAAGCTGTCTAAAGATTCACGTTCCCGATTTCAGACCTAGACCTACAGTTCTGGCTTCGCAGCCTTGAAATTGCCACTTCCCTACCAGTGGTAGCTCTTTTTTTCCTGTGAATAGAAAATGAATGAAAAAACTAATATATTGATGAAGATAGTGGCAAAATTTTTCTATTTCCTGTGGCCCATTCCCCATTTCCTACAACACTGCCTATGTACTTGTTACTAAAAACTCTACAGAACTGTGGGCTGGGAACAATAAGGTGTTTCCATCTTACAAGAGGAAAGCCAGTGGTCTCCTCTGGTTTTACACCTCTGTCTAGATGAAAACTGTTGCACACAGGTAAATGTGAATAATGCCCATAGAGCTGAGAATGTTCCTGAGAGAAACCACCTAATGGTGATGTTTAGTTAAAATTAGAATATATTATCAAGGATGCAGCATTGCCCATTGAATATGTCCGTTCTAAATATAACTTTTAATGTAATTGCTATAGTTTAGTTCCTGCATCCACGGTTGTGAGCTTTTTACATTTGCTGGGTATAGTTCTGAAATTTAGCACTTGTCTGTCTTAAGGAGATCTGCCCTGCATGCAAATCTATAACTAGACAAATATTATTTCCTTTCCCAGCTTGCTCTTGGGAGGTTTCCATATCCTCAGGTAAGATTGTTCATTACTGCCGTTTGCCACTGTGACATTCATTCCTATGTATGAAGGTACAGGGAGCAATTGTGAACATTTGAGCCACATACAAATAAATCTGTCCTGTTAAATTGAAAAGTGATATCTTAAAGGAGTCATTTAGAAGTCTCTATTGATTTTTTATTTTTTTAAACTCCAGATTTTTTTTCTCTTTGTTAAAGGTTGAGAGGCATCATTGTGCTCTGCCTTTGTGTGACATTGGTGATGTTTTCCCTTGTCCTAGCCCAGTGCCATGTGCTCATACTGAGGTTGGAGGAGAGACACAGCCTTTTCTTGATATACCATTTGAGCTTTTGGTTTCAATTAAAATTATCTCAATTAAAGGGTTGAGATGAAGGGTGAAAATACCTGATCTAGAACATTATTGTTGCTAAGCAAATAGTCAGGCCCCCGATTTTATGGGGGTGTGATTCTGAGCATACTATTTTTTAAAAATTTGCCCCTTCCTGTCCACATTTGTAGGAAAACAAACTGTCCATCATATTACCGTTGCTGCTGATAATCTTTATAATTTCTTTAAGATTTTTATTTAGAAGGGTAAAATATAAAGCTGTTTTGTGGTTTGAAAATGATTCCCTGGTGTGTGCGGGGGGAAATAAGTGAAATGTCTAGAGGGATGAAAAATGCATGGATTGACTGTTTTCCTCTGGTTGGTGCTCACTGTTTTTCTGGCATCTTGGTCTGTACAGGCCAAAGTGCCTGGAGGCATGTCTGATTTAAAGGTGGTGTTGGTCTCTGCTCTTTAAGCATCTATTAACTTGCTATTATTATGCAAATAAGTGTTGTATTACACATACTAATTTATGCATGGTTAGATTATGCAGATGCATCACAAACATGGTTATTGAATAATAGGATGGGGCTCATTCACTCTACCATCTTTATAAGCTGTTTTAAGCGAATTCTCCTGGTACCCATGTGGACATTTAAAGACCCTTCGCTTGCTGAAATGTGTCTTTTGTATCCTTTTTCTCTTACAGTTAAAGCCATCAGATGAGTGGGAGAGAAATCGTCTTAAGTTATTAGGTTCAAGAGTGTGAGACTCACTTGTCAAATTTGTAGGCTTCTTTGTTTAAACATAATCTTTTCCTTAAGGAGAAAATCCGAAATGCAATCGCTGGGCATGCATGCTAGCATTCAGTCAGATTTTAGTGTATACAGCCTTGCTGCTTAGCTGTAGGTAGCCCATCAAATTAAAATCACATTTTCAGGATTTATAGCTCATTAGAATATTTATCTTGGTAAGCCTCTTATTCTGTCAGTAATTTTTAAACAATTCATTGTTCGGCCAATTTATACAGTCCCTAAAATTTTGTAAATGCAGAGACCCTGTTACAGTACATCTCTCAGAGAAACCTTAGTAGAAAACTCGCAAGCTGTCTCATAGAAGTGCCAGAGATTGAGAACGTAGCTGTATTCTTGAGATTCCTAATGTGTCGGGTAATTAACCAGTGAGATCTGGTAAGTGATGAGTCTGAGAAACTATTGCCGTTGTGTTTGACAAATGAAGCATTTGGATGCTCTGGTCAGATTTGGAAAGAGGCTGTACACTTTTGCAATTCTATTCTCTCGAATGTTTAAGTACACGTTTACTGGATCAGTCCAGTGGAAGCTGGAGAAGTCTAATGTGTTGAACTCCCTAGTTAACAACAACCTTTATGCCAGAGCAGGTGGGGGGGAAGCCGTATGCCTTGAATCGTGATAGAATATTGTCACCAAACTGGGACTTTTATTTGAAATAATAGAAGCAGCTCTGATGCCATTAGGCCTGTCTCCCGGATCTTTCAGCAGAAGTTTGTGTGCTTCGTTGGCTAGAATCCGCAATGATGTTTGATGGAGTTGGCATTGATTTTACCGGTGTTGCACGATAGACGGGAGACGGGGAAAGGGTACTGTATTGATGCCTTGCCTGCCCTTCACTTTGTCCTCAAAGTGCATGAGGAACAATGTTTATTTTCATAGTATTCCAAACACTGCATTATGAATAATATCTTCTTTTTGGCCCATCGTATCCCAGGCCACTCTGGGAAGTGGCGTCCCCTCATAAATTGGGCACACGGAATGGTTGATTTGCTCAGTGTTGGACTGCAGCAGGGTTGGTTCCGTGGAATCCCAAGTGCAGTGGGAGGAGTGAATCACAGATACCATCGAATCAAACCTCTGCACAGACATCCACATTCTGCTTGACTACCTTGAGTGATAGGAAACTCGCTGCTTTATGAACAGCCATCCAATGAAAGCAAGGTTCTGTTTACCAAGCTAAGGACTGACTGCTTCATCCTAACTGTCACCCGCTGGTCTGGTCCTTGAACACGTGAGAGCCTTTCATAGATCCTCATGATCACATAGTTTTGCATCCCTTCTGTCCAGAGCTGGGGACAACCCCAGGACGTTGCTACTTTGAACTCAAAGTCCAATCAGGGCACCAGATCTGAGCTCTTCACTAGTGGGAAGTTGAGAAGACCGGCCTGTTGGAAAGAGCTCTGGACCAGGAGCCAAAAGATGAGAATGGGAACCCAGCTGTCCCACGAACTGTGGTCACCATAGGCCTTAATTCTTGCTTTGTAACTCCTGGGGGCTTAAATCTAGAATGCGGTTCCTGATACCTACCTTTCCTGTCTGATTAGAGCAAGTACGCAGCTCATATGTGCTTTTGGCTGTGAAACCACTTGCAGAAGTACCGAGGGCCAGCCCACCGGCCCTGATGTTGGGCCGCAGCACAGAACAGAATTGCTCATCAACCAAAGTTCGCAAAAGGATGTGCTCGGCAACCTGTCAGCCACAGCTGGAGCAGAGCGTAAACTGAGCAGAGAGGAAAGCAGGGAGGAGAGGCCCGCTTGGAGACTTGTCCCTCCACTGGCCCAGCGTCAGTGCTGCTGACAGTGTCGTTAGCAGCGCCTCTTCCTGCGGCGACACAGTGTGTATCCAGTGGGGACGCAGATGAGGGAAGGGTGTCAGGAAGGTATCGGGGAGAGTCGGTGGCCTGGGAAGAACATAAAGATTAAAGGCCTGGATTTTTGTTGAGTTGATCATTCTATATGAACTTCATTGTTTTGTGAGTCAGGTTTCTGCTTGTTATTGGGAAGCACTGTCTAAGTGTCCTTTCCTTTAGGCCTTAAAGTTGCAGAGCCTCATTGGCATGCAGTTTAGGACTCCATGGAAAAAAGTGTAGGAGCCACTGTAAGTGCACAGCCATATTACTACAACTTATGATAGGAACAACAGCGATGTCTTGGATTCATCTAGCACCTTTCCGACATCGAGCTTCAGATCACTTCCTATTATCTGACTCAGGCTGTACATCCCCACCCGCAGGGGCTGTTATTCCCAACCTCCAGGTGAGCACACGGAGTCCTGGACACGAGCCCCTTTGCCTGAGGGCTGAATGGGTGCAGTTAGGCCCAGGACATGCAGGCCAGTAAACCAAATGCCTAGGCTCCGTGGACTCTGAATGTGGTTGGCTGTTCACACCACTCTTCTTCCCACGGAGCCCCTCCAAGCCCTTCTCCCGGTTTGCCTTCTCCACTCCAGGAGGCCTCTTGTGCGGATGAGAAATCGGAGGCCGTGCCATGGTAGATGATGTCAAGGCCATTCCCTAGAGCCCTTTCGCTTTTCCTACCATGTATTTAGCAGAGTGACAGGAGGGTCCGGAGGGCTCCAGAGCTCTCCCCAGCCACAGTGCCATTAAATTCTGGGTGCCTCTGAAGCAATAGGATCATGAAAAATTGTGTTTTTAAACGTCTTGCAACCGGAAAGTGTCTTCATTTCTTGAACAGTTTAGCATTAACAGTAATCTGGAAGGATGCGCAGGTCTGGACAAGGACTGGAGCTACGTGTGGTTAATCGTCTAGACCCAAATTCAGTGGACTTAGAAAACATGGCGGCGGGCAGCGGTTTATTTAATGACACCATAATTTAGGAAAAATGAAAAAGATTGCCTGCTAAAAATTGTCATCCTTCATTCAAACTTTACAATAGTGCCCTGCATTAAGATGATAGTAAATCCATTAAGGAGACTTCTCAGGGGATGTGCCAGCTCTGGCATTTGGAAATTTGGGAAGCAGGATGCCACAGGAAAGTGAAGATAATACAGATAGAAATGTATTTAAAGTACTTTTGTAAGTATAAAAATGTTGTTGTTCTTTTGGCTACAATTCCTGATCTTGGTTAATAAATTACATCAAAATGACCTGAAGTTAAAAAAAGGAAAAAAATCTGAGCAAATAGTGCCCCTGGTATTGTAAAGCTTTGAATGTTTTCACACCCCATTAATTTATTACTTCTCTTTCTTCATCTTTAAATTTCATTTTTTTTTTTCAAAACTTCCGACTCCCCGCTGCTGCAGTGATTTTCATCTTGTTGTTAATTTTCCCTGCTCCATATGGAGCTCCAGACATTTCACCTGGAGGCTGTACTAGATTTTGTTGTAGTGATCGTACTTCCGGAGGCCAAAACTGTCATTTAGGGTTCCTAGTGCATCTGTCTGCGCCAGGCTTTTCACTGGCATGGGAGAGTGTGAATAACAAATTGGATGCACCTGAGATTCAGATGATTAGTGTGTTCTGTGAATCTCCCCGACTTGTAAGCAGATAGCTCTGGGGGGGCAGGAGGGCTGTATGGCAACTGCGGGTAAATCTGTACTCACACCTTACATTTGGGGCTTCGCGAGGGAAGCGCAAACATCCCAGGCAGTCGGAGTGCAGAGAGAGTAACAAATATTTCATCCCGCCTTGTCATTGATTAGAAAAGAGCCTTTAATTTCATTTCACCCCATGTTGTGATTAATTTGCATTCTTTGTCAGAAGTTAATGGAGTTTTTTATGGTTCACTCTGAAATCCTTGAAGACATCAGACTTGATCTGATGTTTATACAACCGCCAGCGGAATTTTTTCGTTTGATTGATGGCAAAGCTTGATGTGATTCCAAACGGCTTTTTAAGCTGTTTTTAAGAATTATTTGAATAAAATGCGAGCAAGATATTGTTGTAACGATCAAGATTATCTGTTAAAAATCTGTTTCAAATAAAGAAGATGATAAGTAGTAAAAAGGATCAAAACCATAAGAGATCTAGCAAATGGCGACGTTATTTGTTAAAAATACATAAGAATGGCATTCACATAAATTATTGCAGTATCTAGAGGTCATTTTTCTTGAAAAGAACATACCATCGTCTGGCCAAATAGAATAATTAAGGCTAAGGTAGAAGGAAAGTCTGGATCTTTGGGATTAAAAACCTCTACTACCATTCGGCTAATTCTCATTTATTCTGCTAGCTTTTGCCACCAATGTACGAAATAGAGATCTACTGTTCTTAACTCAAGGAGACAAGGTCTGTCAGGCCTGTTAGCTGAGCAAAATGATGACATATTACTTGTCTCAATAAAGAGGCATTCTTAAATCCCAATACAAGTTAAACATAAGTGGGTGATAGACGATTTTAAGTGAAAGACGTGCATTCTTCATAGTATAACGACTGGCCTTTTTCATAAGATAGTACAGAAATGAAATACCCTGTTTTTCAAAGCAGAATACCCCAGTTGTTTGTGGGTAAACAGAATGTGTGTTCGTCCCCTGTGCACTATCTATCAAAGTATGAGGGAAGCTGTAGGTGGCGTTTGCTCAGAACCCCCTGCTACTAACCAAGAAAATATGTTTTGCAAATGCTTTTTGATTACTAATACCATTTGTTTGATTGGGGGCTTTGCCTTGCTTCAGCAGACTCTTGCTTTGCTGTGATTGCTGCCAGTGAAACTTACTCAGGTCAAAAAGCTACTTATCTGAGCACTTTCATTTAAAACAGATTAATTTATTTGCTGTATCTGAAAGTTTGCTAAATAATTGGGTGGGCTTAATTGAACTTACTGCTTTCTGATCCTTGTATTAACATGATCTAAAGTCCTTTTTATTATATACAATCCATATTATTGACCAAATTTGCCCTGTTTTCATTTAAATGTAAGCAGCTTGTCAAGGAGAAAATATTTTGTTTAACTTGGCTTGGAAACCTGCTATTTTAATGTGTTGTTGTTTTTTTTTCAATTGACAGACTGTCTTTTAAACATTCATTTATTCTGTAGTAATAAATTGTGCTCTGGATAGAGCATTTGTCTCATAATGGAGTAGAAAGCGTATGTTCTTAAAACTATTTTAAAATATTAAACACTTTTCAAAAGCTAGTGCTGAAATTCTAGTTTTTGTACCTAATTTTATTCATGTGTTAAAAGCCTTTGACTGTGCTACTACTAATCCTCATTTTGATAATTTAATATTGTTTTATATTCAATGTTAAATTCAGACCATAGATTTTATTATCTTATTTATGTACTAATGTATTGATCATGACTAGAGCAACCTAGAACTGCAAAATAATGCCTAAAAAGTTGACCTCCTTTGAAAAGAGGTATTTGGAATTTATCCTTTGTTCCATGAACTTTTTGAAGTTCAGAACATCAAGGATTCTGTAAAATCATATGTATCCAGTTTTTTTGTGTGAGGTCTCTAGTCAGAGGGGGAAAAAACAGCAGTAAGTGATTACCCCAAACTTCAGGTACTCACCTGTAATTGGCAAGAGTTCAAAAGAGCAATGTGTGTGCAGTTTTCTCTGCTAAACGGATTTCTAGCCTACATGTTTTAATTCATTGTTTGTTTCCATTCTCATTATTTAGGATACAGACATTTGAAGTATACTAATATTTAGGGGGCGCCTGTGTGGCTCAGTCGGTTGGGTGTCCCGACTCTTGATTTCAGCTCATGTCTCGATTTCAGAGTCATGAGTTCAAGCCCCATGAAAATAATAAATAAATAAATAAATAAATAAATAAATAAATAAATAAATAAAAGCGTACAGTAATATTTAAAGTCATACAAAGTCAGATTTCATTTTCCAGGGGCACCTGGGTGGCTCAGATGGTTAAGCATCTGCCTTTGGCTCAGGTCATGATCCCAGGGTCCTGGGTTTGAGCCCCACATCGGGCTTCCTGCTCAGCGGAGAGCCTGCTTCTCCCTCTTCCTCAGCCTCTTGCCCTGCTTGTGCTCTCTCAAATGAATAAATAAAATATTTAAGCAAAAAAAAAAAAAAAAAAAGATTTCATGTTCCGTAAAAGGCAGAGGTGAGGGGCACCTGAGTGGCTCAGTCAGTTGAGCGTCCCACTCTTGATTTCAGCTCAGGTCATGATCTCAGGGTTGTGAGATCGAGCCCCATGTTGGGCTCCACATTGGGCATGGAGCCTGCTTAAGATTCTCTCTCTCCCTCTCCCTCTGCACCTCCCACCACCCCATTCTCTCTCTTTCCTCTCATAAAAAAAAATAAAGGTGGAGGTAAAATTTAAGTGATAGAAGGATGTTCACTTATATACATTTGCTTCTTCCCAGGAATTTTGAAACCACCAGTGTCGGATTCTTCTCTCATTATCTATCTCATGCTTATCAAGAGATTTCATAATGTTATTTGCTTAGCCTATTGCAAAGGTAGGAGGTGCGTTCCTAGTATGTCTTTAAAATAGAGCAGAAATGGAATAAAAAGAATCCCCAAAGTGCGAGTAGCTTAGAGACAGGTTATTTTTCATCGAAGATAAATTACTTGTTAATACCTCATTTGAGGTATATGCAGTTAGCCAGCTAGGCTAGTGAACCCTGTCTTTTTGAAAACACTAGCCCCGTGTTGGTTTGATCTTAGAGCAAGTCCTAAACTATTGTATGACATACATTCAGTTCAACACGTGTTCGTCATTGCACAGGTACTCTGCCTTGGCGCTGTGCTGAGCACCGAAGTACAGACATGAAACAGATGTGGTCCCTGCTCTCAAAGAGTCGAGTCTAGTGGAGAGAAAAATACACAACAAACACATGGCAGTTGATGCAAAAGGAACGCTACAGGGGGTGGTATGCTCCGGCCTCAAGAGGAGAGGTCAGCTCACTTTAGAAAGCTGCGCAAGTTTCACAGAGTGGGTGATGCCTGAGCTGAGGCTCTGAGGCTAAAAGGATGCGAAAGAACTTCCCAGGCATTCTGGTCAAAAGGAGACTCATCTGGTAACAGATAAAGGTCTGAAGCAGCATGTTGTATGCAGTAGCCTTCCAGTACTTTAATTGAGTGGGGTACCACTACTACTACTATTACTTTCGTCTCCCTGCCAGGTTAGGAATCTCCCTAGGTGACTTTTAAAGCAGCCCCGGGAGGAAAGGAAGAACCGGGAGGGCAGAGTGGTAGAGGAGAGAGGTGGTGTGTCTGGATGGAGATAGCAAGTGCAGCAGAGACCAGGGAATGAAATCGGGGTTGAGAATTTCGTGAATCTCTTTGAGATGACTGGGAGCCAGTTTGAGGCTGGAAATCATTATATTTTAAGATCTCTGCCCTCCAAGGTCAGCTGGCACATGCCTCTGAGGGACTTGGCACATCACAGGACATTTTCTAGACTGCTGGGGGTGGGGACTTGTCGTGCTCAGATGAGCTAATGCCTAAAAGGACACTTTGAAAAATATAAGAGGGTAAACAAGAGCAAGGTAATATTAGTATTATTTATATTTCCAGAAAGTACTTTAGGGATTTACCTATGTAACTCTGAAAATATATGACCATGTCTCATGTCTCACACCAGGTAGGACTAAAATGAATTACTTTTCTGATCCCACAAGAGCCTTCCTTTACAATTTTTCTTTTTCAACTTACAATTTATCATTCACAATCACAATCATAATATACAGAAATATATACAGAACCTAGTCATTTCTAGTTCAGTAGCTGGGGACCCTGATGCTTTTACGATTTTTAAATAATCAGCTTAGCCCAGAAATAGAATTGAAGTTTGAAGTCATGAACTTGGCGCCCAGTCTGGCTTTCAGGTGGCTACTTTGCCATCTTCTCTCCCCCTTGGGATCTGTGGTCTGGACACCCTTCCCCTGTTTCCCCTTTGGTTTTTATTGGTGCTGTCTGCTACTTCATGGGATCGGAGAATTTCAGAATGCAATGAGATCTTCCAGTGATCTCCTCCAACTCTTGTATTTTATAGAGGAGGAAATGGGATTCCAATAGCCATTCAGTGACTCACTCATGATTACCGGGTATTTAGCAACAGGGTCAGACTGGTCCCTACTCTAGAGGGATGGTGTGGGGAGAAAGAGCCCAGGCGGCCATTTTTATTTTACACAACCATCCACTCAAATACTGCCTCCAACTGGTGTGTCTGCAGAGCCGGAAGTTACTGTCCCAGGATGCTCCCCGTCTACCAAGTAATTGCTGATGGGTACAGATCCCTGGGGGAACATGGTCCTCAACAGCGATAGCAGCAGCAACGAAGACCAACTTTTGTCGTACTCCAGTATTGTACTCTCCACGATTTCCAGTACAGAAAACTTGGGTAGATTTGGGCCTCTAAGTTAAAAAGGGGGTAGACCCGCCCAAGTTTTGTTTGAGCACAGATTACTTTTTAGATGTTTAACAGTTCTGGATTAATGCCTGGGGGGCTTGGAAATTCTTCCTCAACTAAAATGCTAAGGATGCTAAGAACCCAACCCTCTTTGGTGCCAGTAAAATGCACAAGCTAAGTTCATCGGAAACTCAGTGAGTTGCCTAAAAGGAGCAAAGACCTGGCTCGATTTAGGACTGGAGATGGCCCAGGGCACGCCGGGTGGGAAGAAGGTCCCAAGCGTTGTTAGGAGCCATAGAAGGAGGCAGTTGTCTGTTTATGTACACAGTCAGGGCTCCAAGGCATTGTGGGAAACTGAGGCAACCAGTCAGAACCAAGTGTGGACTCTGTTATCCCATACTCCGTTAAAGTCTGTACGTGGTGACCGCCACGGAGAGAGGGAAAGAAGAGCTGGAGAACAGAATGGTCTTAGGAGGAAAGGAGGCCAGAGGAGGAAAGACCAAAGAGGGTAATGAAGCTTGTCTTGTTTTCTGTTCAGAAACAGGCTGCAAAGGCACCATCCTGGTCATGAGGAGACCGTGACTGTAGTCCTCGTTCTAGTTTGGTAAAGTACAGTAAACAAGAGAAAGGTGCCAGCTGAAGGCCTTCCTGCAGCCCCTGCTCTTTGGACAGCCCTTTGCCACCATAGCCGGGCAGCTGCAAATGCTCACTGACTCAGGGCAGAGAGGACAGGGAGACAACAAGTGACACACCCAGCAGGTGACAAGTTAAATCACTGTCAGAATATAGTTTATCCGCCCCCCCCCCCCCCACACACACACGCACAGATCTCAGTTTTCTCATCTGGGAAAGGATAGAGGTGTGCTAGGTCAGTGATTTGCAGAATGATGGGAAGACAGGACATGAAGTTGGTGGGAATTCACTCATGGACACACATACATACGAATGCACACACACCAGAGCTGTTCTGGTTTGGTCTGTTAATTTTTGTTAATGTGTCTAAGTAATACCTTATATGAACTTTGGTAAACAGAGTCTGAAAAATGCTGGCCTAGATCCTTCTGTGGTCTCCTTTCATCTGGTGTGAGCAGTGTCCCCCTCTTTTCCACACCTTCAGCTACCTTTCTCATCACCATCTCCCCGAGGATGCTCTTGGACTATCGAACTGGATTTCACTTATATCAAAGTATGAGAGGTGTGCCCTGCCACTCTGAAACAGAAGTCAAACTGTTCGGTTCATTCTAGATCCGTGACTTCTTTTCTTTAGGTCCTGTTTTGAATCTCATTCACGGTCAAACCAGAAAGACACATGTTAATTCACATGGTTACATGTGACTATACTTCAAGGTTCTTTCCTTCCTAATCCTATGTGAAATACTTATTGGCTGCAGTTGCAGCTTATCTCAGAATCTCAGCAGGCCAAATGATGTTGTCAAATACATCATGGCAAAAATAAATAAACAAACAAACACAAACAAATAAAAAGGCAGCAATATGTAGAGTCGTAGCCCACAAAGAAAGAATTCCTTAAAGTGCCTGAAAAGATCCCTTTTGGGGGGAGGGGACACCATCTTAGAAATCTACAGCACCTGGAATCTAACAAATTGTATTTTATCCAAATATCGAGTGGCATTTAAAGGAGAATTCAAGCTCTGTGCCTACAGCTTAGCTCTGTCACTAACTCTCAGTGACCTTAAGTAAGTCCCTCATTTTTGTGGACCAGCAATTGTGGCTTATGCATCTTCGAGGTCCTAGACTCCAGTACAGTGCCTGCCGTAGAGTGAGTACTTGATAAAAGTATAGGAATCAATGAGTTAGTGATTTAGTCTGACTTGACTTTTTTACATGTTGGCATAAGAGATTTTAGAATCAGAAGGAATGGGGAATCAATACACATTTTTAGGCTTTAAATTAATAATTCTGTCCCCTTTCCTTCTGTCTGTATTTCCACCCTGTCCTGCCAGCATTAATACCCGAAGGATAAAAGCTTCCAAAGAGTTGTCTTAGGATACTTGAGGGTTCTTATGTAAGAAAAGATGTGGATTTGTACTGTCAGGAGGGTAGAACTGCAACAAGAGGTAGAATGGACAGTCGGAAGACGTAAGCTCCCCATCACTGTATGCGTCCAGGCAGAAGCCCTGTCAGCCAGGAGTGTCACGAAGAAGGGATTCAGGGATCAGATAGAGGTGGGTCAGACTAAAGAACCCTTAAGATTCTTCAAGGCCCCAAGAGTCTATGATTCATCTTCAGTGTTGGACAGGCCTCTCCTCAGACAAACAAACAAAAGGCCGATGATGCATTTCCTATCTGTCGCAGGGGAGAGGCAACAGGTAGAAATCCAGCTTGTCTAGATTCTGCACGTGGTTTAATCGTGTACTCATTTTGACTCTCGAATACTCTGTCAGTATGAAACACATAAGAAATAGAAGAATATAGGAAAGAAGTAATTCTTTTTCAGTCCAAGATTTATAAACTTCCACGTTTCCCTCCATTGAGCCAACTGTGGGGTATGGCTATCAAAAACGTGAATAGACTTAGAGCCTCCAGGAGTTTCTTTTACTGACTGGTGTATGAGGTCCAGAACAAGGTGACTAAGCCAGTCAGTGTGAGGTGTATGTGCAGGTGCGGGTGTCCTGCTGTATGACGAACACACGCCCATGGCACCACATTCCAAGAAAGGCCATCACAGTGGTGGAGAATGTGAAACACTGCCTAGCTCCTCCAGGCAGCTTTCCAGTTCAGGTCACAGAAAACCCAACTCAAGCTGTCTCAGCCGCAAGGGGACTTGATTGAACTGCGTGGCCAAAAATCAAGTATTGCTGGGTTTTGGTAGAACTTGATCAAAGAAGTCACTGTTGGCTCTGTTCTTGGTGGACTTCTTCCTTCGCGGACCAAGACTGGCTCTTGTGTCCCAGGGCGACCTGCTTTCCGATTCGAAGGGAAGAACCGGTCTCTCTTCCCCATAGGCAAGCGGAGGCCCTAGGCTTCAGTTTGATTGGATCAGTTTAGCTCCCCAAGCCCAGGGGATTTAGATGATGCTGACTCATTCAAGCCTGAACCGCACGCCCCACCCATAACGCTGGTGATGAAGTAGCTGGGGGTGAAGCACATGGGCTGTTTAGGGGCCGGGGAGTGTTGTTTAGAGTGTCATTATTAATAGAAGGGGGAAGAATAGAGGGTGGGCAATCACCGCAAATGATCACAGGAAGAAAACGGGATGTTCACTCAGGAACGAAAACATGGTGGAGAAGCAACTTGTCATCACTTGACGTAACCACTGCAGCTCCAGACCATGGACATATCTCATAGGGAGACATATTTGAACTCATAATGAGAAAGAACCTTCTAACAATTTAAGCCACCCAGGATAGAATCATGGAATCCCATCCCTGGAAGTCTTCTAGCAAAGGCAGGATGTCTGCCTGTCAGGAATATCATAAAGTGAATTTACACATGGAGCAAGGAGTCGGACCAGGTGACCTCTAACATTGTTCTGGATTCTACGGCATGTGGAGGATTGAAGCTAATAGAGGTACAGACTAAATGAGAGCTCCAGAAAAAAGCCCTTTGAGACATTTCGACACATTAAAAATATTTTGCTATCGCAGATTTATTTGACCATAAAGAATGGAATGGTCGACAGGCCTTTCCCAAAAAAGCCACCTCTGCCCCCCACATACACACATAACTGATATTCTAAGCTAGAATCTGAAATAAGACCACCCTTTTTTGGAACAAAGAAAAGAGAAAAGTTTGATACAGCAAATGTATCTTCTTTGAAAGGAGGAATCTAAATCTTACCTGAAAGGAAAATGCTAAATGGACATCTTGGCCAGGCCTTGTACCATTAGAGAGAAGGTTAATTTTATAATTCACAGTGATCATTTTAAATTGTGTTTCTGAGCCCCTGCTTTTCTCACAAAATTCAGGTCTAAATATTAAAATTTACATTTGCCCAGAGGAGGATTTACGAGGGTTCCTGTACACCTCTGCAGAGTAGGACATAAGCTACGTCAATTTTAAATACACAAGGATGAAAGAGTGTAGACTGGCAGTCAGGTCCTTTCTTTCCTGCTCACTGACTGGCAGACCCAGCAAATGAGTAATGTTACAGTGTACCTTGATGCTTCAGCTGCTGTGTTTTGTGTGAAAATCCATTGTCCTTGATACTCGGGAAGTGGTAAGAGCCAAGTGATCTAATTTATGGCTGTGATGATTTTCTGTCTGGTCCCATCTGAGCTGAGCCCTCCTCTAGGCATCTTAGAGCCTTTCTGTCCCACCCAGCTGTTGGTGAAATTCAGGCATATCTCGTTTTAGCTTTTCAAAACTGGTCATTCCTGAAGACAGCAGAGAGAAGATGCCGTGAGTAGATCTTAGAAGGTGGGAGTCCTAGTGACTCTCTCAGATCCTGTGGCCACTTTTGTTTTAAGTCCCTAATTGTTTAAGTCTCATGACTTACTTTTTGCTTTTGTTTTGTTCTACGTAAGATATGCTAATAGACTTACAGGCATGATAAGAACTTGAACAAGGACAGAGGCTGAAAACAGGAGAGATACGATGGCACAAGTGAATTGTACTTGTTCATTTTATATTATTAGTAATTATATATTATTCATTTATTTTGTCTCATCCTGCATTCAATATCTAAAAATATCAGTTTGTCAGAATTCCCATTTATGGTTTGCTAGGGTACATTTTGTTCTTCTTTTTTTTTTTTAAAACAGTCCTTTGTTTAGGAAATCTTACAGTAAGTTAGTGGTACTAAGCGATGTGTGTTTAGCTTGTGGTCGTGTGGAAATAATTTTTCTTTTCTCTTGTTGAAGCCTTTTTGAGATTTGGGCATTTTGGTTTTGCAAGTTGTACCGGACTGGAGGTGGTGTGTCCCTAAGTTTTAGCCCCCAGCACCATGCCAGATAAAATTAGATTGAATGCCAATACCAGCTTCGGAGGCCATGGGGGTCTGACTGGAATTCCAGGGGGCTTTCTGACTCCAGCATTTATGCATTTTCTCCACACAAGGCAGCCTCCCGAGTCAGCAGTCAGGCCTAGGCCAGTCTGTATCTATGAGCTTGGATGCTATGCCCCTCTAAACCTCAGTTTCCCTAATAGCAAAATGAGTAGATTGAAGTAGACCATCTCTGCAGCCACTTCATTAAGAAAAAAATTTTTAGGTCATTATTCTTCATTTATAATATAAAAGTCTCGGTTTACCATAATCCTGGCTTATATAAGGCAGGGTTAAGCTTAATGCATCTGATTTGAAAAGAAAGTCTGCCAGATAGCTGTCGTTGCTAAAACATGAAGGGTAAAATAAGAATAGAGTTGAACATGGAAGGCTGGAGTGTGATGCCGGTCACACACACACACACACACACACACACACACGCTATTCTTTAAAAATGCCACCCATATCATTTAATTTCATATTTCCTTTTTCTACTTAAGAGAAAATAACACAAGCTTGAAAAGCAGTAAATATGTAAAGAGAAAATTTGTCAACTGATATTGGAAGCTCTGACCTCGGTCACACATAAATCTCCCCGACAAGGGCTGCAGGGCAAGCCATAATTTCAGAGAGTAAAAGAGAAAATGAAAGCTCTAGCCGGTGTCTTCTCGAAGTTACATAGGTGGATCGTTTTAGTTTTCTGATTGTGCTTCTGCATATAATGTAAAAGGGCTGGTGGCAGAGTCGGCTTTCCCACTGTGTAAAAAGCACCTCGAAGACACGGAAATGGAACGTGGGGCTCTCAGAGTTGCTGTTTCTCACCAGAGCCGTGGACTAAAAAGTTGAGGCCCCATAAGCACTCTTCTGCACATTGGCAGTTTCCTCTCTAGGATCATCTTCCAAAGTCATTGTTGTGTTATAGGAGCTTTTGAAATTGCCAACTACATAGCCCTTCAAGGAAATATGTGATGAGTGAGTGTTACTGCAGGAACCCCCCATAACCGATACTTAGGCCTGCCTGTTACGAAGTCAGTTCTCCCCGTTTAAATACACAAGGATCTATCTTACATCAGACTGAGGCTTAACTCTCCCTGGTTAGTGTGACTTAAAGTCTTGTAACTAAGGGCTGGGAAGGGGGGGGGAGGCAATGCCCAGAAGAGGGAAGAGGTTCATCTAATTAGTTTATCAGAATGCTACTAGATCTGGAACCTGATTAGCCAAGTGTAATGACTAGAGCGATTATTGTTGTGTTCAGTGTCCCAGAGTACTAGTTACACATAGGAAACTCAACTCCAGCAAAATGTGCAAGCAGGACCCTGGACTTGGACGCGTTAGTTATAAACGGCGTTTCATATGTTGTGAGGTACAGGCAGTGCATCAGCCCTAACAATATTATTGTGTTCCTCTGAACTCTGCTCTCGCAGCGAAGCATTTGGAAGGCAGACCTAGAATAAAGAGAGGCATTCACAAAGCTAACATTTTATATCGAGTACCCTCAGTACCACTTTTAATGTGCTATAAAACGAGGGTCTTCCCTCTTTCATGAACTGTGTGCAAAAGCAGAGGCAACGACTGGAGGTGGACTTTGCTGCGGTCTGTTTTATGGGTACTGCGCCTGTCCGGTAATGTGATCTTGAAAAAGGTAAACAACAAAGAGTTTAGCAGTGAAAAATATGCCTAATATAAATACAGTCGAGTCCGTGGCAGTTCAGAATTTGAAAAATATGACTGCGGCATTAAATTTTCCGGTGGAATTAAACAGAGGAACAGAATATAACCTTTAAGGCAATATATCTGAGAGCGAGAAAGGAAAGAATATATCTAACTCTATGGTCTGTGTGGCATCCATATAAAGAAAAGCGCAGTAGCTTTATTTAATTGAGAAAATGAATCAATTACAATGATGTTGCATCAAGTTCTTGTGAAATAGAAGATATAAGTCACCACGTTGTATAACAGTGTTAAAAAGTAATTGAGTATCTTAAACATTTTGAATCAATTTCAGGTACTAGCACTGCTACCTTAATACAAAATTTATGAAGATGATTTCATATAATATGTAGCTATCAGAGCCGTGTAATAAAACCTGGTAACAACATCTCTCTTTAAGAACCTGGGAAAACAGTATAGTGATAAGATCATAACAAAGACTCTGATATTGCTGTTTCTCTTTTTCTCATAGTAAAGAGAAAGCATTAAAATAGTAAAATTTTAAGTCGTCTTAAACCATGGCTTCTTTAACCCACAGAATAGGGCAAAGTGGAGACCTCCAAGAGCTCGGTTCACGAGGAAGCATTCTCCCCTGAACTCGTTTCACACAACTTATGTGTTGCTGGGAACGATGTTGTACACTTTATTCCTGAATTTATTTTGAAACATCTCACTTAGAATGTCTGTGGCGTGTTTTTCCTCAGAGAATGTTGTAATCCCCCTGACTGTTGGAAATCTGTGAAAAACATTCTCTTTGCCAAAACTGGATTTCGGATTCTTTGTTCGTTACCAGTACGTCTCCTGTCGAAGTAGACGTATCTTACGAAGAATGGAGGGTGGGGAAGAATATCCACGTGTACTTGGAAAAAATAAAAGCAAAGACTAAACGGATCTCCTAGCGTAGGAGAAGTGACCTGGGCCTGTCAAGATTTTTGAAAGGTGGTGTGGCTTGTTACCAAAATCCTTAACCACTCCAGGGTGGTAGTTACCCCGTCTTCCTTCTTAAAGTAGATCTTTACCATGAGAGCATCATGCAGAGGT